>NC_090657.1:68800945-70000945 GCF_040937935.1 Hyperolius riggenbachi
GGCCACAATGAAAACGGAAAGAAATGCACCCTGTGTGTTTTTAGAGAGAAGAGCCTAATTATCCTCATCTGTAATTACAAGTGTAATTTGATCTCTCAGCTGTCAGGACAGAAATTTAGGAGTCCTCCGTAGACACAGCTAATGGGTAAACAGAGGATGTTAACCCTTTGTCTGCTTCCATGAAAGCGGGAAGTAGACACTGCAGATTTATTGCAGCAGTTCTGTAAGCTGTAACAAAGTAATGCTTTCCATTAAAGGTTATAATGCTGTTGCTTATAGAGAAAATGTTACTTACCTAAGAATGCTTCTCGTGCCCACCGCTACTGCCCGAGACCTTTTTTTTAGTTTGTGGCCGCGCTATTTTGTGTACGAGCATGGCCATACTGCGCCTGTGCCAGGAGTGCTGCGCAGTGCATTAGCATAGAGTCGCATGTGGACGACTTAGTATAATAATCGCAGTGCCCTATATCCTCTGGCGTGATATAATTTTTACGTAATCGCCACCACAGTGCTTGCTGCCCCAGGCTGAAACTTTCTTGGTGGGCCCTCAGTGTCTCAGTCCGACCCTGTTTTTTTCCCCATATCTGATTTCTGTTTCCTGCTTAGTTTGGGCTTTCCCCTCTTCCCCTTGTATGGAAACAGCCATCTTGCTGATGTCAGCATTAGTGGGAATAGTTTTTGAAAAGCATGTGCAAAACCTATTTTGCATTTCAGGACTTGACACGAACGGTGTTGGGACTGCAATTTACTTCTGTCATGGAAAAGAGTAAACCTGTATGGATGGTTTCCTAGACATGATCCCATACCGCCCAACTTTTTGAGATGAGGAAGAGGGACACTTAAGCCACGCCCCTGTCACACCCTTGATTACGGCCCCATCACGCCCCTAGTCACGCATACCATAAAGATTTCATAAGAAAAATTTTGTTTTATAATTCAAACTACACTGGTCTTTTCTATCCTGGTTTATTTTCCTTCATATTTATATTTCAAAATTAGTAATATATAAATTTATAGGATGGGAATAAAGTTTAGAGTCAATCAAACACATTTTTAGTAGAGAAATATATTTACATAGAAAGAAGGACAAATGAGGAGGAAAGAAGGACAGGGCTTCCAAAAATGGACTGTCCCTCCAAAAGAAGGACAGTTGGGAGCTATGTGATCCCTTTTGCTTCCCTTCCCTACTGCATGATGCAAATGGGGTACAAAACAGATTTCTGTTCTATTTGGTACCCCAAAAATCACAGTATAATGATCTAATCAAAGTTTAAAAAAACACGTTTGTGGAAGGGCACTATATCATTTCTCCGCTCCCAACCAGGGCTGTGGAGTTGGAAAAAAAACTCAAGGTACCAAAAAATTGCTCCGACTCAGACTCCACAGTCCTGCTCTCAACTGACTGCCTCTAGTCTGCCGTGCCTGTGATAAGCTGAGAACATTGACAAGATACAACGCTCAGAAGTGAAGTTAGTAATGCATTCCTCTGACCTGACATTGTCTAAAGCCTCGTCTACACGAGGCGATCCGGCGGCTCGATTAGCCGCTGGATCGCCTTTTCCGCATCCCCGCTCGTGCGCCGGATTCGATCCGCCCTCGCCGCCGCTCCACTTATCTTCCGCTCGATTCCCTGCCATTGTCCCCTCGTGGGGAACGAGCAGGGAATCGGTGGCGGGAAATTCGGACCTGACGGATTTTATCAATCGAGCCACATCAGCGGCTCGATTGATAAGGAACATCGCTCCGTGTAGACGGAGCTTAAGGGCCCATGGCAGAAATTGGTGTTTGGCGGAAGGAGAAAGGACACTGAGGCTACACTGACAGTGAGACATTGCAGTTCTGCGTTATAAAGTCTTATAACGGAGCTAACTGCACTGCAATGATAAGCCTATGGGACATTCACAGTGTGACGTTAGTGTCGCATTGTAACATGTAGCGTTATGGTAAGTCACTGCTTGCAAAACACACACACACACACACACACACACACACACACACACACACACACACACACACACACACACACACACACACACACACACACACACACACACACACACACACACACACACACACACACACACACACACACACACACACACACACACACACACACACACACACACACACACACACACACACACACACACACACACACACACACACACACACACACACACACACACACACACACACCTCCTGTCTTTAATAACTCTTCTAGAGTTGTTACCATGGTGATAAGGCATGTAGTATTCAGGAAACATTTTACCTCAGGCAAACCTAAAGTTGACTCTTCTGTCTTTAAGTTAACTCTTTAATCCTTAAAATAACTACAGAGTTAAAGACAGGCTGTTCATTAACTGCATGTGAAAATAACTACAGAGGAGGTAACTTAACTACAGAGGAGGTAAATTAACTACAGAAGAGGTAACTTAAGGAATGAAGAGATAAGATAACTCTCTTATTGTGTGGAGGGAAGTTTTCTCTTGCCTTATTATCTCCAGCATGATCTTAGTGAATTGAGGCCAATATCTAGTTAGTTCCACACAGGATATTGAAGAACATCAATCTGGATGTGTGTATTCAGTCTGCTATCTTATTTGAAAACTTTTGAATCCGTGTACTTGAGACTGTTATGAATAGTTTATCATGATTTAGAATCCCTATTCTTAAAACCCACACAGGACTTTTTCTGAGTTGGTGCTACAGGGGAAAAAAAGTGTCAGTTTTGCCCCCCCCCCCCCCCCCCCCCAGAATGCAGTGCATCATTTCAGAGCCCTGTATTGCCTGGGTAGGAGAGATCAGTCAAGAGACCTAAACATGAATCACGTGATAAAGTAATTACATTTTTGTATTTTGGGTATTTTAAGATGTTTTATGTTTAGCTCACAACTAACTGTTGGTGTATTATACGGGGCTGAGAAGAGAATTTATGGTGGCTGGCTTTGTGATCACCATGAGGTCCTATCAGTGAGACACAGCTGTTACCCCTGTTTAGTTATCTATTATTGCTTCTACACGGTTGCCAAGCTGAAAGATTGTATTCAATGGTGTTCAGTTACAAAATGTATAGTGAAACTATGGGCCTGATTCATAAAGCGGTGATAACTCAGCTATCACGCCTAAAAGACTTTAGGCGTGATAACCTTTGCACCGCTGAGTTAGCACCGCTTTGTGCTCTTATCGCGTGCAAAGATTTGCGCAAGCAAATGCGGCCCATAGGGTTTAATGGGTGCATCGCGCAAACTGCACGCGCAAACTTTGCGTGCGAGTTTCATTTTATCACGCCTAAACTGAGTTTAGGTGTGATAAAGGGCTTTTCACAGGCGTGCAAACACTTTGCACCGCTTTGTGAATCAGGCCCTATATGTTTAAAGGACCACTATAGTCAAAAAATGGTAAAACAGTTACAATCTGGCAGATCTGACAGATTTTGGTCTAGTCCATTCCTCATGGGGGTTGGGGGGTCTCAGTGTTTAAGTCTTAGGGCCTTTTTCCATTAAACCCAGATTGGATGCAGAAAAACTGACTGCAAGAAATGCCTATGGGAAAATCTGCATCAGAAAATACCGTAAGTGTTTAGCAACTGCTGTTCAAGGAATGCTTTTGAAAAGTCTAAGGGCCCGTTCACACTGCACGCGTTTCCATATGCGTTTTGGAAACGCGTGCGGGGGGCCGACACGCAGGACATCAGACATTGCATAGAGTGCAATGTCTGATGTTCACACAGCATGCGTTCCGGACCTGTGCGGTCCGGGAACGCATGCTGCACGCAGATTTTACAAAAACGCGCGGCTGTCCCATTCACTTTTCAGTGATGGGATCAGCCACGCAACGCATACGAACGCGGATGGCGTGCGTTCGTACGCATTGCGGTCCGCACTTTGTAGTCTGAACGGGCCCTAACTGCCAAAATAGTATGTAAGCTACCAGCCAGCCTTGCTACTTGCACACGGTTTTGGCAGTTAGACTGAGCAACTGCTGTTAAGGAAATACTTTTGAAAACAAAAAACTTCACCTTGAGGACATGGACTAGTCCAAAACCTGTAGGTTCTGTCAGATTTTAACTGCTTAATTTTTTTCGCTACAGTGGTCATTTTTAAGAGATGTTCATATTCCTACATGTACAGATTTTCATGCTAAACTAGTATAACCCTTTTAAAAGAAACCTGAAGTGATATGCAGATGGAGGCTGCCATAGTTCTTTCTTTTTAAACAATACCAGTTGCCTGGCGGTTCTGCTGATCTTTGACTGCAGTAATGTCTGAATCACACACCTGAAACAAGCATGCAGCTAACAGTCAGACTTCAGTCAGAAACCTCTTAGCCATAGACCCCGAACAAGCCAGCAAATCAAAGTATTAGAGGCAGAGGATCAGCAGGACAGCCATGCAATATGTATTGTTTAATGCCTTATCACGCTCACTTCAAGTCCCCTGTAAGGAGAATTGTTAGGCTGTATTTCAGTGTTGAGTAGCAGGTTGCGGTCACCAGGTATATATCTATCTGAATGACTTTCATATATTTTGTTAGTTTATCATGCATCAGAACTCATTTTCTTCCCCTTTTCTCTGTTTAGTTACTGGAGACAAGAGGATGCCAGGATCCCCTATGGAAATGAAGATCCATTCTAGGTCCTCACCTCCCACCATGGCACCTCTGCCACCCGTGAACCCCACTGGCCCGAGGCCTGTATCATTCCCACCCTCCTCACGTATGTATACTGACTGCACTTTCTCTACTTGTTTTATTTATATCCTTTTTTAGAACGTCCGTAGAGCACATTGAACAATTTTCACGTTCCTGAGAAAGGGCTCACACGCTAAAGGTACCCATACACTTACAGATTTCCACTCGATGTGGCAAAACCATTGATTCCTCTCTGATCGGTGCAACATCGAGGTAGTAAGTCTATAGGAGATCGATGTGCCATGTGTGGTAGGAATCGATCCCTCTGATCCCTTTTCAATCAGAATCTGCTCAATGTGTCACATCTGTTGACAATCTAGAAGTGTATGGGTAGCTTTAGAACGTACAGAAAACGTATCAGATGTGGTGTGAAGCTAGTATGCTGATATGCCTTGTATACACCTTCAATTTTGATTGGCCAGTCTCGGACCAATTTTACCACCCCTATGTAGTATGAGAGTTTCCCTACACAATCTACTCATAGTATTGGAAATGTGTTGGCCCCTCATACTACATGGAGGTGCTAAATTTGGCCAATCAAAATTGAAGGTGTGCCCCTCCAGTAAGAGGTTCCTACTCTGGTAAATTGTCGTTTTTTTTCTCTGTTTGCACCCCCTGCCTGGCCATTAGCTGGGTCAATGTCACACTAACCTTCCAGCTTGATGCACACTTTGTTGTGACGTGTAACTGCCATCTAACTTGTGCCTAACTTGTCAGTTGGGCCAATACAAATTGGCAGCGACTGCAACGGATTGGCTAATGCGATGCTGCCTATAAATTGCAACAAGTTGAAACTATTTGCTGTGTATCGATCACCAATAATGGTCATGAAAACATACCTCTGCACTCTTGTGAGCTATTCATGGAAGAGCAGATGGAGCAATGAATTCTTGGCATGCAACTTCAGTAAAGGACACCTGATGTACTTTACTAACATCAATCAGTTTCTGTAAAGGACTTGACCTTTGAAAAGTCTGGGCTCGATTAAATTACTCTAAGATATATCCCCTCAACCCTTTCATTGTGGGATAACTGCATATCGTGTTCTTACTAAGAATTTGAGAGCTGCTCTGGTGCGACCATCCAGTCTTGTGCCCCCTGCCCCCCCCCCCGGCCTGGCATGCAACCACACACCCCTCTCCCACAGCTCTGTGGGGTCAAATGGGTCTTTGTCACAAACCAGTGATGTCACACTTCCACAAACTCTCTCCCCTTCATAACCAGAGAAGGCAAATGAGAAGGTGGCCAGAGGCAGTGGCGTAGCTAATGAGCTATGGGCCCCAGTGAAAATTTTATATTGGGCCCCCCAAGCACTCTATATATAACAATTGACACGGTGAACCAAAACATGCCAAGGACAACAACAGTGTCAGAGTTGCAGAAAGGGGATGGGGAACAGTTTGTTAATGACTACTAACGTTTAAAGCATCAATAAGAAGTGATTATTACACCACAGAAGCAATAAAGAGCTAATTCTGCATTTGAGGGAGAGATCCTCGGGGCCCCTCAAGCCCAAGGGCCCCGATGCGGTCGTTACCTCTGCAACCCCTATTGCTACGCCACTGGCCAGAGGCATCATGTGATTTCATCTCTAAAGCTGCGTACTCGCAAGATAAAAAATCTTTGGAAACAGACGTTGAACGATGAATTGTCCCACCAATTTGTCATGCATTGATGTGTAAACTAAACAACCACAGACAAATGTCTTCCAAAACGAGATCAGTCTTGGCTGATGCAATACTGGGAATGATCATTGCCATAGTTGATGTGTACAAATGTCAGAAGATAATGATCGTTCTTTTATGGCTGGACATGTGCCAAAACTGGAGTAACGGAAGTGATACACAATCAATCTTTGGTGTGTGTACACGATCGCCAGTTAACATCGGACGTAGTATCTGACAATAGTACAAACTTGTTTTTATAATTGCATCCAAAGTACCCCTGAACTGAGTTAAAAACTGTTAAATAAATCCAATGGTGTGCTTGCTAGATTACTTTTTACTGAATGTACTATTGCCCCCCCTCCCCCTTTAAACTCTGCAGCTGCCTGAAGGATCCTTTGGGTGGTGCAGAGCAGTGAATGATTGGCGCAAGTGTGAGTTCGGGACTGAGCCTGCGCAAACGAGCACTTGGCTTTCACTGTGCTAGAGCGATTCGGAACTGCGCCTCTAAAGTTTCTTTCAACTAAATATCCCGTCGAAGGGGACAGGAGGGACCTCGACGATAACGAGCAGTGGCAGCACATTCCGTAAAATGTAATGTAGCCCACTTTAGGCTTTATTTCAGTTTTTATGTTCGTTTAGGAGTACTTTAAGTAATCGTTCTGGTTTCTATGATGTCGGTAATGTTTCACAATTCACATCTTTCGATCCATCGGCAGATTGATTGTCACGTAAGTGAACGATCTTTGTCATGTGTGTACCCAGCTTTAGATGAGTTACTGAGGGATATTTTGTTTTTCGATTTGAAATCAACCCAAGCCAAGGTTATCTTAGCCTGGAGTTTAGATTGAAGTCACAGTAGACACCTACTCCGTGTTTTGTGTTTCAAAATAGCCTGAGCACAAACTGTTTTGTTTGGCATTACATTTGTGTGTGCTGCGGATGATTCAACATTAACCTTACCATGTGATGAGTCAGACGTGAAGACATTTTCAAATCATAAAACTCCTCGTTTTTTTTATGCCATTTGGCAGTCATTTATTTATTTTTCTTCTTAAAGCGGACCTGAACTCAGAACTTCCTCTCTGCTCTAACAGATAAGCAACAGCATAATGACCATTTAAAGAAAAACATTTCTTTGTTGCAGCTAATACCAATCCTGCAATAAATCTGCAGTGTGTTTACTTCCTGCGTTCATGAAAGCAGACCTTAAGGTTAACATCCTGTGTATATAAATTAGCTGCGCTGCCGAAGCAGCTAGCTGACAACTGAAGGATCAAATTACAGTTGTGATTAGTCACAGATGAGGGAGCATTAGACAGGCTAAACTCTCTAAATACATACAGGGTTCTCTCTGTTTTCCTTTTGTCCTGTGCAAGCGTTCAGGTCCACTTTAATGCCAATAACAGGCTGCTATGCATTTTACAACTGCTTTCCCCCTCACCATATTACTACAGTATGAGGAGTTGAGGAATAATATCATAGGAATTAAAGAAGACCGTTACAAACTGATCCTCTGCCTCTAATACTTTTAGCCATCGACCCTGAACAAGTATGCAGCAGATCAGGTGTTTCTGACAAAAAATCTGATCAGATTAGCTGCATGCTTGTTTCAGGTGTGCGATTCAGACACTTCTGCAGCCAAAGAGATCAGCAGCATGCCAGCCAACTGGTGTTGTATGGCAGCCTCCATATCCCTCTCACTCCAGACTTTAGATTGGAAATGCCAAATCCAATTCAACATTCTATGGGCTCTTCAGCACAACTGGGAAAAAAATAAATACAAATTCTGTAAATATTGTGCATTTGTATGCAGTTCCTATAACTTACTGTCCCTCGTTGGGCTTCACAGTATTTTGGTCCTTCCACAATCTAGCATTGATTGGGGGGATGTCTACCAGTATGTTTTTGTTAGGTGGAAGAAACCTCTGTAAACACTGACTACATACAAACTCCATGCCTGTTGTGCCATGATTGTAAAGCTGCAAGAGCCAACCACCTTCCCACCATGCTGTTCTAATTATATTAGTCATTACAGTTAATTAATACAAACCTATTTTTTTCCCTCCCACACTTGCAATCTATTTTGATAGCTCACTAAAAACGGCAGCCTCCAGGCCATTTTAGCAGCTGTAAGTGACTAAGCAGGTAAGAGGAATACACACATATAAATGTTACTTTAGCTGCAGATACAGTGCTTCTTGCTTATGTCTTGACTTTCTGCAGCACTGAACAGCTTAGAGTCTGACCTCATGCATTGCAGCTAAAATCCTGCAGTTTCCAGGACATTGCCTCTGAGCTCCACTTTAGCTTTATGTCCATGTGTTATGCAGCAGAATGTTCCACCCACAGATGGAATCTGACAGCGCAAATGAGACACATTTCAGGTCATGAGTTGTGTACATTACAAAATTGTGCAATTTGTCCCACACCTCCACCATTGAGTTGGGCTAAGGTGAAAATAACCAAACTACTTGTCAGCCTTGGCCAGTCACCCACCATGGTGTGTATGGCATGGGGTGTACAAGGGTCCACAATGAGTCTGAAAAAGTGAGTGGTGAAGAGTGGGAGGTGGGATTGGTTTAGCCTTCCGTGTGTGTTTTTTGAGGATTAAAAGCACAATTTTAAACCCTGAGCATTATGAGAAGTGATTGGTTTTTACTCAACTCAAAATCCATATTCGTGTCAGGCAATAGGAGAGGCAGGCAACCTGTTACATTCATTGTCTTCCCAGACTCCCTTGCAGCACTGGCCCACCCTTATGCTTCATAGGCACTTTCAGTAATTGTTGCTCCAATAGAGATTGGTTGTTTGTCATCCACCATCACAGGTCGCTAAAGGTGGCCACTAACCATACAATTTGCCGAACAATCATTTACGAACGATTCTGCATATGAATAATCAGAAATGATTGTATGGGACCGCTCATAGACAAAAAGCTCCTAACCAATCCAATCAGATTGAGAGGAGATTTTTGTCCATTAGTGGTCCCAAACAATCCTTTCCAATCATTAAGTGAACCCAAGGTGAGGGTGATATGGAGGCATCCATATTTATTTATTTTTAAGCAATACCAGTTGCCTGGCTGTCCTGCTGATCCACTGTCTCTAGTACTTTCAGCCATAGACCCTGAACAAGCATGCAACAGATCAGGTGTTTTGACATTATTGTCAGAACTGACAAGATTAGCTTCATGCTTGTTTCTGGTGTTATTTAGACACTACTGCGGACAAATAGATCAGCAGGGCTGCCAGGCAACTGGTATTATTTAAAAAGAAATGAATGTGGCAGCCTCCATATCAATCTCACCTCGGGTTCACTTTAAGACAAAGCATCAATTGTAAATGATCGTTCGGCAAATGGTATCATTAGTGGCCATCTTTAGAAATCTAAGAGGGGGAGTACAAGTGTCTCCCAACACCACTGACAACTAAATACTACCGGCTTATAAATTCTAGTGAGCATACATTTTTCCTAAATCCTGATCCTTTATTTAATGGCAAAGTGTAATCAGAATATCTTCTGAGGTTTATAGTTTTGAAAGGGAGTAACCTGCAAGTGAGCAAGCTGCCATTTTGGAATATATGTAATAGTCTTTAGTGACATCTATGGGCTGCTGACTATAATTGCATTGCAATAGGATTTCCCATTGTCCTTTTTAAATTATAACTTAACCTATTATTCTTAATTGTTTTTGATTAGCCCAGAGTCTAAGCTGCATACAGTTTGCTTTGAAATTGCAAGCCAGGCTTAAGCTGGTCATACATTGGCAGATGATCAGCAGATTTGATCATCCAATTGATCCCTCTCAAGGGATCTAATGCCTGCTGCACATCTGTATACAGATTACAAAAAAAGTAAAAACTGCTATCTGGATTAGCTCAACCATGTATTAGGGCCCGTTCTCACTCAGGTGATTAGTGGCCGAAACGCTTACGCTTCTTAAACCGCTAGCGCAATACAAACCTTATGACAGGGATCTCACTGCTGCAATTGCCACCGATCGCAGGTGGTTCGTGATTAGCGGCAATCGCAAAACGCGCTTCTTGCAGCATTTTTCTGCGATTCTGGAGCGATCACGATACAGTGCTTAAAGTGCTGACCGCGATCGCTCGGGAATCGCAAGTGTACAGTGATTTTATCGCAGTAATATCACCCACTCAAAAGCACTAGAGTTTTGCGATTGCTAGTGTGAATGTCCTTAAAGCATGTAAACAAAGAAAAGTAGTGATATAATAAGGTATGTAAATAAGACAAATCTTTGTTAAATAAGCCAACAGTTAAGGTGGCCACAATAAAATGATCCGTTTTTTATCGGCAATTCGATAAATGTGATCGGATCTCCTGAAAAAAATCGAAAGCTTTTTCTTCATTCGACTGAGACATCTGATTGGATTTCCCATTTTTTTTTTCGATTTTTATTGATCCGGAATGCTGGAAATTTTTTCTTCAAATTTTTTAAAGATTGTAAAGATGTGTATATTAATAAATTGACAAACTAACACACACCAAGCAATTTTCTTGGAGTTTCCAATCATTTTTATCATAATTGGGGAAAAATTGAACATAGGTGTTTATTGGTCATATTTTTGAAATGTTACAAATCAGTCAGAAAAACTGATTGTTCAATTCTTGAATTGAACAGATATTTAAAACATTGTATGGTGTGTGGCCACCTTAAGACAACAATAATGGAGGTCAATCAGTGCTGTAAGATATATTCTCAGGCATTTCCCTTAGAAGGGCTCTTTCACAACAATGCGTTCTGCTTTTTGCTTTAACAGTTTTCACTGTTTGCCTCAAACGAAATGCAGGAAAAATGCAGCAGAACTACGATTGCCTTTTTAGAAAATCAAAGCGCATTAGATCTGAATGCATTCCCACGATTCCAATTGTAACTTTATTATACTTGCATTTTTGTTTTTGAGAAGATGTACAATTTTCCAAATGGAACGCAGCCGGTGTGAAAGGTCCCTTCTTAATAAAAAATACCCGGAGTGTAAACCTTGCCTGTTTATGTCCAGCTACCGTTTTCTTTCTGGGATGATTTGTGTTTATTCCGGTATAGATGACTTTCAGTGCTCTGCTTCAAAGGCTAATAAGGACTTCTTTCTCTTCTTTTTCTTACTCAGTGTTAAATGGCATGAACCATTCTCCTCCTTCACTGAATGGAGCACCATCCCCTCCCCAGCGGTCCAGCAATGGTCCTTCCTCCTCCTCTTCATCCTCACTGGCCAATCAGCAGCTCCCAGCCACCTGTGGAGTGAGGCAGCTCAGCAAACTCAAGAGGTTCCTCACCACTTTGCAGCAGTTCGGTAATGATATCTCCCCTGAGATTGGAGAGAAGGTCCGGACCCTCGTCCTTGCTCTGGTGGTAAGCCCTGAACTGAGAAAAAATTAAAATAAAATAGGTGACTGGAATTGGGGCTGGTTCACATTAGGCCTGAAAACTGTACGATTTAGCGGGGCAGAAGTACATGGGCAAACTGATCCTTTGTTAAACATAGTATCCATTTACACTTTCAACTTAAACCTGGAATGGGATAAGAAGTGGAGTGCATGCTTCAGGCACAATTGTTCCGGAGACCGCAGATGCCCATGGAATCAGTGCAAGCCTATGGGAACTGACAGTGTTCGTTCTCATTAGGCTGTTTTCCCCTCCCTTCCGGCTATACTTGCCTGTCTTTCGCCACCATTGGAGTCCTCAACCGCTGCTTGGTTTGGGCACAAGCACCGGTATATCCATCAGAGTCCCAGTAGAAGCATAGGTCTCCAATTAGATTGCAAAAGACCAATGGGAATCCTCCCTAGCACCAGAGATGATTTTCACTGGTTCATAGTGGCTCTCCGCTTTATACCCAGCAGCAGTGGACCTGAATGGCAGTGTACCAGATGCACAATATTGAGTAATGTCAACATCCCCCGGACACTGCGACAGGGCAGGGCATACCCGCTCAGGATACGCTTTGAACGCACCATTGTGCACAGCCTTAAACTTAAACATATAGTAAATTTGCAATGATCCTCAATGTTAATCTTTTCTCAATTCTGCTTTACAGAACTCCACTGTAACCATAGAGGAGTTTCACTGCAAACTCCAAGAAGCCACCAACTTCCCTCTCCGACCTTTTGTCATTCCGTTCCTCAAGGTGAGTGTGTCGGCCACACTCTGATCTCTCTGTTATTTCTATGCGGCAGGTAGTGGGTTAAATTAATGCAGTTCCTTCTCTTGTTTTCAGGCCAACTTGCCACTTCTGCAGAGGGAGCTGCTGCACTGTGCCCGTGCTGCCAAGCAAACGCCCTCTCAGTACTTGGCACAACACGAGCATATCCTGCTCAATACCAACACGGCTTCCCCATCTGACTCCTCTGAGCTGCTTATGGAGGTCAACGGCAATGGGAAGAGGCACAGCCCAGACAGGTAACGGCAGAGCAATGTATGCTGTGTGTGTGTGCTGTATTATGGTCATCTGTGAATTGTGTTTTAGAATGATACAGCTATAGAGATAGTCAGTGAGATGCTATTCCAGCATGCATGCAAATTTAATTCTAATTGTAGGCAGTTTGGAACTGGGCAGGTCAAAATCATCAGGAAGTGTGTGTGATTGGCCTGTTTCCAAGCTGTGCATGTGATTGGCCTGATTCCAAGCTGGGCTTGTGATTGGCATGCTTCCAAGCTGCACACAATGCAGATTGGACAAGGCTTGGAATTGGGCCAATCAGATGGGCTTTCTGCCGATCTTGGTTTGCCCAGGAAGTCAATTTCCAGGTTTCCCCACTGGTCAGTTTACATACATGGATTTTAAGAGAGCATTTTTATAGTGCACTATTGCATGCATTTTTTTTTCTTGTACAATAAAGCGTGTACATTAAAAATTGCATGCATGAAAGCAGACATATTTTCAGTGCAAACCAACCCTAAAGGTGGCCACACACCATACAATTTTTTTAAATATCTGTTCAATTTAAGAATTGCAATTAATTTTTCTGACTGATTGTAACATTTCAAAGATCTGACCAATGTACCGCACACACGTATGTTCAATTTTTCCCCAATTATGATAAAACTGGAAACTCTGTGAAAATTGCTAGGGTATGTATATTAATAAATTCACAATCTTAACATACACCATACAATCTTTAAAAAAATTGAAGAGAACTATCTGGCATTCCGGATCGATATAAATCGAAAAAAACGGGAAATCCGAATGAAAAAAAAGCTTTCGATTTTTTTTCGGGAGATATAATTGTTTTTATTGTATTGCTGTAAAATCGGATAATTTTATTGTATTGTGTGTGTGTGTGTGGCCACCTTTTAGGTCTCATTTCCACTTGTGCAGCTAGGCGATCCGCAGGGGTATCAAAAAGTACGTAAAATCGCATACCAACGCAGTGCTGTCCATTGTGACTGCTGCCTGCGTTGCATACAGCGTGATCGAGGAAATGTACTGGGCGGCAGCAGGTTTTTTTTTTTTTTTTTTTTTTTTTTCCTTGAAGGCTCGGTTCACATTAGCTTTAGCCAATGGCACTAGCCATATGGTTCCATGGTCCATTCTGCTGAACAGACAAAAAAATGTTGCAGGCCCTAATTTCCTGGACTGTTTCGCTCAGCGGAATGGAAACGGAAGGATTTGCAGCGCAATAGGAAACCTATGGGAAAAGGGACGTTTTACAGCACATTGGCTGTAAAACGGACCGATTTCCCAGATCTGTACGGCCGGTTCTGCAAAAAAACACAGATCGGTCCTCACTCAACTGTCTATCCAGAATACTAAATAAACTCCACCTTCTATTGGTTACATGCGCTAGATTCTCTGCAGAGATGGAATAGCACATTTGTTTTTATCAAAGGACGACTATTGTACAAATATTTAAAAATTTAAAATGCATACATTTAAAGTGCATTTTATTCTGTGAGAAATGAACCTTTTATATTACTTTATTCCTTTGTCGTTGTAACTTACAGTAAGTAGTGGAAGACCGACAGATCTGACAGATTTTTGGACTAGTCTAGAGTGGGCCAAACATAATGCAAAATGGGGAAACCACTTGATGGCCAAATGTAATGGCTCGGAGGGCAAGAATTGGCCCGCGGGCCGGAGTTTGATATGTATGCCCCTAGAGCTAATGGGGGCAGTGTGAGACCATAACAGAGGGCTTCTGCTTTTAGTGTCTATATTTTCTGCTAGCAGAGAGAGATCAAAGCATTCCACGAATACAGCCGACTGGGGTAAAACGCAGTGCATTTATCTCAAACGAGATAAAAAAAAAAAAAAATAATAAAAAAAAAAAGTTAAGTTGCTAATGGGTTAAATGTTCGAATTTAGTTTGTGATAGTGGTCCGTTATTACCATAATAAAACTTTATTGTAGGGGGGAAAAAAAAGTATTAATGTCAAATGACCATTGCTGCTGATATGTCATATTACAGTATGATGTCTTAATGTAGTTTTTAACCATTCTTTCAATGTATTCTAGGTATGCATATTGCCATTTAAAGGGAAGGTTCAGGCAGCGCTTAAAAATAAATAAATATCCAAATTCACTTACCTGGGGCTTCCTCCAGCCCGTGGCAGCCAGGCTGTGCCCTCGGCGCCGCTCCGCAGGCTCCTGGTGGCGAGCCCGACCTGGCCAGGCCGGCTGCCAGGTCGGGCTTCTTCTGCGCTCCACAATGTGTGTCATTGGTGCGCGCTGACGTCATCCGACGTCCTCCGGGCTGTACTGCGCAGGCGCAGAACTACTGCACCTGCGCAGTACAGCCTGGAGGATGTCGGATGATGTCAGCGCGCACCAATGACACACATTGTGGAGCGCAGAAGAAGCCCAACCTGGCAGCTGGCCTGGCCAGGTCGGGCTTGCCACCGAAGACCACCGGGAGCCCGTGGAGCGGCGCCGAGGGCACAGCCTGGCTGCCACGGGCTGGAGGAAGCCCCAGGTAAGTGGATTTGGATTTTTTTTTATTTTTTTTTAACCCCGCCTGAACCTTCCCTTTAAAAGTACATAGTATAGGCAGATAATAGTTCTTTCTTTTATAAGTATGACAGTGGTTTAGATCTAACATAACAAAGGGAAGTTCATTTGTGCAACCATGGATGTATGACAACATTGAAGCAATTTGAGTGGTTGGAGAGCTGCTATAAAGCAGCCCTCCTGGATGCCCAAACCCCCAATTCCCCCCCCCCCCCTATCTACCCAAAAAAACGTATGGTGTATTCCCAGCATAGGAGTGGGGTGAGGTGATGGGACCATAAGGTGGTGGGAATATGGATATCAACGTACATCAGCACTGTTGGCAACAGATTTTGTCTTTGGCGGGCACGGTTTCACTTCCTTTGAATATCATTACTGCATTATCGATAATTGCCTTAACTCATACGTTGTATTACTGAATGCTGTGCTCATGGAAGTGTATTTTTTTTTTTTATAGGAGAGAAGATAATGGATTTGAAAGGGAGCCCCCTCTGCCCCCGGAGCCACCCGTGAAGAGGGTGTGCACAATTAGCCCCGCCCCCCGCCACAGTCCAGCCCTTTCCTTGCCTCTTCTGAACCCCACTAACCAGTTCCACCCCACACCGCCTCCTCTACAGCACTACACTTTGGATGATATCCCAGGATCACAGATGTACCGTGATCCACTATGCAAGCTTGGTGGGGAACACAGAGATGTCAGAGAACGCCACCATGTTGTGGGAGGTATGTAGATAGATGCTAAAGTGTAAAAATCCAAAACCAACAACCCACCCCAACTGTCAGACAAAATGTGTACATCGCCTTCATTTTTGCAAACATTATTTTAAACTAGCTGATGGCTAGGTGTTGCCCGGGTTTGGCTGCACCTACTTTTTCTAACCCTAACACACAATTACTCAATGACAAAGTTTGTGAGCTTTGCGGTCTTTGGCATCAATAATTTGCATTGAAATGAAACAAATCTGATTGGGTGTTTGTGGCTCCACCCACCTTTTCTGAATTTGAACCTCAGCCACCCAATGACCAACTGTACCAGGTTTAAGGCTTGTGCCATTAACCGTGCAAGAATGGCAGCAGTTAAATATGCCTCTTGAAAATCAATAGGTGAATTTTGATTGGCTTTTGTAGGTTCCACCCAGTTTTCTGAATATTAATCCCAGTCATTCAGTGACCAACTGTGCAAAGTTTGAGAACCCTGCCATTAACTTCCTTGGCGGTAATCCCGAGCTGAGCTCTGGGTATGCCGCCGTGGAGGATTTCTCAGTGGGCCTAGTGGGCCGATTTGGCTATTTTTTTTTTTTTTTTAAAACCCGCAGCTAGCACTTTGCTAGCTGCGTGTCTTACCTGATCGCCGCCGATGCGCCGCTATCCGCCGCGATCCAGCCCCCCCCCCCCGCATTCCCCTTGCGCAGCCTGGCCAATCGCAGCCAGGCTGCGCTATGGGGTGGATCAGGACTCCATGTGACATCACGACGTCGATGACGTCCCTCCATTCGTCGCCATTGCGAAATCCCGTTCAGAACGGGATTCCCTTATGGGCAAGCGCGCCGGCGGCGATCGGGTAGGTGGGAGGGACGCCACTGCTGGTGTATTGGGAAAAGAGATGTCTGAGTAGGAGACCCTTAAGACAAGGACACTGGAGGGGCAAGGAAGATGGCATTGCTGGAGCGTGGATAGGTGAGCTACCTTTCCACTCTGCTTGCCACTCTGCATGGGGAAGAGAAGTTCCTAATGCTGGAGGCATCTCTGGCTACCTAATACTATTTGGGTGAGGACAGTCTCAATAAGGCCTCTGACATAATAGAAAACATAGCAGGAGATAAGACTTCACAGATGAAGATTTAAGGAAAATGCTCATTGTGAATTTTGCAGTGCATAACACAGATGGCGATGGCTGAATGGCTTGAAAAAGCTTTCCAGCTCAAAACAGCGGGCTGTCGCTGCTTTAGCCTATTTTTGACTACTCACCTGACTACTATGTCATTTTAATGACCTTTCAATAAAGAGCTGAATTTTATTTTTGCGGTGCCAGCCTTTTTGTGCTTTTGAATTGAAGAGGTCCTGTTGGTACTAGGATCTGAGGCTTGGGCACGCTGATATTCTTTCTTGAATGTGTGCTCCTCCATCTCGCTTTTAACGGTGGCCTCGACATATGCATTTTCGTTCACTAAGCTGTTACCAACCATGTTACAAGGCAACGCACTGGGAAACACACACTGTACTGTGAACACTAACATGAAAGTTTAAGGACTTTCATGTTACCATGCATTATCTGACACTGTGTGGTGTGTCATAACTAACAGCAACGCACATAGTGTGAATAGCCTTAAAGAGAACCCGAGGTGGGATTTAATTATGTTAGTGGGGCACAGAGGCTGGTTGTGCACACGAACACAAGCCTCTGTTGCCCCATGGTGTGCCTCCAGGACCCCCCTGCGCGCCGCTATACCCCCCGCAGTGCTAGCGACACACAGCGTGTCGCCAGCACAATGTTTACCTATGCCTGTTTGTTAGCGCCGCTCCCCCGCCTCCTCTGTATCGGCGCTACCCGCCCGCGTCACTTCCCTCCAATCAGCGGGAGGGAAGGGATGCGGGCGGGTAGCGCCGATACAGAGGAGGCGGGGGAGCGGCGCTGACAAATATGACATAGGTAAACATTGTGCTGGTGACACGCTGTGTGTCGCTAGCACTGCGGAGGGGATAGCGGCGCGCAGGGGGGTCGTGGAGGCACACCATGGGGCAACAGAGGCTGGTGTTAGTGTGCACAACCAGCCTCTGTGCCCCACTAACATCATTAAATCCCACCTCGGGTTCTCTTTAAGGATTCAAACTATTAAAAGTGTCTACTTGAGGCAAGTTTAAATTGGGCAAGTGCTGTAAAAAAACGTGCAGGAGATTTGGATGCAGCTGGCGCCACAATAGGAATTATGGCTATAATGGCGCTCAGTGAGTAATTTTGGGGCTCTCAAAAGAGGTATTACAATGTTTTTAGAGTAATTTGTGTTCCAACAGTAAGCAGTAGCTGGAAGCCGAATTACGTCTTTCGCCACTATCCATGGGGTCCTTTAGGGGGAATAGTAATTAGCGCTGCTGCAGGAGCAGAGTGAGCTGTTTCTTGGCTTTACCCTGCGCCCAAATCTCCTGGTAGCTGATTCCTATGTATGCAATTGGGGAACTGGTTTGCTTCTGGTAAGAGTAGTTGAACTAATTTGATTGGGTTGTAAACCAGCTAACAGGTCTAATTTGTCTGATTTCAGGTATTAACGGTAACTTAACCAACGGCTACCAGGAAGAACTTGTGGACCACAGGCTGACTGAGCGGGAATGGGCAGAGGAGTGGAAGCATCTGGACCATGTAAGAGGATGTTGTGCTTACTTATCCGATGACACTAGCTAGGAAAAACTTCAGTTCCTCTGGCCAAATCGGTGTCTTGATGTAGAATGTGGCTGGTCAGTCAGCTGTGTACTCACCTTTTAAAGCAAGTTACGCGAAACTGAAATGCTAGTGAATCTCTGATTAATCAGCTGTGACAGGGGGTTAACTTTCCCAGAAGTCTGCACTCCATTACGCAGCATAGGAGAACAGTGAGCTGTGTTGTATGACTCACTACCGCGCTTCCTCCTTCAAGCCGGAAGGAGGAAGCGCGGTAGTGAGTCGTGGAATGCGGCTCACAGTGCTCCTATGATGTGAGTGGAGCGCAGACGATTGCACAGAATTCTGGGTAAGTTAACCCCCCGTCACAGCTTATTCAAGTATTCAATAGCATTTCAATTTTCGAGTAGCTTGCTACTCAGAATTACTCAGAAGCCCATCTCTGGTGGGCAGTATGGGATCTACCCAGAAGTCCTTTGATTTACCAGTAAATCACGATCTACCCAATAAGCACCACCTTCCAATAGAGCCTTCTTAGTCCTCTCTCTGTGCCTTCAGTTCACCACTATTTCCGTTGTGAAAGTTTATTCGAACAACTGGTCGAATATGCCTTCTGGAGTCCTTCCAAAGACTCAGGGAGTACATCCGGAGACATGGGTACTGCCGAAGACTAGCAGGTCCGTACTGTGCATGTGTCCTCTCTGCGAGGGCATAGAGAGAGGACTGGGAAGGCTCTATAGGATCTAGAGCCTTCCCTCTCTATAGAAGAGTACCTCAAGCGAACTTGGGGGAGGGGGGTTTGGAGAAGTTAAAGGGGTCTTCAAAAAACTTTTTTTTTTTTTTTCAGAATTTTAGCTGGAAAGCCAGTTGCACTGCTGCCAAAGAGTAATGCACCAAGCCATTAGCAGATAAATTCTTGGAGACTCCATTCAAATACAGTATATACTTAGTCATGCAGTGCCCTCTAGTGTTTGTAAAGTACATTACCTTACTCCCTACTTTTCTGCAGGCCTTAAACTGTATAATGGAGATGGTAGAGAAGACCAGGCGCTCGATGGCAGTGCTGCGTAGATGCCAGGAAGTGGACAGAGAGGAGCTCCATTACTGGAAGAGGCGGTTCAATGAGTCCTCGGACCTCCGCAAAGGAAGCGAGCACCTAAGCAGACAGCACAGTCCCAACAATACAGATTCAGGTAGCAGTCATGAGCGTGATGAAAGCTGAACTCCGGGCAAAAATATTTTCACCTTTTACTAATATGGTTGTCAGTTGTATAAATAAATAATAATAAAATATGTTTTTCTCCCCTGAGGGTTACTCTGGTTTGAATAACAAAGTGCAGAGTGCTGGAACATTTTGTCACCTAGACTATTAGGACTTTTAAGCACCTCCAGCTAGGTATTGCATTTGTCTAGTGAAGGAATGGCATTTCATAGCATTGCTGTCAAATTATATTGCAAACATATTTAGAAAGTTCTACTGCAAAAACTAAATTTAACATTGCAATGGATCTCTGGTGACCAGATCCTTACTGACTACCTTCTTTCTTTTCTATGCAATCCCTCTTCTCCCACACCAGTCGGCCATGTCATATGGCAGTGGTTTTTAATGCGGTCCACACTTAATGACTTCTCTGCTGTAGCCACGCCTCCTAAAGCTGTTTACAGCTGTTTCCAACTGCCAAAAACCATGCAGCAGCTACATCGCCTGCCAACAGTAAAATGTTCACTGGAGTTCCTCTTTAATGATTGTCTATATTTTGATGTATACAACTCATGCCTCACCTTATATGAATAAGGATAGTGTGGTCTCCTTTAGTTTCAGTTCTGCAGAACACCATCCCACAGTATAGCGCTTTATGGTCAGTTTGGAGTTAAATGCAGATGTTCTCAGAAAAGTCCTCAATCAGGATAACTCAGATTATGTGATGATCTGGCCACCATATTAATGTTACTTGAATACCAAGCTAGACCTTTGATCACCTAGGATCGAGCTTGTAGGGATTACATTCCAGGTTGATCTAGTGGGACCTTTCAAAACTGACAGGAAAATCACAAGATTGTCCATTACTGAATCTTAGCTGTGGGTCAATAACTCAGAAGGCTTAGCTGGCTTAATGTCCAAAGTACCTTGCTGCATGGAGTGTGGTGTCTTGGTCTTAGACCACCTCTTTCTTTTGCAGATCTCCAGAGAGATTTTGGTAGCAGGACAGGAGGAAGCTATGTACCCGATGAGATCTGGAGGAAAGCAGGTATGGGGATGTGAGCTATCGTTTAGGTGTAAGCCACATTGACATACAGTACTATAGGCTGAACAGCTGACCATATGATTATGTAGAGACACCTAGGGACTAAAGATAAATATGGTGTTGATGCCATATAAAATGTCCAATATCACTATACTGTGGAGACTACCTAAAATTACAAATCTGTGAATTAAATATTCACGGCCAACTATATTATGACCTTGAAGAAAAAATTAATTTCTGCCCCGTTGATGTCTATACTGACTTCATTGAAGAATGGAAAGTACTTTTGTCAAACGGTATTGGTGTCAGTTTGTGAGCTAAATTTGTTGACTGGTGTTTTGCCTATGGAAATGATACTTGAAAATGTAAGGCAGATTCCTTTTAAGGATGTCCATATTTCATATAAGTAACTCCAGGTACAGAAAAGAGACAGCAGCCTACCACTTGTTGGCTGTTTAAAGTGAACCTGGATTGGTTCACTAAAGTGTACTCAAGGCAAAGAAATATCGAATAAAAACTGAAAACAGATACTTAAGAATAGGGAAGCCTTCCCACATTCTCCTGGCCCCCATTGTTGGTGCATGTGGATCCAAGCAACATATCTGAGAAGAGCCTGTCAGATAGGTTATGTGGCCCCGCTCCTATTAAGCAGGTGCAGTGTGACTGCACTCATATGGAGTATGGTCGCACATGTGCAGTAAGCCAAAGCCACTCATTCATGAGCATCTCTGTGCTACTGTGCAGACTAACCTGTACCCACGCGGGTGCATGAAGAGGAGTGTGGTTGTGATTTACAAGTGGCCTGCAGGAACATGGGGAGCCTCTGGAAGATCCAGAGGCTTCCCTTTTCTTAGACCAAGGCAAGACCAATAATAAAAACCAGATACTCGCCTTTCTGAAGGTGGACTAGAAAACCGATTCAGACCGGTACTGGTGCATACATTATTATGTTTTTAAGGACCGCATAACTTTGTTAAATGGTGGATGTTTGTTTACCTGGAGTTCAGCTATATCTTCTGCACATTCATACAGCTTTGAAAACTGAATAATTTGTTTTGGTCTTCGTGGTATGAATAAAATAGCTTGAAAAACATTGTAGTAAAAGTATACAATAAATTGGAAAACATTGTAGTTAAGTGTACGTAAGTGGAGAGCTGCTGATACAAGCTGTAATGTCTTTCTCTCTATCCCTCACAGAGGAGGCTGTGAATGAGGTGAAGAGACAAGCCATGTCTGAGGTACAGAAGGCCGTATCAGAGGCGGAGCAGAAAGCCTTTGAAATGATCGCATCAGAGAGGGCCAGGATGGAGCAAACTATTGCAGACGCCAAGAGGAGAGCAGCTGAGGATGCCTTCCTTGTAGTGAATGAGCAGGAAGAGTCCACTGAGGTAGGAGTCCACCTACTCTCTCCATAAGGCCCAAATACCACCTTCTGCACCAGCCTAGAAGGCTGCGTATTCCTAACTATTTCCCATTCAAAAATAAAAAAACTTGTGCTACACCTATTCTCTGAAATGGTAAATTCTGATATCAAGATGCAATTTTATTTGCTTTTATTTTTGCTCAGGGTGGTTATGCTTTTAAAATATCTCATTGTGATAAGGACTAGTTCACGGTCTATCTTTTTGTGTTAAAACATTCACAGAGACCTAGAATTCATTGTTGGGTTTAAGAGTAAAGGGTTAATGATTTTTTTTTTGTATTGAAAGCAATAGGCTGCTTACGATTCCTATGCAGTGAAGAAAAATGCATTTGTTAACTTTGGGTTTTTTTTTTTTTTTTAGACATGTTGTTCAAATCTGCATTGGCAAGCACGAGGTTGATATACAAATTTGTCTCAGAGACTGATGCAGCACTCCAGTGGAAACTGGGCCTTAAAGAGACTTACGGCTCATACACACATCAGACCATAGTCTTTGGAAAATGAAAGATCACAGATCAATTTTACCCCCTTCCGTGTAGTATGAGAGCCATACCTACACAGTCTATTCTATGGAGCTGAACTCCCCATCAGATAAAAATCTTTGCAAGATGCTGTAGACATTCAAAAGATCAGTATCTGCAAAAGATCTGTTCCTGCAAAATGCATTCATAGTCTATGAGATCTGCAGATCATCATACACACCTTGTTTAACAGACATTCATCTGGGTTCAGATCCACCAGGATGGATTTTCAGATCTGCATATGATTGTCTGATCTGCAGATGAATATCAGTTAAACAAGGTGTGTATGAGGATCTGCAGATATCATAGACTATGAATGCATTTTGCAGGAACGGATCTTTGGCAGGAACAGATCTTTTGCAGATACTGATCTTTTGTGTCTATACACAATCTGTGTGTGCAGCATCTTGCAAAGATTTTTTTCTGATGGGGAGTTCAGCTCCATAGAATAGACTGTGTAGGTATGGCTCTCATACTACATGGAAGGGGGTAAAATTGGTCTGTGATCTTTCATTTTCAAAAGACTATGGTCTGATGTGTGTATGTGGCTTTAGAGATGAAAAAATAGTAAGAATCGATACTTACCTGGGGCTTCCTACAGCCCAATAAACATGTGCAAGTATGAATTCTTAGTATTTTTTTCATCTTGAAATCTATTGAAGGTAGTTCTACATCCAGCGATGATGGGCAGATTTGACTGAGACCAAAATATGTCTCAGATCTTTTATTTAGATTCGATTAGTCGGCTGCACATACACCGCAGGCCGATTCTCTATCAATTTCAGCATGAAATCTCTTCGGAATTGGCCAAGCCAGCCGCTGTTACCCCAATGTACATGTAATGTGAGCATTTATACATAACCTGCCCCATATCGCGGTGCTCATCTTTCTTCTGCATCCTTCGCTCTTCCATAGCCTCATACACGCTGCTGGCGTACCATATTACACCCTCACACCGGCAGCGTGTTTGGGGCTAGCAGAAGAGCGGGAATTCAGATGATGGACATGAGACAGGTTATGTATAAATGCACACATTACACATTACGGCTACAGCGTCGGGTGTTTCATCCCATTACCGCCGTACAGCCGACCGACCACGACGTTCCAAAATCTTGCAGTATGTGCATATCCAACCAATTTTGTCAGTCAGGCATGCGCTTGGCAGCACAGATTTTCATCCGATTCCGTAGTCCATTAGACTCAGCTAGTCATTGGTTTTGGTTCATTGTAAACGGCATGCAGTCTGAAAATTGAACTCTGCTATTTAGAGGTTATTCATCATTGCTCACAGCTTTTTGATCAATAGAAATGCAAATTTTCAAATAAATCCATTACAGTGCATATAAAAAATGGCTCCTTATCTGAATCTGGCTTCTATGTTTTCTGGCAGCCTCTCCTAGGGGAACAGATGGAGAGGCTGCACTCACTCCTCCCTAATATACCTACTTTCCTCTCCCATACTTAGCTCCTATGATCTGCAGCGTCAAGTTGGTGTTAAGAAGCCATGCAGATTCTTGTTGCTGGACTACAAAGACCAGCAAATGTATAGTTGCACTCTACATTTTATCATGGCTCCCAACTGTTCCTTTTTTTAGAGGGACAGTCCTTCCTTTTGGAACCAAATCTCTCTGTCCCTCTATCTTCCTCATTTCTCCCACTTTCAGGACTGATACACAGATCTGTGAACATATATTTATCTACTGAAAATGTGTTTGACTTAAAGAGACTCTGTACAAAAATAAAAACAAACCCTGGGGCTACTTACCTCGGGAGGGGGAAGCCTTTAGAGCCTTTCGAGGCTTTCCCTGTCCTCCTGTGTCCCACAGTGGTCTTGCTCTGGCCCACGGAATGCACAGCCGATAATTTGTCAGGCTGTGTAATCACCTTTCCCTGTTCCAGAGATCTTAGTTGGGTCCGCTCTACTGCGCAGGAGACTTGTGCCTGTGCAGTAAAGTGGACCCGACCGGGTACTGTGTGCTGAAGGTTTTTAGTGCCGGCCCAGTGATGCATTTTAATGTATTAAATACCACTTTTGTGTCTTTGCAGACTTGTTGGAACTGTGGACGCAAAGCAAGCGAGACCTGCAGCGGATGTAACATTGCTCGATACTGTGGGTCGTTTTGCCAACACAAAGACTGGGAGAAGCATCACCGGATCTGTGGCCAGAACCTACATGGCCCAACTAAGGCCCTAACCCCTGTCCGTGCTCTGCTTCCAAAAACCTCAGACGCTTCACTGCTCAGCCCTGCCATGGAGAGGTCATCCAGTGCCACCTCTCGGTCCTCCACACCTGCATCGGTGACCCCTGTTGAAAGCTTGTGAATATGGACCTTGCGTGTATAATGTCTGCAGTCTTTCACTTATTACCGTTTTCTGACATTTTATGGAAAGATCATGTTAAAATGGAAACCTTTCTCTAAACCCTTCTGAGGGACTTTTTCTTCTATGGGCGAGGGACATTTAATACCTCTATAATTTTTAAGTACTGGACCAAAATATTTAATTTCTTTTGAATATTAAGACTTCTACAGCACCCTGGACTGTGAAAACACAAAGCCTGCACAACGCATTATAACCAGTTTCCTAACCAAACGTCAGCCATATTGTTTTCCACCTGAAGAGGTGATATCCAATAGGAACCCTTATCTGGTGGGGCAGACCATTCTCTGCTCAACATAATTACTGCTTCAACTTCAGTTTGCTGTGGAGATAAAACAACTATTGTACTCTAAAATGGATATATTATTTTTCTGGGACTAAAAACTTTAAATTAAAACACGGCTACACCAAAATGGCAGCACAGAGCTAGAAATAATTGTTCTGCATGTTTTTATCCATTATTTGTTCAAGTCTTCCCATTTGTTTTATGTGTCACTGTTGTAGCTGAACTTATAAATGTGTTGAAAAATGTATAAAAGGCTGCTAAAGCAAAGCTTTACTTCTGATATGGCTGAATATGCATAGTATGAATAAAAAGGTTGTATAAATTTGGATGTCGAGTGATTGAAGCAGGTTGCATTGTGGGTAAGACAATTGATTTGTAGAAATGGTGAAGCACTCCTCATGTATTTCCTTTGATGTGCCACGGTAGAGCCAGCCACACTCTGGTTCTTCATACGTATTGGAAAGAACGTACCGGCACCATCAGATAAGTAAATATATGCTCTTTATTGTAGATGGACAGCTGTCATAATGCGACGTTTCAGGGTAACCACCCCTTTATCAAGCTTAGCTGTCTGTTGTCAATGAAAACTAGTATACAGCAGGTTTATATACACAACATGTGTCAAAAACAACCAATCACTACATATCTCCATTACCACCAATCATATGGTCCATCCTCTGAGTGGACCTGATGGGAAACTATCATGGTTGTTTGTAATAGGTCCATTTAAATGTGTCTACTCCCAATCCCCCCACTCACCAATGCCAGCAGTGCGGAGGGACGCCCCTTGGTCCTGGCACGTCATGCTGTACCTCCCAGCAGGCCGCCGCTCCGGCGGACCTGATGGGGAACATGCCGACGTAACGCGCACTGGGCGGAGCTTAGCTCCGCTATGCGCGTTGCCAGGACAACAGCAAGCAGAAGCGGCGACGTATCGCCGCTCTGCTCTGCAGATGATACAGGGGGCGTATCTCCCGCATCACCGCCAATGGGAGAAGGCATCACTCGTGTCTCCTCAACAAGTAAACATAACATTAAAACTTAATTGGTGGATATTGCGGAGGAGGAATCCCGCACAGCATAGGGCTGTGTAGTAGTATTAGACATATTTATGCCATCATAGCATACGCTATATTATAGCCAACATCATAGTGGCAACAAGAGACAGGGAACACAGAGGAACCACAGGAATATTTGTGAGACCAATGTAGAGGTTCCATAGTATCCAGTCTCTTGATCCAATATGCTTCCCTATACAAAAGATTGCTGTATAGGGAAGCATATTGGATCAAGAGACTGGATACTATGGAACCTCGCGGATTGAACCGCGAATTAGATTTGATACCTTTTATATAGATATGAATGTTTCTCTCTTGGTCCTTTGATGTCTCCCACTGCAGCAATCTATGTTGAAGGTTCTTGATTTATGTTTAGTTGATTTTGGTACTTTTTTTCTCTACATTGGTCTCACAAATATTCCTGTGGTTCCTCTGTGTTCCCTGTCTCTTGTTGCCACTATGATGTTGGCTATAATATAGCGTATGCTATGACGGCATAAATATGTCTAATACTACTACACAGCCCTATGCTGTGCGGGATTCCTCCTCCGCAATATCCACCAATTAAGTTTTAATGTTATGTTTACTTGTTGAGGAGACACGAGTGATGCCTTCTCCCATTGGCGGTGATGCGGGAGATACGCCCCCTGTATCATCTGCAGAGCAGAGCGGCGATACGTCGCCGCTTCTGCTTGCTGTTGTCCTGGCAACGCGCATAGCGGAGCTAAGCTCCGCCCAGTGCGCGTTACGTCGGCATGTTCCCCATCAGGTCCGCCGGAGCGGCGGCCTGCTGGGAGGTACAGCATGACGTGCCAGGACCAAGGGGCGTCCCTCCGCACTGCTGGCATTGGTGAGTGGGGGGATTGGGAGTAGACACATTTAAATGGACCTATTACAAACAACCATGATAGTTTCCCATCAGGTCCACTCAGAGGATGGACCATATGATTGGTGGTAATGGAGATATGTAGTGATTGGTTGTTTTTGACACATGTTGTGTATATAAACCTGCTGTATACTAGTTTTCATTGACAACAGACAGCTAAGCTTGATAAAGGGGTGGTTACCCTGAAACGTCGCATTATGACAGCTGTCCATCTACAATAAAGAGCATATATTTACTTATCTGATGGTGCCGGTACGTTCTTTCCAATTGTGGGTAAGACACAAATTTTTTTCCGCTTAAAGGATACCCGAGGTGACGTGACATGATGAGATAGACATGGGTATGTACAGTGCCTAGCACAAAAATAACTATGCTGTGTTCCTTTTTTTCTTTCTCTGTCTGAAATAGTTAAATATCAGGTATGTAAGTGGCTCACTCAGTCAGGAAGTGACTACAGTGTGACCCTCACTGATAAGAAATTCCAATTAGAAAACTCTTTCCTAGCAGAAAATGGCTTCTGAGAGCAAGAAAGAGATAAAAAAGAGAATTTCTAATCAGGGAGGGTCACACTATAGTCACTTCCTGTCTGAGTCAGAATGGAGTCAGCCACTTACATACCTGATATTTAACTCTTTCAGGCAGAGAAAGAAAAAAAGGAACACAGAATAGTTATTTGTGTGCTAGACACTGTACATACACATGTCTATCTCATTATGTCACGTCACTTCGGGTATCCTTTAAGGTTTGCTTTAAAATGACAGAAATACTCCTATGAGACACTTTTTTTTTTCTTTGCTACTAATGTTGTATTTCTTAGCTGTACTACACATACAAATCATTATCTCATTATTTTCCAGTACAGGAGGCTTCAGTTGTTGTGCTTCAGAAAACAGGACTGTACTAGACCTAGCGGGTCAAATAACTCTGAAGTTTTCTGCAGTAAAACCATATGTCAAGCTGTCTCTAAGGGTCATTATTTCTGCTATTATTTATGCTTTGCTTTATAGCTCAAAAGACAGTGCGTTTTTAAAACTGCAACTATTAAAACGATTTGAAAATAAGTGACCCTTTTGTGTAGTACGGATAATGAATAGAACCTTTAGTAGCAAAGCATACAATTCATTATAGCATACATTTTTTTATTTCCACTTCAGGGGCCATATGCAATTCACTTTTTCACCTGACTTTTCTCCCAGGAGATAATTTTTCAACTTTGATTTAAAATAACGTTTCAGCACTTTTCAACCAAAAAAGGACCAAAAAGTAGGTGAAAAAATACTATCAAAATTTATTTTGCGTATTTTCTTGCTTTCTGGTGGCTTAAAAGGCATTTTATCGACAAGTTTAAAGAGATCACCTAGGAGAAAAGTCAGGTGAAAAAGTGAATTGCATATGGCCCCAGTTGTGCTTTAAGTGCCATCTGTACTGTGGAGGAATCATTTAGCTATCTATAGTAGTAAAAATGATCTGGTTACCTATAGGACATACATGTCAAACTTCTGGCCCGCGGACCAAATCTGGCTCTCAGAGCCATTAAAATTGGCCCTCAAGTGGTTTCCCCACTTTGTATTATGCTTGGCCCACTCTACACCACCAGGAAAACTATATTGTACATGAAGCCATAGAACACCAGAGAAGCCATATAGGGAGATGGGGGGGGGGGTAGAATAAACACCGACAGGGAACTGTATAGGGGTTGGAGGGGAGCCATTAGACACCTGAGAATTTTATAACAAACAGAACATTTATATTACACTTTTCTCCTGGCAGACTCAAAGCGCCAGAGTTGCAGCCACTAGGACGCGCTCTATAGGCAGTAGCAGTGTTAGGAAGTCTTGCCCAAGGTCTCCTACTGAATAGGTGCTGGCTTACTGAACAGGAGGAGCCGAGATGTGAACCCTGGTCTCCTGTATCAGAGGCAGAGCCCTTAACCAGTACACTATACAGTCAGTGTACAATTTCGACCCACTTTTGTACTTGAGTTTGACACCCCTGCTATAGCACATTTGGCAACCTATATACATTTGGGGAAGTGGAGGGTAGGTGGTGTCAATTATAAAGAGATTCTACTGTACTTGGCTAGGTCCTTTGGAGTTCACTGGCTATAGTTTGCTACTGTATATCAGAAGTTTACTATATCAGAATTTATTCTACATCGTATATTTATACAGGCACTTAGTTGGGATTTGGGGATGGAGGTTTACTATATCAGTTTACTATACTAAACTCCAGCTATATAACAAGATTCTACTTATACTGGATACAGTATTCAGACTAGGCCCCTTTCACATGGGAGGCTGAAGGTGGCCAATTCATTGCCTGGCAGCAGCTCGCCTGCACCGGCCAGACACTTGCTAGTGCTCATTACGGTCAGTGAATATAAAACCCCACAAGGAATCCCACCTGAGTTAATCTGAGTTGACCATGTAGCCATTACGTATCAAACAATGATATTTGTGTGGGGTTACAAATGCTGCCATTCAGGTGCATACAACTGCAGCTGGAAGGCAGGAGGCTTAACTGCCCAATGAGCACACAGCAATTCAAGGCCTCTTTCATATGAGAGGCTGAACTTTAATAATGCAAACATTTGTATAGCGCTTTTCTCCTGTCGGACTCAAAGTGCTCGAGCTGCAGCCACTAAGGACGCACTCAAGAGGCCACCCTGCAGTGTTAGGGAGTCTTGCCTTGAACAACTTACTGAATAGGTACTGATCCTAGCCAAGATTTGAACCCTGGTCTCCCATGTCAAAGGCAGTGGTGCCCTTAACCAGTACTCTATCCAGCCACTTGAAGTATGTTATTACTTTTGCCCAAATGGCAACCCAAAACCCACTGAGTTATGCAGTAAGGTGGAAATCCTAGGCCAGTGATGGCAAACCTTTAAAAGGCTAAATGCGATAAAAATAATTTGTTGTAGGAGCTGGAACCCTTGGTTACTATTTGACAGTTTTTTAAAAAGAATTATTGGCAGCAGGCTTTACCACTCCTGTGATAGAGATAATATGGAATACTAGCGGACTACAAAACTTAATTTCAAAATGCTGGTAGCGGAAAAGGGCTGTAAAGATGGCCAGTAACAATAACATTTGTCAAACAATTATTTGGATGAATAATCATTTTTTTCATTAGTGGTCACAATTGCCTAACCATTAATAAAATCAATCAGATTTTTCACATTGATCCCTACAATCTCAGCAGATTGGATAGGAGATCTTTGTACATTTGGGATCGTGAATAATTATTTGTATGAACGATTGGAAAACTATTTTTGAGCAAATTGTACTTAAAGTGGTCTAACACCCAGCATTTCAACTTTGCTTTAAAAGATTGCTTACAGCTTATAAACTATTATGCCAGATTTTTTTTTTTAGCAGAAATTCACTGAATGGATTAAACATGACATTTTAGTGCTGCATTTAGCTAGAAATCCTCCTCCGTGCTTGCTTGTTTAGTTACAACTGTATCTATCTACAATGTAACAAACAAACACTGCTCTGAGAGAACAAAGAGGGCTTCCCCGGCAGGCTTTTCAAAGGTCTCTTTGTATTCCAAATAAAGATACATTTGTAACTAAAAGATAAGAACGGATGCAGATTCCTAGTTGAATCCAACACTAAAATGTCATGTTTAACCCATTCAGTGAATTTCTGCTTAAAAAAAATCTGGCATAATAGTTTGTAAGCTGTAAGCAATCTTTTAAAGCAAAGTTGTAATGCTGGGTGTTAAACCGCTTTAAGGAGGTAGCCACTAACAATAATGAAATAAACAATTGTATCCATCTTCCTTCTCCTCAAAATGACTTAAGATATTCCACAGTTTTATTTTATGTTTAAATCTACTTTTTACGTTTTAACTGATTTGTTTTTGCTCAATGGCACATTCATTGAAGTATGCCAGAGCTAAAATCTATGAACTATTAACCCTTTTTATCCCTTTCCTTTTTATCACGTCACTTCAGGTATCCTTTAAGGGACAACTGAAGTGAAGGATACCTGAAGTGAGAGGGATATGGAGGCTGCCATATTTATTTCCTTTTAAGCAATACCAGTTGCCTGGCTATCCTGCTGATCCTCTGCCTCTAATACCTTCAGCCATGGACCCTGAACAAGCATGCAGCAGATCAGATGTTTCTAACATTGTCAGAAATGACTGGATTAGCCCCATACTTGTTTCTGGTGTGAGTCAGAGACTGCTGCTGCCAAATAGATCAGCAGGGCTGCCAGACAACTGGTATTGTTTAAAAGGAAATACATATGTCAGCCTCCATATTCTTCTCACTTCATTTGTCCTTGCACTAACAATACAGGGTGAAAATGATTTGATGTGATTACTCAGCGACGAGGTACCAGAGGATGAAAGCTTTCACTGCAGTTTCAGAGCCCCGCTCCTCTTTTGTGCCTGCTCACTAGCACAGAGCCACTCGTGCCAGTAGAGGGGGATGGCCCAGATGTAAAGGAGGGCCCAGAGCAGTAGTGGTGGACTGGAGTACAATGGGGAAAGCTTCTAGAAGATACAGAGGCTTATCTCTCCTTGGGTAAGTATTTGCTTTTTAGATACATTTACAGCTCATGTTCTCTGTAAAAGGAAGGTCCGAGGCAATTTAAAAAAAAAAAAAAAATCTACTGTACTTATCTGGGGCTTTCTCCAGCCCATGGCAGCCATCCTGTGCCCTCACAGCATCTGGTGGCCTCCTCCGGTGTAGATGCCAACCTTACCAGGTTGGCATCTACTGAGCGAGCCGGTTGCGCTGACGTCATCTGGAGTGTACTGCACAGGGGCAATAGTTCTGCATCTGCGCAGAACAATGACATCAGCGCGATAGCAAGCGGCTCTCCCACAGACGCAGTAGATGCCAACCTGGCGAGAAAACCCCTGGGCCACCGGCTGGGAGCGGAGCTGTGGCAAAGGCGGCTGCCAGAAGCTGGAGGAAGCCCCGGGTTAGTAGGATTTTGTTTTTTAATCACCTTGCATCTTTCCTTTTAATGCTTGTAATAAAAAAAAATTGCACAGAGATAGGCTGGAAAAGGAATGCTGGGAACACACGTTTCGTTTTCCCGTTCGATTGATAAATTCCGTCATGTCCGATATTCCTCTATCTTTTTTCGTTCACTTCTATGAGGAATCAAGCGGTCAAACGATCAACACTAGCAGAAGATAAGAGAATCGAGCAGAAAAAAACAATCTAGCGGAGAATCAAGCGGGAAAAACGCATTGTGTGTTGCCAGCATAACGAAGCATTGTGCAAACAGCCATCATGGCTGATGATAGTTCATTGCTCTGTACACACTGCTGACTATGAACGATTTAACTTCACAAAATCTACAGTAGTCCTGAATGATATTAGGGACAAAGATCAAATTGAAATCACAATTTGACAGAAATTGTGCAATTCAATTTACAATGTTCTTCAAATCAAACTTTAGCACTAAAGTCACAATGTACAGTAACATTTACAAACGTTATTTTCTGTCAATGGATGTTTGTTAATGTTCCTGTAAATTGTGAATTTAGTGCTTAAAGAGAAACTCCGACCAAGAATTGAACTTTATCCCAATCAGTAGGTGATACCCCTTTTTACATGAGAAAACTATTCCTTTTCACAAACAGACCATCAGGGGGCGCTGTATGACTGATATTGTGGTAACTCCTCCCACAAAGAAAATCTGAGTACGTACTCTTGCCAGTTTCCTGTCTGTGAACCCTGTTGCACTGTGGGAAATAGCTGTTATATAGCTGTTTCCAACTGCCAAAACAGCAAGCAGCAGCTACATCACTTGCTAGCAGTAAAAATGTCACCGAGTAATAAATGTCAGAATATAAATCAGAGATTTAAAATATTTGACAATAGGCAAACACTTACTTTCTTTTATTACATTATTTTCAATGATCATTGTAAAAATGAAGCAGTCAATCATTTTGTACATTGAGTTCCTCTTTAAGCTTGATGTGTAGAAAATAGTGACTCCTTGTTGTCTCTTCGCTCAGCTGATGATGTAGGCGGAAGGAGAGAGTAAGCCACCAGGAGTGTTGAGAGCTACTGCTACTGTGTATGTAGCGGTGAGCTGTTACTGGACAGCGGGCTTCAGGAGAAGGACTGGAGTCCCGTTCTCGAGTGCTGCGAAAGCGCAGCCTTGACAATCACGTGATCATCTTACCCCAAATTGCAATTTTGGTTTCAAACTGATAAATCGTTCAGCCCTATTCCAGATCCCCCCTCTAGTCTCACCCTTGCCGCTGCTAGTACCTTCTCTGCTCCTGGCCCTTCCTCCAAAAGGTCCCTCCCACCCCATTACTGTGTAGTGAGCTGTTGGGAAGAGGCAATTAGTGCTGCTCAGTAATGGTGGGGCCTGTAACAGGAAGTGGCTGCGGTTACTAGGCAACGCTCACTGCCACTTCACAGCAGCTTACTACAGGGCAATGCTGCAAGGTGGGTTAAAACCTACCGGAGGAGGGGGCTGACATTATCTGGTGGTCTAATATTGTTTTCTGGCGTTTTCCATTAGGAATGAGCATTCAAAATTTCCAAAATCAGACTAACAGCAAATCTGGCCAATTTGATTAAAGCAAATTATTGTTTGTATCACATGGAGGTGTACGTCTGCAAAATAAATGTACGGTATTTCTTAAACAGTATACTCTAGGGTATACTTACCTTGGGAGGGGGAAACCTCTGGATCCTAATAAGGCTTCCCCCATCCTCTTAAGCCTCAGTGATCCGGTGCTGGAAGCCTCCGAACATCAACAAGGAAAATATTTACTTACCACGATCCAGCACAGGTGCAGTAGCGGCTCTCCAGTCTCCACTTGGGTTTTGGCGGGAATAGCCGAGCCTGCTCGGGTCCACTCTACAGTGCAGGTGACTCACACCTGTGCAGTAGAGCGGAGTCAATTGGGCTTGGCTATTTCTGCCAAAACCTGAGTGGAGAGCCGCTACTGCACCTGTGCTGGATCTTGGTAGGTAAATATTTTTCTCACCGATGTTCGAGGGCTTCCAGCATTTACTCTGGAACTAGGATAGGGTAAATATTGCAGGCGCCACAGCCCACATGTTTGTCAGCTGTGGTTTCAGAGGAGCTAGTTCTGGATCCCTGAGTTTTAGGATGGGGGAAAGCCTCATTAACCACTTCAGGTTCCGGGGTTTTTACAGTTCAAAGGAAACCTAAAGCCAAGTAAAGAAAATGAGTTTCACTTACTGAGGCTTCTACCAGCCCCCTACAGCCATCCTGTGCCCGCCCCGTTCCTCAATGATCCTCTGTATCCCCCGCCGTGGCTTAGTTTCAATTTTGCCAACTGTAAGTTGGCGGGCCACTGCACCTGCATGGCCCTGGTCAAGCGTATCCTTCACTTTCCTGTCCACAATAGCACTCTATGCCTGCGCAGAACGCTTTTGCGGACAAACGCAAACAAAGATGCGTGTGGTTAGGGCCACGCATGCGCAGTGGCCTGCCGACTCCTAATCAGCAAAACTGAAACTAAGCCTCGTGGCGAAACAAAGAATCGTTGAGGACTGGTGCGGGCACAGGACGGCTGCAAGAAGCATGTGCCCTGGGTAAGTGAAATTTTTCTTTATTTGGCGTTCGGTACACTTTAAGGTTCCTGACAATTTTGGCATATCAGCTGTGTCACTATTGATACGGCAATAACTTTTTACTACCTATGCCATCAAACTGATACACACACATTGTTTTGTTTTTTTTTCAGGACAAACCAGGCTTTCTTTCGGTAATAATTTTTTTTCAAGTATTTTTTTTTAATTTCACCAGCACTTAAGAGTCATCAGGGAAAAATAAAAAAAAATCAGCCTTACTCACCTAGGACAAAGATCTGGCCAAAAGTCCACCAGTGAACCCTGCCATTACTTACAGGAAATTGTCCAATTTTAGGGACATGCTGGTCCATAGCATGTTTTCAAACATCACCACACCCCTACAAACGTGGCTACCCCCAAACCCAACGGTTAATTTAGATGTGGGAAATGTAAGGCGTGTAACTACATGCCTACTGTAAAACAATTCACATCCCCATCTAATGGCAGAACACACGAGGGGTTGTATATGGGGCTAAGTGCCAGTGCAATCTATGGTATGTGGGGAAAACGACGAGAGAGTTGAAGGATCGGGTCCTTGAACATGTGGGTAGCATTAAACACAAGAGGGACACCCCCTTTGCCAGACACATGAACGAGGTGCACAGCGCCAATCGCTTTGACATCCCCTTTTGGGGAATACAATGTTGGAAAAGGGACACTACGGGTGAGAATTTTGACCGTAAGCTGACCCAGATTGAATCCCAATGGATTTTTAGGTTGGACACGGTTGCTCCGAAAGGCCTAAATGAGGATTTCAATTTGGCTTGTTTTCTGTAGCCTCCACAGCAACGTGCCACTCAACATGGTCATCCCTCTAGGTACATCGGGCAATGAGGCCCTTGGCCACATATATACTACACTGACTTTACCCCGTCCTGCAGTCTCAGTTACACATACACACACCCATATTGAGCCAGTCTAACAGCTGGCCTTTCCCAGTCTCCCCCCCCCTCCTTTTTTGTCTGTCTGCATCATGATCTCATAAGTGACAATTTATTGCGACAGTACACACACACACACACACACACACACACACACACACACACACACACACACACACACACACACACACACACACACACACACACGCCCTGATGTGGACAGGTTTTATTTATTTCTATTATAATCTAATTGTGTATATACAAACAGTAACCGGGTACATTGAACACTGGTAAACCCAAGTGTCCTGTGCATACAATTACCAATATATATATATATATATATATATATATATATATATATATATATATATATATATATATATACAGTGGAGGAAATAATTATTTGACCCCTCACTGATTTTGTTAGTTTGTCCAATGACAAAGAAATGAAGCCTCAGAACAGTATCATTTCAATGGTAGGTTTATTTTTATCAGTGGCAGATAGCACATCAAAAGGAAAATCGAAAAAATAACCTTAAATAAAAGATAGCAACTGATTTGCATTTCATTGAGTGAAATAAGTTTTTGAACCCTCTAACAATAAAAGACTTAATACTTAGTGGAAAAACCCTTGTTTGCAAGCACAGAGGTCAAACGTTTCTTGTAATTGATGACCAAGTTTGCATTTTAGGAGGAATGTTGGTCCACTCCTCTTTGCAGATCATCTCTAAATCCCTAATGTTTCGAGGCTGTCTCTGTGCAACTCTGAGCTTGAGCTCCCTCCATAGGTTTTCTATTGGATTAAGGTCCGGAGACTGACTAGGCCACTCCATGACCTTAATGTGCTTCTTCTTGAGCCACTCCTTTGTTGCCTTTGCTGTATGTTTTGGGTCATTGTCGTGCTGGAACACCCATCCACGACCCATTTTCAGTTTCCTGGCAGAGGGAAGGAGGTTGTCGTTCAGGATTTCACGATACATGACTCCGTCCATTTTCCCATTAATGCGATTAAGTTGTCCTGTGCCCTTAGCAGAAAAACACCCCCAAAGCAAAATGTTTCCACCCCCATGCTTGATGGTGGGGACGGTGTTTTGGGGGTCATAGGCAGCATTTTTCTTCCTCCAAACACAGCGAGTTGAGTTAATGCCAAAGAGCTCTATTTTGGTCTCATCAGACCACAGCACCTTCTCCCAGTCACTCACAGAATCATTCAGGTGTTCATTGGCGAACTTCAGACGGGCCTGCACATGTGCCTTCTTGAGCAGGGGGACCTTGCGAGCCCTGCAGGATTTTAATCCATTGCGGTGTAATGTGTTTCCAATGGTTTTCTTGGTGACTGTGGTCCCTGCTAATTTGAGGTAATTCACTAACTCCTCCCGTGTAGTTCTAGGATGCTTTTTCACCTTTCTCAGAACCATTGACACCCCACGAGGTGAGATCTTGCGTGGAGCCCCAGAGCGAGGTCGATTGATGGTCATTTTGTGCTCCTTCCATTTTCGAACAATCGCACCAACAGTTGTCACCTTCTCTCCCAGCTTCTTGCTAATGGTTTTGTAGCCCATTCCAGCCTTGTGCAGGTCTACAATTTTGTCTCTGACATCCTTGGACAGCTCTTTGGTCTTTCCCATGTTGGAGAGTTTGGAGTCTGCTTGATTGATTGATTCTGTGGACAGGTGTCTTTTATACAGGTGACTAGTTAAGACAGGTGTCCTTAATGAGGGTGACTAATTGAGTAGAAGTGTCTAACCACTCTGTGGGAGCCAGAACTCTTAATGGTTGGTAGGGGTTCAAAAACTTATTTCACTCAATGAAATGCAAATCAGGCAATCAGGAAACAACCGCTCGACTGTACTGTGGAAGGCAGTGCTGGACCATAGGCAGCCAGGCCTGGATACTGTAGTAAAAAAAGAAAGATGCGGTCCGCAACAAGTCTCTCCACAGTTTTGTAATATATTTAGGACGCATCCTCACAGCAATTAAAAAAGTACAAAGCTGACATGTTTCGGGCCATACAGCCCTTAATCATAGCACATAGCCACAGCTCATGTTTCTCAGTTAAAAAGGGGGGAGAAAAGAGTGCCACACCCAAATGTGACATGGGTCAGCCCACATACGGGAGGGTCCAGCATAACAAATATAAGCTGTCAGTCATTGGGTGGGCACCAGCCCCATACACAAGGTAAACATCTATTAAAAGGTATAAATTCTTTTAGGCAATATAAAACCAAAAAAAGAAAAAACTTTAAAGAACGATCAAAGTGCACAAAGAGGAGTACAAAATTATATAATACACTGTTTGTTCACCCGCATTAACGATGGGCACACCACCCAATACATAAATGTATATTACAGGACATCATGTTATTTGACAAATGGTTAAGTTAGATAAAATTAACCTGTAACCAGAGCTATGTCCCATCTGGCATTAAGTCCCTCTGGGGCCCTGGTCCCCAGGCGGAAGATCCACAGAGCCTCCCTTTTGCGAATAGTAGCTAGTAGATCCCCTCCTCTCCTGGGCAAAAAGACCCTTTCAATCCCCTGGAAGGAAAAACCAGACATATCACCACCATGTATGTTCCTAAAGTGTTTGGCAACATTTGAAATATTTCTGGTGGACCAAGATGCCCCTAAATAGTGCTCGGAAATCCTGGCTCTAAGCGGTCTAGTGGTACATCCTACATACTGCAGCAAACAAATATTACAGGTGACCATATAGATGACGTTGCTGGTATTACAATTTATAAAGTGTTTCAGCATGCACTTGTATCCATTAGTGAAAGATTCAACCAATTTTGTTTTGTGGTGTACATGACAATACTGGCAGGTTGAAACACCACACCTGTAAGATCCTTTAGTGGCGAGCCAGGTAAGGGGTCTGTCCTAAGTGCCAAACAAACTTGGGGATAAAGTGCTACCAAGTGTGGGAGCTCGCCTGCTGGCAAAGTTCACCCCACCCTGCAGAAAGGGCTGCAAATCGACATCACCCTCCAGAACAGGTAAATACTTGGAAATAATGCGTTTTACATCCTGAAATTCAGAACTGAAGGTGGTGACAAACACAGGCCTCTCAGCAGGATCGGCTCTAGATGCAGACCCCCGCACTAGTCTATCCCTCGTAATAGAAAGGGCCCGCCTCTTGCCCTTCTCTATTGTCCATCTAGGATACCCTCTCTCATACAGTCGCTTCTCCAATACGGAAAATTCCTGTTGTAGGGTTAAATCATCCGAGCAATTCCGGCGCGCGGGAATGAATTCACCAACCGGAATTGCTCGGATGGTATGTGCAGGATGGCAACTATTAGCTCGTAATGTAGAATTGCCTGCACAACGTTTCCTATATGTCTTGGTGTGTATGGTGTTAGAAGTCAAACAACCTGTTAACGTTATATCCAAATAATCAATGGAGGACTGGTGCCAAGTATATGTGAACTGCAGATTACATTGGTTGTCATTAAGGGAGGTCATAAAGGAATCGACAGAAGTCGACTCACCCCTCCAGACAACCAAAATATCATCGATAAATCTCCCGTACCACGCAACACTATCCGATCGGCGTCCCCCACCCCCAAAGATGTGGAACTCTTCCCACCACCCCATATAAATATTCGCCAGGGACGGTGAGAATTTAGCACCCATTGATGCCCCACACCTCTGGAGATAGAAGACGCCATCAAACATAAAATAGTTGCGGGTCAGGAGATAATCCACAGCTGCACAAATAAACACCCGGAGATCCACAGAGTATCCTGAATATCTTTCCAGATGATACTGGAGGGTCGTCAATGCCAGATGATGGGGTATACACGAATACAGGGCTTTCACATCAATTGTGAGCCAACTGCAGTCTGCCCCCCATCTAACCCCCTCCAAACTTGCCAACAGATGCCTGGAATCTTTTAGATATCCCGGCAGCCGTCGGACCAGGGGCTGAAGCATTGAGTCCACCCAGTCGCTCAGGCGCTCCCCCAGAGACCCAATGCCAGCAACAATGGGTCTGCCTTCTGGAGGGGCGCCCGGTTTATGGATTTTAGGGAGATGGTGGAACACTGGTATGGTGGGATGTAATACAGTCAAATAGCTGGCTAATCTGTGTTCCAAGACTCCCAAACTCTCCCCATATCTGACAAGGCTGCGTAGTTCCTTGTGAAACTCCTGAGTGGGATTTCCTGGTAAGCGAGTATAGGTACACTTGTCCTCGACTTGTCTCAGAGCCTCTGCCCTATAGTCAGACCTGTCAAGGACAACGACCGCTCCTCCCTTATCTGCATTACGTATAATTATATCCTTATTACCCTCCAATTTCTTAATGGCCGCGAATTCAGCTCTAGTGAGGTTGGATTTACGTTGTGTATGGGGGGTACCAGATAATTTCACCAGCTCCTGCTCTACCAGGTCCTGAAAAACTTCTACTGGGGTGGTTCTAGCAGTTAGTGGGTAGAAATCAGGGTTCCTGACTCTAACGGGCTGCACATCTTCTACCGAGACAAGACCTGCACTGTCGGACGCCAGAAAATCAAGCGTCCATCTAGCGCAAGTGTCTTGAAAATTCTCGATGTCGGGTATTTCTGTCCTTGCTTTGCTATGTTGGTTAACCTCCCCATTGGAACCAAAATGTTTCTTCAGAAGTATGGATCTAATTAATTTGTTGACGTCTAAAAGTGTGTCAAAGACATCGAAATGATGTGTGGGGGAGAAAGATAGACCTTTGGACAATAAAGATAATTCAGGCTCTGTAAGAGTATATCCAGACAGGTTAACAACATTAACAGGTGTATCCGGGGAACATAATGAGTGGTTACCTCTACCTTTATGCTTTAGACCTGCCCGTCTCGTCTTCCTTCTTTCTGAACCCCCCTTGAATGTTTCTTGTATCGCTTGTGATAGGGGATCTTGTTCTGGGCGTTTTTTGAAAGGAAGGGTTGTGCTTGCTGATTATGAGTCGTATTAGTAGGCAAGGTGACTAGTGCAGACGTGGAGTTAGTGGCCTGTATCCCCTGCGGACTGTCTGATGCATCTCTACGTGAATTAGAGTTCTGAGTGAAACTGACCTTTCTTCTATTTCTAGATCGGGACCGTCTTGTAGGTATGCCAGGTGACCTAGGGGTGGATTCCCATTTGCCCCATTCGTATACCAGATTTTGTTTATAATCATTAGTATCTCGTAAATACTTTAACCTCTTGGTCTCTGTAATGATAGTTTCAAGTCTAGAAATATTGTCCCGCATTGCTTTGTTTAGATCATCAAATTGTTGCAATGTATCATACTTGGTCAGAGTCTGATTCAACTCTGAAATCTTCAATCTGATGTCCACCAATTTATTTTCCTCATACTTAATAATGAGTTTCATCAGATTAAGAGAGCAATCAGTAAGTATGACATTCCATTCTACCTGAAACTCCTCACAATATGCGGTGGTTGGAATCTTTTTAATGCGTAAACCACGCGGGATGATTTTCTCCGCCACATATTGTTTAAGAGTTGCCAAATCCCACCAAGTTTTAACCTCCTTACTCAGAACAGTTACAGTTGGAAGATCTTATAAGACCCACATCAGGATAACTATCACAAATAGTGTCTTTCTTAGAAAAGACAGCGGCAAATTTGTTATAACGTACAGGGTCAGAGTTCAAATCACAGATGGAAATGATGTGATCTTCATGGGAAGATGGGTCTTGGTCTATCAAGTCCTTAATGGCAGTCTCTAGGGGGTTAGAATTATAAATGTCCACATCAAAATTCTCAGTGTCCACATTCCCTGATGCACCATTAGAGATCACAGTTTCAACCTGACTCATGTGGTCATGAATGATGTCCCCACTCTGGGTGGAAAGAGAGGGGCCTAGGGAATATTTATCAGGAAAAATTGCTGGAGCACAGGCAGGCAAATCTACAGCAGTGATAGGAAAATGGAGGGACAATCTCTTTACCTGTCTAGATGCCTCAATGCCCCGATCTACATCCTCCAATAAGCTCTGCACAAGATCCTTGCAGTTTGGACGCAGGCTGTCCTTTAAAAAAGATGTGCCAGTGGCTGCATGCGTGGAGCTTGGTATCTGTTGGGGGCCATGATGTTGTTTCCGGCGTGCCCCAAGATCCCTCTGCTCTTGCTGCATCTCTGCCGCATGGTGATCTGTAGTATTCCGGCGAGAGTCGCGTCCCTCCACTGCCGGAAGTGTCGGACGCATCACCTCCGGTTCCACTCTGGGTCCCGTTGCTCGCTCCATGCGTCCCTCCGCTGCCACACGTGAGGACGCAGCCTGCAGCGGACCCACGGATGTCTCCAGGCAATCAGCTGTCGCCGTCCTCAGCAACCCCAAGGCATGACGGGCTCCTTCACCACTCCTACGGTCCACGGACTTGCCACATTGGGTAAGGGGTCCTGCGGGAGCTTGACTCGTAGCAATTTGGCTGCGGGTGACATATTTGTACATATCTCCTCCATCTCCAGATGGAATATTGTGAGTTTTACTCCTCAGACTTCGTAGTTCTTTAGAAGCCATAGCATATGAGTACTTGATTGCTGTGAGGTGAATTTCACAGTCCTGGTGCACGTGCAGGAGCTGGTATACAGCAAAACGAAGTAGGCAATCAGGAAACAACCGCTCAACTGTACTGTGGAAGGCAGTGCTGGACCATAGGCAGCCAGGCCTGGATACTGTAGTAAAAAAGAAAGATGCGGTCCGCAACATGCTGGACCCTCCCGTATGTGGGCTGGCCCATGTCACATTTGGGTGTGGCACTCTTTTCTCCCCCCTTTTAAACTGAGAAACATGAGCTGTGGCTATGTGCTATGATTAAGGGCTGTATGGCCCGAAACATGTCAGCTTTGTACTTTTTTAATTGCTGTGAGGATACGTCCTAAATATATTACAAAACTGTGGAGAGACTTGTTGCGGAAATGCAAATCAGTTGCTATCTTTTATTTAAGGTTATTTTTTCGATTTTCCTTTTGATGTGCTATCTGCCACTGTTAACCACCTTAGCGGTATGGACGAGCTCAGCTCGTCCATTACCGCCAGAGGGTGCCGCTCAGGCCCTGCTGGGCCGATTTTGAACAAATAAAAAGCAGCACACGCAACCGGCACTTTGCCAGCCACGTGTGCTGCCTGATCGCCGCCGCTCTGCGGCGATCCGCCGCGAGCAGCGGCGAAAGAGGGTCCCCCCAGCTGCCTGAGCCCTGCGCAGCCGGAACAAATAGTTCCGGCCAGCGCTAAGGGCTGGATCGGAGGCGGCTGACGTCAGGACGTCGGCTGACGTCCATGACGTCACTCCGCTCGTCGCCATGGCGACGAAGTAAGCAAAACACGGAAGGCCGCTCATTGCGGCCTTTCGTGTTACTTTTGGCCGCCGGAGGCGATCAGAAGAACGCCTCCGGAGCGCCATCTAGTGGGCTTTCATGCAGCCAACTTTCAGTTGGCTGCATGAAATAGTTTTTTTTTAATTTAAAAAAAACCCTCCCGCAGCCGCCCTGGCGATATTAATAGAACGCCAGGGTGGTTAAAATAAACCTACCATTGAAATGATACTGTTCTGAGACTTTTCATTTCTTTGTCATTGGACAAACTTACAAAATCAGTGAGGGGTCAAATAATTATTTCCTCCACTGTATATATATATGGAGTTCTTGTATAATTATGTTTAATTTTATGCACCCCTCTTTATATACCCCTTTGCTAACCAAGTTTAGGAGAGAAGTGGTTCATTAGCTTGCCCCCCTACGAGTTAGAGGCTGCAGACCGTCCCTGTCTGATCCATTGGCCGCATCTGGTAACTATGGTTATGCGGCATCCAACCACGGAGACATGGGCGAGGCATGCGACCAATCTTCCGCATCCGCCCATTGACCATGACGGCGTAGGCGGCTGTGCAATGCACTCTGCGTTCCATTTCCATGGGAACACACCCTGCAAGACGCGGGCGGATGTGACATACCCGCCCCATCCTTGCACGCAGTCAATTCGGTCTGCCCACACATCTCTCGCTGTCAGGTGACCACGATTGCTGCATACATATAGCGGGGCCCAACTCTGACACTGCCAACCGGCATGCACATATTTCAAGACCTATACAAGGTATAAACTATATGGCTAATTTATACTATGGGTGGGGCTACTGACCAACCGCCTCCCCTTCCTCCTAAAAATGCAGCAGTATATATACTGCACGCCTAATCCGGCATCCTCAGCTCTGACTTGGACTATCTGATGGGGGGCAATTTGTAAGTCTGTAAATTGGTGGAATATGTATGTTGCATAGCACTTTGTATATTTGTATAGCACCTTCTGAAGAAGCCTGTTAGGTGAAATATGGTCATATTAAGGGTTATGTACAGCACCATTCCTGTTTGTTAGCACTCATTTCATTGCTCACCATGTTGTTTTCAGACATTTATGGGGTAGTTCTCTGAGTTGTCTGCCATGAGTGTTTAATCTATGCTCTGCCAGAGCTGATGAACTCCATCCTCATAGACGCCCAGTGAATTATCAACCCAACTGTGGGATAGCTACACCCCATTTGCCTAATAAATACAAGTGGAAAGGGATAAGGCAGGACCCCCACAGTATCTTGCCAAGGGGTTGAAGTCCCTATGCAGAGAATTCACAGGAGACGATATACTAAAAGTGGTGGCTGTGTCATAGTGACATTATTTTAACTATTATAATTTATATGACTTTTATAAGTACCTATAGGGCTTGTCTTATAGACATCAGTGTTTGTTACAATTTCCCTGGTACCCCTCTTTTCAGTTAGTGTTTGTTTCATTCAAATTAATTAAAAAAAATCTGATTGGCTGTTTTTGGCTCTGCCCACTTTTAAAATTTAAATTCCAGTCTCCCAATGACCAACTGTACCAAGTTTAAAGTGCAGGCCATTAACAGTAAAAGAATGGCAACAGTTTATATATAACCATTTAATAGCAATAGGTAACATTTGATTGGCTGTTTGAACTTCCTCCCAGCTTTCTGATGTTTAAACCCAGTCACCCAGTCATGGTCTTTACTAAGTTTGTGGCCTCTAGCTTTAAAACTGTGAGAATGGCAGTAGTTGAAAAAAGTTTATATTGAAGTCAATAGGCAAAATCGGATTGGCTGTTTTTGGCTCCACCCACTTTTTTAATATTTTAACCGCAATCACCCAAGGAGTAATTAAAATGCCAAGTTTGATGCACTTGGCACTTTAAACTGTGATAATAGCAGCAGTTTATCTTTTTTTTTTTTTAATTAAGGTCAATGACTAAAGTCTGATTGGCTGCTGTTGTTGCCCTGTCCCCATTTTTTTCTTAATTGTGAACCGCAGTCACCCAGTGACTAACACGCTAAGGTTTGGGAATCATGGCATTTAACATGTAAAAATGGCACCAGTTTTATTTTTTTCATTGAAAATCAATGAGTGAAATGTGATTGGCTGTTTATGGCTCCACACACTTTTTTTTATCTTGAAGTGGAAACATCCAGTGACCACATTTGGAATATTCAAGGTCCATGACATCAGTAATGTGAGAATGGCATCCATTTTAATTTTTCCCAATTAAATCAATCAAGGAAATCTGATTGGTTGGTTTTGGCTCCATCCACCTCTCTGAATTTTAATCCCAGTCCCCTATTGACCAACTGTGCCAACTTTGAGGACCCTGCTATTAACCTGCTATGAGCAGCGGCAGTTTTAAATATTCCTATTTACAACAGCCAATCAACTTTCAGCCATTTGTTTAGACTCCCCCCCACTTTTTAAAAATACATTTTAACCGCAGTCACCCAGTGGCCCAAGTTTGGGGACTCTGGCTTTAATACTGTGAGAATTCCAGCTGTTTACATTTTCTTATTGAAGTCAATAGGGAAAATCTGATTGGTTGTGGCTCCGCCCACTTTATTGGGTCTCCAAAATGTGACAGATCTTTTCAGCTTCACCCCAGGACTAAGTGACCCAAGTTTATTGAGTGTAACATCACAGCTGTACGAGTGGCAAAGATTTCAAATTTTCCAATGAAAGTCTATGGGAAAAAATGGGGTCTTCAACGGACCACCACAGGGGCATGGAGGGTGGGATTGCTTAATAGAGCCCAAGTAACCTATTCGGGTATGACCTGGACAAGTGTACAAAGTTTTGAAATCATACACCTAAAATTGTGGAAGGAATAGCATATGGAAACATTGAAAAATATTCATTGGCAGTTGCTAGCTCTGCCCACATTGGGTCTATCCCCCCCTTACCAAATTCCTATTTTTATTCATGGTGACACCAACAATACTTGTTTTTCCGAGTTTGGGGAGTGTAGCTTCAAAACTGTACTAGTGGCAGTGATTAGAAAATGTTCCCTGTCAAAGTCAACAGCGAAAAAGGAGTCTTCGGTGGTGCACTGCACGGGTGCAGTGGGTGAGATCGCTTATTAAAGCACAAGCAACATATTTTGCTATAAGATTAATAAGTGTGGAAAGTTTGGCGCGTGTAACCCTAAAACTAGGAGGAGTAGCATATAGAAAATGAGGGGGACGCTAATAATAATGTTGGATTTTTCCAAGCCAACATAAAAATGGCAAAAACACACAACAAGACATTTGCTTCTAAAATAAAAGGACATAAAACTGAAATAGAACTTTATCCTGGATTGTGTGGTAGTTGATTCTGTTCCTACTAACCCCCCTAGCCCTTCCAGTGTATCTGTAGAATCAGAACCCTCTGTTTCATCGATTTCAACTGTGCGTTCAAGGGCATCAGCAAGTGGTGGGGTAGAAAGGTAACAAAGGGCATGTCCAGGGCAGAATATGACCACAAACTAATTACTTTCTTACAACAAGCTGTAAGTCATCTAGACAAGTCACAAGAGGCTAAAAAAAAGGAGCAAGCTCCTTCATTTCAATTCCCGATGAGTGTGCTTCCAAGGTTGGAACAAGTGCCTGAAAAACAGCAGTTTGCCGTGCATAAAGCGATCATGGATTACATACACAGATATGTCCCACCTGAACACAGGATCCAACAATGCCCCAGGGAAGTACCTTTCCGGTTGCACAAACATATGCTCCTGTGCCACCTGCCCAACCTATCCACCCTATCAGTACTATGGCCCACCAATGCATGATGTCCCTAGTGCCCACCGAAGCCCACAAGGTCCCTACGCAAGAGTCAGTACACCACGAATGCAGAGAGTGGAGGTATCATCCATTGTACCCCCGCTGGTGGCACCTACAATAGAGAGGAACGAGTGTAAAGTGACCTTGTACCCGTGGCAAATGCTCAAATCGATCAAGATAGCAGTTCCTCTAGTCCCAGTCTTTCTACCACAATGAGCGGGTTATTATTTAGTGATGACATCTAAAATGTCATTTTTAGTGGCTAGACAAATGGTAAGTTTTGTGTCTTAAAGGGGAACTGAAGTGAGAGAAGTATGGAGGCTGTAGATTATTTTCTTTTGAGCAACGCTAGTTGTTGGGCAGTCTTGATGCTCCTGTGTCACCCACACTGTTATTTACTATCCCTGAACAAGCACAGACACATAGATCAGCAGGCCTGCCGGGCAACTGGCATTGTTTAGAAGGAAAGATGGCAGCCTCCATATTCCTCTCTGGACAGTTCTCCTTTAGGGCACACCTACGCTGCCAACCAGGTACTTTGCTGTATTTATAAGAGTTTGCCAACACCACTTTGTGCACCTGTTGTCCTTAAATAGACCGGAGCCTACAGCCTGTTTCACAGTATTTGCAAGCAATCTACTATGTTTTTAGAATCTTAAAGGGGAACCGGAGGGAGAGAGATATGGAGGCTGCAGTTTATTTCCTTTGAAACAATGCCAGTTGACAGACAGTCATGCTGATCCTCTGAATTCTATATGCTTGTAGCACTGCAACAAGAAGGATAACTGCTACTGGCACCCTGCTGCCTACAGCCTACGCCTTGCTTTCGTGGTGCCCTAGGCCATGGCCTTTGTGACCTTGCCTGAAATCCGGCCATGCGGAAACGACTGAAGCCACATAGATCAGCAGGCCTTCTGGGCAACTGGCATTGTTTAAAAGGAAAGATGGCAGCCTCCATATCCCTCTCTGGATAGTTCTCCTTTAAGGCATACCTACACCTACAGTGTGTAGACAATATATGTAATTTACCTTAAAGTTATTAGCAGCCTCTCTGTTGGGGAGATGGCCTTCCTTGGGCGAGTATCTTGGCGCAGGTAATGAGGTCGAAGGGTGTCCAACAGCAAGTCGAAACTACAAAAGTTGGCAAAAGATAGCACTTAATTGTTTACGTGGAAACATCTTCACTATTGTTGAGGCAGGGAACACACTTGTCTTTCAGTTTTCTGCACACCAAGTGTTTTTCAATGCAAGAAAATGCACGCGTTTTTTCACAGCAGCTAATGTAATTGATACAGAAAACTGACAAAATGTGCAGAATCAGGATGCAGAATGTCAGTTTTTTTTCTGCGTGCAAGAAACACATTAAGTGTGTGCAGTAGCCCATTGATTAACATGAGTTCTCAGTTTTTCTGTGCAGAAAACGCGTACGAAAACAGTCAAGTGTGTTCCCTGCCTTAACGTTTTACTTTTAGGATGCCTGTTACATAGTTATTTGGGTTGAAAAAAGACATATGTCCATCGAGTTCAGCCAGAAAATAAAGTATAACACCAGCTGTCAGGAACCGGCCCGCGGCACGCCTGCGTATACGGTTCCCGACTGCGGGTTTGACCAGACTGAGAGGGGAAGCAGCCTTAGTCAAGCTAAAACAAGGCTGGGACCCCTCAGAACACCTCTCACTGCCACCACTAGCGGTTCGCTAGACACTTCCACTCTGCTGTCGAGTCCTCAGCGCGCACTCCGCGTTTTTGTATTTGGGTCAGCTTTGCGCTTAGGCCAAATACGGGAACGCCACGCACCCACACACACAGTTGCAATCTTACACTGTCGTGAAGCAAAGACCCACTAACAGTCGTTCCGAACGATACTGTTAGCCACTCTGCTGTCGCTACTCGCACTGGCGTTGTTCGTACGTTGGGTCAGCTGCGTGCTTAGGCCAACGTATGGCAAACGCCCCCACACACAATGCAATTACAATTTCATACGGTAGTGTTGCTCAAGCGTACAATTAGGCATGAACTTATACACGGTTACACTTCAGTCTCTTCTAGGCTATGAGTGTTAGTTTAGTACGGCAGAAGTCAAGCTTATTAAATAATAATTTAATATTCCAGAAAAACATAGAACAGTGCAGAACTTAATATATACAAAAAGATTACAAAAAACAAAGTAAAAATAGTTACAAGATAAAAGTTACAAAGATAACACACACGGATATTTGCGTAAAAATAAACGGGGGAAAAAAGAACGTTACCAGCTTAGGTTAGAACGTTGTTTGATGGGAGGACGCCGTTTCGACCAGGAGTCGCGATCATCCCTAGCTATTCGCTACCTCCGAGAGAAGATACTGGTGGCTGTCCTGGGCCAGCTTAAATAGTCCGAAGTGTCCCCTGGGGCATTTAATGTCCAGCCCCCAGGAACTAATGCAGTTTCCCCGTTTGTGACATCACCGAACGCTTGTCATAATCTTTCTTGTGATATGCAAACTTCAAAGGGGGTTCCTGTTTTAGCTTCTTGAAGTTTGGCAGGATACAATCTCACCCATTGAACTCTGCAGACATGAAAAAGCTTCCTCCACATTATTTCCTTGGTTAAAGTGTATTTTAGCACATCCATGCAAAGATTGAATTTTGGTTACAGGTAGCAGTTTGCCTGTAATCCTGTAGACAGACGCAGACAATCACACCTGGGACAGCAGATCAAAAGTGACTACTAGTGGCTTAATGAGCCACTTCCTTGCCTATTGAAGGTGACTGGTCTTATTCACTGAAGACCTCTTTAGATGCAGATGTAGGTCTAGCGACCCACCCACACAAATACATGAACAGTCCATGAATCTAGCCTGCATATCTACACCTTTGACATACCACAGCAGATATAAAAATGGGAAAATGAAAATATATTACTGTATTATCCTTAACAGCATCCGCACCCCAATATATCACCACACCAGCCTGCTCCCTCACATATCCCTGTTGATACTGGTATTCCTATTTTTGTTTAGTTTGGCCTACGGTATCCTTCAATGCACTACGATTGCACTGTGAACTTTGCACTAAGTACATATTCCAAAGTTCTTTGTATGAAAAGGGGAATGCAATGAGTTTTACTGATGTATATTTTCTGACTGTGAGATCAGGGAGATTTGTGCAATTGTTTTATTGATATAAGAAAGCTTGTTTTTTTTTTCTTCAATTTTTTAGGTTGTTAATACAAATAAAAAAAAATGTTGAACAAGCTAAAAAAAATAGTAGTGGATGATTGGTGTCAGGACACCTTCTGGGGAAAAGACACAGGAAACAAAAAACACGGGAGCCCAATAGTGTAATATGTTTAGTCAAAATTGTCAATGTAGAAGATAAGAATCTACTCACAAGAGTGGGTTGCAAGGGGGCAACCGACCACAGGAAGCAGGTGGAGACAATTAACCCGACTCCACTCGGGGAGGTCACTAAGGACCTGGATGCGGTCGCTCTCCTTGGAAAAAAGAAGGGAGGCAGATGTCAACCGTGGTGTAAACCACATATGTTCTGCCTCCACCCCTCACACAGGTAGCGTATGGGGGTTAGGGATGCACTAAATGGTTTAAAGAGGTGCCCTGGTGGTATATAAAAGCGTTTAAAAGCAGTTTAAAACCGAGAAAGGTTTGAGGTTGCTTACCTCAAGGACGACAAATCTTTGTAAGGACAAAAGATTTTATTGGTAGCACAGGCAACGCGTTTCACGGGTCTGACCCCGCTTTCTCAGGCCAATAGCAGTGCCAGGCCAATTGAAATAGCAAGCTAAGGGAGCCTTAGCTTGCTATTTCAATTGGCCTGGCACTGCTATTGGCCTGAGGAAGCGGGCTCAGACCCGTGAAACGCGTTGCCTGTGCTACCAATAAAATCTTTTGTCCCTACAAAGATTTGTCGTCCTTGAGGTAAGCAACCTCAAACCTTTCTCGGTTTTAAACTGCTTTTAAATGCTTTTATATACCACCAGGGCGCCTCTTTAAGCCATTTAAAGCTAAAAAAAAGTTGTCTAGGTGTCAGTTTCAAGCATGTGTGTGCCTGTTTGTTTCCATACCTGGCAATGGACATCCTTGGACTTCCACGCATCAAGGGTAAGAGCCTCACCTTCTTTTGCCCCGCAGTGGGCCTGCTTCTCTGCCCCTCTCCTGCTGCTCCTTCCTGGCCTAGCTGCTGCAGAACTCTGCGTGCCATGCTGAACTCTGTTGTGTTTTGATCAGCCTGCATGCTGACCCCGTGTCTCTGTTGCTGTGCTTGTCAACATGGCACCTTGCTGAACTGTGGCGAGTCCTGCTGTACTGTTTGCACTGCTGCTGCACTACTGTCTGAGTTCACTTGTACTACTGTTGCACCACTGGCTGTGGACAGGCCTGCCTGCCTGTCTCTGTTTCTGCTGCCTGCGCACTCTGTGTACACTGGGACTTTCGGCACTGCCGCCTGCTGAGCTGTCGGGTCTGTCTCCCTGAACCAGCCTAACTGTATGCGGTCCCTTGATGTGTCTCTCCAGCACGCTGTCCCCTCAGAGTCCTCTGCCAGCGCCTCACGCCTGGGACCATAGCATGCCCAGGCCTCTTCCTGGCATGCGCACCACCTACACCAGGACGCAGCTTCTACAGTGGGAACCACGGGGGCCCCCACCCCCCGATGCCAGGCACCTTACCGACCTGGTCTGGAACCACATCCAGCAAGTCTTGGTCCCGGCCCTGGGACACCGTACAGGTCAGCGACAGAAAGGATGTCGTGCAGGAGCCCGGGTGAGGCTAAGGAGGAAAGGCTTGCGATCAGCCATCCCCTCAGTGCTCTTGGCAAACGTAAAATCCAACCCCAACAAACTAGACGAACTGCGCCTCCTCTGCAACAGGAGAGACCTCAGCAACTACACTTCAGCCCTGTGCCTCACAGAAACATAGCTACACGAGGACATTCCTGAGAACGCCCTTTTTCTCCCAAGCTTCAGCCTCATACGAGCAGACAGGGACCCTGTCCTCTCTGGGAAAAAAAAGGGGGGGAGGCATCTGCTTCTACATTAGCTCTGCATGGTGCCCCACCCCGTCAGTACTTGGTAAGAAGTGCTCCGCTGATCTCGAACTTCTGCTCGTCAACTGCAGGCCGACATACTCGCCAAGGGAGTTTTCCTCCTATGTCCTTGTGGGAGTGTACATCCCTCCCAATGCCAATGTCAAATCTGCCGTACTGGACCTCAGTGAGACCATCTTGCAGTGGGAGACGTCCCTCCCGGACTCACTGTTTATTGTCATGGGCGACTTCAATAAGGCCAACCTTCGTCAGGAAATGCCACGCTATCACCAGCATGTAGCCTGCCCCACCAGGGGCCTGAACACCCTTGGCCACTGCTACACGGCATTGAAGGATGCATATAAAGCAGTCCCATGGGCACCTCTCGGCTCCTCTGACCACTGTCTCATACATCTTACCCCACCTATAGGAGGCGCCTGGAAACAGCAAAACCGACCCTTAGGTCCATCAAAGTGTGGTCGGACGAGGCCAAGCTGCAACTACAAGCTTGTTTCAACTGCACTGACTGGAAGTCCCTGGAAGCGCCAAACTTGGATGAGTGGGCAGACAACATCGCCTCATACATCAGTTTCTGCGAGGATTCGTGTGTACCAAACAGATCCTTCAAGGTGTACCCGAACAACAAACCGTGGTTCACCAACAAGCTACAGCAACTGCGGAGGAGCAAGGAAGCCGCACATAAGTCTGGCAGCCAGGGGGACTACAATAGGGCAAGAAATGATCTAAATCGGGAGCTGGAAGTTGCCAAAAGGAAGTACGCCGTGAGGATTAAACACAACCTGCGCTCGAATGACTCACCTGCTGTATGGAAGGGGCTTAAGCCTGTCACAAACTACAAGCTTCCCCCCCCCACCAACATGCAGCACCCAGCCTGGAACTTGCCGAAGAACTTAGTAAATTCTACTGTAGGTTCGAGAGAACGGGGAGTCCGGAGAGGCACCTGGAATCTCCTGCCCCCTCTCCGTCCACTGTAAACACCCTGAGATCACCCTCTCCTTCTGAGGTCAGTGAGGCTGAAGTCCTGCAACTCCTATCAACTCTGAATGCCAGGAAAGCCTCCGGCCCTGATGGCGTTTCTCCTGCTTGCCTGAAAACCTGCTCACAGCAACTTGCTCCCATCCTCTCCGCTATGTTCACGATGTCACTGAAAGAAGGCAAGGTCCCCACATGCTTCAAGAGGTCCACTATCATACCTGTTCCTAACAAGCAGGGGGCCATCAACCTTAATAATTTTAGGCCTGTGGCCCTGACATCCATTATCATGAAAACCTTGGAGCGCATTGTCCTGTCCTCCCTGAAGCTCTCCACTACTCCCCTCCTTGACCCTTACCAGTTCGCCTACAGGGTGAACAGGTCCACAGATGACGCAATAAATATATGCCTGGAGTTCATCAATGACCACCTTGACAGACCAGATGCGTACGCCAGAATATTAATCCTGGACTTCAGCTCAGCGTTTAATACCATCTGCCCACGCATTCTCCAGGGTGATCTGGTCGCACTCGGCGCCCACCCAAGCCTACGCCTTTGGATCACAGACTTTCTCACCAATAGGTCCCAAGTCCTCAGGCTGGGTGGCATATGCTCACAACCAATGACCACGAACACAGGTGCTCCTCAAGGCTGCGTCCTGTCTCCACTGCTGTTCTCCCTCTACACAAATAACTGCAGATCCGAGACAGACTCTGTCAAGATCATCAAATTCGCTGATGCCATTGTCACAAAGACCCCCTTTGGGCTGTGTCCTGTCACCATTCCTGTTCTCTCTTTACACCAATAACTGCACATCCACTGCAAACTCCGTCAAAGTCATCAAATTTGCGGACGACACTACAATTATTGGCCTTGTCAGTAAGGGCGACGAGCAGGCCTACCGACAGGAGGTAAACAGAGTCTGCAATTGGTGCAGAGGGAATAGGCTAGTCCTAAACACAGCCAAAACCGTTGAGATGGTCATTGACTTCAGAAAGCATGCCACAAACCCACTCCCAATCTATATCGACGGAACCGAAGTCACAAGGGTATCTAGCGTCCGCCTCCTGGGCACAACCATCTCTGATGACCTGACCTGGAGGGCAAATACCATCTCAACTCAGAAGAAGGCGCAGCAAAGACTCTTCTTTCTACGCCAACTAAAGAAGTTTGGTATGGCTCAGGAACTTCTGAGATCCTTCTACTCTGCCACCATTGAGTCGGTCCTTTGCTCATCCATCCTGGTCTGGTATGCTAGCTCCTCCGCTAGCGACAGATACAAAATTCAGAGGGTCATCAACTCAGCGGAGAAAATAATTGGAAAACCTCTTCCCCCCTTAGACCTCATCCATAACACTAGACTACTTTCCAGAGCAACGAAAATCGCTGGTGACCTCTCCCACCCGGGCCACAGCCTTTTCAGTCGACACAAATCGGGCAGGAGGTTCCGGTCCATCCCGTCCAAAACCTCAAGGCGCAGGAACACTTTTTTTCACACGACAGTTAGACTCTTGAACTCTGCCCTCTCTACAAACGCTTTCCCCCTGTAGCCGTCTACGGACTGTTATCTGACCCAAGTTTGTCGCCGCCCCTGATCAGCTAGAGCGTATAGTAGTACTACCGATTTTGAAGTTCTGTAACGTGTTGCTGACTCTGTAAACCTGTGTTGTCTTACTTCCAATGTTGTGTTACGTTTTTGTACTCTATTATGCCATATCTCTGTGCCAAATCCAATTCCGGGCACGGCCCAGCCGTGCTTGGCGAAATAAAGCGATTCTGATTCTGACCACTAGACACAGCAACTCATTCTTCCCCTCGGCTGTCAGCCTCCTTAATTCCCTCCACATACTCCCATCAGGGCAATCCAAATGAGCTGCAGCCCGGGCAGAGTCACGGAAAACCAGGCAACCGGCCCACGTGACAATTTGGGGGAATCTAATGTCACATTGGGATTGTGATGTATAATGTAACTGATGTAAAATGTAACTGTTGATGAATGCTAGCTTGTTTTTTCTATCTGTCTTGTTCTTCTTTTCTCGAGCCATCTGTACTGTACTGTGCCAAACCCAATTCCGGGCATGGATCCATGTCATGCTTGGCGAAATAAAGATTTCTGATTCTGATTCTACATAGGCAAAGAATTTCTCTGGGTGAGCATGTAACTCTCTGTATAGTATCCGAAATTGTCCTTTTCTCTCTCTTTCTGCCAGTATAGGATGGACCCAATATCTTCTACGCCTGCCACAACGTCGGTTCAAAGCTGCTATGATAAATAGCACAACTAATTCTGGCAGCATCTTCACTTCTTTTGCTTTGCTTTGCCTTGCTTCTGTGTCTTCTGTCTCCTCTCCCGTCTGCAAACCTCATCATGTGATCCTGGCTTTTTATATTAAACGTTTGCCTGAGGAGCCAACAACAGCTTTCTAAACTTCGAACTTTTCAAAAAGCAGAAAAAAGACAGTGTCACATTTTTCCAAATAAAAACTACAACCCACCAATCATTGACTAATCGCTACACTCTAAATCGCTCAAGAAACACTTTTTTTTACTGTACACAAAATCGCTGGCTTTCCAGCCAAAAGCGCTGGAAAAGCACTAGAAAAAAAATGCCCCAAATTGCTTAGCGATTGCATTTAGCGATTGCCAGTGTGAACTAGCCCTTATCCTGGTGCTGGAAAATGTAATTCTGATGTTGGATCAGGGTACCCTTGCTTTGCAGAAATCTCCAGAGAATTACACTTACTGAATCTCAAAAAAAACCCTTTAAAATAATTTCCTCAGAAAATTGCTTTATAAATTTACTGATTCATCTAAAATGGGCTGACATCCTACTTTACATGTATTCACACATTAGACATATAGGCTGCCCGAATACACAACTATTCATTTGCCTCAGTTTCCTAATTTGACAATGATTAGACTATACCATCTCCAGCGAGAGATCACCATGGCCAGTCAGAGGGGAATCTTTGGCACGTGACCAATCAGGTGGGGGTGCTGGCACCAGATTGGCCAATCACAGCTGCCCTCTGCTCCTTTTACTAACTGGTGCTGCTGGTCTCACAGGCTGGGCAACAGCACCATTATTGGGCCAATCGCTGCACTTGATCAGTAGCACTGCTACTGATTAAGTGCAGCGACAGGCCTAATAACAGTGCCGTAGCCCCACCTCTGAGACCATTGTCACCAGTTAGCAAAAGGAGCAGTGGGCAGCTGTGCTTAGCCGGTCCAGTGCCAGCAACCCCACCTGATTGGTCGCAGCAGGTACTACCAGTCGAATGAAGATGGAGATTTGGGGGTGCGTGGATGAGGAGGGAAATTGTGTGCCAAGAAGGTGCGCCGGGAGGGGGCAGGTGGGCCAAACTGTTTGTCAAAACACCCCCCCCCCCCCTAGATTTTGTCACTTGAATTACATGATTTAGGTGATTTCATGGTGGGTCCGGCCCTGGCTCGCGCATTGTCCAGATGCTTCATCCTACATTAAACGTCCACAAGTTTTTCACTTGTCAGTCACTCTCAGCTATTGAATTATGATACGCTGCATATGACATCATTATAGTCATAGCTGTCAGAGGAGTGACTCCTGAACACCTACTGTTATCTATTACTACTGTAGCCGCACGCACGCACGCACCTCTTCTACAGAAGTGATTTGTAAGTATTGTGTTGATTACTAGTTCTGAGATAATATCATCACTCGCTAGTGTTCCACACAACTTCACTTCTCCCCAGGCGAATTGGTTTTTCAACTATGGCCTGTTGGGTTTCTCTTTGTTCATGTTGCTTGGGTTATAAGGTCCTTTCTATCTGTTAAGTTAGGACAGGGCGGGTTGCTTTATTTTAAAGGTGTTTATTCTGTACTTCTTTTTACCCTTCCAATATTTTCTAATCATACAATACAGCATCACTACGTAACATGACCTACAAACCAGCGAATTATCGGTCATATGCTGGAATGTCTGAGGTCTAAATGACCCCTTTAAGAGATCAATTATTTTTAATTTCAATAATTATAGACCAGATATTTTGGTCCTACTGGAGACTCGTGTCACAGGTAGCAAGGTTAAAGACCTAGAGCCTCGGTGGGTTGGGAAAGCTTTTCACTCCTCACATTCTCAATACTCTAGAGGTGTCACCATTCTATTAAAGAAATCTCTCCCTCTCCAAATTATATCTACCAAAATTGATCCGTTAGGGAGATATGTTTTCCATCATAGTTTATTAGAGGGCAAGCATATCTCAATACTAGCCATATACACCCCCCCCCCCCCCTTACTCCTCATCAGCGCTCAAGGAAGCTGTCCTTTTCTTGGCAGATTTACCGCCTTGTCCAAACATTTGGATGGGGGACTTCAACACTGTATGTATAGACTGCTTTCCCCCTGCCACTGATAAAACTACAGCCTTTGCCAATCTAATAACAGAACTCCAATTAACTGATGTTTGGAGACATCTATACCCCACCTCTCTGCAATATACTTGTCACTCATCCACCTACAACACCTTATCTCGGCTGGACTATTTCCTTGCATCACCCACCTTGCTACCTGTGATAAACTCCATGAATTTACTTCCTAGATTAGTGTCTGACCACTCCCCTATGCAGTTGATCCTAGATTGGACTGATCTTCCCTAAACCTATATTTGGAAGTTCAATCCATTCTGGTTATCTCTTTTTACTTACATTTACATTTAAGTGCCTTTTTTCACTCTCACAGGGATGAGGAGGACCTCTCATTAATATAGGAATTTTTGTAAACCATACCTAAGTGGACTTCTAATTAGTTCAGTATCTTACCTCAAAAAAGAAACCACCGCTAAAATTACGAACCTTCAAAAAATTACGAACCTTCAAAAACAAGTCCCAATACTCGAGCAACAATATACTTCCCAACCCTTTGAATCGTCCCTGGGAGACTAGAAGAAGGCACAATTAGAACTTTAATCAGCGAAACTCTAGCCAAAACTTTCTTTTATAAACAGGCCTTTTACAAGGCTGGAGAAAGGACAGGTATAATTCTTGCTCACCTTGCCAGAGATAGATCCTCCTCCAACATTATTACCTGTATTCAAGATGTAAACGAATCCACAATAACTGGTTCCCAAAGAATAAACAGAGTTTTTACTGAATATTTTAAAGACCTCTATACTGTAAAATCCCAATTTACTCAATCTGATGCTGAAATCGTTCTCTCTGAGGTGAACTTTAGTCACTGGAGGGGAGCATGGAGATTGGGCAAGTTAGGTTCACTCAGATGCATAGCATGGGTTCACAGTAATGGAGGTGCATGATCAGGTAAGGCACAAAAGGAGGAGGACCCTGCCCAAACGCTTACAATCTAGAGGGAGAGGTAAGGACACGAAAGGTAGGGGACCAGAGTTCAGCTGTGGGTTTAGAGCACTTGTGAGGGGTAGTAGGCCAGAGTGAAAAGGTGAGTTTTGAGGGATTTCTTGAAGATGTTGAAGGAGGGGGCTGCCCTAATGGGTGAAGGTAGGGAGTTCCATAGTGTTGGAGCAGCTCTTGAGAAGTCCTGGAGGCATGCATGGGACTGGGTGATGCGGGGGCGGTTAGGCGAAGTTCATTGGAAGAGCGGAGTGAGCGGCTAGGTGTGTACCTCTGAGTAAGTTTGGAAATGTAGGTTGCACAGGTTTTGTGGACAGATTTGTAGGTCAGACACAGTATCTTGAATCTGATTCTGGACTGGATAGGATGCCAGTGGAGGGATTCTAGGAGGGGATCTGCCGTGGTGGAGCGATGGGAGCAGTGGATAACTCTGGCTGCTGCATTCATGATGGACTGCAGTGGGGCTGTTCGGGTCATAGGGAGACCAGACAGCAGGGCATTGCCGTAGTCAAGGTGGGAAATTATGAGGGCATGGATGAGGAGTTTGGTGGTGGCAGAGGTCAGGAAAGGGCGAATCTTACAGATGTTACAAAGGTGGAAGTTGCAGGAGTTTGTGAGGTTTTGGATGTGGTGAGTGAAGGAGAGTGCGGAGTCCAGGGTGACACCCAGACAGCGGGCTTGAGAGGTAGGGCGAATGGTAGTGTGGTTAACAGTGACATGCACATCTGGGAGGTTCATGGATGGCCAGGGTGGAAAGATCATAAAGTCCGTTTTGTCTAGATTTAGTTTCAGGAACCTAGCGGACATCCAGGAGGAGATGGCTGATAGGCAGGAGGAGACCTTGTCCATGGTAGTGGTGGATATGTCAGGGGTGTGGAGGTAGATCTGGGTATCATTTGCATACAGATGATAGTTAAAACCCATGGAGGAGATAACCTTGCCAATGGAGGATGTGTATAGGGTGAACAGTAGGGGGCCAAGGACCGAACCTTGGGGGACTCCCACCGAGAGGTGGTTGGGGGGGGGGGGGGGGTGGACAAGGACTCATTGAAGGCAGTCAGGAAGGAGCAGATGGAGAGGTAGGATGAAAGCCAGGACCGGGCGAGATCGTGAATGCCCATGGACTGGAGGAGTAGGGGATGATCTACTGTGTCAAAAGCTGCTGAAAGGTCAAGGAGGAGGAGAATGGAGTATTTACCTTCAGCTTTAGCTAAGGCAAGGTCATTGACCACTTTGGTGAGAGCAGTTTCGGGTTGAGTGGGCAGGCCGAAATCCAGATTGCAGTGGGTCTAGCAGTGAGTTGGCATTGAGGTACTGAGTCAGGCGTTTGTGAACCAGACGCTCAAGGAGTTTTGAGGCAAAGGGGAGAAGGGAGATGGACAATTGTGTGTAAAAAAAATTGTCATTTACAGAGATATTTTTCCCACCCAGCATGGGTATGTATAAAAATACACCCCAAAACACATTATACTACTTCTCCTGAGTATGGCAATACCACATGTGACACTTTTTGCAGCCTAGGTGCGCTAAGGGGTCCAACGTCCTATTCACAGGTCATTTTGAGGCATTTGGTTTTTAGACTACTCCTCACGGTTTAGGGCCCCTAAAATGACAGGGCAGTATAGGAACCCCACAAGTAACCCCATTTTAGAAAGAAGACACCCCAAGGTATTTCATTAGGTGTATGGTGAGTTCATAGAAGATTTTATTTTTTGTCACTAGTTAGTGGTAAATGACACTTTGTGAAAAAAAAAACAATGAAAATCAATTTCCGCTAACTTTTGACAAAAAGTAAAATCTTCTATGAACTCATCATACACCTAACGGAATACCTGGGGAGTCTTCTTTCTAAAATGGGGTCACTTGTGGGGTTCCTATACGGCCCTGGCATTTTAGGGGCCCAAAACCGTGAGTAGTAGTCTAGAAACCAAATGCCTCAAAATCACTGTTCAGGGGTATATGCATCTGCAAATTTTGATGACAGGTGGTCTATGAAGGGCCGAATTTTGTGGAACCAGTCATAAGCAGGGTGGCCTCTTAGATGACAGGTTGTATTGGCACTGAAGTGCAGGATGTTCTCAAATCGTGACCTGGACATGGCAGCAGAGAACATGGGTATGTGATGTATTGGGTGTGTAGACCAATAAGACCGCAATACATTATTTTTGACTAGACCCATGTTAAGGAGAAGGCCCCAAAAAATGTTACGTTCAGAATTTTGGAGTGGCTTCCACCGAAAAGGCTGGGCATAGTAGCTTCTTGGATTGGCGGTTGCGTATTGTGTGGCATAACGGTTGGTCTCGCCACAATTAAGTCGTACCAGCAGTGATCAGAAAAAAAAATTCTGTCACTGCGGTGGGGCGGGTGAGGGTTTGGCCTGGTAATCATAAGCCCGCAGCAGGGAAGATTAGGGCCTGATCTGATGGATAGGAGTGCTAGGGGGTGACAGGAGGTGATTGATGGGTGTCTCAGTGGGTGATTAGAGGGGAAAATAGATGCAATCAATGTACTGGGGAGGTGATTGGAAGGGGGTCTGAGGGGGATCTGAGGGTTTGGCCGAGTGATCAGAAGCCCACACGGGGCAAATTAGGGCCTGATATGATGGGCAGGTGTGCTAGGGGGTGACAGGAGGTGATTGATGGGTGTCTCAGGGTGTGAATAGAGGGGGAATAGATGCAAGCAATGCACTGGGGAGGTGATCGGGGGTATCTGAGGGCGATCTGAGGGTGTGGGCCAGTACTTGGGTGCCCGCAAGGGGCAGATGAGGGTCTGATCTGATGGGTATCAGTGACAGGTGGTGACAGGGGGTGATTGATGGGTGATTAGAGGGGAGAACAGATGTAAATAATGCACTGGGGAGGTGATCAGAGGGGTCTGGGGGGCTATCTCAGGGTGTGGGCGGGTAATTGGGTGCCCGCAAGGGGCAGATTAGGGTCTGATCTGATGGGTAGCAGTGACAGGTGGTGACAGGGTGATTAGTAGGTTATTACAGAGCAGAATATATGCAAGCAATGCACTGGGGAGTTGATCAGAGGGGGTCTGGGGGGCTATCTGAGGGTGTGGGCTGGTGATTGGGTGCCCGCAGGGGGCAGATTAGGGTCTGATCTGATGGGTAGCAGTGACAGGGGGTGACGGGGTGATTGATAGCTGATCAGTAGGTGATTACAGAGAAGAATATATGCAAGCAATGCACTGGCGAGTTGATGAGAGGGGGTCTGGGGGGCTATCTGAGGGTGTGGGCGGGTGATTGGGTGCCCGCAAGGGGCAGATTAGGGTCTAATCTGATGGGTAGCAGTGACAGGGGGTGATTGATAGGTGATCAGTAGGTGATTACAGGGGAGAATATATGCAAGCAATGTACTGGCGGGTTGATCAGAGGGGGTCTGGGGGGCTATCTGAGGGTGTGCGCGGGTGAATGGGTGCCCGCAAGGGGCAGATTAGGGTCTAATCTGATGGGTAGCAGTGACAGGTGGTGACGGGGTGTTTGGTTTGATGGGTGATCACTGGGTGATTAGAGGGGAGAGCAGATGTAAACAATGCACTTTCGGAGGTGATCTGAGGGTGGGTCTGCGGGCAATCTGAGGGTGTGGGTGGGTGATCAGGTGCCCACAAGGGGCAGGTTAGGGTCTGGGCTGATGGGTGGCAGTGACAGGCAGTGACTGATTTGTGATTGCAGGGGAGAATAGATGCATACAGTACACGGGGGGGGGGGGGTCTGGGGAGGATCTGAGGGGGTGGAGGGGTGATCAGGAGCCCCCAGGGGGCAGTTTAGGACCTAATCTAAAAAATAGCGTTGACAGAGAGTGATTGATGGGTGATTAGGTGCAAACAGGGGTCTGGGGGATGGGCAGGGGAGGGTCTAAGGGGTGCTTTGGGTGATCAGGGGGCAGATCAGTGTGTTTGGGTGCAGACAGGGAGGGATGCAGCCCGCCCTGGTGGTCCCTCAATCACTGGGACCACCAGGGCAGGAGGCAGCCTGTATAATACGCTTTGTATAGATTACAAAGCGTATTATACACTTCTAACGTGGCGATCGAGGACTTAACAACCCGCCGGCGCTTCCAAACGGCCGGCAGGTTGATGTCGTGGGTGGGCGGAGCCTATTGCCGGCGGATGCGCACGATCCCCCGGTACAGTCCCAGGACCCGACGCCCATTGGCGTTACGTGGTCCTGGGCATGCCACTTTGCGGACGCCCATAGGTAGTGGGTGGTCGGCAAGTGGTTAAAGAGAAAAAAAATAGCAGTTACCTCAGTAAAATGAAAGATAATGTATTAATAAGTATATAAATGTATTTAATATATATATATATATATATATATATATATATATATATATATATATATATATATATATATATATATATATTTTGTGATAAAGTTCTTTGTTTTCTGTAATGTACTGATAAACATTAGACTTTCATATATTTTAGATTCATTACACACAACTGAAGTAGGTCAAGCCTTTTATTGTTTTTCTTATTGATGATTTTGGCATACAGCTCATAAAAACCCAAATTTCCTATCTCAAAAAATTAGCATATTTCATCTGACCAATAAAAGAAAAGTGTTTTTAAAACAAAAAAAAAGTCAACCTTCAAACAATTTTGTTCAGTTATGCACTCAATACTTGGTCGGGAATCCTTTTGCAGAAATGACTGCTTCAATGCAGCGTGGCATGGAGGCAATCAGCTTGTGGCACTGCTCAGGTGTTATGGAGGCCCAGGATGCTTCGATAGCGGCCTTAAGCTCATCCAGAGTGTTGGGTCTTGCGTCTCTCAACTTTCTTTTCACAATATCCCACAGATTCTCTATGGGGTTCAGGTCAGGAGAGTTGGCTGGCCAATTGAGAACAGTAATACCATGGTCAGTAAACCATTTACCAGTGGTTTTGGCACTGTGAGCAGGTGCCAGGTCGTGCTGAAAAATGAAATCTTCATCTCCATAAAGCTTTCCAGCAGATGGAAGCATGAAGTGCTCCAAAATCTCCTGATTGCTAGCTGCATTGACCCTGCCCTTGATAAAACAGAGTGGACCAACACCAGCAGCTGACATGGCACCCCAGAGCATCACTGACATATACATATATATATATATATATACCCTGAGTTATACCAGCCCGCATGGTCCATGGGCAGGCTCTGGGGGACAAGGGCGGCCAAGCCTCCCCCTCTCCCCCAGAGCCCTTGTCCAATCCATGGACAAGGGGCTCTTTCCCACGTCCGGTGCCCCAGGAGGAGGTGGGGCCGCCGACGTCGGGGTTCATGGTGGCATCTGGAAGTCCCCTTTAAGAAGGCGACCCCCAGATGTCAGTCTCCTTCCCAGGAGAAATGAGCATAGGGGTACAAAGTACCCCTTACCCATTTTCATCAAGGGTTAAATTAAATAAAAACATGACGACAAAGAAAGTCCTTTAATATTCTTTATTAACACCAGTGCCTTTAAAAAAATGTTCCCACAATAATATGCTTGGAAATAATCCCATGCCAATATCCTCCTGCTGCTTCTCTGTAGCCCAGGTCAGGCGCTTCTGTCGCTGTTTCTGGTTCAAAAGTGGGTTCATGCTTCCATGGAGATGAAGATTTATGGAGCTGAAGATTTAATTTTTCAGCACGACCTGGCACCTGCTCACAGTGCCAAAACCACTGGTAAATGGTTTATGTTATAAATCGCCTTAACTGTTCCGACACCAGCAACTTCTTACAGTTGCATCTCACAGACTGTGAGATAACTTGACTCTCAACACAGCAAGCAGGAGATAGACTTTTCTCAGGCTTCTTCAATATTTAAGGAGTTTATTCACTACACAGATATACAGATACAGTTCATCATATCCTCGCAAAGCAGATCCTCATATTTAAGTTCTTGGCGTTAAGTTCTTCCTCCTGCAGGTTAGTCAGTTACCTTCTTTCTACACTACGTTATTCTAGACTACCTATGTACAGCATACATTAGATCAGATTACATATAGGATGGAAATACTTAGAGGTCCCAGTTAGCATCTAGATAGCATGAAAGTAGGAAGCAGAGCAGGAATCAGAGTGAGCTTCTTCAGCTTGTCCGGCTCTTTAATACCGACTAAGAAAGAGTTAAATGTGACCTCATCTTCGCCATCCCCCAGACCCGACTATTGGCTTAGCCCCCTCGTGGTGTCATAATACACACCTACTCGATTAATATTTAATGTCACTTTTCCCTTACTCACAAGAATTTGGTATTTAGTAAACATGGCCTATGTCTACTGTTCTTGTGGTGTACATGTTGAGGTCAGTGTAGGCCTGTAGCCTTCTTTCAGGAACAGCTTCTTGGTATGTTCTAGTTCTGCTGACAGAACTGTAGACTTTCTCTCTAAAGAGAAAATCCCCTTAAAGGGCAGGTCTGCACCCCAAGCCTTTTTGACTAACTCAGTCCAAATAACTGAGGCCTACTTAAATTATAACAATCCCCCCTAAAAAGGCTTGATCCGCAGATCCCGTATTCTGAACCCAACCGTACCAGGTTTCTTTTCTTTATGTTTCACTTTTCGTGCTCACACAACTTCTCTGCTCTAGGCGGTTATCCCTGGGAGAGAGGGCAAGACCTCTTGGTCTTCCTGTAACCAGGCTCTCTGGGAATGCCCTACTTCTAAGTCCCTCTATCCCACATGCTCAGCATTTGCGTCACTTGCGTATCACTCACAAACTTGCATGACCACAGAAAAGTGAAACTCGTTTGTCTGTTACACAACAGAGCAGTGCCAGGTGCATTCTAAAAGAGGGCCTTTATACAATCAGCTCCATCACAGGTACTGCTACACCTATACCCGTAACCCTGTATATCCCTTAATTTGGAAATATTGGTTCATGAGATTGTTTATGAGGCACCAATCTCTTGACCAGGTTAATTTGTTTTGCGTAATTTGACACATAACCTCACCTGGATAATGATGCCTAAAGTTGCCATCCCCATCCAGACGACCAGTGGGTGTAGGAAGAAATTTTGAACTGCAGAGGCCCAGTCCGAGTGTCCCTAGAACATCGCCGGAAAACCTTTTCCACCAGGTCAGACTGGAACTCACCTGCTTATTTTTGTGTTCTACCTCGTTAAGATCACCTGGATCATGGTGAAATCTTACCTCTAACTTTGTTACAACGGTTAAAGTGTGGTAGTCTTGGATCAAACCCTGTTCCCCTTTGTCCCATGTCGTGTTCTCTTTCAGGATGGGAACTTCACGTGAAACTTTGAACTTTAGAGTTCTCTTAACAATTTGAGAAATAACGTCATCAAACCTGGATGACTTGATCCATATGGGATCTCCGCTCACACAATATGTTCCTCTTGACAGATCCCCCTTATCGGAACAATTATGAAAATGTACCTTGAATGTGTCCTTAGACATGATGCTAAAAAACCAAACCTTTCCTTCAGCCACCGGAACAATTGGTTTGGCTTCAGGGTGGATCTTTTGAATGGTAGCCTCGCATTCTGTGTTATTGAGCCAGCAGGCTTCTTCACTAAATTTTACTTGCCCCGGCAAACACAGGTACCTCTGTGAGAATTGCCCGCATTAGGACAACTCTACTCGTTTCACCTCCCCGTGTAGCACCAAAAAAGGTTGACCTCTCAGGTCATGGTGTAAGACATGTGTTGAGGTGGGAACTGAGGAAGTGGCGGTGCCTAAAGAAATGTTGCACCGTTTCCATTTGTTCACCCAAACATCTCGACGCTTCCATGCAAAAGATTCTTCTCCAGAAAAATCGATATACCTCCCCTTGTCCACCTTCTCCAGAAAAATCGATACACCTCCCCTTGTCCAATCTCCGTTGTACAGGATCTTTTAGCCTCTCCCTGACAAGATATGTCCCCAACTGTCCTGATTGGACCTCTTCCGCCCCTTATGTCCTGAGGCACAATATGTACCTGAGGTCGGGAAGACTGTACTGGCAGCAATCTTTCAATTAAGAGTACCTCTTCACTTATCCAACTAGCATGAAGATAAATGGCTGCATATGGGCTGTGTAATATCGTCCACTGTTGTGACCCGTGTAGTGGGAATGGGGTTCCCTGTGTTGGCTTTCCCTCCCCCGGTATCGCTCTCCCCACCCTCTTTGTCACCTGGAAATGTGGCTTGATCTCGATTTTTACTTCTTGTTCCGAGAACCACCAACCCTCGGCTTTCCAGCCTTTATGTGTGTATAGTTGTTTCAGAGACACCCTCTGTTGGTAACCCCAGAGTGTGATGTTGTCCCCTGCATCTCTCTGGTAGGAGAATTGACGCCTCCTGCTCGTTCCTCTCCAATCTGGAACCATCTCACTCTGTATAACCAAGACAAGGTACCCCTGAATCACACACTCCACCTGTTGCATGTACCCATTGTACTGCAATGTACCCTTTAACAAAACTTTGGATCGGTGCATCAATTCTGGGAGTGTGACATTCAATAGCAGATTTACACTGCCGTTCAAGTCACCCTGCCAGCACACCTGACCTTTCACCCACATTGTGCCATGAAATTTGTCTGCACCTGGCACTTGTGCTCTTTTCCTCCATCCCTGCTTGGTCCATCTGTGCCAATCAGAGGGAGGTGTGAAAGGATTAGTACCTTTGTCACCAAACATTAACATGCTTTTGCCTTGTATTCTCATTAACCCCTTATTATTCATGAGAATGTCCTCTCTTCGTTCTCCTAGGACGAAATGGCAGCCTAGGATCACCATCAGCACGGTACTCTTCATTATAAAAGCACCTCCTTGGGAAAGAAAAACATTAGCAATTTGCACTATGCTTTGCTCAGTCAGTTTTTTTAGTCGTTTTCCAATCTCAGGAACCTCGTTTTTTTAGTGTCTTTCCAATTTCAGGAATCTTGTTTTTTAGTCTCTTTGCAATTTCAGGAATCTCGCTGTTCTCCAAACTCAGATTGGCATCTGGAACCTTTCGCTTATCCGACTGACATCTCCATCTTTGCTGCCAGCACTGCAGCTGTCTCGATTCCATATTGCCAAACTCCTGAAATCGAACTACAAACAAATCAATTCTTATTAAATATTTGGGTTTCGCCCTGCGGCTTGTACTCTGTACACTTTAAATTGATCAATATATATACCGTAATTGATCTCGTTGCTTTATGGTTCTCATGAACTCTGTTTACTCTTTTTGGTAGATTGGAGTTAAACTTCTCTCCCCTACCCAAGTACTATCCTAAGTACTTACCTGTTTAAAATATGCTCCAGCGGACTTCACCTTTGGAAGCTCTCACCTCATTGCAAGCTCTCTCCACCCCCCCTTCCGTACATACGCGGCCGTCGTATGCACAGAGTACGGATGCCACACACCTGTTGCTGCTTTGCAGGTGAGCCTGCAATGCTCTTACTTATTTTCGCATTTACTTACCTAGAACTTCGTTGCGATACCAGCTCTGCTAGAAGTTCTGTGTGTTGTACCCTCTGCCCAATGTTTGCCGTGCTACTACCCCCATACTACAAAAAAAAATGGCTGCCTCCCTGTAGGAAGGAGCACTTTGCACTTAAACTACACAGGGTGCAGGACTAAGCATTCCAGCGTCAAATGCCTGTATGCAGATCCCTGAATGCCCACTTGGTAGGTAGTCACATGGCAAACCTGTACTGATACACTTTCACTCCGTAAATGGCAATTCTTTCATCTTTAAAATTGCCCCATGAACTGCTGCCAGTTCTTGTGGTACACTTGGTAAGAGCTGGGAAAAACATATTTGGCCAATCAGTGGACGAGAAAAACGCACAAACAGTCCTAGCCCAGCATTGACCTCTTAATCAAGCACTGGCCCTGTCCACGACAAAAACCGGAAAAAACGTTACCGCTCTGCAGCCGCAGCGACGGATACCTGGATTGATCAACTCCCTTTTTTCAAACTCTGGCACCGCCTGATGCACTGTCTCCCCTTTTACTCTATTGGGAACTCATGCTGCACCACCCGTTAAGGTGCCTCACTTAAAGGAATAATCCCATAAGCAACCCCGTACAGATACTTTCCTGATCTGCGCTGCGCTTGCAAATCACTCCCTGGGAAATATCTGACTGCTCTGTTTCCATGCACCTTGCTGGAAAGCACTTCCTATCCGTGACCATGCTAGTCTCACAGTAACTGCTTGGTGCACGTATTCTGGCATTCCTTTCCCTGGACCCAGGCTCTGGGGAAATACTCCGGGATCCGAGATACTCAGTAGAATGTCTCATTATCACTACCATCCCTTCCTTGCAGCTGCTCTGCCCGGAGCCGCGAGCACAGCCTGACGTGACGTGGATCCCCCAGCCCCACTCCCCTCTGCCATGACGTGTGGGGGCCATGACTCGTGGGGGCGGGCCCTCCCCAATGCCGCCATTTTGAGTCCTGGACTGCCAGCTAAGATGGCTGCTATACAATCTCCCATAGCAACCTCTTAATCCTATACACATTAGGAGAAAAAACAAAATCAACAGAACAAACATTTCATGCCTAGTTACATATAGCATCCATACACATTGCAGAAGATCAGCATTCCGCTACATACACCCTTGGATACCTGCGTGAAAAACTTAGAAAGAACCTGTCCCAGCTGTAATCCTAAATGCTATAGACATTAGTATCACCCAGTGACGTGCGTTTTTCTCCACAAAACCAGCCTTCAGCTTATCTCAGACACAGCTCAGAACTACTAGAGCGTGAAAACATTAAACTTATGCAGACATTAAAAACATTTTAGCAGTACTGACTGGAACTAGAGACGCTTGCTTTCCTCTACGCTTTCTCTACCCGCCTCTCTCTCCCCCATCCACTGTAAACTGCAGCCCCCCTTCTGCGGGCGACACTACACACACATCTGAACTGAAACCCAGCTGGCATCACTCCCAGACTATCAGTACACTGGTCAGACCGTAACATACTATTGCTAACAAACCAAAGGGAAGAGAGAGAGAGAAAAAAAAAATCACTTGTATACAGCCTACTAACAGAACGCTAAGAGAAAGAAAAAAAGAAAACAGTTAACATCTGTCCAGCTAAAAAAAAAATCCTGCCTGTGAACAGACAAACATATATATATACTCACTATGTCGGCCATAACATGCAACACAGGAACATTAAAGCCAGTACTATGTACGCTTTACACCGAAGCTGCACATAACACAGAACACATTATCAACTTGTACAACTCCAAATACAATACAGATAATGCAATATAACCACATAAATCATACTTGCCTGTGGTCCCGGACTTCTTACGCCTGCCAATTCATCAGCCTTTGCAACTTTTCCCGCTAAACTTCTGATTGGACCACCGGAACTTCTGAGCGTAATCTCTCTGTCCCTACACTGGCTCAGTGGATCGGTATCTCCCGCGGCAGTTGCGAGCCGTAGCCTCGGAGCGTTCCTATCTCCCGATCCTGTTTAGGCTTTTAACTGCATGTGCACCTGCAGCTTAAGTTTAACGACCAAGAGTTGATTTCCTCGAATTGCAGCCCGTGTGCTGGCTCACGCACACCACTTACCAGCTTGATAAGCTTTCCAGTCCGCGTCTACTCCGCTTGTTTCACTGTAGAATATCTTGAAAACTTCGGCCCCTGGCCCCTGTCTGCCTGTTTTGCTAGACAGTAAAGGGTTTATCGGCACCATTGTTATAAATCGCCTTAACTGTTTCGACACCAGCAACTTCTTATAGTTGCGTCTCACAGACTGTGAGATAACTTGGCTCTCAACACAGCAAGCAGGAGATAGACTTTTCTCAGGCTTCTTCAATATTTAAGGAGTTTATTCACTACACAGATATACAGATACAGTTCATCATATCCTCGCAAAGCAGATCCTCATGTTTAAGTTCTTGGCGTTACAGCTCTTGACTAACCTTCCTCCTGAAGGTTAGTCAGTTACCTTCTTTCTAGACTACGTTACTCTAGACTACCTATGTACAGCATACATTAGATCAGATTACATATAGAATGGAAATACTTAGAGGTCCCAGTCAGCATCTAGATAGCATGAAAGTAGGAAGCAGAGCAGGAATCAGAGTGAGCTCCTTCAGCTCGTCCAGCTCTTTAATATCGACTAGGAAAGAGTTAAATGTGACCTCATCTTCGCCATCCCCCAGACCCGACGATTGGCTTAGCCCCCTGGTGGTGTCATAATACACACCTACTCGATTAATATTTAATGTCACTTTTCCTTTACTCACAAGAATTTGGTATTTAGTAAACATGGCCTATGTCTACTGTTCTTGTGGTGTACATGTTGAGGTCAGTGTAGGCCTGTGGCCTTCTTTCAGGAACAGCTTCTTGGTATGTTCTAGTTCTGCTGACAGAACTGTAGATTTTCTCTCTAAAGAGAAAATCCCCTTAAAGGGCAGGTCTGCACCCCAAGCCTTTTTGACTAACTCAGTCCAAATAACTGAGGCCTACTTAACCACTTGAGGACCGTGGGCTTTACCCCCCTTAACCTCCTTGCCGGTCTAATTCCCCCGGCAAGGAGGCAGCGCAGCACTTTTAAAAAAATTTTTTTTTAAATCATGTAGCAAGCCCAGGACTCGCTACATGATAGCCGCTGAGCAGCCACTCCGATCGCTTCCGGCGATCGGAGTAAGCAGGAAATCCCGTTCAGAACGGGATTTCCTGCTGGGCTTCCCCGGTCGCCATGGCGACGGGGCGGGATGACGTCACAGACATCATCGACATCGGGGCGTCATAGGGAATCCCTGATTGGCCAGGCTGCGCAAGGGTCTGGAGGGGGGGGGGGGGCGATGCGACGTTGCAGATAGCGGTGGATCGGCGGCGAGTGGCGCCGATCGGATGTTACAAGCAGCGAGCAAAGTGCTAGCTGCTTGTAACAAAAAAAATTATGCAAATCAGCCCAGCGGGGCCTGAGAAATCCTCCTGCGCACGTTACCCTGAACTGAGTTCGGGATAACCGGCAAGGAGGTTAAGGACCGGGCACTTTTTTTCCATTCAGACCACTGCAGCTTTCACGGTTTATTGCTCGCTCATACAACCTACCACCTAAATGAATTTTGGCTCCTTTTCTTGTCACTAATAAAGCTTTCTTTTGGTGGTATTTTTATTATATTCATCAAAAAAGACATGAATTTTGTCAAAAAAATGATTTTTTTTAACTTTCTGTGCTGACATTTTTCAAATAAAGTAAAATTTCTGTATACATGCAGCACGAAAAATGTGGATAAACATGTTTTTAATTAAAAAAAAAACATTCAGCCTATATTTATTGGTTTGGGTAAAAGTTATAGCATTTACAAACTATTGTGCAAAAAGTGAATTTTCCCATTTTGAAGCATCTCTGACTTTTCCTACCCCCTGTCATGTTTCATGAGGGGCTAAAATTCCAGGATAGTATAAATACCCCCCAAATGACCCCATTTTGGAAAGAAGACATCCCAAAGTATTCACTGAGAGGCATAGTGAGTTCATAGAAGATATTATTTTTTGTCACAAGTTAGCGGAAAATGTCACTTTGTGACAAAAAAAAAAAGTTTCCATTTCTTCTAACTTGCGACAAAAAAAAATGAAATCTGCAACGGACTCACCATGCCCCTCTCTGAATACCTTGAAGTGTCTACTTCCAAAATGGGGTCATTTGTGGGGTGTGTTTACTGTCCTGGCATTTTGGGGGGTGCTAAATTGTAAGCACCCCTGTAAAGCCTAAAGGTGCTCATTGGACCCCTTAGCGCAGTTAGGCTGCAAAAAAGTGCCACACATGTGGTATCGCCGTACTCGGGAGAAGTAGTATAATGTGTTTTGGGGTGTACTTTTACACATACCCATGCTGGGTGGGAGAAATACCTCTGTAAATGACAATATTTTGATTTTTTACACATAATTATCCATTTACAGAGATATTTCTCCCACCCAGCATGGGTATTTGTAAAAATACACCCCAAAACACATTGTACTACTTCTCCTGAGTACGGCAATACCACATGTGTGGCACTTTTTTGCACCCTAACTGCGCTAAGGGGCCCAAAGTCCAATGAGTACCTTTAGGATTTCAAGGGTCATTTTGCGGCATTTGGTTTTCAGACTACTCCTCACGGTTTAGGGCCCCTAAAATGCCAGGGCAGTATAGGAACCCCACAAATGACCCCATTTTAGAAAGAAGACACCCCAAGGTATTCTGTTAGGACTATGGTGAGTTCATAGAAGATTTTATTTTTTTGTCACAAGTTAGCGGAAAGTGACACTTTGTGAAAAAAAAAACAACACAAATCAATTTCCGCTAACTTGTGACAAAAAATAAAATCTTCTATGAACTCACCATACTCCTAACAGAGTACCTTGGTATGTCTTCTTTCTAAAATGGGGCCATTTGTGGGGTTCCTATACTGCCCTGGCATTTTAGGGGCCCTAAACCGTGAAGAGTAGTCTGGAAACCAAATGCTGCAAAATGACCCTTGAAATCCTAAAGGTACTCATTGGAGTTAGGGTGCAAAAAAGTGCCACACATGTGGTATCGCCGTACTCGGGAAAAGTAGTAAAATGTGTTTTGGGGTGTATTTTTACACACACCCATGCTGGGTGGGAGAAATATCTCTGTAAATAAACAATTGTGTGTAAAAAAATCTAAAGATTGTCATTTACAGAGGTATTTCTCCCACCCAGCATGGGTATATGTAAAAATACACCTCAAAATACATTATACCACTTGTCCTGAGTACGGCGAAACCACATGTGTGGCACTTTTTTGCACCCTAACTGCGCTAAGGGGCCCAGAGTCCAATGAGTACCTTTAGGCTTTACAGGGGTGCTCAAAATTTAGCACCCTGCCCACTTGCCAGGACAGTTAACAAACCCCACAAATGACCCCATTTTGGAAAGAATACACAACAAGGTATTCCATGAGGGGAATGGTGAGGTCATTGAAAATTTTATTTTTTGTCACAAGTTAACGGAAAATGACACTTTGTAAAAAAAAATAAAAAAATAAAATTCTGTTAACTTGGGACAAAAACCAAAATCTTCAATGAACTCACCATACACCTCACAGAATACTTTAGGGTGTCCTTTTTCCAAAATGGGGTCATTTGTGGAGTCTGTCCTGGCATTTTAGGGTCTCTGCAATCATTACATGTATGGCCAGTATTAGGAGTTTCTGCTATACTCCTTATATTGGGTATACAAGTAATGCACTCTGGGCTGAAAGGAAAAATGAACAGCAAACATACCTTGCTCCACATCAATGGCAGATCTTCCTCCACATCAATGGCAGTGATAACCTCAGGAGAGACACCCCGTGCCACCCTGCACTCAGGGTGAGCCACCAACTTATGTGACTGGGCCTCAGAACTTTGGTATACAGCATTATGCCTGTAGTATACAGCAATATGCCTGCCAATAGAGATGACTCTGTGTGGCATTAAAGTTTCATCATAGGCCCAAAGTAAATCACATATAAACCGGAGGTGTCCACACTCAAGGGAAATTCGAACATGCCGTCTTATATCGCCAACCCAGGACAGATCAGCAATATCAAGCATGGAAACCGATCCTTCCGACTTTTATGCTTACCTGTTTGTTTGGTTTTCAAGCTTACCTCTCCTCTCCCTGGGACAATGTGCGAAAGACCACTGAGTGTGTGCCTACTCATGTGTCTGGAGTTCCCTAGGTTCTAATAGTGTACCTGCTCGTGGTACCTCTCAAAACACTCCCCTATGCATAAGCCAGGCTGGTCAGGACATTTGGGACAATAATAAATGGTGTCAGTCCTTCTTCTAGCACTGCTGCAGACACGACAACGTTTTCTTCGGATGCGTTGACCTGGGGCACACGGAAGCTGATAGGCGTAATGCCTTCCATGCAGTCGGCTAGTTGCATCTGGGGGGGGGGGGGGGGGGCTTGGCAACTCCTGGATACAGGAGGTCTAGAATGATCTGTTCCTGAAATTGAAGGAAAGATCCAGTTCTCCCAGCCTTACTGTACAGAACAAAGCTGTTGTAAACTGCCAATTGAATCAGATAAAAAGACACTTTCTTATACCAGCGTCTTGTTTTCCGGGAAATTAAATATGGCGCTAACCTCTGGTCATTGAAGTCCACCCCTCCCATGTTGACATTTTATTCGTGGACGATAAGGGGCTTTTCAATGACCTCAGTTGCCCGTTGAATTTGGACTGTCGTGTCTGTGTGAATGGTGGACAGAAAGTAAACGTCCCTCTTGTCCCTCCATTTCACCGCGAGCAGGTCGTCAGTACGCAAGGCGGCCCTCTGCCCCCGTTCAAGTCTGGTGGTAACGAGCCGTTGGGGGAAGCCCTGGCGACTAGGCCGCGCAGTGCCACAGCATCGGATTCCTTCTAACTTTAAGTGCTGATAGAGGGCCACACTTGTGTAATAGTTGTCCACATAAAGATGGCACCCCTTCTGGGACAAGGGTGACACCAAGTCGCACACAACCTTTCCACTGCTCCCCAGGTAGTCAGGGCATCCGACCGACTCCAATTTTGAGTCTTTTCCCTCATAGACCCTAAAACGACATGTATAGCCTGTGGCCCTCTCACAGAGCTTATACAGTTTCACCCCATACCGGGCGCGCTTGCAAGGGATGTACTGTTTGATGCCAAGGCGCCCGGTAAAGCGTAAGAGGGACTCGTCTACGCAGATGTTCTGTTCAGGGGTATAAGCATCTGCAAATGTTGATGACAGGTGGTCTATGAGGGGCCGAATTTTGTGGAGCCGGTCATAAGCAGGATGGCCCTTCTCATGACAGGTTTCGTCGTCGTTGAAGTGCAGGAAGCGCAGGATGGACTCAAATCGTGTCCTGGACATGGCAGCAGGGTACAAGGGAACATGATGTACTGGGTTCGTAGACCAATACGACCGCAATACATTCTGTTTCATTAGTCCCAAGTGAAGGATAAGGGCCAAAAAGATTTTATTGTCAGAAACTTGGACTGGTTTCCACCGGAAAGGCTGGGCATAGCTGCTCTCCGGGTGCTAGGTGATGAATTGTGTGGCTTTACAGTTGGTCTCAACCACAATTAAGTCCAAGAGAACCTTGGTGATGAACAGCTGCAAAAAGTCTAGGGCCGTTCCTAGATGAGCTGTCGCCACCTGGACTCCAGACTGGGTGGTGAAAGGGGGCACTACGGGTGCGGCGGAATCAGGGGATTGCCAATCTGGATGTGCCAGCGCCTCTGGGAGTCTATGGGTACTACGGGCCCGTCTTCTTCTTGGTGGCTGCGACGGGGGTACTACTGCACGTGCCACCGTACCAGTTTCAACTTCCATGCTGGCGCTCACCACTTCATCAGGGTCTACAGAAGTACTGGTACTAAGTCCAGGAGATGCTGCTCTGCTGGTGCCTGCCTCACCAAGAAAACTCTCATCAGCGCTAGCACCACCCTGCTGCCCTTGAGGCGGATCCTGTGCCACCTGCGGTCTAACGACATGGGGTCTGGTACGTCTAGCTCTAGCCGGGACCAAAACCTCGTCATCACTTTCGGTCAGAGAACCACTGCTTTCCACAGGTTCAAATTCGGACCCGGATGATTCGTCGGATGAGCTCTCATCCGACTGGTCCATGTACCTGTATACCTCCTCATCGGAAAGCCCCCTTCTTGCCATTGTGGACTGCTAAATTTATAGGGTTTTCCTCTGAGACTACCCAGAAAAAAAGAGCACCTACCTAGCAAAAGGGAGTATTTGAGAGGTATTGGGGGTGGTGGCGAGTGGGGTCTCAGTGGCAATCAAACAACCACGGGACAATCAAAGCTGATCACGGGACAATCAAATACAATTACAGCACAATCGAATCCAATCACAGCACAATCAAATCTGATGCACTCGGAAGGTGATGGGGTGTAGTGGGGGGTTGGTGGGAAGTGGGGTCTCAGAGGCAATCAAACAATCACGGGACAATCAAAGCCGATCACGGGACAATCAAATACAATTACAGCACAATCGAATCCAATCACAGCACAAGCAAATCTGATGCACTCGGAAGGTGGTGGGGGGGGAGGGTGGGGTTGGTGGGAAGTGGGGTCTTAGAGGCAATCAAACAATCACTGGACAATCGAAGCAGATCATGGGACAATCAAATACAATTACAGCACAATCAAATCCAATCACAGCACAAGCAAATCTGATACACTCGGAAGGTGGTGGTGGGGGGGGGGGGGGGGAGGGGGGGTTGGGGGTGGCAGGAAGTGGGGTCTCAGAGGCAATCAAACAATTACTGGACAATCGAAGCAAATCACAGGACAATCAAATACAATTACAGCACAATCAAATCAATCACAGCACAAGCAAATCTGATGCACTCGGAAGGTGGTGGTTGGAGGTGGTGGGGGGGAGGGTGGGGTTGGGTGTGGCGGGAAGTGGGGTCTCAGAGGCAATCAAACAATCACGGGATAATCGAAGCAGATCACGGGACAATTGAATACAATCGCAGCACAATCGAATACAGTCACAGCACAGTCAAATACAATGCACTCGGACGGTGATTAAGGGGGGGTCTGAGGGCGATTTGAGGGGGTGGGGGGTTGATCAGGAGCCCGCACGGGGCAGACTGAGTCCTGATGTGATGAGAGGCAGACACAGGGGGTTACTGATCGAAGATCAGTTAGTGATTGCTGGGGAGGACAGATGTAAACAATGGGCAGGGGATGTAATCAGGAGGGGGGTATGAGGGCAATTGAGGGTCTGGGCAGGTGATCGGTTGCCCCCGTGGGGCAGTTAGTGTCTGCTCTGATGGGTGGGGGTGCTGAGGGGTGATGGACGGGTGATGGACAGGTGATAGACAGGTGATCAGAGGGGCATCAGAGGGGGATCAGGGGGTAAGGTAGCTGTATACAGATGTATACAGGGGGGTAGTCTGGGATGGGGTCTGGGGGTGATCTAAAGGTAGGGGGGGGGGATCAGGGGTGATTAGGAGACAGTTAGGGACCTAATGCTGGGGATAGCGTCGCTAGTTAGTGATAGGTGTGTGTGTGTGGGGGGGTCTGAAGGCTGGGGTGGGAGATCAGGGGGGCTGTGGTAAAAAAAAAAAAGCAGTGTGCAGTGTTACTTACAATGGCTTCCTCCTCGCTGGTGGTCTCTGGAACAATGAGACCACGAGGCGAGGAGGAAGCCTGTATAAGGCACATTGTTTACCTAACAAAGTGCCTTATACTCATTGATTGGCTGATTTTCTATATTCCTCCGCTCGCCGGCGCTGCTAAGTGGCTGGCGAGCTGGAGGCTTAATGTCGGGCTATCGATCCTCGGCGGAGGATCGCGTCACGGATGACGCGATCGCTCCGCCCATGCCCTTACAAGGACCGCCGCCTCTGTGCATGCGGCGGTCCTTGCGGGATTCACTTGCCGGCCGCCTCTGTGCAGTGGGCGGTCGGCAAGTGGTTAAATTATAACAGTTTACTGACCATGGTATTACTGTGCTCAATTGGCCTGCCAACTCTCCTGACCTGAACCCCATAGAGAATCTGTGGGATATTGTGAAAAGAAAGTTGAGAGACGCAAGACCCAACACTCTGGATGAGCTTAAGGCCGCTATGGAAGCATCCTGGGCCTCCATAACACCTGAGCAGTGCCACAGGCTGATTGCCTCCATGCCACGCCGCATTGAAGCAGTCATTTCTGCAAAAGAATTCCCGACCAAGTATTGAGTGCATAACTGAACATAATTATTTGAAGGTTGACTTTTCTTTGTTTTAAAAACACTTTTATTGGTCGGATGAAATATGCTAATTTTTTGAGATAGGAAATTTGGGTTTTCATGAGCTGTATGCCAAAATCATCAATAAGAAAAACAATAAAAGGCTTGAACTACTTCAGTTGTGTGTAATGAATCTAAAATATATGAAAGTCTAATGTTGATCAGTACATTACAGAAAATAATGAACTTGTTATCACAATATGCTATTGTTTGAGAAGATTCTGTATATACAGAATACATATATATGTGTATATATATATATATATATATACACATATATATACTCTTGAGTTAAACCAGCCCGCATGGTCCATGGGCATGCTCTGGGGGACAAGGGCGGCCAAGCCTCCCCCTCTCCACCAGAGCCCGTGTCCAATCCATGGACAAGGGGCTCTTCCCCACGTCCGGTGCCCCAGGAGGAGGAGGGGCCACCGACGTCTGGGGGGGTTTATGGTGGCATCTGGGAGTCCCTTTTAAGAAGGGGACCCCCAGATGTCAGTCTCCTTCCTAGGAGAAATGAGCATAGGGGTACAAAGTACCCCTTGCCCATTTTCATCAAGGGTTAAATTAAATAAAAACATGACGACAAAGAAAGTCCTTTAATATTCTTCATTAACACCAGTACCTTTAAAAAAAATGTTCCCACAATAATATGCTTGGAAATAATCCCATGCCAATATCCTCTATCTTGTGACCTTGGTTGAAGATCGCCGGCCGACGAAACACACTAAGCCCCGCTGCACCTGTCAGCTATACTAAGTATAGCTGAGTGTGCTGTCTACCTGACGCTGCACCGCCAGCTCCTGCTGTATTCCTAACGCCCCTCCCACATCTGTCACCCCACCCATGCTGACACCTAGTGCACCCATGGGTGAGGGTGATAGGTGTGGGCAGGTAGAAAGAACAGCGGGAGAGTACTGCTGAGAACAAAAAGCATTTTTTAATTTCCCTCCAAAGCTCCCCATTTTTGCCCTTAAAAAGCGGTATAAAACCCTGACATAATATTCACTAAAAACATGTTTTCCTACTTTTTATATGCCATACGTTTAGCATATTTGCTTTTGTGCATAAGTATTATTATTCATTTAGAATTATACATTACTCTGAGAGCTGACTTTGCATTTTATCTATAACTGCTTTATTCATCCTCTAACTTAATCAGAAAGCATTTATGCTTGTCTGACTTTGTTCAAGGGACCCGGCAGTGTGAGAGAATGCTTTGTTTACATTTCTCACTTGATACAATTAAACACTAGATAACATTATGTAAAGTTTCGGAAGCCAGCTCTGCAGACAGGGAAGCTTCTAAAGAGTGTGTTAACCCTTTGAATGCAGTTCTAGCAAAGAAAAAAAAATGCTGGTTGTATATAATGTGCTGTAAATAATCTATTAGAGCAAAGTAGAAATGCTGGGTTTCATTCCGCTTTAACAGACCAATGGGGATTCTTCCTGCCATAGTTTTCTGCCTCTAATAAGGTAGGTTATGGGGTGGAGTCAATATACTGTAGATGAAGAAGATATAAGTAAGTTTATATTAACCTCCCTGGCGGTTCATTTCTTTCTGGATTTATGGGTCTAAAAGTGGTTCATTTTTTTCAAGAATTTTAGGCCTCCAATTCTTAGGTCATAACTCACCAAAATATGTCAAAATAAAGGTCTTGTAGACATCCTGCATATAATAAAAGACTAGAACGCAAAATTGTTGAAAGAAAGAAATTTATGAATAAACGTAAAAAATAGTGCAACTATAGAAATAAGGCACCAGACTATACCGTATGTACATATATCCCTAATACACCTTTCGAGTGTGGTATATTTTCAAACAGGGAATGGCACAGAGGGGGACATCACAACTGGGGAAATAGAAGCATGATTCCTTTCAGACTTTTTTCCCTTTCCTATCAGTCTTAGGCGGTAGGTAGAGAGTAGTCAAAATCCAGGCAGAGGTCGCGGCAGGCAAAGTAGTCAAAATCCAGGCAGAGGTTGGTGCAGGCAACTGGGAGAGAGTAGTCAAAATCCAGGCAGAAGTCGGCGCAGGTGGCAGGCAGAGAGTAGTCAAAATCCAGACAGAGGTTGGTGCAGGCAACTGGCAGAGAATAGTCAAAATCCAGGCAGAAGTCGGCGCAGGTGGCAGGCAGAAAGTAGTCAAAATTCAGGCAAAGGTCGGTGAAGGCGACTGGCAGAGAGTAGTCAAAATCCAGGCAGAAGTCGGCGCAGGTGGCAGGCAGAGAGTAGTCAAAATCCAGGCAAAGGTCGTTGAAGGCGACTGGCAGAGAGTAGAGAAAATCCAGGCAGAGGTCGATGCAGGCGGCAGGCAGAGAGTAGTCAAAATCCAGGCAGAGCGTAGTGCAGGCGACTGGCAGAGAGAAGTCAAAATCCAGGTAGAGCATTCTGTGTTTACCTTGACAAAGGGGACCCGAAACGAATCGTTGGTTATGGAATGGAATTGTGTCACTTTTTTTGAATAAAACAGACTTGGTCTACATTTGAGTGTGCGGACCTTCTGAATTCATCATTAAAATCCAGGCAGAGGTCAGTGCAGGCGGCAGGTATAGAGTAGTCAAAATCCAGGCAGAAGTCGGTGCAGGCGGCAGGCAGAGTAATCAAAATCCAGGCAAAAATCGGTGACAGTAAGGCAGATCCAGCAGAAGCACTTAGCTCACAAGCAGTTGGGAACCAAACGGCTATGTTAACATCCAGTGCTTTCAAATGAGCTTATCTGCCATCTCTGCCTTGGCAGTCATGTGACACAGGGGAGAGATCAAATTACAATTTGTGAATAGAGACAAATGAAGAGGAATTAGACAGGCTAAACTCTCTACATACATACAGGCTGCATTTCTCTATGTTTACCTTCTGTGTTGTGTAAGAGATCTGGTCCAGATGGGGGATTAGGCAGGATAAACTCTCTACATGCATACAGGCAGCATTTCTCTATGTGCATCTTCTGTCCTATGTAAGAGATCGGGTCCAGATGGGTGATTAGACAGGCTAAACTCACTACATGCATACAGGCAGCATTACTTGATGTTTTCCTCCAGTTCTGTGCAAGTGTTCAGGTCCACTTGAATTTTAGCGCTGCCCCCGATGACGTCACGCCTCTAGCGGACTTCTGTACCACCGCTGATTGGCCACCAGTATCCAGAAAGAAGATGGAGATCCTAGTGGATAGCAATGGAATTCTGGAGTCCCACTGGACAGCGCGCGGAACCCAGGTAAGGTACAGCAGCAGTGATTTCAGCTAGCCCGAGCATAGCTGCGCTTGGGCATACTACCAGGGAGGTTGAGAAAGACAGGTGTGCTCTCGTTCCAGAGACTGTTTAAATGAATACCTTCCTAGAGAGCTTGCTTTCTGGACAACAAGGTTTCATTGAAGATCTTGTTTGTGCCACTGTGCCGCTATTATTTGCTTTGTAGCAGTGCACATTTTAGTTAGTGGGGTATTATTATTTATTGGAGTTATAAAGCACCAACATATTGTGCAGCACTGTACAATAAATAGGATTACAGACCATGATAACGGGTGACCGACAGCACAATACAGGTAATAAGCAATAAGATACACAATACAGATAGTAATACAATGCCAGATCATACACTGGAGTGGTAGTGCTAATAATACAAGTTTACATATTCTGGGTCAGGTGTACAATCAGGTATGATGCACAAGGGGAGAGGGCCCTGCCAAAGGCTTACAATCTAGATGGAGGGGTGGTGACACAAAAGGAGGGGGTGCAGCAAGAAGTTTTCAGCAGAGAGAGTTAGGGCAGCGTCGAGGTGAGGTAGGCCTCTTTGAAGAAGTGAGTTTTGAGTGCTTTTTTGAAGAAGTTGGAGGGGGAAAGCCTGATGGGCAATGGGAGAGAGTTCCACAGGATGGGGGCAGCTTTAGTGAAGTCCTGTAGTTGTGCATGGGAGTGGGAGATGCGTGGGGTGGTTAGGAGGAGGTTGTTGGATGAGCTAAGTGGGCTACCAGGTGTGTATCTGCTGACCAGGTCAGAGATGTAGGTCGGCAGGACTTGTGTATAGATATGTAGGCCAAACATAGAATCTTGAAGCTGATTCTGAAGCGAATTGGAAACCAGTGAGGGGATTTGCAAAGGGGATTTGTGGAGACAGAGTGGTGAGAAGAGTAGATTAGTCTGGCTGTTGCGTTCATTATGGATTGTAGGGGGCATTGCGGTTTTGAGGCAAGCCTAACAGAAGGGTGTTGCAGTAGTCCAGGAGGTAAATGATGAAGGCATAGACAAGGAGAGTTTGGCAGTTTCTGAGGTCAGGAAAGACCAGATCTTGGAGATGTTGTGTAAATGGAAATTGCAGGCCCTAACAATGGTTGGGATGTGGGGGGTTAAGGAGAGGTCTGAGTCTAGGGTGGCACCCAGCTTGTGTGGTTGGGCAGATGATTGTGCTGTTGAAAGTGACCTAGATTGCTTGCGGGGGGTGAGACTGCATGGGGAATGAAGATTATGAGTTCAGTCTAATCCAGGTTTAACTCTAGGAACCTGGCAGACATCCAGCATGAGATGGCCGAGAGGCAGTAGGATATCTTCTCCTTGGGTGGTGGTGGAGAGGTCCGTGGTATGGAAGTAAATCTGTGTGTCATCTGCATATAGGTGATGGTTGAAGCCCAGAGATGAGATAAGGTTGCCGATGGAGGAACCATTGAAGGAGGTCTTAAAGGAGCGATTTGAGTGGTAGGAGGCGAACCATGCTAGAGCAAGGTCTTGGGATACCCGCAGGTTGCTAGGATTGGAGAAGCAGGGAAGGAACAACAGTGTCAAATGCTGATGAGAGGTCTAGGAGGAGAAGGATGGTGTATTTTCATTCCACCTTGGAGAGCGTGAGGTCATTGAGGACCTTGGTGCAGTCTCGGTGGAGGGGGCTGGCTTAAAATTTGATTGGGGGGAGGGTCAAACAGGGAGTTGGAGCCAGGTAATGGTACATGCGTTGGTGGACTAGATGCTCCAGGTGTTTACATGCAAAAGGGAGGCAGGAGATGGGGCAGTAGCTGGATGGGATTGAGGGGTCTAGTGAGAGTTTTTTTTAGTAGGGGAAGTACAGTGGCCAATTTGAAGTCAGATGGGAAGTAGCCTGTGGAGAGGGAGAAGTTGGACAGTATTTTCGTTTATGGTGAGGGCAGGTAAAGGAAGGTTGAGTATGGCACTTGATAAATCTGGCATAATATCTTTATGTGTGGCCAAACTCACTCACTTATATACGCCACCCCATATCTTTTTAACCTGTGAGCAATCCCACCACATATGCTTAAAACAATCTATAGTGACACGGCTTCTGAAACCATTTGGGTCCTTATCTGTCAAATGTTTTGAGTACCTTTCTGGTGTTAAATATATACAGTGGAAAACTAAGGGATGTTTCTGTCCACGTGACATTGGTAGAGAGTTTGGGGTAAGGTCAGGGCCGGGCGAGGCATAGGCTGGAGAGGCTCCAGCCTCAGGGTGAAGTGTAGGAGGGGGCGCACAATTCATTCATCTGTCATTCCTAATTGTGTATGAAGCAGAAAGAAATAAGAAAAGGGGATACATAGCAGTGACTGCAAGCCAGATAGATATTAAGGTGTTTGTCGAGGATGTGAGCAATCAGTGTGTGACAGCTGGGGTGGGTGGGGTGTTATGGATGGAGGGGCGCACTTTGGTGTCTCAGCCTTGGGTGCAGGAGGACCTTGTCCATGCTCTGGGTAAGGTTTCATATTTTCTCCCATTCTTTTACTGAAATGGGGCGCAAAAGGTGAGTTAACCTTCCTGCCATGAAACTTAGAACATGAAGGAGGAAGCTCATCCCTAATTGCCAGTCATATCCATGTTCCAAAGTCTGCAGACTTTGCTGGTGTTCTATAGAGGAATCCTATGAATTCATCCTATACTTACCACCCTTCCCCACATTACAGCTATGCACACAAGCTACACCGAACACAAATAAATTAATATTTACATTATTTGACCCGTCTTGCCAGTAAGTGTTGGGAGTGTATATAGAAGATGGTAAAGGAAGAACAAGCATCCAAACATTGCAGGGATTTGAACCCCATCCTGCCTGGCAGGAGTGCCAATCACCAACGTTTTCTGGTTTTCTGCCATAGTCAAATCACAGTAACATAGTTTGATTGAAAAAAAAGGACATACTTCCAACTTCAATCGGAAAGGAAAAACAAACCCTGCACATTTCCCAGTTGATAGAGAGGAAGGAGAAAAACCTTACAAGGCCCATAAAGCCAATTAGCTTTAAAAAGGAAAAATTCCTTTCTGACTCCAGATGGCAGTCAGATAAATTCCTGGAACAACTCTAACAGCACTACATTGTAATTATAGTCATTAAGGCTCTTCAATGTATAGAAAGCAACCAAGCCTCCTTTAAATGCAAATAAGGAGTTTTCCATAACTACTTTTAAAGGTAACATATTCCATATTATTGTCATACTGTGAAGGCACCCTTTTATAATTGGTAAAATACTTTTTTTTGCCTATATGCAGATCATGTCCTCTTATCTGTACAACCCTAGGGACAAAAAGCTCATCTGCCAAGCTTTTTTTTTTTTTAATTGGCTTCTGTTTTATACATGTTTATCAGGTCACCTCTCAGTCTCCTTTTTTCAAAGCTAAATTATCCCTTACCAAGAAAGGTTGGAAAGCAGGGCCCATATTCACAATCAAGGGGTAGGGAGGCATATACAAGGGGTAGAGGAAGAGAAGCTGATGCAGGTGGCGACAGCAGGGCCCATACCCACAATCTACAGGTAGAAAGGCATATACAGGGGGTAGAGGGAGAGAAGCTGCCGCCGGGTTTGCGCTAATGCAGGTGGCGACAGCAGGGCCCATATTCACAATCTATAGGCAGGGGAGGCATATACAGGGGGTAAAGGGAGAGAAGCTGCCGCCGGGTTTGAGCTGATGCAGGTGGCGACAGCAGGGCCCATATTCACAATCGATAGATAGGGAAGGCATAAGCAGGAGGTATAGGGAAATAAGCTGCGGCCGGGATTGCGCTGATGCAGGCAGCGACAGCAGGGCCCATATTTACACTGAAGAGGTAGCGGAGCCATATAAAGGGGAGAGGAGGAGGAGAAGCTGATGCAGGTGGCGACAGCAGGGCCCATACTCACAATCTACAGGTTGGAATGCATATACAGGGGGTAGAGGAAGAGAAGCTGCCGCTAGGTTTGAGCTGATGCAGGTGGCGACAGCAGGGCACACATTCACAATCAATAGGTAGGGGAGGCATATACAAGGGGTAGAGGAAGAGAAGCTGCCACGGGGAGTGTGCTGATGCAGGTGGCGACAGCAGGGCCCATACTCACAATCTACAGGTAGGAAGGCATATACAGGGGGTATAGGAAGAGAAGCTGCTGCCGGGCTTGCGCTGATGCAGGTGGCGACAGCTGGGCCCATATTCACACTGAAGAGGTAGGGGAGGCATATAAAGGGGATAGAGGAAGAGAAGCGGCCGCCGGGAGTGCGCAGATGCAAGTGGCCACAGCAGGGCCCATATTCATAATCCATAGGTAGGGAAGCAAATACTGGGGTAGAGGAAGACAAGCTGCCGGAGGGAGTGTGCTGATGCAGGTGGCGACAGCTGGGCCCATATTCATAATCCAGAGGTAGGGAAGCAAATACTGGGGTAGAGGAAGACAAGCTGCCGGAGGGAGTGTGCTGATGCAGGTGGCGACAGCAGGGCCCACATTCACAATCAAGAGGTAGGGGAGGCATATACTGGGGGTAGAGGAAGAGAAGCTTCCACAGGGCTTGCGCTGATGAAGGTGGAGGCAGTAGGGCCCATATTAACAATCAAGAGGTAGGGAGGTATGTACAGGGAGTAGAGGAAGAGCAGCTGCCGCCGCGCTTGCGCTGATTCAGGTGGCGACAGCAGGGCCCATATACACAATCAAGAGGTAGGAAAGGCATATACAGGGGGTAGAGGAAGAGAAGCTGCCGCTGGGCTTGCACTGATGCAGGAGGCGACAGCAGGGCCCATATTCATAATCAATAGGCAGGGGAAGCATATACAGGGAGTAGAGGAAGAGAAGCTGCCGCCGGGCTTGCGCTGATGCAGGTGGCGACAGCAGGGCCCATATTCACAATCAATAGGCAGGGGAACCATATACAAGGGGTAGAGGAAGAGACGCTGCCGCCGGGAGTGCGCTGATGCAGGTGGCGACAGCAGGGCCCATATTCACAATCTACAGGAAGGAATGCATATACAGGGGGTAGAAGAAGAGAAGCTGCCGCTGGGAGTGCGCTGATGCAGGTGGCGACAGCAGGGCCCATATACACAATCAATAGGTAGGGGAGGCATATAAAGGGGTAGAGGAAGAGAAGCTGCCGCCGGGTTTGCGCTGATGCAGGTGGCGACAGCAGGGCCCATATTAACAATCAATAGATAGGGAAGGCATATGCAAGAGGTATAGGGAAAATAGCTGCCGCCAGGTTTGCGCTGACGCAGGTGGCGACAGCAGGGCCCATATCCACAATCAATAGGTAGGAGAAGCATATACAAGGGGTAGAGGAAGGGAAGCTGCCGGCGGGAGTGCGCTGATGCAGGTGGCGACAGAAGGGCCCATACTCCCTATCTACAGGTAGGAATGCATATACAGGGTGTAGAGGAAGAGAATCTGCCGCCGGGTTTGCGCTGATGCAGGTGCCGACAGCAGGGCCCATTTTCATAATCCATAGGTAGGGAGGCATATACTGGGGGTAGAGGAAGAGAAGCTGCCACAGGGCTTGCGCTAATGCAGGTGGAGGCAGTAGGGCCCATATTAACAATCAAGAGGTAGGGAGGTATGTACAGGGAGTAGAGGAAGAGCAGCTGCCGCCGCGCTTGCGCTGATTCAGGTGGCGACAGCAGGGCCCATATACACAATCAAGAGGTAGGAAAGGCATATACAGGGGGTAGAGGAAGAGAAGCTGCCGCTGGGCTTGCACTGATGCAGGAGGCGACAGCAGGGCCCATATCCATAATCAATAGGCAGGGGAGGCATATACAAGGGGTAGAGGAAGAGAAGCTGCCGCCGGGAGTGCGCTGATGCAGGTGGCGACAGCAGGGCCCATACTCACAATCTACAGGTTGGAATGCATATACAGGGGGTAGAGGAAGAGAAGCTGCCGCAGGGTGTGCGCTGATGCAGGTGGCGACAGCAGGGCCCATATTTACAATCAATAGGTAGGGGAGGCATATACAAGGGGTAGAGGAAGAGAAGCTGCCGCCGGGAGTGCGCTGATGCAGGTGGCGACAGCAGGGCTCATATTTACAATCAATAGGTAGGGGAGGCATATACAAGGAGTAGAGGAAGAGAAGCTGCCGCCGGTAGTGCGCTGATGCAGGTGGCGACAGCAGGGCCCATATCCATAATCAATAGGCAGGGGAGGCATATACAAGGGGTAGAGGAAGAGAAGCTGCCGCCGGGCTTGCGCTGATGCAGGTGGCGACAGCAGGGCCCATACTCACAATCTACAGGTTGGAATGCATATACAGGGGGTAGAGGAAGAGAAGCTGCCGTCGGGTTTGCGCTGATGCAGGTGGCGACAGCAGGGCCCATATTTACAATCAATAGGTAGGGGAGGCATATACAAGGAGTAGAGGAAGAGAAGCTGCCGCCGGGCTTGCGCTGATGCAGGTGGCGACAGCAGGGCCCATATCCATAATCAATAGGCAGGGGAGGCATATACAAGGGGTAGAGGAAGAGAAGCTGCCGCCGGGCTTGCGCTGATGCAGGTGGCGACAGCAGGGCCCATATCCATAATCAATAGGCAGGGGAGGCATATACAAGGGGTAGAGGAAGAGAAGCTGCCGCCGGGCTTGCGCTGATGCAGGTGGTGAGAGCAGGGCCCATATTCACAATCAATAGGCAGGGGAAGCATATACAAGGGGTAGAGGAAGAGAAGCTGCCGCCGGGAGTGCGCTGATGCAGGTGGCGACAGCAGGGCCCATATTTACAATCAATAGATAGGGGAGGCATATACAAGGGGTAGAGGAAAAGAAGCTGCCGCCGGGAGTGCTCTGATGCAGGTGGCGACAGCAGGGCCCATACTCACAATCTACAGGTTGTAATGCATATACAGGGGGTAGAGGAATAGAAGCTGCCGCCGGGTTTGCGCTGATGCAGGTGGCGACAGCAGGGCCCATATTTACAATCAATAGGTAGGGAAGGCATATACAAGGGGTAGAGGAAGAGAAGCTGCCGCCGGGAGTGCGCTGATGCAGGTGGCGACAGCAGGGCCCATATTTACAATCAATAGGTAGGGGAGGCATATACAAGGGGTAGAGGAAGAGAAGCTGCCGCCGGGAGTGCGCTGATGCAGGTGGCGACAGCAGGGCCCATACTCACAATCCACAGGTTGGAATGTATATACAGGGGGTAGAGGAAGAGAAGCTGCCGCCGGGTTTGCGCTGATGCAGGTGGCGACAGCAGGGCCCATATTCACAATCAATAGGCAGGGGAAGCATATACAAGGGGTAGAGGAAGAGAAGCTGCCGCCGGGAGTGCGCTGATGCAGGTGGCGACAGCAGGGCCCATACTCACAATCTACAGGTTGGAATGCATATACAGGGGGTAGAGGAAGAGAAGCTGGCGCCGGGTGTGCGCTGATGCAGGTGGCGACAGCAGGGCCCATATTTACAATCAATAGGTAGGGGAGGCATATACAAGGGGTAGAGGAAGAGAAGCTGCCGCCGGGAGTGCGCTGATGCAGGTGGCGACAGCAGGGCCCATATTTACAATCAATAGGTAGGGGAGGCATATACAAGGAGTAGAGGAAGAGAAGCTGCCGCCGGTAGTGCGCTGATGCAGGTGGCGACAGCAGGGCCCATACTCACAATCTACAGGTTGGAATGCATATACAGGGGGTAGAGGAAGAGAAGCTGCCGTCGGGTTTGCGCTGATGCAGGTGGCGACAGCAGGGCCCATATTTACAATCAATAGGTAGGGGAGCCATATACAAGGAGTAGAGGAAGAGAAGCTGCCGCCGGGCTTGCGCTGATGCAGGTGGCGAAAGCAGGGCACATATTTACAATCAATAGGTGGGGGAGGCATATACAAGGGGTAGAGTAAGAGAAGCTGCCGCCGGGAGTGCGCTGGTGCAGGTGGCGACAGCAGGGCCCATACTCACAATCTACAGGTAGGAATGCATATACAGGGAGTAGAGGAAGAGAAGCTGCCGCCGGGCTTGCGCTGATGCAGGTGGCGACAGCAGTGCCCATATCCATAATCAATAGGCAGGGGAGGCATATACAAGGGGTAGAGGAAGAGAAGCTGCCGCCGGGAGTGTGCTGATGCAGGTGGCGACAGCAGGGCCCATACTCACAATCTACAGGTAGGAATGCATATACAGGGAGTAGAGGAAGAGAAGCTGCCGCCGGGCTTGCGCTGATGCAGGTGGCGACAGCAGGGCCCATATCCATAATCAATAGGCAGGGGAGGCATATACAAGGGGAAGAGGAAGAGAAGCTGCCGCCGGGCGTGCGCTGATGCAGGTGGTGACAGCAGGGCCCATATTCACAATCAATAGGCAGGGGAAGCATATACAAGGAGTAGAGGAAGAGAAGCTGCCGCCGGGAGTACGCTGATGCAGGTGGCGACAGCAGGGCCCATATTTACAATCAATAGGTAGGGGAAGCATATACACGGGGTAGAGGAAGAGAAGCTGCCGCCGGGTTTGCGCTGATGCAGGTGGCGACAGCAGGGCCCATATTTACAATCAATAGGTAGGGGAGGCATATACAAGGGGTAGAGGAAGAGAAGCTGCCGCCGGGAGTGCGCTGATGCAGGTGGCGACAGCAGGACCCATACTCACAATCCACAGGTTGGAATGTATATACAGGGGGTAGAGGAAGAGAAGCTGCCGCCGGGTTTGCGCTGATGCAGGTGGGGACAGCAGGGCCCATATTTACAATCAATAGGTAGGGGAGGCATATACAAGGAGTAGAGGAAGAGAAGCTACCGCCGGGCTTGCGCTGATGCAGGTGGCGACAGCAGGGCCCATATTTACAATCAATAGGTAGGGGAGGCATATACAAGGGGTAGAGGAAGAGTAGCTGCCGCCGGGAGAGCGCTGATGCCGGTGGCGACAGCAGGGCCCATATTTACAATCAATAGGTAGGGGAGGCATATACAAGGGGTAGAGGAAGAGAAGCTGCCGCCGGGAGTGCTCTGATGCAGGTGGCGACAGCAGGGCCCATACTCACAATCTACAGGTTGGAATGCATATACAGGGGGTAGAGGAATAGAAGCTGCCGCCGGGTTTGCGCTGATGCAGGTGGCGACAGCAGGGCCCATATTTACAATCAATAGGTAGGGGAGGCATATACAAGGGGTAGAGGAAGAGAAGCTGCCGCCGGGAGTGCGCTGATGCAGGTGGCGACAGCAGGGCCCATATTTACAAATAATAGGTGGGGGAGGCATATACAAGGGGTAGAGGAAGAGAAGCTGCCGCCGGGAGTGCGCTGATGCAGGTGGCGACAGCAGGGCCCATACTCACAATCCACAGGTTGGAATGTATATACAGGGGGTAGAGGAAGAGAAGCTGCCGCCGGGTTTGCGCTGATGCAGGTGGCGACAGCAGGGCCCATATCCATAATCAATAGGCAGGGGAGGCATATACAGGGAGTAGAGGAAGAGAAGCTGCCGCCGGGCTTGCGCTGATGCAGGTGGCGACAGCAGGGCCCATATCCATAATCAATAGGCAGGGGAGGCATATACAAGGGGTAGAGGAAGAGAAGCTGCCGCCGGGCTTGCGCTGATGCAGGTGGTGACAGCAGGGCCCATATTCACAATCAATAGGCAGGGGAAGCATATACAAGGGGTAGAGGAAGAGAAGCTGCCGCCGGGAGTGCGCTGATGCAGGTGGCGACAGCAGGGCCCATATTTACAATCAATAGGTAGGGGAGGCATATACAAGGGGTAGAGGAAGAGAAGCTGCCGCCGGGAGTGCTCTGAAGCAGGTGGCGACAGCAGGGCCCATACTCACAATCTACAGGTTGGAATGCATATACAGGGGGTAGAGGAATAGAAGCTGCCGCCGGGTTTGCGCTGATGCAGGTGGCGACAGCAGGGCCCATATTTACAATCAATAGGTAGGGGAGGCATATACAAGGGGTAGAGGAAGAGAAGCTGCCGCCGGGAGTGCGCTGATGCAGGTGGCGACAGCAGGGCCCATATTTACAATCAATAGGTAGGGGAGGCATATACAAGGGGTAGAGGAAGAGAAGCTGCCGCCGGGAGTGCGCTGATGCAGGTGGCGACAGCAGGGCCCATACTCACAATCCACAGGTTGGAATGTATATACAGGGGGTAGAAGAAGAGAAGCTGCCGCCAGGTTTGCGCTGATGCAGGTGGCGACAGCAGGGCCCATATCCATAATCAATAGGCAGGGGAGGCATATACAAGGGGTAGAGGAAGAGAAGCTGCCGCCGGGCTTGCGCTGATGCAGGTGGTGACAGCAAGGCCCATATTCACAATCAATAGGCAGGGGAAGCATATACAAGGGGTAGAGGAAGAGAAGCTGCCGCCGGGAGTGCGCTGATGCAGGTGGCGACAGCAGGGCCCATATTTACAATCAATAGGTAGGGGAGGCATATACAAGGGGTAGAGGAAGAGAAGCTGCCGCCGGGAGTGCGCTGATGCAGGTGGCGACAGCAGGGCCCATACTCACAATCTACAGGTTGGAATGCATATACAGGGGGTAGAGGAAGAGAAGCTGCCGCCGGGTGTGCGCTGATGCAGGTGGCGACAGCAAGGCCCATATTTACAATCAATAGGTAGGGGAGGCATATACAAGGGGTAGAGGAAGAGAAGCTGCCGCCGGGAGTGCGCTGATGCAGGTGGCGACAGCAGGGCCCATATTTACAATCAATAGGTAGGGGAGGCATATACAAGGAGTAGAGGAAGAGAAGCTGCCGCCGGTAGTGCACTGATGCAGGTGGCGACAGCAGGGCCCATATCCATAATCAATAGGCAGGGGAGGCATATACAAGGGGTAGAGGAAGAGAAGCTGCCGCCGGGCTTGCGCTGATGCAGGTGGTGACAGCAGGGCCCATATTCACAATCAATAGGCAGGGGAAGCATATACAAGGGGTAGAGGAAGAGAAGCTGCCGCCGAGAGTGCGCTGATGCAGGTGGCGACAGCAGGGCCCATATTTACAATCAATAGGTAGGGGAGGCATATACAAGGGGTAGAGGAAGAGAAGCTGCCGCCGGGAGTGCTCTGATGCAGGTGGCGACAGCAGGGCCCATACTCACAATCTACAGGTTGGAATGCATATACAGGGGATAGAGGAATAGAAGCTGCCGCCGGGTTTGCACTGATGCAGGTGGCGACAGCAGGGCCCATATTTACAATCAATAGGTAGGGGAGGCATATACAAGGGGTAGAGGAAGAGAAGCTGCCGCCGGGAGTACGCTGATGCAGGTGGCGACAGCAGGGCCCATATTTACAATCAATAGGTAGGGGAGGCATATACAAGGGGTAGAGGAAGAGAAGCTGCCGCCGGGAGTGCGCTGATGCAGGTGGCGACAGCAGGGCCCATACTCACAATCCACAGGTTGGAATGTATATACAGGGAGTAGAGGAAGAGAAGCTGCCGCCGGGCTTGCGCTGATGCAGGTGGCGACATCAGGGCCCATAACCATAATCAATAGGCAGGGGAGGCATATACAAGGGGTAGAGGAAGAGAAGCTGCCGCCGGGCTTGCGCTGATGCAGGTGGTGACAGCAGGGCCCATATTCACAATCAAAAGGCAGGGGAAGCATATACAAGGGGTAGAAGAAGAGAAGCTGCCGCCGGGAGTGCGCTGATGCAGGTGGCGACAGCAGGGCCCATATTTACAATCAATAGATAGGGGAGGCATATACAAGGGGTAGAGGAAAAGAAGCTGCCGCCGGGAGTGCTCTGATGCAGGTGGCGACAGCAGGGCCCATACTCACAATCTACAGGTTGTAATGCATATACAGGGGGTAGAGGAATAGAAGCTGCCGCCGGGTTTGCGCTGATGCAGGTGGCGACAGCAGGGCCCATATTTACAATCAATAGGTAGGGAAGGCATATACAAGGGGTAGAGGAAGAGAAGCTGCCGCCGGGAGTGCGCTGATGCAGGTGGTGACAGCAGGGCCCATATTTACAATCAATAGGTAGGGGAGGCATATACAAGGGGTAGAGGAAGAGAAGCTGCCGCCGGGAGTGCGCTGATGCAGGTGGCGACAGCAGGGCCCATACTCACAATCCACAGGTTGGAATGTATATACAGGGGGTAGAGGAAGAGAAGCTGCCGCCGGGTTTGCGCTGATGCAGGTGGCGACAGCAGGGCCCATATTCACAATCAATAGGCAGGGGAAGCATATACAAGGGGTAGAGGAAGAGAAGCTGCCGCCGGGAGTGCGCTGATGCAGGTGGCGACAGCAGGGCCCATACTCACAATCTACAGGTTGGAATGCATATACAGGGGGTAGAGGAAGAGAAGCTGCCGCCGGGTGTGCGCTGATGCAGGTGGCGACAGCAGGGCCCATATTTACAATCAATAGGTAGGGGAGGCATATACAAGGGGTAGAGGAAGAGAAGCTGCCGCCGGGAGTGCGCTGATGCAGGTGGCGACAGCAGGGCTCATATTTACAATCAATAGGTAGGGGAGGCATATACAAGGAGTAGAGGAAGAGAAGCTGCCGCCGGTAGTGCGCTGATGCAGGTGGCGACAGCAGGGCCCATACTCACAATCTACAGGTTGGAATGCATATACAGGGGGTAGAGGAAGAGAAGCTGCCGTCGGGTTTGCGCTGATGCAGGTGGCGACAGCAGGGCCCATATTTACAATCAATAGGTAGGGGAGGCATATACAAGGAGTAGAGGAAGAGAAGCTGCCGCCGGGCTTGCGCTGATGCAGGTGGCGACAGCAGGGCCCATATCCATAATCAATAGGCAGGGGAGGCATATACAAGGGGTAGAGGAAGAGAAGCTGCCGCCGGGCTTGCGCTGATGCAGGTGGCGACAGCAGGGCCCATATCCATAATCAATAGGCAGGGGAGGCATATACAAGGGGTAGAGGAAGAGAAGCTGCCGCCGGGCTTGCGCTGATGCAGGTGGTGACAGCAGGGCCCATATTCACAATCAATAGGCAGGGGAAGCATATACAAGGGGTAGAGGAGGAGAAGCTGCCGCCGGGAGTGCGCTGATGCAGGTGGCGACAGCAGGGCCCATATTTACAATCAATAGATAGGGGAGGCATATACAAGGGGTAGAGGAAAAGAAGCTGCCGCCGGGAGTGCTCTGATGCAGGTGGCGACAGCAGGGCCCATACTCACAATCTACAGGTTGTAATGCATATACAGGGGGTAGAGGAATAGAAGCTGCCGCCGGGTTTGCGCTGATGCAGGTGGCGACAGCAGGGCCCATATTTACAATCAATAGGTAGGGAAGGCATATACAAGGGGTAGAGGAAGAGAAGCTGCCGCCGGGAGTGCGCTGATGCAGGTGGCGACAGCAGGGCCCATATTTACAATCAATAGGTAGGGGAGGCATATACAAGGGGTAGAGGAAGAGAAGCTGCCGCCGGGAGTGCGCTGATGCAGGTGGCGACAGCAGGGCCCATACTCACAATCCACAGGTTGGAATGTATATACAGGGGGTAGAGGAAGAGAAGCTGCCGCCGGGTTTGCGCTGATGCAGGTGGCGACAGCAGGGCCCATATTCACAATCAATAGGCAGGGGAAGCATATACAAGGGGTAGAGGAAGAGAAGCTGCCGCCGGGAGTGCGCTGATGCAGGTGGCGACAGCAGGGCCCATACTCACAATCTACAGGTTGGAATGCATATACAGGGGGTAGAGGAAGAGAAGCTGGCGCCGGGTGTGCGCTGATGCAGGTGGCGACAGCAGGGCCCATATTTACAATCAATAGGTAGGGGAGGCATATACAAGGGGTAGAGGAAGAGAAGCTGCCGCCGGGAGTGTGCTGATGCAGGTGGCGACAGCAGGGCCCATATTTACAATCAATAGGTAGGGGAGGCATATACAAGGAGTAGAGGAAGAGAAGCTGCCGCCGGTAGTGCGCTGATGCAGGTGGCGACAGCAGGGCCCATACTCACAATCTACAGGTTGGAATGCATATACAGGGGGTAGAGGAAGAGAAGCTGCCGTCGGGTTTGCGCTGATGCAGGTGGCGACAGCAGGGCCCATATTTACAATCAATAGGTAGGGGAGGCATATACAAGGAGTAGAGGAAGAGAAGCTGCCGCCGGGCTTGCGCTGATGCAGGTGGCGAAAGCAGGGCACATATTTACAATCAATAGGTGGGGGAGGCATATACAAGGGGTAGAGTAAGAGAAGCTGCCGCCGGGAGTGCGCTGGTGCAGGTGGCGACAGCAGGGCCCATACTCACAATCTACAGGTAGGAATGCATATACAGGGAGTAGAGGAAGAGAAGCTGCCGCCGGGCTTGCGCTGATGCAGGTGGCGACAGCAGTGCCCATATCCATAATCAATAGGCAGGGGAGGCATATACAAGGGGTAGAGGAAGAGAAGCTGCCGCCGGGAGTGTGCTGATGCAGGTGGCGACAGCAGGGCCCATACTCACAATCTACAGGTAGGAATGCATATACAGGGAGTAGAGGAAGAGAAGCTGCCGCCGGGCTTGCGCTGATGCAGGTGGCGACAGCAGGGCCCATATCCATAATCAATAGGCAGGGGAGGCATATACAAGGGGAAGAGGAAGAGAAGCTGCCGCCGGGCGTGCGCTGATGCAGGTGGTGACAGCAGGGCCCATATTCACAATCAATAGGCAGGGGAAGCATATACAAGGAGTAGAGGAAGAGAAGCTGCCGCCGGGAGTACGCTGATGCAGGTGGCGACAGCAGGGCCCATATTTACAATCAATAGGTAGGGGAGGCATATACAAGGGGTAGAGGAAGAGAAGCTGCCGCCGGGAGTGCGCTGATGCAGGTGGCGACAGCAGGGCCCATACTCACAATCTACAGGTTGGAATGCATATACAGGGGGTAGAGGAAGAGAAGCTGCCGCCGGGTTTGCGCTGATGCAGGTGGCGACAGCAGGGCCCATATTTACAATCAATAGGTAGGGGAGGCATATACAAGGGGTAGAGGAAGAGAAGCTGCCGCCGGGAGTGCGCTGATGCAGGTGGCGACAGCAGGACCCATACTCACAATCCACAGGTTGGAATGTATATACAGGGGGTAGAGGAAGAGAAGCTGCCGCCGGGTTTGCGCTGATGCAGGTGGGGACAGCAGGGCCCATATTTACAATCAATAGGTAGGGGAGGCATATACAAGGAGTAGAGGAAGAGAAGCTACCGCCGGGCTTGCGCTGATGCAGGTGGCGACAGCAGGGCCCATATTTACAATCAATAGGTAGGGGAGGCATATACAAGGGGTAGAGGAAGAGTAGCTGCCGCCGGGAGAGCGCTGATGCCGGTGGCGACAGCAGGGCCCATATTTACAATCAATAGGTAGGGGAGGCATATACAAGGGGTAGAGGAAGAGAAGCTGCCGCCGGGAGTGATCTGATGCAGGTGGCGACAGCAGGGCCCATACTCACAATCTACAGGTTGGAATGCATATACAGGGGGTAGAGGAATAGAAGCTGCCGCCGGGTTTGCGCTGATGCAGGTGGCGACAGCAGGGCCCATATTTACAATCAATAGGTAGGGGAGGCATATACATGGGGTAGAGGAAGAGAAGCTGCCGCCGGGAGTGCGCTGATGCAGGTGGCGACAGCAGGGCCCATATTTACAAATAATAGGTGGGGGAGGCATATACAAGGGGTAGAGGAAGAGAAGCTGCCGCCGGGAGTGCGCTGATGCAGGTGGCGACAGCAGGGCCCATACTCACAATCCACAGGTTGGAATGTATATACAGGGGGTAGAGGAAGAGAAGCTGCCGCCGGGTTTGCGCTGATGCAGGTGGCGACAGCAGGGCCCATATCCATAATCAATAGGCAGGGGAGGCATATACAGGGAGTAGAGGAAGAGAAGCTGCCGCCGGGCTTGCGCTGATGCAGGTGGCGACAGCAGGGCCCATATCCATAATCAATAGGCAGGGGAGGCATATACAAGGGGTAGAGGAAGAGAAGCTGCCGCCGGGCTTGCGCTGATGCAGGTGGTGACAGCAGGGCCCATATTCACAATCAATAGGCAGGGGAAGCATATACAAGGGGTAGAGGAAGAGAAGCTGCCGCCGGGAGTGCGCTGATGCAGGTGGCGACAGCAGGGCCCATATTTACAATCAATAGGTAGGGGAGGCATATACAAGGGGTAGAGGAAGAGAAGCTGCCGCCGGGAGTGCTCTGATGCAGGTGGCAACAGCAGGGCCCATACTCACAATCTACAGGTTGGAATGCATATACAGGGGGTAGAGGAATAGAAGCTGCCGCCGGGTTTGCGCTGATGCAGGTGGCGACAGCAGGGCCCATATTTACAATCAATAGGTAGGGGAGGCATATACAAGGGGTAGAGGAAGAGAAGCTGCCGCCGGGAGTGCGCTGATGCAGGTGGCGACAGCAGGGCCCATATTTACAATCAATAGGTAGGGGAGGCATATACAAGGGGTAGAGGAAGAGAAGCTGCCGCCGGGAGTGCGCTGATGCAGGTGGCGACAGCAGGGCCCATACTCACAATCCACAGGTTGGAATGTATATACAGGGGGTAGAAGAAGAGAAGCTGCCGCCAGGTTTGCGCTGATGCAGGTGGCGACAGCAGGGCCCATATCCATAATCAATAGGCAGGGGAGGCATATACAAGGGGTAGAGGAAGAGAAGCTGCCGCCGGGCTTGCGCTGATGCAGGTGGTGACAGCAAGGCCCATATTCACAATCAATAGGCAGGGGAAGCATATACAAGGGGTAGAGGAAGAGAAGCTGCCGCCGGGAGTGCGCTGATGCAGGTGGCGACAGCAGGGCCCATATTTACAATCAATAGGTAGGGGAGGCATATACAAGGGGTAGAGGAAGAGAAGCTGCCGCCGGGAGTGCGCTGATGCAGGTGGCGACAGCAGGGCCCATACTCACAATCTACAGGTTGGAATGCATATACAGGGGGTAGAGGAAGAGAAGCTGCCGCCGGGTGTGCGCTGATGCAGGTGGCGACAGCAAGGCCCATATTTACAATCAATAGGTAGGGGAGGCATATACAAGGGGTAGAGGAAGAGAAGCTGCCGCCGGGAGTGCGCTGATGCAGGTGGCGACAGCAGGGCCCATATTTACAATCAATAGGTAGGGGAGGCATATACAAGGAGTAGAGGAAGAGAAGCTGCCGCCGGTAGTGCACTGATGCAGGTGGCGACAGCAGGGCCCATACTCACAATCTACAGGTTGGAATGCATATACAGGGGGTAGAGGAAGAGAAGCTGCCGCCGGGTTTGCGCTGATGCAGGTGGCGACAGCAGGGCACATATTTACAATCAATAGGTAGGGGAGGCATATACAAGGGGTAGAGTAAGAGAAGTTGCCGCCGGGAGTGCGCTGGTGCAGGTGGCGACAGCAGGGCCCATACTCACAATCTACAGGTAGGAATGCATATACAGGGAGTAGAGGAAGAGAAGCTGCCGCCGGGCTTGCGCTGATGCAGGTGGCGACAGCAGGGCCCATATCCATAATCAATAGGCAGGGGAGGCATATACAAGGGGAAGAGGAAGAGAAGCTGCCGCCGGGAGTGCGCTGATGCAGGTGGCGACAGCAGGGCCCATATTTACAATCAATAGGTAGGGGAGGCATATACAAGGGGTAGAGGAAGAGAAGCTGCCGCCGGGAGTGCGCTGATGCAGGTGGCGACAGCAGGGCCCATATTTACAAATAATAGGTAGGGGAGGCATATACAAGGGGTAGAGGAAGAGAAGCTGCCGCCGGGAGTGCGCTGATGCAGGTGGCGACAGCAGGGCCCATACTCACAATCCACAGGTTGAAATGTATATACAGGGGGTAGAGGAAGAGAAGCTGCCGCCGGGTTTGCACTGATGCAGGTGGCGACAGCAGGGCCCATATCCATAATCAATAGGCAGGGGAGGCATATACAGGGAGTAGAGGAAGAGAAGCTGCCGCCGGGCTTGCGCTGATGCAGGTGGCGACAGCAGGGCCCATATCCATAATCAATAGGCAGGGGAGGCATATACAAGGGGTAGAGGAAGAGAAGCTGCCGCCGGGTTTGCGCTGATGCAGGTGGCGACAGCAGGGCCCATATTTACAATCAATAGGTAGGGGAGGCATATACAAGGGGTAGAGGAAGAGAAGCTGCCGCCGGGAGTGCGCTGATGCAGGTGGCGACAGCAGGGCCCATATTTACAATCAATAGGTAGGGGAGGCATATACAAGGGGTAGAGGAAGAAAAGCTGCCGCCGGGAGTGCGCTGATGCAGGTGGCGACAGCAGGGCCCATACTCACAATCCACAGGTTGGAATGTATATACAGGGGGTAGAGGAAGAGAAGCTGCCGCCGGGTGTGCGCTGATGCAGGTGGCGACAGCAGGGCCCATATTTACAATCAATAGGTAGGGGAGGCATATACAAGGGGTAGAGGAAGAGAAGCTGCCGCCGGGAGTGCGCTGATGCAGGTGGCGACAGCAGGGCCCATATTTACAATCAATAGGTAGGGGAGGCATATACAAGGAGTAGAGGAAGAGAAGCTGCCGCCGGTAGTGCACTGATGCAGGTGGCGACAGCAGGGCCCATACTCACAATCTACAGGTTGGAATGCATATACAGGGGGTAGAGGAAGAGAAGCTGCCGCCGGGTTTGCGCTGATGCAGGTGGCGACAGCAGGGCACATATTTACAATCAATAGGTAGGGGAGGCATATACAAGGGGTAGAGTAAGAGAAGTTGCCGCCGGGAGTGCGCTGATGCAGGTGGCGACAGCAGGGCCCATACTCACAATCTACAGGTAGGAATGCATATACAGGGAGAAGAGGAAGTGAAGCTGCCGCCGGGCTTGCGCTGATGCAGGTGGCGACAGCAGTGCCCATATCCATAATCAATAGGCAGGGGAGGCATATACAAGGGGAAGAGGAAGAGAAGCTGCCGCCGGGCGTGCGCTGATGCAGGTGGTGACAGCAGGGCCTATATTCACAATCAATAGGCAGGGGAAGCATATACAAGGAGTAGAGGAAGAGAAGCTGCCGCCGGGAGTGCGCTGATGCAGGTGGCGACAGCAGGGCCCATATTTACAATCAATAGGTAGGGGAGGCATATACAAGGAGTAGAGGAAGAGAAGCTGCCGCCTGGAGTGCGCTGATGCAGGTGGCGACAGCAGGGCCCATACTCACAATCTACAGGTTGGAATGCATATACAGGGGGTAGAGGAAGAGAAGCTGCCGCCGGGTTTGCGCTGATGCAGGTGGCGACAGCAGGGCCCATATTTACAATCAATAGGTAGGGGAGGCATATACAAGGGGTAGAGGAAGAGAAGCTGCCGCCGGGAGTGCGCTGATGCAGGTGGCGACAGCAGGGCCCATATTTACAATCAATAGGTAGGGGAGGCATATACAAGGGGTAGAGGAAGAGAAGCTGCCGCCGGGAGTGCGCTGATGCAGGTGGCGACAGCAGGACCCATATTTACAATCAATAGGTAGGGGAGGCATATACAAGGGGTAGAGGAAGAGAAGCTGCCGCCGGGAGTGCGCCGATGCAGGTGGCGACAGCAGGGCCCATACTCACAATCTACAGGTTGGAATGCATATACAGGGGGTAGAGGAAGAGAAGCTGCCGCCGGGTGTGCGCTGGTGCAGGTGGCGACAGCAGGGCCCATATTTACAATCAATAGGTAGGGGAGGCATATACAAGGAGTAGAGGAAGAGAAGCTGCCGCCAGTAGTGCGCTGATGCAGGTGGCGACAGCAGGGCCCATACTCACAATCTACAGGTTGGAATGCATATACAGGGGGTAGAGGAAGAGAAGCTGCCGCCGGGTTTGCGCTGATGCAGGTGGCGACAGCAGGGCCCATATTTACAATCAATAGGTAGGGGAGGCATATACAAGGAGTAGAGGAAGAGAAGCTGCCGCCGGGCTTGCGCTGATGCAGGTGGCGAAAGCAGGGCCCATACTCACAATCTACAGGTTGGAATGCATATACAGGGGGTAGAGGAAGAGAAGCTGCCGCCGGGCTTGCGCTGATGCAGGTGGCGACAGCAGTGCCCATATCCATAATCAATAGGCAGGGGAGGCATATACAAGGGGAAGAGGAAGAGAAGCTGCCGCCGGGCGTGCGCTGATGCAGGTGGTGACAGCAGGGCCTATATTCACAATCAATAGGCAGGGGAAGCATATACAAGGAGTAGAGGAAGAGAAGCTGCCGCCGGGAGTGCGCTGATGCAGGTGGCGACAGCAGGGCCCATATTTACAATCAATAGGTAGGGGAGGCATATACAAGGGGTAGAGGAAGAGAAGCTGCCGCCTGGAGTGCGCTGATGCAGGTGGCGACAGCAGGGCCCATACTCACAATCTACAGGTTGGAATGCATATACAGGGGGTAGAGGAAGAGAAGCTGCCGCCGGGTTTGCGCTGATGCAGGTGGCGACAGCAGGGCCCATATTTACAATCAATAGGTAGGGGAGGCATATACAAGGGGTAGAGGAAGAGAAGCTGCCGCCGGGAGTGCGCTGATGCAGGTGGCGACAGCAGGGCCCATATTTACAATCAATAGGTAGGGGAGGCATATACAAGGGGTAGAGGAAGAGAAGCTGCCGCCGGGAGTACGCTGATGCAGGTGGCGACAGCAGGACCCATATTTACAATCAATAGGTAGGGGAGGCATATACAAGGGGTAGAGGAAGAGAAGCTGCCGCCGGGAGTGCGCCGATGCAGGTGGCGACAGCAGGGCCCATACTCACAATCTACAGGTTGGAATGCATATACAGGGGGTAGAGGAAGAGAAGCTGCCGCCGGGTGTGCGCTGATGCAGGTGGCGACAGCAGGGCCCATATTTACAATCAATAGGTAGGGGAGGCATATACAAGGGGAAGAGGAAGAGAAGCTGCCGCCGGGAGTGCGCTGATGCAGGTGGCGACAGCAGGGCCCATATTTACAATCAATAGGTAGGAGAGGCATATACAAGGAGTAGAGGAAGAGAAGCTGCCGCCAGTAGTGCGCTGATGCAGGTGGCGACAGCAGGGCCCATACTCACAATCTACAGGTTGGAATGCATATACAGGGGGTAGAGGAAGAGAAGCTGCCGCCGGGTTTGCGCTGATGCAGGTGGCGACAGCAGGGCCCATATTTACAATCAATAGGCAGGGGAAGCATATACAAGGGGTAGAGGAAGAGAAGCTGCCGCCGGGCTTGCGCTGATGCAGGTGGTGACAGCAGGGCCCATATTCACAATCAATAGGCAGGGGAAGCATATACAAGGGGTAGAGGAAGAGAAGCTGCCGCCGGGAGTGCGCTGATGCAGGTGGCGACAGCAGGGCCCATATTTACAATCAATAGGTAGGGGAGGCATATACAAGGGGTAGAGGAAGAGAAGCTGCCGCCGGGAGTGCTCTGAAGCAGGTGGCGACAGCAGGGCCCATACTCACAATCTACAGGTTGGAATGCATATACAGGGGGTAGAGGAATAGAAGCTGCCGCCGGGTTTGCGCTGATGCAGGTGGCGACAGCAGGGCCCATATTTACAATCAATAGGTAGGGGAGGCATATACAAGGGGTAGAGGAAGAGAAGCTGCCGCCGGGAGTGCGCTGATGCAGGTGGCGACAGCAGGGCCCATATTTACAATCAATAGGTAGGGGAGGCATATACAAGGGGTAGAGGAAGAGAAGCTGCCGCCGGGAGTGCGCTGATGCAGGTGGCGACAGCAGGGCCCATACTCACAATCCACAGGTTGGAATGTATATACAGGGGGTAGAAGAAGAGAAGCTGCCGCCAGGTTTGCGCTGATGCAGGTGGCGACAGCAGGGCCCATATCCATAATCAATAGGCAGGGGAGGCATATACAAGGGGTAGAGGAAGAGAAGCTGCCGCCGGGCTTGCGCTGATGCAGGTGGTGACAGCAAGGCCCATATTCACAATCAATAGGCAGGGGAAGCATATACAAGGGGTAGAGGAAGAGAAGCTGCCGCCGGGAGTGCGCTGATGCAGGTGGCGACAGCAGGGCCCATATTTACAATCAATAGGTAGGGGAGGCATATACAAGGGGTAGAGGAAGAGAAGCTGCCGCCGGGAGTGCGCTGATGCAGGTGGCGACAGCAGGGCCCATACTCACAATCTACAGGTTGGAATGCATATACAGGGGGTAGAGGAAGAGAAGCTGCCGCCGGGTGTGCGCTGATGCAGGTGGCGACAGCAAGGCCCATATTTACAATCAATAGGTAGGGGAGGCATATACAAGGGGTAGAGGAAGAGAAGCTGCCGCCGGGAGTGCGCTGATGCAGGTGGCGACAGCAGGGCCCATATTTACAATCAATAGGTAGGGGAGGCATATACAAGGAGTAGAGGAAGAGAAGCTGCCGCCGGTAGTGCACTGATGCAGGTGGCGACAGCAGGGCCCATATCCATAATCAATAGGCAGGGGAAGCATATACAAGGGGTAGAGGAAGAGAAGCTGCCGCCGGGCTTGCGCTGATGCAGGTGGCGACAGCAGGGCCCATATCCATAATCAATAGGCAGGGGAGGCATATACAAGGGGTAGAGGAAGAGAAGCTGCCGCCGGGCTTGCGCTGATGCAGGTGGCGACAGCAGGGCCCATATCCATAATCAATAGGCAGGGGAGGCATATACAAGGGGTAGAGGAAGAGAAGCTGCCGCCGGGCTTGCGCTGATGCAGGTGGTGACAGCAGGGCCCATATTCACAATCAATAGGCAGGGGAAGCATATACAAGGGGTAGAGGAGGAGAAGCTGCCGCCGGGAGTGCGCTGATGCAGGTGGCGACAGCAGGGCCCATATTTACAATCAATAGATAGGGGAGGCATATACAAGGGGTAGAGGAAAAGAAGCTGCCGCCGGGAGTGCTCTGATGCAGGTGGCGACAGCAGGGCCCATACTCACAATCTACAGGTTGTAATGCATATACAGGGGGTAGAGGAATAGAAGCTGCCGCCGGGTTTGCGCTGATGCAGGTGGCGACAGCAGGGCCCATATTTACAATCAATAGGTAGGGAAGGCATATACAAGGGGTAGAGGAAGAGAAGCTGCCGCCGGGAGTGCGCTGATGCAGGTGGCGACAGCAGGGCCCATATTTACAATCAATAGGTAGGGGAGGCATATACAAGGGGTAGAGGAAGAGAAGCTGCCGCCGGGAGTGCGCTGATGCAGGTGGCGACAGCAGGGCCCATACTCACAATCCACAGGTTGGAATGTATATACAGGGGGTAGAGGAAGAGAAGCTGCCGCCGGGTTTGCGCTGATGCAGGTGGCGACAGCAGGGCCCATATTCACAATCAATAGGCAGGGGAAGCATATACAAGGGGTAGAGGAAGAGAAGCTGCCGCCGGGAGTGCGCTGATGCAGGTGGCGACAGCAGGGCCCATACTCACAATCTACAGGTTGGAATGCATATACAGGGGGTAGAGGAAGAGAAGCTGGCGCCGGGTGTGCGCTGATGCAGGTGGCGACAGCAGGGCCCATATTTACAATCAATAGGTAGGGGAGGCATATACAAGGGGTAGAGGAAGAGAAGCTGCCGCCGGGAGTGTGCTGATGCAGGTGGCGACAGCAGGGCCCATATTTACAATCAATAGGTAGGGGAGGCATATACAAGGAGTAGAGGAAGAGAAGCTGCCGCCGGTAGTGCGCTGATGCAGGTGGCGACAGCAGGGCCCATACTCACAATCTACAGGTTGGAATGCATATACAGGGGGTAGAGGAAGAGAAGCTGCCGTCGGGTTTGCGCTGATGCAGGTGGCGACAGCAGGGCCCATATTTACAATCAATAGGTAGGGGAGGCATATACAAGGAGTAGAGGAAGAGAAGCTGCCGCCGGGCTTGCGCTGATGCAGGTGGCGAAAGCAGGGCACATATTTACAATCAATAGGTGGGGGAGGCATATACAAGGGGTAGAGTAAGAGAAGCTGCCGCCGGGAGTGCGCTGGTGCAGGTGGCGACAGCAGGGCCCATACTCACAATCTACAGGTAGGAATGCATATACAGGGAGTAGAGGAAGAGAAGCTGCCGCCGGGCTTGCGCTGATGCAGGTGGCGACAGCAGTGCCCATATCCATAATCAATAGGCAGGGGAGGCATATACAAGGGGTAGAGGAAGAGAAGCTGCCGCCGGGAGTGTGCTGATGCAGGTGGCGACAGCAGGGCCCATACTCACAATCTACAGGTAGGAATGCATATACAGGGAGTAGAGGAAGAGAAGCTGCCGCCGGGCTTGCGCTGATGCAGGTGGCGACAGCAGGGCCCATATCCATAATCAATAGGCAGGGGAGGCATATACAAGGGGAAGAGGAAGAGAAGCTGCCGCCGGGCGTGCGCTGATGCAGGTGGTGACAGCAGGGCCCATATTCACAATCAATAGGCAGGGGAAGCATATACAAGGAGTAGAGGAAGAGAAGCTGCCGCCGGGAGTACGCTGATGCAGGTGGCGACAGCAGGGCCCATATTTACAATCAATAGGTAGGGGAGGCATATACAAGGGGTAGAGGAAGAGAAGCTGCCGCCGGGAGTGCGCTGATGCAGGTGGCGACAGCAGGGCCCATACTCACAATCTACAGCTTGGAATGCATATACAGGGGGTAGAGGAAGAGAAGCTGCCGCCGGGTTTGCGCTGATGCAGGTGGCGACAGCAGGGCCCATATTTACAATCAATAGGTAGGGGAGGCATATACAAGGGGTAGAGGAAGAGAAGCTGCCGCCGGGAGTGCGCTGATGCAGGTGGCGACAGCAGGACCCATACTCACAATCCACAGGTTGGAATGTATATACAGGGGGTAGAGGAAGAGAAGCTGCCGCCGGGTTTGCGCTGATGCAGGTGGGGACAGCAGGGCCCATATTTACAATCAATAGGTAGGGGAGGCATATACAAGGAGTAGAGGAAGAGAAGCTACCGCCGGGCTTGCGCTGATGCAGGTGGCGACAGCAGGGCCCATATTTACAATCAATAGGTAGGGGAGGCATATACAAGGGGTAGAGGAAGAGTAGCTGCCGCCGGGAGAGCGCTGATGCCGGTGGCGACAGCAGGGCCCATATTTACAATCAATAGGTAGGGGAGGCATATACAAGGGGTAGAGGAAGAGAAGCTGCCGCCGGGAGTGATCTGATGCAGGTGGCGACAGCAGGGCCCATACTCACAATCTACAGGTTGGAATGCATATACAGGGGGTAGAGGAATAGAAGCTGCCGCCGGGTTTGCGCTGATGCAGGTGGCGACAGCAGGGCCCATATTTACAATCAATAGGTAGGGGAGGCATATACAAGGGGTAGAGGAAGAGAAGCTGCCGCCGGGAGTGCGCTGATGCAGGTGGCGACAGCAGGGCCCATATTTACAAATAATAGGTGGGGGAGGCATATACAAGGGGTAGAGGAAGAGAAGCTGCCGCCGGGAGTGCGCTGATGCAGGTGGCGACAGCAGGGCCCATACTCACAATCCACAGGTTGGAATGTATATACAGGGGGTAGAGGAAGAGAAGCTGCCGCCGGGTTTGCGCTGATGCAGGTGGCGACAGCAGGGCCCATATCCATAATCAATAGGCAGGGGAGGCATATACAGGGAGTAGAGGAAGAGAAGCTGCCGCCGGGCTTGCGCTGATGCAGGTGGCGACAGCAGGGCCCATATCCATAATCAATAGGCAGGGGAGGCATATACAAGGGGTAGAGGAAGAGAAGCTGCCGCCGGGCTTGCGCTGATGCAGGTGGTGACAGCAGGGCCCATATTCACAATCAATAGGTAGGGGAGGCATATACAAGGGGTAGAGGAAGAGAAGCTGCCGCCGGGAGTGCGCTGATGCAGGTGGCGACAGCAGGGCCCATATTTACAATCAATAGGTAGGGGAGGCATATACAAGGGGTAGAGGAAGAGAAGCTGCCGCCGGGAGTGCTCTGATGCAGGTGGCAACAGCAGGGCCCATACTCACAATCTACAGGTTGGAATGCATATACAGGGGGTAGAGGAATAGAAGCTGCCGCCGGGTTTGCGCTGATGCAGGTGGCGACAGCAGGGCCCATATTTACAATCAATAGGTAGGGGAGGCATATACAAGGGGTAGAGGAAGAGAAGCTGCCGCCGGGAGTGCGCTGATGCAGGTGGCGACAGCAGGGCCCATATTTACAATCAATAGGTAGGGGAGGCATATACAAGGGGTAGAGGAAGAGAAGCTGCCGCCGGGAGTGCGCTGATGCAGGTGGCGACAGCAGGGCCCATACTCACAATCCACAGGTTGGAATGTATATACAGGGGGTAGAAGAAGAGAAGCTGCCGCCAGGTTTGCGCTGATGCAGGTGGCGACAGCAGGGCCCATATCCATAATCAATAGGCAGGGGAGGCATATACAAGGGGTAGAGGAAGAGAAGCTGCCGCCGGGCTTGCGCTGATGCAGGTGGTGACAGCAAGGCCCATATTCACAATCAATAGGCAGGGGAAGCATATACAAGGGGTAGAGGAAGAGAAGCTGCCGCCGGGAGTGCGCTGATGCAGGTGGCGACAGCAGGGCCCATATTTACAATCAATAGGTAGGGGAGGCATATACAAATGGTAGAGGAAGAGAAGCTGCCGCCGGGAGTGCGCTGATGCAGGTGGCGACAGCAGGGCCCATACTCACAATCTACAGGTTGGAATGCATATACAGGGGGTAGAGGAAGAGAAGCTGCCGCCGGGTGTGCGCTGATGCAGGTGGCGACAGCAAGGCCCATATTTACAATCAATAGGTAGGGGAGGCATATACAAGGGGTAGAGGAAGAGAAGCTGCCGCCGGGAGTGCGCTGATGCAGGTGGCGACAGCAGGGCCCATATTTACAATCAATAGGTAGGGGAGGCATATACAAGGAGTAGAGGAAGAGAAGCTGCCGCCGGTAGTGCACTGATGCAGGTGGCGACAGCAGGGCCCATACTCACAATCTACAGGTTGGAATGCATATACAGGGGGTAGAGGAAGAGAAGCTGCCGCCGGGTTTGCGCTGATGCAGGTGGCGACAGCAGGGCACATATTTACAATCAATAGGTAGGGGAGGCATATACAAGGGGTAGAGTAAGAGAAGTTGCCGCCGGGAGTGCGCTGGTGCAGGTGGCGACAGCAGGGCCCATACTCACAATCTACAGGTAGGAATGCATATACAGGGAGTAGAGGAAGAGAAGCTGCCGCCGGGCTTGCGCTGATGCAGGTGGCGACAGCAGGGCCCATATCCATAATCAATAGGCAGGGGAGGCATATACAAGGGGAAGAGGAAGAGAAGCTGCCGCCGGGAGTGCGCTGATGCAGGTGGCGACAGCAGGGCCCATATTTACAATCAATAGGTAGGGGAGGCATATACAAGGGGTAGAGGAAGAGAAGCTGCCGCCGGGAGTGCGCTGATGCAGGTGGCGACAGCAGGGCCCATATTTACAAATAATAGGTAGGGGAGGCATATACAAGGGGTAGAGGAAGAGAAGCTGCCGCCGGGAGTGCGCTGATGCAGGTGGCGACAGCAGGGCCCATACTCACAATCCACAGGTTGAAATGTATATACAGGGGGTAGAGGAAGAGAAGCTGCCGCCGGGTTTGCACTGATGCAGGTGGCGACAGCAGGGCCCATATCCATAATCAATAGGCAGGGGAGGCATATACAGGGAGTAGAGGAAGAGAAGCTGCCGCCGGGCTTGCGCTGATGTAGGTGGCGACAGCAGGGCCCATATCCATAATCAATAGGCAGGGGAGGCATATACAAGGGGTAGAGGAAGAGAAGCTGCCGCCGGGTTTGCGCTGATGCAGGTGGCGACAGCAGGGCCCATATTTACAATCAATAGGTAGGGGAGGCATATACAAGGGGTAGAGGAAGAGAAGCTGCCGCCGGGAGTGCGCTGATGCAGGTGGCGACAGCAGGGCCCATATTTACAATCAATAGGTAGGGGAGGCATATACAAGGGGTAGAGGAAGAAAAGCTGCCGCCGGGAGTGCGCTGATGCAGGTGGCGACAGCAGGGCCCATACTCACAATCCACAGGTTGGAATGTATATACAGGGGGTAGAGGAAGAGAAGCTGCCGCCGGGTGTGCGCTGATGCAGGTGGCGACAGCAGGGCCCATATTTACAATCAATAGGTAGGGGAGGCATATACAAGGGGTAGAGGAAGAGAAGCTGCCGCCGGGAGTGCGCTGATGCAGGTGGCGACAGCAGGGCCCATATTTACAATCAATAGGTAGGGGAGGCATATACAAGGAGTAGAGGAAGAGAAGCTGCCGCCGGTAGTGCACTGATGCAGGTGGCGACAGCAGGGCCCATACTCACAATCTACAGGTTGGAATGCATATACAGGGGGTAGAGGAAGAGAAGCTGCCGCCGGGTTTGCGCTGATGCAGGTGGCGACAGCAGGGCACATATTTACAATCAATAGGTAGGGGAGGCATATACAAGGGGTAGAGTAAGAGAAGTTGCCGCCGGGAGTGCGCTGATGCAGGTGGCGACAGCAGGGCCCATACTCACAATCTACAGGTAGGAATGCATATACAGGGAGAAGAGGAAGTGAAGCTGCCGCCGGGCTTGCGCTGATGCAGGTGGCGACAGCAGGGCCCATATTTACAATCAATAGGTAGGGGAGGCATATACAAGGGGTAGAGGAAGAGAAGCTGCCGCCGGGAGTGCGCTGATGCAGGTGGCGACAGCAGGGCCCATACTCACAATCCACAGGTTGGAATGTATATACAGGGGGTAGAAGAAGAGAAGCTGCCGCCAGGTTTGCGCTGATGCAGGTGGCGACAGCAGGGCCCATATCCATAATCAATAGGCAGGGGAGGCATATACAAGGGGTAGAGGAAGAGAAGCTGCCGCCGGGCTTGCGCTGATGCAGGTGGTGACAGCAAGGCCCATATTCACAATCAATAGGCAGGGGAAGCATATACAAGGGGTAGAGGAAGAGAAGCTGCCGCCGGGAGTGCGCTGATGCAGGTGGCGACAGCAGGGCCCATATTTACAATCAATAGGTAGGGGAGGCATATACAAATGGTAGAGGAAGAGAAGCTGCCGCCGGGAGTGCGCTGATGCAGGTGGCGACAGCAGGGCCCATACTCACAATCTACAGGTTGGAATGCATATACAGGGGGTAGAGGAAGAGAAGCTGCCGCCGGGTGTGCGCTGATGCAGGTGGCGACAGCAAGGCCCATATTTACAATCAATAGGTAGGGGAGGCATATACAAGGGGTAGAGGAAGAGAAGCTGCCGCCGGGAGTGCGCTGATGCAGGTGGCGACAGCAGGGCCCATATTTACAATCAATAGGTAGGGGAGGCATATACAAGGAGTAGAGGAAGAGAAGCTGCCGCCGGTAGTGCACTGATGCAGGTGGCGACAGCAGGGCCCATACTCACAATCTACAGGTTGGAATGCATATACAGGGGGTAGAGGAAGAGAAGCTGCCGCCGGGTTTGCGCTGATGCAGGTGGCGACAGCAGGGCACATATTTACAATCAATAGGTAGGGGAGGCATATACAAGGGGTAGAGTAAGAGAAGTTGCCGCCGGGAGTGCGCTGGTGCAGGTGGCGACAGCAGGGCCCATACTCACAATCTACAGGTAGGAATGCATATACAGGGAGTAGAGGAAGAGAAGCTGCCGCCGGGCTTGCGCTGATGCAGGTGGCGACAGCAGGGCCCATATCCATAATCAATAGGCAGGGGAGGCATATACAAGGGGAAGAGGAAGAGAAGCTGCCGCCGGGAGTGCGCTGATGCAGGTGGCGACAGCAGGGCCCATATTTACAATCAATAGGTAGGGGAGGCATATACAAGGGGTAGAGGAAGAGAAGCTGCCGCCGGGAGTGCGCTGATGCAGGTGGCGACAGCAGGGCCCATATTTACAAATAATAGGTAGGGGAGGCATATACAAGGGGTAGAGGAAGAGAAGCTGCCGCCGGGAGTGCGCTGATGCAGGTGGCGACAGCAGGGCCCATACTCACAATCCACAGGTTGAAATGTATATACAGGGGGTAGAGGAAGAGAAGCTGCCGCCGGGTTTGCACTGATGCAGGTGGCGACAGCAGGGCCCATATCCATAATCAATAGGCAGGGGAGGCATATACAGGGAGTAGAGGAAGAGAAGCTGCCGCCGGGCTTGCGCTGATGTAGGTGGCGACAGCAGGGCCCATATCCATAATCAATAGGCAGGGGAGGCATATACAAGGGGTAGAGGAAGAGAAGCTGCCGCCGGGTTTGCGCTGATGCAGGTGGCGACAGCAGGGCCCATATTTACAATCAATAGGTAGGGGAGGCATATACAAGGGGTAGAGGAAGAGAAGCTGCCGCCGGGAGTGCGCTGATGCAGGTGGCGACAGCAGGGCCCATATTTACAATCAATAGGTAGGGGAGGCATATACAAGGGGTAGAGGAAGAAAAGCTGCCGCCGGGAGTGCGCTGATGCAGGTGGCGACAGCAGGGCCCATACTCACAATCCACAGGTTGGAATGTATATACAGGGGGTAGAGGAAGAGAAGCTGCCGCCGGGTGTGCGCTGATGCAGGTGGCGACAGCAGGGCCCATATTTACAATCAATAGGTAGGGGAGGCATATACAAGGGGTAGAGGAAGAGAAGCTGCCGCCGGGAGTGCGCTGATGCAGGTGGCGACAGCAGGGCCCATATTTACAATCAATAGGTAGGGGAGGCATATACAAGGAGTAGAGGAAGAGAAGCTGCCGCCGGTAGTGCACTGATGCAGGTGGCGACAGCAGGGCCCATACTCACAATCTACAGGTTGGAATGCATATACAGGGGGTAGAGGAAGAGAAGCTGCCGCCGGGTTTGCGCTGATGCAGGTGGCGACAGCAGGGCACATATTTACAATCAATAGGTAGGGGAGGCATATACAAGGGGTAGAGTAAGAGAAGTTGCCGCCGGGAGTGCGCTGATGCAGGTGGCGACAGCAGGGCCCATACTCACAATCTACAGGTAGGAATGCATATACAGGGAGAAGAGGAAGTGAAGCTGCCGCCGGGCTTGCGCTGATGCAGGTGGCGACAGCAGTGCCCATATCCATAATCAATAGGCAGGGGAGGCATATACAAGGGGAAGAGGAAGAGAAGCTGCCGCCGGGCGTGCGCTGATGCAGGTGGTGACAGCAGGGCCTATATTCACAATCAATAGGCAGGGGAAGCATATACAAGGAGTAGAGGAAGAGAAGCTGCCGCCGGGAGTGCGCTGATGCAGGTGGCGACAGCAGGGCCCATATTTACAATCAATAGGTAGGGGAGGCATATACAAGGAGTAGAGGAAGAGAAGCTGCCGCCTGGAGTGCGCTGATGCAGGTGGCGACAGCAGGGCCCATACTCACAATCTACAGGTTGGAATGCATATACAGGGGGTAGAGGAAGAGAAGCTGCCGCCGGGTTTGCGCTGATGCAGGTGGCGACAGCAGGGCCCATATTTACAATCAATAGGTAGGGGAGGCATATACAAGGGGTAGAGGAAGAGAAGCTGCCGCCGGGAGTGCGCTGATGCAGGTGGCGACAGCAGGGCCCATATTTACAATCAATAGGTAGGGGAGGCATATACAAGGGGTAGAGGAAGAGAAGCTGCCGCCGGGAGTGCGCTGATGCAGGTGGCGACAGCAGGACCCATATTTACAATCAATAGGTAGGGGAGGCATATACAAGGGGTAGAGGAAGAGAAGCTGCCGCCGGGAGTGCGCCGATGCAGGTGGCGACAGCAGGGCCCATACTCACAATCTACAGGTTGGAATGCATATACAGGGGGTAGAGGAAGAGAAGCTGCCGCCGGGTGTGCGCTGGTGCAGGTGGCGACAGCAGGGCCCATATTTACAATCAATAGGTAGGGGAGGCATATACAAGGAGTAGAGGAAGAGAAGCTGCCGCCAGTAGTGCGCTGATGCAGGTGGCGACAGCAGGGCCCATACTCACAATCTACAGGTTGGAATGCATATACAGGGGGTAGAGGAAGAGAAGCTGCCGCCGGGTTTGCGCTGATGCAGGTGGCGACAGCAGGGCCCATATTTACAATCAATAGGTAGGGGAGGCATATACAAGGAGTAGAGGAAGAGAAGCTGCCGCCGGGCTTGCGCTGATGCAGGTGGCGAAAGCAGGGCCCATACTCACAATCTACAGGTTGGAATGCATATACAGGGGGTAGAGGAAGAGAAGCTGCCGCCGGGCTTGCGCTGATGCAGGTGGCGACAGCAGTGCCCATATCCATAATCAATAGGCAGGGGAGGCATATACAAGGGGAAGAGGAAGAGAAGCTGCCGCCGGGCGTGCGCTGATGCAGGTGGTGACAGCAGGGCCTATATTCACAATCAATAGGCAGGGGAAGCATATACAAGGAGTAGAGGAAGAGAAGCTGCCGCCGGGAGTGCGCTGATGCAGGTGGCGACAGCAGGGCCCATATTTACAATCAATAGGTAGGGGAGGCATATACAAGGGGTAGAGGAAGAGAAGCTGCCGCCTGGAGTGCGCTGATGCAGGTGGCGACAGCAGGGCCCATACTCACAATCTACAGGTTGGAATGCATATACAGGGGGTAGAGGAAGAGAAGCTGCCGCCGGGTTTGCGCTGATGCAGGTGGCGACAGCAGGGCCCATATTTACAATCAATAGGTAGGGGAGGCATATACAAGGGGTAGAGGAAGAGAAGCTGCCGCCGGGAGTGCGCTGATGCAGGTGGCGACAGCAGGGCCCATATTTACAATCAATAGGTAGGGGAGGCATATACAAGGGGTAGAGGAAGAGAAGCTGCCGCCGGGAGTACGCTGATGCAGGTGGCGACAGCAGGACCCATATTTACAATCAATAGGTAGGGGAGGCATATACAAGGGGTAGAGGAAGAGAAGCTGCCGCCGGGGAGTGCGCCGATGCAGGTGGCGACAGCAGGGCCCATACTCACAATCTACAGGTTGGAATGCATATACAGGGGGTAGAGGAAGAGAAGCTGCCGCCGGGTGTGCGCTGATGCAGGTGGCGACAGCAGGGCCCATATTTACAATCAATAGGTAGGGGAGGCATATACAAGGGGAAGAGGAAGAGAAGCTGCCGCCGGGAGTGCGCTGATGCAGGTGGCGACAGCAGGGCCCATATTTACAATCAATAGGTAGGAGAGGCATATACAAGGAGTAGAGGAAGAGAAGCTGCCGCCAGTAGTGCGCTGATGCAGGTGGCGACAGCAGGGCCCATACTCACAATCTACAGGTTGGAATGCATATACAGGGGGTAGAGGAAGAGAAGCTGCCGCCGGGTTTGCGCTGATGCAGGTGGCGACAGCAGGGCCCATATTTACAATCAATAGGTAGGGGAGGCATATACAAGGAGTAGAGGAAGAGAAGCTGCCGCCGGGCTTGCGCTGATGCAGGTGGCGAAAGCAGGGCCCATACTCACAATCTACAGGTTGGAATGCATATACAGGGGGTAGAGGAAGAGAAGCTGCCGCCGGGTTTGCGCTGATGCAGGTGGCGACAGCAGGGCCCACATTTACAATCAATAGGTAGGGGAGGCATATACAAGGGGTAGAGGAAGAGAAGCTGCCGCCGGGAGTGCGCTGGTGCAGGTGGCGACAGCAGGGCCCATACTCACAATCTACAGGTAGGAATGCATATACAGGGAGTAGAGGAAGAGAAGCTGCCGCCGGGCTTGCGCTGATGCAGGTGGCGACAGCAGTGCCCATATCCATAATCAATAGGCAGGGGAGGCATATACAAGGGGTAGAGGAAGAGAAGCTGCCGCCGGGAGTGTGCTGATGCAGGTGGCGACAACAGGGCCCATACTCACAATCTACAGGTAGGAATGCATATACAGGGAGTAGAGGAAGAGAAGCTGCCGCCGGGCTTGCGCTGATGCAGGTGGCGACAGCAGTGCCCATATCCATAATCAATAGGCAGGGGAGGCATATACAAGGGGAAGAGGAAGAGAAGCTGCCGCCGGGCGTGCGCTGATGCAGGTGGTGACAGCAGGGCCCATATTTACAATCAATAGGTAGGGGAGGCATATACAAGGAGTAGAGGAAGAGAAGCTGCCGCCGGTAGTGCGCTGATGCAGGTGGCGACATCAGGGCCCATACTCACAATCTACAGGTTGGAATGCATATACAGGGGGTAGAGGAAGAGAAGCTGCCGCCGGGTTTGCGCTGATGCAGGTGGCGACAGCAGGGCCCATATTTACAATCAATAGGTAGGGGAGGCATATACAAGGAGTAGAGGAAGAGAAGCTGCCGCCGGGCTTGCGCTGATGCAGGTGGCGAAAGCAGGGCACATATTTACAATCAATAGGTAGGGGAGGCATATACAAGGGGTAGAGGAAGAGAAGCTGCCGCCGAGAGTGCGCTGATGCAGGTGGCGACAGCAGGACCCATACTCACAATCCACAGGTTGGAATGTATATACAGGGGGTAGAGGAAGAGAAGCTGCCGCCGGGTTTGCGCTGATGCAGGTGGGGACAGCAGGGCCCATATTTACAATCAATAGGTAGGGGAGGCATATACAAGGAGTAGAGGAAGAGAAGCTACCGCCGGGCTTGCGCTGATGCAGGTGGCGACAGCAGGGCCCATATTTACAATCAATAGGTAGGGGAGGCATATACAAGGGGTAGAGGAAGAGTAGCTGCCGCCGGGAGAGCGCTGATGCCGGTGGCGACAGCAGGGCCCATATTTACAATCAATAGGTAGGGGAGGCATATACAAGGGGTAGAGGAAGAGAAGCTGCCGCCGGGAGTGCTCTGATGCAGGTGGCGACAGCAGGGCCCATACTCACAATCTACAGGTTGGAATGCATATACAGGGGGTAGAGGAATAGAAGCTGCCGCCGGGTTTGCGCTGATGCAGGTGGCGACAGCAGGGCCCATATTTACAATCAATAGGTAGGGGAGGCATATACAAGGGGTAGAGGAAGAGAAGCTGCCGCCGGGAGTGCGCTGATGCAGGTGGCGACAGCAGGGCCCATATTTACAAATAATAGGTAGGGGAGGCATATACAAGGGGTAGAGGAAGAGAAGCTGCCGCCGGGAGTGCGCTGATGCAGGTGGCGACAGCAGGGCCCATACTCACAATCCACAGGTTGGAATGTATATACAGGGGGTAGAGGAAGAGAAGCTGCCGCCGGGTTTGCGCTGATGCAGGTGGCGACAGCAGGGCCCATATCCATAATCAATAGGCAGGGGAGGCATATACAGGGAGTAGAGGAAGAGAAGCTGCCGCCGGGCTTGCGCTGATGCAGGTGGCGACAGCAGGGCCCATATCCATAATCAATAGGCAGGGGAGGCATATACAAGGGGTAGAGGAAGAGAAGCTGCCGCCGGGCTTGCGCTGATGCAGGTGGTGACAGCAGGGCCCATATTCACAATCAATAGGCAGGGGAAGCATATACAAGGGGTAGAGGAAGAGAAGCTGCCGCCGGGAGTGCGCTGGTGCAGGTGGCGACAGCAGGGCCCATACTCACAATCTACAGGTAGGAATGCATATACAGGGAGTAGAGGAAGAGAAGCTGCCGCCGGGCTTGCGCTGATGCAGGTGGCGACAGCAGTGCCCATATCCATAATCAATAGGCAGGGGAGGCATATACAAGGGGTAGAGGAAGAGAAGCTGCCGCCGGGAGTGTGCTGATGCAGGTGGCGACAGCAGGGCCCATACTCACAATCTACAGGTAGGAATGCATATACAGGGAGTAGAGGAAGAGAAGCTGCCGCCGGGCTTGCGCTGATGCAGGTGGCGACAGCAGTGCCCATATCCATAATCAATAGGCAGGGGAGGCATATACAAGGGGAAGAGGAAGAGAAGCTGCCGCCGGGCGTGCGCTGATGCAGGTGGTGACAGCAGGGCCCATATTTACAATCAATAGGTAGGGGAGGCATATACAAGGAGTAGAGGAAGAGAAGCTGCCGCCGGTAGTGCGCTGATGCAGGTGGCGACATCAGGGCCCATACTCACAATCTACAGGTTGGAATGCATATACAGGGGGTAGAGGAAGAGAAGCTGCCGCCGGGTTTGCGCTGATGCAGGTGGCGACAGCAGGGCCCATATTTACAATCAATAGGTAGGGGAGGCATATACAAGGAGTAGAGGAAGAGAAGCTGCCGCCGGGCTTGCGCTGATGCAGGTGGCGAAAGCAGGGCACATATTTACAATCAATAGGTAGGGGAGGCATATACAAGGGGTAGAGGAAGAGAAGCTGCCGCCGGGAGTGCGCTGATGCAGGTGGCGACAGCAGGACCCATACTCACAATCCACAGGTTGGAATGTATATACAGGGGGTAGAGGAAGAGAAGCTGCCGCCGGGTTTGCGCTGATGCAGGTGGGGACAGCAGGGCCCATATTTACAATCAATAGGTAGGGGAGGCATATACAAGGAGTAGAGGAAGAGAAGCTACCGCCGGGCTTGCGCTGATGCAGGTGGCGACAGCAGGGCCCATATTTACAATCAATAGGTAGGGGAGGCATATACAAGGGGTAGAGGAAGAGTAGCTGCCGCCGGGAGAGCGCTGATGCCGGTGGCGACAGCAGGGCCCATATTTACAATCAATAGGTAGGGGAGGCATATACAAGGGGTAGAGGAAGAGAAGCTGCCGCCGGGAGTGCTCTGATGCAGGTGGCGACAGCAGGGCCCATACTCACAATCTACAGGTTGGAATGCATATACAGGGGGTAGAGGAATAGAAGCTGCCGCCGGGTTTGCGCTGATGCAGGTGGCGACAGCAGGGCCCATATTTACAATCAATAGGTAGGGGAGGCATATACAAGGGGTAGAGGAAGAGAAGCTGCCGCCGGGAGTGCGCTGATGCAGGTGGCGACAGCAGGGCCCATATTTACAAATAATAGGTAGGGGAGGCATATACAAGGGGTAGAGGAAGAGAAGCTGCCGCCGGGAGTGCGCTGATGCAGGTGGCGACAGCAGGGCCCATACTCACAATCCACAGGTTGGAATGTATATACAGGGGGTAGAGGAAGAGAAGCTGCCGCCGGGTTTGCGCTGATGCAGGTGGCGACAGCAGGGCCCATATCCATAATCAATAGGCAGGGGAGGCATATACAGGGAGTAGAGGAAGAGAAGCTGCCGCCGGGCTTGCGCTGATGCAGGTGGCGACAGCAGGGCCCATATCCATAATCAATAGGCAGGGGAGGCATATACAAGGGGTAGAGGAAGAGAAGCTGCCGCCGGGCTTGCGCTGATGCAGGTGGTGACAGCAGGGCCCATATTCACAATCAATAGGCAGGGGAAGCATATACAAGGGGTAGAGGAAGAGAAGCTGCCGCCGGGAGTGCGCTGATGCAGGTGGCGACAGCAGGGCCCATATTTACAATCAATAGGTAGGGGAGGCATATACAAGGGGTAGAGGAAGAGAAGCTGCCGCCGGGAGTGCTCTGATGCAGGTGGCGACAGCAGGGCCCATACTCACAATCTACAGGTTGGAATGCATATACAGGGGGTAGAGGAATAGAAGCTGCCGCCGGGTTTGCGCTGATGCAGGTGGCGACAGCAGGGCCCATATTTACAATCAATAGGTAGGGGAGGCATATACAAGGGGTAGAGGAAGAGAAGCTGCCGCCGGGAGTGCTCTGATGCAGGTGGCGACAGCAGGGCCCATACTCACAATCTACAGGTTGGAATGCATATACAGGGGGTAGAGGAATAGAAGCTGCCGCCGGGTTTGCGCTGATGCAGGTGGCGACAGCAGGGCCCATATTTACAATCAATAGGTAGGGGAGGCATATACAAGGGGTAGAGGAAGAGAAGCTGCCGCCGGGAGTGCGCTGATGCAGGTGGCGACAGCAGGGCCAATACTCACAATCCACAGGTTGGAATGTATATACAGGGGGTAGAGGAAGAGAAGCTGCCGCCAGGTTTGCGCTGATGCAGGTGGCGACAGCAGGGCCCATATCCATAATCAATAGGCAGGGGAGGCATATACAAGGGGTAGAGGAAGAGAAGCTGCCGCCGGGCTTGCGCTGATGCAGGTGGTGACAGCAAGGCCCATATTCACAATCAATAGGCAGGGGAAGCATATACAAGGGGTAGAGGAAGAGAAGCTGCCGCCGGGAGTGCGCTGATGCAGGTGGCGACAGCAGGGCCCATATTTACAATCAATAGGTAGGGGAGGCATATACAAGGGGTAGAGGAAGAGAAGCTGCCGCCGGGAGTGCGCTGATGCAGGTGGCGACAGCAGGGCCCATACTCACAATCTACAGGTTGGAATGCATATACAGGGGGTAGAGGAAGAGAAGCTGCCGCCGGGTGTGCGCTGATGCAGGTGGCGACAGCAGGGCCCATATTTACAATCAATAGGTAGGGGAGGCATATACAAGGGGTAGAGGAAGAGAAGCTGCCGCCGGGAGTGCGCTGATGCAGGTGGCGACAGCAGGGCCCATATTTACAATCAATAGGTAGGGGAGGCATATACAAGGAGTAGAGGAAGAGAAGCTGCCGCCGGGCTTGCGCTGATGCAGGTGGCGAAAGCAGGGCCCATACTCACAATCTACAGGTTGGAATGCATATACAGGGGGTAGAGGAAGAGAAGCTGCCGCCGGGTTTGCGCTGATGCAGGTGGCGACAGCAGGGCCCACATTTACAATCAATAGGTAGGGGAGGCATATACAAGGGGTAGAGGAAGAGAAGCTGCCGCCGGGAGTGCGCTGGTGCAGGTGGCGACAGCAGGGCCCATACTCACAATCTACAGGTAGGAATGCATATACAGGGAGTAGAGGAAGAGAAGCTGCCGCCGGGCTTGCGCTGATGCAGGTGGCGACAGCAGTGCCCATATCCATAATCAATAGGCAGGGGAGGCATATACAAGGGGTAGAGGAAGAGAAGCTGCCGCCGGGAGTGTGCTGATGCAGGTGGCGACAGCAGGGCCCATACTCACAATCTACAGGTAGGAATGCATATGCAGGGAGTAGAGGAAGAGAAGCTGCCGCCGGGCTTGCGCTGATGCAGGTGGCGACAGCAGTGCCCATATCCATAATCAATAGGCAGGGGAGGCATATACAAGGGGTAGAGGAAGAGAAGCTGCCGCCGGGCGTGCGCTGATGCAGGTGGTGACAGCAGGGCCCATATTTACAATCAATAGGTAGGGGAGGCATATACAAGGAGTAGAGGAAGAGAAGCTGCCGCCGGTAGTGCGCTGATGCAGGTGGCGACATCAGGGCCCATACTCACAATCTACAGGTTGGAATGCATATACAGGGGGTAGAGGAAGAGAAGCTGCCGCCGGGTTTGCGCTGATGCAGGTGGCGACAGCAGGGCCCATATTTACAATCAATAGGTAGGGGAGGCATATACAAGGGGTAGAGGAAGAGTAGCTGCCGCCGGGAGAGCGCTGATGCCGGTGGCGACAGCAGGGCCCATATTTACAATCAATAGGTAGGGGAGGCATATACAAGGGGTAGAGGAAGAGAAGCTGCCGCCGGGAGTGCTCTGATGCAGGTGGCGACAGCAGGGCCCATACTCACAATCTACAGGTTGGAATGCATATACAGGGGGTAGAGGAATAGAAGCTGCCGCCGGGTTTGCGCTGATGCAGGTGGCGACAGCAGGGCCCATATTTACAATCAATAGGTAGGGGAGGCATATACAAGGGGTAGAGGAAGAGAAGCTGCCGCCGGGAGTGCGCTGATGCAGGTGGCGACAGCAGGGCCCATATTTACAAATAATAGGTAGGGGAGGCATATACAAGGGGTAGAGGAAGAGAAGCTGCCGCCGGGAGTGCGCTGATGCAGGTGGCGACAGCAGGGCCCATACTCACAATCCACAGGTTGGAATGTATATACAGGGGGTAGAGGAAGAGAAGCTGCCGCCGGGTTTGCGCTGATGCAGGTGGCGACAGCAGGGCCCATATCCATAATCAATAGGCAGGGGAGGCATATACAGGGAGTAGAGGAAGAGAAGCTGCCGCCGGGCTTGCGCTGATGCAGGTGGCGACAGCAGGGCCCATATCCATAATCAATAGGCAGGGGAGGCATATACAAGGGGTAGAGGAAGAGAAGCTGCCGCCGGGCTTGCGCTGATGCAGGTGGTGACAGCAGGGCCCATATTCACAATCAATAGGCAGGGGAAGCATATACAAGGGGTAGAGGAAGAGAAGCTGCCGCCGGGAGTGCGCTGGTGCAGGTGGCGACAGCAGGGCCCATACTCACAATCTACAGGTAGGAATGCATATACAGGGAGTAGAGGAAGAGAAGCTGCCGCCGGGCTTGCGCTGATGCAGGTGGCGACAGCAGTGCCCATATCCATAATCAATAGGCAGGGGAGGCATATACAAGGGGTAGAGGAAGAGAAGCTGCCGCCGGGAGTGTGCTGATGCAGGTGGCGACAGCAGGGCCCATACTCACAATCTACAGGTAGGAATGCATATACAGGGAGTAGAGGAAGAGAAGCTGCCGCCGGGCTTGCGCTGATGCAGGTGGCGACAGCAGTGCCCATATCCATAATCAATAGGCAGGGGAGGCATATACAAGGGGAAGAGGAAGAGAAGCTGCCGCCGGGCGTGCGCTGATGCAGGTGGTGACAGCAGGGCCCATATTTACAATCAATAGGTAGGGGAGGCATATACAAGGAGTAGAGGAAGAGAAGCTGCCGCCGGTAGTGCGCTGATGCAGGTGGCGACATCAGGGCCCATACTCACAATCTACAGGTTGGAATGCATATACAGGGGGTAGAGGAAGAGAAGCTGTCGCCGGGTTTGCGCTGATGCAGGTGGCGACAGCAGGGCCCATATTTACAATCAATAGGTAGGGGAGGCATATACAAGGAGTAGAGGAAGAGAAGCTGCCGCCGGGCTTGCGCTGATGCAGGTGGCGAAAGCAGGGCACATATTTACAATCAATAGGTAGGGGAGGCATATACAAGGGGTAGAGGAAGAGAAGCTGCCGCCGGGAGTGCGCTGATGCAGGTGGCGACAGCAGGACCCATACTCACAATCCACAGGTTGGAATGTATATACAGGGGGTAGAGGAAGAGAAGCTGCCGCCGGGTTTGCGCTGATGCAGGTGGGGACAGCAGGGCCCATATTTACAATCAATAGGTAGGGGAGGCATATACAAGGAGTAGAGGAAGAGAAGCTACCGCCGGGCTTGCGCTGATGCAGGTGGCGACAGCAGGGCCCATATTTACAATCAATAGGTAGGGGAGGCATATACAAGGGGTAGAGGAAGAGTAGCTGCCGCCGGGAGTGCTCTGATGCAGGTGGCGACAGCAGGGCCCATACTCACAATCTACAGGTTGGAATGCATATACAGGGGGTAGAGGAATAGAAGCTGCCGCCGGGTTTGCGCTGATGCAGGTGGCGACAGCAGGGCCCATATTTACAATCAATAGGTAGGGGAGGCATATACAAGGGGTAGAGGAAGAGAAGCTGCCGCCGGGAGTGCGCTGATGCAGGTGGCGACAGCAGGGCCCATATTTACAAATAATAGGTAGGGGAGGCATATACAAGGGGTAGAGGAAGAGAAGCTGCCGCCGGGAGTGCGCTGATGCAGGTGGCGACAGCAGGGCCCATACTCACAATCCACAGGTTGGAATGTATATACAGGGGGTAGAGGAAGAGAAGCTGCCGCCGGGTTTGCGCTGATGCAGGTGGCGACAGCAGGGCCCATATCCATAATCAATAGGCAGGGGAGGCATATACAGGGAGTAGAGGAAGAGAAGCTGCCGCCGGGCTTGCGCTGATGCAGGTGGCGACAGCAGGGCCCATATCCATAATCAATAGGCAGGGGAGGCATATACAAGGGGTAGAGGAAGAGAAGCTGCCGCCGGGCTTGCGCTGATGCAGGTGGTGACAGCAGGGCCCATATTCACAATCAATAGGCAGGGGAAGCATATACAAGGGGTAGAGGAAGAGAAGCTGCCGCCGGGAGTGCGCTGATGCAGGTGGCGACAGCAGGGCCCATATTTACAATCAATAGGTAGGGGAGGCATATACAAGGGGTAGAGGAAGAGAAGCTGCCGCCGGGAGTGCTCTGATGCAGGTGGCGACAGCAGGGCCCATACTCACAATCTACAGGTTGGAATGCATATACAGGGGGTAGAGGAATAGAAGCTGCCGCCGGGTTTGCGCTGATGCAGGTGGCGACAGCAGGGCCCATATTTACAATCAATAGGTAGGGGAGGCATATACAAGGGGTAGAGGAAGAGAAGCTGCCGCCGGGAGTGCTCTGATGCAGGTGGCGACAGCAGGGCCCATACTCACAATCTACAGGTTGGAATGCATATACAGGGGGTAGAGGAATAGAAGCTGCCGCCGGGTTTGCGCTGATGCAGGTGGCGACAGCAGGGCCCATATTTACAATCAATAGGTAGGGGAGGCATATACAAGGGGTAGAGGAAGAGAAGCTGCCGCCGGGAGTGCGCTGATGCAGGTGGCGACAGCAGGGCCAATACTCACAATCCACAGGTTGGAATGTATATACAGGGGGTAGAGGAAGAGAAGCTGCCGCCAGGTTTGCGCTGATGCAGGTGGCGACAGCAGGGCCCATATCCATAATCAATAGGCAGGGGAGGCATATACAAGGGGTAGAGGAAGAGAAGCTGCCGCCGGGCTTGCGCTGATGCAGGTGGTGACAGCAAGGCCCATATTCACAATCAATAGGCAGGGGAAGCATATACAAGGGGTAGAGGAAGAGAAGCTGCCGCCGGGAGTGCGCTGATGCAGGTGGCGACAGCAGGGCCCATATTTACAATCAATAGGTAGGGGAGGCATATACAAGGGGTAGAGGAAGAGAAGCTGCCGCCGGGAGTGCGCTGATGCAGGTGGCGACAGCAGGGCCCATACTCACAATCTACAGGTTGGAATGCATATACAGGGGGTAGAGGAAGAGAAGCTGCCGCCGGGTGTGCGCTGATGCAGGTGGCGACAGCAGGGCCCATATTTACAATCAATAGGTAGGGGAGGCATATACAAGGGGTAGAGGAAGAGAAGCTGCCGCCGGGAGTGCGCTGATGCAGGTGGCGACAGCAGGGCCCATATTTACAATCAATAGGTAGGGGAGGCATATACAAGGAGTAGAGGAAGAGAAGCTGCCGCCGGGCTTGCGCTGATGCAGGTGGCGAAAGCAGGGCCCATACTCACAATCTACAGGTTGGAATGCATATACAGGGGGTAGAGGAAGAGAAGCTGCCGCCGGGTTTGCGCTGATGCAGGTGGCGACAGCAGGGCCCACATTTACAATCAATAGGTAGGGGAGGCATATACAAGGGGTAGAGGAAGAGAAGCTGCCGCCGGGAGTGCGCTGGTGCAGGTGGCGACAGCAGGGCCCATACTCACAATCTACAGGTAGGAATGCATATACAGGGAGTAGAGGAAGAGAAGCTGCCGCCGGGCTTGCGCTGATGCAGGTGGCGACAGCAGTGCCCATATCCATAATCAATAGGCAGGGGAGGCATATACAAGGGGTAGAGGAAGAGAAGCTGCCGCCGGGAGTGTGCTGATGCAGGTGGCGACAGCAGGGCCCATACTCACAATCTACAGGTAGGAATGCATATGCAGGGAGTAGAGGAAGAGAAGCTGCCGCCGGGCTTGCGCTGATGCAGGTGGCGACAGCAGTGCCCATATCCATAATCAATAGGCAGGGGAGGCATATACAAGGGGAAGAGGAAGAGAAGCTGCCGCCGGGCGTGTGCTGATGCAGGTGGTGACAGCAGGGCCCATATTTACAATCAATAGGTAGGGGAGGCATATACAAGGAGTAGAGGAAGAGAAGCTGCCGCCGGTAGTGCGCTGATGCAGGTGGCGACATCAGGGCCCATACTCACAATCTACAGGTTGGAATGCATATACAGGGGGTAGAGGAAGAGAAGCTGCCGCCGGGTTTGCGCTGATGCAGGTGGCGACAGCAGGGCCCATATTTACAATCAATAGGTAGGGGAGGCATATACAAGGAGTAGAGGAAGAGAAGCTGCCGCCAGGCTTGCGCTGATGCAGGTGGCGAAAGCAGGGCACATATTTACAATCAATAGGTAGGGGAGGCATATACAAGGGGTAGAGGAAGAGAAGCTGCCGCCGGGAGTGCGCTGATGCAGGTGGCGACAGCAGGACCCATACTCACAATCCACAGGTTGGAATGTATATACAGGGGGTAGAGGAAGAGAAGCTGCCGCCGGGTTTGCGCTGATGCAGGTGGGGACAGCAGGGCCCATATTTACAATCAATAGGTAGGGGAGGCATATACAAGGAGTAGAGGAAGAGAAGCTACCGCCGGGCTTGCGCTGATGCAGGTGGCGACAGCAGGGCCCATATTTACAATCAATAGGTAGGGGAGGCATATACAAGGGGTAGAGGAAGAGTAGCTGCCGCCGGGAGAGCGCTGATGCCGGTGGCGACAGCAGGGCCCATATTTACAATCAATAGGTAGGGGAGGCATATACAAGGGGTAGAGGAAGAGAAGCTGCCGCCGGGAGTGCTCTGATGCAGGTGGCGACAGCAGGGCCCATACTCACAATCTACAGGTTGGAATGCATATACAGGGGGTAGAGGAATAGAAGCTGCCGCCGGGTTTGCGCTGATGCAGGTGGCGACAGCAGGGCCCATATTTACAATCAATAGGTAGGGGAGGCATATACAAGGGGTAGAGGAAGAGAAGCTGCCGCCGGGAGTGCGCTGATGCAGGTGGCGACAGCAGGGCCCATATTTACAAATAATAGGTAGGGGAGGCATATACAAGGGGTAGAGGAAGAGAAGCTGCCGCCGGGAGTGCGCTGATGCAGGTGGCGACAGCAGGGCCCATACTCACAATCCACAGGTTGGAATGTATATACAGGGGGTAGAGGAAGAGAAGCTGCCGCCGGGTTTGCGCTGATGCAGGTGGCGACAGCAGGGCCCATATCCATAATCAATAGGCAGGGGAGGCATATACAGGGAGTAGAGGAAGAGAAGCTGCCGCCGGGCTTGCGCTGATGCAGGTGGCGACAGCAGGGCCCATATCCATAATCAATAGGCAGGGGAGGCATATACAAGGGGTAGAGGAAGAGAAGCTGCCGCCGGGCTTGCGCTGATGCAGGTGGTGACAGCAGGGCCCATATTCACAATCAATAGGCAGGGGAAGCATATACAAGGGGTAGAGGAAGAGAAGCTGCCGCCGGGAGTGCGCTGGTGCAGGTGGCGACAGCAGGGCCCATACTCACAATCTACAGGTAGGAATGCATATACAGGGAGTAGAGGAAGAGAAGCTGCCGCCGGGCTTGCGCTGATGCAGGTGGCGACAGCAGTGCCCATATCCATAATCAATAGGCAGGGGAGGCATATACAAGGGGTAGAGGAAGAGAAGCTGCCGCCGGGAGAGTGCTGAAGCAGGTGGCGACAGCAGGGCCCATACTCACAATCTACAGGTTGGAATGCATATACAGGGGGTAGAGGAAGAGAAGCTGCCGCCGGGTTTGCGCTGATGCAGGTGGCGACAGCAGGGCCCATATTTACAATCAATAGGTAGGGGAGGCATATACAAGGAGTAGAGGAAGAGAAGCTGCCGCCGGTAGTGCGCTGATGCAGGTGGCGACATCAGGGCCCATACTCACAATCTACAGGTTGGAATGCATATACAGGGGGTAGAGGAAGAGAAGCTGCCGCCGGGTTTGCGCTGATGCAGGTGGCGACAGCAGGGCCCATATTTACAATCAATAGGTAGGGGAGGCATATACAAGGAGTAGAGGAAGAGAAGCTGCCGCCGGGCTTGCGCTGATGCAGGTGGCGAAAGCAGGGCACATATTTACAATCAATAGGTAGGGGAGGCATATACAAGGGGTAGAGGAAGAGAAGCTGCCGCCGGGAGTGCGCTGATGCAGGTGGCGACAGCAGGACCCATACTCACAATCCACAGGTTGGAATGTATATACAGGGGGTAGAGGAAGAGAAGCTGCCGCCGGGTTTGCGCTGATGCAGGTGGGGACAGCAGGGCCCATATTTACAATCAATAGGTAGGGGAGGCATATACAAGGAGTAGAGGAAGAGAAGCTACCGCCGGGCTTGCGCTGATGCAGGTGGCGACAGCAGGGCCCATATTTACAATCAATAGGTAGGGGAGGCATATACAAGGGGTAGAGGAAGAGTAGCTGCCGCCGGGAGAGCGCTGATGCCGGTGGCGACAGCAGGGCCCATATTTACAATCAATAGGTAGGGGAGGCATATACAAGGGGAGAGGAAGAGAAGCTGCCGCCGGGAGTGCGCTGATGCAGGTGGCGACAGCAGGGCCCATATTTACAAATAATAGGTAGGGGAGGCATATACAAGGGGTAGAGGAAGAGAAGCTGCCGCCGGGAGTGCGCTGATGCAGGTGGCGACAGCAGGGCCCATACTCACAATCCACAGGTTGGAATGTATATACAGGGGGTAGAGGAAGAGAAGCTGCCGCCGGGTTTGCGCTGATGCAGGTGGCGACAGCAGGGCCCATATCCATAATCAATAGGCAGGGGAGGCATATACAGGGAGTAGAGGAAGAGAAGCTGCCGCCGGGCTTGCGCTGATGCAGGTGGCGACAGCAGGGCCCATATCCATAATCAATAGGCAGGGGAGGCATATACAAGGGGTAGAGGAAGAGAAGCTGCCGCCGGGCTTGCGCTGATGCAGGTGGTGACAGCAGGGCCCATATTCACAATCAATAGGCCGGGGAAGCATATACAAGGGGTAGAGGAAGAGAAGCTGCCGCCGGGAGTGCGCTGATGCAGGTGGCGACAGCAGGGCCCATATTTACAATCAATAGGTAGGGGAGGCATATACAAGGGGTAGAGGAAGAGAAGCTGCTGCCGGGAGTGCTCTGATGCAGGTGGCGACAGCAGGGCCCATACTCACAATCTACAGGTTGGAATGCATATACAGGGGGTAGAGGAATAGAAGCTGCCGCCGGGTTTGCGCTGATGCAGGTGGCGACAGCAGGGCCCATATTTACAATCAATAGGTAGGGGAGGCATATACAAGGGGTAGAGGAAGAGAAGCTGCCGCCGGGAGTGCGCTGATGCAGGTGGCGACAGCAGGGCCCATATTTACAATCAATAGGTAGGGGAGGCATATACAAGGGGTAGAGGAAGAGAAGCTGCCGCCGGGAGTGCTCTGATGCAGGTGGCGACAGCAGGGCCCATACTCACAATCTACAGGTTGGAATGCATATACAGGGGGTAGAGGAATAGAAGCTGCCGCCGGGTTTGCGCTGATGCAGGTGGCGACAGCAGGGCCCATATTTACAATCAATAGGTAGGGGAGGCATATACAAGGGGTAGAGGAAGAGAAGCTGCCGCCGGGAGTGCTCTGATGCAGGTGGCGACAGCAGGGCCCATACTCACAATCTACAGGTTGGAATGCATATACAGGGGGTAGAGGAATAGAAGCTGCCGCCGGGTTTGCGCTGATGCAGGTGGCGACAGCAGGGCCCATATTTACAATCAATAGGTAGGGGAGGCATATACAAGGGGTAGAGGAAGAGAAGCTGCCGCCGGGAGTGCGCTGATGCAGGTGGCGACAGCAGGGCCAATACTCACAATCCACAGGTTGGAATGTATATACAGGGGGTAGAGGAAGAGAAGCTGCCGCCAGGTTTGCGCTGATGCAGGTGGCGACAGCAGGGCCCATATCCATAATCAATAGGCAGGGGAGGCATATACAAGGGGTAGAGGAAGAGAAGCTGCCGCCGGGCTTGCGCTGATGCAGGTGGTGACAGCAAGGCCCATATTCACAATCAATAGGCAGGGGAAGCATATACAAGGGGTAGAGGAAGAGAAGCTGCCGCCGGGAGTGCGCTGATGCAGGTGGCGACAGCAGGGCCCATATTTACAATCAATAGGTAGGGGAGGCATATACAAGGGGTAGAGGAAGAGAAGCTGCCGCCGGGAGTGCGCTGATGCAGGTGGCGACAGCAGGGCCCATACTCACAATCTACAGGTTGGAATGCATATACAGGGGGTAGAGGAAGAGAAGCTGCCGCCGGGTGTGCGCTGATGCAGGTGGCGACAGCAGGGCCCATATTTACAATCAATAGGTAGGGGAGGCATATACAAGGGGTAGAGGAAGAGAAGCTGCCGCCGGGAGTGCGCTGATGCAGGTGGCGACAGCAGGGCCCATATTTACAATCAATAGGTAGGGGAGGCATATACAAGGAGTAGAGGAAGAGAAGCTGCCGCCGGGCTTGCGCTGATGCAGGTGGCGAAAGCAGGGCCCATACTCACAATCTACAGGTTGGAATGCATATACAGGGGGTAGAGGAAGAGAAGCTGCCGCCGGGTTTGCGCTGATGCAGGTGGCGACAGCAGGGCCCACATTTACAATCAATAGGTAGGGGAGGCATATACAAGGGGTAGAGGAAGAGAAGCTGCCGCCGGGAGTGCGCTGGTGCAGGTGGCGACAGCAGGGCCCATACTCACAATCTACAGGTAGGAATGCATATACAGGGAGTAGAGGAAGAGAAGCTGCCGCCGGGCTTGCGCTGATGCAGGTGGCGACAGCAGTGCCCATATCCATAATCAATAGGCAGGGGAGGCATATACAAGGGGTAGAGGAAGAGAAGCTGCCGCCGGGAGTGTGCTGATGCAGGTGGCGACAGCAGGGCCCATACTCACAATCTACAGGTAGGAATGCATATGCAGGGAGTAGAGGAAGAGAAGCTGCCGCCGGGCTTGCGCTGATGCAGGTGGCGACAGCAGTGCCCATATCCATAATCAATAGGCAGGGGAGGCATATACAAGGGGAAGAGGAAGAGAAGCTGCCGCCGGGCGTGTGCTGATGCAGGTGGTGACAGCAGGGCCCATATTTACAATCAATAGGTAGGGGAGGCATATACAAGGAGTAGAGGAAGAGAAGCTGCCGCCGGTAGTGCGCTGATGCAGGTGGCGACATCAGGGCCCATACTCACAATCTACAGGTTGGAATGCATATACAGGGGGTAGAGGAAGAGAAGCTGCCGCCGGGTTTGCGCTGATGCAGGTGGCGACAGCAGGGCCCATATTTACAATCAATAGGTAGGGGAGGCATATACAAGGAGTAGAGGAAGAGAAGCTGCCGCCAGGCTTGCGCTGATGCAGGTGGCGAAAGCAGGGCACATATTTACAATCAATAGGTAGGGGAGGCATATACAAGGGGTAGAGGAAGAGAAGCTGCCGCCGGGAGTGCGCTGATGCAGGTGGCGACAGCAGGACCCATACTCACAATCCACAGGTTGGAATGTATATACAGGGGGTAGAGGAAGAGAAGCTGCCGCCGGGTTTGCGCTGATGCAGGTGGGGACAGCAGGGCCCATATTTACAATCAATAGGTAGGGGAGGCATATACAAGGAGTAGAGGAAGAGAAGCTACCGCCGGGCTTGCGCTGATGCAGGTGGCGACAGCAGGGCCCATATTTACAATCAATAGGTAGGGGAGGCATATACAAGGGGTAGAGGAAGAGTAGCTGCCGCCGGGAGAGCGCTGATGCCGGTGGCGACAGCAGGGCCCATATTTACAATCAATAGGTAGGGGAGGCATATACAAGGGGTAGAGGAAGAGAAGCTGCCGCCGGGAGTGCTCTGATGCAGGTGGCGACAGCAGGGCCCATACTCACAATCTACAGGTTGGAATGCATATACAGGGGGTAGAGGAATAGAAGCTGCCGCCGGGTTTGCGCTGATGCAGGTGGCGACAGCAGGGCCCATATTTACAATCAATAGGTAGGGGAGGCATATACAAGGGGTAGAGGAAGAGAAGCTGCCGCCGGGAGTGCGCTGATGCAGGTGGCGACAGCAGGGCCCATATTTACAAATAATAGGTAGGGGAGGCATATACAAGGGGTAGAGGAAGAGAAGCTGCCGCCGGGAGTGCGCTGATGCAGGTGGCGACAGCAGGGCCCATACTCACAATCCACAGGTTGGAATGTATATACAGGGGGTAGAGGAAGAGAAGCTGCCGCCGGGTTTGCGCTGATGCAGGTGGCGACAGCAGGGCCCATATCCATAATCAATAGGCAGGGGAGGCATATACAGGGAGTAGAGGAAGAGAAGCTGCCGCCGGGCTTGCGCTGATGCAGGTGGCGACAGCAGGGCCCATATCCATAATCAATAGGCAGGGGAGGCATATACAAGGGGTAGAGGAAGAGAAGCTGCCGCCGGGCTTGCGCTGATGCAGGTGGTGACAGCAGGGCCCATATTCACAATCAATAGGCAGGGGAAGCATATACAAGGGGTAGAGGAAGAGAAGCTGCCGCCGGGAGTGCGCTGGTGCAGGTGGCGACAGCAGGGCCCATACTCACAATCTACAGGTAGGAATGCATATACAGGGAGTAGAGGAAGAGAAGCTGCCGCCGGGCTTGCGCTGATGCAGGTGGCGACAGCAGTGCCCATATCCATAATCAATAGGCAGGGGAGGCATATACAAGGGGTAGAGGAAGAGAAGCTGCCGCCGGGAGAGTGCTGAAGCAGGTGGCGACAGCAGGGCCCATACTCACAATCTACAGGTTGGAATGCATATACAGGGGGTAGAGGAAGAGAAGCTGCCGCCGGGTTTGCGCTGATGCAGGTGGCGACAGCAGGGCCCATATTTACAATCAATAGGTAGGGGAGGCATATACAAGGAGTAGAGGAAGAGAAGCTGCCGCCGGTAGTGCGCTGATGCAGGTGGCGACATCAGGGCCCATACTCACAATCTACAGGTTGGAATGCATATACAGGGGGTAGAGGAAGAGAAGCTGCCGCCGGGTTTGCGCTGATGCAGGTGGCGACAGCAGGGCCCATATTTACAATCAATAGGTAGGGGAGGCATATACAAGGAGTAGAGGAAGAGAAGCTGCCGCCGGGCTTGCGCTGATGCAGGTGGCGAAAGCAGGGCACATATTTACAATCAATAGGTAGGGGAGGCATATACAAGGGGTAGAGGAAGAGAAGCTGCCGCCGGGAGTGCGCTGATGCAGGTGGCGACAGCAGGACCCATACTCACAATCCACAGGTTGGAATGTATATACAGGGGGTAGAGGAAGAGAAGCTGCCGCCGGGTTTGCGCTGATGCAGGTGGGGACAGCAGGGCCCATATTTACAATCAATAGGTAGGGGAGGCATATACAAGGAGTAGAGGAAGAGAAGCTACCGCCGGGCTTGCGCTGATGCAGGTGGCGACAGCAGGGCCCATATTTACAATCAATAGGTAGGGGAGGCATATACAAGGGGTAGAGGAAGAGTAGCTGCCGCCGGGAGAGCGCTGATGCCGGTGGCGACAGCAGGGCCCATATTTACAATCAATAGGTAGGGGAGGCATATACAAGGGGAGAGGAAGAGAAGCTGCCGCCGGGAGTGCGCTGATGCAGGTGGCGACAGCAGGGCCCATATTTACAAATAATAGGTAGGGGAGGCATATACAAGGGGTAGAGGAAGAGAAGCTGCCGCCGGGAGTGCGCTGATGCAGGTGGCGACAGCAGGGCCCATACTCACAATCCACAGGTTGGAATGTATATACAGGGGGTAGAGGAAGAGAAGCTGCCGCCGGGTTTGCGCTGATGCAGGTGGCGACAGCAGGGCCCATATCCATAATCAATAGGCAGGGGAGGCATATACAGGGAGTAGAGGAAGAGAAGCTGCCGCCGGGCTTGCGCTGATGCAGGTGGCGACAGCAGGGCCCATATCCATAATCAATAGGCAGGGGAGGCATATACAAGGGGTAGAGGAAGAGAAGCTGCCGCCGGGCTTGCGCTGATGCAGGTGGTGACAGCAGGGCCCATATTCACAATCAATAGGCCGGGGAAGCATATACAAGGGGTAGAGGAAGAGAAGCTGCCGCCGGGAGTGCGCTGATGCAGGTGGCGACAGCAGGGCCCATATTTACAATCAATAGGTAGGGGAGGCATATACAAGGGGTAGAGGAAGAGAAGCTGCCGCCGGGAGTGCTCTGATGCAGGTGGCGACAGCAGGGCCCATACTCACAATCTACAGGTTGGAATGCATATACAGGGGGTAGAGGAATAGAAGCTGCCGCCGGGTTTGCGCTGATGCAGGTGGCGACAGCAGGGCCCATATTTACAATCAATAGGTAGGGGAGGCATATACAAGGGGTAGAGGAAGAGAAGCTGCCGCCGGGAGTGCGCTGATGCAGGTGGCGACAGCAGGGCCCATATTTACAATCAATAGGTAGGGGAGGCATATACAAGGGGTAGAGGAAGAGAAGCTGCCGCCGGGAGTGCTCTGATGCAGGTGGCGACAGCAGGGCCCATACTCACAATCTACAGGTTGGAATGCATATACAGGGGGTAGAGGAATAGAAGCTGCCGCCGGGTTTGCGCTGATGCAGGTGGCGACAGCAGGGCCCATATTTACAATCAATAGGTAGGGGAGGCATATACAAGGGGTAGAGGAAGAGAAGCTGCCGCCGGGAGTGCGCTGATGCAGGTGGCGACAGCAGGGCCAATACTCAAAATCCACAGGTTGGAATGTATATACAGGGGGTAGAGGAAGAGAAGCTGCCGCCGGGCTTGCGCTGATGCAGGTGGCGACAGCAGGGCCCATATCCATAATCAATAGGCAGGGGAGGCATATACAAGGGGTAGAGGAAGAGAAGCTGCCGCCGGGCTTGCGCTGATGCAGGTGGTGACAGCAGGGCCCATATTCACAATCAATAGGCAGGGGAAGCATATACAAGGGGTAGAGAAAGAGAAGCTGCCGCCGGGAGTGCGCTGATGCAGGTGGCGACAGCAGGGCCCATATTTACAATCAATAGGTAGGGGAGGCATATACAAGGGGTAGAGGAAGAGAAGCTGCCGCCGGGAGTGCTCTGATGCAGGTGGCGACAGCAGGGCCCATACTCACAATCTACAGGTTGGAATGCATATACAGGGGGTAGAGGAATAGAAGCTGCCGCCGGGTTTGCGCTGATGCAGGTGGCGACAGCAGGGCCCATATTTACAATCAATAGGTAGGGGAGGCATATACAAGGGGTAGAGGAAGAGAAGCTGCCGCCGGGAGTGCGCTGATGCAGGTGGCGACAGCAGGGCCCATATTTACAATCAATAGGTAGGGGAGGCATATACAAGGGGTAGAGGAAGAAAAGCTGCCGCCGGGAGTGCGCTGATGCAGGTGGAGACAGCAGGGCCCATACTCACAATCCACAGGTTGGAATGTATATACAGGGGGTAGAGGAAGAGAAGCTGCCGCCAGGTTTGCGCTGATGCAGGTGGCGACAGCAGGGCCCATATCCATAATCAATAGGCAGGGGAGGCATATACAAGGGGTAGAGGAAGAGAAGCTGCCGCCGGGCTTGCGCTGATGCAGGTGGTGACAGCAAGGCCCATATTCACAATCAATAGGCAGGGGAAGCATATACAAGGGGTAGAGGAAGAGAAGCTGCCGCCGGGAGTGCGCTGATGCAGGTGGCGACAGCAGGGCCCATATTTACAATCAATAGGTAGGGGAGGCATATACAAGGGGTAGAGGAAGAGAAGCTGCCGCCGGGAGTGCGCTGATGCAGGTGGCGACAGCAGGGCCCATACTCACAATCTACAGGTTGGAATGCATATACAGGGGGTAGAGGAAGAGAAGCTGCCGCCGGGTGTGCGCTGATGCAGGTGGCGACAGCAGGGCCCATATTTACAATCAATAGGTAGGGGAGGCATATACAAGGGGTAGAGGAAGAGAAGCTGCCGCCGGGAGTGCGCTGATGCAGGTGGCGACAGCAGGGCCCATATTTACAATCAATAGGTAGGGGAGGCATATACAAGGAGTAGAGGAAGAGAAGCTGCCGCCGGGCTTGCGCTGATGCAGGTGGCGAAAGCAGGGCCCATACTCACAATCTACAGGTTGGAATGCATATACAGGGGGTAGAGGAAGAGAAGCTGCCGCCGGGTTTGCGCTGATGCAGGTGGCGACAGCAGGGCCCACATTTACAATCAATAGGTAGGGGAGGCATATACAAGGGGTAGAGGAAGAGAAGCTGCCGCCGGGAGTGCGCTGGTGCAGGTGGCGACAGCAGGGCCCATACTCACAATCTACAGGTAGGAATGCATATACAGGGAGTAGAGGAAGAGAAGCTGCCGCCGGGCTTGCGCTGATGCAGGTGGCGACAGCAGTGCCCATATCCATAATCAATAGGCAGGGGAGGCATATACAAGGGGTAGAGGAAGAGAAGCTGCCGCCGGGAGTGTGCTGATGCAGGTGGCGACAGCAGGGCCCATACTCACAATCTACAGGTAGGAATGCATATGCAGGGAGTAGAGGAAGAGAAGCTGCCGCCGGGCTTGCGCTGATGCAGGTGGCGACAGCAGTGCCCATATCCATAATCAATAGGCAGGGGAGGCATATACAAGGGGCAGAGGAAGAGAAGCTGCCGCCGGGCGTGCGCTGATGCAGGTGGTGACAGCAGGGCCCATATTTACAATCAATAGGTAGGGGAGGCATATACAAGGAGTAGAGGAAGAGAAGCTGCCGCCGGTAGTGCGCTGATGCAGGTGGCGACATCAGGGCCCATACTCACAATCTACAGGTTGGAATGCATATACAGGGGGTAGAGGAAGAGAAGCTGCCGCCGGGTTTGCGCTGATGCAGGTGGCGACAGCAGGGCCCATATTTACAATCAATAGGTAGGGGAGGCATATACAAGGGGTAGAGGAAGAGTAGCTGCCGCCGGGAGAGCGCTGATGCCGGTGGCGACAGCAGGGCCCATATTTACAATCAATAGGTAGGGGAGGCATATACAAGGGGTAGAGGAAGAGAAGCTGCCGCCGGGAGTGCTCTGATGCAGGTGGCGACAGCAGGGCCCATACTCACAATCTACAGGTTGGAATGCATATACAGGGGGTAGAGGAATAGAAGCTGCCGCCGGGTTTGCGCTGATGCAGGTGGCGACAGCAGGGCCCATATTTACAATCAATAGGTAGGGGAGGCATATACAAGGGGTAGAGGAAGAGAAGCTGCCGCCGGGAGTGCGCTGATGCAGGTGGCGACAGCAGGGCCCATATTTACAAATAATAGGTAGGGGAGGCATATACAAGGGGTAGAGGAAGAGAAGCTGCCGCCGGGAGTGCGCTGATGCAGGTGGCGACAGCAGGGCCCATACTCACAATCCACAGGTTGGAATGTATATACAGGGGGTAGAGGAAGAGAAGCTGCCGCCGGGTTTGCGCTGATGCAGGTGGCGACAGCAGGGCCCATATCCATAATCAATAGGCAGGGGAGGCATATACAGGGAGTAGAGGAAGAGAAGCTGCCGCCGGGCTTGCGCTGATGCAGGTGGCGACAGCAGGGCCCATATCCATAATCAATAGGCAGGGGAGGCATATACAAGGGGTAGAGGAAGAGAAGCTGCCGCCGGGCTTGCGCTGATGCAGGTGGTGACAGCAGGGCCCATATTCACAATCAATAGGCAGGGGAAGCATATACAAGGGGTAGAGGAAGAGAAGCTGCCGCCGGGAGTGCGCTGGTGCAGGTGGCGACAGCAGGGCCCATACTCACAATCTACAGGTAGGAATGCATATACAGGGAGTAGAGGAAGAGAAGCTGCCGCCGGGCTTGCGCTGATGCAGGTGGCGACAGCAGTGCCCATATCCATAATCAATAGGCAGGGGAGGCATATACAAGGGGTAGAGGAAGAGAAGCTGCCGCCGGGAGTGTGCTGATGCAGGTGGCGACAGCAGGGCCCATACTCACAATCTACAGGTAGGAATGCATATACAGGGAGTAGAGGAAGAGAAGCTGCCGCCGGGCTTGCGCTGATGCAGGTGGCGACAGCAGTGCCCATATCCATAATCAATAGGCAGGGGAGGCATATACAAGGGGAAGAGGAAGAGAAGCTGCCGCCGGGCGTGCGCTGATGCAGGTGGTGACAGCAGGGCCCATATTTACAATCAATAGGTAGGGGAGGCATATACAAGGAGTAGAGGAAGAGAAGCTGCCGCCGGTAGTGCGCTGATGCAGGTGGCGACATCAGGGCCCATACTCACAATCTACAGGTTGGAATGCATATACAGGGGGTAGAGGAAGAGAAGCTGTCGCCGGGTTTGCGCTGATGCAGGTGGCGACAGCAGGGCCCATATTTACAATCAATAGGTAGGGGAGGCATATACAAGGAGTAGAGGAAGAGAAGCTGCCGCCGGGCTTGCGCTGATGCAGGTGGCGAAAGCAGGGCACATATTTACAATCAATAGGTAGGGGAGGCATATACAAGGGGTAGAGGAAGAGAAGCTGCCGCCGGGAGTGCGCTGATGCAGGTGGCGACAGCAGGACCCATACTCACAATCCACAGGTTGGAATGTATATACAGGGGGTAGAGGAAGAGAAGCTGCCGCCGGGTTTGCGCTGATGCAGGTGGGGACAGCAGGGCCCATATTTACAATCAATAGGTAGGGGAGGCATATACAAGGAGTAGAGGAAGAGAAGCTACCGCCGGGCTTGCGCTGATGCAGGTGGCGACAGCAGGGCCCATATTTACAATCAATAGGTAGGGGAGGCATATACAAGGGGTAGAGGAAGAGTAGCTGCCGCCGGGAGTGCTCTGATGCAGGTGGCGACAGCAGGGCCCATACTCACAATCTACAGGTTGGAATGCATATACAGGGGGTAGAGGAATAGAAGCTGCCGCCGGGTTTGCGCTGATGCAGGTGGCGACAGCAGGGCCCATATTTACAATCAATAGGTAGGGGAGGCATATACAAGGGGTAGAGGAAGAGAAGCTGCCGCCGGGAGTGCGCTGATGCAGGTGGCGACAGCAGGGCCCATATTTACAAATAATAGGTAGGGGAGGCATATACAAGGGGTAGAGGAAGAGAAGCTGCCGCCGGGAGTGCGCTGATGCAGGTGGCGACAGCAGGGCCCATACTCACAATCCACAGGTTGGAATGTATATACAGGGGGTAGAGGAAGAGAAGCTGCCGCCGGGTTTGCGCTGATGCAGGTGGCGACAGCAGGGCCCATATCCATAATCAATAGGCAGGGGAGGCATATACAGGGAGTAGAGGAAGAGAAGCTGCCGCCGGGCTTGCGCTGATGCAGGTGGCGACAGCAGGGCCCATATCCATAATCAATAGGCAGGGGAGGCATATACAAGGGGTAGAGGAAGAGAAGCTGCCGCCGGGCTTGCGCTGATGCAGGTGGTGACAGCAGGGCCCATATTCACAATCAATAGGCAGGGGAAGCATATACAAGGGGTAGAGGAAGAGAAGCTGCCGCCGGGAGTGCGCTGATGCAGGTGGCGACAGCAGGGCCCATATTTACAATCAATAGGTAGGGGAGGCATATACAAGGGGTAGAGGAAGAGAAGCTGCCGCCGGGAGTGCTCTGATGCAGGTGGCGACAGCAGGGCCCATACTCACAATCTACAGGTTGGAATGCATATACAGGGGGTAGAGGAATAGAAGCTGCCGCCGGGTTTGCGCTGATGCAGGTGGCGACAGCAGGGCCCATATTTACAATCAATAGGTAGGGGAGGCATATACAAGGGGTAGAGGAAGAGAAGCTGCCGCCGGGAGTGCTCTGATGCAGGTGGCGACAGCAGGGCCCATACTCACAATCTACAGGTTGGAATGCATATACAGGGGGTAGAGGAATAGAAGCTGCCGCCGGGTTTGCGCTGATGCAGGTGGCGACAGCAGGGCCCATATTTACAATCAATAGGTAGGGGAGGCATATACAAGGGGTAGAGGAAGAGAAGCTGCCGCCGGGAGTGCGCTGATGCAGGTGGCTACAGCAGGGCCAATACTCACAATCCACAGGTTGGAATGTATATACAGGGGGTAGAGGAAGAGAAGCTGCCGCCAGGTTTGCGCTGATGCAGGTGGCGACAGCAGGGCCCATATCCATAATCAATAGGCAGGGGAGGCATATACAAGGGGTAGAGGAAGAGAAGCTGCCGCCGGGCTTGCGCTGATGCAGGTGGTGACAGCAAGGCCCATATTCACAATCAATAGGCAGGGGAAGCATATACAAGGGGTAGAGGAAGAGAAGCTGCCGCCGGGAGTGCGCTGATGCAGGTGGCGACAGCAGGGCCCATATTTACAATCAATAGGTAGGGGAGGCATATACAAGGGGTAGAGGAAGAGAAGCTGCCGCCGGGAGTGCGCTGATGCAGGTGGCGACAGCAGGGCCCATACTCACAATCTACAGGTTGGAATGCATATACAGGGGGTAGAGGAAGAGAAGCTGCCGCCGGGTGTGCGCTGATGCAGGTGGCGACAGCAGGGCCCATATTTACAATCAATAGGTAGGGGAGGCATATACAAGGGGTAGAGGAAGAGAAGCTGCCGCCGGGAGTGCGCTGATGCAGGTGGCGACAGCAGGGCCCATATTTACAATCAATAGGTAGGGGAGGCATATACAAGGAGTAGAGGAAGAGAAGCTGCCGCCGGGCTTGCGCTGATGCAGGTGGCGAAAGCAGGGCCCATACTCACAATCTACAGGTTGGAATGCATATACAGGGGGTAGAGGAAGAGAAGCTGCCGCCGGGTTTGCGCTGATGCAGGTGGCGACAGCAGGGCCCACATTTACAATCAATAGGTAGGGGAGGCATATACAAGGGGTAGAGGAAGAGAAGCTGCCGCCGGGAGTGCGCTGGTGCAGGTGGCGACAGCAGGGCCCATACTCACAATCTACAGGTAGGAATGCATATACAGGGAGTAGAGGAAGAGAAGCTGCCGCCGGGCTTGCGCTGATGCAGGTGGCGACAGCAGTGCCCATATCCATAATCAATAGGCAGGGGAGGCATATACAAGGGGTAGAGGAAGAGAAGCTGCCGCCGGGAGTGTGCTGATGCAGGTGGCGACAGCAGGGCCCATACTCACAATCTACAGGTAGGAATGCATATGCAGGGAGTAGAGGAAGAGAAGCTGCCGCCGGGCTTGCGCTGATGCAGGTGGCGACAGCAGTGCCCATATCCATAATCAATAGGCAGGGGAGGCATATACAAGGGGAAGAGGAAGAGAAGCTGCCGCCGGGCGTGTGCTGATGCAGGTGGTGACAGCAGGGCCCATATTTACAATCAATAGGTAGGGGAGGCATATACAAGGAGTAGAGGAAGAGAAGCTGCCGCCGGTAGTGCGCTGATGCAGGTGGCGACATCAGGGCCCATACTCACAATCTACAGGTTGGAATGCATATACAGGGGGTAGAGGAAGAGAAGCTGCCGCCGGGTTTGCGCTGATGCAGGTGGCGACAGCAGGGCCCATATTTACAATCAATAGGTAGGGGAGGCATATACAAGGAGTAGAGGAAGAGAAGCTGCCGCCAGGCTTGCGCTGATGCAGGTGGCGAAAGCAGGGCACATATTTACAATCAATAGGTAGGGGAGGCATATACAAGGGGTAGAGGAAGAGAAGCTGCCGCCGGGAGTGCGCTGATGCAGGTGGCGACAGCAGGACCCATACTCACAATCCACAGGTTGGAATGTATATACAGGGGGTAGAGGAAGAGAAGCTGCCGCCGGGTTTGCGCTGATGCAGGTGGGGACAGCAGGGCCCATATTTACAATCAATAGGTAGGGGAGGCATATACAAGGAGTAGAGGAAGAGAAGCTACCGCCGGGCTTGCGCTGATGCAGGTGGCGACAGCAGGGCCCATATTTACAATCAATAGGTAGGGGAGGCATATACAAGGGGTAGAGGAAGAGTAGCTGCCGCCGGGAGAGCGCTGATGCCGGTGGCGACAGCAGGGCCCATATTTACAATCAATAGGTAGGGGAGGCATATACAAGGGGTAGAGGAAGAGAAGCTGCCGCCGGGAGTGCTCTGATGCAGGTGGCGACAGCAGGGCCCATACTCACAATCTACAGGTTGGAATGCATATACAGGGGGTAGAGGAATAGAAGCTGCCGCCGGGTTTGCGCTGATGCAGGTGGCGACAGCAGGGCCCATATTTACAATCAATAGGTAGGGGAGGCATATACAAGGGGTAGAGGAAGAGAAGCTGCCGCCGGGAGTGCGCTGATGCAGGTGGCGACAGCAGGGCCCATATTTACAAATAATAGGTAGGGGAGGCATATACAAGGGGTAGAGGAAGAGAAGCTGCCGCCGGGAGTGCGCTGATGCAGGTGGCGACAGCAGGGCCCATACTCACAATCCACAGGTTGGAATGTATATACAGGGGGTAGAGGAAGAGAAGCTGCCGCCGGGTTTGCGCTGATGCAGGTGGCGACAGCAGGGCCCATATCCATAATCAATAGGCAGGGGAGGCATATACAGGGAGTAGAGGAAGAGAAGCTGCCGCCGGGCTTGCGCTGATGCAGGTGGCGACAGCAGGGCCCATATCCATAATCAATAGGCAGGGGAGGCATATACAAGGGGTAGAGGAAGAGAAGCTGCCGCCGGGCTTGCGCTGATGCAGGTGGTGACAGCAGGGCCCATATTCACAATCAATAGGCAGGGGAAGCATATACAAGGGGTAGAGGAAGAGAAGCTGCCGCCGGGAGTGCGCTGGTGCAGGTGGCGACAGCAGGGCCCATACTCACAATCTACAGGTAGGAATGCATATACAGGGAGTAGAGGAAGAGAAGCTGCCGCCGGGCTTGCGCTGATGCAGGTGGCGACAGCAGTGCCCATATCCATAATCAATAGGCAGGGGAGGCATATACAAGGGGTAGAGGAAGAGAAGCTGCCGCCGGGAGAGTGCTGATGCAGGTGGCGACAGCAGGGCCCATACTCACAATCTACAGGTTGGAATGCATATACAGGGGGTAGAGGAAGAGAAGCTGCCGCCGGGTTTGCGCTGATGCAGGTGGCGACAGCAGGGCCCATATTTACAATCAATAGGTAGGGGAGGCATATACAAGGAGTAGAGGAAGAGAAGCTGCCGCCGGTAGTGCGCTGATGCAGGTGGCGACATCAGGGCCCATACTCACAATCTACAGGTTGGAATGCATATACAGGGGGTAGAGGAAGAGAAGCTGCCGCCGGGTTTGCGCTGATGCAGGTGGCGACAGCAGGGCCCATATTTACAATCAATAGGTAGGGGAGGCATATACAAGGAGTAGAGGAAGAGAAGCTGCAGCCGGGCTTGCGCTGATGCAGGTGGCGAAAGCAGGGCACATATTTACAATCAATAGGTAGGGGAGGCATATACAAGGGGTAGAGGAAGAGAAGCTGCCGCCGGGAGTGCGCTGATGCAGGTGGCGACAGCAGGACCCATACTCACAATCCACAGGTTGGAATGTATATACAGGGGGTAGAGGAAGAGAAGCTGCCGCCGGGTTTGCGCTGATGCAGGTGGGGACAGCAGGGCCCATATTTACAATCAATAGGTAGGGGAGGCATATACAAGGAGTAGAGGAAGAGAAGCTACCGCCGGGCTTGCGCTGATGCAGGTGGCGACAGCAGGGCCCATATTTACAATCAATAGGTAGGGGAGGCATATACAAGGGGTAGAGGAAGAGTAGCTGCCGCCGGGAGAGCGCTGATGCCGGTGGCGACAGCAGGGCCCATATTTACAATCAATAGGTAGGGGAGGCATATACAAGGGGAGAGGAAGAGAAGCTGCCGCCGGGAGTGCGCTGATGCAGGTGGCGACAGCAGGGCCAATATTTACAAATAATAGGTAGGGGAGGCATATACAAGGGGTAGAGGAAGAGAAGCTGCCGCCGGGAGTGCGCTGATGCAGGTGGCGACAGCAGGGCCCATACTCACAATCCACAGGTTGGAATGTATATACAGGGGGTAGAGGAAGAGAAGCTGCCGCCGGGTTTGCGCTGATGCAGGTGGCGACAGCAGGGCCCATATCCATAATCAATAGGCAGGGGAGGCATATACAGGGAGTAGAGGAAGAGAAGCTGCCGCCGGGCTTGCGCTGATGCAGGTGGCGACAGCAGGGCCCATATCCATAATCAATAGGCAGGGGAGGCATATACAAGGGGTAGAGGAAGAGAAGCTGCCGCCGGGCTTGCGCTGATGCAGGTGGTGACAGCAGGGCCCATATTCACAATCAATAGGCCGGGGAAGCATATACAAGGGGTAGAGGAAGAGAAGCTGCCGCCGGGAGTGCGCTGATGCAGGTGGCGACAGCAGGGCCCATATTTACAATCAATAGGTAGGGGAGGCATATACAAGGGGTAGAGGAAGAGAAGCTGCCGCCGGGAGTGCTCTGATGCAGGTGGCGACAGCAGGGCCCATACTCACAATCTACAGGTTGGAATGCATATACAGGGGGTAGAGGAATAGAAGCTGCCGCCGGGTTTGCGCTGATGCAGGTGGCGACAGCAGGGCCCATATTTACAATCAATAGGTAGGGGAGGCATATACAAGGGGTAGAGGAAGAGAAGCTGCCGCCGGGAGTGCGCTGATGCAGGTGGCGACAGCAGGGCCCATATTTACAATCAATAGGTAGGGGAGGCATATACAAGGAGTAGAGGAAGAGAAGCTGCCGCCGGGAGTGCGCTGGTGCAGGTGGCGACAGCAGGGCCCATACTCACAATCTACAGGTAGGAATGCATATACAGGGAGTAGAGGAAGAGAAGCTGCCGCCGGGCTTGCGCTGATGCAGGTGGCGACAGCAGTGCCCATATCCATAATCAATAGGCAGGGGAGGCATATACAAGGGGTAGAGGAAGAGAAGCTGCCGCCGGGAGTGTGCTGATGCAGGTGGCGACAGCAGGGCCCATACTCACAATCTACAGGTAGGAATGCATATGCAGGGAGTAGAGGAAGAGAAGCTGCCGCCGGGCTTGCGCTGATGCAGGTGGCGACAGCAGTGCCCATATCCATAATCAATAGGCAGGGGAGGCATATACAAGGGGAAGAGGAAGAGAAGCTGCCGCCGGGCGTGTGCTGATGCAGGTGGTGACAGCAGGGCCCATATTTACAATCAATAGGTAGGGGAGGCATATACAAGGAGTAGAGGAAGAGAAGCTGCCGCCGGTAGTGCGCTGATGCAGGTGGCGACATCAGGGCCCATACTCACAATCTACAGGTTGGAATGCATATACAGGGGGTAGAGGAAGAGAAGCTGCCGCCGGGTTTGCGCTGATGCAGGTGGCGACAGCAGGGCCCATATTTACAATCAATAGGTAGGGGAGGCATATACAAGGAGTAGAGGAAGAGAAGCTGCCGCCAGGCTTGCGCTGATGCAGGTGGCGAAAGCAGGGCACATATTTACAATCAATAGGTAGGGGAGGCATATACAAGGGGTAGAGGAAGAGAAGCTGCCGCCGGGAGTGCGCTGATGCAGGTGGCGACAGCAGGACCCATACTCACAATCCACAGGTTGGAATGTATATACAGGGGGTAGAGGAAGAGAAGCTGCCGCCGGGTTTGCGCTGATGCAGGTGGGGACAGCAGGGCCCATATTTACAATCAATAGGTAGGGGAGGCATATACAAGGAGTAGAGGAAGAGAAGCTACCGCCGGGCTTGCGCTGATGCAGGTGGCGACAGCAGGGCCCATATTTACAATCAATAGGTAGGGGAGGCATATACAAGGGGTAGAGGAAGAGTAGCTGCCGCCGGGAGAGCGCTGATGCCGGTGGCGACAGCAGGGCCCATATTTACAATCAATAGGTAGGGGAGGCATATACAAGGGGTAGAGGAAGAGAAGCTGCCGCCGGGAGTGCTCTGATGCAGGTGGCGACAGCAGGGCCCATACTCACAATCTACAGGTTGGAATGCATATACAGGGGGTAGAGGAATAGAAGCTGCCGCCGGGTTTGCGCTGATGCAGGTGGCGACAGCAGGGCCCATATTTACAATCAATAGGTAGGGGAGGCATATACAAGGGGTAGAGGAAGAGAAGCTGCCGCCGGGAGTGCGCTGATGCAGGTGGCGACAGCAGGGCCCATATTTACAAATAATAGGTAGGGGAGGCATATACAAGGGGTAGAGGAAGAGAAGCTGCCGCCGGGAGTGCGCTGATGCAGGTGGCGACAGCAGGGCCCATACTCACAATCCACAGGTTGGAATGTATATACAGGGGGTAGAGGAAGAGAAGCTGCCGCCGGGTTTGCGCTGATGCAGGTGGCGACAGCAGGGCCCATATCCATAATCAATAGGCAGGGGAGGCATATACAGGGAGTAGAGGAAGAGAAGCTGCCGCCGGGCTTGCGCTGATGCAGGTGGCGACAGCAGGGCCCATATCCATAATCAATAGGCAGGGGAGGCATATACAAGGGGTAGAGGAAGAGAAGCTGCCGCCGGGCTTGCGCTGATGCAGGTGGTGACAGCAGGGCCCATATTCACAATCAATAGGCAGGGGAAGCATATACAAGGGGTAGAGGAAGAGAAGCTGCCGCCGGGAGTGCGCTGGTGCAGGTGGCGACAGCAGGGCCCATACTCACAATCTACAGGTAGGAATGCATATACAGGGAGTAGAGGAAGAGAAGCTGCCGCCGGGCTTGCGCTGATGCAGGTGGCGACAGCAGTGCCCATATCCATAATCAATAGGCAGGGGAGGCATATACAAGGGGTAGAGGAAGAGAAGCTGCCGCCGGGAGAGTGCTGATGCAGGTGGCGACAGCAGGGCCCATACTCACAATCTACAGGTTGGAATGCATATACAGGGGGTAGAGGAAGAGAAGCTGCCGCCGGGTTTGCGCTGATGCAGGTGGCGACAGCAGGGCCCATATTTACAATCAATAGGTAGGGGAGGCATATACAAGGAGTAGAGGAAGAGAAGCTGCCGCCGGTAGTGCGCTGATGCAGGTGGCGACATCAGGGCCCATACTCACAATCTACAGGTTGGAATGCATATACAGGGGGTAGAGGAAGAGAAGCTGCCGCCGGGTTTGCGCTGATGCAGGTGGCGACAGCAGGGCCCATATTTACAATCAATAGGTAGGGGAGGCATATACAAGGAGTAGAGGAAGAGAAGCTGCCGCCGGGCTTGCGCTGATGCAGGTGGCGAAAGCAGGGCACATATTTACAATCAATAGGTAGGGGAGGCATATACAAGGGGTAGAGGAAGAGAAGCTGCCGCCGGGAGTGCGCTGATGCAGGTGGCGACAGCAGGACCCATACTCACAATCCACAGGTTGGAATGTATATACAGGGGGTAGAGGAAGAGAAGCTGCCGCCGGGTTTGCGCTGATGCAGGTGGGGACAGCAGGGCCCATATTTACAATCAATAGGTAGGGGAGGCATATACAAGGAGTAGAGGAAGAGAAGCTACCGCCGGGCTTGCGCTGATGCAGGTGGCGACAGCAGGGCCCATATTTACAATCAATAGGTAGGGGAGGCATATACAAGGGGTAGAGGAAGAGTAGCTGCCGCCGGGAGAGCGCTGATGCCGGTGGCGACAGCAGGGCCCATATTTACAATCAATAGGTAGGGGAGGCATATACAAGGGGAGAGGAAGAGAAGCTGCCGCCGGGAGTGCGCTGATGCAGGTGGCGACAGCAGGGCCCATATTTACAAATAATAGGTAGGGGAGGCATATACAAGGGGTAGAGGAAGAGAAGCTGCCGCCGGGAGTGCGCTGATGCAGGTGGCGACAGCAGGGCCCATACTCACAATCCACAGGTTGGAATGTATATACAGGGGGTAGAGGAAGAGAAGCTGCCGCCGGGTTTGCGCTGATGCAGGTGGCGACAGCAGGGCCCATATCCATAATCAATAGGCAGGGGAGGCATATACAGGGAGTAGAGGAAGAGAAGCTGCCGCCGGGCTTGCGCTGATGCAGGTGGCGACAGCAGGGCCCATATCCATAATCAATAGGCAGGGGAGGCATATACAAGGGGTAGAGGAAGAGAAGCTGCCGCCGGGCTTGCGCTGATGCAGGTGGTGACAGCAGGGCCCATATTCACAATCAATAGGCCGGGGAAGCATATACAAGGGGTAGAGGAAGAGAAGCTGCCGCCGGGAGTGCGCTGATGCAGGTGGCGACAGCAGGGCCCATATTTACAATCAATAGGTAGGGGAGGCATATACAAGGGGTAGAGGAAGAGAAGCTGCCGCCGGGAGTGCTCTGATGCAGGTGGCGACAGCAGGGCCCATACTCACAATCTACAGGTTGGAATGCATATACAGGGGGTAGAGGAATAGAAGCTGCCGCCGGGTTTGCGCTGATGCAGGTGGCGACAGCAGGGCCCATATTTACAATCAATAGGTAGGGGAGGCATATACAAGGGGTAGAGGAAGAGAAGCTGCCGCCGGGAGTGCGCTGATGCAGGTGGCGACAGCAGGGCCCATATTTACAATCAATAGGTAGGGGAGGCATATACAAGGGGTAGAGGAAGAGAAGCTGCCGCCGGGAGTGCTCTGATGCAGGTGGCGACAGCAGGGCCCATACTCACAATCTACAGGTTGGAATGCATATACAGGGGGTAGAGGAATAGAAGCTGCCGCCGGGTTTGCGCTGATGCAGGTGGCGACAGCAGGGCCCATATTTACAATCAATAGGTAGGGGAGGCATATACAAGGGGTAGAGGAAGAGAAGCTGCCGCCGGGAGTGCGCTGATGCAGGTGGCGACAGCAGGGCCAATACTCACAATCCACAGGTTGGAATGTATATACAGGGGGTAGAGGAAGAGAAGCTGCCGCCGGGCTTGCGCTGATGCAGGTGGCGACAGCAGGGCCCATATCCATAATCAATAGGCAGGGGAGGCATATACAAGGGGTAGAGGAAGAGAAGCTGCCGCCGGGCTTGCGCTGATGCAGGTGGTGACAGCAGGGCCCATATTCACAATCAATAGGCAGGGGAAGCATATACAAGGGGTAGAGAAAGAGAAGCTGCCGCCGGGAGTGCGCTGATGCAGGTGGCGACAGCAGGGCCCATATTTACAATCAATAGGTAGGGGAGGCATATACAAGGGGTAGAGGAAGAGAAGCTGCCGCCGGGAGTGCACTGATGCAGGTGGCGACAGCAGGGCCCATATTTACAATCAATAGGTAGGGGAGGCATATACAAGGGGTAGAGGAAGAAAAGCTGCCGCCGGGAGTGCGCTGATGCAGGTGGCGACAGCAGGGCCCATACTCACAATCCACAGGTTGGAATGTATATACAGGGGGTAGAGGAAGAGAAGCTGCCGCCGGGTGTGCGCTGATGCAGGTGGCGACAGCAGGGCCCATATTTACAATCAATAGGTAGGGGAGGCATATACAATGGGTAGAGGAAGAGAAGCTGCCGCCGGGAGTGCGCTGATGCAGGTGGCGACAGCAGGGCCCATATTTACAATCAATAGGTAGGGGAGGCATATACAAGGAGTAGAGGAAGAGAAGCTGCCGCCGGTAGTGCACTGATGCAGGTGGCGACAGCAGGGCCCATACTCACAATCTACAGGTTGGAATGCATATACAGGGGGTAGAGGAAGAGAAGCTGCCGCCGGGTTTGCGCTGATGCAGGTGGCGACAGCAGGGCCCATATTTACAATCAATAGGTAGGGGAGGCATATACAAGGAGTAGAGGAAGAGAAGCTGCCGCCGGGCTTGCGCTGATGCAGGTGGCGAAAGCAGGGCCCATACTCACAATCTACAGGTTGGAATGCATATACAGGGGGTAGAGGAAGAGAAGCTGCCGCCGGGCTTGCGCTGATGCAGGTGGCGACAGCAGTGCCCATATCCATAATCAATAGGCAGGGGAGGCATATACAAGGGGAAGAGGAAGAGAAGCTGCCGCCGGGCGTGCGCTGATGCAGGTGGTGACAGCAGGGCCTATATTCACAATCAATAGGCAGGGGAAGCATATACAAGGAGTAGAGGAAGAGAAGCTGCCGCCGGGAGTGCGCTGATGCAGGTGGCGACAGCAGGGCCCATATTTACAATCAATAGGTAGGGGAGGCATATACAAGGGGTAGAGGAAGAGAAGCTGCCGCCTGGAGTGCGCTGATGCAGGTGGAGACAGCAGGGCCCATACTCACAATCTACAGGTTGGAATGCATATACAGGGGGTAGAGGAAGAGAAGCTGCCGCCGGGTTTGCGCTGATGCAGGTGGCGACAGCAGGGCCCATATTTACAATCAATAGGTAGGGGAGGCATATACAAGGGGTAGAGGAAGAGAAGCTGCCGCCGGGAGTGCGCTGATGCAGGTGGCGACAGCAGGGCCCATATTTACAATCAATAGGTAGGGGAGGCATATACAAGGGGTAGAGGAAGAGAAGCTGCCGCCGGGAGTACGCTGATGCAGGTGGCGACAGCAGGACCCATATTTACAATCAATAGGTAGGGGAGGCATATACAAGGGGTAGAGGAAGAGAAGCTGCCGCCGGGAGTGCGCCGATGCAGGTGGCGACAGCAGGGCCCATACTCACAATCTACAGGTTGGAATGCATATACAGGGGGTAGAGGAAGAGAAGCTGCCGCCGGGTGTGCGCTGATGCAGGTGGCGACAGCAGGGCCCATATTTACAATCAATAGGTAGGGGAGGCATATACAAGGGGAAGAGGAAGAGAAGCTGCCGCCGGGAGTGCGCTGATGCAGGTGGCGACAGCAGGGCCCATATTTACAATCAATAGGTAGGGGAGGCATATACAAGGAGTAGAGGAAGAGAAGCTGCCGCCAGTAGTGCGCTGATGCAGGTGGCGACAGCAGGGCCCATACTCACAATCTACAGGTTGGAATGCATATACAGGGGGTAGAGGAAGAGAAGCTGCCGCCGGGTTTGCGCTGATGCAGGTGGCGACAGCAGGGCCCATATTTACAATCAATAGGTAGGGGAGGCATATACAAGGAGTAGAGGAAGAGAAGCTGCCGCCGGGCTTGCGCTGATGCAGGTGGCGAAAGCAGGGCCCATACTCACAATCTACAGGTTGGAATGCATATACAGGGGGTAGAGGAAGAGAAGCTGCCGCCGGGTTTGCGCTGATGCAGGTGGCGACAGCAGGGCCCACATTTACAATCAATAGGTAGGGGAGGCATATACAAGGGGTAGAGGAAGAGAAGCTGCCGCCGGGAGTGCGCTGGTGCAGGTGGCGACAGCAGGGCCCATACTCACAATCTACAGGTAGGAATGCATATACAGGGAGTAGAGGAAGAGAAGCTGCCGCCGGGCTTGCGCAGATGCAGGTGGCGACAGCAGTGCCCATATCCATAATCAATAGGCAGGGGAGGCATATACAAGGGGTAGAGGAAGAGAAGCTGCCGCCGGGAGTGTGCTGATGCAGGTGGCGACAACAGGGCCCATACTCACAATCTACAGGTAGGAATGCATATACAGGGAGTAGAGGAAGAGAAGCTGCCGCCGGGCTTGCGCTGATGCAGGTGGCGACAGCAGTGCCCATATCCATAATCAATAGGCAGGGGAGGCATATACAAGGGGAAGAGGAAGAGAAGCTGCCGCCGGGCGTGCGCTGATGCAGGTGGTGACAGCAGGGCCCATATTTACAATCAATAGGTAGGGGAGGCATATACAAGGAGTAGAGGAAGAGAAGCTGCCGCCGGTAGTGCGCTGATGCAGGTGGCGACATCAGGGCCCATACTCACAATCTACAGGTTGGAATGCATATACAGGGGGTAGAGGAAGAGAAGCTGCCGCCGGGTTTGCGCTGATGCAGGTGGCGACAGCAGGGCCCATATTTACAATCAATAGGTAGGGGAGGCATATACAAGGAGTAGAGGAAGAGAAGCTGCCGCCGGGCTTGCGCTGATGCAGGTGGCGAAAGCAGGGCACATATTTACAATCAATAGGTAGGGGAGGCATATACAAGGGGTAGAGGAAGAGAAGCTGCCGCCGGGAGTGCGCTGATGCAGGTGGCGACAGCAGGACCCATACTCACAATCCACAGGTTGGAATGTATATACAGGGGGTAGAGGAAGAGAAGCTGCCGCCGGGTTTGCGCTGATGCAGGTGGGGACAGCAGGGCCCATATTTACAATCAATAGGTAGGGGAGGCATATACAAGGAGTAGAGGAAGAGAAGCTACCGCCGGGCTTGCGCTGATGCAGGTGGCGACAGCAGAGCCCATATTTACAATCAATAGGTAGGGGAGGCATATACAAGGGGTAGAGGAAGAGTAGCTGCCGCCGGGAGAGCGCTGATGCCGGTGGCGACAGCAGGGCCCATATTTACAATCAATAGGTAGGGGAGGCATATACAAGGGGTAGAGGAAGAGAAGCTGCCGCCGGGAGTGCTCTGATGCAGGTGGCGACAGCAGGGCCCATACTCACAATCTACAGGTTGGAATGCATATACAGGGGGTAGAGGAATAGAAGCTGCCGCCGGGTTTGCGCTGATGCAGGTGGCGACAGCAGGGCCCATATTTACAATCAATAGGTAGGGGAGGCATATACAAGGGGTAGAGGAAGAGAAGCTGCCGCCGGGAGTGCGCTGATGCAGGTGGCGACAGCAGGGCCCATATTTACAAATAATAGGTAGGGGAGGCATATACAAGGGGTAGAGGAAGAGAAGCTGCCGCCGGGAGTGCGCTGATGCAGGTGGCGACAGCAGGGCCCATACTCACAATCCACAGGTTGGAATGTATATACAGGGGGTAGAGGAAGAGAAGCTGCCGCCGGGTTTGCGCTGATGCAGGTGGCGACAGCAGGGCCCATATCCATAATCAATAGGCAGGGGAGGCATATACAGGGAGTAGAGGAAGAGAAGCTGCCGCCGGGCTTGCGCTGATGCAGGTGGCGACAGCAGGGCCCATATCCATAATCAATAGGCAGGGGAGGCATATACAAGGGGTAGAGGAAGAGAAGCTGCCGCCGGGCTTGCGCTGATGCAGGTGGTGACAGCAGGGCCCATATTCACAATCAATAGGCAGGGGAAGCATATACAAGGGGTAGAGGAAGAGAAGCTGCCGCCGGGAGTGCGCTGGTGCAGGTGGCGACAGCAGGGCCCATACTCACAATCTACAGGTAGGAATGCATATACAGGGAGTAGAGGAAGAGAAGCTGCCGCCGGGCTTGCGCTGATGCAGGTGGCGACAGCAGTGCCCATATCCATAATCAATAGGCAGGGGAGGCATATACAAGGGGTAGAGGAAGAGAAGCTGCCGCCGGGAGTGTGCTGATGCAGGTGGCGACAGCAGGGCCCATACTCACAATCTACAGGTAGGAATGCATATACAGGGAGTAGAGGAAGAGAAGCTGCCGCCGGGCTTGCGCTGATGCAGGTGGCGACAGCAGTGCCCATATCCATAATCAATAGGCAGGGGAGGCATATACAAGGGGAAGAGGAAGAGAAGCTGCCGCCGGGCGTGCGCTGATGCAGGTGGTGACAGCAGGGCCCATATTTACAATCAATAGGTAGGGGAGGCATATACAAGGAGTAGAGGAAGAGAAGCTGCCGCCGGTAGTGCGCTGATGCAGGTGGCGACATCAGGGCCCATACTCACAATCTACAGGTTGGAATGCATATACAGGGGGTAGAGGAAGAGAAGCTGCCGCCGGGTTTGCGCTGATGCAGGTGGCGACAGCAGGGCCCATATTTACAATCAATAGGTAGGGGAGGCATATACAAGGAGTAGAGGAAGAGAAGCTGCCGCCGGGCTTGCGCTGATGCAGGTGGCGAAAGCAGGGCACATATTTACAATCAATAGGTAGGGGAGGCATATACAAGGGGTAGAGGAAGAGAAGCTGCCGCCGGGAGTGCGCTGATGCAGGTGGCGACAGCAGGACCCATACTCACAATCCACAGGTTGGAATGTATATACAGGGGGTAGAGGAAGAGAAGCTGCCGCCGGGTTTGCGCTGATGCAGGTGGGGACAGCAGGGCCCATATTTACAATCAATAGGTAGGGGAGGCATATACAAGGAGTAGAGGAAGAGAAGCTACCGCCGGGCTTGCGCTGATGCAGGTGGCGACAGCAGGGCCCATATTTACAATCAATAGGTAGGGGAGGCATATACAAGGGGTAGAGGAAGAGTAGCTGCCGCCGGGAGAGCGCTGATGCCGGTGGCGACAGCAGGGCCCATATTTACAATCAATAGGTAGGGGAGGCATATACAAGGGGTAGAGGAAGAGAAGCTGCCGCCGGGAGTGCTCTGATGCAGGTGGCGACAGCAGGGCCCATACTCACAATCTACAGGTTGGAATGCATATACAGGGGGTAGAGGAATAGAAGCTGCCGCCGGGTTTGCGCTGATGCAGGTGGCGACAGCAGGGCCCATATTTACAATCAATAGGTAGGGGAGGCATATACAAGGGGTAGAGGAAGAGAAGCTGCCGCCGGGAGTGCGCTGATGCAGGTGGCGACAGCAGGGCCCATATTTACAAATAATAGGTAGGGGAGGCATATACAAGGGGTAGAGGAAGAGAAGCTGCCGCCGGGAGTGCGCTGATGCAGGTGGCGACAGCAGGGCCCATACTCACAATCCACAGGTTGGAATGTATATACAGGGGGTAGAGGAAGAGAAGCTGCCGCCGGGTTTGCGCTGATGCAGGTGGCGACAGCAGGGCCCATATCCATAATCAATAGGCAGGGGAGGCATATACAGGGAGTAGAGGAAGAGAAGCTGCCGCCGGGCTTGCGCTGATGCAGGTGGCGACAGCAGGGCCCATATCCATAATCAATAGGCAGGGGAGGCATATACAAGGGGTAGAGGAAGAGAAGCTGCCGCCGGGCTTGCGCTGATGCAGGTGGTGACAGCAGGGCCCATATTCACAATCAATAGGCAGGGGAAGCATATACAAGGGGTAGAGGAAGAGAAGCTGCCGCCGGGAGTGCGCTGGTGCAGGTGGCGACAGCAGGGCCCATACTCACAATCTACAGGTAGGAATGCATATACAGGGAGTAGAGGAAGAGAAGCTGCCGCCGGGCTTGCGCTGATGCAGGTGGCGACAGCAGTGCCCATATCCATAATCAATAGGCAGGGGAGGCATATACAAGGGGTAGAGGAAGAGAAGCTGCCGCCGGGAGTGTGCTGATGCAGGTGGCGACAGCAGGGCCCATACTCACAATCTACAGGTAGGAATGCATATACAGGGAGTAGAGGAAGAGAAGCTGCCGCCGGGCTTGCGCTGATGCAGGTGGCGACAGCAGTGCCCATATCCATAATCAATAGGCAGGGGAGGCATATACAAGGGGAAGAGGAAGAGAAGCTGCCGCCGGGCGTGCGCTGATGCAGGTGGTGACAGCAGGGCCCATATTTACAATCAATAGGTAGGGGAGGCATATACAAGGAGTAGAGGAAGAGAAGCTGCCGCCGGTAGTGCGCTGATGCAGGTGGCGACATCAGGGCCCATACTCACAATCTACAGGTTGGAATGCATATACAGGGGGTAGAGGAAGAGAAGCTGCCGCCGGGTTTGCGCTGATGCAGGTGGCGACAGCAGGGCCCATATTTACAATCAATAGGTAGGGGAGGCATATACAAGGAGTAGAGGAAGAGAAGCTGCCGCCGGGCTTGCGCTGATGCAGGTGGCGAAAGCAGGGCACATATTTACAATCAATAGGTAGGGGAGGCATATACAAGGGGTAGAGGAAGAGAAGCTGCCGCCGGGAGTGCGCTGATGCAGGTGGCGACAGCAGGACCCATACTCACAATCCACAGGTTGGAATGTATATACAGGGGGTAGAGGAAGAGAAGCTGCCGCCGGGTTTGCGCTGATGCAGGTGGGGACAGCAGGGCCCATATTTACAATCAATAGGTAGGGGAGGCATATACAAGGAGTAGAGGAAGAGAAGCTACCGCCGGGCTTGCGCTGATGCAGGTGGCGACAGCAGGGCCCATATTTACAATCAATAGGTAGGGGAGGCATATACAAGGGGTAGAGGAAGAGTAGCTGCCGCCGGGAGAGCGCTGATGCCGGTGGCGACAGCAGGGCCCATATTTACAATCAATAGGTAGGGGAGGCATATACAAGGGGTAGAGGAAGAGAAGCTGCCGCCGGGAGTGCTCTGATGCAGGTGGCGACAGCAGGGCCCATACTCACAATCTACAGGTTGGAATGCATATACAGGGGGTAGAGGAATAGAAGCTGCCGCCGGGTTTGCGCTGATGCAGGTGGCGACAGCAGGGCCCATATTTACAATCAATAGGTAGGGGAGGCATATACAAGGGGTAGAGGAAGAGAAGCTGCCGCCGGGAGTGCGCTGATGCAGGTGGCGACAGCAGGGCCCATATTTACAAATAATAGGTAGGGGAGGCATATACAAGGGGTAGAGGAAGAGAAGCTGCCGCCGGGAGTGCGCTGATGCAGGTGGCGACAGCAGGGCCCATACTCACAATCCACAGGTTGGAATGTATATACAGGGGGTAGAGGAAGAGAAGCTGCCGCCGGGTTTGCGCTGATGCAGGTGGCGACAGCAGGGCCCATATCCATAATCAATAGGCAGGGGAGGCATATACAGGGAGTAGAGGAAGAGAAGCTGCCGCCGGGCTTGCGCTGATGCAGGTGGCGACAGCAGGGCCCATATCCATAATCAATAGGCAGGGGAGGCATATACAAGGGGTAGAGGAAGAGAAGCTGCCGCCGGGCTTGCGCTGATGCAGGTGGTGACAGCAGGGCCCATATTCACAATCAATAGGCAGGGGAAGCATATACAAGGGGTAGAGGAAGAGAAGCTGCCGCCGGGAGTGCGCTGATGCAGGTGGCGACAGCAGGGCCCATATTTACAATCAATAGGTAGGGGAGGCATATACAAGGGGTAGAGGAAGAGAAGCTGCCGCCGGGAGTGCTCTGATGCAGGTGGCGACAGCAGGGCCCATACTCACAATCTACAGGTTGGAATGCATATACAGGGGGTAGAGGAATAGAAGCTGCCGCCGGGTTTGCGCTGATGCAGGTGGCGACAGCAGGGCCCATATTTACAATCAATAGGTAGGGGAGGCATATACAAGGGGTAGAGGAAGAGAAGCTGCCGCCGGGAGTGCTCTGATGCAGGTGGCGACAGCAGGGCCCATACTCACAATCTACAGGTTGGAATGCATATACAGGGGGTAGAGGAATAGAAGCTGCCGCCGGGTTTGCGCTGATGCAGGTGGCGACAGCAGGGCCCATATTTACAATCAATAGGTAGGGGAGGCATATACAAGGGGTAGAGGAAGAGAAGCTGCCGCCGGGAGTGCGCTGATGCAGGTGGCGACAGCAGGGCCAATACTCACAATCCACAGGTTGGAATGTATATACAGGGGGTAGAGGAAGAGAAGCTGCCGCCAGGTTTGCGCTGATGCAGGTGGCGACAGCAGGGCCCATATCCATAATCAATAGGCAGGGGAGGCATATACAAGGGGTAGAGGAAGAGAAGCTGCCGCCGGGCTTGCGCTGATGCAGGTGGTGACAGCAAGGCCCATATTCACAATCAATAGGCAGGGGAAGCATATACAAGGGGTAGAGGAAGAGAAGCTGCCGCCGGGAGTGCGCTGATGCAGGTGGCGACAGCAGGGCCCATATTTACAATCAATAGGTAGGGGAGGCATATACAAGGGGTAGAGGAAGAGAAGCTGCCGCCGGGAGTGCGCTGATGCAGGTGGCGACAGCAGGGCCCATACTCACAATCTACAGGTTGGAATGCATATACAGGGGGTAGAGGAAGAGAAGCTGCCGCCGGGTGTGCGCTGATGCAGGTGGCGACAGCAGGGTCCATATTTACAATCAATAGGTAGGGGAGGCATATACAAGGGGTAGAGGAAGAGAAGCTGCCGCCGGGAGTGCGCTGATGCAGGTGGCGACAGCAGGGCCCATATTTACAATCAATAGGTAGGGGAGGCATATACAAGGAGTAGAGGAAGAGAAGCTGCCGCCGGGCTTGCGCTGATGCAGGTGGCGAAAGCAGGGCCCATACTCACAATCTACAGGTTGGAATGCATATACAGGGGGTAGAGGAAGAGAAGCTGCCGCCGGGTTTGCGCTGATGCAGGTGGCGACAGCAGGGCCCACATTTACAATCAATAGGTAGGGGAGGCATATACAAGGGGTAGAGGAAGAGAAGCTGCCGCCGGGAGTGCGCTGGTGCAGGTGGCGACAGCAGGGCCCATACTCACAATCTACAGGTAGGAATGCATATACAGGGAGTAGAGGAAGAGAAGCTGCCGCCGGGCTTGCGCTGATGCAGGTGGCGACAGCAGTGCCCATATCCATAATCAATAGGCAGGGGAGGCATATACAAGGGGTAGAGGAAGAGAAGCTGCCGCCGGGAGTGTGCTGATGCAGGTGGCGACAGCAGGGCCCATACTCACAATCTACAGGTAGGAATGCATATGCAGGGAGTAGAGGAAGAGAAGCTGCCGCCGGGCTTGCGCTGATGCAGGTGGCGACAGCAGTGCCCATATCCATAATCAATAGGCAGGGGAGGCATATACAAGGGGAAGAGGAAGAGAAGCTGCCGCCGGGCGTGCGCTGATGCAGGTGGTGACAGCAGGGCCCATATTTACAATCAATAGGTAGGGGAGGCATATACAAGGAGTAGAGGAAGAGAAGCTGCCGCCGGTAGTGCGCTGATGCAGGTGGCGACATCAGGGCCCATACTCACAATCTACAGGTTGGAATGCATATACAGGGGGTAGAGGAAGAGAAGCTGCCGCCGGGTTTGCGCTGATGCAGGTGGCGACAGCAGGGCCCATATTTACAATCAATAGGTAGGGGAGGCATATACAAGGGGTAGAGGAAGAGTAGCTGCCGCCGGGAGAGCGCTGATGCCGGTGGCGACAGCAGGGCCCATATTTACAATCAATAGGTAGGGGAGGCATATACAAGGGGTAGAGGAAGAGAAGCTGCCGCCGGGAGTGCTCTGATGCAGGTGGCGACAGCAGGGCCCATACTCACAATCTACAGGTTGGAATGCATATACAGGGGGTAGAGGAATAGAAGCTGCCGCCGGGTTTGCGCTGATGCAGGTGGCGACAGCAGGGCCCATATTTACAATCAATAGGTAGGGGAGGCATATACAAGGGGTAGAGGAAGAGAAGCTGCCGCCGGGAGTGCGCTGATGCAGGTGGCGACAGCAGGGCCCATATTTACAAATAATAGGTAGGGGAGGCATATACAAGGGGTAGAGGAAGAGAAGCTGCCGCCGGGAGTGCGCTGATGCAGGTGGCGACAGCAGGGCCCATACTCACAATCCACAGGTTGGAATGTATATACAGGGGGTAGAGGAAGAGAAGCTGCCGCCGGGTTTGCGCTGATGCAGGTGGCGACAGCAGGGCCCATATCCATAATCAATAGGCAGGGGAGGCATATACAGGGAGTAGAGGAAGAGAAGCTGCCGCCGGGCTTGCGCTGATGCAGGTGGCGACAGCAGGGCCCATATCCATAATCAATAGGCAGGGGAGGCATATACAAGGGGTAGAGGAAGAGAAGCTGCCGCCGGGCTTGCGCTGATGCAGGTGGTGACAGCAGGGCCCATATTCACAATCAATAGGCAGGGGAAGCATATACAAGGGGTAGAGGAAGAGAAGCTGCCGCCGGGAGTGCGCTGGTGCAGGTGGCGACAGCAGGGCCCATACTCACAATCTACAGGTAGGAATGCATATACAGGGAGTAGAGGAAGAGAAGCTGCCGCCGGGCTTGCGCTGATGCAGGTGGCGACAGCAGTGCCCATATCCATAATCAATAGGCAGGGGAGGCATATACAAGGGGTAGAGGAAGAGAAGCTGCCGCCGGGAGTGTGCTGATGCAGGTGGCGACAGCAGGGCCCATACTCACAATCTACAGGTAGGAATGCATATACAGGGAGTAGAGGAAGAGAAGCTGCCGCCGGGCTTGCGCTGATGCAGGTGGCGACAGCAGTGCCCATATCCATAATCAATAGGCAGGGGAGGCATATACAAGGGGAAGAGGAAGAGAAGCTGCCGCCGGGCGTGCGCTGATGCAGGTGGTGACAGCAGGGCCCATATTTACAATCAATAGGTAGGGGAGGCATATACAAGGAGTAGAGGAAGAGAAGCTGCCGCCGGTAGTGCGCTGATGCAGGTGGCGACATCAGGGCCCATACTCACAATCTACAGGTTGGAATGCATATACAGGGGGTAGAGGAAGAGAAGCTGCCGCTGGGTTTGCGCTGATGCAGGTGGCGACAGCAGGGCCCATATTTACAATCAATAGGTAGGGGAGGCATATACAAGGAGTAGAGGAAGAGAAGCTGCCGCCGGGCTTGCGCTGATGCAGGTGGCGAAAGCAGGGCACATATTTACAATCAATAGGTAGGGGAGGCATATACAAGGGGTAGAGGAAGAGAAGCTGCCGCCGGGAGTGCGCTGATGCAGGTGGCGACAGCAGGACCCATACTCACAATCCACAGGTTGGAATGTATATACAGGGGGTAGAGGAAGAGAAGCTGCCGCCGGGTTTGCGCTGATGCAGGTGGGGACAGCAGGGCCCATATTTACAATCAATAGGTAGGGGAGGCATATACAAGGAGTAGAGGAAGAGAAGCTACCGCCGGGCTTGCGCTGATGCAGGTGGCGACAGCAGGGCCCATATTTACAATCAATAGGTAGGGGAGGCATATACAAGGGGTAGAGGAAGAGTAGCTGCCGCCGGGAGTGCTCTGATGCAGGTGGCGACAGCAGGGCCCATACTCACAATCTACAGGTTGGAATGCATATACAGGGGGTAGAGGAATAGAAGCTGCCGCCGGGTTTGCGCTGATGCAGGTGGCGACAGCAGGGCCCATATTTACAATCAATAGGTAGGGGAGGCATATACAAGGGGTAGAGGAAGAGAAGCTGCCGCCGGGAGTGCGCTGATGCAGGTGGCGACAGCAGGGCCCATATTTACAAATAATAGGTAGGGGAGGCATATACAAGGGGTAGAGGAAGAGAAGCTGCCGCCGGGAGTGCGCTGATGCAGGTGGCGACAGCAGGGCCCATACTCACAATCCACAGGTTGGAATGTATATACAGGGGGTAGAGGAAGAGAAGCTGCCGCCGGGTTTGCGCTGATGCAGGTGGCGACAGCAGGGCCCATATCCATAATCAATAGGCAGGGGAGGCATATACAGGGAGTAGAGGAAGAGAAGCTGCCGCCGGGCTTGCGCTGATGCAGGTGGCGACAGCAGGGCCCATATCCATAATCAATAGGCAGGGGAGGCATATACAAGGGGTAGAGGAAGAGAAGCTGCCGCCGGGCTTGCGCTGATGCAGGTGGTGACAGCAGGGCCCATATTCACAATGAATAGGCAGGGGAAGCATATACAAGGGGTAGAGGAAGAGAAGCTGCCGCCGGGAGTGCGCTGATGCAGGTGGCGACAGCAGGGCCCATACTTACAATCAATAGGTAGGGGAGGCATATACAAGGGGTAGAGGAAGAGAAGCTGCCGCCGGGAGTGCTCTGATGCAGGTGGCGACAGCAGGGCCCATACTCACAATCTACAGGTTGGAATGCATATACAGGGGGTAGAGGAATAGAAGCTGCCGCCGGGTTTGCGCTGATGCAGGTGGCGACAGCAGGGCCCATATTTACAATCAATAGGTAGGGGAGGCATATACAAGGGGTAGAGGAAGAGAAGCTGCCGCCGGGAGTGCTCTGATGCAGGTGGCGACAGCAGGGCCCATACTCACAATCTACAGGTTGGAATGCATATACAGGGGGTAGAGGAATAGAAGCTGCCGCCGGGTTTGCGCTGATGCAGGTGGCGACAGCAGGGCCCATATTTACAATCAATAGGTAGGGGAGGCATATACAAGGGGTAGAGGAAGAGAAGCTGCCGCCGGGAGTGCGCTGATGCAGGTGGCGACAGCAGGGCCAATACTCACAATCCACAGGTTGGAATGTATATACAGGGGGTAGAGGAAGAGAAGCTGCCGCCAGGTTTGCGCTGATGCAGGTGGCGACAGCAGGGCCCATATCCATAATCAATAGGCAGGGGAGGCATATACAAGGGGTAGAGGAAGAGAAGCTGCCGCCGGGCTTGCGCTGATGCAGGTGGTGACAGCAAGGCCCATATTCACAATCAATAGGCAGGGGAAGCATATACAAGTGGTAGAGGAAGAGAAGCTGCCGCCGGGAGTGCGCTGATGCAGGTGGCGACAGCAGGGCCCATATTTACAATCAATAGGTAGGGGAGGCATATACAAGGGGTAGAGGAAGAGAAGCTGCCGCCGGGAGTGCGCTGATGCAGGTGGCGACAGCAGGGCCCATACTCACAATCTACAGGTTGGAATGCATATACAGGGGGTAGAGGAAGAGAAGCTGCCGCCGGGTGTGCGCTGATGCAGGTGGCGACAGCAGGGCCCATATTTACAATCAATAGGTAGGGGAGGCATATACAAGGGGTAGAGGAAGAGAAGCTGCCGCCGGGAGTGCGCTGATGCAGGTGGCGACAGCAGGGCCCATATTTACAATCAATAGGTAGGGGAGGCATATACAAGGAGTAGAGGAAGAGAAGCTGCCGCCGGGCTTGCGCTGATGCAGGTGGCGAAAGCAGGGCCCATACTCACAATCTACAGGTTGGAATGCATATACAGGGGGTAGAGGAAGAGAAGCTGCCGCCGGGTTTGCGCTGATGCAGGTGGCGACAGCAGGGCCCACATTTACAATCAATAGGTAGGGGAGGCATATACAAGGGGTAGAGGAAGAGAAGCTGCCGCCGGGAGTGCGCTGGTGCAGGTGGCGACAGCAGGGCCCATACTCACAATCTACAGGTAGGAATGCATATACAGGGAGTAGAGGAAGAGAAGCTGCCGCCGGGCTTGCGCTGATGCAGGTGGCGACAGCAGTGCCCATATCCATAATCAATAGGCAGGGGAGGCATATACAAGGGGTAGAGGAAGAGAAGCTGCCGCCGGGAGTGTGCTGATGCAGGTGGCGACAGCAGGGCCCATACTCACAATCTACAGGTAGGAATGCATATGCAGGGAGTAGAGGAAGAGAAGCTGCCGCCGGGCTTGCGCTGATGCAGGTGGCGACAGCAGTGCCCATATCCATAATCAATAGGCAGGGGAGGCATATACAAGGGGAAGAGGAAGAGAAGCTGCCGCCGGGCGTGCGCTGATGCAGGTGGTGACAGCAGGGCCCATATTTACAATCAATAGGTAGGGGAGGCATATACAAGGAGTAGAGGAAGAGAAGCTGCCGCCGGTAGTGCGCTGATGCAGGTGGCGACATCAGGGCCCATACTCACAATCTACAGGTTGGAATGCATATACAGGGGGTAGAGGAAGAGAAGCTGCCGCCGGGTTTGCGCTGATGCAGGTGGCGACAGCAGGGCCCATATTTACAATCAATAGGTAGGGGAGGCATATACAAGGAGTAGAGGAAGAGAAGCTGCCGCCAGGCTTGCGCTGATGCAGGTGGCGAAAGCAGGGCACATATTTACAATCAATAGGTAGGGGAGGCATATACAAGGGGTAGAGGAAGAGAAGCTGCCGCCGGGAGTGCGCTGATGCAGGTGGCGACAGCAGGACCCATACTCACAATCCACAGGTTGGAATGTATATACAGGGGGTAGAGGAAGAGAAGCTGCCGCCGGGTTTGCGCTGATGCAGGTGGGGACAGCAGGGCCCATATTTACAATCAATAGGTAGGGGAGGCATATACAAGGGGTAGAGGAAGAGTAGCTGCCGCCGGGAGAGCGCTGATGCCGGTGGCGACAGCAGGGCCCATATTTACAATCAATAGGTAGGGGAGGCATATACAAGGGGTAGAGGAAGAGAAGCTGCCGCCGGGAGTGCTCTGATGCAGGTGGCGACAGCAGGGCCCATACTCACAATCTACAGGTTGGAATGCATATACAGGGGGTAGAGGAATAGAAGCTGCCGCCGGGTTTGCGCTGATGCAGGTGGCGACAGCAGGGCCCATATTTACAATCAATAGGTAGGGGAGGCATATACAAGGGGTAGAGGAAGAGAAGCTGCCGCCGGGAGTGCGCTGATGCAGGTGGCGACAGCAGGGCCCATATTTACAAATAATAGGTAGGGGAGGCATATACAAGGGGTAGAGGAAGAGAAGCTGCCGCCGGGAGTGCGCTGATGCAGGTGGCGACAGCAGGGCCCATACTCACAATCCACAGGTTGGAATGTATATACAGGGGGTAGAGGAAGAGAAGCTGCCGCCGGGTTTGCGCTGATGCAGGTGGCGACAGCAGGGCCCATATCCATAATCAATAGGCAGGGGAGGCATATACAGGGAGTAGAGGAAGAGAAGCTGCCGCCGGGCTTGCGCTGATGCAGGTGGCGACAGCAGGGCCCATATCCATAATCAATAGGCAGGGGAGGCATATACAAGGGGTAGAGGAAGAGAAGCTGCCGCCGGGCTTGCGCTGATGCAGGTGGTGACAGCAGGGCCCATATTCACAATCAATAGGCAGGGGAAGCATATACAAGGGGTAGAGGAAGAGAAGCTGCCGCCGGGAGTGCGCTGGTGCAGGTGGCGACAGCAGGGCCCATACTCACAATCTACAGGTAGGAATGCATATACAGGGAGTAGAGGAAGAGAAGCTGCCGCCGGGCTTGCGCTGATGCAGGTGGCGACAGCAGTGCCCATATCCATAATCAATAGGCAGGGGAGGCATATACAAGGGGTAGAGGAAGAGAAGCTGCCGCCGGGAGTGTGCTGATGCAGGTGGCGACAGCAGGGCCCATACTCACAATCTACAGGTAGGAATGCATATACAGGGAGTAGAGGAAGAGAAGCTGCCGCCGGGCTTGCGCTGATGCAGGTGGCGACAGCAGTGCCCATATCCATAATCAATAGGCAGGGGAGGCATATACAAGGGGAAGAGGAAGAGAAGCTGCCGCCGGGCGTGCGCTGATGCAGGTGGTGACAGCAGGGCCCATATTTACAATCAATAGGTAGGGGAGGCATATACAAGGAGTAGAGGAAGAGAAGCTGCCGCCGGTAGTGCGCTGATGCAGGTGGCGACATCAGGGCCCATACTCACAATCTACAGGTTGGAATGCATATACAAGGAGTGGAGGAAGAGAAGCTGCCGCCGGGCTTGCGCTGATGCAGGTGGCGAAAGCAGGGCACATATTTACAATCAATAGGTAGGGGAGGCATATACAAGGGGTAGAGGAAGAGAAGCTGCCGCCGGGAGTGCGCTGATGCAGGTGGCGACAGCAGGACCCATACTCACAATCCACAGGTTGGAATGTATATACAGGGGGTAGAGGAAGAGAAGCTGCCGCCGGGTTTGCGCTGATGCAGGTGGGGACAGCAGGGCCCATATTTACAATCAATAGGTAGGGAAGGCATATACAAGGAGTAGAGGAAGAGAAGCTACCGCCGGGAGTGCTCTGATGCAGGTGGCGACAGCAGGGCCCATACTCACAATCTACAGGTTGGAATGCATATACAGGGGGTAGAGGAATAGAAGCTGCCGCCGGGTTTGCGCTGATGCAGGTGGCGACAGCAGGGCCCATATTTACAATCAATAGGTAGGGGAGGCATATACAAGGGGTAGAGGAAGAGAAGCTGCCGCCGGGAGTGCGCTGATGCAGGTGGCGACAGCAGGGCCCATATTTACAAATAATAGGTAGGGGAGGCATATACAAGGGGTAGAGGAAGAGAAGCTGCCGCCGGGAGTGCGCTGATGCAGGTGGCGACAGCAGGGCCCATACTCACAATCCACAGGTTGGAATGTATATACAGGGGGTAGAGGAAGAGAAGCTGCCGCCGGGTTTGCGCTGATGCAGGTGGCGACAGCAGGGCCCATATCCATAATCAATAGGCAGGGGAGGCATATACAGGGAGTAGAGGAAGAGAAGCTGCCGCCGGGCTTGCGCTGATGCAGGTGGCGACAGCAGGGCCCATATCCATAATCAATAGGCAGGGGAGGCATATACAAGGGGTAGAGGAAGAGAAGCTGCCGCCGGGCTTGCGCTGATGCAGGTGGTGACAGCAGGGCCCATATTCACAATCAATAGGCAGGGGAAGCATATACAAGGGGTAGAGGAAGAGAAGCTGCCGCCGGGAGTGCGCTGGTGCAGGTGGCGACAGCAGGGCCCATACTCACAATCTACAGGTAGGAATGCATATACAGGGAGTAGAGGAAGAGAAGCTGCCGCCGGGCTTGCGCTGATGCAGGTGGCGACAGCAGTGCCCATATCCATAATCAATAGGCAGGGGAGGCATATACAAGGGGTAGAGGAAGAGAAGCTGCCGCCGGGAGAGTGCTGATGCAGGTGGCGACAGCAGGGCCCATACTCACAATCTACAGGTTGGAATGCATATACAGGGGGTAGAGGAAGAGAAGCTGCCGCCGGGTTTGCGCTGATGCAGGTGGCGACAGCAGGGCCCATATTTACAATCAATAGGTAGGGGAGGCATATACAAGGAGTAGAGGAAGAGAAGCTGCCGCCGGTAGTGCGCTGATGCAGGTGGCGACATCAGGGCCCATACTCACAATCTACAGGTTGGAATGCATATACAGGGGGTAGAGGAAGAGAAGCTGCCGCCGGGTTTGCGCTGATGCAGGTGGCGACAGCAGGGCCCATATTTACAATCAATAGGTAGGGGAGGCATATACAAGGAGTAGAGGAAGAGAAGCTGCCGCCGGGCTTGCGCTGATGCAGGTGGCGAAAGCAGGGCACATATTTACAATCAATAGGTAGGGGAGGCATATACAAGGGGTAGAGGAAGAGAAGCTGCCGCCGGGAGTGCGCTGATGCAGGTGGCGACAGCAGGACCCATACTCACAATCCACAGGTTGGAATGTATATACAGGGGGTAGAGGAAGAGAAGCTGCCGCCGGGTTTGCGCTGATGCAGGTGGGGACAGCAGGGCCCATATTTACAATCAATAGGTAGGGGAGGCATATACAAGGAGTAGAGGAAGAGAAGCTACCGCCGGGCTTGCGCTGATGCAGGTGGCGACAGCAGGGCCCATATTTACAATCAATAGGTAGGGGAGGCATATACAAGGGGTAGAGGAAGAGTAGCTGCCGCCGGGAGAGCGCTGATGCCGGTGGCGACAGCAGGGCCCATATTTACAATCAATAGGTAGGGGAGGCATATACAAGGGGAGAGGAAGAGAAGCTGCCGCCGGGAGTGCGCTGATGCAGGTGGCGACAGCAGGGCCCATATTTACAAATAATAGGTAGGGGAGGCATATACAAGGGGTAGAGGAAGAGAAGCTGCCGCCGGGAGTGCGCTGATGCAGGTGGCGACAGCAGGGCCCATACTCACAATCCACAGGTTGGAATGTATATACAGGGGGTAGAGGAAGAGAAGCTGCCGCCGGGTTTGCGCTGATGCAGGTGGCGACAGCAGGGCCCATATCCATAATCAATAGGCAGGGGAGGCATATACAAGGGGTAGAGGAAGAGAAGCTGCCGCCGGGCTTGCGCTGATGCAGGTGGTGACAGCAGGGCCCATATTCACAATCAATAGGCCGGGGAAGCATATACAAGGGGTAGAGGAAGAGAAGCTGCCGCCGGGAGTGCGCTGATGCAGGTGGCGACAGCAGGGCCCATATTTACAATCAATAGGTAGGGGAGGCATATACAAGGGGTAGAGGAAGAGAAGCTGCCGCCGGGAGTGCTCTGATGCAGGTGGCGACAGCAGGGCCCATACTCACAATCTACAGGTTGGAATGCATATACAGGGGGTAGAGGAATAGAAGCTGCCGCCGGGTTTGCGCTGATGCAGGTGGCGACAGCAGGGCCCATATTTACAATCAATAGGTAGGGGAGGCATATACAAGGGGTAGAGGAAGAGAAGCTGCCGCCGGGAGTGCGCTGATGCAGGTGGCGACAGCAGGGCCCATATTTACAATCAATAGGTAGGGGAGGCATATACAAGGGGTAGAGGAAGAGAAGCTGCCGCCGGGAGTGCTCTGATGCAGGTGGCGACAGCAGGGCCCATACTCACAATCTACAGGTTGGAATGCATATACAGGGGGTAGAGGAATAGAAGCTGCCGCCGGGTTTGCGCTGATGCAGGTGGCGACAGCAGGGCCCATATTTACAATCAATAGGTAGGGGAGGCATATACAAGGGGTAGAGGAAGAGAAGCTGCCGCCGGGAGTGCGCTGATGCAGGTGGCGACAGCAGGGCCAATACTCACAATCCACAGGTTGGAATGTATATACAGGGGGTAGAGGAAGAGAAGCTGCCGCCGGGTTTGCGCTGATGCAGGTGGGGACAGCAGGGCCCATATTTACAATCAATAGGTAGGGAAGGCATATACAAGGAGTAGAGGAAGAGAAGCTACCGCCGGGAGTGCTCTGATGCAGGTGGCGACAGCAGGGCCCATACTCACAATCTACAGGTTGGAATGCATATACAGGGGGTAGAGGAATAGAAGCTGCCGCCGGGTTTGCGCTGATGCAGGTGGCGACAGCAGGGCCCATATTTACAATCAATAGGTAGGGGAGGCATATACAAGGGGTAGAGGAAGAGAAGCTGCCGCCGGGAGTGCGCTGATGCAGGTGGCGACAGCAGGGCCCATATTTACAAATAATAGGTAGGGGAGGCATATACAAGGGGTAGAGGAAGAGAAGCTGCCGCCGGGAGTGCGCTGATGCAGGTGGCGACAGCAGGGCCCATACTCACAATCCACAGGTTGGAATGTATATACAGGGGGTAGAGGAAGAGAAGCTGCCGCCGGGTTTGCGCTGATGCAGGTGGCGACAGCAGGGCCCATATCCATAATCAATAGGCAGGGGAGGCATATACAGGGAGTAGAGGAAGAGAAGCTGCCGCCGGGCTTGCGCTGATGCAGGTGGCGACAGCAGGGCCCATATCCATAATCAATAGGCAGGGGAGGCATATACAAGGGGTAGAGGAAGAGAAGCTGCCGCCGGGCTTGCGCTGATGCAGGTGGTGACAGCAGGGCCCATATTCACAATCAATAGGCAGGGGAAGCATATACAAGGGGTAGAGGAAGAGAAGCTGCCGCCGGGAGTGCGCTGGTGCAGGTGGCGACAGCAGGGCCCATACTCACAATCTACAGGTAGGAATGCATATACAGGGAGTAGAGGAAGAGAAGCTGCCGCCGGGCTTGCGCTGATGCAGGTGGCGACAGCAGTGCCCATATCCATAATCAATAGGCAGGGGAGGCATATACAAGGGGTAGAGGAAGAGAAGCTGCCGCCGGGAGAGTGCTGATGCAGGTGGCGACAGCAGGGCCCATACTCACAATCTACAGGTTGGAATGCATATACAGGGGGTAGAGGAAGAGAAGCTGCCGCCGGGTTTGCGCTGATGCAGGTGGCGACAGCAGGGCCCATATTTACAATCAATAGGTAGGGGAGGCATATACAAGGAGTAGAGGAAGAGAAGCTGCCGCCGGTAGTGCGCTGATGCAGGTGGCGACATCAGGGCCCATACTCACAATCTACAGGTTGGAATGCATATACAGGGGGTAGAGGAAGAGAAGCTGCCGCCGGGTTTGCGCTGATGCAGGTGGCGACAGCAGGGCCCATATTTACAATCAATAGGTAGGGGAGGCATATACAAGGAGTAGAGGAAGAGAAGCTGCCGCCGGGCTTGCGCTGATGCAGGTGGCGAAAGCAGGGCACATATTTACAATCAATAGGTAGGGGAGGCATATACAAGGGGTAGAGGAAGAGAAGCTGCCGCCGGGAGTGCGCTGATGCAGGTGGCGACAGCAGGACCCATACTCACAATCCACAGGTTGGAATGTATATACAGGGGGTAGAGGAAGAGAAGCTGCCGCCGGGTTTGCGCTGATGCAGGTGGGGACAGCAGGGCCCATATTTACAATCAATAGGTAGGGGAGGCATATACAAGGAGTAGAGGAAGAGAAGCTACCGCCGGGCTTGCGCTGATGCAGGTGGCGACAGCAGGGCCCATATTTACAATCAATAGGTAGGGGAGGCATATACAAGGGGTAGAGGAAGAGTAGCTGCCGCCGGGAGAGCGCTGATGCCGGTGGCGACAGCAGGGCCCATATTTACAATCAATAGGTAGGGGAGGCATATACAAGGGGAGAGGAAGAGAAGCTGCCGCCGGGAGTGCGCTGATGCAGGTGGCGACAGCAGGGCCCATATTTACAAATAATAGGTAGGGGAGGCATATACAAGGGGTAGAGGAAGAGAAGCTGCCGCCGGGAGTGCGCTGATGCAGGTGGCGACAGCAGGGCCCATACTCACAATCCACAGGTTGGAATGTATATACAGGGGGTAGAGGAAGAGAAGCTGCCGCCGGGTTTGCGCTGATGCAGGTGGCGACAGCAGGGCCCATATCCATAATCAATAGGCAGGGGAGGCATATACAAGGGGTAGAGGAAGAGAAGCTGCCGCCGGGCTTGCGCTGATGCAGGTGGTGACAGCAGGGCCCATATTCACAATCAATAGGCCGGGGAAGCATATACAAGGGGTAGAGGAAGAGAAGCTGCCGCCGGGAGTGCGCTGATGCAGGTGGCGACAGCAGGGCCCATATTTACAATCAATAGGTAGGGGAGGCATATACAAGGGGTAGAGGAAGAGAAGCTGCCGCCGGGAGTGCTCTGATGCAGGTGGCGACAGCAGGGCCCATACTCACAATCTACAGGTTGGAATGCATATACAGGGGGTAGAGGAATAGAAGCTGCCGCCGGGTTTGCGCTGATGCAGGTGGCGACAGCAGGGCCCATATTTACAATCAATAGGTAGGGGAGGCATATACAAGGGGTAGAGGAAGAGAAGCTGCCGCCGGGAGTGCGCTGATGCAGGTGGCGACAGCAGGGCCCATATTTACAATCAATAGGTAGGGGAGGCATATACAAGGGGTAGAGGAAGAGAAGCTGCCGCCGGGAGTGCTCTGATGCAGGTGGCGACAGCAGGGCCCATACTCACAATCTACAGGTTGGAATGCATATACAGGGGGTAGAGGAATAGAAGCTGCCGCCGGGTTTGCGCTGATGCAGGTGGCGACAGCAGGGCCCATATTTACAATCAATAGGTAGGGGAGGCATATACAAGGGGTAGAGGAAGAGAAGCTGCCGCCGGGAGTGCGCTGATGCAGGTGGCGACAGCAGGGCCAATACTCACAATCCACAGGTTGGAATGTATATACAGGGGGTAGAGGAAGAGAAGCTGCCGCCGGGCTAGCGCTGATGCAGGTGGCGACAGCAGGGCCCATATCCATAATCAATAGGCAGGGGAGGCATATACAAGGGGTAGAGGAAGAGAAGCTGCCGCCGGGCTTGCGCTGATGCAGGTGGCGACAGCAGGGCCCATATCCATAATCAATAGGCAGGGGAGGCATATACAGGGAGTAGAGGAAGAGAAGCTGCCGCCGGGCTTGCGCTGATGCAGGTGGCGACAGCAGGGCCCATATCCATAATCAATAGGCAGGGGAGGCATATACAAGGGGTAGAGGAAGAGAAGCTGCCGCCGGGCTTGCGCTGATGCAGGTGGTGACAGCAGGGCCCATATTCACAATCAATAGGCAGGGGAAGCATATACAAGGGGTAGAGGAAGAGAAGCTGCCGCCGGGAGTGCGCTGATGCAGGTGGCGACAGCAGGGCCCATATTTACAATCAATAGGTAGGGGAGGCATATACAAGGGGTAGAGGAAGAGAAGCTGCCGCCGGGAGTGCTCTGATGCAGGTGGCGACAGCAGGGCCCATACTCACAATCTACAGGTTGGAATGCATATACAGGGGGTAGAGGAATAGAAGCTGCCGCCGGGTTTGCGCTGATGCAGGTGGCGACAGCAGGGCCCATATTTACAATCAATAGGTAGGGGAGGCATATACAAGGGGTAGAGGAAGAGAAGCTGCCGCCGGGAGTGCTCTGATGCAGGTGGCGACAGCAGGGCCCATACTCACAATCTACAGGTTGGAATGCATATACAGGGGGTAGAGGAATAGAAGCTGCCGCCGGGTTTGCGCTGATGCAGGTGGCGACAGCAGGGCCCATATTTACAATCAATAGGTAGGGGAGGCATATACAAGGGGTAGAGGAAGAGAAGCTGCCGCCGGGAGTGCGCTGATGCAGGTGGCGACAGCAGGGCCAATACTCACAATCCACAGGTTGGAATGTATATACAGGGGGTAGAGGAAGAGAAGCTGCCGCCAGGTTTGCGCTGATGCAGGTGGCGACAGCAGGGCCCATATCCATAATCAATAGGCAGGGGAGGCATATACAAGGGGTAGAGGAAGAGAAGCTGCCGCCGGGCTTGCGCTGATGCAGGTGGTGACAGCAAGGCCCATATTCACAATCAATAGGCAGGGGAAGCATATACAAGGGGTAGAGGAAGAGAAGCTGCCGCCGGGAGTGCGCTGATGCAGGTGGCGACAGCAGGGCCCATATTTACAATCAATAGGTAGGGGAGGCATATACAAGGGGTAGAGGAAGAGAAGCTGCCGCCGGGAGTGCGCTGATGCAGGTGGCGACAGCAGGGCCCATACTCACAATCTACAGGTTGGAATGCATATACAGGGGGTAGAGGAAGAGAAGCTGCCGCCGGGTGTGCGCTGATGCAGGTGGCGACAGCAGGGTCCATATTTACAATCAATAGGTAGGGGAGGCATATACAAGGGGTAGAGGAAGAGAAGCTGCCGCCGGGAGTGCGCTGATGCAGGTGGCGACAGCAGGGCCCATATTTACAATCAATAGGTAGGGGAGGCATATACAAGGAGTAGAGGAAGAGAAGCTGCCGCCGGGCTTGCGCTGATGCAGGTGGCGAAAGCAGGGCCCATACTCACAATCTACAGGTTGGAATGCATATACAGGGGGTAGAGGAAGAGAAGCTGCCGCCGGGTTTGCGCTGATGCAGGTGGCGACAGCAGGGCCCACATTTACAATCAATAGGTAGGGGAGGCATATACAAGGGGTAGAGGAAGAGAAGCTGCCGCCGGGAGTGCGCTGGTGCAGGTGGCGACAGCAGGGCCCATACTCACAATCTACAGGTAGGAATGCATATACAGGGAGTAGAGGAAGAGAAGCTGCCGCCGGGCTTGCGCTGATGCAGGTGGCGACAGCAGTGCCCATATCCATAATCAATAGGCAGGGGAGGCATATACAAGGGGTAGAGGAAGAGAAGCTGCCGCCGGGAGTGTGCTGATGCAGGTGGCGACAGCAGGGCCCATACTCACAATCTACAGGTAGGAATGCATATGCAGGGAGTAGAGGAAGAGAAGCTGCCGCCGGGCTTGCGCTGATGCAGGTGGCGACAGCAGTGCCCATATCCATAATCAATAGGCAGGGGAGGCATATACAAGGGGAAGAGGAAGAGAAGCTGCCGCCGGGCGTGCGCTGATGCAGGTGGTGACAGCAGGGCCCATATTTACAATCAATAGGTAGGGGAGGCATATACAAGGAGTAGAGGAAGAGAAGCTGCCGCCGGTAGTGCGCTGATGCAGGTGGCGACATCAGGGCCCATACTCACAATCTACAGGTTGGAATGCATATACAGGGGGTAGAGGAAGAGAAGCTGCCGCCGGGTTTGCGCTGATGCAGGTGGCGACAGCAGGGCCCATATTTACAATCAATAGGTAGGGGAGGCATATACAAGGGGTAGAGGAAGAGTAGCTGCCGCCGGGAGAGCGCTGATGCCGGTGGCGACAGCAGGGCCCATATTTACAATCAATAGGTAGGGGAGGCATATACAAGGGGTAGAGGAAGAGAAGCTGCCGCCGGGAGTGCTCTGATGCAGGTGGCGACAGCAGGGCCCATACTCACAATCTACAGGTTGGAATGCATATACAGGGGGTAGAGGAATAGAAGCTGCCGCCGGGTTTGCGCTGATGCAGGTGGCGACAGCAGGGCCCATATTTACAATCAATAGGTAGGGGAGGCATATACAAGGGGTAGAGGAAGAGAAGCTGCCGCCGGGAGTGCGCTGATGCAGGTGGCGACAGCAGGGCCCATATTTACAAATAATAGGTAGGGGAGGCATATACAAGGGGTAGAGGAAGAGAAGCTGCCGCCGGGAGTGCGCTGATGCAGGTGGCGACAGCAGGGCCCATACTCACAATCCACAGGTTGGAATGTATATACAGGGGGTAGAGGAAGAGAAGCTGCCGCCGGGTTTGCGCTGATGCAGGTGGCGACAGCAGGGCCCATATCCATAATCAATAGGCAGGGGAGGCATATACAGGGAGTAGAGGAAGAGAAGCTGCCGCCGGGCTTGCGCTGATGCAGGTGGCGACAGCAGGGCCCATATCCATAATCAATAGGCAGGGGAGGCATATACAAGGGGTAGAGGAAGAGAAGCTGCCGCCGGGCTTGCGCTGATGCAGGTGGTGACAGCAGGGCCCATATTCACAATCAATAGGCAGGGGAAGCATATACAAGGGGTAGAGGAAGAGAAGCTGCCGCCGGGAGTGCGCTGGTGCAGGTGGCGACAGCAGGGCCCATACTCACAATCTACAGGTAGGAATGCATATACAGGGAGTAGAGGAAGAGAAGCTGCCGCCGGGCTTGCGCTGATGCAGGTGGCGACAGCAGTGCCCATATCCATAATCAATAGGCAGGGGAGGCATATACAAGGGGTAGAGGAAGAGAAGCTGCCGCCGGGAGTGTGCTGATGCAGGTGGCGACAGCAGGGCCCATACTCACAATCTACAGGTAGGAATGCATATACAGGGAGTAGAGGAAGAGAAGCTGCCGCCGGGCTTGCGCTGATGCAGGTGGCGACAGCAGTGCCCATATCCATAATCAATAGGCAGGGGAGGCATATACAAGGGGAAGAGGAAGAGAAGCTGCCGCCGGGCGTGCGCTGATGCAGGTGGTGACAGCAGGGCCCATATTTACAATCAATAGGTAGGGGAGGCATATACAAGGAGTAGAGGAAGAGAAGCTGCCGCCGGTAGTGCGCTGATGCAGGTGGCGACATCAGGGCCCATACTCACAATCTACAGGTTGGAATGCATATACAGGGGGTAGAGGAAGAGAAGCTGCCGCCGGGTTTGCGCTGATGCAGGTGGCGACAGCAGGGCCCATATTTACAATCAATAGGTAGGGGAGGCATATACAAGGAGTAGAGGAAGAGAAGCTGCCGCTGGGCTTGCGCTGATGCAGGTGGCGAAAGCAGGGCACATATTTACAATCACTAGGTAGGGGAGGCATATACAAGGGGTAGAGGAAGAGAAGCTGCCGCCGGGAGTGCGCTGATGCAGGTGGCGACAGCAGGACCCATACTCACAATCCACAGGTTGGAATGTATATACAGGGGGTAGAGGAAGAGAAGCTGCCGCCGGGTTTGCGCTGATGCAGGTGGGGACAGCAGGGCCCATATTTACAATCAATAGGTAGGGGAGGCATATACAAGGAGTAGAGGAAGAGAAGCTACCGCCGGGCTTGCGCTGATGCAGGTGGCGACAGCAGGGCCCATATTTACAATCAATAGGTAGGGGAGGCATATACAAGGGGTAGAGGAAGAGTAGCTGCCGCCGGGAGTGCTCTGATGCAGGTGGCGACAGCAGGGCCCATACTCACAATCTACAGGTTGGAATGCATATACAGGGGGTAGAGGAATAGAAGCTGCCGCCGGGTTTGCGCTGATGCAGGTGGCGACAGCAGGGCCCATATTTACAATCAATAGGTAGGGGAGGCATATACAAGGGGTAGAGGAAGAGAAGCTGCCGCCGGGAGTGCGCTGATGCAGGTGGCGACAGCAGGGCCCATATTTACAAATAATAGGTAGGGGAGGCATATACAAGGGGTAGAGGAAGAGAAGCTGCCGCCGGGAGTGCGCTGATGCAGGTGGCGACAGCAGGGCCCATACTCACAATCCACAGGTTGGAATGTATATACAGGGGGTAGAGGAAGAGAAGCTGCCGCCGGGTTTGCGCTGATGCAGGTGGCGACAGCAGGGCCCATATCCATAATCAATAGGCAGGGGAGGCATATACAGGGAGTAGAGGAAGAGAAGCTGCCGCCGGGCTTGCGCTGATGCAGGTGGCGACAGCAGGGCCCATATCCATAATCAATAGGCAGGGGAGGCATATACAAGGGGTAGAGGAAGAGAAGCTGCCGCCGGGCTTGCGCTGATGCAGGTGGTGACAGCAGGGCCCATATTCACAATGAATAGGCAGGGGAAGCATATACAAGGGGTAGAGGAAGAGAAGCTGCCGCCGGGAGTGCGCTGATGCAGGTGGCGACAGCAGGGCCCATACTTACAATCAATAGGTAGGGGAGGCATATACAAGGGGTAGAGGAAGAGAAGCTGCCGCCGGGAGTGCTCTGATGCAGGTGGCGACAGCAGGGCCCATACTCACAATCTACAGGTTGGAATGCATATACAGGGGGTAGAGGAATAGAAGCTGCCGCCGGGTTTGCGCTGATGCAGGTGGCGACAGCAGGGCCCATATTTACAATCAATAGGTAGGGGAGGCATATACAAGGGGTAGAGGAAGAGAAGCTGCCGCCGGGAGTGCTCTGATGCAGGTGGCGACAGCAGGGCCCATACTCACAATCTACAGGTTGGAATGCATATACAGGGGGTAGAGGAATAGAAGCTGCCGCCGGGTTTGCGCTGATGCAGGTGGCGACAGCAGGGCCCATATTTACAATCAATAGGTAGGGGAGGCATATACAAGGGGTAGAGGAAGAGAAGCTGCCGCCGGGAGTGTGCTGATGCAGGTGGCGACAGCAGGGCCAATACTCACAATCCACAGGTTGGAATGTATATACAGGGGGTAGAGGAAGAGAAGCTGCCGCCAGGTTTGCGCTGATGCAGGTGGCGACAGCAGGGCCCATATCCATAATCAATAGGCAGGGGAGGCATATACAAGGGGTAGAGGAAGAGAAGCTGCCGCCGGGCTTGCGCTGATGCAGGTGGTGACAGCAAGGCCCATATTCACAATCAATAGGCAGGGGAAGCATATACAAGGGGTAGAGGAAGAGAAGCTGCCGCCGGGAGTGCGCTGATGCAGGTGGCGACAGCAGGGCCCATATTTACAATCAATAGGTAGGGGAGGCATATACAAGGGGTAGAGGAAGAGAAGCTGCCGCCGGGAGTGCGCTGATGCAGGTGGCGACAGCAGGGCCCATACTCACAATCTACAGGTTGGAATGCATATACAGGGGGTAGAGGAAGAGAAGCTGCCGCCGGGTGTGCGCTGATGCAGGTGGCGACAGCAGGGCCCATATTTACAATCAATAGGTAGGGGAGGCATATACAAGGGGTAGAGGAAGAGAAGCTGCCGCCGGGAGTGCGCTGATGCAGGTGGCGACAGCAGGGCCCATATTTACAATCAATAGGTAGGGGAGGCATATACAAGGAGTAGAGGAAGAGAAGCTGCCGCCGGGCTTGCGCTGATGCAGGTGGCGAAAGCAGGGCCCATACTCACAATCTACAGGTTGGAATGCATATACAGGGGGTAGAGGAAGAGAAGCTGCCGCCGGGTTTGCGCTGATGCAGGTGGCGACAGCAGGGCCCACATTTACAATCAATAGGTAGGGGAGGCATATACAAGGGGTAGAGGAAGAGAAGCTGCCGCCGGGAGTGCGCTGGTGCAGGTGGCGACAGCAGGGCCCATACTCACAATCTACAGGTAGGAATGCATATACAGGGAGTAGAGGAAGAGAAGCTGCCGCCGGGCTTGCGCTGATGCAGGTGGCGACAGCAGTGCCCATATCCATAATCAATAGGCAGGGGAGGCATATACAAGGGGTAGAGGAAGAGAAGCTGCCGCCGGGAGTGTGCTGATGCAGGTGGCGACAGCAGGGCCCATACTCACAATCTACAGGTAGGAATGCATATGCAGGGAGTAGAGGAAGAGAAGCTGCCGCCGGGCTTGCGCTGATGCAGGTGGCGACAGCAGTGCCCATATCCATAATCAATAGGCAGGGGAGGCATATACAAGGGGAAGAGGAAGAGAAGCTGCCGCCGGGCGTGCGCTGATGCAGGTGGTGACAGCAGGGCCCATATTTACAATCAATAGGTAGGGGAGGCATATACAAGGAGTAGAGGAAGAGAAGCTGCCGCCGGTAGTGCGCTGATGCAGGTGGCGACATCAGGGCCCATACTCACAATCTACAGGTTGGAATGCATATACAGGGGGTAGAGGAAGAGAAGCTGCCGCCGGGTTTGCGCTGATGCAGGTGGCGACAGCAGGGCCCATATTTACAATCAATAGGTAGGGGAGGCATATACAAGGAGTAGAGGAAGAGAAGCTGCCGCCAGGCTTGCGCTGATGCAGGTGGCGAAAGCAGGGCACATATTTACAATCAATAGGTAGGGGAGGCATATACAAGGGGTAGAGGAAGAGAAGCTGCCGCCGGGAGTGCGCTGATGCAGGTGGCGACAGCAGGACCCATACTCACAATCCACAGGTTGGAATGTATATACAGGGGGTAGAGGAAGAGAAGCTGCCGCCGGGTTTGCGCTGATGCAGGTGGGGACAGCAGGGCCCATATTTACAATCAATAGGTAGGGGAGGCATATACAAGGGGTAGAGGAAGAGTAGCTGCCGCCGGGAGAGCGCTGATGCCGGTGGCGACAGCAGGGCCCATATTTACAATCAATAGGTAGGGGAGGCATATACAAGGGGTAGAGGAAGAGAAGCTGCCGCCGGGAGTGCTCTGATGCAGGTGGCGACAGCAGGGCCCATACTCACAATCTACAGGTTGGAATGCATATACAGGGGGTAGAGGAATAGAAGCTGCCGCCGGGTTTGCGCTGATGCAGGTGGCGACAGCAGGGCCCATATTTACAATCAATAGGTAGGGGAGGCATATACAAGGGGTAGAGGAAGAGAAGCTGCCGCCGGGAGTGCGCTGATGCAGGTGGCGACAGCAGGGCCCATATTTACAAATAATAGGTAGGGGAGGCATATACAAGGGGTAGAGGAAGAGAAGCTGCCGCCGGGAGTGCGCTGATGCAGGTGGCGACAGCAGGGCCCATACTCACAATCCACAGGTTGGAATGTATATACAGGGGGTAGAGGAAGAGAAGCTGCCGCCGGGTTTGCGCTGATGCAGGTGGCGACAGCAGGGCCCATATCCATAATCAATAGGCAGGGGAGGCATATACAGGGAGTAGAGGAAGAGAAGCTGCCGCCGGGCTTGCGCTGATGCAGGTGGCGACAGCAGGGCCCATATCCATAATCAATAGGCAGGGGAGGCATATACAAGGGGTAGAGGAAGAGAAGCTGCCGCCGGGCTTGCGCTGATGCAGGTGGTGACAGCAGGGCCCATATTCACAATCAATAGGCAGGGGAAGCATATACAAGGGGTAGAGGAAGAGAAGCTGCCGCCGGGAGTGCGCTGGTGCAGGTGGCGACAGCAGGGCCCATACTCACAATCTACAGGTAGGAATGCATATACAGGGAGTAGAGGAAGAGAAGCTGCCGCCGGGCTTGCGCTGATGCAGGTGGCGACAGCAGTGCCCATATCCATAATCAATAGGCAGGGGAGGCATATACAAGGGGTAGAGGAAGAGAAGCTGCCGCCGGGAGTGTGCTGATGCAGGTGGCGACAGCAGGGCCCATACTCACAATCTACAGGTAGGAATGCATATACAGGGAGTAGAGGAAGAGAAGCTGCCGCCGGGCTTGCGCTGATGCAGGTGGCGACAGCAGTGCCCATATCCATAATCAATAGGCAGGGGAGGCATATACAAGGGGAAGAGGAAGAGAAGCTGCCGCCGGGCGTGCGCTGATGCAGGTGGTGACAGCAGGGCCCATATTTACAATCAATAGGTAGGGGAGGCATATACAAGGAGTAGAGGAAGAGAAGCTGCCGCCGGTAGTGCGCTGATGCAGGTGGCGACATCAGGGCCCATACTCACAATCTACAGGTTGGAATGCATATACAAGGAGTGGAGGAAGAGAAGCTGCCGCCGGGCTTGCGCTGATGCAGGTGGCGAAAGCAGGGCACATATTTACAATCAATAGGTAGGGGAGGCATATACAAGGGGTAGAGGAAGAGAAGCTGCCGCCGGGAGTGCGCTGATGCAGGTGGCGACAGCAGGACCCATACTCACAATCCACAGGTTGGAATGTATATACAGGGGGTAGAGGAAGAGAAGCTGCCGCCGGGTTTGCGCTGATGCAGGTGGGGACAGCAGGGCCCATATTTACAATCAATAGGTAGGGAAGGCATATACAAGGAGTAGAGGAAGAGAAGCTACCGCCGGGAGTGCTCTGATGCAGGTGGCGACAGCAGGGCCCATACTCACAATCTACAGGTTGGAATGCATATACAGGGGGTAGAGGAATAGAAGCTGCCGCCGGGTTTGCGCTGATGCAGGTGGCGACAGCAGGGCCCATATTTACAATCAATAGGTAGGGGAGGCATATACAAGGGGTAGAGGAAGAGAAGCTGCCGCCGGGAGTGCGCTGATGCAGGTGGCGACAGCAGGGCCCATATTTACAAATAATAGGTAGGGGAGGCATATACAAGGGGTAGAGGAAGAGAAGCTGCCGCCGGGAGTGCGCTGATGCAGGTGGCGACAGCAGGGCCCATACTCACAATCCACAGGTTGGAATGTATATACAGGGGGTAGAGGAAGAGAAGCTGCCGCCGGGTTTGCGCTGATGCAGGTGGCGACAGCAGGGCCCATATCCATAATCAATAGGCAGGGGAGGCATATACAGGGAGTAGAGGAAGAGAAGCTGCCGCCGGGCTTGCGCTGATGCAGGTGGCGACAGCAGGGCCCATATCCATAATCAATAGGCAGGGGAGGCATATACAAGGGGTAGAGGAAGAGAAGCTGCCGCCGGGCTTGCGCTGATGCAGGTGGTGACAGCAGGGCCCATATTCACAATCAATAGGCAGGGGAAGCATATACAAGGGGTAGAGGAAGAGAAGCTGCCGCCGGGAGTGCGCTGGTGCAGGTGGCGACAGCAGGGCCCATACTCACAATCTACAGGTAGGAATGCATATACAGGGAGTAGAGGAAGAGAAGCTGCCGCCGGGCTTGCGCTGATGCAGGTGGCGACAGCAGTGCCCATATCCATAATCAATAGGCAGGGGAGGCATATACAAGGGGTAGAGGAAGAGAAGCTGCCGCCGGGAGAGTGCTGATGCAGGTGGCGACAGCAGGGCCCATACTCACAATCTACAGGTTGGAATGCATATACAGGGGGTAGAGGAAGAGAAGCTGCCGCCGGGTTTGCGCTGATGCAGGTGGCGACAGCAGGGCCCATATTTACAATCAATAGGTAGGGGAGGCATATACAAGGAGTAGAGGAAGAGAAGCTGCCGCCGGTAGTGCGCTGATGCAGGTGGCGACATCAGGGCCCATACTCACAATCTACAGGTTGGAATGCATATACAGGGGGTAGAGGAAGAGAAGCTGCCGCCGGGTTTGCGCTGATGCAGGTGGCGACAGCAGGGCCCATATTTACAATCAATAGGTAGGGGAGGCATATACAAGGAGTAGAGGAAGAGAAGCTGCCGCCGGGCTTGCGCTGATGCAGGTGGCGAAAGCAGGGCACATATTTACAATCAATAGGTAGGGGAGGCATATACAAGGGGTAGAGGAAGAGAAGCTGCCGCCGGGAGTGCGCTGATGCAGGTGGCGACAGCAGGACCCATACTCACAATCCACAGGTTGGAATGTATATACAGGGGGTAGAGGAAGAGAAGCTGCCGCCGGGTTTGCGCTGATGCAGGTGGGGACAGCAGGGCCCATATTTACAATCAATAGGTAGGGGAGGCATATACAAGGAGTAGAGGAAGAGAAGCTACCGCCGGGCTTGCGCTGATGCAGGTGGCGACAGCAGGGCCCATATTTACAATCAATAGGTAGGGGAGGCATATACAAGGGGTAGAGGAAGAGTAGCTGCCGCCGGGAGAGCGCTGATGCCGGTGGCGACAGCAGGGCCCATATTTACAATCAATAGGTAGGGGAGGCATATACAAGGGGAGAGGAAGAGAAGCTGCCGCCGGGAGTGCGCTGATGCAGGTGGCGACAGCAGGGCCCATATTTACAAATAATAGGTAGGGGAGGCATATACAAGGGGTAGAGGAAGAGAAGCTGCCGCCGGGAGTGCGCTGATGCAGGTGGCGACAGCAGGGCCCATACTCACAATCCACAGGTTGGAATGTATATACAGGGGGTAGAGGAAGAGAAGCTGCCGCCGGGTTTGCGCTGATGCAGGTGGCGACAGCAGGGCCCATATCCATAATCAATAGGCAGGGGAGGCATATACAAGGGGTAGAGGAAGAGAAGCTGCCGCCGGGCTTGCGCTGATGCAGGTGGTGACAGCAGGGCCCATATTCACAATCAATAGGCCGGGGAAGCATATACAAGGGGTAGAGGAAGAGAAGCTGCCGCCGGGAGTGCGCTGATGCAGGTGGCGACAGCAGGGCCCATATTTACAATCAATAGGTAGGGGAGGCATATACAAGGGGTAGAGGAAGAGAAGCTGCCGCCGGGAGTGCTCTGATGCAGGTGGCGACAGCAGGGCCCATACTCACAATCTACAGGTTGGAATGCATATACAGGGGGTAGAGGAATAGAAGCTGCCGCCGGGTTTGCGCTGATGCAGGTGGCGACAGCAGGGCCCATATTTACAATCAATAGGTAGGGGAGGCATATACAAGGGGTAGAGGAAGAGAAGCTGCCGCCGGGAGTGCGCTGATGCAGGTGGCGACAGCAGGGCCCATATTTACAATCAATAGGTAGGGGAGGCATATACAAGGGGTAGAGGAAGAGAAGCTGCCGCCGGGAGTGCTCTGATGCAGGTGGCGACAGCAGGGCCCATACTCACAATCTACAGGTTGGAATGCATATACAGGGGGTAGAGGAATAGAAGCTGCCGCCGGGTTTGCGCTGATGCAGGTGGCGACAGCAGGGCCCATATTTACAATCAATAGGTAGGGGAGGCATATACAAGGGGTAGAGGAAGAGAAGCTGCCGCCGGGAGTGCGCTGATGCAGGTGGCGACAGCAGGGCCAATACTCACAATCCACAGGTTGGAATGTATATACAGGGGGTAGAGGAAGAGAAGCTGCCGCCGGGCTTGCGCTGATGCAGGTGGCGACAGCAGGGCCCATATCCATAATCAATAGGCAGGGGAGGCATATACAAGGGGTAGAGGAAGAGAAGCTGCCGCCGGGCTTGCGCTGATGCAGGTGGTGACAGCAGGGCCCATATTCACAATCAATAGGCAGGGGAAGCATATACAAGGGGTAGAGAAAGAGAAGCTGCCGCCGGGAGTGCGCTGATGCAGGTGGCGACAGCAGGGCCCATATTTACAATCAATAGGTAGGGGAGGCATATACAAGGGGTAGAGGAAGAGAAGCTGCCGCCGGGAGTGCTCTGATGCAGGTGGCGACAGCAGGGCCCATACTCACAATCTACAGGTTGGAATGCATATACAGGGGGTAGAGGAATAGAAGCTGCCGCCGGGTTTGCGCTGATGCAGGTGGCGACAGCAGGGCCCATATTTACAATCAATAGGTAGGGAAGGCATATACAAGGGGTAGAGGAAGAGAAGCTGCCGCCGGGAGTGCGCTGATGCAGGTGGCGACAGCAGGGCCCATATTTACAATCAATAGGTAGGGGAGGCATATACAAGGGGTAGAGGAAGAAAAGCTGCCGCCGGGAGTGCGCTGATGCAGGTGGCGACAGCAGGGCCCATACTCACAATCCACAGGTTGGAATGTATATACAGGGGGTAGAGGAAGAGAAGCTGCCGCCGGGTGTGCGCTGATGCAGGTGGCGACAGCAGGGCCCATATTTACAATCAATAGGTAGGGGAGGCATATACAATGGGTAGAGGAAGAGAAGCTGCCGCCGGGAGTGCGCTGATGCAGGTGGCGACAGCAGGGCCCATATTTACAATCAATAGGTAGGGGAGGCATATACAAGGAGTAGAGAAAGAGAAGCTGCCGCCGGTAGTGCACTGATGCAGGTGGCGACAGCAGGGCCCATACTCACAATCTACAGGTTGGAATGCATATACAGGGGGTAGAGGAAGAGAAGCTGCCGCCGGGTTTGCGCTGATGCAGGTGGCGACAGCAGGGCCCATATTTACAATCAATAGGTAGGGGAGGCATATACAAGGAGTAGAGGAAGAGAAGCTGCCGCCGGGCTTGCGCTGATGCAGGTGGCGAAAGCAGGGCCCATACTCACAATCTACAGGTTGGAATGCATATACAGGGGGTAGAGGAAGAGAAGCTGCCGCCGGGCTTGCGCTGATGCAGGTGGCGACAGCAGTGCCCATATCCATAATCAATAGGCAGGGGAGGCATATACAAGGGGAAGAGGAAGAGAAGCTGCCGCCGGGCGTGCGCTGATGCAGGTGGTGACAGCAGGGCCTATATTCACAATCAATAGGCAGGGGAAGCATATACAAGGAGTAGAGGAAGAGAAGCTGCCGCCGGGAGTGCGCTGATGCAGGTGGCGACAGCAGGGCCCATATTTACAATCAATAGGTAGGGGAGGCATATACAAGGGGTAGAGGAAGAGAAGCTGCCGCCTGGAGTGCGCTGATGCAGGTGGAGACAGCAGGGCCCATACTCACAATCTACAGGTTGGAATGCATATACAGGGGGTAGAGGAAGAGAAGCTGCCGCCGGGTTTGCGCTGATGCAGGTGGCGACAGCAGGGCCCATATTTACAATCAATAGGTAGGGGAGGCATATACAAGGGGTAGAGGAAGAGAAGCTGCCGCCGGGAGTGCGCTGATGCAGGTGGCGACAGCAGGGCCCATATTTACAATCAATAGGTAGGGGAGGCATATACAAGGGGTAGAGGAAGAGAAGCTGCCGCCGGGAGTACGCTGATGCAGGTGGCGACAGCAGGACCCATATTTACAATCAATAGGTAGGGGAGGCATATACAAGGGGTAGAGGAAGAGAAGCTGCCGCCGGGAGTGCGCCGATGCAGGTGGCGACAGCAGGGCCCATACTCACAATCTACAGGTTGGAATGCATATACAGGGGGTAGAGGAAGAGAAGCTGCCGCCGGGTGTGCGCTGATGCAGGTGGCGACAGCAGGGCCCATATTTACAATCAATAGGTAGGGGAGGCATATACAAGGGGAAGAGGAAGAGAAGCTGCCGCCGGGAGTGCGCTGATGCAGGTGGCGACAGCAGGGCCCATATTTACAATCAATAGGTAGGGGAGGCATATACAAGGAGTAGAGGAAGAGAAGCTGCCGCCAGTAGTGCGCTGATGCAGGTGGCGACAGCAGGGCCCATACTCACAATCTACAGGTTGGAATGCATATACAGGGGGTAGAGGAAGAGAAGCTGCCGCCGGGTTTGCGCTGATGCAGGTGGCGACAGCAGGGCCCATATTTACAATCAATAGGTAGGGGAGGCATATACAAGGAGTAGAGGAAGAGAAGCTGCCGCCGGGCTTGCGCTGATGCAGGTGGCGAAAGCAGGGCCCATACTCACAATCTACAGGTTGGAATGCATATACAGGGGGTAGAGGAAGAGAAGCTGCCGCCGGGTTTGCGCTGATGCAGGTGGCGACAGCAGGGCCCACATTTACAATCAATAGGTAGGGGAGGCATATACAAGGGGTAGAGGAAGAGAAGCTGCCGCCGGGAGTGCGCTGGTGCAGGTGGCGACAGCAGGGCCCATACTCACAATCTACAGGTAGGAATGCATATACAGGGAGTAGAGGAAGAGAAGCTGCCGCCGGGCTTGCGCTGATGCAGGTGGCGACAGCAGTGCCCATATCCATAATCAATAGGCAGGGGAGGCATATACAAGGGGTAGAGGAAGAGAAGCTGCCGCCGGGAGTGTGCTGATGCAGGTGGCGACAACAGGGCCCATACTCACAATCTACAGGTAGGAATGCATATACAGGGAGTAGAGGAAGAGAAGCTGCCGCCGGGCTTGCGCTGATGCAGGTGGCGACAGCAGTGCCCATATCCATAATCAATAGGCAGGGGAGGCATATACAAGGGGAAGAGGAAGAGAAGCTGCCGCCGGGCGTGCGCTGATGCAGGTGGTGACAGCAGGGCCCATATTTACAATCAATAGGTAGGGGAGGCATATACAAGGAGTAGAGGAAGAGAAGCTGCCGCCGGTAGTGCGCTGATGCAGGTGGCGACATCAGGGCCCATACTCACAATCTACAGGTTGGAATGCATATACAGGGGGTAGAGGAAGAGAAGCTGCCGCCGGGTTTGCGCTGATGCAGGTGGCGACAGCAGGGCCCATATTTACAATCAATAGGTAGGGGAGGCATATACAAGGAGTAGAGGAAGAGAAGCTGCCGCCGGGCTTGCGCTGATGCAGGTGGCGAAAGCAGGGCACATATTTACAATCAATAGGTAGGGGAGGCATATACAAGGGGTAGAGGAAGAGAAGCTGCCGCCGGGAGTGCGCTGATGCAGGTGGCGACAGCAGGACCCATACTCACAATCCACAGGTTGGAATGTATATACAGGGGGTAGAGGAAGAGAAGCTGCCGCCGGGTTTGCGCTGATGCAGGTGGGGACAGCAGGGCCCATATTTACAATCAATAGGTAGGGGAGGCATATACAAGGAGTAGAGGAAGAGAAGCTACCGCCGGGCTTGCGCTGATGCAGGTGGCGACAGCAGGGCCCATATTTACAATCAATAGGTAGGGGAGGCATATACAAGGGGTAGAGGAAGAGTAGCTGCCGCCGGGAGAGCGCTGATGCCGGTGGCGACAGCAGGGCCCATATTTACAATCAATAGGTAGGGGAGGCATATACAAGGGGTAGAGGAAGAGAAGCTGCCGCCGGGAGTGCTCTGATGCAGGTGGCGACAGCAGGGCCCATACTCACAATCTACAGGTTGGAATGCATATACAGGGGGTAGAGGAATAGAAGCTGCCGCCGGGTTTGCGCTGATGCAGGTGGCGACAGCAGGGCCCATATTTACAATCAATAGGTAGGGGAGGCATATACAAGGGGTAGAGGAAGAGAAGCTGCCGCCGGGAGTGCGCTGATGCAGGTGGCGACAGCAGGGCCCATATTTACAAATAATAGGTAGGGGAGGCATATACAAGGGGTAGAGGAAGAGAAGCTGCCGCCGGGAGTGCGCTGATGCAGGTGGCGACAGCAGGGCCCATACTCACAATCCACAGGTTGGAATGTATATACAGGGGGTAGAGGAAGAGAAGCTGCCGCCGGGTTTGCGCTGATGCAGGTGGCGACAGCAGGGCCCATATCCATAATCAATCGGCAGGGGAGGCATATACAGGGAGTAGAGGAAGAGAAGCTGCCGCCGGGCTTGCGCTGATGCAGGTGGCGACAGCAGGGCCCATATCCATAATCAATAGGCAGGGGAGGCATATACAAGGGGTAGAGGAAGAGAAGCTGCCGCCGGGCTTGCGCTGATGCAGGTGGTGACAGCAGGGCCCATATTCACAATCAATAGGCAGGGGAAGCATATACAAGGGGTAGAGGAAGAGAAGCTGCCGCCGGGAGTGCGCTGATGCAGGTGGCGACAGCAGGGCCCATACTCACAATCTACAGGTAGGAATGCATATGCAGGGAGTAGAGGAAGAGAAGCTGCCGCCGGGCTTGCGCTGATGCAGGTGGCGACAGCAGTGCCCATATCCATAATCAATAGGCAGGGGAGGCATATACAAGGGGAAGAGGAAGAGAAGCTGCCGCCGGGCGTGCGCTGATGCAGGTGGTGACAGCAGGGCCCATATTTACAATCAATAGGTAGGGGAGGCATATACAAGGGGTAGAGGAAGAGTAGCTGCCGCCGGGAGAGCGCTGATGCCGGTGGCGACAGCAGGGCCCATATTTACAATCAATAGGTAGGGGAGGCATATACAAGGGGTAGAGGAAGAGAAGCTGCCGCCGGGAGTGCTCTGATGCAGGTGGCGACATCAGGGCCCATACTCACAATCTACAGGTAGGAATGCATATACAGGGAGTAGAGGAAGAGAAGCTGCCGCCGGGCTTGCGCTGATGCAGGTGGCGACAGCAGTGCCCATATCCATAATCAATAGGCAGGGGAGGCATATACAAGGGGTAGAGGAAGAGAAGCTGCCGCCGGGAGTGTGCTGATGCAGGTGGCGACAGCAGGGCCCATACTCACAATCTACAGGTAGGAATGCATATACAGGGAGTAGAGGAAGAGAAGCTGCCGCCGGGCTTGCGCTGATGCAGGTGGCGACAGCAGTGCCCATATCCATAATCAATAGGCAGGGGAGGCATATACAAGGGGAAGAGGAAGAGAAGCTGCCGCCGGGCGTGCGCTGATGCAGGTGGTGACAGCAGGGCCCATATTTACAATCAATAGGTAGGGGAGGCATATACAAGGAGTAGAGGAAGAGAAGCTGCCGCCGGTAGTGCGCTGATGCAGGTGGCGACATCAGGGCCCATACTCACAATCTACAGGTTGGAATGCATATACAGGGGGTAGAGGAAGAGAAGCTGCCGCCGGGTTTGCGCTGATGCAGGTGGCGACAGCAGGGCCCATATTTACAATCAATAGGTAGGGGAGGCATATACAAGGAGTAGAGGAAGAGAAGCTGCCGCCGGGCTTGCGCTGATGCAGGTGGCGAAAGCAGGGCACATATTTACAATCAATAGGTAGGGGAGGCATATACAAGGGGTAGAGGAAGAGAAGCTGCCGCCGGGAGTGCGCTGATGCAGGTGGCGACAGCAGGACCCATACTCACAATCCACAGGTTGGAATGTATATACAGGGGGTAGAGGAAGAGAAGCTGCCGCCGGGTTTGCGCTGATGCAGGTGGGGACAGCAGGGCCCATATTTACAATCAATAGGTAGGGGAGGCATATACAAGGAGTAGAGGAAGAGAAGCTACCGCCGGGCTTGCGCTGATGCAGGTGGCGACAGCAGGGCCCATATTTACAATCAATAGGTAGGGGAGGCATATACAAGGGGTAGAGGAAGAGTAGCTGCCGCCGGGAGTGCTCTGATGCAGGTGGCGACAGCAGGGCCCATACTCACAATCTACAGGTTGGAATGCATATACAGGGGGTAGAGGAATAGAAGCTGCCGCCGGGTTTGCGCTGATGCAGGTGGCGACAGCAGGGCCCATATTTACAATCAATAGGTAGGGGAGGCATATACAAGGGGTAGAGGAAGAGAAGCTGCCGCAGGGAGTGCGCTGATGCAGGTGGCGACAGCAGGGCCCATATTTACAAATAATAGGTAGGGGAGGCATATACAAGGGGTAGAGGAAGAGAAGCTGCCGCCGGGAGTGCGCTGATGCAGGTGGCGACAGCAGGGCCCATACTCACAATCCACAGGTTGGAATGTATATACAGGGGGTAGAGGAAGAGAAGCTGCCGCCGGGTTTGCGCTGATGCAGGTGGCGACAGCAGGGCCCATATCCATAATCAATAGGCAGGGGAGGCATATACAGGGAGTAGAGGAAGAGAAGCTGCCGCCGGGCTTGCGCTGATGCAGGTGGTGACAGCAGGGCCCATATTCACAATCAATAGGCAGGGGAAGCATATACAAGGGGTAGAGGAAGAGAAGCTGCCGCCGGGAGTGCGCTGATGTAGGTGGCGACAGCAGGGCCCATATTTACAATCAATAGGTAGGGGAGGCATATACAAGGGGTAGAGGAAGAGAAGCTGCCGCCGGGAGTGCTCTGATGCAGGTGGCGACAGCAGGGCCCATACTCACAATCTACAGGTTGGAATGCATATACAGGGGGTAGAGGAATAGAAGCTGCCGCCGGGTTTGCGCTGATGCAGGTGGCGACAGCAGGGCCCATATTTACAATCAATAGGTAGGGGAGGCATATACAAGGGGTAGAGGAAGAGAAGCTGCCGCCGGGAGTGCTCTGATGCAGGTGGCGACAGCAGGGCCCATACTCACAATCTACAGGTTGGAATGCATATACAGGGGGTAGAGGAATAGAAGCTGCCGCCGGGTTTGCGCTGATGCAGGTGGCGACAGCAGGGCCCATATTTACAATCAATAGGTAGGGGAGGCATATACAAGGGGTAGAGGAAGAGAAGCTGCCGCCGGGAGTGCGCTGATGCAGGTGGCGACAGCAGGGCCAATACTCACAATCCACAGGTTGGAATGTATATACAGGGGGTAGAGGAAGAGAAGCTGCCGCCAGGTTTGCGCTGATGCAGGTGGCGACAGCAGGGCCCATATCCATAATCAATAGGCAGGGGAGGCATATACAAGGGGTAGAGGAAGAGAAGCTGCCGCCGGGCTTGCGCTGATGCAGGTGGTGACAGCAAGGCCCATATTCACAATCAATAGGCAGGGGAAGCATATACAAGGGGTAGAGGAAGAGAAGCTGCCGCCGGGAGTGCGCTGATGCAGGTGGCGACAGCAGGGCCCATATTTACAATCAATAGGTAGGGGAGGCATATACAAGGGGTAGAGGAAGAGAAGCTGCCGCCGGGAGTGCGCTGATGCAGGTGGCGACAGCAGGGCCCATACTCACAATCTACAGGTTGGAATGCATATACAGGGGGTAGAGGAAGAGAAGCTGCCGCCGGGTGTGCGCTGATGCAGGTGGCGACAGCAGGGCCCATATTTACAATCAATAGGTAGGGGAGGCATATACAAGGGGTAGAGGAAGAGAAGCTGCCGCCGGGAGTGCGCTGATGCAGGTGGCGACAGCAGGGCCCATATTTACAATCAATAGGTAGGGGAGGCATATACAAGGAGTAGAGGAAGAGAAGCTGCCGCCGGGCTTGCGCTGATGCAGGTGGCGAAAGCAGGGCCCATACTCACAATCTACAGGTTGGAATGCATATACAGGGGGTAGAGGAAGAGAAGCTGCCGCCGGGTTTGCGCTGATGCAGGTGGCGACAGCAGGGCCCACATTTACAATCAATAGGTAGGGGAGGCATATACAAGGGGTAGAGGAAGAGAAGCTGCCGCCGGGAGTGCGCTGGTGCAGGTGGCGACAGCAGGGCCCATACTCACAATCTACAGGTAGGAATGCATATACAGGGAGTAGAGGAAGAGAAGCTGCCGCCGGGCTTGCGCTGATGCAGGTGGCGACAGCAGTGCCCATATCCATAATCAATAGGCAGGGGAGGCATACACAAGGGGTAGAGGAAGAGAAGCTGCCGCCGGGAGTGTGCTGATGCAGGTGGCGACAGCAGGGCCCATACTCACAATCTACAGGTAGGAATGCATATGCAGGGAGTAGAGGAAGAGAAGCTGCCGCCGGGCTTGCGCTGATGCAGGTGGCGACAGCAGTGCCCATATCCATAATCAATAGGCAGGGGAGGCATATACAAGGGGAAGAGGAAGAGAAGCTGCCGCCGGGCGTGCGCTGATGCAGGTGGTGACAGCAGGGCCCATATTTACAATCAATAGGTAGGGGAGGCATATACAAGGAGTAGAGGAAGAGAAGCTGCCGCCGGTAGTGCGCTGATGCAGGTGGCGACATCAGGGCCCATACTCACAATCTACAGGTTGGAATGCATATACAGGGGGTAGAGGAAGAGAAGCTGCCGCCGGGTTTGCGCTGATGCAGGTGGCGACAGCAGGGCCCATATTTACAATCAATAGGTAGGGGAGGCATATACAAGGAGTAGAGGAAGAGAAGCTGCCGCCAGGCTTGCGCTGATGCAGGTGGCGAAAGCAGGGCACATATTTACAATCAATAGGTAGGGGAGGCATATACAAGGGGTAGAGGAAGAGAAGCTGCCGCCGGGAGTGCGCTGATGCAGGTGGCGACAGCAGGACCCATACTCACAATCCACAGGTTGGAATGTATATACAGGGGGTAGAGGAAGAGAAGCTGCCGCCGGGTTTGCGCTGATGCAGGTGGGGACAGCAGGGCCCATATTTACAATCAATAGGTAGGGGAGGCATATACAAGGAGTAGAGGAAGAGAAGCTACCGCCGGGCTTGCGCTGATGCAGGTGGCGACAGCAGGGCCCATATTTACAATCAATAGGTAGGGGAGGCATATACAAGGGGTAGAGGAAGAGAAGCTGCCGCCGGGAGTGCTCTGATGCAGGTGGCGACAGCAGGGCCCATACTCACAATCTACAGGTTGGAATGCATATACAGGGGGTAGAGGAATAGAAGCTGCCGCCGGGTTTGCGCTGATGCAGGTGGCGACAGCAGGGCCCATATTTACAATCAATAGGTAGGGGAGGCATATACAAGGGGTAGAGGAAGAGAAGCTGCCGCCGGGAGTGCGCTGATGCAGGTGGCGACAGCAGGGCCCATATTTACAAATAATAGGTAGGGGAGGCATATACAAGGGGTAGAGGAAGAGAAGCTGCCGCCGGGAGTGCGCTGATGCAGGTGGCGACAGCAGGGCCCATACTCACAATCCACAGGTTGGAATGTATATACAGGGGGTAGAGGAAGAGAAGCTGCCGCCGGGTTTGCGCTGATGCAGGTGGCGACAGCAGGGCCCATATCCATAATCAATAGGCAGGGGAGGCATATACAGGGAGTAGAGGAAGAGAAGCTGCCGCCGGGCTTGCGCTGATGCAGGTGGCGACAGCAGGGCCCATATCCATAATCAATAGGCAGGGGAGGCATATACAAGGGGTAGAGGAAGAGAAGCTGCCGCCGGGCTTGCGCTGATGCAGGTGGTGACAGCAGGGCCCATATTCACAATCAATAGGCAGGGGAAGCATATACAAGGGGTAGAGGAAGAGAAGCTGCCGCCGGGAGTGCGCTGGTGCAGGTGGCGACAGCAGGGCCCATACTCACAATCTACAGGTAGGAATGCATATACAGGGAGTAGAGGAAGAGAAGCTGCCGCCGGGCTTGCGCTGATGCAGGTGGCGACAGCAGTGCCCATATCCATAATCAATAGGCAGGGGAGGCATATACAAGGGGTAGAGGAAGAGAAGCTGCCGCCGGGAGTGTGCTGATGCAGGTGGCGACAGCAGGGCCCATACTCACAATCTACAGGTAGGAATGCATATACAGGGAGTAGAGGAAGAGAAGCTGCCGCCGGGCTTGCGCTGATGCAGGTGGCGACAGCAGTGCCCATATCCATAATCAATAGGCAGGGGAGGCATATACAAGGGGAAGAGGAAGAGAAGCTGCCGCCGGGCGTGCGCTGATGCAGGTGGTGACAGCAGGGCCCATATTTACAATCAATAGGTAGGGGAGGCATATACAAGGAGTAGAGGAAGAGAAGCTGCCGCCGGTAGTGCGCTGATGCAGGTGGCGACATCAGGGCCCATACTCACAATCTACAGGTTGGAATGCATATACAAGGAGTGGAGGAAGAGAAGCTGCCGCCGGGCTTGCGCTGATGCAGGTGGCGAAAGCAGGGCACATATTTACAATCAATAGGTAGGGGAGGCATATACAAGGGGTAGAGGAAGAGAAGCTGCCGCCGGGAGTGCGCTGATGCAGGTGGCGACAGCAGGACCCATACTCACAATCCACAGGTTGGAATGTATATACAGGGGGTAGAGGAAGAGAAGCTGCCGCCGGGTTTGCGCTGATGCAGGTGGGGACAGCAGGGCCCATATTTACAATCAATAGGTAGGGGAGGCATATACAAGGAGTAGAGGAAGAGAAGCTACCGCCGGGCTTGCGCTGATGCAGGTGGCGACAGCAGGGCCCATATTTACAATCAATAGGTAGGGGAGGCATATACAAGGGGTAGAGGAAGAGTAGCTGCCGCCGGGAGAGCGCTGATGCCGGTGGCGACAGCAGGGCCCATATTTACAATCAATAGGTAGGGGAGGCATATACAAGGGGAGAGGAAGAGAAGCTGCCGCCGGGAGTGCGCTGATGCAGGTGGCGACAGCAGGGCCCATATTTACAAATAATAGGTAGGGGAGGCATATACAAGGGGTAGAGGAAGAGAAGCTGCCGCCGGGAGTGCGCTGATGCAGGTGGCGACAGCAGGGCCCATACTCACAATCCACAGGTTGGAATGTATATACAGGGGGTAGAGGAAGAGAAGCTGCCGCCGGGTTTGCGCTGATGCAGGTGGCGACAGCAGGGCCCATATCCATAATCAATAGGCAGGGGAGGCATATACAGGGAGTAGAGGAAGAGAAGCTGCCGCCGGGCTTGCGCTGATGCAGGTGGCGACAGCAGGGCCCATATCCATAATCAATAGGCAGGGGAGGCATATACAAGGGGTAGAGGAAGAGAAGCTGCCGCCGGGCTTGCGCTGATGCAGGTGGTGACAGCAGGGCCCATATTCACAATCAATAGGCAGGGGAAGCATATACAAGGGGTAGAGGAAGAGAAGCTGCCGCCGGGAGTGCGCTGATGCAGGTGGCGACAGCAGGGCCCATATTTACAATCAATAGGTAGGGGAGGCATATACAAGGGGTAGAGGAAGAGAAGCTGCCGCCGGGAGTGCTCTGATGCAGGTGGCGACAGCAGGGCCCATACTCACAATCTACAGGTTGGAATGCATATACAGGGGGTAGAGGAATAGAAGCTGCCGCCGGGTTTGCGCTGATGCAGGTGGCGACAGCAGGGCCCATATTTACAATCAATAGGTAGGGGAGGCATATACAAGGGGTAGAGGAAGAGAAGCTGCCGCCGGGAGTGCGCTGATGCAGGTGGCGACAGCAGGGCCCATATTTACAATCAATAGGTAGGGGAGGCATATACAAGGGGTAGAGGAAGAGAAGCTGCCGCCGGGAGTGCTCTGATGCAGGTGGCGACAGCAGGGCCCATACTCACAATCTACAGGTTGGAATGCATATACAGGGGGTAGAGGAATAGAAGCTGCCGCCGGGTTTGCGCTGATGCAGGTGGCGACAGCAGGGCCCATATTTACAATCAATAGGTAGGGGAGGCATATACAAGGGGTAGAGGAAGAGAAGCTGCCGCCGGGAGTGCGCTGATGCAGGTGGCGACAGCAGGGCCAATACTCACAATCCACAGGTTGGAATGTATATACAGGGGGTAGAGGAAGAGAAGCTGCCGCCAGGTTTGCGCTGATGCAGGTGGCGACAGCAGAGCCCATATCCATAATCAATAGGCAGGGGAGGCATATACAAGGGGTAGAGGAAGAGAAGCTGCCGCCGGGCTTGCGCTGATGCAGGTGGTGACAGCAAGGCCCATATTCACAATCAATAGGCAGGGGAAGCATATACAAGGGGTAGAGGAAGAGAAGCTGCCGCCGGGAGTGCGCTGATGCAGGTGGCGACAGCAGGGCCCATATTTACAATCAATAGGTAGGGGAGGCATATACAAGGGGTAGAGGAAGAGAAGCTGCCGCCGGGAGTGCGCTGATGCAGGTGGCGACAGCAGGGCCCATACTCACAATCTACAGGTTGGAATGCATATACAGGGGGTAGAGGAAGAGAAGCTGCCGCCGGGTGTGCGCTGATGCAGGTGGCGACAGCAGGGCCCATATTTACAATCAATAGGTAGGGGAGGCATATACAAGGGGTAGAGGAAGAGAAGCTGCCGCCGGGAGTGCGCTGATGCAGGTGGCGACAGCAGGGCCCATATTTACAATCAATAGGTAGGGGAGGCATATACAAGGAGTAGAGGAAGAGAAGCTGCCGCCGGTAGTGCACTGATGCAGGTGGCGACAGCAGGGCCCATACTCACAATCTACAGGTTGGAATGCATATACAGGGGGTAGAGGAAGAGAAGCTGCCGCCGGGTTTGCGCTGATGCAGGTGGCGACAGCAGGGCCCATATTTACAATCAATAGGTAGGGGAGGCATATACAAGGAGTAGAGGAATAGAAGCTGCCGCCGGGCTTGCGCTGATGCAGGTGGCGAAAGCAGGGCACATTTTTACAATCAATAGGTAGGGGAGGCATATACAAGGGGTAGAGTAAGAGAAGCTGCCGCCGGGAGTGCGCTGGTGCAGGTGGCGACAGCAGGGCCCATACTCACAATCTACAGGTAGGAATGCATATACAGGGAGTAGAGGAAGAGAAGCTGCCGCCGGGCTTGCGCTGATGCAGGTGGCGACAGCAGTGCCCATATCCATAATCAATAGGCAGGGGAGGCATATACAAGGGGAAGAGGAAGAGAAGCTGCCGCCGGGCGTGCGCTGATGCAGGTGGTGACAGCAGGGCCTATATTCACAATCAATAGGCAGGGGAAGCATATACAAGGAGTAGAGGAAGAGAAGCTGCCGCCGGGAGTGCGCTGATGCAGGTGGCGACAGCAGGGCCCATATTTACAATCAATAGGTAGGGGAGGCATATACAAGGGGTAGAGGAAGAGAAGCTGCCGCCTGGAGTGCGCTGATGCAGGTGGCGACAGCAGGGCCCATACTCACAATCTACAGGTTGGAATGCATATACAGGGGGTAGAGGAAGAGAAGCTGCCGCCGGGTTTGCGCTGATGCAGGTGGCGACAGCAGGGCCCATATTTACAATCAATAGGTAGGGGAGGCATATACAAGGGGTAGAGGAAGAGAAGCTGCCGCCGGGAGTGCGCTGATGCAGGTGGCGACAGCAGGGCCCATATTTACAATCAATAGGTAGGGGAGGCATATACAAGGGGTAGAGGAAGAGAAGCTGCCGCCGGGAGTGCGCTGATGCAGGTGGCGACAGCAGGGCCCATACTCACAATCTACAGGTTGGAATGCATATACAGGGGGTAGAGGAAGAGAAGCTGCCGCCGGGTGTGCGCTGATGCAGGTGGCGACAGCAGGGCCCATATTTACAATCAATAGGTAGGGGAGGCATATACAAGGGGTAGAGGAAGAGAAGCTGCCGCCGGGAGTGCGCTGATGCAGGTGGCGACAGCAGGGCCCATATTTACAATCAATAGGTAGGGGAGGCATATACAAGGGGTAGAGGAAGAGAAGCTGCCGCCGGGAGTGCGCTGATGCAGGTGGCGACAGCAGGGCCCATATTTACAAATAATAGGTAGGGGAGGCATATACAAGGGGTAGAGGAAGAGAAGCTGCCGCCGGGAGTGCGCTGATGCAGGTGGCGACAGCAGGGCCCATATTTACAAATAATAGGTAGGGGAGGCATATACAAGGGGTAGAGGAAGAGAAGCTGCCGCCGGGAGTGCGCTGATGCAGGTGGCGACAGCAGGGCCCATACTCACAATCTACAGGTAGGAATGCATATGCAGGGAGTAGAGGAAGAGAAGCTGCCGCCGGGCTTGCGCTGATGCAGGTGGCGACAGCAGTGCCCATATCCATAATCAATAGGCAGGGGAGGCATATACAAGGGGAAGAGGAAGAGAAGCTGCCGCCGGGCGTGCGCTGATGCAGGTGGTGACAGCAGGGCCCATATTTACAATCAATAGGTAGGGGAGGCATATACAAGGAGTAGAGGAAGAGAAGCTGCCGCCGGTAGTGCGCTGATGCAGGTGGCGACATCAGGGCCCATACTCACAATCTACAGGTTGGAATGCATATACAGGGGGTAGAGGAAGAGAAGCTGCCGCCGGGTTTGCGCTGATGCAGGTGGCGACAGCAGGGCCCATATTTACAATCAATAGGTAGGGGAGGCATATACAAGGGGTAGAGGAAGAGTAGCTGCCGCCGGGAGAGCGCTGATGCCGGTGGCGACAGCAGGGCCCATATTTACAATCAATAGGTAGGGGAGGCATATACAAGGGGTAGAGGAAGAGAAGCTGCCGCCGGGAGTGCTCTGATGCAGGTGGCGACAGCAGGGCCCATACTCACAATCTACAGGTTGGAATGCATATACAGGGGGTAGAGGAATAGAAGCTGCCGCCGGGTTTGCGCTGATGCAGGTGGCGACAGCAGGGCCCATATTTACAATCAATAGGTAGGGGAGGCATATACAAGGGGTAGAGGAAGAGAAGCTGCCGCCGGGAGTGCGCTGATGCAGGTGGCGACAGCAGGGCCCATATTTACAAATAATAGGTAGGGGAGGCATATACAAGGGGTAGAGGAAGAGAAGCTGCCGCCGGGAGTGCGCTGATGCAGGTGGCGACAGCAGGGCCCATACTCACAATCCACAGGTTGGAATGTATATACAGGGGGTAGAGGAAGAGAAGCTGCCGCCGGGTTTGCGCTGATGCAGGTGGCGACAGCAGGGCCCATATCCATAATCAATAGGCAGGGGAGGCATATACAGGGAGTAGAGGAAGAGAAGCTGCCGCCGGGCTTGCGCTGATGCAGGTGGCGACAGCAGGGCCCATATCCATAATCAATAGGCAGGGGAGGCATATACAAGGGGTAGAGGAAGAGAAGCTGCCGCCGGGCTTGCGCTGATGCAGGTGGTGACAGCAGGGCCCATATTCACAATCAATAGGCAGGGGAAGCATATACAAGGGGTAGAGGAAGAGAAGCTGCCGCCGGGAGTGCGCTGGTGCAGGTGGCGACAGCAGGGCCCATACTCACAATCTACAGGTAGGAATGCATATACAGGGAGTAGAGGAAGAGAAGCTGCCGCCGGGCTTGCGCTGATGCAGGTGGCGACAGCAGTGCCCATATCCATAATCAATAGGCAGGGGAGGCATATACAAGGGGTAGAGGAAGAGAAGCTGCCGCCGGGAGTGTGCTGATGCAGGTGGCGACAGCAGGGCCCATACTCACAATCTACAGGTAGGAATGCATATACAGGGAGTAGAGGAAGAGAAGCTGCCGCCGGGCTTGCGCTGATGCAGGTGGCGACAGCAGTGCCCATATCCATAATCAATAGGCAGGGGAGGCATATACAAGGGGAAGAGGAAGAGAAGCTGCCGCCGGGCGTGTGCTGATGCAGGTGGTGACAGCAGGGCCCATATTTACAATCAATAGGTAGGGGAGGCATATACAAGGAGTAGAGGAAGAGAAGCTGCCGCCGGTAGTGCGCTGATGCAGGTGGCGACATCAGGGCCCATACTCACAATCTACAGGTTGGAATGCATATACAGGGGGTAGAGGAAGAGAAGCTGCCGCCGGGTTTGCGCTGATGCAGGTGGCGACAGCAGGGCCCATATTTACAATCAATAGGTAGGGGAGGCATATACAAGGAGTAGAGGAAGAGAAGCTGCCGCCGGGCTTGCGCTGATGCAGGTGGCGAAAGCAGGGCACATATTTACAATCAATAGGTAGGGGAGGCATATACAAGGGGTAGAGGAAGAGAAGCTGCCGCCGGGAGTGCGCTGATGCAGGTGGCGACAGCAGGACCCATACTCACAATCCACAGGTTGGAATGTATATACAGGGGGTAGAGGAAGAGAAGCTGCCGCCGGGTTTGCGCTGATGCAGGTGGGGACAGCAGGGCCCATATTTACAATCAATAGGTAGGGGAGGCATATACAAGGAGTAGAGGAAGAGAAGCTACCGCCGGGCTTGCGCTGATGCAGGTGGCGACAGCAGGGCCCATATTTACAATCAATAGGTAGGGGAGGCATATACAAGGGGTAGAGGAAGAGTAGCTGCCGCCGGGAGTGCTCTGATGCAGGTGGCGACAGCAGGGCCCATACTCACAATCTACAGGTTGGAATGCATATACAGGGGGTAGAGGAATAGAAGCTGCCGCCGGGTTTGCGCTGATGCAGGTGGCGACAGCAGGGCCCATATTTACAATCAATAGGTAGGGGAGGCATATACAAGGGGTAGAGGAAGAGAAGCTGCCGCCGGGAGTGCGCTGATGCAGGTGGCGACAGCAGGGCCCATATTTACAAATAATAGGTAGGGGAGGCATATACAAGGGGTAGAGGAAGAGAAGCTGCCGCCGGGAGTGCGCTGATGCAGGTGGCGACAGCAGGGCCCATACTCACAATCCACAGGTTGGAATGTATATACAGGGGGTAGAGGAAGAGAAGCTGCCGCCGGGTTTGCGCTGATGCAGGTGGCGACAGCAGGGCCCATATCCATAATCAATAGGCAGGGGAGGCATATACAGGGAGTAGAGGAAGAGAAGCTGCCGCCGGGCTTGCGCTGATGCAGGTGGCGACAGCAGGGCCCATATCCATAATCAATAGGCAGGGGAGGCATATACAAGGGGTAGAGGAAGAGAAGCTGCCGCCGGGCTTGCGCTGATGCAGGGGGTGACAGCAGGGCCCATATTCACAATCAATAGGCAGGGGAAGCATATACAAGGGGTAGAGGAAGAGAAGCTGCCGCCGGGAGTGCGCTGATGCAGGTGGCGACAGCAGGGCCCATATTTACAATCAATAGGTAGGGGAGGCATATACAAGGGGTAGAGGAAGAGAAGCTGCCGCCGGGAGTGCTCTGATGCAGGTGGCGACAGCAGGGCCCATACTCACAATCTACAGGTTGGAATGCATATACAGGGGGTAGAGGAATAGAAGCTGCCGCCGGGTTTGCGCTGATGCAGGTGGCGACAGCAGGGCCCATATTTACAATCAATAGGTAGGGGAGGCATATACAAGGGGTAGAGGAAGAGAAGCTGCCGCCGGGAGTGCTCTGATGCAGGTGGCGACAGCAGGGCCCATACTCACAATCTACAGGTTGGAATGCATATACAGGGGGTAGAGGAATAGAAGCTGCCGCCGGGTTTGCGCTGATGCAGGTGGCGACAGCAGGGCCCATATTTACAATCAATAGGTAGGGGAGGCATATACAAGGGGTAGAGGAAGAGAAGCTGCCGCCGGGAGTGCGCTGATGCAGGTAGCGACAGCAGGGCCAATACTCACAATCCACAGGTTGGAATGTATATACAGGGGGTAGAGGAAGAGAAGCTGCCGCCAGGTTTGCGCTGATGCAGGTGGCGACAGCAGGGCCCATATCCATAATCAATAGGCAGGGGAGGCATATACAAGGGGTAGAGGAAGAGAAGCTGCCGCCGGGCTTGCGCTGATGCAGGTGGTGACAGCAAGGCCCATATTCACAATCAATAGGCAGGGGAAGCATATACAAGGGGTAGAGGAAGAGAAGCTGCCGCCGGGAGTGCGCTGATGCAGGTGGCGACAGCAGGGCCCATATTTACAATCAATAGGTAGGGGAGGCATATACAAGGGGTAGAGGAAGAGAAGCTGCCGCCGGGAGTGCGCTGATGCAGGTGGCGACAGCAGGGCCCATACTCACAATCTACAGGTTGGAATGCATATACAGGGGGTAGAGGAAGAGAAGCTGCCGCCGGGTGTGCGCTGATGCAGGTGGCGACAGCAGGGCCCATATTTACAATCAATAGGTAGGGGAGGCATATACAAGGGGTAGAGGAAGAGAAGCTGCCGCCGGGAGTGCGCTGATGCAGGTGGCGACAGCAGGGCCCATATTTACAATCAATAGGTAGGGGAGGCATATACAAGGAGTAGAGGAAGAGAAGCTGCCGCCGGGCTTGCGCTGATGCAGGTGGCGAAAGCAGGGCCCATACTCACAATCTACAGGTTGGAATGCATATACAGGGGGTAGAGGAAGAGAAGCTGCCGCCGGGTTTGCGCTGATGCAGGTGGCGACAGCAGGGCCCACATTTACAATCAATAGGTAGGGGAGGCATATACAAGGGGTAGAGGAAGAGAAGCTGCCGCCGGGAGTGCGCTGGTGCAGGTGGCGACAGCAGGGCCCATACTCACAATCTACAGGTAGGAATGCATATACAGGGAGTAGAGGAAGAGAAGCTGCCGCCGGGCTTGCGCTGATGCAGGTGGCGACAGCAGTGCCCATATCCATAATCAATAGGCAGGGGAGGCATATACAAGGGGTAGAGGAAGAGAAGCTGCCGCCGGGAGTGTGCTGATGCAGGTGGCGACAGCAGGGCCCATACTCACAATCTACAGGTAGGAATGCATATGCAGGGAGTAGAGGAAGAGAAGCTGCCGCCGGGCTTGCGCTGATGCAGGTGGCGACAGCAGTGCCCATATCCATAATCAATAGGCAGGGGAGGCATATACAAGGGGAAGAGGAAGAGAAGCTGCCGCCGGGCGTGCGCTGATGCAGGTGGTGACAGCAGGGCCCATATTTACAATCAATAGGTAGGGGAGGCATATACAAGGAGTAGAGGAAGAGAAGCTGCCGCCGGTAGTGCGCTGATGCAGGTGGCGACATCAGGGCCCATACTCACAATCTACAGGTTGGAATGCATATACAGGGGGTAGAGGAAGAGAAGCTGCCGCCGGGTTTGCGCTGATGCAGGTGGCGACAGCAGGGCCCATATTTACAATCAATAGGTAGGGGAGGCATATACAAGGAGTAGAGGAAGAGAAGCTGCCGCCAGGCTTGCGCTGATGCAGGTGGCGAAAGCAGGGCACATATTTACAATCAATAGGTAGGGGAGGCATATACAAGGGGTAGAGGAAGAGAAGCTGCCGCCGGGAGTGCGCTGATGCAGGTGGCGACAGCAGGACCCATACTCACAATCCACAGGTTGGAATGTATATACAGGGGGTAGAGGAAGAGAAGCTGCCGCCGGGTTTGCGCTGATGCAGGTGGGGACAGCAGGGCCCATATTTACAATCAATAGGTAGGGGAGGCATATACAAGGAGTAGAGGAAGAGAAGCTACCGCCGGGCTTGCGCTGATGCAGGTGGCGACAGCAGGGCCCATATTTACAATCAATAGGTAGGGGAGGCATATACAAGGGGTAGAGGAAGAGTAGCTGCCGCCGGGAGAGCGCTGATGCCGGTGGCGACAGCAGGGCCCATATTTACAATCAATAGGTAGGGGAGGCATATACAAGGGGTAGAGGAAGAGAAGCTGCCGCCGGGAGTGCTCTGATGCAGGTGGCGACAGCAGGGCCCATACTCACAATCTACAGGTTGGAATGCATATACAGGGGGTAGAGGAATAGAAGCTGCCGCCGGGTTTGCGCTGATGCAGGTGGCGACAGCAGGGCCCATATTTACAATCAATAGGTAGGGGAGGCATATACAAGGGGTAGAGGAAGAGAAGCTGCCGCCGGGAGTGCGCTGATGCAGGTGGCGACAGCAGGGCCCATATTTACAAATAATAGGTAGGGGAGGCATATACAAGGGGTAGAGGAAGAGAAGCTGCCGCCGGGAGTGCGCTGATGCAGGTGGCGACAGCAGGGCCCATACTCACAATCCACAGGTTGGAATGTATATACAGGGGGTAGAGGAAGAGAAGCTGCCGCCGGGTTTGCGCTGATGCAGGTGGCGACAGCAGGGCCCATATCCATAATCAATAGGCAGGGGAGGCATATACAGGGAGTAGAGGAAGAGAAGCTGCCGCCGGGCTTGCGCTGATGCAGGTGGCGACAGCAGGGCCCATATCCATAATCAATAGGCAGGGGAGGCATATACAAGGGGTAGAGGAAGAGAAGCTGCCGCCGGGCTTGCGCTGATGCAGGTGGTGACAGCAGGGCCCATATTCACAATCAATAGGCAGGGGAGGCATATACAAGGGGTAGAGGAAGAGAAGCTGCCGCCGGGAGTGCGCTGGTGCAGGTGGCGACAGCAGGGCCCATACTCACAATCTACAGGTAGGAATGCATATACAGGGAGTAGAGGAAGAGAAGCTGCCGCCGGGCTTGCGCTGATGCAGGTGGCGACAGCAGTGCCCATATCCATAATCAATAGGCAGGGGAGGCATATACAAGGGGTAGAGGAAGAGAAGCTGCCGCCGGGAGTGTGCTGATGCAGGTGGCGACAGCAGGGCCCATACTCAAAATCTACAGGTAGGAATGCATATACAGGGAGTAGAGGAAGAGAAGCTGCCGCCGGGCTTGCGCTGATGCAGGTGGCGACAGCAGTGCCCATATCCATAATCAATAGGCAGGGGAGGCATATACAAGGGGAAGAGGAAGAGAAGCTGCCGCCGGGCGTGCGCTGATGCAGGTGGTGACAGCAGGGCCCATATTTACAATCAATAGGTAGGGGAGGCATATACAAGGAGTAGAGGAAGAGAAGCTGCCGCCGGTAGTGCGCTGATGCAGGTGGCGACATCAGGGCCCATACTCACAATCTACAGGTTGGAATGCATATACAAGGAGTGGAGGAAGAGAAGCTGCCGCCGGGCTTGCGCTGATGCAGGTGGCGAAAGCAGGGCACATATTTACAATCAATAGGTAGGGGAGGCATATACAAGGGGTAGAGGAAGAGAAGCTGCCGCCGGGAGTGCGCTGATGCAGGTGGCGACAGCAGGACCCATACTCATAATCCACAGGTTGGAATGTATATACAGGGGGTAGAGGAAGAGAAGCTGCCGCCGGGTTTGCGCTGATGCAGGTGGGGACAGCAGGGCCCATATTTACAATCAATAGGTAGGGGAGGCATATACAAGGAGTAGAGGAAGAGAAGCTACCGCCGGGCTTGCGCTGATGCAGGTGGCGACAGCAGGGCCCATATTTACAATCAATAGGTAGGGGAGGCATATACAAGGGGTAGAGGAAGAGTAGCTGCCGCCGGGAGAGCGCTGATGCCGGTGGCGACAGCAGGGCCCATATTTACAATCAATAGGTAGGGGAGGCATATACAAGGGGAGAGGAAGAGAAGCTGCCGCCGGGAGTGCGCTGATGCAGGTGGCGACAGCAGGGCCCATATTTACAAATAATAGGTAGGGGAGGCATATACAAGGGGTAGAGGAAGAGAAGCTGCCGCCGGGAGTGCGCTGATGCAGGTGGCGACAGCAGGGCCCATACTCACAATCCACAGGTTGGAATGTATATACAGGGGGTAGAGGAAGAGAAGCTGCCGCCGGGTTTGCGCTGATGCAGGTGGCGACAGCAGGGCCCATATCCATAATCAATAGGCAGGGGAGGCATATACAGGGAGTAGAGGAAGAGAAGCTGCCGCCGGGCTTGCGCTGATGCAGGTGGCGACAGCAGGGCCCATATCCATAATCAATAGGCAGGGGAGGCATATACAAGGGGTAGAGGAAGAGAAGCTGCCGCCGGGCTTGCGCTGATGCAGGTGGTGACAGCAGGGCCCATATTCACAATCAATAGGCAGGGGAAGCATATACAAGGGGTAGAGGAAGAGAAGCTGCCGCCGGGAGTGCGCTGATGCAGGTGGCGACAGCAGGGCCCATATTTACAATCAATAGGTAGGGGAGGCATATACAAGGGGTAGAGGAAGAGAAGCTGCCGCCGGGAGTGCTCTTATGCAGGTGGCGACAGCAGGGCCCATACTCACAATCTACAGGTTGGAATGCATATACAGGGGGTAGAGGAATAGAAGCTGCCGCCGGGTTTGCGCTGATGCAGGTGGCGACAGCAGGGCCCATATTTACAATCAATAGGTAGGGGAGGCATATACAAGGGGTAGAGGAAGAGAAGCTGCCGCCGGGAGTGCGCTGATGCAGGTGGCGACAGCAGGGCCCATATTTACAATCAATAGGTAGGGGAGGCATATACAAGGGGTAGAGGAAGAGAAGCTGCCGCCGGGAGTGCTCTGATGCAGGTGGCGACAGCAGGGCCCATACTCACAATCTACAGGTTGGAATGCATATACAGGGGGTAGAGGAATAGAAGCTGCCGCCGGGTTTGCGCTGATGCAGGTGGCGACAGCAGGGCCCATATTTACAATCAATAGGTAGGGGAGGCATATACAAGGGGTAGAGGAAGAGAAGCTGCCGCCGGGAGTGCGCTGATGCAGGTGGCGACAGCAGGGCCAATACTCACAATCCACAGGTTGGAATGTATATACAGGGGGTAGAGGAAGAGAAGCTGCCGCCAGGTTTGCGCTGATGCAGGTGGCGACAGCAGAGCCCATATCCATAATCAATAGGCAGGGGAGGCATATACAAGGGGTAGAGGAAGAGAAGCTGCCGCCGGGCTTGCGCTGATGCAGGTGGTGACAGCAAGGCCCATATTCACAATCAATAGGCAGGGGAAGCATATACAAGGGGTAGAGGAAGAGAAGCTGCCGCCGGGAGTGCGCTGATGCAGGTGGCGACAGCAGGGCCCATATTTACAATCAATAGGTAGGGGAGGCATATACAAGGGGTAGAGGAAGAGAAGCTGCCGCCGGGAGTGCGCTGATGCAGGTGGCGACAGCAGGGCCCATACTCACAATCTACAGCTTGGAATGCATATACAGGGGGGAGAGGAAGAGAAGCTGCCGCCGGGTGTGCGCTGATGCAGGTGGCGACAGCAGGGCCCATATTTACAATCAATAGGTAGGGGAGGCATATACAAGGGGTAGAGGAAGAGAAGCTGCCGCCGGGAGTGCGCTGATGCAGGTGGCGACAGCAGGGCCCATATTTACAATCAATAGGTAGGGGAGGCATATACAAGGAGTAGAGGAAGAGAAGCTGCCGCCGGTAGTGCACTGATGCAGGTGGCGACAGCAGGGCCCATACTCACAATCTACAGGTTGGAATGCATATACAGGGGGTAGAGGAAGAGAAGCTGCCGCCGGGTTTGCGCTGATGCAGGTGGCGACAGCAGGGCCCATATTTACAATCAATAGGTAGGGGAGGCATATACAAGGAGTAGAGGAAGAGAAGCTGCCGCCGGGCTTGCGCTGATGCAGGTGGCGAAAGCAGGGCACATTTTTACAATCAATAGGTAGGGGAGGCATATACAAGGGGTAGAGTAAGAGAAGCTGCCGCCGGGAGTGCGCTGGTGCAGGTGGCGACAGCAGGGCCCATACTCACAATCTACAGGTAGGAATGCATATACAGGGAGTAGAGGAAGAGAAGCTGCCGCCGGGCTTGCGCTGATGCAGGTGGCGACAGCAGTGCCCATATCCATAATCAATAGGCAGGGGAGGCATATACAAGGGGAAGAGGAAGAGAAGCTGCCGCCGGGCGTGCGCTGATGCAGGTGGTGACAGCAGGGCCTATATTCACAATCAATAGGCAGGGGAAGCATATACAAGGAGTAGAGGAAGAGAAGCTGCCGCCGGGAGTGCGCTGATGCAGGTGGCGACAGCAGGGCCCATATTTACAATCAATAGGTAGGGGAGGCATATACAAGGGGTAGAGGAAGAGAAGCTGCCGCCTGGAGTGCGCTGATGCAGGTGGCGACAGCAGGGCCCATACTCACAATCTACAGGTTGGAATGCATATACAGGGGGTAGAGGAAGAGAAGCTGCCGCCGGGTTTGCGCTGATGCAGGTGGCGACAGCAGGGCCCATATTTACAATCAATAGGTAGGGGAGGCATATACAAGGGGTAGAGGAAGAGAAGCTGCCGCCGGGAGTGCGCTGATGCAGGTGGCGACAGCAGGGCCAATACTCACAATCCACAGGTTGGAATGTATATACAGGGGGTAGAGGAAGAGAAGCTGCCGCCAGGTTTGCGCTGATGCAGGTGGCGACAGCAGAGCCCATATCCATAATCAATAGGCAGGGGAGGCATATACAAGGGGTAGAGGAAGAGAAGCTGCCGCCGGGCTTGCGCTGATGCAGGTGGTGACAGCAAGGCCCATATTCACAATCAATAGGCAGGGGAAGCATATACAAGGGGTAGAGGAAGAGAAGCTGCCGCCGGGAGTGCGCTGATGCAGGTGGCGACAGCAGGGCCCATATTTACAATCAATAGGTAGGGGAGGCATATACAAGGGGTAGAGGAAGAGAAGCTGCCGCCGGGAGTGCGCTGATGCAGGTGGCGACAGCAGGGCCCATACTCACAATCTACAGGTTGGAATGCATATACAGGGGGTAGAGGAAGAGAAGCTGCCGCCGGGTGTGCGCTGATGCAGGTGGCGACAGCAGGGCCCATATTTACAATCAATAGGTAGGGGAGGCATATACAAGGGGTAGAGGAAGAGAAGCTGCCGCCGGGAGTGCGCTGATGCAGGTGGCGACAGCAGGGCCCATATTTACAATCAATAGGTAGGGGAGGCATATACAAGGAGTAGAGGAAGAGAAGCTGCCGCCGGTAGTGCACTGATGCAGGTGGCGACAGCAGGGCCCATACTCACAATCTACAGGTTGGAATGCATATACAGGGGGTAGAGGAAGAGAAGCTGCCGCCGGGTTTGCGCTGATGCAGGTGGCGACAGCAGGGCCCATACTCAAAATCTACAGGTAGGAATGCATATACAGGGAGTAGAGGAAGAGAAGCTGCCGCCGGGCTTGCGCTGATGCAGGTGGCGACAGCAGTGCCCATATCCATAATCAATAGGCAGGGGAGGCATATACAAGGGGAAGAGGAAGAGAAGCTGCCGCCGGGCGTGCGCTGATGCAGGTGGTGACAGCAGGGCCCATATTTACAATCAATAGGTAGGGGAGGCATATACAAGGAGTAGAGGAAGAGAAGCTGCCGCCGGTAGTGCGCTGATGCAGGTGGCGACATCAGGGCCCATACTCACAATCTACAGGTTGGAATGCATATACAAGGAGTGGAGGAAGAGAAGCTGCCGCCGGGCTTGCGCTGATGCAGGTGGCGAAAGCAGGGCACATATTTACAATCAATAGGTAGGGGAGGCATATACAAGGGGTAGAGGAAGAGAAGCTGCCGCCGGGAGTGCGCTGATGCAGGTGGCGACAGCAGGACCCATACTCATAATCCACAGGTTGGAATGTATATACAGGGGGTAGAGGAAGAGAAGCTGCCGCCGGGTTTGCGCTGATGCAGGTGGGGACAGCAGGGCCCATATTTACAATCAATAGGTAGGGGAGGCATATACAAGGAGTAGAGGAAGAGAAGCTACCGCCGGGCTTGCGCTGATGCAGGTGGCGACAGCAGGGCCCATATTTACAATCAATAGGTAGGGGAGGCATATACAAGGGGTAGAGGAAGAGTAGCTGCCGCCGGGAGAGCGCTGATGCCGGTGGCGACAGCAGGGCCCATATTTACAATCAATAGGTAGGGGAGGCATATACAAGGGGAGAGGAAGAGAAGCTGCCGCCGGGAGTGCGCTGATGCAGGTGGCGACAGCAGGGCCCATATTTACAAATAATAGGTAGGGGAGGCATATACAAGGGGTAGAGGAAGAGAAGCTGCCGCCGGGAGTGCGCTGATGCAGGTGGCGACAGCAGGGCCCATACTCACAATCCACAGGTTGGAATGTATATACAGGGGGTAGAGGAAGAGAAGCTGCCGCCGGGTTTGCGCTGATGCAGGTGGCGACAGCAGGGCCCATATCCATAATCAATAGGCAGGGGAGGCATATACAGGGAGTAGAGGAAGAGAAGCTGCCGCCGGGCTTGCGCTGATGCAGGTGGCGACAGCAGGGCCCATATCCATAATCAATAGGCAGGGGAGGCATATACAAGGGGTAGAGGAAGAGAAGCTGCCGCCGGGCTTGCGCTGATGCAGGTGGTGACAGCAGGGCCCATATTCACAATCAATAGGCAGGGGAAGCATATACAAGGGGTAGAGGAAGAGAAGCTGCCGCCGGGAGTGCGCTGATGCAGGTGGCGACAGCAGGGCCCATATTTACAATCAATAGGTAGGGGAGGCATATACAAGGGGTAGAGGAAGAGAAGCTGCCGCCGGGAGTGCTCTGATGCAGGTGGCGACAGCAGGGCCCATACTCACAATCTACAGGTTGGAATGCATATACAGGGGGTAGAGGAATAGAAGCTGCCGCCGGGTTTGCGCTGATGCAGGTGGCGACAGCAGGGCCCATATTTACAATCAATAGGTAGGGGAGGCATATACAAGGGGTAGAGGAAGAGAAGCTGCCGCCGGGAGTGCGCTGATGCAGGTGGCGACAGCAGGGCCCATATTTACAATCAATAGGTAGGGGAGGCATATACAAGGGGTAGAGGAAGAGAAGCTGCCGCCGGGAGTGCTCTGATGCAGGTGGCGACAGCAGGGCCCATACTCACAATCTACAGGTTGGAATGCATATACAGGGGGTAGAGGAATAGAAGCTGCCGCCGGGTTTGCGCTGATGCAGGTGGCGACAGCAGGGCCCATATTTACAATCAATAGGTAGGGGAGGCATATACAAGGGGTAGAGGAAGAGAAGCTGCCGCCGGGAGTGCGCTGATGCAGGTGGCGACAGCAGGGCCAATACTCACAATCCACAGGTTGGAATGTATATACAGGGGGTAGAGGAAGAGAAGCTGCCGCCAGGTTTGCGCTGATGCAGGTGGCGACAGCAGAGCCCATATCCATAATCAATAGGCAGGGGAGGCATATACAAGGGGTAGAGGAAGAGAAGCTGCCGCCGGGCTTGCGCTGATGCAGGTGGTGACAGCAAGGCCCATATTCACAATCAATAGGCAGGGGAAGCATATACAAGGGGTAGAGGAAGAGAAGCTGCCGCCGGGAGTGCGCTGATGCAGGTGGCGACAGCAGGGCCCATATTTACAATCAATAGGTAGGGGAGGCATATACAAGGGGTAGAGGAAGAGAAGCTGCCGCCGGGAGTGCGCTGATGCAGGTGGCGACAGCAGGGCCCATACTCACAATCTACAGGTTGGAATGCATATACAGGGGGGAGAGGAAGAGAAGCTGCCGCCGGGTGTGCGCTGATGCAGGTGGCGACAGCAGGGCCCATATTTACAATCAATAGGTAGGGGAGGCATATACAAGGGGTAGAGGAAGAGAAGCTGCCGCCGGGAGTGCGCTGATGCAGGTGGCGACAGCAGGGCCCATATTTACAATCAATAGGTAGGGGAGGCATATACAAGGAGTAGAGGAAGAGAAGCTGCCGCCGGTAGTGCACTGATGCAGGTGGCGACAGCAGGGCCCATACTCACAATCTACAGGTTGGAATGCATATACAGGGGGTAGAGGAAGAGAAGCTGCCGCCGGGTTTGCGCTGATGCAGGTGGCGACAGCAGGGCCCATATTTACAATCAATAGGTAGGGGAGGCATATACAAGGAGTAGAGGAAGAGAAGCTGCCGCCGGGCTTGCGCTGATGCAGGTGGCGAAAGCAGGGCACATTTTTACAATCAATAGGTAGGGGAGGCATATACAAGGGGTAGAGTAAGAGAAGCTGCCGCCGGGAGTGCGCTGGTGCAGGTGGCGACAGCAGGGCCCATACTCACAATCTACAGGTAGGAATGCATATACAGGGAGTAGAGGAAGAGAAGCTGCCGCCGGGCTTGCGCTGATGCAGGTGGCGACAGCAGTGCCCATATCCATAATCAATAGGCAGGGGAGGCATATACAAGGGGAAGAGGAAGAGAAGCTGCCGCCGGGCGTGCGCTGATGCAGGTGGTGACAGCAGGGCCTATATTCACAATCAATAGGCAGGGGAAGCATATACAAGGAGTAGAGGAAGAGAAGCTGCCGCCGGGAGTGCGCTGATGCAGGTGGCGACAGCAGGGCCCATATTTACAATCAATAGGTAGGGGAGGCATATACAAGGGGTAGAGGAAGAGAAGCTGCCGCCTGGAGTGCGCTGATGCAGGTGGCGACAGCAGGGCCCATACTCACAATCTACAGGTTGGAATGCATATACAGGGGGTAGAGGAAGAGAAGCTGCCGCCGGGTTTGCGCTGATGCAGGTGGCGACAGCAGGGCCCATATTTACAATCAATAGGTAGGGGAGGCATATACAAGGGGTAGAGGAAGAGAAGCTGCCGCCGGGAGTGCGCTGATGCAGGTGGCGACAGCAGGGCCAATACTCACAATCCACAGGTTGGAATGTATATACAGGGGGTAGAGGAAGAGAAGCTGCCGCCAGGTTTGCGCTGATGCAGGTGGCGACAGCAGAGCCCATATCCATAATCAATAGGCAGGGGAGGCATATACAAGGGGTAGAGGAAGAGAAGCTGCCGCCGGGCTTGCGCTGATGCAGGTGGTGACAGCAAGGCCCATATTCACAATCAATAGGCAGGGGAAGCATATACAAGGGGTAGAGGAAGAGAAGCTGCCGCCGGGAGTGCGCTGATGCAGGTGGCGACAGCAGGGCCCATATTTACAATCAATAGGTAGGGGAGGCATATACAAGGGGTAGAGGAAGAGAAGCTGCCGCCGGGAGTGCGCTGATGCAGGTGGCGACAGCAGGGCCCATACTCACAATCTACAGGTTGGAATGCATATACAGGGGGTAGAGGAAGAGAAGCTGCCGCCGGGTGTGCGCTGATGCAGGTGGCGACAGCAGGGCCCATATTTACAATCAATAGGTAGGGGAGGCATATACAAGGGGTAGAGGAAGAGAAGCTGCCGCCGGGAGTGCGCTGATGCAGGTGGCGACAGCAGGGCCCATATTTACAATCAATAGGTAGGGGAGGCATATACAAGGAGTAGAGGAAGAGAAGCTGCCGCCGGTAGTGCACTGATGCAGGTGGCGACAGCAGGGCCCATACTCACAATCTACAGGTTGGAATGCATATACAGGGGGTAGAGGAAGAGAAGCTGCCGCCGGGTTTGCGCTGATGCAGGTGGCGACAGCAGGGCCCATATTTACAATCAATAGGTAGGGGAGGCATATACAAGGAGTAGAGGAAGAGAAGCTGCCGCCGGGCTTGCGCTGATGCAGGTGGCGAAAGCAGGGCACATTTTTACAATCAATAGGTAGGGGAGGCATATACAAGGGGTAGAGTAAGAGAAGCTGCCGCCGGGAGTGCGCTGGTGCAGGTGGCGACAGCAGGGCCCATACTCACAATCTACAGGTAGGAATGCATATACAGGGAGTAGAGGAAGAGAAGCTGCCGCCGGGCTTGCGCTGATGCAGGTGGCGACAGCAGTGCCCATATCCATAATCAATAGGCAGGGGAGGCATATACAAGGGGAAGAGGAAGAGAAGCTGCCGCCGGGCGTGCGCTGATGCAGGTGGTGACAGCAGGGCCTATATTCACAATCAATAGGCAGGGGAAGCATATACAAGGAGTAGAGGAAGAGAAGCTGCCGCCGGGAGTGCGCTGATGCAGGTGGCGACAGCAGGGCCCATATTTACAATCAATAGGTAGGGGAGGCATATACAAGGGGTAGAGGAAGAGAAGCTGCCGCCTGGAGTGCGCTGATGCAGGTGGCGACAGCAGGGCCCATACTCACAATCTACAGGTTGGAATGCATATACAGGGGGTAGAGGAAGAGAAGCTGCCGCCGGGTTTGCGCTGATGCAGGTGGCGACAGCAGGGCCCATATTTACAATCAATAGGTAGGGGAGGCATATACAAGGGGTAGAGGAAGAGAAGCTGCCGCCGGGAGTGCGCTGATGCAGGTGGCGACAGCAGGGCCCATATTTACAATCAATAGGTAGGGGAGGCATATACAAGGGGTAGAGGAAGAGAAGCTGCCGCCGGGAGTGCACTGATGCAGGTGGCGACAGCAGGGCCCATACTCACAATCTACAGGTTGGAATGCATATACAGGGGGTAGAGGAAGAGAAGCTACCGCCGGGTGTGCGCTGATGCAGGTGGCGACAGCAGGGCCCATATTTACAATCAATAGGTAGGGGAGGCATATACAAGGGGTAGAGAAAGAGAAGCTGCCGCCGGGAGTGCGCTGATGCAGGTGGCGACAGCAGGGCCCATATTTACAATCAATAGGTAGGGGAGGCATATACAAGGGGTAGAGGAAGAGAAGCTGCCGCCGGGAGTGCGCTGATGCAGGTGGCGACAGCAGGGCCCATATTTACAAATAATAGGTAGGGGAGGCATATACAAGGGGTAGAGGAAGAGAAGCTGCCGCCGGGAGTGCGCTGATGCAGGTGGCGACAGCAGGGCCCATATTTACAAATAATAGGTAGGGGAGGCATATACAAGGGGTAGAGGAAGAGAAGCTGCCGCCGGGAGTGCGCTGATGCAGGTGGCGACAGCAGGGCCCATACTCACAATCCACAGGTTGGAATGTATATACAGGGGGTAGAGGAAGAGAAGCTGCCGCCGGGTTTGCGCTGATGCAGGTGGCGACAGCAGGGCCCATATCCATAATCAATAGGCAGGGGAGGCATATACAGGGAGTAGAGGAAGAGAAGCTGCCGCCGGGCTTGCGCTGATGCAGGTGGCGACAGCAGGGCCCATATCCATAATCAATAGGCAGGGGAGGCATATACAAGGGGTAGAGGAAGAGAAGCTGCCGCCGGGCTTGCGCTGATGCAGGTGGTGACAGCAGGGCCCATATTCACAATCAATAGGCAGGGGAAGCATATACAAGGGGTAGAGGAAGAGAAGCTGCCGCCGGGAGTGCGCTGATGCAGGTGGCGACAGCAGGGCCCATATTTACAATCAATAGGTAGGGGAGGCATATACAAGGGGTAGAGGAAGAGAAGCTGCCGCCGGGAGTGCTCTGATGCAGGTGGCGACAGCAGGGCCCATACTCACAATCTACAGGTTGGAATGCATATACAGGGGGTAGAGGAATAGAAGCTGCCGCCGGGTTTGCGCTGATGCAGGTGGCGACAGCAGGGCCCATATTTACAATCAATAGGTAGGGGAGGCATATACAAGGGGTAGAGGAAGAGAAGCTGCCGCCGGGAGTGCGCTGATGCAGGTGGCGACAGCAGGGCCCATATTTACAATCAATAGGTAGGGGAGGCATATACAAGGGGTAGAGGAAGAGAAGCTGCCGCCGGGAGTGCTCTGATGCAGGTGGCGACAGCAGGGCCCATACTCACAATCTACAGGTTGGAATGCATATACAGGGGGTAGAGGAATAGAAGCTGCCGCCGGGTTTGCGCTGATGCAGGTGGCGACAGCAGGGCCCATATTTACAATCAATAGGTAGGGGAGGCATATACAAGGGGTAGAGGAAGAGAAGCTGCCGCCGGGAGTGCGCTGATGCAGGTGGCGACAGCAGGGCCAATACTCACAATCCACAGGTTGGAATGTATATACAGGGGGTAGAGGAAGAGAAGCTGCCGCCAGGTTTGCGCTGATGCAGGTGGCGACAGCAGAGCCCATATCCATAATCAATAGGCAGGGGAGGCATATACAAGGGGTAGAGGAAGAGAAGCTGCCGCCGGGCTTGCGCTGATGCAGGTGGTGACAGCAAGGCCCATATTCACAATCAATAGGCAGGGGAAGCATATACAAGGGGTAGAGGAAGAGAAGCTGCCGCCGGGAGTGCGCTGATGCAGGTGGCGACAGCAGGGCCCATATTTACAATCAATAGGTAGGGGAGGCATATACAAGGGGTAGAGGAAGAGAAGCTGCCGCCGGGAGTGCGCTGATGCAGGTGGCGACAGCAGGGCCCATACTCACAATCTACAGGTTGGAATGCATATACAGGGGGTAGAGGAAGAGAAGCTGCCGCCGGGTGTGCGCTGATGCAGGTGGCGACAGCAGGGCCCATATTTACAATCAATAGGTAGGGGAGGCATATACAAGGGGTAGAGGAAGAGAAGCTGCCGCCGGGAGTGCGCTGATGCAGGTGGCGACAGCAGGGCCCATATTTACAATCAATAGGTAGGGGAGGCATATACAAGGAGTAGAGGAAGAGAAGCTGCCGCCGGTAGTGCACTGATGCAGGTGGCGACAGCAGGGCCCATACTCACAATCTACAGGTTGGAATGCATATACAGGGGGTAGAGGAAGAGAAGCTGCCGCCGGGTTTGCGCTGATGCAGGTGGCGACAGCAGGGCCCATATTTACAATCAATAGGTAGGGGAGGCATATACAAGGAGTAGAGGAAGAGAAGCTGCCGCCGGGCTTGCGCTGATGCAGGTGGCGAAAGCAGGGCACATTTTTACAATCAATAGGTAGGGGAGGCATATACAAGGGGTAGAGTAAGAGAAGCTGCCGCCGGGAGTGCGCTGGTGCAGGTGGCGACAGCAGGGCCCATACTCACAATCTACAGGTAGGAATGCATATACAGGGAGTAGAGGAAGAGAAGCTGCCGCCGGGCTTGCGCTGATGCAGGTGGCGACAGCAGTGCCCATATCCATAATCAATAGGCAGGGGAGGCATATACAAGGGGAAGAGGAAGAGAAGCTGCCGCCGGGCGTGCGCTGATGCAGGTGGTGACAGCAGGGCCTATATTCACAATCAATAGGCAGGGGAAGCATATACAAGGAGTAGAGGAAGAGAAGCTGCCGCCGGGAGTGCGCTGATGCAGGTGGCGACAGCAGGGCCCATATTTACAATCAATAGGTAGGGGAGGCATATACAAGGGGTAGAGGAAGAGAAGCTGCCGCCTGGAGTGCGCTGATGCAGGTGGCGACAGCAGGGCCCATACTCACAATCTACAGGTTGGAATGCATATACAGGGAGTAGAGGAAGAGAAGCTGCCGCCGGGTTTGCGCTGATGCAGGTGGCGACAGCAGGGCCCATATTTACAATCAATAGGTAGGGGAGGCATATACAAGGGGTAGAGGAAGAGAAGCTGCCGCCGGGAGTGCGCTGATGCAGGTGGCGACAGCAGGGCCCATATTTACAATCAATAGGTAGGGGAGGCATATACAAGGGGTAGAGGAAGAGAAGCTGCCGCCGGAAGTGCGCTGATGCAGGTGGCGACAGCAGGGCCCATACTCACAATCTACAGGTTGGAATGCATATACAGGGGGTAGAGGAAGAGAAGCTGCCGCCGGGTGTGCGCTGATGCAGGTGGCGACAGCAGGGCCCATATTTACAATCAATAGGTAGGGGAGGCATATACAAGGGGTAGAGGAAGAGAAGCTGCCGCCGGGAGTGCGCTGATGCAGGTGGCGACAGCAGGGCCCATATTTACAATCAATAGGTAGGGGAGGCATATACAAGGGGTAGAGGAAGAGAAGCTGCCGCCGGGAGTGCGCTGATGCAGGTGGCGACAGCAGGGCCCATATTTACAAATAATAGGTAGGGGAGGCATATACAAGGGGTAGAGGAAGAGAAGCTGCCGCCGGGAGTGCGCTGATGCAGGTGGCGACAGCAGGGCCCATACTCACAATCCACAGGTTGGAATGTATATACAGGGGGTAGAGGAAGAGAAGCTGCCGCCGGGTTTGCGCTGATGCAGGTGGCGACAGCAGGGCCCATATCCATAATCAAAAGGCAGGGGAGGCATATACAGGGAGTAGAGGAAGAGAAGCTGCCGCCGGGCTTGCGCTGATGCAGGTGGCGACAGCAGGGCCCATATCCATAATCAATAGGCAGGGGAGGCATATACAAGGGGTAGAGGAAGAGAAGCTGCCGCCGGGCTTGCGCTGATGCAGGTGGTGACAGCAGGGCCCATATTCACAATCAATAGGCAGGGGAAGCATATACAAGGGGTAGAGGAAGAGAAGCTGCCGCCGGGAGTGCGCTGATGCAGGTGGCGACAGCAGGGCCCATATTTACAATCAATAGGTAGGGGAGGCATATACAAGGGGTAGAGGAAGAGAAGCTGCCGCCGGGAGTGCGCTGATGCAGGTGGCGACAGCAGGGCCCATACTCACAATCTACAGGTTGGAATGCATATACAGGGGGTAGAGGAAGAGAAGCTGCCGCCGGGTGTGCGCTGATGCAGGTGGCGACAGCAGGGCCCATATTTACAATCAATAGGTAGGGGAGGCATATACAAGGGGTAGAGGAAGAGAAGCTGCCGCCGGGAGTGCGCTGATGCAGGTGGCGACAGCAGGGCCCATATTTACAATCAATAGGTAGGGGAGGCATATACAAGGAGTAGAGGAAGAGAAGCTGCCGCCGGTAGTGCACTGATGCAGGTGGCGACAGCAGGGCCCATACTCACAATCTACAGGTTGGAATGCATATACAGGGGGTAGAGGAAGAGAAGCTGCCGCCGGGTTTGCGCTGATGCAGGTGGCGACAGCAGGGCCCATATTTACAATCAATAGGTAGGGGAGGCATATACAAGGAGTAGAGGAAGAGAAGCTGCCGCCGGGCTTGCGCTGATGCAGGTGGCGAAAGCAGGGCACATTTTTACAATCAATAGGTAGGGGAGGCATATACAAGGGGTAGAGTAAGAGAAGCTGCCGCCGGGAGTGCGCTGGTGCAGGTGGCGACAGCAGGGCCCATACTCACAATCTACAGGTAGGAATGCATATACAGGGAGTAGAGGAAGAGAAGCTGCCGCCGGGCTTGCGCTGATGCAGGTGGCGACAGCAGTGCCCATATCCATAATCAATAGGCAGGGGAGGCATATACAAGGGGAAGAGGAAGAGAAGCTGCCGCCGGGCGTGCGCTGATGCAGGTGGTGACAGCAGGGCCTATATTCACAATCAATAGGCAGGGGAAGCATATACAAGGAGTAGAGGAAGAGAAGCTGCCGCCAGGAGTGCGCTGATGCAGGTGGCGACAGCAGGGCCCATATTTACAATCAATAGGTAGGGGAGGCATATACAAGGGGTAGAGGAAGAGAAGCTGCCGCCTGGAGTGCGCTGATGCAGGTGGCGACAGCAGGGCCCATACTCACAATCTACAGGTTGGAATGCATATACAGGGGGTAGAGGAAGAGAAGCTGCCGCCGGGTTTGCGCTGATGCAGGTGGCGACAGCAGGGCCCATATTTACAATCAATAGGTAGGGGAGGCATATACAAGGGGTAGAGGAAGAGAAGCTGCCGCCGGGAGTGCGCTGATGCAGGTGGCGACAGCAGGGCCCATATTTACAATCAATAGGTAGGGGAGGCATATACAAGGGGTAGAGGAAGAGAAGCTGCCGCCGGGAGTGCGCTGATGCAGGTGGCGACAGCAGGGCCCATACTCACAATCTACAGGTTGGAATGCATATACAGGGGGTAGAGGAAGAGAAGCTGCCGCCGGGTGTGCGCTGATGCAGGTGGCGACAGCAGGGCCCATATTTACAATCAATAGGTAGGGGAGGCATATACAAGGGGTAGAGGAAGAGAAGCTGCCGCCGGGAGTGCGCTGATGCAGGTGGCGACAGCAGGGCCCATATTTACAATCAATAGGTAGGGGAGGCATATACAAGGGGTAGAGGAAGAGAAGCTGCCGCCGGGAGTGCGCTGATGCAGGTGGCGACAGCAGGGCCCATATTTACAAATAATAGGTAGGGGAGGCATATACAAGGGGTAGAGGAAGAGAAGCTGCCGCCGGGAGTGCGCTGATGCAGGTGGCGACAGCAGGGCCCATATTTACAAATAATAGGTAGGGGAGGCATATACAAGGGGTAGAGGAAGAGAAGCTGCCGCCGGGAGTGCGCTGATGCAGGTGGCGACAGCAGAGCCCATACTCACAATCTACAGGTAGGAATGCATATGCAGGGAGTAGAGGAAGAGAAGCTGCCGCCGGGCTTGCGCTGATGCAGGTGGCGACAGCAGTGCCCATATCCATAATCAATAGGCAGGGGAGGCATATACAAGGGGAAGAGGAAGAGAAGCTGCCGCCGGGCGTGCGCTGATGCAGGTGGTGACAGCAGGGCCCATATTTACAATCAATAGGTAGGGGAGGCATATACAAGGAGTAGAGGAAGAGAAGCTGCCGCCGGTAGTGCGCTGATGCAGGTGGCGACATCAGGGCCCATACTCACAATCTACAGGTTGGAATGCATATACAGGGGGTAGAGGAAGAGAAGCTGCCGCCGGGTTTGCGCTGATGCAGGTGGCGACAGCAGGGCCCATATTTACAATCAATAGGTAGGGGAGGCATATACAAGGGGTAGAGGAAGAGTAGCTGCCGCCGGGAGAGCGCTGATGCCGGTGGCGACAGCAGGGCCCATATTTACAATCAATAGGTAGGGGAGGCATATACAAGGGGTAGAGGAAGAGAAGCTGCCGCCGGGAGTGCTCTGATGCAGGTGGCGACAGCAGGGCCCATACTCACAATCTACAGGTTGGAATGCATATACAGGGGGTAGAGGAATAGAAGCTGCCGCCGGGTTTGCGCTGATGCAGGTGGCGACAGCAGGGCCCATATTTACAATCAATAGGTAGGGGAGGCATATACAAGGGGTAGAGGAAGAGAAGCTGCCGCCGGGAGTGCGCTGATGCAGGTGGCGACAGCAGGGCCCATATTTACAAATAATAGGTAGGGGAGGCATATACAAGGGGTAGAGGAAGAGAAGCTGCCGCCGGGAGTGCGCTGATGCAGGTGGCGACAGCAGGGCCCATACTCACAATCCACAGGTTGGAATGTATATACAGGGGGTAGAGGAAGAGAAGCTGCCGCCGGGTTTGCGCTGATGCAGGTGGCGACAGCAGGGCCCATATCCATAATCAATAGGCAGGGGAGGCATATACAGGGAGTAGAGGAAGAGAAGCTGCCGCCGGGCTTGCGCTGATGCAGGTGGCGACAGCAGGGCCCATATCCATAATCAATAGGCAGGGGAGGCATATACAAGGGGTAGAGGAAGAGAAGCTGCCGCCGGGCTTGCGCTGATGCAGGTGGTGACAGCAGGGCCCATATTCACAATCAATAGGCAGGGGAAGCATATACAAGGGGTAGAGGAAGAGAAGCTGCCGCCGGGAGTGCGCTGGTGCAGGTGGCGACAGCAGGGCCCATACTCACAATCTACAGGTAGGAATGCATATACAGGGAGTAGAGGAAGAGAAGCTGCCGCCGGGCTTGCGCTGATGCAGGTGGCGACAGCAGTGCCCATATCCATAATCAATAGGCAGGGGAGGCATATACAAGGGGTAGAGGAAGAGAAGCTGCCGCCGGGAGTGTGCTGATGCAGGTGGCGACAGCAGGGCCCATACTCACAATCTACAGGTAGGAATGCATATACAGGGAGTAGAGGAAGAGAAGCTGCCGCCGGGCTTGCGCTGATGCAGGTGGCGACAGCAGTGCCCATATCCATAATCAATAGGCAGGGGAGGCATATACAAGGGGAAGAGGAAGAGAAGCTGCCGCCGGGCGTGCGCTGATGCAGGTGGTGACAGCAGGGCCCATATTTACAATCAATAGGTAGGGGAGGCATATACAAGGAGTAGAGGAAGAGAAGCTGCCGCCGGTAGTGCGCTGATGCAGGTGGCGACATCAGGGCCCATACTCACAATCTACAGGTTGGAATGCATATACAGGGGGTAGAGGAAGAGAAGCTGCCGCCGGGTTTGCGCTGATGCAGGTGGCGACAGCAGGGCCCATATTTACAATCAATAGGTAGGGGAGGCATATACAAGGAGTAGAGGAAGAGAAGCTGCCGCCGGGCTTGCGCTGATGCAGGTGGCGAAAGCAGGGCACATATTTACAATCAATAGGTAGGGGAGGCATATACAAGGGGTAGAGGAAGAGAAGCTGCCGCCGGGAGTGCGCTGATGCAGGTGGCGACAGCAGGACCCATACTCACAATCCACAGGTTGGAATGTATATACAGGGGGTAGAGGAAGAGAAGCTGCCGCCGGGTTTGCGCTGATGCAGGTGGGGACAGCAGGGCCCATATTTACAATCAATAGGTAGGGGAGGCATATACAAGGAGTAGAGGAAGAGAAGCTACCGCCGGGCTTGCGCTGATGCAGGTGGCGACAGCAGGGCCCATATTTACAATCAATAGGTAGGGGAGGCATATACAAGGGGTAGAGGAAGAGTAGCTGCCGCCGGGAGTGCTCTGATGCAGGTGGCGACAGCAGGGCCCATACTCACAATCTACAGGTTGGAATGCATATACAGGGGGTAGAGGAATAGAAGCTGCCGCCGGGTTTGCGCTGATGCAGGTGGCGACAGCAGGGCCCATATTTACAATCAATAGGTAGGGGAGGCATATACAAGGGGTAGAGGAAGAGAAGCTGCCGCCGGGAGTGCGCTGATGCAGGTGGCGACAGCAGGGCCCATATTTACAAATAATAGGTAGGGGAGGCATATACAAGGGGTAGAGGAAGAGAAGCTGCCGCCGGGAGTGCGCTGATGCAGGTGGCGACAGCAGGGCCCATACTCACAATCCACAGGTTGGAATGTATATACAGGGGGTAGAGGAAGAGAAGCTGCCGCCGGGTTTGCGCTGATGCAGGTGGCGACAGCAGGGCCCATATCCATAATCAATAGGCAGGGGAGGCATATACAGGGAGTAGAGGAAGAGAAGCTGCCGCCGGGCTTGCGCTGATGCAGGTGGCGACAGCAGGGCCCATATCCATAATCAATAGGCAGGGGAGGCATATACAAGGGGTAGAGGAAGAGAAGCTGCCGCCGGGCTTGCGCTGATGCAGGGGGTGACAGCAGGGCCCATATTCACAATCAATAGGCAGGGGAAGCATATACAAGGGGTAGAGGAAGAGAAGCTGCCGCCGGGAGTGCGCTGATGCAGGTGGCGACAGCAGGGCCCATATTTACAATCAATAGGTAGGGGAGGCATATACAAGGGGTAGAGGAAGAGAAGCTGCCGCCGGGAGTGCTCTGATGCAGGTGGCGACAGCAGGGCCCATACTCACAATCTACAGGTTGGAATGCATATACAGGGGGTAGAGGAATAGAAGCTGCCGCCGGGTTTGCGCTGATGCAGGTGGCGACAGCAGGGCCCATATTTACAATCAATAGGTAGGGGAGGCATATACAAGGGGTAGAGGAAGAGAAGCTGCCGCCGGGAGTGCTCTGATGCAGGTGGCGACAGCAGGGCCCATACTCACAATCTACAGGTTGGAATGCATATACAGGGGGTAGAGGAATAGAAGCTGCCGCCGGGTTTGCGCTGATGCAGGTGGCGACAGCAGGGCCCATATTTACAATCAATAGGTAGGGGAGGCATATACAAGGGGTAGAGGAAGAGAAGCTGCCGCCGGGAGTGCGCTGATGCAGGTGGCGACAGCAGGGCCAATACTCACAATCCACAGGTTGGAATGTATATACAGGGGGTAGAGGAAGAGAAGCTGCCGCCAGGTTTGCGCTGATGCAGGTGGCGACAGCAGGGCCCATATCCATAATCAATAGGCAGGGGAGGCATATACAAGGGGTAGAGGAAGAGAAGCTGCCGCCGGGCTTGCGCTGATGCAGGTGGTGACAGCAAGGCCCATATTCACAATCAATAGGCAGGGGAAGCATATACAAGGGGTAGAGGAAGAGAAGCTGCCGCCGGGAGTGCGCTGATGCAGGTGGCGACAGCAGGGCCCATATTTACAATCAATAGGTAGGGGAGGCATATACAAGGGGTAGAGGAAGAGAAGCTGCCGCCGGGAGTGCGCTGATGCAGGTGGCGACAGCAGGGCCCATACTCACAATCTACAGGTTGGAATGCATATACAGGGGGTAGAGGAAGAGAAGCTGCCGCCGGGTGTGCGCTGATGCAGGTGGCGACAGCAGGGCCCATATTTACAATCAATAGGTAGGGGAGGCATATACAAGGGGTAGAGGAAGAGAAGCTGCCGCCGGGAGTGCGCTGATGCAGGTGGCGACAGCAGGGCCCATATTTACAATCAATAGGTAGGGGAGGCATATACAAGGAGTAGAGGAAGAGAAGCTGCCGCCGGGCTTGCGCTGATGCAGGTGGCGAAAGCAGGGCCCATACTCACAATCTACAGGTTGGAATGCATATACAGGGGGTAGAGGAAGAGAAGCTGCCGCCGGGTTTGCGCTGATGCAGGTGGCGACAGCAGGGCCCACATTTACAATCAATAGGTAGGGGAGGCATATACAAGGGGTAGAGGAAGAGAAGCTGCCGCCGGGAGTGCGCTGGTGCAGGTGGCGACAGCAGGGCCCATACTCACAATCTACAGGTAGGAATGCATATACAGGGAGTAGAGGAAGAGAAGCTGCCGCCGGGCTTGCGCTGATGCAGGTGGCGACAGCAGTGCCCATATCCATAATCAATAGGCAGGGGAGGCATATACAAGGGGTAGAGGAAGAGAAGCTGCCGCCGGGAGTGTGCTGATGCAGGTGGCGACAGCAGGGCCCATACTCACAATCTACAGGTAGGAATGCATATGCAGGGAGTAGAGGAAGAGAAGCTGCCGCCGGGCTTGCGCTGATGCAGGTGGCGACAGCAGTGCCCATATCCATAATCAATAGGCAGGGGAGGCATATACAAGGGGAAGAGGAAGAGAAGCTGCCGCCGGGCGTGCGCTGATGCAGGTGGTGACAGCAGGGCCCATATTTACAATCAATAGGTAGGGGAGGCATATACAAGGAGTAGAGGAAGAGAAGCTGCCGCCGGTAGTGCGCTGATGCAGGTGGCGACATCAGGGCCCATACTCACAATCTACAGGTTGGAATGCATATACAGGGGGTAGAGGAAGAGAAGCTGCCGCCGGGTTTGCGCTGATGCAGGTGGCGACAGCAGGGCCCATATTTACAATCAATAGGTAGGGGAGGCATATACAAGGAGTAGAGGAAGAGAAGCTGCCGCCAGGCTTGCGCTGATGCAGGTGGCGAAAGCAGGGCACATATTTACAATCAATAGGTAGGGGAGGCATATACAAGGGGTAGAGGAAGAGAAGCTGCCGCCGGGAGTGCGCTGATGCAGGTGGCGACAGCAGGACCCATACTCACAATCCACAGGTTGGAATGTATATACAGGGGGTAGAGGAAGAGAAGCTGCCGCCGGGTTTGCGCTGATGCAGGTGGGGACAGCAGGGCCCATATTTACAATCAATAGGTAGGGGAGGCATATACAAGGAGTAGAGGAAGAGAAGCTACCGCCGGGCTTGCGCTGATGCACGTGGCGACAACAGGGCCCATATTTACAATCAATAGGTAGGGGAGGCATATACAAGGGGTAGAGGAAGAGTAGCTGCCGCCGGGAGAGCACTGATGCCGGTGGCGACAGCAGGGCCCATATTTACAATCAATAGGTAGGGGAGGCATATACAAGGGGTAGAGGAAGAGAAGCTGCCGCCGGGAGTGCTCTGATGCAGGTGGCGACAGCAGGGCCCATACTCACAATCTACAGGTTGGAATGCATATACAGGGGGTAGAGGAATAGAAGCTGCCGCCGGGTTTGCGCTGATGCAGGTGGCGACAGCAGGGCCCATATTTACAATCAATAGGTAGGGGAGGCATATACAAGGGGTAGAGGAAGAGAAGCTGCCGCCGGGAGTGCGCTGATGCAGGTGGCGACAGCAGGGCCCATATTTACAAATAATAGGTAGGGGAGGCATATACAAGGGGTAGAGGAAGAGAAGCTGCCGCCGGGAGTGCGCTGATGCAGGTGGCGACAGCAGGGCCCATACTCACAATCCACAGGTTGGAATGTATATACAGGGGGTAGAGGAAGAGAAGCTGCCGCCGGGTTTGCGCTGATGCAGGTGGCGACAGCAGGGCCCATATCCATAATCAATAGGCAGGGGAGGCATATACAGGGAGTAGAGGAAGAGAAGCTGCCGCCGGGCTTGCGCTGATGCAGGTGGCGACAGCAGGGCCCATATCCATAATCAATAGGCAGGGGAGGCATATACAAGGGGTAGAGGAAGAGAAGCTGCCGCCGGGCTTGCGCTGATGCAGGTGGTGACAGCAGGGCCCATATTCACAATCAATAGGCAGGGGAGGCATATACAAGGGGTAGAGGAAGAGAAGCTGCCGCCGGGAGTGCGCTGGTGCAGGTGGCGACAGCAGGGCCCATACTCACAATCTACAGGTAGGAATGCATATACAGGGAGTAGAGGAAGAGAAGCTGCCGCCGGGCTTGCGCTGATGCAGGTGGCGACAGCAGTGCCCATATCCATAATCAATAGGCAGGGGAGGCATATACAAGGGGTAGAGGAAGAGAAGCTGCCGCCGGGAGTGTGCTGATGCAGGTGGCGACAGCAGGGCCCATACTCAAAATCTACAGGTAGGAATGCATATACAGGGAGTAGAGGAAGAGAAGCTGCCGCCGGGCTTGCGCTGATGCAGGTGGCGACAGCAGTGCCCATATCCATAATCAATAGGCAGGGGAGGCATATACAAGGGGAAGAGGAAGAGAAGCTGCCGCCGGGCGTGCGCTGATGCAGGTGGTGACAGCAGGGCCCATATTTACAATCAATAGGTAGGGGAGGCATATACAAGGAGTAGAGGAAGAGAAGCTGCCGCCGGTAGTGCGTTGATGCAGGTGGCGACATCAGGGCCCATACTCACAATCTACAGGTTGGAATGCATATACAAGGAGTGGAGGAAGAGAAGCTGCCGCCGGGCTTGCGCTGATGCAGGTGGCGAAAGCAGGGCACATATTTACAATCAATAGGTAGGGGAGGCATATACAAGGGGTAGAGGAAGAGAAGCTGCCGCCGGGAGTGCGCTGATGCAGGTGGCGACAGCAGGACCCATACTCATAATCCACAGGTTGGAATGTATATACAGGGGGTAGAGGAAGAGAAGCTGCCGCCGGGTTTGCGCTGATGCAGGTGGGGACAGCAGGGCCCATATTTACAATCAATAGGTAGGGGAGGCATATACAAGGAGTAGAGGAAGAGAAGCTACCGCCGGGCTTGCGCTGATGCAGGTGGCGACAGCAGGGCCCATATTTACAATCAATAGGTAGGGGAGGCATATACAAGGGGTAGAGGAAGAGTAGCTGCCGCCGGGAGAGCGCTGATGCCGGTGGCGACAGCAGGGCCCATATTTACAATCAATAGGTAGGGGAGGCATATACAAGGGGAGAGGAAGAGAAGCTGCCGCCGGGAGTGCGCTGATGCAGGTGGCGACAGCAGGGCCCATATTTACAAATAATAGGTAGGGGAGGCATATACAAGGGGTAGAGGAAGAGAAGCTGCCGCCGGGAGTGCGCTGATGCAGGTGGCGACAGCAGGGCCCATACTCACAATCCACAGGTTGGAATGTATATACAGGGGGTAGAGGAAGAGAAGCTGCCGCCGGGTTTGCGCTGATGCAGGTGGCGACAGCAGGGCCCATATCCATAATCAATAGGCAGGGGAGGCATATACAGGGAGTAGAGGAAGAGAAGCTGCCGCCGGGCTTGCGCTGATGCAGGTGGCGACAGCAGGGCCCATATCCATAATCAATAGGCAGGGGAGGCATATACAAGGGGTAGAGGAAGAGAAGCTGCCGCCGGGCTTGCGCTGATGCAGGTGGTGACAGCAGGGCCCATATTCACAATCAATAGGCAGGGGAAGCATATACAAGGGGTAGAGGAAGAGAAGCTGCCGCCGGGAGTGCGCTGATGCAGGTGGCGACAGCAGGGCCCATATTTACAATCAATAGGTAGGGGAGGCATATACAAGGGGTAGAGGAAGAGAAGCTGCCGCCGGGAGTGCTCTGATGCAGGTGGCGACAGCAGGGCCCATACTCACAATCTACAGGTTGGAATGCATATACAGGGGGTAGAGGAATAGAAGCTGCCGCCGGGTTTGCGCTGATGCAGGTGGCGACAGCAGGGCCCATATTTACAATCAATAGGTAGGGGAGGCATATACAAGGGGTAGAGGAAGAGAAGCTGCCGCCGGGAGTGCGCTGATGCAGGTGGCGACAGCAGGGCCCATATTTACAATCAATAGGTAGGGGAGGCATATACAAGGGGTAGAGGAAGAGAAGCTGCCGCCGGGAGTGCGCTGATGCAGGTGGCGACAGCAGGGCCCATATTTACAATCAATAGGTAGGGGAGGCATATACAAGGGGTAGAGGAAGAGAAGCTGCCGCCGGGAGTGCTCTGATGCAGGTGGCGACAGCAGGGCCCATACTCACAATCTACAGGTTGGAATGCATATACAGGGGGTAGAGGAATAGAAGCTGCCGCCGGGTTTGCGCTGATGCAGGTGGCGACAGCAGGGCCCATATTTACAATCAATAGGTAGGGGAGGCATATACAAGGGGTAGAGGAAGAGAAGCTGCCGCCGGGAGTGCGCTGATGCAGGTGGCGACAGCAGGGCCAATACTCACAATCCACAGGTTGGAATGTATATACAGGGGGTAGAGGAAGAGAAGCTGCCGCCAGGTTTGCGCTGATGCAGGTGGCGACAGCAGAGCCCATATCCATAATCAATAGGCAGGGGAGGCATATACAAGGGGTAGAGGAAGAGAAGCTGCCGCCGGGCTTGCGCTGATGCAGGTGGTGACAGCAAGGCCCATATTCACAATCAATAGGCAGGGGAAGCATATACAAGGGGTAGAGGAAGAGAAGCTGCCGCCGGGAGTGCGCTGATGCAGGTGGCGACAGCAGGGCCCATATTTACAATCAATAGGTAGGGGAGGCATATACAAGGGGTAGAGGAAGAGAAGCTGCCGCCGGGAGTGCGCTGATGCAGGTGGCGACAGCAGGGCCCATACTCACAATCTACAGGTTGGAATGCATATACAGGGGGGAGAGGAAGAGAAGCTGCCGCCGGGTGTGCGCTGATGCAGGTGGCGACAGCAGGGCCCATATTTACAATCAATAGGTAGGGGAGGCATATACAAGGGGTAGAGGAAGAGAAGCTGCCGCCGGGAGTGCGCTGATGCAGGTGGCGACAGCAGGGCCCATATTTACAATCAATAGGTAGGGGAGGCATATACAAGGGGTAGAGGAAGAGAAGCTGCCGCCGGGAGTGCGCTGATGCAGGTGGCGACAGCAGGGCCCATATTTACAAATAATAGGTAGGGGAGGCATATACAAGGGGTAGAGGAAGAGAAGCTGCCGCCGGGAGTGCGCTGATGCAGGTGGCGACAGCAGGGCCCATATTTACAAATAATAGGTAGGGGAGGCATATACAAGGGGTAGAGGAAGAGAAGCTGCCGCCGGGAGTGCGCTGATGCAGGTGGCGACAGCAGGGCCCATACTCACAATCCACAGGTTGGAATGTATATACAGGGGGTAGAGGAAGAGAAGCTGCCGCCGGGTTTGCGCTGATGCAGGTGGCGACAGCAGGGCCCATATCCATAATCAATAGGCAGGGGAGGCATATACAGGGAGTAGAGGAAGAGAAGCTGCCGCCGGGCTTGCGCTGATGCAGGTGGCGACAGCAGGGCCCATATCCATAATCAATAGGCAGGGGAGGCATATACAAGGGGTAGAGGAAGAGAAGCTGCCGCCGGGCTTGCGCTGATGCAGGTGGTGACAGCAGGGCCCATATTCACAATCAATAGGCAGGGGAAGCATATACAAGGGGTAGAGGAAGAGAAGCTGCCGCCGGGAGTGCGCTGATGCAGGTGGCGACAGCAGGGCCCATATTTACAATCAATAGGTAGGGGAGGCATATACAAGGGGTAGAGGAAGAGAAGCTGCCGCCGGGAGTGCTCTGATGCAGGTGGCGACAGCAGGGCCCATACTCACAATCTACAGGTTGGAATGCATATACAGGGGGTAGAGGAATAGAAGCTGCCGCCGGGTTTGCGCTGATGCAGGTGGCGACAGCAGGGCCCATATTTACAATCAATAGGTAGGGGAGGCATATACAAGGGGTAGAGGAAGAGAAGCTGCCGCCGGGAGTGCGCTGATGCAGGTGGCGACAGCAGGGCCCATATTTACAATTAATAGGTAGGGGAGGCATATACAAGGGGTAGAGGAAGAGAAGCTGCCGCCGGGAGTGCTCTGATGCAGGTGGCGACAGCAGGGCCCATACTCACAATCTACAGGTTGGAATGCATATACAGGGGGTAGAGGGATAGAAGCTGCCGCCGGGTTTGCGCTGATGCAGGTGGCGACAGCAGGGCCCATATTTACAATCAATAGGTAGGGGAGGCATATACAAGGGGTAGAGGAAGAGAAGCTGCCGCCGGGAGTGCGCTGATGCAGGTGGCGACAGCAGGGCCAATACTCACAATCCACAGGTTGGAATGTATATACAGGGGGTAGAGGAAGAGAAGCTGCCGCCAGGTTTGCGCTGATGCAGGTGGCGACAGCAGAGCCCATATCCATAATCAATAGGCAGGGGAGGCATATACAAGGGGTAGAGGAAGAGAAGCTGCCGCCGGGCTTGCGCTGATGCAGGTGGTGACAGCAAGGCCCATATTCACAATCAATAGGCAGGGGAAGCATATACAAGGGGTAGAGGAAGAGAAGCTGCCGCCGGGAGTGCGCTGATGCAGGTGGCGACAGCAGGGCCCATATTTACAATCAATAGGTAGGGGAGGCATATACAAGGGGTAGAGGAAGAGAAGCTGCCGCCGGGAGTGCGCTGATGCAGGTGGCGACAGCAGGGCCCATACTCACAATCTACAGGTTGGAATGCATATACAGGGGGTAGAGGAAGAGAAGCTGCCGCCGGGTGTGCGCTGATGCAGGTGGCGACAGCAGGGCCCATATTTACAATCAATAGGTAGGGGAGGAATATACAAGGGGTAGAGGAAGAGAAGCTGCCGCCGGGAGTGCGCTGATGCAGGTGGCGACAGCAGGGCCCATATTTACAATCAATAGGTAGGGGAGGCATATACAAGGAGTAGAGGAAGAGAAGCTGCCGCCGGTAGTGCACTGATGCAGGTGGCGACAGCAGGGCCCATACTCACAATCTACAGGTTGGAATGCATATACAGGGGGTAGAGGAAGAGAAGCTGCCGCCGGGTTTGCGCTGATGCAGGTGGCGACAGCAGGGCCCATATTTACAATCAATAGGTAGGGGAGGCATATACAAGGAGTAGAGGAAGAGAAGCTGCCGCCGGGCTTGCGCTGATGCAGGTGGCGAAAGCAGGGCACATTTTTACAATCAATAGGTAGGGGAGGCATATACAAGGGGTAGAGTAAGAGAAGCTGCCGCCGGGAGTGCGCTGGTGCAGGTGGCGACAGCAGGGCCCATACTCACAATCTACAGGTAGGAATGCATATACAGGGAGTAGAGAAAGAGAAGCTGCCGCCGGGCTTGCGCTGATGCAGGTGGCGACAGCAGTGCCCATATCCATAATCAATAGGCAGGGGAGGCATATACAAGGGGAAGAGGAAGAGAAGCTGCCGCCGGGCGTGCGCTGATGCAGGTGGTGACAGCAGGGCCTATATTCACAATCAATAGGCAGGGGAAGCATATACAAGGAGTAGAGGAAGAGAAGCTGCCGCCGGGAGTGCGCTGATGCAGGTGGCGACAGCAGGGCCCATATTTACAATCAATAGGTAGGGGAGGCATATACAAGGGGTAGAGGAAGAGAAGCTGCCGCCTGGAGTGCGCTGATGCAGGTGGCGACAGCAGGGCCCATACTCACAATCTACAGGTTGGAATGCATATACAGGGGGTAGAGGAAGAGAAGCTGCCGCCGGGTTTGCGCTGATGCAGGTGGCGACAGCAGGGCCCATATTTACAATCAATAGGTAGGGGAGGCATATACAAGGGGTAGAGGAAGAGAAGCTGCCGCCGGGAGTGCGCTGATGCAGGTGGCGACAGCAGGGCCCATATTTACAATCAATAGGTAGGGGAGGCATATACAAGGGGTAGAGGAAGAGAAGCTGCCGCCGGAAGTGCGCTGATGCAGGTGGCGACAGCAGGGCCCATACTCACAATCTACAGGTTGGAATGCATATACAGGGGGTAGAGGAAGAGAAGCTGCCGCCGGGTGTGCGCTGATGCAGGTGGCGACAGCAGGGCCCATATTTACAATCAATAGGTAGGGGAGGCATATACAAGGGGTAGAGGAAGAGAAGCTGCCGCCGGGAGTGCGCTGATGCAGGTGGCGACAGCAGGGCCCATATTTACAATCAATAGGTAGGGGAGGCATATACAAGGGGTAGAGGAAGAGAAGCTGCCGCCGGGAGTGCGCTGATGCAGGTGGCGACAGCAGAGCCCATATTTACAAATAATAGGTAGGGGAGGCATATACAAGGGGTAGAGGAAGAGAAGCTGCCGCCGGGAGTGCGCTGATGCAGGTGGCGACAGCAGGGCCCATACTCACAATCCACAGGTTGGAATGTATATACAGGGGGTAGAGGAAGAGAAGCTGCCGCCGGGTTTGCGCTGATGCAGGTGGCGACAGCAGGGCCCATATCCATAATCAAAAGGCAGGGGAGGCATATACAGGGAGTAGAGGAAGAGAAGCTGCCGCCGGGCTTGCGCTGATGCAGGTGGCGACAGCAGGGCCCATATCCATAATCAATAGGCAGGGGAGGCATATACAAGGGGTAGAGGAAGAGAAGCTGCCGCCGGGCTTGCGCTGATGCAGGTGGTGACAGCAGGGCCCATATTCACAATCAATAGGCAGGGGAAGCATATACAAGGGGTAGAGGAAGAGAAGCTGCCGCCGGGAGTGCGCTGATGCAGGTGGCGACAGCAGGGCCCATATTTACAATCAATAGGTAGGGGAGGCATATACAAGGGGTAGAGGAAGAGAAGCTGCCGCCGGGAGTGCTCTGATGCAGGTGGCGACAGCAGGGCCCATACTCACAATCTACAGGTTGGAATGCATATACAGGGGGTAGAGGAATAGAAGCTGCCGCCGGGTTTGCGCTGATGCAGGTGGCGACAGCAGGGCCCATATTTACAATCAATAGGTAGGGGAGGCATATACAAGGGGTAGAGGAAGAGAAGCTGCCGCCGGGAGTGCGCTGATGCAGGTGGCGACAGCAGGTCCCATATTTACAATCAATAGGTAGGGGAGGCATATACAAGGGGTAGAGGAAGAGAAGCTGCCGCCAGGAGTGCTCTGATGCAGGTGGCGACAGCAGGGCCCATACTCACAATCTACAGGTTGGAATGCATATACAGGGGGTAGAGGAATAGAAGCTGCCGCCGGGTTTGCGCTGATGCAGGTGGCGACAGCAGGGCCCATATTTACAATCAATAGGTAGGGGAGGCATATACAAGGGGTAGAGGAAGAGAAGCTGCCGCCGGGAGTGCGCTGATGCAGGTGGCGACAGCAGGGCCAATACTCACAATCCACAGGTTGGAATGTATATACAGGGGGTAGAGGAAGAGAAGCTGCCGCCAGGTTTGCGCTGATGCAGGTGGCGACAGCAGGGCCCATATCCATAATCAATAGGCAGGGGAGGCATATACAAGGGGTAGAGGAAGAGAAGCTGCCGCCGGGCTTGCGCTGATGCAGGTGGTGACAGCAAGGCCCATATTCACAATCAATAGGCAGGGGAAGCATATACAAGGGGTAGAGGAAGAGAAGCTGCCGCCGGGAGTGCGCTGATGCAGGTGGCGACAGCAGGGCCCATATTTACAATCAATAGGTAGGGGAGGCATATACAAGGGGTAGAGGAAGAGAAGCTGCCGCCGGGAGTGCGCTGATGCAGGTGGCGACAGCAGGGCCCATACTCACAATCTACAGGTTGGAATGCATATACAGGGGGTAGAGGAAGAGAAGCTGCCGCCGGGTGTGCGCTGATGCAGGTGGCGACAGCAGGGCCCATATTTACAATCAATAGGTAGGGGAGGCATATACAAGGGGTAGAGGAAGAGAAGCTGCCGCCGGGAGTGCGCTGATGCAGGTGGCGACAGCAGGGCCCATATTTACAATCAATAGGTAGGGGAGGCATATACAAGGAGTAGAGGAAGAGAAGCTGCCGCCGGTAGTGCACTGATGCAGGTGGCGACAGCAGGGCCCATACTCACAATCTACAGGTTGGAATGCATATACAGGGGGTAGAGGAAGAGAAGCTGCCGCCGGGTTTGCGCTGATGCAGGTGGCGACAGCAGGGCCCATATTTACAATCAATAGGTAGGGGAGGCATATACAAGGAGTAGAGGAAGAGAAGCTGCCGCCGGGCTTGCGCTGATGCAGGTGGCGAAAGCAGGGCACATATTTACAATCAATAGGTAGGGGAGGCATATACAAGGGGTAGAGTAAGAGAAGCTGCCGCCGGGAGTGCGCTGGTGCAGGTGGCGACAGCAGTGCCCATACTCACAATCTACAGGTAGGAATGCATATACAGGGAGTAGAGGAAGAGAAGCTGCCGCCGGGCTTGCGCTGATGCAGGTGGCGACAGCAGTGCCCATATCCATAATCAATAGGCAGGGGAGGCATATACAAGGGGAAGAGGAAGAGAAGCTGCCGCCGGGCGTGCGCTGATGCAGGTGGTGACAGCAGGGCCTATATTCACAATCAATAGGCAGGGGAAGCATATACAAGGAGTAGAGGAAGAAAAGCTGCCGCCGGGAGTGCGCTGATGCAGGTGGCGACAGCAGGGCCCATATTTACAATCAATAGGTAGGGGAGGCATATACAAGGGGTAGAGGAAGAGAAGCTGCCGCCTGGAGTGCGCTGATGCAGGTGGCGACAGCAGGGCCCATACTCACAATCTACAGGTTGGAATGCATATACAGGGGGTAGAGGAAGAGAAGCTGCCGCCGGGTTTGCGCTGATGCAGGTGGCGACAGCAGGGCCCATATTTACAATCAATAGGTAGGGGAGGCATATACAAGGGGTAGAGGAAGAGAAGCTGCCGCCGGGAGTGCGCTGATGCAGGTGGCGACAGCAGGGCCCATATTTACAATCAATAGGTAGGGGAGGCATATACAAGGGGTAGAGGAAGAGAAGCTGCCGCCGGGAGTGCGCTGATGCAGGTGGCGACAGCAGGGCCCATACTCACAATCTACAGGTTGGAATGCATATACAGGGGGTAGAGGAAGAGAAGCTGCCGCCGGGTGTGCGCTGATGCAGGTGGCGACAGCAGGGCCCATATTTACAATCAATAGGTAGGGGAGGCATATACAAGGGGTAGAGGAAGAGAAGCTGCCGCCGGGAGTGCGCTGATGCAGGTGGCGACAGCAGGGCCCATATTTACAATCAATAGGTAGGGGAGGCATATACAAGGAGTAGAGGAAGAGAAGCTGCCGCCAGTAGTGCGCTGATGCAGGTGGCGACAGCAGGGCCCATACTCACAATCTACAGGTTGGAATGCATATACAGGGGGTAGAGGAAGAGAAGCTGCCGCCGGGTTTGCGCTGATGCAGGTGGCGACAGCAGGGCCCATATTTACAATCAATAGGTAGGGGAGGCATATACAAGGAGTAGAGGAAGAGAAGCTGCCGCCGGGTTTGCGCTGATGCAGGTGGCGACAGCAGGGCCCATATTTACAATCAATAGGTAGGGGAGGCATATACAAGGGGTAGAGGAAGAGAAGCTGCCGTCGGGAGTGTGCTGATGCAGGTGGCGACAGCAGGGCCCATACTCACAATCTACAGGTAGGAATGCATATACAGGGAGTAGAGGAAGAGAAGCTGCCGCCGGGCTTGCGCTGATGCAGGTGGCGACAGCAGTGCCCATATCCATAATCAATAGGCAGGGGAGGCATATACAAGGGGAAGAGGAAGAGAAGCTGCCGCCGGGCGTGCGCTGATGCAGGTGGTGACAGCAGGGCCCATATTTACAATCAATAGGTAGGGGAGGCATATACAAGGAGTAGAGGAAGAGAAGCTGCCGCCGGTAGTGCGCTGATGCAGGTGGCGACAGCAGGGCCCATACTCACAATCTACAGGTTGGAATGCATATACAGGGGGTAGAGGAAGAGAAGCTGCCGCCGGGTTTGCGCTGATGCAGGTGGCGACAGCAGGGCCCATATTTACAATCAATAGGTAGGGGAGGCATATACAAGGAGTAGAGGAAGAGAAGCTGCCGCCGGGCTTGCGCTGATGCAGGTGGCGAAAGCAGGGCACATATTTACAATCAATAGGTAGGGGAGGCATATACAAGGGGTAGAGTAAGAGAAGCTGCCGCCGGGAGTGCGCTGGTGCAGGTGGCGACAGCAGGGCCCATACTCACAATCTACAGGTAGGAATGCATATACAGGGGGTAGAAGAAGAGAAGCTGCCGCCGGGCTTGCGCTGATGCAGGTGGCGACAGCAGTGCCCATATCCATAATCAATAGGCAGGGGAGGCATATACAAGTGGTAGAGGAAGAGAAGCTGCCGCCGGGCTTGCGCTGATGCAGGTGGCGACAGCAGGGCCCATATTTACAATCAATAGGTAGGGGAGGCATATACAAGGAGTAGAGGAAGAGAAGCTGCCGCCGGGAGTGCGCTGATGCAGGAGGCGACAGCAGGGCCCATACTCACAATCTACAGGTTGGAATGCATATACAGGGGGTAGAGGAAGAGAAGCTGACGCCGGGTTTGCGCTGATGCAAGTGGCGACAGCAGGGCCCATATTTACAATCAATAGGTAGGGGAGGCATATACAAGGAGTAGAGGAAGAGAAGCTGCCGCCGGGCTTGCGCTAATGCAGGTGGCGACAGCAGGGCCCATATTTACAATCAATAGGTAGGGGAGGCATATACAAGGGGTAGAGGAAGAGAAGCTGCCGCCGGGAGTGCGCTGATGCAGGTGGCGACAGCAGGGCCCACATTCACAATCAAGAGGTAGGGGAGGCATATACAAGGGGTAGAGGAAGAGAAGCTGCCGCCGGGAGTGCGCTGATGCAGGTGGCGACAGCAGGGCCCATACTCACAATCTACAGGTAGGAATGCATATACAGGGAGTAGAGGAAGAGAAGCTGCCGCCGGGCTTGCGCTGATGCAGGTGGCGACAGCAGGACTTATATCCATAATCAATAGGCAGGGGAGGCATATACAAGGGGTAGAGGAAGAGAAGCTGCCGCCGGGAGTGCGCTGATGCTGGTGGCAACAGCAGGGCCCATATTTACAATCAATAGGTAGGGGAGGCATATACAAGGGGTAGAGGAAAAGAAGCTGCCGCCGGGAGTGCGCTGATGCAGGTGGCGACAGCAGGGCCCATACTCACAATCTACAGGTTGGAATGCATATACAGGGGGTAGAGGAAGAGAAGCTGCCGTCGGGAGTGCGCTGATGCAGGTGGCGACAGCAGGGCCCATACTCACAATCTACAGGTAGGAATGCATATACAGGGAGTAGAGGAAGAGAAGCTGCCGCCGGGCTTGCGCTGATGCAGGTGGCGACAGCAGGGCCCATATTCATAATCAATAGGCAGGGGAAGCATATACAAGGGGTAGAGGAAGAGAAGCTGCCGCCGGGCTTGCGCTTATGCAGGTGGTGACAGCAGGGCCCATATTCACAATCAATAGGCAGGGGAAGCATATACAAGGGGTAGAGGAAGAGAAGCTGCCGCCGGGAGTGCGCTGATGCAGGTGGCGACAGCAGGGCCCATATTTACAATCAATAGGTAGGGGAGGCATATACAAGGGGTAGAGGAAGAGAAGCTGCCGCCGGGAGTGCGCTGATGCAGGTGGCGACAGCAGGGCCCATACTCACAATCTACAGGTTGGAATGCATATACAGGGGGTAGAGGAAGAGAAGCTGCCGCCGGGTTTGCGCTGATGCAGGTGGCGACAGCAGGGCCCATATTTACAATCAATAGGTAGGGGAGGCATATACAAGGGGTAGAGGAAGAGAAGCTGCCGCCGAGAGTGCGCTGATGCAGGTGGCGACAGCAGGGCCCATATTTACAATCAATAGGTAGGGGAGGCATATACAAGGGGTAGAGGAAGAGAAGCTGCCGCCGGGAGTGCGCTGATGCAGGTGGCGACAGCAGGGCCCATACTCACAATCTACAGGTTGGAATGCATATACAGGGGGTAGAGGAATAGAAGCTGCCGCCGGGTTTGCGCTGATGCAGGTGGCGACAGCAGGGCCCATATTTACAATCAATAGGTAGGGGAGGCATATACAAGGGGTAGAGGAAGAGAAGCTGCCGCCGGGAGTGCGCTGATGCAGGTGGCGACAGCAGGGCCCATACTCACAATCCACAGGTTGGAATGTATATACAGGGGGTAGAGGAAGAGAAGCTGCCGCCGGGTTTGCGCTGATGCAGGTGGCGACAGCAGGGCCCATATCCATAATCAATAGGCAGGGGAGGCATATACAGGGAGTAGAGGAAGAGAAGCTGCCGCCGGGCTTGCGCTGATGCAGGTGGCGACAGCAGGGCCCATATCCGTAATCAATAGGCAGGGGAGGCATATACAAGGGGTAGAGGAAGAGAAGCTGCCGCCGGGCTTGCGCTGATGCAGGTGGCGACAGCAGGGCCCATATTTACAATCAATAGGTAGGGGAGGCATATACAAGGGGTAGAGGAAGAGAAGCTGCCGCCGGGAGTGCGCTGATGCAGGTGGCGACAGCAGGGCCCATATTTACAATCAATAGGTAGGGGAGGCATATACAAGGGGTAGAGTAAGAGAAGCTGCCGCCGGGAGTGCGCTGGTGCAGGTGGCGACAGCAGGGCCCATACTCACAATCTACAGGTAGGAATGCATATACAGGGAGTAGAGGAAGAGAAGCTGCCGCCGGGCTTGCGCTGATGCAGGTGGCGACAGCAGTGCCCATATCCATAATCAATAGGCAGGGGAGGCATATACAAGTGGTAGAGCAAGAGAAGCTGCCGCCGGGTTTGCGCTGATGCAGGTGGCGACAGCAGGGCCCATATTTACAATCAATAGGTAGGGGAGGCATATACAAGGAGTAGAGGAAGAGAAGCTGCCGCCGGGAGTGCGCTGATGCAGGTGGCGAAAGCAGGGCACATACTCACAATCTACAGGTTGGAATGCATATACAGGGGGTAGAGGAATAGAAGCTGCCGCCGGGTTTGCGCTGATGCAGGTGGCGACAGCAGGGCCCATATTTACAATCAATAGGTAGGGGAGGCATATACAAGGGGTAGAGGAAGAGAAGCTGCCGCCGGGAGTGCGCTGATGCAGGTGGCGACAGCAGGGCCCATATTTACAATCAATAGGTAGGGGAGGCATATACAAGGGGTAGAGAAAGAGAAGCTGCCGCCGGGTGTGCGCTGATGCAGGTGGCGACAGCAGGGCCCATACTCACAATCCACAGGTTGGAATGTATATACAGGGGGTAGAGGAAGAGAAGCTGCCGCCGGGTTTGCGCTGATGCAGGTGGCGACAGCAGGGCCCATATCCATAATCAATAGGCAGGGGAGGCATATACAGGGAGTAGAGGAGGAGAAGCTGCCGCCGGGCTTTCGCTGATGCAGGTGGCGACAGCAGGGCCCATATCCGTAATCAATAGGCAGGGGAGGCATATACAAGGGGTAGAGGAAGAGAAGCTGCCGCCGGGCTTGCGCTGATGCAGGTGGTGACAGCAGGGCCCATATTCACAATCAATAGGCAGGGGAAGCATATACAAGGGGTAGAGGAAGAGAAGCTGCCGCCGGGAGTGCGCTGATGCAGGTGGCGACAGCAGGGCCCATATTTACAATCAATAGGTAGGGGAGGCATATACAAGGGGTAGAGGAAGAGAAGCTGCCGCCGGGAGTGCTCTGATGCAGGTGGCGACAGCAGGGCCCATACTCACAATCTACAGGTTGGAATGCATATACAGGGGGTAGAGGAATAGAAGCTGCCGCCGGGTTTGCGCTGATGCAGGTGGCGACAGCAGGGCCCATATTTACAATCAATAGGTAGGGGAGGCATATACAAGGGGTAGAGGAAGAGAAGCTGCCGCCGGGAGTGCGCTGATGCAGGTGGCGACAGCAGGGCCCATACTCACAATCTACAGGTTGGAATGCATATACAAGGAGTAGAGGAAGAGAAGCTGCCGCCGGGTTTGCGCTGATGCAGGTGGCGACAGCAGGGCCCATACTCACAATCTACAGGTTGGAATGCATATACAGGGGGTAGAGGAAGAGAAGCTGCCGCCGGGTGTGCGCTGATGCAGGTGGCGACAGCAGGGCCCATATTTACAATCAATAGGTAGAGGAGGCATATACAAGGGGTAGAGTAAGAGAAGCTGCCGCCGGGAGTGCGCTGGTGCAGGTGGCGACAGCAGGGCCCATACTCACAATCTACAGGTAGGAATGCATATACAGGGAGTAGAGGAAGAGAAGCTGCCGCCGGGCTTGCGCTGATGCAGGTGGCGACAGCAGTGCCCATATCCATAATCAATAGGCAGGGGAGGCATATACAAGTGGTAGAGGAAGAGAAGCTGCCGCCGGGTTTGCGCTGATGCAGGTGGCGACAGCAGGGCCCATATTTACAATCAATAGGTAGGGGAGGCATATACAAGGAGTAGAGGAAGAGAAGCTGTCGCCGGGCTTGCGCTAATGCAGGTGGCGACAGCAGGGCCCATATTTACAATCAATAGGTAGGGGAGGCATATACAAGGGGTAGAGGAAGAGAAGCTGCCGCCGGGAGTGCGCTGATGCAGGTGGCGACAGCAGGGCCCACATTCACAATCAAGAGGTAGGGTAGGCATATACAAGGAGTAGAGGAAGAGAAGCTGCCGCCGGTAGTGCGCTGATGCAGGTGGCGACAGCAGGGCCCATACTCACAATCTACAGGTTGGAATGCATATACAGGGGGTAGAGGAAGAGAAGCTGCGGCCGGGTGTGCGCTGATGCAGGTGGCGACAGCAGGGCCCATATTTACAATCAATAGGTAGAGGAGGCATATACAAGGGGTAGAGGAAGAGAAGCTGCCGCCGGGAGAGCGCTGATGCAGGTGGCGACAGCAGGGCCCATATTTACAATCAATAGGTAGGGGAGGCATATACAAGGGGTAGAGGAAGAGAAGCTGCCGCCGGGAGTGCGCTGATGAAGGTGGCGACAGCAGGGCCCATACTCACAATCTACAGGTTGGAATGCATATACAGGGGGTAGAGGAAGAGAAGCTGCCGCCGGGTTTGCGCTGATGCAGGTGGCGACAGCAGGGCCCATATTTACAATCAATAGGTAGGGGAGGCATATACAAGGAGTAGAGGAAGAGAAGCTGCCGCCGGGCTTGCGCTGATGCAGGTGGCGAAAGCAGGGCACATATTTACAATCAATAGGTAGGGGAGGCAGATACAAGGGGTAGAGTAAGAGAAGCTGCCGCCGGGAGTGCGCTGGTGCAGGTGGCGACAGCAGGGCCCATACTCACAATCTACAGGTAGGAATGCATATACAGGGAGTAGAGGAAGAGAAGCTGCCGCCGGGCTTGCGCTGATGCAGGTGGCGACAGCAGTGCCCATATCCATAATCAATAGGCAGGGGAGGCATATACAAGTGGTAGAGGAAGAGAAGCTGCCGCCGGGTTTGCGCTGATGCAGGTGGCGACAGCAGTGCCCATATTTACAATCAATAGGTAGGGGAGGCATATACAAGGAGTAGAGGAAGAGAAGCTGCCGCCGGGAGTGCGCTGATGCAGGAGGCGACAGCAGGGCCCATACTCACAATCTACAGGTTGGAATGCATATACAGGGTGTAGAGGAAGAAAAGCTGACGCCGGGTTTGCGCTGATGCAAGTGGCGACAGCAGGGCCCATATTTACAATCAATAGGTAGGGGAGGCATATACAAGGGGCAGAGGAAGAGAAGCTGCCGCCGGGAGTGCGCTGATGCAGGTGGCGACAGCAGGGCCCATACTCACAATCTACAGGTAGGAATGCATATACAGGGAGTAGAGGAAGAGAAGCTGCCGCCGGGCTTGCGCTGATGCAGGTGGCGACAGCAGGACCCATATCCATAATCAATAGGCAGGGGAGGCATATACAAGGGGTAGAGGAAGAGAAGCTGCCGCCGGGAGTGCGCTGATGCAGGTGGCGACAGCATGGCCCATATTTACAATCAATAGGTAGGGGAGGCATATACAAGGGGTAGAGGAAGAGAAGCTGCCGCCGGGAGTGCGCTGATGCAGGTGGCGACAGCAGGGCCCATACTCACAATCTACAGGTTGGAATGCATATACAGGGGGTAGAGGAAGAGAAGCTGCCGCCGGGTTTGCGCTGATGCAGGTGGCGACGGCAGGGCCCATATTTACAATCAATAGGTAGGGGAGGCATATACAAGGGGTAGAGGAAGAGAAGCTGCCGCCGGGAGTGCGCTGGTGCAGGTGGCGACAGCAGGGCCCATACTCACAATCTACAGGTAGGAATGCATATACAGGGAGTAGAGGAAGAGAAGCTGCCGCCGGGCTTGCGCTGATGCAGGTGGCGACAGCAGTGCCCATATCCATAATCAATAGGCAGGGGAGGCATATACAAGTGGTAGAGGAAGAGAAGCTGCCGCCGGGTTTGCGCTGATGCAGGTGGCGACAGCAGGGCCCATATTTACAATCAATAGGTAGGGGAGGCATATACAAGGAGTAGAGGAAGAGAAGCTGCCGCCGGGAGTGCGCTGATGCAGGAGGCGACAGCAGGGCCCATACTCACAATCTACAGGTTGGAATGCATATACAGGGGGTAGAGGAAGAGAAGCTGACGCCGGGTTTGCGCTGATGCAAGTGGCGACAGCAGGGCCCATATTTACAATCAATAGGTAGGGGAGCGATATACAAGGAGTAGAGGAAGAGAAGCTGCCGCCGGGCTTGCGCTAATGCAGGTGGCGACAGCAGGGCCCATATTTACAATCAATAGGTAGGGGAGGCATATACAAGGGGCAGAGGAAGAGAAGCTGCCGCCGGGAGTGCGCTGATGCAGGTGGCGACAGCAGGGCCCACATTCACAATCAAGAGGTAGGGGAGGCATATACAAGGGGTAGAGGAAGAGAAGCTGCCGCCGGGAGTGCGCTGATGCAGGTGGCGACAGCAGGGCCCATACTCACAATCTACAGGTAGGAATGCATATACAGGGAGTAGAGGAAGAGAAGCTGCCACCGGGCTTGCGCTGATGCAGGTGGCGACAGCAGGACCCATATCCATAATCAATAGGCAGGGGAGGCATATACAAGGGGTAGAGGAAGAGAAGCTGCCGCCGGGAGTGCGCTGATGCAGGTGGCGACAGCATGGCCCATATTTACAATCAATAGGTAGGGGAGGCATATACAAGGGGTAGAGGAAGAGAAGCTGCCGCCGGGAGTGCGCTGATGCAGGTGGCGACAGCAGGGCCCATACTCACAATCTACAGGTTGGAATGCATATACAGGGGGTAGAGGAAGAGAAGCTGCCGCCGGGTTTGCGCTGATGCAGGTGGCGACGGCAGGGCCCATATTTACAATCAATAGGTAGGGGAGGCATATACAAGGGGTAGAGGAAGAGAAGCTGCAGCCGGGAGTGCGCTGATGCAGGTGGCGACAGCAGGGCCCATATTTACAATCAATAGGTAGGGGACGCATATACAAGGAGTAGAGGAAGAAAAGCTGCCGCCGGGAGTGCGCTGATGCAGGTGGCGACAGCAGGGCCCATACTCACAATCTACAGGTAGGAATGCATATACAGGGAGTAGAGGAAGAGAAGCTGCCGCCGGGCTTGCGCTGATGCAGGTGGCGACAGCAGGGCCCATATTCATAATCAATAGGCAGGGGAAGCATATACAAGGGGTAGAGGAAGAGAAGCTGCCGCCGGGCTTGCGCTGATGCAGGTGGTGACAGCAGGGCCCATATTCACAATCAATAGGCAGGGGAAGCATATACAAGGGGTAGAGGAAGAGACGCTGCCGCCGGGAGTGCGCTGATGCAGGTGGCGACAGCAGGGCCCATATTTACAATCAATAGGTAGGGGAGGCATATACAAGGGGTAGAGGAAGAGAAGCTGCCGCCGGGAGTGCGCTGATGCAGGTGGCGACAGCAGGGCCCATACTCACAATCTACAGGTTGGAATGCATATACAGGGGGTAGAGGAAGAGAAGCTGCCGCCGGGAGTGCGCTGATGCAGGTGGCGACAGCAGGGCCCATATTTACAATCAATAGGTAGGGGAGGCATATACAAGGGGTAGAGGAAGAGTAGCTGCCGCCGGGAGAGCGCTGATGCCGGTGGCTACAGCAGGGCCCATATTTACTATCAATAGGTAGGGGAGGCACATACAAGGGGTAGAGGAAGAGAAGCTGCCGCCGGTAGTGCGCTGATGCAGGTGGCGACAGCAGGGCCCATACTCACAATCTAAAGGTTGGAATGCATATACAAGGGGTAGAGGAAGAGAAGCTGCCGCCGGGTTTGCGCTGATGCAGGTGGCGACAGCAGGGCCCATATTTACAATCAATAGGTAGGGGGGCATATACAAGGGGTAGAGGAAGAGAAGCTGCCGCCGGGCTTGCGCTGATGCAGGTGGCGAAAGCAGGGCACATATTTACAATCAATAGGTAGGGGAGGCATATACAAGGGGTAGAGTAAGAGAAGCTGCCGCCGGGAGAGCGCTGGTGCAGGTGGCGACAGCAGGGCCCATACTCACAATCTACAGGTAGGAATGCATATACAGGGAGTAGAGGAAGAGAAGCTGCCGCCGGGCTTGCGCTGATGCAGGTGGCGACAGCAGTGCCCATATCCATAATCAATAGGCAGGGGAGGCATATACAAGGGGTAGAGGAAGAGAAGCTGCCGCCGGGAGTGCGCTGATGCAGGAGGCGACAGCAGGGCCCATACTCACAATCTACAGGTTGGAATGCATATACAGGGGGTAGAGGAAGAGAAGCTGACGCCGGGTTTGCGCTGATGCAAGTGGCGACAGCAGGGCCCATATTTACAATCAATAGGTAGGGGAGGCATATACAAGGAGTAGAGGAAGAGAAGCTGCCGCCGGGATTGCGCTAATGCAGGTGGCGACAGCAGGGCCCATATTTACAATCAATAGGTAGGGGAGGCATATACAAGGGGTAGAGGAAGAGAAGCTTCCGCCGGGAGTGCGCTGATGCAGGTGGCGACAGCAGGGCCCACATTCACAATCAAGAGGTAGGGGAGGCATATACAAGGGGTAGAGGAAGAGAAGATGCCGCCGGGAGTGCGCTGATGCAGGTGGCGACAGCAGGGCCCATACTCACAATCTACAGGTAGGAATGCATATACAGGGAGTAGAGGAAGAGAAGCTGCCGCCGGGCTTGCGCTGATGCAGGTGGCGACAGCAGGGCCCATATTCATAATCAATAGGCAGGGGAAGCATATACAAGGGGTAGAGGAAGAGAAGCTGCTGCCGGGCTTGCGCTGATGCAGGTGGTGACAGCAGGGCCCATATTCACAATCAATAGGCAGGGGAAGCATATACAGGGGTAGAGGAAGAGAAGCTGCCGCCGGGAGTGCGCTGATGCAGGTGGCGACAGCAGGGCCCATATTTACAATCAATAGGTAGGGGAGGCATATACAAGGGGTAGAGGAAGAGAAGCTGCCGCCGGGAGTGCGCTGATGCAGGTGGCGACAGCAGGGCCCATACTCACAATCTACAGGTTGGAATGCATATACAGGGGGTAGCGGAAGAGAAGCTGCCGCCGGGAGTGCGCTGATGCAGGTGGCGACAGCAGGGCCCATATTTACAATCAATAGGTAGGGGAGGCATATACAAGGGGTAGAGGAAGAGTAGCTGCCGCCGGGAGAGCGCTGATGCCGGTGGCGACAGCAGGGCCCATATTTACTATCAATAGGTAGGGGAGGCACATACAAGGGGTAGAGGAAGAGAAGCTGCCGCCGGGAGTGCGCTGATGCAGGTGGCGACAGCAGGGCCCATATTTACAATCAATAGGTAGGGCAAGCATATACAAGGAGTAGAGGAAGAGAAGCTGCCGCCGGTAGTGCGCTGATGCAGGTGGCGACAGCAGGGCCCATACTCACAATCTACAGGTTGGAATGCATATACAGGGGGTAGAGGAAGAGAAGCTGCCGCCGGGTTTGCGCTGATGCAGGTGGCGACAGCAGGGCCCATATTTACAATCAATAGGTAGGGGAGGCATATACAAGGAGTAGAGGAAGAGAAGCTGCCGGCGGGCTTGCGCTGATGCAGGTGGCGAAAGCAGGGCACATATTTACAATCAATAGGTAGGGGAGGCATATACAAGGGGTAGAGTAAGAGAAGCTGCCGCCGGGAGTGCGCTGGTGCAGGAGGCGACAGCAGGGCCCATACTCACAATTTACAGGTAGGAATGCATATACAGGGAGTAGAGGAAGAGAAGCTGCCGCCGGGCTTGCGCTGATGCAGGTGGTGACAGCAGTGCCCATATCCATAATCAATAGGCAGGGGAGGCATATACAAGTGGTAGAGGAAGAGAAGCTGCCGCCGGGTTTGCGCTGATGCAGGTGGCGACAGCAGGGCCCATATTTACAATCAATAGGTAGGGGAGGCATATACAAGGAGTAGAGGAAGAGAAGCTGCCGCCGGGAGTGCGCTGATGCAGGTGGCGAAAGCAGGGCACATACTCACAATCTACAGGTTGGAATGCATATACAGGGGGTAGAGGAATAGAAGCTGCCGCCGGGATTGCGCTGATGCAGGTGGCGACAGCAGGGCCCATATTTACAATCAATAGGTAGGGGAGGCATATACAAGGGGTAGAGGAAGAGAAGCTGCCGCCGGGAGTGCGCTGATGCAGGTGGCGACAGCAGGGCCCATATTTACAATCAATAGGTAGGGGAGGCATATACAAGGGGTAGAGGAAGAGAAGCTGCCGCCGGGAGTGCGCTGATGCAGGTGGCGACAGCAGGGCCCATACTCACAATCCACAGGTTGGAATGTATATACAGGGGGTAGAGGAAGAGAAGCTGCCGCCGGGTTTGCGCTGATGCAGGTGGCGACAGCAGGGCCCATATCCATAATCAATAGGCAGGGGAGGCATATACAGGGAGTAGAGGAAGAGAAGCTGCCGCCGGGCTTGCGCTGATGCAGGTGGCGACAGCAGGGCCCATATCCGTAATCAATAGGCAGGGGAGGCATATACAAGGGGTAGAGGAAGAGAAGCTACCGCCGGGCTTGCGCTGATGCAGGTGGTGACAGCAGGGCCCATATTCACAATCAATAGGCAGGGGAAGCATATACAAGGGGTAGAGGAAGAGAAGCTGCCGCCGGGAGTGCGCTGATGCAGGTGGCGACAGCAGGGCCCATATTTACAATCAATAGGTAGGGGAGGCATATACAAGGGGTAGAGGAAGAGAAGCTGCCGCCGGGAGTGCTCTGATGCAGGTGGCGACAGCAGGGCCCATACTCACAATCTACAGGTTGGAATGCATATACAGGGGGTAGAGGAATAGAAGCTGCCGCCGGGTTTGCGCTGATGCAGGTGGCGACAGCAGGGCCCATATTTACAATCAATAGGTAGGGGAGGCATATACAAGGGGTAGAGGAAGAGAAGCTGCCGCCGGGAGTGCGCTGATGCAGGTGGCGACAGCAGGGCCCATACTCACAATCTACAGGTTGGAATGCATATACAAGGAGTAGAGGAAGAGAAGCTGCCGCCGGGTTTGCGCTGATGCAGGTGGCGACAGCAGGGCCCATACTCACAATCTACAGGTTGGAATGCATATACAGGGGGTAGAGGAAGAGAAGCTGCCGCCGGGTGTGCGCTGATGCAGGTGGCGACAGCAGGGCCCATATTTACAATCAATAGGTAGAGGAGGCATATACAAGGGGTAGAGTAAGAGAAGCTGCCGCCGGGAGTGCGCTGGTGCAGGTGGCGACAGCAGGGCCCATACTCACAATCTACAGGTAGGAATGCATATACAGGGAGTAGAGGAAGAGAAGCTGCCGCCGGGCTTGCGCTGATGCAGGTGGCGACAGCAGTGCCCATATCCATAATCAATAGGCAGGGGAGGCATATACAAGTGGTAGAGGAAGAGAAGCTGCCGCCGGGTTTGCGCTGATGCAGGTGGCGACAGCAGGGCCCATATTTACAATCAATAGGTAGGGGAGGCATATACAAGGAGTAGAGGAAGAGAAGCTGCCGCCGGGCTTGCGCTAATGCAGGTGGCGACAGCAGGGCCCATATTTACAATCAATAGGTAGGGGAGGCATATACAAGGGGTAGAGGAAGAGAAGCTGCCGCCGGGAGTGCGCTGATGCAGGTGGCGACAGCAGGGCCCATATTTACAATCAATAGGTAGGGGAGGCATATACAAGGGGTAGAGGAAGAGAAGCTGCCGCCGGGAGTGCGCTGATGCAGGTGGCGACAGCAGGGCCCATACTCACAATCTACAGGTAGGAATGCATATACAGGGAGTAGAGGAAGAGAAGCTGCCGCCGGGCTTGCGCTGATGCAGGTGGCGACAGCAGGACCCATATCCATAATCAATAGGCAGGGGAGGCATATACAAGGGGTAGAGGAAGAGAAGCTGCCGCCGGGAGTGCGCTGATGCAGGTGGCGACAGCATGGCCCATATTTACAATCAATAGGTAGGGGAGGCATATACAAGGGGTAGAGGAAGAGAAGCTGCCGCCGGGAGTGCGCTGATGCAGGTGGCGACAGCAGGGCCCATACTCACAATCTACAGGTTGGAATGCATATACAGGGGGTAGAGGAAGAGAAGCTGCCGCCGGGTTTGCGCTGATGCAGGTGGCGACGGCAGGGCCCATATTTACAATCAATAGGTAGGGGAGGCATATACAAGGGGTAGAGGAAGAGAAGCTGCCGCCGGGAGTGCGCTGGTGCAGGTGGCGACAGCAGGGCCCATACTCACAATCTACAGGTAGGAATGCATATACAGGGAGTAGAGGAAGAGAAGCTGCCGCCGGGCTTGCGCTGATGCAGGTGGCGACAGCAGTGCCCATATCCATAATCAATAGGCAGGGGAGGCATATACAAGTGGTAGAGGAAGAGAAGCTGCCGCCGGGTTTGCGCTGATGCAGGTGGCGACAGCAGGGCCCATATTTACAATCAATAGGTAGGGGAGGCATATACAAGGAGTAGAGGAAGAGAAGCTGCCGCCGGGAGTGCGCTGATGCAGGAGGCGACAGCAGGGCCCATACTCACAATCTACAGGTTGGAATGCATATACAGGGGGTAGAGGAAGAGAAGCTGACGCCGGGTTTGCGCTGATGCAAGTGGCGACAGCAGGGCCCATATTTACAATCAATAGGTAGGGGAGCGATATACAAGGAGTAGAGGAAGAGAAGCTGCCGCCGGGCTTGCGCTAATGCAGGTGGCGACAGCAGGGCCCATATTTACAATCAATAGGTAGGGGAGGCATATACAAGGGGCAGAGGAAGAGAAGCTGCCGCCGGGAGTGCGCTGATGCAGGTGGCGACAGCAGGGCCCACATTCACAATCAAGAGGTAGGGGAGGCATATACAAGGGGTAGAGGAAGAGAAGCTGCCGCCGGGAGTGCGCTGATGCAGGTGGCGACAGCAGGGCCCATACTCACAATCTACAGGTAGGAATGCATATACAGGGAGTAGAGGAAGAGAAGCTGCCGCCGGGCTTGCGCTGATGCAGGTGGCGACAGCAGGACCCATATCCATAATCAATAGGCAGGGGAGGCATATACAAGGGGTAGAGGAAGAGAAGCTGCCGCCGGGAGTGCGCTGATGCAGGTGTCGACAGCATGGCCCATATTTACAATCAATAGGTAGGGGAGGCATATACAAGGGGTAGAGGAAGAGAAGCTGCCGCCGGGAGTGCGCTGATGCAGGTGGCGACAGCAGGGCCCATACTCACAATCTACAGGTTGGAATGCATATACAGGGGGTAGAGGAAGAGAAGCTGCCGCCGGGTTTGCGCTGATGCAGGTGGCGACGGCAGGGCCCATATTTACAATCAATAGGTAGGGGAGGCATATACAAGGGGTAGAGGAAGAGAAGCTGCAGCCGGGAGTGCGCTGATGCAGGTGGCGACAGCAGGGCCCATATTTACAATCAATAGGTAGGGGAGGCATATACAAGGAGTAGAGGAAGAAAAGCTGCCGCCGGGAGTGCGCTGATGCAGGTGGCGACAGCAGGGCCCATACTCACAATCTACAGGTAGGAATGCATATACAGGGAGTAGAGGAAGAGAAGCTGCCGCCGGGCTTGCGCTGATGCAGGTGGCGACAGCAGGGCCCATATTCATAATCAATAGGCAGGGGAAGCATATACAAGGGGTAGAGGAAGAGAAGCTGCCGCCGGGCTTGCGCTGATGCAGGTGGTGACAGCAGGGCCCATATTCACAATCAATAGGCAGGGGAAGCATATACAAGGGGTAGAGGAAGAGACGCTGCCGCCGGGAGTGCGCTGATGCAGGTGGCGACAGCAGGGCCCATATTTACAATCAATAGGTAGGGGAGGCATATACAAGGGGTAGAGGAAGAGAAGCTGCCGCCGGGAGTGCGCTGATGCAGGTGGCGACAGCAGGGCCCATACTCACAATCTACAGGTTGGAATGCATATACAGGGGGTAGAGGAAGAGAAGCTGCCGCCGGGAGTGCGCTGATGCAGGTGGCGACAGCAGGGCCCATATTTACAATCAATAGGTAGGGGAGGCATATACAAGGGGTAGAGGAAGAGTAGCTGCCGCCGGGAGAGCGCTGATGCCGGTGGCGACAGCAGGGCCCATATTTACTATCAATAGGTAGGGGAGGCACATACAAGGGGTAGAGGAAGAGAAGCTGCCGCCGGGAGTGCGCTGATGCAGGTGGCGACAGCAGGGCCCATATTTACAATCAATAGGTAGGGGAAGCATATACAAGGAGTAGAGGAAGAGAAGCTGCCGCCGGTAGTGCGCTGATGCAGGTGGCGACAGCAGGGCCCATACTCACAATCTAAAGGTTGGAATGCATATACAAGGGGTAGAGGAAGAGAAGCTGCCGCCGGGTTTGCGCTGATGCAGGTGGCGACAGCAGGGCCCATATTTACAATCAATAGGTAGGGGGGCATATACAAGGGGTAGAGGAAGAGAAGCTGCCGCCGGGCTTGCGCTGATGCAGGTGGCGAAAGCAGGGCACATATTTACAATCAATAGGTAGGGGAGGCATATACAAGGGGTAGAGTAAGAGAAGCTGCCGCCGGGAGAGCGCTGGTGCAGGTGGCGACAGCAGGGCCCATACTCACAATCTACAGGTAGGAATGCATATACAGGGAGTAGAGGAAGAGAAGCTGTCGCCGGGCTTGCGCTGATGCAGGTGGCGACAGCAGTGCCCATATCCATAATCAATAGGCAGGGGAGGCATATACAAGGGGTAGAGGAAGAGAAGCTGCCGCCGGGAGTGCGCTGATGCAGGAGGCGACAGCAGGGCCCATACTCACAATCTACAGGTTGGAATGCATATACAGGGGGTAGAGGAAGAGAAGCTGACGCCGGGTTTGCGCTGATGCAAGTGGCGACAGCAGGGCCCATATTTACAATCAATAGGTAGGGGAGGCATATACAAGGAGTAGAGGAAGAGAAGCTGCCGCCGGGCTTGCGCTAATGCAGGTAGCGACAGCAGGGCCCATATTTACAATCAATAGGTAGGGGAGGCATATACAAGGGGTAGAGGAAGAGAAGCTTCCGCCGGGAGTGCGCTGATGCAGGTGGCGACAGCAGGGCCCACATTCACAATCAAGAGGTAGGGGAGGCATATACAAGGGGTAGAGGAAGAGAAGCTGCCGCCGGGAGTGCGCTGATGCAGGTGGCGACAGCAGGGCCCATACTCACAATCTACAGGTAGGAATGCATATACAGGGAGTAGAGGAAGAGAAGCTGCCGCCGGGCTTGCGCTGATGCAGGTGGCGACAGCAGGGCCCATATTCATAATCAATAGGCAGGGGAAGCATATACAAGGGGTAGAGGAAGAGAAGCTGCTGCCGGGCTTGCGCTGATGCAGGTGGTGACAGCAGGGCCCATATTCACAATCAATAGGCAGGGGAAGCATATACAAGGGGTAGAGGAAGAGAAGCTGCCGCCGGGAGTGCGCTGATGCAGGTGGCGACAGCAGGGCCCATATTTACAATCAATAGGTAGGGGAGGCATATACAAGGGGTAGAGGAAGAGAAGCTGCCGCCGGGAGTGCGCTGATGCAGGTGGCGACAGCAGGGCCCATACTCACAATCTACAGGTAGGAATGCATATACAGGGAGTAGAGGAAGAGAAGCTGCCGCCGGGCTTGCGCTGATGCAGGTGGCGACAGCAGGACCCATATCCATAATCAATAGGCAGGGGAGGCATATACAAGGGGTAGAGGAAGAGAAGCTGCCGCCGGGAGTGCGCTGATGCAGGTGGCGACAGCATGGCCCATATTTACAATCAATAGGTAGGGGAGGCATATACAAGGGGTAGAGGAAGAGAAGCTGCCGCCGGGAGTGCGCTGATGCAGGTGGCGACAGCAGGGCCCATACTCACAATCTACAGGTTGGAATGCATATACAGGGGGTAGAGGAAGAGAAGCTGCCGCCGGGTTTGCGCTGATGCAGGTGGCGACGGCAGGGCCCATATTTACAATCAATAGGTAGGGGAGGCATATACAAGGGGTAGAGGAAGAGAAGCTGCCGCCGGGAGTGCGCTGGTGCAGGTGGCGACAGCAGGGCCCATACTCACAATCTACAGGTAGGAATGCATATACAGGGAGTAGAGGAAGAGAAGCTGCCGCCGGGCTTGCGCTGATGCAGGTGGCGACAGCAGTGCCCATATCCATAATCAATAGGCAGGGGAGGCATATACAAGGGGTAGAGGAAGAGAAGCTGCCGCCGGGAGTGCGCTGATGCAGGTGGCGACAGCAGGGCCCATATTTACAATCTACAGGTTGGAATGCATATACAGGGGGTAGAGGAAGAGAAGCTGACGCCGGGTTTGCGCTGATGCAAGTGGCGACAGCAGGGCCCATATTTACAATCAATAGGCAGGGGAAGCATATACAAGGGGTAGAGGAAGAGAAGCTGCTGCCGGGCTTGCGCTGATGCAGGTGGTGACAGCAGGGCCCATATTCACAATCAATAGGCAGGGGAAGCATATACAAGGGGTAGAGGAAGAGAAGCTGCCGCCGGGAGTGCGCTGATGCAGGTGGCGACAGCAGGGCCCATATTTACAATCAATAGGTAGGGGAGGCATATACAAGGGGTAGAGGAAGAGAAGCTGCCGCCGGGAGTGCGCTGATGCAGGTGGCGACAGCAGGGCCCATACTCACAATCTACAGGTTGGAATGCATATACAGGGGGTAGCGGAAGAGAAGCTGCCGCCGGGAGTGCGCTGATGCAGGTGGCGACAGCAGGGCCCATATTTACAATCAATAGGTAGGGGAGGCATATACAAGGGGTAGAGGAAGAGTAGCTGCCGCCGGGAGAGCGCTGATGCCGGTGGCGACAGCAGGGCCCATATTTACTATCAATAGGTAGGGGAGGCACATACAAGGGGTAGAGGAAGAGAAGCTGCCGCCGGGAGTGCGCTGATGCAGGTGGCGACAGCAGGGCCCATATTTACAATCAATAGGTAGGGCAAGCATATACAAGGAGTAGAGGAAGAGAAGCTGCCGCCGGTAGTGCGCTGATGCAGGTGGCGACAGCAGGGCCCATACTCACAATCTACAGGTTGGAATGCATATACAGGGGGTAGAGGAAGAGAAGCTGCCGCCGGGTTTGCGCTGATGCAGGTGGCGACAGCAGGGCCCATATTTACAATCAATAGGTAGGGGAGGCATATACAAGGAGTAGAGGAAGAGAAGCTGCCGGCGGGCTTGCGCTGATGCAGGTGGCGAAAGCAGGGCACATATTTACAATCAATAGGTAGGGGAGGCATATACAAGGGGTAGAGTAAGAGAAGCTGCCGCCGGGAGTGCGCTGGTGCAGGAGGCGACAGCAGGGCCCATACTCACAATCTACAGGTAGGAATGCATATACAGGGAGTAGAGGAAGAGAAGCTGCCGCCGGGCTTGCGCTGATGCAGGTGGCGACAGCAGTGCCCATATCCATAATCAATAGGCAGGGGAGGCATATACAAGTGGTAGAGGAAGAGAAGCTGCCGCCGGGTTTGCGCTGATGCAGGTGGCGACAGCAGGGCCCATATTTACAATCAATAGGTAGGGGAGGCATATACAAGGAGTAGAGGAAGAGAAGCTGCCGCCGGGAGTGCGCTGATGCAGGTGGCGAAAGCAGGGCACATACTCACAATCTACAGGTTGGAATGCATATACAGGGGGTAGAGGAATAGAAGCTGCCGCCGGGATTGCGCTGATGCAGGTGGCGACAGCAGGGCCCATATTTACAATCAATAGGTAGGGGAGGCATATACAAGGGGTAGAGGAAGAGAAGCTGCCGCCGGGAGTGCGCTGATGCAGGTGGCGACAGCAGGGCCCATATTTACAATCAATAGGTAGGGGAGGCATATACAAGGGGTAGAGGAAGAGAAGCTGCCGCCGGGAGTGCGCTGATGCAGGTGGCGACAGCAGGGCCCATACTCACAATCCACAGGTTGGAATGTATATACAGGGGGTAGAGGAAGAGAAGCTGCCGCCGGGTTTGCGCTGATGCAGGTGGCGACAGCAGGGCCCATATCCATAATCAATAGGCAGGGGAGGCATATACAGGGAGTAGAGGAAGAGAAGCTGCCGCCGGGCTTGCGCTGATGCAGGTGGCGACAGCAGGGCCCATATCCGTAATCAATAGGCAGGGGAGGCATATACAAGGGGTAGAGGAAGAGAAGCTACTGCCGGGCTTGCGCTGATGCAGGTGGTGACAGCAGGGCCCATATTCACAATCAATAGGCAGGGGAAGCATATACAAGGGGTAGAGGAAGAGAAGCTGCCGCCGGGAGTGCGCTGATGCAGGTGGCGACAGCAGGGCCCATATTTACAATCAATAGGTAGGGGAGGCATATACAAGGGGTAGAGGAAGAGAAGCTGCCGCCGGGAGTGCTCTGATGCAGGTGGCGACAGCAGGGCCCATACTCACAATCTACAGGTTGGAATGCATATACAGGGGGTAGAGGAATAGAAGCTGCCGCCGGGTTTGCGCTGATGCAGGTGGCGACAGCAGGGCCCATATTTACAATCAATAGGTAGGGGAGGCATATACAAGGGGTAGAGGAAGAGAAGCTGCCGCCGGGAGTGCGCTGATGCAGGTGGCGACAGCAGGGCCCATACTCACAATCTACAGGTTGGAATGCATATACAAGGAGTAGAGGAAGAGAAGCTGCCGCCGGGTTTGCGCTGATGCAGGTGGCGACAGCAGGGCCCATACTCACAATCTACAGGTTGGAATGCATATACAGGGGGTAGAGGAAGAGAAGCTGCCGCCGGGTGTGCGCTGATGCAGGTGGCGACAGCAGGGCCCATATTTACAATCAATAGGTAGAGGAGGCATATACAAGGGGTAGAGTAAGAGAAGCTGCCGCCGGGAGTGCGCTGGTGCAGGTGGCGACAGCAGGGCCCATACTCACAATCTACAGGTAGGAATGCATATACAGGGAGTAGAGGAAGAGAAGCTGCCGCCGGGCTTGCGCTGATGCAGGTGGCGACAGCAGTGCCCATATCCATAATCAATAGGCAGGGGAGGCATATACAAGTGGTAGAGGAAGAGAAGCTGCCGCCGGGTTTGCGCTGATGCAGGTGGCGACAGCAGGGCCCATATTTACAATCAATAGGTAGGGGAGGCATATACAAGGAGTAGAGGAAGAGAAGCTGCCGCCGGGCTTGCGCTAATGCAGGTGGCGACAGCAGGGCCCATATTTACAATCAATAGGTAGGGGAGGCATATACAAGGGGTAGAGGAAGAGAAGCTGCCGCCGGGAGTGCGCTGATGCAGGTGGCGACAGCAGAGCCCATATTTACAATCAATAGGTAGGGGAGGCATATACAAGGGGTAGAGGAAGAGAAGCTGCCGCCGGGAGTGCGCTGATGCAGGTGGCGACAGCAGGGCCCATACTCACAATCTACAGGTAGGAATGCATATACAGGGAGTAGAGGAAGAGAAGCTGCCGCCGGGCTTGCGCTGATGCAGGTGGCGACAGCAGGACCCATATCCATAATCAATAGGCAGGGGAGGCATATACAAGGGGTAGAGGAAGAGAAGCTGCCGCCGGGAGTGCGCTGATGCAGGTGGCGACAGCATGGCCCATATTTACAATCAATAGGTAGGGGAGGCATATACAAGGGGTAGAGGAAGAGAAGCTGCCGCCGGGAGTGCGCTGATGCAGGTGGCGACAGCAGGGCCCATACTCACAATCTACAGGTTGGAATGCATATACAGGGGGTAGAGGAAGAGAAGCTGCCGCCGGGTTTGCGCTGATGCAGGTGGCGACGGCAGGGCCCATATTTACAATCAATAGGTAGGGGAGGCATATACAAGGGGTAGAGGAAGAGAAGCTGCCGCCGGGAGTGCGCTGGTGCAGGTGGCGACAGCAGGGCCCATACTCACAATCTACAGGTAGGAATGCATATACAGGGAGTAGAGGAAGAGAAGCTGCCGCCGGGCTTGCGCTGATGCAGGTGGCGACAGCAGTGCCCATATCCATAATCAATAGGCAGGGGAGGCATATACAAGTGGTAGAGGAAGAGAAGCTGCCGCCGGGTTTGCGCTGATGCAGGTGGCGACAGCAGGGCCCATATTTACAATCAATAGGTAGGGGAGGCATATACAAGGAGTAGAGGAAGAGAAGCTGCCGCCGGGAGTGCGCTGATGCAGGAGGCGACAGCAGGGCCCATACTCACAATCTACAGGTTGGAATGCATATACAGGGGGTAGAGGAAGAGAAGCTGACGCCGGGATTGCGCTGATGCAAGTGGCGACAGCAGGGCCCATATTTACAATCAATAGGTAGGGGAGCGATATACAAGGAGTAGAGGAAGAGAAGCTGCCGCCGGGCTTGCGCTAATGCAGGTGGCGACAGCAGGGCCCATATTTACAATCAATAGGTAGGGGAGGCATATACAAGGGGCAGAGGAAGAGAAGCTGCCGCCGGGAGTGCGCTGATGCAGGTGGCGACAGCAGGGCCCACATTCACAATCAAGAGGTAGGGGAGGCATATACAAGGGGTAGAGGAAGAGAAGCTGCCGCCGGGAGTGCGCTGATGCAGGTGGCGACAGCAGGGCCCATACTCACAATCTACAGGTAGGAATGCATATACAGGGAGTAGAGGAAGAGAAGCTGCCGCCGGTCTTGCGCTGATGCAGGTGGCGACAGCAGGACCCATATCCATAATCAATAGGCAGGGGAGGCATATACAAGGGGTAGAGGAAGAGAAGCTGCCGCCGGGAGTGCGCTGATGCAGGTGGCGACAGCATGGCCCATATTTACAATCAATAGGTAGGGGAGGCATATACAAGGGGTAGAGGAAGAGAAGCTGCCGCCGGGAGTGCGCTGATGCAGGTGGCGACAGCAGGGCCCATACTCACAATCTACAGGTTGGAATGCATATACAGGGGGTAGAGGAAGAGAAGCTGCCGCCGGGTTTGCGCTGATGCAGGTGGCGACGGCAGGGCCCATATTTACAATCAATAGGTAGGGGAGGCATATACAAGGGGTAGAGGAAGAGAAGCTGCAGCCGGGAGTGCGCTGATGCAGGTGGCGACAGCAGGGCCCATATTTACAATCAATAGGTAGGGGAGGCATATACAAGGAGTAGAGGAAGAAAAGCTGCCGCCGGGAGTGCGCTGATGCAGGTGGCGACAGCAGGGCCCATACTCACAATCTACAGGTAGGAATGCATATACAGGGAGTAGAGGAAGAGAAGCTGCCGCCGGGCTTGCGCTGATGCAGGTGGCGACAGCAGGGCCCATATTCATAATCAATAGGCAGGGGAAGCATATACAAGGGGTAGAGGAAGAGAAGCTGCCGCCGGGCTTGCGCTGATGCAGGTGGTGACAGCAGGGCCCATATTCACAATCAATAGGCAGGGGAAGCATATACAAGGGGTAGAGGAAGAGACGCTGCCGCCGGGAGTGCGCTGATGCAGGTGGCAACAGCAGGGCCCATATTTACAATCAATAGGTAGGGGAGGCATATACAAGGGGTAGAGGAAGAGAAGCTGCCGCCGGGAGTGCGCTGATGCAGGTGGCGACAGCAGGGCCCATACTCACAATCTACAGGTTGGAATGCATATACAGGGGGTAGAGGAAGAGAAGCTGCCGCCGGGAGTGCGCTGATGCAGGTGGCGACAGCAGGGCCCATATTTACAATCAATAGGTAGGGGAGGCATATACAAGGGGTAGAGGAAGAGTAGCTGCCGCCGGGAGAGCGCTGATGCCGGTGGCGACAGCAGGGCCCATATTTACTATCAATAGGTAGGGGAGGCACATACAAGGGGTAGAGGAAGAGAAGCTGCCGCCGGGAGTGCGCTGATGCAGGTGGCGACAGCAGGGCCCATATTTACAATCAATAGGTAGGGGAAGCATATACAAGGAGTAGAGGAAGAGAAGCTGCCGCCGGTAGTGCGCTGATGCAGGTGGCGACAGCAGGGCCCATACTCACAATCTAAAGGTTGGAATGCATATACAAGGGGTAGAGGAAGAGAAGCTGCCGCCGGGTTTGCGCTGATGCAGGTGGCGACAGCAGGGCCCATATTTACAATCAATAGGTAGGGGGGCATATACAAGGGGTAGAGGAAGAGAAGCTGCCGCCGGGCTTGCGCTGATGCAGGTGGCGAAAGCAGGGCACATATTTACAATCAATAGGTAGGGGAGGCATATACAAGGGGTAGAGTAAGAGAAGCTGCCGCCGGGAGAGCGCTGGTGCAGGTGGCGACAGCAGGGCCCATACTCACAATCTACAGGTAGGAATGCATATACAGGGAGTAGAGGAAGAGAAGCTGCCGCCGGGATCGCGCTGATGCAGGTGGCGACAGCAGTGCCCATATCCATAATCAATAGGCAGGGGAGGCATATACAAGGGGTAGAGGAAGAGAAGCTGCCGCCGGGAGTGCGCTGATGCAGGAGGCGACAGCAGGGCCCATACTCACAATCTACAGGTTGGAATGCATATACAGGGGGTAGAGGAAGAGAAGCTGACGCCGGGTTTGCGCTGATGCAAGTGGCGACAGCAGGGCCCATATTTACAATCAATAGGTAGGGGAGGCATATACAAGGAGTAGAGGAAGAGAAGCTGCCGCCGGGCTTGCGCTAATGCAGGTGGCGACAGCAGGGCCCATATTTACAATCAATAGGTAGGGGAGGCATATACAAGGGGTAGAGGAAGAGAAGCTTCCGCCGGGAGTGCGCTGATGCAGGTGGCGACAGCAGGGCCCACATTCACAATCAAGAGGTAGGGGAGGCATATACAAGGGGTAGAGGAAGAGAAGCTGCCGCCGGGAGTGCGCTGATGCAGGTGGCGACAGCAGGGCCCATACTCACAATCTACAGGTAGGAATGCATATACAGGGAGTAGAGGAAGAGAAGCTGCCGCCGGGCTTGCGCTGATGCAGGTGGCGACAGCAGGGCCCATATTCATAATCAATAGGCAGGGGAAGCATATACAAGGGGTAGAGGAAGAGAAGCTGCTGCCGGGCTTGCGCTGATGCAGGTGGTGACAGCAGGGCCCATATTCACAATCAATAGGCAGGGGAAGCATATACAAGGGGTAGAGGAAGAGAAGCTGCCGCCGGGAGTGCGCTGATGCAGGTGGCGACAGCAGGGCCCATATTTACAATCAATAGGTAGGGGAGGCATATACAAGGGGTAGAGGAAGAGAAGCTGCCGCCGGGAGTGCGCTGATGCAGGTGGCGACAGCAGGGCCCATATTTACAATCAATAGGTAGGGGAGGCATATACAAGGGGTAGAGGAAGAGAAGCTGCCGCCGGGAGTGCGCTGATGCAGGTGGCGACAGCAGGGCCCATACTCACAATCTACAGGTTGGAATGCATATACAGGGGGTAGCGGAAGAGAAGCTGCCGCCGGGAGTGCGCTGATGCAGGTGGCGACAGCAGGGCCCATATTTACAATCAATAGGTAGGGGAGGCATATACAAGGGGTAGAGGAAGAGTAGCTGCCGCCGGGAGAGCGCTGATGCCGGTGGCGACAGCAGGGCCCATATTTACTATCAATAGGTAGGGGAGGCACATACAAGGGGTAGAGGAAGAGAAGCTGCCGCCGGGAGTGCGCTGATGCAGGTGGCGACAGCAGGGCCCATATTTACAATCAATAGGTAGGGCAAGCATATACAAGGAGTAGAGGAAGAGAAGCTGCCGCCGGTAGTGCGCTGATGCAGGTGGCGACGGCAGGGCCCATACTCACAATCTACAGGTTGGAATGCATATACAGGGGGTAGAGGAAGAGAAGCTGCCGCCGGGTTTGCGCTGATGCAGGTGGCGACAGCAGGGCCCATATTTACAATCAATAGGTAGGGGAGGCATATACAAGGAGTAGAGGAAGAGAAGCTGCCGGCGGGCTTGCGCTGATGCAGGTGGCGAAAGCAGGGCACATATTTACAATCAATAGGTAGGGGAGGCATATACAAGGGGTAGAGTAAGAGAAGCTGCCGCCGGGAGTGCGCTGGTGCAGGAGGCGACAGCAGGGCCCATACTCACAATCTACAGGTAGGAATGCATATACAGGGAGTAGAGGAAGAGAAGCTGCCGCCGGGCTTGCGCTGATGCAGGTGGCGACAGCAGTGCCCATATCCATAATCAATAGGCAGGGGAGGCATATACAAGTGGTAGAGGAAGAGAAGCTGCCGCCGGGTTTGCGCTGATGCAGGTGGCGACAGCAGGGCCCATATTTACAATCAATAGGTAGGGGAGGCATATACAAGGAGTAGAGGAAGAGAAGCTGCCGCCGGGAGTGCGCTGATGCAGGTGGCGAAAGCAGGGCACATACTCACAATCTACAGGTTGGAATGCATATACAGGGGGTAGAGGAATAGAAGCTGCCGCCGGGATTGCGCTGATGCAGGTGGCGACAGCAGGGCCCATATTTACAATCAATAGGTAGGGGAGGCATATACAAGGGGTAGAGGAAGAGAAGCTGCCGCCGGGAGTGCGCTGATGCAGGTGGCGACAGCAGGGCCCATATTTACAATCAATAGGTAGGGGAGGCATATACAAGGGGTAGAGGAAGAGAAGCTGCCGCCGGGAGTGCGCTGATGCAGGTGGCGACAGCAGGGCCCATACTCACAATCCACAGGTTGGAATGTATATACAGGGGGTAGAGGAAGAGAAGCTGCCGCCGGGTTTGCGCTGATGCAGGTGGCGACAGCAGGGCCCATATCCATAATCAATAGGCAGGGGAGGCATATACAGGGAGTAGAGGAAGAGAAGCTGCCGCCGGGCTTGCGCTGATGCAGGTGGCGACAGCAGGGCCCATATCCGTAATCAATAGGCAGGGGAGGCATATACAAGGGGTAGAGGAAGAGAAGCTACCGCCGGGCTTGCGCTGATGCAGGTGGTGACAGCAGGGCCCATATTCACAATCAATAGGCAGGGGAAGCATATACAAGGGGTAGAGGAAGAGAAGCTGCCGCCGGGAGTGCGCTGATGCAGGTGGCGACAGCAGGGCCCATATTTACAATCAATAGGTAGGGGAGGCATATACAAGGGGTAGAGGAAGAGAAGCTGCCGCCGGGAGTGCTCTGATGCAGGTGGCGACAGCAGGGCCCATACTCACAATCTACAGGTTGGAATGCATATACAGGGGGTAGAGGAATAGAAGCTGCCGCCGGGTTTGCGCTGATGCAGGTGGCGACAGCAGGGCCCATATTTACAATCAATAGGTAGGGGAGGCATATACAAGGGGTAGAGGAAGAGAAGCTGCCGCCGGGAGTGCGCTGATGCAGGTGGCGACAGCAGGGCCCATACTCACAATCTACAGGTTGGAATGCATATACAAGGAGTAGAGGAAGAGAAGCTGCCGCCGGGTTTGCGCTGATGCAGGTGGCGACAGCAGGGCCCATACTCACAATCTACAGGTTGGAATGCATATACAGGGGGTAGAGGAAGAGAAGCTGCCGCCGGGTGTGCGCTGATGCAGGTGGCAACAGCAGGGCCCATATTTACAATCAATAGGTAGAGGAGGCATATACAAGGGGTAGAGTAAGAGAAGCTGCCGCCGGGAGTGCGCTGGTGCAGGTGGCGACAGCAGGGCCCATACTCACAATCTACAGGTAGGAATGCATATACAGGGAGTAGAGGAAGAGAAGCTGCCGCCGGGCTTGCGCTGATGCAGGTGGCGACAGCAGTGCCCATATCCATAATCAATAGGCAGGGGAGGCATATACAAGTGGTAGAGGAAGAGAAGCTGCCGCCGGGTTTGCGCTGATGCAGGTGGCGACAGCAGGGCCCATATTTACAATCAATAGGTAGGGGAGGCATATACAAGGAGTAGAGGAAGAGAAGCTGCCGCCGGGCTTGCGCTAATGCAGGTGGCGACAGCAGGGCCCATATTTACAATCAATAGGTAGGGGAGGCATATACAAGGGGTAGAGGAAGAGAAGCTGCCGCCGGGAGTGCGCTGATGCAGGTGGCGACAGCAGGGCCCACATTCACAATCAAGAGGTAGGGGAGGCATATACAAGGGGTAGAGGAAGAGAAGCTGCCGCCGGGAGTGCGCTGATGCAGGTGGCGACAGCAGGGCCCATACTCACAATCTACAGGTAGGAATGCATATACAGGGAGTAGAGGAAGAGAAGCTGCCGCCGGGCTTGCGCTGATGCAGGTGGCGACAGCAGGACCCATATCCATAATCAATAGGCAGGGGAGGCATATACAAGGGGTAGAGGAAGAGAAGCTGCCGCCGGGAGTGCGCTGATGCAGGTGGCGACAGCAGGGCCCATATTTACAATCAATAGGTAGGGGAGGCATATACAAGGGGTAGAGGAAGAGAAGCTGCCGCCGGGAGTGCGCTGATGCAGGTGGCGACAGCAGGGCCCATACTCACAATCTACAGGTTGGAATGCATATACAGGGGGTAGAGGAAGAGAAGCTGCCGCCGGGAGTGCGCTGATGCAGGTGGCGACAGCAGGGCCCATATTTACAATCAATAGGTAGGGGAGGCATATACAAGGGGTAGAGGAAGAGTAGCTGCCGCCGGGAGAGCGCTGATGCCGGTGGCGACAGCAGGGCCCATATTTACTATCAATAGGTAGGGGAGGCACATACAAGGGGTAGAGGAAGAGAAGCTGCCGCCGGGCTTGCGCTGATGCAGGTGGCGACAGCAGGGCCCATATCCGTAATCAATAGGCAGGGGAGGCATATACAAGGGGTAGAGGAAGAGAAGCTGCCGCCGGGCTTGCGCTGATGCAGGTGGTGACAGCAGGGCCCATATTCACAATCAATAGGCAGGGAAAGCATATACAAGGGGTAGAGGAAGAGAAGCTGCCGCCGGGAGTGCGCTGATGCAGGTGGCGACAGCAGGGCCCATATTTACAATCAATAGGTAGGGGAGGCATATACAAGGGGTAGAGGAAGAGAAGCTGCCGCCGGGAGTGCTCTGATGCAGGTGGCGACAGCAGGGCCCATACTCACAATCTACAGGTTGGAATGCATATACAGGGGGTAGAGGAATAGAAGCTGCCGCCGGGTTTGCGCTGATGCAGGTGGCGAGAGCAGGGCCCATATTTACAATCAATAGGTAGGGGAGGCATATACAAGGGGTAGAGGAAGAGAAGCTGCCGCCGGGAGTGCGCTGATGCAGGTGGCGACAGCAGGGCCCATATTTACAATCAATAGGTAGGGGAGGCATATACAAGGAGTAGAGGAAGAGAAGCTGCCGCCGGTAGTGCGCTGATGCAGGTGGCGACAGCAGGGCCCATACTCACAATCTACAGGTTGGAATGCATATACAGGGGGTAGAGGAAGAGAAGCTGCCGCCGGGTGTGCGCTGATGCAGGTGGCGACAGCAGGGCCCATATTTACAATCAATAGGTAGAGGAGGCATATACAAGGGGTAGAGGAAGAGAAGCTGCCGCCGGGAGTGCGCTGATGCAGGTGGCGACAGCAGGGCCCATATTTACAATCAATAGGTAGGGGAGGCATATACAAGGAGTAGAGGAAGAGAAGCTGCCGCCGGTAGTGCGCTGATGCAGGTGGCGACAGCAGGGCCCATACTCACAATCTACAGGTTGGAATGCATATACAGGGGGTAGAGGAAGAGAAGCTGCCGCCGGGTTTGCGCTGATGCAGGTGGCGACAGCAGGGCCCATATTTACAATCAATAGGTAGGGGGGGCATATACAAGGAGTAGAGGAAGAGAAGCTGCCGCCGGCTTGCGCTGATGCAGGTGGCGAAAGCAGGGCACATATTTACAATCAATAGGTAGGGGAGGCATATACAAGGGGTAGAGTAAGAGAAGCTGCCGCCGGGAGTGCGCTGGTGCAGGTGGCGACAGCAGGGCCCATACTCACAATCTACAGGTAGGAATGCATATACAGGGAGTAGAGGAAGAGAAGCTGCCGCCGGGCTTGCGCTGATGCAGGTGGCGACAGCAGTGCCCATATCCATAATCAATAGGCAGGGGAGGCATATACAAGTGGTAGAGGAAGAGAAGCTGCCGCCGGGTTTGCGCTGATGCAGGTGGCGACAGCAGGGCCCATATTTACAATCAATAGGTAGGGGAGGCATATACAAGGAGTAGAGGAAGAGAAGCTGCCGCCGGGCTTGCGCTAATGCAGGTGGCGACAGCAGGGCCCATATTTACAATCAATAGGTAGGGGAGGCATATACAAGGGGTAGAGGAAGAGAAGCTGCCGCCGGGAGTGCGCTGATGCAGGTGGCGACAGCAGGGCCCATATTTACAATCAATAGGTAGGGGAGGCATATACAAGGGGTAGAGGAAGAGAAGCTGCCGCCGGGAGTGCGCTGATGCAGGTGGCGACAGCAGGGCCCATACTCACAATCTACAGGTAGGAATGCATATACAGGGAGTAGAGGAAGAGAAGCTGCCGCCGGGCTTGCGCTGATGCAGGTGGCGACAGCAGGACCCATATCCATAATCAATAGGCAGGGGAGGCATATACAAGGGGTAGAGGAAGAGAAGCTGCCGCCGGGAGTGCGCTGATGCAGGTGGCGACAGCATGGCCCATATTTACAATCAATAGGTAGGGGAGGCATATACAAGGGGTAGAGGAAGAGAAGCTGCCGCCGGGAGTGCGCTGATGCAGGTGGCGACAGCAGGGCCCATACTCACAATCTACAGGTTGGAATGCATATACAGGGGGTAGAGGAAGAGAAGCTGCCGCCGGGTTTGCGCTGATGCAGGTGGCGACGGCAGGGCCCATATTTACAATCAATAGGTAGGGGAGGCATATACAAGGGGTAGAGGAAGAGAAGCTGCCGCCGGGAGTGCGCTGGTGCAGGTGGCGACAGCAGGGCCCATACTCACAATCTACAGGTAGGAATGCATATACAGGGAGTAGAGGAAGAGAAGCTGCCGCCGGGCTTGCGCTGATGCAGGTGGCGACAGCAGTGCCCATATCCATAATCAATAGGCAGGGGAGGCATATACAAGTGGTAGAGGAAGAGAAGCTGCCGCCGGGTTTGCGCTGATGCAGGTGGCGACAGCAGGGCCCATATTTACAATCAATAGGTAGGGGAGGCATATACAAGGAGTAGAGGAAGAGAAGCTGCCGCCGGGAGTGCGCTGATGCAGGAGGCGACAGCAGGGCCCATACTCACAATCTACAGGTTGGAATGCATATACAGGGGGTAGAGGAAGAGAAGCTGACGCCGGGATTGCGCTGATGCAAGTGGCGACAGCAGGGCCCATATTTACAATCAATAGGTAGGGGAGCGATATACAAGGAGTAGAGGAAGAGAAGCTGCCGCCGGGCTTGCGCTAATGCAGGTGGCGACAGCAGGGCCCATATTTACAATCAATAGGTAGGGGAGGCATATACAAGGGGTAGAGGAAGAGTAGCTGCCGCCGGGAGAGCGCTGATGCCGGTGGCGACAGCAGGGCCCATATTTACTATCAATAGGTAGGGGAGGCACATACAAGGGGTAGAGGAAGAGAAGCTGCCGCCGGGCTTGCGCTGATGCAGGTGGCGACAGCAGGGCCCATATCCGTAATCAATAGGCAGGGGAGGCATATACAAGGGGTAGAGGAAGAGAAGCTGCCGCCGGGTTTGCGCTGATGCAGGTGGCGACAGCAGGGCCCATATTTACAATCAATAGGTAGGGGAGGCATATACAAGGAGTAGAGGAAGAGAAGCTGCCGCCGGGAGTGCGCTGATGCAGGTGGCGACAGCAGGGCCCATACTCACAATCTACAGGTAGGAATGCATATACAGGGAGTAGAGGAAGAGAAGCTGCCGCCGGTCTTGCGCTGATGCAGGTGGCGACAGCAGGACCCATATCCATAATCAATAGGCAGGGGAGGCATATACAAGGGGTAGAGGAAGAGAAGCTGCCGCCGGGAGTGCGCTGATGCAGGTGGCGACAGCATGGCCCATATTTACAATCAATAGGTAGGGGAGGCATATACAAGGGGTAGAGGAAGAGAAGCTGCCGCCGGGAGTGCGCTGATGCAGGTGGCGACAGCAGGGCCCATACTCACAATCTACAGGTTGGAATGCATATACAGGGGGTAGAGGAAGAGAAGCTGCCGCCGGGTTTGCGCTGATGCAGGTGGCGACGGCAGGGCCCATATTTACAATCAATAGGTAGGGGAGGCATATACAAGGGGTAGAGGAAGAGAAGCTGCAGCCGGGAGTGCGCTGATGCAGGTGGCGACAGCAGGGCCCATATTTACAATCAATAGGTAGGGGAGGCATATACAAGGAGTAGAGGAAGAAAAGCTGCCGCCGGGAGTGCGCTGATGCAGGTGGCGACAGCAGGGCCCATACTCACAATCTACAGGTAGGAATGCATATACAGGGAGTAGAGGAAGAGAAGCTGCCGCCGGGCTTGCGCTGATGCAGGTGGCGACAGCAGGGCCCATATTCATAATCAATAGGCAGGGGAAGCATATACAAGGGGTAGAGGAAGAGAAGCTGCCGCCGGGCTTGCGCTGATGCAGGTGGTGACAGCAGGGCCCATATTCACAATCAATAGGCAGGGGAAGCATATACAAGGGGTAGAGGAAGAGACGCTGCCGCCGGGAGTGCGCTGATGCAGGTGGCGACAGCAGGGCCCATATTTACAATCAATAGGTAGGGGAGGCATATACAAGGGGTAGAGGAAGAGAAGCTGCCGCCGGGAGTGCGCTGATGCAGGTGGCGACAGCAGGGCCCATACTCACAATCTACAGGTTGGAATGCATATACAGGGGGTAGAGGAAGAGAAGCTGCCGCCGGGAGTGCGCTGATGCAGGTGGCGACAGCAGGGCCCATATTTACAATCAATAGGTAGGGGAGGCATATACAAGGGGTAGAGGAAGAGTAGCTGCCGCCGGGAGAGCGCTGATGCCGGTGGCGACAGCAGGGCCCATATTTACTATCAATAGGTAGGGGAGGCACATACAAGGGGTAGAGGAAGAGAAGCTGCCGCCGGGAGTGCGCTGATGCAGGTGGCGACAGCAGGGCCCATATTTACAATCAATAGGTAGGGGAAGCATATACAAGGAGTAGAGGAAGAGAAGCTGCCGCCGGTAGTGCGCTGATGCAGGTGGCGACAGCAGGGCCCATACTCACAATCTAAAGGTTGGAATGCATATACAAGGGGTAGAGGAAGAGAAGCTGCCGCCGGGTTTGCGCTGATGCAGGTGGCGACAGCAGGGCCCATATTTACAATCAATAGGTAGGGGGGCATATACAAGGGGTAGAGGAAGAGAAGCTGCCGCCGGGCTTGCGCTGATGCAGGTGGCGAAAGCAGGGCACATATTTACAATCAATAGGTAGGGGAGGCATATACAAGGGGTAGAGTAAGAGAAGCTGCCGCCGGGAGAGCGCTGGTGCAGGTGGCGACAGCAGGGCCCATACTCACAATCTACAGGTAGGAATGCATATACAGGGAGTAGAGGAAGAGAAGCTGCCGCCGGGATCGCGCTGATGCAGGTGGCGACAGCAGTGCCCATATCCATAATCAATAGGCAGGGGAGGCATATACAAGGGGTAGAGGAAGAGAAGCTGCCGCCGGGAGTGCGCTGATGCAGGAGGCGACAGCAGGGCCCATACTCACAATCTACAGGTTGGAATGCATATACAGGGGGTAGAGGAAGAGAAGCTGACGCCGGGTTTGCGCTGATGCAAGTGGCGACAGCAGGGCCCATATTTACAATCAATAGGTAGGGGAGGCATATACAAGGAGTAGAGGAAGAGAAGCTGCCGCCGGGCTTGCGCTAATGCAGGTGGCGACAGCAGGGCCCATATTTACAATCAATAGGTAGGGGAGGCATATACAAGGGGTAGAGGAAGAGAAGCTTCCGCCGGGAGTGCGCTGATGCAGGTGGCGACAGCAGGGCCCACATTCACAATCAAGAGGTAGGGGAGGCATATACAAGGGGTAGAGGAAGAGAAGCTGCCGCCGGGAGTGCGCTGATGCAGGTGGCGACAGCAGGGCCCATACTCACAATCTACAGGTAGGAATGCATATACAGGGAGTAGAGGAAGAGAAGCTGCCGCCGGGCTTGCGCTGATGCAGGTGGCGACAGCAGGGCCCATATTCATAATCAATAGGCAGGGGAAGCATATACAAGGGGTAGAGGAAGAGAAGCTGCTGCCGGGCTTGCGCTGATGCAGGTGGTGACAGCAGGGCCCATATTCACAATCAATAGGCAGGGGAAGCATATACAAGGGGTAGAGGAAGAGAAGCTGCCGCCGGGAGTGCGCTGATGCAGGTGGCGACAGCAGGGCCCATATTTACAATCAATAGGTAGGGGAGGCATATACAAGGGGTAGAGGAAGAGAAGCTGCTGCCGGGAGTGCGCTGATGCAGGTGGCGACAGCAGGGCCCATATTTACAATCAATAGGTAGGGGAGGCATATACAAGGGGTAGAGGAAGAGAAGCTGCCGCCGGGAGTGCGCTGATGCAGGTGGCGACAGCAGGGCCCATACTCACAATCTACAGGTTGGAATGCATATACAGGGGGTAGCGGAAGAGAAGCTGCCGCCGGGAGTGCGCTGATGCAGGTGGCGACAGCAGGGCCCATATTTACAATCAATAGGTAGGGGAGGCATATACAAGGGGTAGAGGAAGAGTAGCTGCCGCCGGGAGAGCGCTGATGCCGGTGGCGACAGCAGGGCCCATATTTACTATCAATAGGTAGGGGAGGCACATACAAGGGGTAGAGGAAGAGAAGCTGCCGCCGGGAGTGCGCTGATGCAGGTGGCGACAGCAGGGCCCATATTTACAATCAATAGGTAGGGCAAGCATATACAAGGAGTAGAGGAAGAGAAGCTGCCGCCGGTAGTGCGCTGATGCAGGTGGCGACGGCAGGGCCCATACTCACAATCTACAGGTTGGAATGCATATACAGGGGGTAGAGGAAGAGAAGCTGCCGCCGGGTTTGCGCTGATGCAGGTGGCGACAGCAGGGCCCATATTTACAATCAATAGGTAGGGGAGGCATATACAAGGAGTAGAGGAAGAGAAGCTGCCGGCGGGCTTGCGCTGATGCAGGTGGCGAAAGCAGGGCACATATTTACAATCAATAGGTAGGGGAGGCATATACAAGGGGTAGAGTAAGAGAAGCTGCCGCCGGGAGTGCGCTGGTGCAGGAGGCGACAGCAGGGCCCATACTCACAATCTACAGGTAGGAATGCATATACAGGGAGTAGAGGAAGAGAAGCTGCCGCCGGGCTTGCGCTGATGCAGGTGGCGACAGCAGTGCCCATATCCATAATCAATAGGCAGGGGAGGCATATACAAGTGGTAGAGGAAGAGAAGCTGCCGCCGGGTTTGCGCTGATGCAGGTGGCGACAGCAGGGCCCATATTTACAATCAATAGGTAGGGGAGGCATATACAAGGAGTAGAGGAAGAGAAGCTGCCGCCGGGAGTGCGCTGATGCAGGTGGCGAAAGCAGGGCACATACTCACAATCTACAGGTTGGAATGCATATACAGGGGGTAGAGGAATAGAAGCTGCCGCCGGGATTGCGCTGATGCAGGTGGCGACAGCAGGGCCCATATTTACAATCAATAGGTAGGGGAGGCATATACAAGGGGTAGAGGAAGAGAAGCTGCCGCCGGGAGTGCGCTGATGCAGGTGGCGACAGCAGGGCCCATATTTACAATCAATAGGTAGGGGAGGCATATACAAGGGGTAGAGGAAGAGAAGCTGCCGCCGGGAGTGCGCTGATGCAGGTGGCGACAGCAGGGCCCATACTCACAATCCACAGGTTGGAATGTATATACAGGGGGTAGAGGAAGAGAAGCTGCCGCCGGGTTTGCGCTGATGCAGGTGGCGACAGCAGGGCCCATATCCATAATCAATAGGCAGGGGAGGCATATACAGGGAGTAGAGGAAGAGAAGCTGCCGCCGGGCTTGCGCTGATGCAGGTGGCGACAGCAGGGCCCATATCCGTAATCAATAGGCAGGGGAGGCATATACAAGGGGTAGAGGAAGAGAAGCTACCGCCGGGCTTGCGCTGATGCAGGTGGTGACAGCAGGGCCCATATTCACAATCAATAGGCAGGGGAAGCATATACAAGGGGTAGAGGAAGAGAAGCTGCCGCCGGGAGTGCGCTGATGCAGGTGGCGACAGCAGGGCCCATATTTACAATCAATAGGTAGGGGAGGCATATACAAGGGGTAGAGGAAGAGAAGCTGCCGCCGGGAGTGCTCTGATGCAGGTGGCGACAGCAGGGCCCATACTCACAATCTACAGGTTGGAATGCATATACAGGGGGTAGAGGAATAGAAGCTGCCGCCGGGTTTGCGCTGATGCAGGTGGCGACAGCAGGGCCCATATTTACAATCAATAGGTAGGGGAGGCATATACAAGGGGTAGAGGAAGAGAAGCTGCCGCCGGGAGTGCGCTGATGCAGGTGGCGACAGCAGGGCCCATACTCACAATCTACAGGTTGGAATGCATATACAAGGAGTAGAGGAAGAGAAGCTGCCGCCGGGTTTGCGCTGATGCAGGTGGCGACAGCAGGGCCCATACTCACAATCTACAGGTTGGAATGCATATACAGGGGGTAGAGGAAGAGAAGCTGCCGCCGGGTGTGCGCTGATGCAGGTGGCAACAGCAGGGCCCATATTTACAATCAATAGGTAGAGGAGGCATATACAAGGGGTAGAGTAAGAGAAGCTGCCGCCGGGAGTGCGCTGGTGCAGGTGGCGACAGCAGGGCCCATACTCACAATCTACAGGTAGGAATGCATATACAGGGAGTAGAGGAAGAGAAGCTGCCGCCGGGTTTGCGCTGATGCAGGTGGCGACAGCAGGGCCCATATTTACAATCAATAGGTAGGGGAGGCATATACAAGGAGTAGAGGAAGAGAAGCTGCCGCCGGGCTTGCGCTAATGCAGGTGGCGACAGCAGGGCCCATATTTACAATCAATAGGTAGGGGAGGCATATACAAGGGGTAGAGGAAGAGAAGCTGCCGCCGGGAGTGCGCTGATGCAGGTGGCGACAGCAGGGCCCACATTCACAATCAAGAGGTAGGGGAGGCATATACAAGGGGTAGAGGAAGAGAAGCTGCCGCCGGGAGTGCGCTGATGCAGGTGGCGACAGCAGGGCCCATACTCACAATCTACAGGTAGGAATGCATATACAGGGAGTAGAGGAAGAGAAGCTGCCGCCGGGCTTGCGCTGATGCAGGTGGCGACAGCAGGACCCATATCCATAATCAATAGGCAGGGGAGGCATATACAAGGGGTAGAGGAAGAGAAGCTGCCGCCGGGAGTGCGCTGATGCAGGTGGCGACAGCAGGGCCCATATTTACAATCAATAGGTAGGGGAGGCATATACAAGGGGTAGAGGAAGAGTAGCTGCCGCCGGGAGAGCGCTGATGCCGGTGGCGACAGCAGGGCCCATATTTACTATCAATAGGTAGGGGAGGCACATACAAGGGGTAGAGGAAGAGAAGCTGCCGCCGGGCTTGCGCTGATGCAGGTGGCGACAGCAGGGCCCATATCCGTAATCAATAGGCAGGGGAGGCATATACAAGGGGTAGAGGAAGAGAAGCTGCCGCCGGGCTTGCGCTGATGCAGGTGGTGACAGCAGGGCCCATATTCACAATCAATAGGCAGGGAAAGCATATACAAGGGGTAGAGGAAGAGAAGCTGCCGCCGGGAGTGCGCTGATGCAGGTGGCGACAGCAGGGCCCATATTTACAATCAATAGGTAGGGGAGGCATATACAAGGGGTAGAGGAAGAGAAGCTGCCGCCGGGAGTGCTCTGATGCAGGTGGCGACAGCAGGGCCCATACTCACAATCTACAGGTTGGAATGCATATACAGGGGGTAGAGGAATAGAAGCTGCCGCCGGGTTTGCGCTGATGCAGGTGGCGAGAGCAGGGCCCATATTTACAATCAATAGGTAGGGGAGGCATATACAAGGGGTAGAGGAAGAGAAGCTGCCGCCGGGAGTGCGCTGATGCAGGTGGCGACAGCAGGGCCCATATTTACAATCAATAGGTAGGGGAGGCATATACAAGGAGTAGAGGAAGAGAAGCTGCCGCCGGTAGTGCGCTGATGCAGGTGGCGACAGCAGGGCCCATACTCACAATCTACAGGTTGGAATGCATATACAGGGGGTAGAGGAAGAGAAGCTGCCGCCGGGTGTGCGCTGATGCAGGTGGCGACAGCAGGGCCCATATTTACAATCAATAGGTAGAGGAGGCATATACAAGGGGTAGAGGAAGAGAAGCTGCCGCCGGGAGTGCGCTGATGCAGGTGGCGACAGCAGGGCCCATATTTACAATCAATAGGTAGGGGAGGCATATACAAGGAGTAGAGGAAGAGAAGCTGCCGCCGGTAGTGCGCTGATGCAGGTGGCGACAGCAGGGCCCATACTCACAATCTACAGGTTGGAATGCATATACAGGGGGTAGAGGAAGAGAAGCTGCCGCCGGGTTTGCGCTGATGCAGGTGGCGACAGCAGGGCCCATATTTACAATCAATAGGTAGGGGGGGCATATACAAGGAGTAGAGGAAGAGAAGCTGCCGCCGGCTTGCGCTGATGCAGGTGGCGAAAGCAGGGCACATATTTACAATCAATAGGTAGGGGAGGCATATACAAGGGGTAGAGTAAGAGAAGCTGCCGCCGGGAGTGCGCTGGTGCAGGTGGCGACAGCAGGGCCCATACTCACAATCTACAGGTAGGAATGCATATACAGGGAGTAGAGGAAGAGAAGCTGCCGCCGGGCTTGCGCTGATGCAGGTGGCGACAGCAGTGCCCATATCCATAATCAATAGGCAGGGGAGGCATATACAAGGGGTAGAGGAAGAGAAGCTGCCGCCGGGTTTGCGCTGATGCAGGTGGCGACAGCAGGGCCCATATTTACAATCAATAGGTAGGGGAGGCATATACAAGGAGTAGAGGAAGAGAAGCTGCCGCCGGGAGTGCGCTGATGCAGGAGGCGACAGCAGGGCCCATACTCACAATCTACAGGTTGGAATGCATATACAGGGGGTAGAGGAAGAGAAGCTGACGCCGGGATTGCGCTGATGCAAGTGGCGACAGCAGGGCCCATATTTACAATCAATAGGTAGGGGAGGCATATACAAGGAGTAGAGGAAGAGAAGCTGCCGCCGGGCTTGCGCTAATGCAGGTGGCGACAGCAGGGCCCATATTTACAATCAATAGGTAGGGGAGGCATATACAAGGGGTAGAGGAAGAGAAGCTGCCGCCGGGGGTGCGCTGATGCAGGTGGCGACAGCAGGGCCCACATTCACAATCAAGAGGTAGGGGAGGCATATACAAGGGGTAGAGGAAGAGAAGCTGCCGCCGGGAGTGCGCTGATGCAGGTGGCGACAGCAGGGCCCATACTCACAATCTACAGGTAGGAATGCATATACAGGGAGTAGAGGAAGAGAAGCTGCCGCCGGGCTTGCGCTGATGCAGGTGGCGACAGCAGGACCCATATCCATAATCAATAGGCAGGGGAGGCATATACAGGGAGTAGAGGAAGAGAAGCTGCCGCCGGGAGTGCGCTGATGCAGGTGGCGACAGCAGGGCCCATATTTACAATCAATAGGTAGGGGAGGCATATACAAGGGGTAGAGGAAGAGAAGCTGCCGCCGGGAGTGCGCTGATGCAGGTGGCGACAGCAGGGCCCATACTCACAATCTACAGGTTGGAATGCATATACAGGGGGTAGAGGAAGAGAAGCTGCCGCCGGGTTTGCGCTGATGCAGGTGGCGACGGCAGGGCCCATATTTACAATCAATAGGTAGGGGAGGCATATACAAGGAGTAGAGGAAGAAAAGCTGCCGCCGGGAGTGCGCTGATGCAGGTGGCGACAGCAGGGCCCATACTCACAATCTACAGGTAGGAATGCATATACAGGGAGTAGAGGAAGAGAAGCTGCCGCCGGGCTTGCGCTGATGCAGGTGGCGACAGCAGGGCCCATATTCATAATCAATAGGCAGGGGAAGCATATACAAGGGGTAGAGGAAGAGAAGCTGCCGCCGGGCTTGCGCTGATGCAGGTGGTGACAGCAGGGCCCATATTCACAATCAATAGGCAGGGGAAGCATATACAAGGGGTGGAGGAAGAGAAGCTGCCGCCGGGAGTGCGCTGATGCAGGTGGCGACAGCAAGGCCCATATTTACAATCAATAGGTAGGGGAGGCATATACAAGGGGTAGAGGAAGAGAAGCTGCCGCCGGGAGTGCGCTGATGCAGGTGGCGACAGCAGGGCCCATACTCACAATCTACAGGTTGGAATGCATATACAGGGGGTAGAGGAAGAGAAGCTGCCGCCGGGAGTGCGCTGATGCAGGTGGCGACAGCAGGGCCCATATTTACAATCAATAGGTAGGGGGGCATATACAAGGAGTAGAGGAAGAGAAGCTGCCGCCGGGCTTGCGCTGATGCAGGTGGCGAAAGCAGGGCACATATTTACAATCAATAGGTAGGGGAGGCATATACAAGGGGTAGAGTAAGAGAAGCTGCCGCCGGGAGTGCGCTGGTGCAGGTGGCGACAGCAGGGCCCATACTCACAATCTACAGGTAGGAATGCATATACAGGGAGTAGAGGAAGAGAAGCTGCCGCCGGGCTTGCGCTGATGCAGGTGGCGACAGCAGTGCCCATATCCATAATCAATAGGCAGGGGAGGCATATACAAGGGGTAGAGGAAGAGAAGCTGCCGCCGGGTGTGCGCTGATGCAGGTGGCGACAGCAGGGCCCATATTTACAATCAATAGGTAGGGGAGGCATATACAAGGAGTAGAGGAAGAGAAGCTGCCGCCGGGAGTGCGCTGATGCAGGAGGCGACAGCAGGGCCCATACTCACAATCTACAGGTTGGAATGCATATACAGGGGGTAGAGGAAGAGAAGCTGACGCCGGGTTCGCGCTGATGCAGGTGGCGACAGCAGGGCCCATATCCATAATCAATAGGCAGGGGAGGCATATACAGGGAGTAGAGGAAGAGAAGCTGCCGCCGGGCTTGCGCTGATGCAGGTGGCGACAGCAGGGCCCATATCCGTAATCAATAGGCAGGGGAGGCATATACAAGGGGGAGAGGAAGAGAAGCTGCCGCCGGGAGTGCGCTGATGCAGGTGGCGACAGCAGGGCCCACATTTACAATCAATAGGTAGGGGAGGCATATACAAGGGGTAGAGGAAGAGAAGCTGCCGCCGGGAGTGCTCTGATGCAGGTGGCGACAGCAGGGCCCATACTCACAATCTACAGGTTGGAATGCATATACAGGGGGTAGAGGAATAGAAGCTGCCGCCGGGTTTGCGCTGATGCAGGTGGCGACAGCAGGGCCCATATTTAATAGCAATAGGTAGGGGAGGCATATACAAGGGGTAGAGGAAGAGAAGCTGCCGCCGGGAGTGCGCTGATGCAGGTGGCGACAGCAGGGCCCATATTTACAATCAATAGGTAGGGGAGGCATATACAAGGAGTAGAGGAAGAGAAGCTGCCGCCGGTAGTGCGCTGATGCAGGTGGCGACAGCAGGGCCCATACTCACAATCTACAGGTTGGAATGCATATACAGGGGGTAGAGGAAGAGAAGCTGCCGCCGGGTGTGCGCTGATGCAGGTGGCGACAGCAGGGCCCATATTTACAATCAATAGGTAGAGGAGGCATATACAAGGGGTAGAGGAAGAGAAGCTGCCGCCGGGAGTGCGCTGATGCAGGTGGCGACAGCAGGGCCCATATTTACAATCAATAGGTAGGGGAGGCATATACAAGGAGTAGAGGAAGAGAAGCTGCCGCCGGTAGTGCGCTGATGCAGGTGGCGACAGCAGGGCCCATACTCACAATCTACAGGTTGGAATGCATATACAGGGGGTAGAGGAAGAGAAGCTGCCGCCGGGTTTGCGCTGATGCAGGTGGCGACAGCAGGGCCCATATTTACAATCAATAGGTAGGGGGGGCATATACAAGGAGTAGAGGAAGAGAAGCTGCCGCCGGGCTTGCACTGATGCAGGTGGCGAAAGCAGGGCACATATTTACAATCAATAGGTAGGGGAGGCATATACAAGGGGTAGAGTAAGAGAAGCTGCCGCCGGGAGTGCGCTGGTGCAGGTGGCGACAGCAGGGCCCATACTCACAATCTACAGGTAGGAATGCATATACAGGGAGTAGAGGAAGAGAAGCTGCCGCCGGGCTTGCGCTGATGCAGGTGGCGACAGCAGTGCCCATATCCATAATCAATAGGCAGGGGAGGCATATACAAGGGGTAGAGGAAGAGAAGCTGCCGCCGGGTTTGCGCTGATGCAGGTGGCGACAGCAGGGCCCATATTTACAATCAATAGGTAGGGGAGGCATATACAAGGAGTAGAGGAAGAGAAGCTGCCGCCGGGAGTGCGCTGATGCAGGAGGCGACAGCAGGGCCCATACTCACAATCTACAGGTTGGAATGCATATACAGGGGGTAGAGGAAGAGAAGCTGACGCCGGGTTTGCGCTGATGCAAGTGGCGACAGCAGGGCCCATATTTACAATCAATAGGTAGGGGAGGCATATACAAGGAGTAGAGGAAGAGAAGCTGCCGCCGGGCTTGCGCTAATGCAGGTGGCGACAGCAGGGCCCATATTTACAATCAATAGGTAGGGGAGGCATATACAAGGGGTAGAGGAAGAGAAGCTGCCGCCGGGAGTGCGCTGATGCAGGTGGTGACAGCAGGGCCCACATTCACAATCAAGAGGTAGGGGAGGCATATACAAGGGGTAGAGGAAGAGAAGCTGCCGCCGGGAGTGCGCTGATGCAGGTGGCGACAGCAGGGCCCATACTCACAATCTACAGGTAGGAATGCATATACAGGGAGTAGAGGAAGAGAAGCTGCCGCCGGGCTTGCGCTGATGCAGGTGGTGACAGCAGGGCCCATATTCACAATCAATAGGCAGGGGAAGCATATACAAGGGGTAGAGGAAGAGAAGCTGCCGCCGGGAGTGCGCTGATGCAGGTGGCGACAGCAGGGCCCATATTAACAATCAATAGGTAGGGGAGGCATATACAAGGGGTAGAGGAAGAGAAGCTGCCGCCGGCAGTGCGCTGATGCAGGTGGCGACAGCAGGGCCCATACTCACAATCTACAGGTTGGAATGCATATACAGGGGGTAGAGGAAGAGAAGCTGCCGCCGGGAGTGCGCTGATGCCGGTGGCGACAGCAGGGCCCATATTTACAATCAATAGGTAGGGGAAGCATATACAAGGGATATAAGAAGAGAAGCTGCCGCCGGGAGTGCGCTGATGCAGGTGGCGACAGCAGGGCCCATATTCATAATCCCGAGGTAGGGAAGCAAATACTGTGGTAGAGGAAGAGAAGCTGCCGCCGGGCTCGCGCCGATGCAGGTGGCGACAGCAGGGCCCACATTCACAATCAAGAGGTAGGGGAGGCATATACAAGGGGTAGAGGAAGAGAAGCTGCCGCCGGGAGTGCGCTGATGCAGGTGGCGACAGCAGGGCCCATACTCACAATCTACAGGTAGGAATGCATATACAGGGAGTAGAGGAAGAGAAGCTGCCGCCGGGTTTGCGCTGATGCAGGTGGCGACAGCAGGGCCCATATTTACAATCAATAGGTAGGGGAGGCATATACAAGGGGTAGAGGAAGAGAAGCTGCCGCGGGGAGTGCGGTGATGCAGGTGGCGACAGCAGGGCCCATACTCACAATCTACAGGTAGGAATGCATATACAGGGGGTAGAGGAAGAGAAGCTGCCGCCGGGAGTGCGCTGATGCAGGTGGCGACAACAGGGCCCATACTCACAATTTACAGGTAGGAATGCATATACAGGGAGTAGAGGAAGAGAAGCTGCCGCCGGGGAGTGCGCTGATGCAGGTGGCGACAGCAGGGCCCATATTCACAATCTACAGGTTGGAATACATATACAGGGGGTAGAGGAAGAGAAGCTGCCGCCCGGAGTGCGCTGATGCAGGTGGCGACAGCAGGGTCCATATTCATAATCGAATATGCACTGATGCAGATGCAGCTTGGTTAACCAGAAGAAAGACTGTCCTTTGACCATATGGAAGGCGGCCTGTTTGATAAACTGGAAGAAAGACTGCCTATTTGGTCGACCACACAGTAGGCGTAGTCCCAAGCGCTCTCACTGCTTGGGACCACCGCCCACAACCACACTCCATGTGTGTGGGGGGGGGGAACTGAACAGGCAGCACCCCAAGTGCTCTCACCACTTTGGAAAACCACCCACACCCATAAAGTGTGGCAGTAGTAACTAACACCTTTTCCTAAATCTGTCTGCATGTACATTCAAATCTAGATTAGGCTTTAGAAGGGAGAAAGGTACCAGGAGTGCCCCCAAGCACTCACTGCTTGGGATCACCACCCACAACCACACTCAATGTGTGTGGGGGGGAACTGAACAGGCAGAACCCCAAGTGCTCTCACCACTTTGGAAAACCACCCACACCCATAAAGTGTGGCAGTAGTAACTAATACCTTTTCCTAAATCTGTCTGCATGTACATTCAAATCTAGATTAGGCTTTAGAAGGGAGAAAGGTACCAGGAGTGCCCCCAAGCGCTCTCACTGCTTGGGATCACCACCCACAACCACACTCCATGTGTGTTTGGGGGAACTGAACAGGCAGCACCCCAAGTGCTCTCACCACTTTGGAAAACCACCCACACCCATAAAGTGTGGCAGTAGTAGCTAATACCTTTTCCTAAATCTGTGTAAAAAAACAAGAAATTATTAGTTAACACTTACAAAGTTACATTATTTTGGGTTGAAAAGAAACATACATTCATCAAGTTAAACCATAAAGTAAAGTACAACATTTGCCTGCACTCTCACATTAACCTGTTGATCCAGAGGAAGGCGAAAAAACCCTTACAAGGCATGTTCCAATTAGGCCCAAAAGGGAAAAAAATTCCTTCCAGACTCCAGATGGCAATCAAATAAAATTCCTGGATCAACACGACCGGGAATTACCTAGTAATCATAGCCACGGATGTCTCAACACACTGAAAGTGGCCTATTTTGTACACCATGCGGAAGGCGGCCTATTTTTTACACCAAGCAGGAGGCGGCCTGCTTTGTAGACCACCGGAAAGGCGGCCTGCTTTGTAGACCACCGGAAAGGCGGCCTGCTTTGTAGACCACCGGAAAGGCGGCCTGCTTTGTAGACCACCGGAAAGGCTGTTTTTTTTTTACACTACCCAGAAGGCTGCCTATTTTGTACACAATGCAGAAGGCGGCCTATTTGGTAGACCACACAGAAGGCAGCCTATTTGTAAGACCACGTAGATGGCAGCCAGTTGGTATACCAGGCAAAATGTGGCCTGTTTGGCGAAACACACTGAAGGCGGCCTATTTTTTAGACCATGTAGAAAGGCTGCCTATTTTGTACACCATGTAGAAAGGCTGCCTATTTTTACACCAAGCAGGAGGCAAAATATTTTGTATACCATGGGGAAGGCAGCCCGTTTTTTACACCACCAAGAAGGCTGCCTATTTTTTACACAATGCAGAAGGCGGCCTATTTTTTACACCAAGCAGGAGGCGGCCTATTTTGTAGACCACCTGAAAAGCAGCCTTTTTTTTTACACTACCCAGAAGGCTGCCTATTTTGTACACAATGCAGAAGGCGGCCTATTTGGTAGACCACACAGAAGGCAGCCTATTTGTAAGACCACGTAGAAGGCAGCTAGTTGGTAGACCACGCAAAATGTGGCCTGTTTGGCAGAACACACTGAAGGCAGCCTATTTTTAGACCATGCAGAAGGCAGCCTATTTTGTACACCATGTAGGAAGGCTGCCTATTTTGTACACCAAGCAGTAGGCAACCTATTTTGTATACCACGGGGAAGGCAGCCCGTTTTTTACACCACCAAGGCTGCCTATTTTTTGTACAGTGCAGAAGGCGGCCTATTTTTTACACCAAGCAGGAGGCGGCCTGCTTTGTAGACCACCGGAAAGGCGGCCTGATTTGTAGACCACCAGAAAGGCTTTTTTTTTTTTTACACTACCCAGAAGGCTGCCTATTTTGTACACAATGCAGAAGGCGGCCTATTTGGTAGACCACACAGAAGGCAGCCTATTTGTAAGACCACGTAGAAGGCAGCCAGTTGGTAGACCACGCAAAATGTGGCCTGTTTGGCAGAACACACTGAAGGCGGCCTATTTTTTAGACCATGTAGAAAGGCTGCCTATTTTGTACACCCTGTAGAAAGGCTGCCTATTTTTACACCAAGCAGGAGGCAACCTATTTTGTATACCACGGGGAAGGCAGCCCGTTTTTTACACCACCAAGGCTACCTATTTTTTGTACAATGCAGAAGGCGGCCTATTTTTTACACCAAGCAGTAGGCAGCCTATTTTGTACACCACGGGGAAGGCGGCCGTTTTTTTTTTACACCATCCAGAATGCTGCCTATTTTGTACACAACGCGGAAAGTGGCCTATTTGTAAGACCACACAGAAGTCAGCCTATTTGTAAGACCACGTAGAAGGCAGCCTGTTGGTAGACCATGCAAAATGTGGCCTATTTGGTACACCATACTGAGTGTGGTCTATTTTGTACACCATGCGGAAGGCAGCCTATTTTTTACACCAAGCAGAAGGCGGCCTATTTTGTAGACCACGGGAAAGGCGGCTTTTGTTTTTTTTAACACTACCCAGAAGGCTGCCTATTTTGTACACAATGCAGAAGGAAGCCTGTTTGTAAGACCACATAGAAGGCAGCCTGTTAAACCTCGCAAAATGTGGCCTGTTTGGTAGACCGCACTGAAGGTGGCCTATTTTGTACACCATGCAGAAGGCGGCCTATTTGTTAGACCATACGGAATGCAGCCTGTTTTGTTAATGACGCAAAAGGCGGCCTTGTTTGGTAGACCGCACAAAAAATGTCCTGTTTGGTAGAGAACTTGGAAGACAGCCTGTTTGGTAGACCACGCAAAATGTGGCTTGTTTGATAGACCACGCAGAAGGCGGCCTATTTTGAACACCAAGCGGAAGGTAACACTTTTGGGGGACCTCACAGAAAATGGCCCTTTTGAGAGCCCACATAAAATGCAGCTATTTAATTGCAGATAGCTGCACCGGTCTGACTTAACACAGACAACACTAACAGGTTGCATAATGTACTCACCCTTTGGTCACGTAGCACACTTCCTGTAGTAACACATCATAGCTCATTTTACTGGTTCATAAGAACTACTGCATCTCATTCCAGGTCATGTGCTCCTAAAAAAAAAAAGACACTTAGTACATTAAACATTTTTTTAAAGGTAAAACCACTGAAAATACACAACTTTACTCACCAACTTTTAACCCCTTTAACTACTTTTAACAACTTTTTGGTAGATAACGCTGAAGGCGGCCTGTTTGGTAGACCACGCTGAAAGCGGCCCGTTTGGTAGACCACGTGGAAGGCAGCCTGTGTTTGATAAACCAGAAGGAAGACTGTCTATTTGATAGACCACACAGAATGCGGCTCTGTTTCGGTAGACCGTGCAAAATGGAGCCTTTTTTACAGACCACGTGAAAGGCTGCTTGTTTGGTTAACCAGAAGAAAGACTGCCCTTTGACCATACGGAAGGCGGCCTGTTCGATAAACCGGAAGAAAGACTGCCTATTTGGTTGACCACACAGTAGGCGTAGTCCCAAGCACTCTCACTGCTTGGGATCACCACCCACAACCACACCATGTGTGTGGAGGGGAACTGAACAGGCAGCACCCCAAGTGCTCTCACCACTTTGGAAAACCACCCACACCCATAAAGTGTGGCAGTAGTAACTAACACCTTTTCCTAAATCTGTCTGCATGTACATTCAAATCTAGATTAGGCTTTACAAGGGAGAAAGGTACCAGGAGTGCCCCAAAGCGCTCTCACTGCTTGGGATCACCACCCACAACCACACTCCATATGTGTGGGGGGGAACTGAACAGGCAGAACCCCAAGTGCTCTCACCACTTTGAAAAACCACCCACACCCATAAAGTGTGGCAGTAGTAACTAACACCTTTTCCTAAATCTGTCTGCATGTACATTCAAATCTAGATTAGGCTTTAGAAGGGAGAAAGGTACCAGGAGTGCCCCCAAGCGCTCTCACTGCTTGGGATCACCACCCACAACCACACTCCATGTGTGTGGGGGGGAACTGAACAGGCAGCACCCCAAGTGCTCTCACCACTTTGGAAAACCACCCACACCCATAAAGTGTGGCAGTAGTAACTAACACCTTTTCCTAAATCTGTCTGCATGTACATTCAAATCTAGATTAGGCTTTAGAAGGGAGAAAGGTACCAGGAGTGCCCCCAAGCACTCTCACTGCTTGGGATCACCACCCACAACCACACTCCATGTGTGTGGGGGGGAACTGAACACGCAGAACCCCAAGTGCTCTCACCACTTTGGAAAACCACCCACACCCATAAAGTGTGGCAGTAGTAACTAATACCTTTTCCTAAATCTGTCTGCATGTACATTCAAATCTAGATTAGGCTTTAGAAGGGAGAAAGGTACCAGGAGTGCCCCCAAGCGCTCTCACTGCTTGGGATAACCACCCACAACCACACTCCATGTGTGTGGGGGGGAACTGAACAGGCAGCACCCCAAGTGCTCTCACCACTTTGGAAAACCACCCACACCCATGAAGTGTGTTAGTAGTAGCTAATACCTTTTCCTAAATCTGTGTAAAAAAAGAAATTATTAGTTAACACTTACAAAGTTACATTATTTTGGGTTGAAAAGAAACATACATTCATCAAGTTAAACCATAAAGTAAAGTACAACATTTGCCTGCACTCTCACATTAACCTGTTGATCCAGAGGAAGGCGAAAAAACCCTTACAAGGCATGTTCCAATTAGGCCCAAAAGGGAAAAAAATTCCTTCCAGACTCCAGATGGCAATTAAATAAAATTCCTGGATCAACACGACCGGGAATTACCTAGTAATCATAGCCACGGATGTCTCAACACATTGAAAGTGGCCTATTTTGTACACCATGCGGAAGGCGGCCTATTTTTTACACCAAGCAGGAGGCGGCCTGCTTTGTAGACCACCGGAAAGGCGGCCTGCTTTGTAGACCACCGGAAAGGCGGTTTTTTTTACACTACCCAGAAGGCTGCCTATTTTGTACACAATGCAGAAGGCGGCCTATTTGGTAGACCACACAGAAGGTAGCCTATTTGTAAGACCACGTAGAAGGCAGCCAGTTGGTAGACCACGCAAAATGTGGCCTGTTTGGCAGAACACACTGAAGGCGGCCTATTTTTTAGACCATGTAGAAAGGCTGCCTATTTTGTACACCATGTAGAAAGGCTGCCTATTTTTACACCAAGCAGGAGGCAACCTATTTTGTATACCACGGGGAAGGCAGCCCGTTTTTTACACCACCAAGAAGGCTGCCTATTTTTTACACAATGCAGAAGGCGGCCTATTTTTTTACACCAAGCAGGAGGCGGCCTATTTTGTAGACCACCTGAAAAGCAGCCTTTTTTCACACTACCCAGAAGGCTGCCTCTTTTGTACACAATGCAGAAGGCGGCCTATTTGGTAGACCACACAGAAGGCAGCCTATTTGTAAGACCACGTAGAAGGCAGCTAGTTGATAGACCACGCAAAATGTGGCCTGTTTGGCAGAACACACTGAAGGCAGCCTATTTTTAGACCATGCAGAAGGCAGCCTATTTTGTACACCATGTAGGAAGGCTGCCTATTTTGTACACCAAGCAGTAGGCAACCTATTTTGTATACCACGGGGAAGGCAGCCCGTTTTTTACACCACCAAGGCTGCCTATTTTTTGTACAGTGCAGAAGGCGGCCTATTTTTTACACCAAGCAGGAGGCGGCCTGCTTTGTAGACCACCGGAAAGGCAGCCTGATTTGTAGACCACCGGAAAGGCAATTTTTTTTTTTTACACTACCCAGAAGGCTGCCTATTTTGTACACAATGCAGAAGGCTGCCTATTTGGTAGACCACACAGAAGGCAGCTTATTTGTAAGACCACGTAGAAGGCAGCCAGTTGGTAGACCACGCAAAATGTGGCCTGTTTGGCAGAACACACTGAAGGCGGCCTATTTTTTAGACCATGTAGAAAGGCTGCCTATTATGTACACCATGTAGAAAGGCTGCCTATTTTTACACCAAGCAGGAGGCAACCTATTTTGTATACCACGGGGAAGGCAGCCCGTTTTTTACACCACCAAGAAGGCTGCCTATTTTTTACACAATGCAGAAGGCGGCCTATTTTTTACATCAAGCAGGAGGCGGCCTATTTTGTAGACCACCTGAAAAGCAGCCTATTTTTACACTACCCAGAAGGCTGCCTATTTTGTACACAATGCAGAAGGCGGCCTATTTGGTAGACCACACAGAAGGCAGCCTATTTGTAAGACCACGTAGAAGGCAGCTAGTTGGTAGACCACGCAAAATGTGGCCAGTTTGGCAGAACACACTGAAGGCGGCCTATTTTTAGACCATGTAGAAAGGCTGCCTATTTTGTACACCAAGCAGGAGGCAACCTATTTTGTATACCACTGGGAAGGCAGCACGTTTTTTACACCACCAAGAAGGCTGCCTATGTTTTACACCAAGCGGGAGGCGGCCTATTTTGTAGACCACCTGAAAAGCAGCCATTTTTTACACTACCCAGAAGGCGTCCTATTTGGTAGACCACACAGAAGGCAGCCTATTTGTAAGACCACGTAGAAGGCAGCCAGTTGGTAGACCACGCAAAATGTGGCCTGTTTGGCAGAACACACTGAAGGCGGCCTATTTTTTTAGACCATGTAGAAAGGCTGCCTATTTTGTACACCATGTAGAAAGGCTGCCTATTTTTACACCAAGCAGGAGGCAACCTATTTTGTATACCATGGGGAAGGCAGCCCGTTTTTTACACCACCAAGAAGGCTGCCTATTTTTTACACAATGCAGAAGGCGGCCTATTTTTTACACCAAGCAGGAGGCGGCCTATTTTGTAGACCACCTGAAAAGCAGCCTTTTTTTTACACTACCCAGAAGGCTGCCTATTTTGTACACAATGCAGAAGGCGGCCTATTTGGTAGACCACACAGAAGGCAGCCTATTTGTAAGACCACGTAGAAGGCAGCTAGTTGGTAGACCACGCAAAATGTGGCCTGTTTGGCAGAACACACTGAAGGCAGCCTATTTTTAGACCATGCAGAAGGCAGCCTATTTTGTACACCATGTAGGAAGGCTGCCTATTTTGTACACCAAGCAGTAGGCAACCTATTTTGTATACCACGGGGAAGGCAGCCCGTTTTTTACACCACCAAGGCTGCCTATTTTTTGTACAGTGCAGAAGGCGGCCTATTTTTTACACCAAGCAGGAGGCGGCCTGCTTTGTAGACCACCGGAAAGGCGGCCTGATTTGTAGACCACCAGAAAGGCTTTTTTTTTTTTACACTACCCAGAAGGCAGCCTATTTGTAAGACCACGTAGAAGGCAGCCAGTTGGTAGACCACGCAAAATGTGGCCTGTTTGGCAGAACACACTGAAGGCGGCCTATTTTTTAGACCATGTAGAAAGGCTGCCTATTTTGTACACCCTGTAGAAAGGCTGCCTATTTTTACACCAAGCAGGAGGCAACCTATTTTGTATACCACGGGGAAGGCAGCCCGTTTTTTACACCACCAAGGCTACCTATTTTTTGTACAATGCAGAAGGCGGCCTATTTTTTACACCAAGCAGTAGGCAGCCTATTTTGTACACCACGGGGAAGGCGGCCGGTTTTTTTTTACACCATCCAGAATGCTGCCTATTTTGTACACAACGCGGAAAGTGGCCTATTTGTAAGACCACACAGAAGTCAGCCTATTTGTAAGACCACGTAGAAGGCAGCCTGTTGGTAGACCATGCAAAATGTGGCCTATTTGGTACACCATACTGAGTGTGGCCTATTTTGTACACCATGCGGAAGGCAGCCTATTTTTTACACCAAGCAGAAGGCGGCCTATTTTGTAGACCACGGGAAAGGCGGCTTTTGTTTTTTTTAACACTACCCAGAAGGCTGCCTATTTTGTACACAATGCAGAAGGAAGCCTGTTTGTAAGACCACATAGAAGGCAGCCTGTTAAACCTCGCAAAATGTGGCCTGTTTGGTAGACCGCACTGAAGGTGGCCTATTTTGTACACCATGCAGAAGGCGGCCTATTTGTTAGACCATACGGAATGCAGCCTGTTTTGTTAACGACGCAAAAGGCGGCCTTGTTTGGTAGACCGCACAAAAAATGTCCTGTTTGGTAGAGAACTTGGAAGACAGCCTGTTTGGTAGACCACGCAAAATGTGGCTTGTTTGATAGACCACGCAGAAGGCGGCCTATTTTGAACACCAAGCGGAAGGTAACACTTTTGGGGGACCTCACAGAAAATGGCCCTTTTGAGAGCCCACATAAAATGCAGCTATTTAATTGCAGATAGCTGCACCGGTCTGACTTAACACAGACAACACTAACAGGTTGCATAATGTACTCACCCTTTGGTCACGTAGCACACTTCCTGTAGTAACACATCATAGCTCATTTTACTGGTTCATAAGAACTACTGCATCTCATTCCAGGTCATGTGCTCCTAAAAAAAAAAAAGACACTTAGTACATTAAACATTTTTTTAAAGGTAAAACCACTGAAAATACACAACTTTACTCACCAACTTTTAACCCCTTTAACTACTTTTAACAACTTTTTGGTAGATAACGCTGAAGGCGGCCTGTTTGGTAGACCACGCTGAAAGCGGCCTGTTTGGTAGACCACGTGGAAGGCAGCCTGTGTTTGATAAACCAGAAGGAAGACTGTCTATTTGATAGACCACACAGAATGCGGCTCTGTTTCGGTAGACCGTGCAAAATGGAGCCTTTTTACAGACCACGTGAAAGGCTGCTTGTTTGGTTAACCAGAAGAAAGACTGCCCTTTGACCATACGGAAGGCGGCCTGTTCGATAAACCGGAAGAAAGACTGCCTATTTGGTTGACCACACAGTAGGCGTAGTCCCAAGCACTCTCACTGCTTGGGATCACCACCCACAACCACACCATGTGTGTGGAGGGGAACTGAACAGGCAGCACCCCAAGTGCTCTCACCACTTTGGAAAACCACCCACACCCATAAAGTGTGGCAGTAGTAACTAACACCTTTTCCTAAATCTGTCTGCATGTACATTCAAATCTAGATTAGGCTTTACAAGGGAGAAAGGTACCAGGAGTGCCCCCAAGCGCTCTCACTGCTTGGGATCACCACCCACAACCACACTCCATATGTGTGGGGGGGAACTGAACAGGCAGAACCCCAAGTGCTCTCACCACTTTGGAAAACCACCCACACCCATAAAGTGTGGCAGTAGTAACTAACACCTTTTCCTAAATCTGTCTGCATGTACATTCAAATCTAGATTAGGCTTTAGAAGGGAGAAAGGTACCAGGAGTGCCCCCAAGCGCTCTCACTGCTTGGGATCACCACCCACAACCACACTCCATGTGTGTGGGGGGGAACTGAACAGGCAGCACCCCAAGTGCTCTCACCACTTTGGAAAACCACCCACACCCATAAAGTGTGGCAGTAGTAACTAACACCTTTTCCTAAATCTGTCTGCATGTACATTCAAATCTAGATTAGGCTTTAGAAGGGAGAAAGGTACCAGGAGTGCCCCCAAGCACTCTCACTGCTTGGGATCACCACCCACAACCACACTCCATGTGTGTGGGGGGGAACTGAACAGGCAGAACCCCAAGTGCTCTCACCACTTTGGAAAACCACCCACACCCATAAAGTGTGGCAGTAGTAACTAATACCTTTTCCTAAATCTGTCTGCATGTACATTCAAATCTAGATTAGGCTTTAGAAGGGAGAAAGGTACCAGGAGTGCCCCCAAGCGCTCTCACTGCTTGGGATCACCACCCACAACCACACTCCATGTGTGTGGGGGGGAACTGAACAGGCAGCACCCCAAGTGCTCTCACCACTTTGGAAAACCACCCACACCCATAAAGTGTGGCAGTAGTAGCTAATACCTTTTCCTAAATCTGTGTAAAAAAACAAGAAATTATTAGTTAACACTTACAAAGTTACATTATTTTGGGTTGAAAAGAAACATACATTCATCAAGTTAAACCATAAAGTAAAGTACAACATTTGCCTGCACTCTCACATTAACCTGTTGATCCAGAGGAAGGCGAAAAAACCCTTACAAGGCATGTTCCAATTAGGCCCAAAAGGGAAAAAAATTCCTTCCAGACTCCAGATGGCAATCAAATAAAATTCCTGGATCAACACGACCGGGAATTACCTAGTAATCATAGCCACGGATGTCTCAACACACTGAAAGTGGCCTATTTTGTACACCATGCGGAAGGCGGCCTATTTTTTACACCAAGCAGGAGGCGGCCTGCTTTGTAGACCACCGGAAAGGCGGCCTGCTTTGTAGACCACCGGAAAGGCGTTTTTTTTTACACTACCCAGAAGGCTGCCTATTTTGTACACAATGCAGAAGGCGGCCTATTTGGTAGACCACACAGAAGGTAGCCTATTTGTAAGACCACGTAGAAGGCAGCCAGTTGGTAGACCACGCAAAATGTGGCCTGTTTGGCAGAACACACTGAAGGCGGCCTATTTTTTTAGACCATGTAGAAAGGCTGCCTATTTTGTACACCATGTAGAAAGGCTGCCTCTTTTTACACCAAGCAGGAGGCAACCTATTTTGTATACCACGGGGAAGGCAGCCCGTTTTTTACACCACCAAGAAGGCTGCCTATTTTTTACACAATGCAGAAGGCGGCCTATTTTTTTACACCAAGCAGGAGGCGGCCTATTTTGTAGACCACCTGAAAAGCAGCCTTTTTTCACACTACCCAGAAGGCTGCCTCTTTTGTACATAATGCAGAAGGCGGCCTATTTGGTAGACCACACAGAAGGCAGCCTATTTGTAAGACCACGTAGAAGGCAGCTAGTTGATAGACCACGCAAAATGTGGCCTGTTTGGCAGAATACACTGAAGGCAGCCTATTTTTAGACCATGCAGAAGGCAGCCTATTTTGTACACCATGTAGGAAGGCTGCCTATTTTGTACACCAAGCAGTAGGCAACCTATTTTGTATACCACGGGGAAGGCAGCCCGTTTTTTACACCACCAAGGCTGCCTATTTTTTGTACAGTGCAGAAGGCGGCCTATTTTTTACACCAAGCAGGAGGCGGCCTGCTTTGTAGACCACCGGAAAGGCAGCCTGATTTGTAGACCACCGGAAAGGCGTTTTTGTTTTTTTTACACTACCCAGAAGGCTGCCTATTTTGTACACAATGCAGAAGGCTGCCTATTTGGTAGACCACACAGAAGGCAGCCTATTTGTAAGACCACGTAGAAGGCAGCCAGTTGGTAGACCACGCAAAATGTGGCCTGTTTGGCAGAACACACTGAAGGCGGCCTATTTTTTAGACCATGTAGAAAGGCTGCCTATTATGTACACCATGTAGAAAGGCTGCCTATTTTTACACCAAGCAGGAGGCAACCTATTTTGTATACCACGGGGAAGGCAGCCCGTTTTTTACACCACCAAGAAGGCTGCCTATTTTTTACACAATGCAGAAGGCGGCCTATTTTTTACATCAAGCAGGAGGCGGCCTATTTTGTAGACCACCTGAAAAGCAGCCTATTTTTACACTACCCAGAAGGCTGCCTATTTTGTATACAATGCAGAAGGCGGCCTATTTGGTAGACCACACAGAAGGCAGCCTATTTGTAAGACCACGTAGAAGGCAGCTAGTTGGTAGACCACGTAAAATGTGGCCTGTTTGGCAGAACACACTGAAGGCAGCCCATTTTTAGACCATGCAGAAGGCAGCCTATTTTGTACACCATGTAGGAAGGCTGCCTATTTTGTACACCAAGCAGTAGGCAACCTATTTTGTATACCACGGGGAAGGCAGCCCGTTTTTTATACCACCAAGGCTGCCTATTTTTTGTACAGTGCAGAAGGCGGCCTATTTTTTACACCAAGCAGGAGGCAGCCTATTTTGTAGACCACCTGAAATGCAGCCTTTTTTTTTTACACTACCCAGAAGACTGTCTATTTTGTACACAATGCAGAAGGCGGCCTATTTGGTAGACCACACAGAAGGCAGCCTATTTGTAAGACCACGTAGAAGGCAGCTAGTTGGTAGATCACGCAAAATGTGGCCAGTTTGGCAGAACACACTGAAGGCGGCCTATTTTTAGACCATGTAGAAAGGCTGCCTATTTTGTACACCAAGCAGGAGGCAACCTATTTTGTATACCACTGGGAAGGCAGCACGTTTTTTACACCACCAAGAAGGCTGCCTATGTTTTACACCAAGCGGGAGGCGGCCTATTTTGTAGACCACCTGAAAAGCAGCCATTTTTTACACTACCCAGAAGGCGGCCTATTTGGTAGACCACACAGAAGGCAGCCTATTTGTAAGACCACGTAGAAGGCAGCCAGTTGGTAGACCACGCAAAATGTGGCCTGTTTGGCAGAACACACTGAAGGCGGCCTATTTTTTTAGACCATGTAGAAAGGCTGCCTATTTTGTACACCATGTAGAAAGGCTGCCTATTTTTACACCAAGCAGGAGGCAACCTATTTTGTATACCATGGGGAAGGCAGCCCGTTTTTTACACCACCAAGAAGGCTGCCTATTTTTTACACAATGCAGAAGGCGGCCTATTTTTTACACCAAGCAGGAGGCGGCCTATTTTGTAGACCACCTGAAAAGCAGCCTTTTTTTTTTACACTACCCAGAAGGCTGCCTATTTTGTACACAATGCAGAAGGCGGCCTATTTGGTAGACCACACAGAAGGCAGCCTATTTGTAAGACCACGTAGAAGGCAGCTAGTTGGTAGACCACGCAAAATGTGGCCTGTTTGGCAGAACACACTGAAGGCAGCCTATTTTTAGACCATGCAGAAGGCAGCCTATTTTGTACACCATGTAGGAAGGCTGCCTATTTTGTACACCAAGCAGTAGGCAACCTATTTTGTATACCATGGGGAAGGCAGCCCGTTTTTTACACCACCAAGAAGGCTGCCTATTTTTTACACAATGCAGAAGGCGGCCTATTTTTTACACCAAGCAGGAGGCCGCCTATTTTGTAGACCACCTGAAAAGCAGCCTTTTTTTTTACACTACCCAGAAGGCTGCCTATTTTGTACACAATGCAGAAGGCGGCCTATTTGGTAGACCACACAGAAGGCAGCCTATTTGTAAGACCACGTAGAAGGCAGCCAGTTGGTAGACCACGCAAAATGTGGCCTGTTTGGCAGAACACACTGAAGGCGGCCTATTTTTTAGACCATGTAGAAAGGCTGCCTATTTTGTACACCCTGTAGAAAGGCTGCCTATTTTTACACCAAGCAGGAGGCAACCTATTTTGTATACCACGGGGAAGGCAGCCCGTTTTTTACACCACCAAGGCTACCAATTTTTTGTACAATGCAGAAGGCGGCCTATTTTTTACACCAAGCAGTAGGCAGCCTATTTTGTACACCACGGGGAAGGCGGCCGGTTTTTTTTTTACACCATCCAGAATGCTGCCTTTTTTGTACACAACGCGGAAAGTGGCCAATTTGTAAGACCACACAGAAGTCAGCCTATTTGTAAGACCACGTAGAAGGCAGCCTGTTGGTAGACCATGCAAAATGTGGCCTATTTGGTACACCATACTGAGTGTGGCCTATTTTGTACACCATGCGGAAGGCAGCCTATTTTTTACACCAAGCAGAAGGCGGCCTATTTTGTAGACCACGGGAAAGGCGGCTTTTGTTTTTTTTAACACTACCCAGAAGGCTGCCTATTTTGTACACAATGCAGAAGGAAGCCTGTTTGTAAGACCACATAGAAGGCAGCCTGTTAAACCTCGCAAAATGTGGCCTGTTTGGTAGACCGCACTGAAGGTGGCCTATTTTGTACACCATGCAGAAGGCGGCCTATTTGTTAGACCATACGGAATGCAGCCTGTTTTGTTAACGACGCAAAAGGCGGCCTTGTTTGGTAGACCGCACAAAAAATGTCCTGTTTGGTAGAGAACTTGGAAGACAGCCTGTTTGGTAGACCACGCAAAATGTGGCTTGTTTGATAGACCACGCAGAAGGCGGCCTATTTTGAACACCAAGCGGAAGGTAACACTTTTGGGGGACCTCACAGAAAATGGCCCTTTTGAGAGCCCACATAAAATGCAGCTATTTAATTGCAGATAGCTGCACCGGTCTGACTTAACACAGACAACACTAACAGGTTGCATAATGTACTCACCCTTTGGTCACGTAGCACACTTCCTGTAGTAACACATCATAGCTCATTTTACTGGTTCATAAGAACTACTGCATCTCATTCCAGGTCATGTGCTCCTAAAAAAAAAAAAGACACTTAGTACATTAAACATTTTTTTAAAGGTAAAACCACTGAAAATACACAACTTTACTCACCAACTTTTAACCCCTTTAACTACTTTTAACAACTTTTTGGTAGATAACGCTGAAGGCGGCCTGTTTGGTAGACCACGCTGAAAGCGGCCTGTTTGGTAGACCACGTGGAAGGCAGCCTGTGTTTGATAAACCAGAAGGAAGACTGTCTATTTGATAGACCACACAGAATGCGGCTCTGTTTGGTAGACTGTGCAAAATGGAGCCTTTTTTACAGACCACGTGAAAGGCTGCTTGTTTGGTTAACCAGAAGAAAGACTGCCCTTTGACCATACGGAAGGCGGCATGTTCGATAAACCGGAAGAAAGACTGCCTATTTGGTTGACCACACAGTAGGCGTAGTCCCAAGCACTCTCACTGCTTGGGATCACCACCCACAACCACACCATGTGTGTGGAGGGGAACTGAACAGGCAGCACCCCAAGTGCTCTCACCACTTTGGAAAACCACCCACACCCATAAAGTGTGGCAGTAGTAACTAACACCTTTTCCTAAATCTGTCTGCATGTACATTCAAATCTAGATTAGGCTTTAGATGGGAGAAAGGTACCAGGAGTGCCCCCAAGCGCTCTCACTGCTTGGGATCACCACCCACAACCACACTCCATATGTGTGGGGGGGAACTGAACAGGCAGAACCCCAAGTGCTCTCACCACTTTGGAAAACCACCCACACCCATAAAGTGTGGCAGTAGTAACTAACACCTTTTCCTAAATCTGTCTGCATGTACATTCAAATCTAGATTAGGCTTTAGATGGGAGCAAGGTACCAGGAGTGCCCACAAGCGCTCTCACTGCTTGGGATCACCACCCACAACCACACTCCATATGTTTGGGGGGGAACTGAACAGGCAGCACCCCAAGTGCTCTCACCACTTTGGAAAACCACCCACACCCATAAAGTGTGGCAGTAGTAACTAACACCTTTTCCTAAATCTGTCTGCATGTACATTCAAATCTAGATTAGGCTTTAGAAGGGAGAAAGGTACCAGGAGTGCCCCCAAGCACTCTCACTGCTTGGGATCACCACCCACAACCACACTCCATGTGTGTGGGGGGGAACTGAGCAGGCAGCACCCCAAGTGCTCTCACCACTGTGGAAAACCACCCACACCCATAAAGTGTGGCAGTAGTAACTAATACCTTTTCCTAAATCTGTCTGCATGTACATTCAAATCTAGATTAGGCTTTAGAAGGGGGAAAGGTACCAGTAGTTTCCCCAAGCGCTCTCACTGCTTGGGATCACCACCCACAACCACACTCCATGTGTGTGGGGGGGAACTGAGCAGGCAGCACCCCAAGTGCTCTCACCACTTTGGAAAACCACCCACACCCAGAAAGTGTGGCAGTAGTAGCTAATACCTTTTCCTAAATCTGTGGAAAAAACAAGAAATTATTAGTTAACACTTACAAAGTTACATTATTTTAGGTTGAAAAGAAACATACATTTATCAAGTTAAACCAGAAAGTAAAGTACAACATTCGCCTGCACTCTCACATTAACCTGTTGATCCAGAGGAAGGCGAAAAAACCCTTACAAGGCATGTTCCAATTAGGCCCAAAAGGGAAAAAAATTCCTTCCAGACTCCAGATGGCAATCAAATAAAATTCCTGGATCAACACGACCGGGAATTACCTAGTAATCATAGCCACGGATGTCTCAACACACTTAAAGTGGCCTATTTTGTACACCATGCGGAAGGCGGCCTATTTTTTACACCAAGCAGGAGGCGGCCTGCTTTGTAGACCACCGGAAAGGCGGCCTGCTTTGTAGACCACCGGAAAGGCGGTTTTTTTTACACTACCCAGAAGGCTGCCTATTTTGTACACAATGCAGAAGGCGGCCTATTTGGTAGACCACACAGAAGGTAGCCTATTTGTAAGACCACGTAGAAGGCAGCCAGTTGGTAGACCACGCAAAATGTGGCCTGTTTGGCAGAACACACTGAAGGCGGCCTATTTTTTTAGACCATGTAGAAAGGCTGCCTATTTTGTACACCATGTAGAAAGGCTGCCTCTTTTTACACCAAGCAGGAGGCAACCTATTTTGTATACCACGGGGAAGGCAGCCCGTTTTTTACACCACCAAGAAGGCTGCCTATTTTTTACACAATGCAGAAGGCGGCCTATTTTTTTACACCAAGCAGGAGGCGGCCTATTTTGTAGACCACCTGAAAAGCAGCCTTTTTTCACACTACCCAGAAGGCTGCCTCTTTTGTACACAATGCAGAAGGCGGCCTATTTGGTAGACCACACAGAAGGCAGCCTATTTGTAAGACCACGTAGAAGGCAGCTAGTTGATAGACCACGCAAAATGTGGCCTGTTTGGCAGAACACACTGAAGGCAGCCTATTTTTAGACCATGCAGAAGGCAGCCTATTTTGTACACCATGTAGGAAGGCTGCCTATTTTGTACACCAAGCAGTAGGCAACCTATTTTGTATACCACGGGGAAGGCAGCCCGTTTTTTACACCACCAAGGCTGCCTATTTTTTGTACAGTGCAGAAGGCGGCCTATTTTTTACACCAAGCAGGAGGCGGCCTGCTTTGTAGACCACCGGAAAGGCAGCCTGATTTGTAGACCACCGGAAAGGCAATTTTTTTTTTTACACTACCCAGAAGGCTGCCTATTTTGTACACAATGCAGAAGGCGGCCTATTTGGTAGACCACACAGAAGGTAGCCTATTTGTAAGACCACGTAGAAGGCAGCCAGTTGGTAGACCACGCAAAATGTGGCCTGTTTGGCAGAACACACTGAAGGCGGCCTATTTTTTTAGACCATGTAGAAAGGCTGCCTATTTTGTACACCATGTAGAAAGGCTGCCTATTTTTACACCAAGCAGGAGGCAACCTATTTTGTATACCATGGGGAAGGCAGCCCGTTTTTTACACCACCAAGAAGGCTGCCTATTTTTTACACAATGCAGAAGGCGGCCTATTTTTTACACCAAGCAGGAGGCGGCCTATTTTGTAGACCACCTGAAAAGCAGCCTTTTTTTTTACACTACCCAGAAGGCTGCCTATTTTGTACACAATGCAGAAGGCGGCCTATTTGGTAGACCACACAGAAGGCAGCCTATTTGTAAGACCACGTAGAAGGCAGCTAGTTGGTAGACCACGCAAAATGTGGCCTGTTTGGCAGAACACAATGAAGGCAGCCTGATTTTAGACCATGCAGAAGGCAGCCTATTTTGTACACCATGTAGGAAGGCTGCCTATTTTGTACACCAAGCAGTAGGCAACCTATTTTGTATACCACGGGGAAGGCAGCCCGTTTTTTACACCACCAAGGCTGCCGATTTTTTGTACAGTGCAGAAGGCGGCCTATTTTTTACACCAAGCAGGAGGCGGCCTGCTTTGTAGACCACCGGAAAGGCGGCCTGATTTGTAGACCACCAGAAAGGCTTTTTTTTTTTTTTTACACTACCCAGAAGGCTGCCTATTTTGTACACAATGCAGAAGGCGGCCTATTTGGTAGACCACACAGAAGGCAGCCTATTTGTAAGACCACGTAGAAGGCAGCCAGTTGGTAGACCACGCAAAATGTGGCCTGTTTGGCAGAACACACTGAAGGCGGCCTATTTTTTAGACCATGTAGAAAGGCTGCCTATTTTGTACACCCTGTAGAAAGGCTGCCTATTTTTACACCAAGCAGGAGGCAACCTATTTTGTATACCACGGGGAAGGCAGCCCGTTTTTTACACCACCAAGGCTACCTATTTTTTGTACAATGCAGAAGGCGGCCTATTTTTTACACCAAGCAGTAGGCAGCCTATTTTGTACACCACGGGGAAGGCGGCCGGTTTTTTTTTACACCATCCAGAATGCTGCCTATTTTGTACACAACGCGGAAAGTGGCCTATTTGTAAGACCACACAGAAGTCAGCCTATTTGTAAGACCACGTAGAAGGCAGCCTGTTGGTAGACCATGCAAAATGTGGCCTATTTGGTACACCATACTGAGTGTGGCCTATTTTGTACACCATGCGGAAGGCAGCCTATTTTTTACACCAAGCAGAAGGCGGCCTATTTTGTAGACCACGGGAAAGGCGGCTTTTGTTTTTTTTAACACTACCCAGAAGGCTGCCTATTTTGTACACAATGCAGAAGGAAGCCTGTTTGTAAGACCACATAGAAGGCAGCCTGTTAAACCTCGCAAAATGTGGCCTGTTTGGTAGACCGCACTGAAGGTGGCCTATTTTGTACACCATGCAGAAGGCGGCCTATTTGTTAGACCATACGGAATGCAGCCTGTTTTGTTAACGACGCAAAAGGCGGCCTTGTTTGGTAGACCGCACAAAAAATGTCCTGTTTGGTAGAGAACTTGGAAGACAGCCTGTTTGATAGACCACGCAAAATGTGGCTTGTTTGATAGACCACGCAGAAGGCGGCCTATTTTGAACACCAAGCGGAAGGTAACACTTTTGGGGGACCTCACAGAAAATGGCCCTTTTGAGAGCCCACATAAAATGCAGCTATTTAATTGCAGATAGCTGCACCGGTCTGACTTAACACAGACAACACTAACAGGTTGCATAATGTACTCACCCTTTGGTCACGTAGCACACTTCCTGTAGTAACACATCATAGCTCATTTTACTGGTTCATAAGAACTACTGCATCTCATTCCAGGTCATGTGCTCCTAAAAAAAAAAAAGACACTTAGTACATTAAACATTTTTTTAAAGGTAAAACCACTGAAAATACACAACTTTACTCACCAACTTTTAACCCCTTTAACTACTTTTAACAACTTTTTGGTAGATAACGCTGAAGGCGGCCTGTTTGGTAGACCACGCTGAAAGCGGCCTGTTTGGTAGACCACGTGGAAGGCAGCCTGTGTTTGATAAACCAGAAGGAAGACTGTCTATTTGATAGACCACACAGAATGCGGCTCTGTTTCGGTAGACCGTGCAAAATGGAGCCTTTTTACAGACCACGTGAAAGGCTGCTTGTTTGGTTAACCAGAAGAAAGACTGCCCTTTGACCATACGGAAGGCGGCCTGTTCGATAAACCGGAAGAAAGACTGCCTATTTGGTTGACCACACAGTAGGCGTAGTCCCAAGCACTCTCACTGCTTGGGATCACCACCCACAACCACACCATGTGTGTGGAGGGGAACTGAACAGGCAGCACCCCAAGTGCTCTCACCACTTTGGAAAACCACCCACACCCATAAAGTGTGGCAGTAGTAACTAACACCTTTTCCTAAATCTGTCTGCATGTACATTCAAATCTAGATTAGGCTTTAGAAGGGAGAAAGGTACCAGGAGTGCCCCCAAGCGCTCTCACTGCTTGGGATCACCACCCACAACCACACTCCATATGTGTGGGGGGGAACTGAACAGGCAGAACCCCAAGTGCTCTCACCACTTTGGAAAACCACCCACACCCATAAAGTGTGGCATTAGTAACTAACACCTTTTCCTAAATCTGTCTGCATGTACATTCAAATCTAGATTAGGCTTTAGAAGGGAGAAAGGTACCAGGAGTGCCCCCAAGCGCTCTCACTGCTTGGGATCACCACCCACAACCACACTCCATGTGTGTGGGGGGGAACTGAACAGGCAGAACCCCAAGTGCTCTCACCACTTTGGAAAACCACCCACACCCATAAAGTGTGGCAGTAGTAACTAACACCTTTTCCTAAATCTGTCTGCATGTACATTCAAATCTAGATTAGGCTTTAGAAGGGAGAAAGGTACCAGGAGTGCCCCCAAGCACTCTCACTGCTTGGGATCACCACCCACAACCACACTCCATGTGTGTGGGGGGGAACTGAACAGGCAGAACCCCAAGTGCTCTCACCACTTTGGAAAACCACCCACACCCATAAAGTGTGGCAGTAGTAACTAATACCTTTTCCTAAATCTGTCTGCATGTACATTCAAATCTAGATTAGGCTTTAGAAGGGAGAAAGGTACCAGGAGTGCCCCCAAGCGCTCTCACTGCTTGGGATCACCACCCACAACCACACTCCATGTGTGTGGGGGGGAACTGAACAGGCAGCACCCCAAGTGCTCTCACCACTTTGGAAAACCACCCACACCCATAAAGTGTGGCAGTAGTAGCTAATACCTTTTCCTAAATCTGTGTAAAAAAACAAGAAATTATTAGTTAACACTTACAAAGTTACATTATTTTGGGTTGAAAAGAAACATACATTCATCAAGTTAAACCATAAAGTAAAGTACAACATTTGCCTGCACTCTCACATTAACCTGTTGATCCAGAGGAAGGCGAAAAAACCCTTACAAGGCATGTTCCAATTAGGCCCAAAAGGGAAAAAAATTCCTTCCAGACTCCAGATGGCAATCAAATAAAATTCCTGGATCAACACGACCGGGAATTACCTAGTAATTATAGCCACAGATGTCTCAACACACTGAAAGTGGCCTATTTTGTACACCATGCGGAAGGCGGCCTATTTGTTACACCAAGCAGGAGGCGGCCTGCTTTGTAGACCACCGGAAAGGCGGCCTGCTTTGTAGACCACCGGAAAGGCGGTTTTTTTTACACTACCCAGAAGGCTGCCTATTTTGTACACAATGCAGAAGGCGGCCTATTTGGTAGACCACGCAAAATGTGGCCTGTTTGGCAGAACACACTGAAGGCGGCCTATTTTTTTAGACCATGTAGAAAGGCTGCCTATTTTGTACACCATGTAGAAAGGCTGCCTCTTTTTACACCAAGCAGGAGGCAACCTATTTTGTATACCACGGGGAAGGCAGCCCGTTTTTTACACCACCAAGAAGGCTGCCTATTTTTTACACAATGCAGAAGGCGGCCTATTTTTTTACACCAAGCAGGAGGCGGCCTATTTTGTAGACCACCTGAAAAGCAGCCTTTTTTCACACTACCCAGAAGGCTGCCTCTTTTGTACACAATGCAGAAGGTGGCCTATTTGGTAGACCACACAAAAGGGAGCCTATTTGTAAGACCACGTAGAAGGCAGCTAGTTGATAGACCACGCAAAATGTGGCCTGTTTGGCAGAACACACTGAAGGCAGCCTATTTTTAGACCATGCAGAAGGCAGCCTATTTTGTACACCATGTAGGAAGGCTGCCTATTTTGTACACCAAGCAGTAGGCAACCTATTTTGTATACCACGGGGAAGGCAGCCCGTTTTTTACACCACCAAGGCTGCCTATTTTTTGTACAGTGCAGAAGGCGGCCTATTTTTTACATCAAGCAGGAGGCGGCCTGCTTTGTAGACCACCGGAAAGGCAGCCTGATTTGTAGACCACCGGAAAGGCAATTTTTTTTTTTTACACTACCCAGAAGGCTGCCTATTTTGTACACAATGCAGAAGGCTGCCTATTTGGTAGACCACACAGAAGGCAGCCTATTTGTAAGACCACGTAGAAGGCAGCCAGTTGGTAGACCACGCAAAATGTGGCCTGTTTGGCAGAACACACTGAAGGCGGCCTATTTTTTAGACCATGTAGAAAGGCTGCCTATTATGTACACCATGTAGAAAGGCTGCCTATTTTTACACCAAGCAGGAGGCAACCTATTTTGTATACCACGGGGAAGGCAGCCCGTTTTTTATACCACCAAGAAGGCTGCCTATTTTTTACACAATGCAGAAGGCGGCCTATTTTTTACATCAAGCAGGAGGCGGCCTATTTTGTAGACCACCTGAAAAGCAGCCTATTTTTACACTACCCAGAAGGCTGCCTATTTTGTACACAATGCAGAAGGCGGCCTATTTGGTAGACCACACAGAAGGCAGCCTATTTGTAAGACCACGTAGAAGGCAGCTAGTTGGTAGATCACGCAAAATGTGGCCAGTTTGGCAGAACACACTGAAGGCGGCCTATTTTTAGACCATGTAGAAAGGCTGCCTATTTTGTACACCAAGCAGGAGGCAACCTATTTTGTATACCACTGGGAAGGCAGCACGTTTTTTACACCACCAAGAAGGCTGCCTATGTTTTACACCAAGCGGGAGGCGGCCTATTTTGTAGACCACCTGAAAAGCAGCCATTTTTTACACTACCCAGAAGGCGGCCTATTTGGTAGACCACACAGAAGGCAGCCTATTTGTAAGACCACGTAGAAGGCAGCCAGTTGGTAGACCACGCAAAATGTGGCCTGTTTGGCAGAACACACTGAAGGCGGCCTATTTTTTTAGACCATGTAGAAAGGCTGCCTATTTTGTACACCATGTAGAAAGGCTGCCTATTTTTACACCAAGCAGGAGGCAACCTATTTTGTATACCATGGGGAAGGCAGCCCGTTTTTTACACCACCAAGAAGGCTGCCTATTTTTTACACAATGCAGAAGGCGGCCTATTTTTTACACCAAGCAGGAGGCGGCCTATTTTGTAGACCACCTGAAAAGCAGCCTTTTTTTTTACACTACCCAGAAGGCTGCCTATTTTGTACACAATGCAGAAGGCGGCCTATTTGGTAGACCACACAGAAGGCAGCCTATTTGTAAGACCACGTAGAAGGCAGCTAGTTGGTAGACCACGCAAAATGTGGCCTGTTTGGCAGAACACAATGAAGGCAGCCTGATTTTAGACCATGCAGAAGGCAGCCTATTTTGTACACCATGTAGGAAGGCTGCCTATTTTGTACACCAAGCAGTAGGCAACCTATTTTGTATACCACGGGGAAGGCAGCCCATTTTTTACACCACCAAGGCTGCCTATTTTTTGTACAGTGCAGAAGGCGGCCTATTTTTTACACCAAGCAGGAGGCGGGCTGCTTTGTAGACCACCGGAAAGGCGGCCTGATTTGTAGACCACCAGAAGGGCTTTTTTTTTTTTTAACACTACCCAGAAGGCTGCCTATTTTGTACACAATGCAGAAGGCGGCCTATTTGGTAGACCACACAGAAGGCAGCCTATTTGTAAGACCACGTAGAAGGCAGCCAGTTGGTAGACCACGCAAAATGTGGCCTGTTTGGCAGAACACACTGAAGGCGGCCTATTTTTTAGACCATGTAGAAAGGCTGCCTATTTTGTACACCCTGTAGAAAGGCTGACTATTTTTACACCAAGCAGGAGGCAACCTATTTTGTATACCACGGGGAAGGCAGCCCGTTTTTTACACCACCAAGGCTACCTATTTTTTGTACAATGCAGAAGGCGGCCTATTTTTTACACCAAGCAGTAGGCAGCCTATTTTGTACACCACGGGGAAGGCGGCCGGTTTTTTTTTACACCATCCAGAATGCTGCCTATTTTGTACACAACGCGGAAAGTGGCCTATTTGTAAGACCACACAGAAGTCAGCCTATTTGTAAGACCACGTAGAAGGCAGCCTGTTGGTAGACCATGCAAAATGTGGCCTATTTGGTACACCATACTGAGTGTGGCCTATTTTGTACACAATGCAGAAGGCGGCCTATTTTTTACATCAAGCAGGAGGCGGCCTATTTTGTAGACCACCTGAAAAGCAGCCTATTTTTACACTACCCAGAAGGCTGCCTATTTTGTACACAATGCAGAAGGCGGCCTATTTGGTAGACCACACAGAAGGCAGCCTATTTGTAAGACCACGTAGAAGGCAGCTAGTTGGTAGACCACGCAAAATGTGGCCTGTTTGGCAGAACACACTGAAGGCAGCCCATTTTTAGACCATGCAGAAGGCAGCCTATTTTGTACACCATGTAGGAAGGCTGCCTATTTTGTACACCAAGCAGTAGGCAACCTACTTTGTATACCACGGGGAAGGCAGCCCGTTTTTTATACCACCAAGGCTGCCTATTTAGTGTACAGTGCAGAAGGCGGCCTATTTTTTACACCAAGCAGGTGGCAGCCTATTTTGTAGACCACCTGAAAAGCAGCCTTTTTTTTACACTACCCAGAAGACTGTCTATTTTGTACACAATGCAGAAGGCGGCCTATTTGGTAGACCACACAGAAGGCAGCCTATTTGTAAGACCACGTAGAAGGCAGCTAGTTGGTAGATCACGCAAAATGTGGCCAGTTTGGCAGAACACACTGAAGGCGGCCTATTTTTAGACCATGTAGAAAGGCTGCCTATTTTGTACACCAAGCAGGAGGCAACCTATTTTGTATACCACTGGGAAGGCAGCACGTTTTTTACACCACCAAGAAGGCTGCCTATGTTTTACACCAAGCGGGAGGCGGCCTATTTTGTAGACCACCTGAAAAGCAGCCATTTTTTACACTACCCAGAAGGCGGCCTATTTGGTAGACCACACAGAAGGCAGCCTATTTGTAAGACCACGTAGAAGGCAGCCAGTTGGTAGACCACGCAAAATGTGGCCTGTTTGGCAGAACACACTGAAGGCGGCCTATTTTTTTAGACCATGTAGAAAGGCAGCCTATTTTGTACACCATGTAGAAAGGCTGCCTATTTTTACACCAAGCAGGAGGCAACCTATTTTGTATACCATGGGGAAGGCAGCCCGTTTTTTACACCACCAAGAAGGCTGCCTATTTTTTACACAATGCAGAAGGCGGCCTATTTTTTACACCAAGCAGGAGGCGGCCTATTTTGTAGACCACCTGAAAAGCAGCCTTTTTTTTTACACTACCCAGAAGGCTGCCTATTTTGTACACAATGCAGAAGGCGGCCTATTTGGTAGACCACACAGAAGGCAGCCTATTTGTAAGACCACGTAGAAGGCAGCCAGTTGGTAGACCACGCAAAATGTGGCCTGTTTGGCAGAACACACTGAAGGCGGCCTATTTTTTAGACCATGTAGAAAGGCTGCCTATTTTGTACACCATGTAGGAAGGCTGCCTATTTTTACACCAAGCAGGAGGCAACCTATTTTGTATACCATGGGGAAGGCAGCCCGTTTTTTACACCACCAAGAAGGCTGCCTATTTTTTACACAATGCAGAAGGCGGCCTATTTTTTACACCAAGCAGGAGGCGGCCTATTTTGTAGACCACCTGAAAAGCAGCCTTTTTTTTTACACTACCCAGAAGGCTGCCTATTTTGTACACAATGCAGAAGGCGGCCTATTTGGTAGACCACACAGAAGGCAGCCTATTTGTAAGACCACGTAGAAGGCAGCCAGTTGGTAGACCACGCAAAATGTGGCCTGTTTGGCAGAACACACTGAAGGCGGCCTATTTTTTAGACCATGTAGAAAGGCTGCCTATTTTGTACATCCTGTAGAAAGGCTGCCTATTTTTACACCAAGCAGGAGGCAACCTATTTTGTATACCACGGGGAAGGCAGCCCGTTTTTTACACCACCAAGGCTACCTATTTTTTGTACAATGCAGAAGGCGGCCTATTTTTTACACCAAGCAGTAGGCAGCCTATTTTGTACACCACGGGGAAGGCGGCCGGTTTTTTTTTACACCATCCAGAATGCTGCCTATTTTGTACACAACGCGGAAAGTGGCCAATTTGTAAGACCACACAGAAGTCAGCCTATTTGTAAGACCACGTAGAAGGCAGCCTGTTGGTAGACCATGCAAAATGTGGCCTATTTGGTACACCATACTGAGTGTGGCCTATTTTGTACACCATGCGGAAGGCAGCCTATTTTTTACACCAAGCAGAAGGCGGCCTATTTTGTAGACCACGGGAAAGGCGGCTTTTGTTTTTTTTAACACTACCCAGAAGGCTGCCTATTTTGTACACAATGCAGAAGGAAGCCTGTTTGTAAGACCACATAGAAGGCAGCCTGTTAAACCTCGCAAAATGTGGCCTGTTTGGTAGACCGCACTGAAGGTGGCCTATTTTGTACACCATGCAGAAGGCGGCCTATTTGTTAGACCATACGGAATGCAGCCTGTTTTGTTAATGACGCAAAAGGCGGCCTTGTTTGGTAGACCGCACAAAAAATGTCCTGTTTGGTAGAGAACTTGGAAGACAGCCTGTTTGGTAGACCACGCAAAATGTGGCTTGTTTGATAGACCACGCAGAAGGCGGCCTATTTTGAACACCAAGCGGAAGGTAACTCTTTTGGGGGACCTCACAGAAAATGGCCCTTTTGAGAGCCCACATAAAATGCAGCTATTTAATTGCAGATAGCTGCACCGGTCTGACTTAACACAGACAACACTAACAGGTTGCATAATGTACTCACCCTTTGGTCACGTAGCACACTTCCTGTAGTAACACATCATAGCTCATTTTACTGGTTCATAAGAACTACTGCATCTCATTCCAGGTCATGTGCTCCTAAAAAAAAAAAAAGACACTTAGTACATTAAACATTTTTTTAAAGGTAAAACCACTGAAAATACACAACTTTACTCACCAACTTTTAACCCCTTTAACTACTTTTAACAACTTTTTGGTAGATAACGCTGAAGGCGGCCTGTTTGGTAGACCACGCTGAAAGCGGCCAGTTTGGTAGACCACGTGGAAGGCAGCCTGTGTTTGATAAACCAGAAGGAAGACTGTCTATTTGATAGACCACACAGAATGCGGCTCTGTTTCGGTAGACCGTGCAAAATGGAGCCTTTTTTACCGACCACGTGAAAGGCTGCTTGTTTGGTTAACCAGAAGAAAGACTGCCCTTTGACCATACGGAAGGCGGCCTGTTCGATAAACCGGAAGAAAGACTGCCTATTTGGTTGACCACACAGTAGGCGTAGTCCCAAGCACTCTCACTGCTTGGGATCACCACCCACAACCACACCATGTGTGTGGAGGGGAACTGAACAGGCAGCACCCCAAGTGCTCTCACCACTTTGGAAAACCACCCACACCCATAAAGTGTGGCAGTAGTAACTAACACCTTTTCCTAAATCTGTCTGCATGTACATTCAAATCTAGATTAGGCTTTACAAGGGAGAAAGGTACCAGGAGTGCCCCCAAGCGCTCTCACTGCTTGGGATCACCACCCACAACCACACTCCATATGTGTGGGGGGGAACTGAACAGGCAGAACCCCAAGTGCTCTCACCACTTTGGAAAACCACCCACACCCATAAAGTGTGGCAGTAGTAACTAACACCTTTTCCTAAATCTGTCTGCATGTACATTCAAATCTAGATTAGGCTTTAGAAGGGAGAAAGGTACCAGGAGTGCCCCCAAGCGCTCTCACTGCTTGGGATCACCACCCACAACCACACTCCATGTGTGTGGGGGGGAACTGAACAGGCAGCACCCCAAGTGCTCTCACCACTTTGGAAAACCACCCACACCCATAAAGTGTGGCAGTAGTAACTAACACCTTTTCCTAAATCTGTCTGCATGTACATTCAAATCTAGATTAGGCTTTAGAAGAGAGAAAGGTACCAGGAGTGCCCCCAAGCACTCTCACTGCTTGGGATCACCACCCACAACCACACTCCATGTGTGTGGGGGGGAACTGAACAGGCAGAACCCCAAGTGCTCTCACCACTTTGGAAAACCACCCACACCCATAAAGTGTGGCAGTAGTAACTAATACCTTTTCCTAAATCTGTCTGCATGTACATTCAAATCTAGATTAGGCTTTAGAAGGGAGAAAGGTACCAGGAGTGCCCCCAAGCGCTCTCACTGCTTGGGATCACCACCCACAACCACACTCCATGTGTGTGGGGGGGAACTGAACAGGCAGCACCCCAAGTGCTCTCACCACTTTGGAAAACCACCCACACCCATAAAGTGTGGCAGTAGTAGCTAATACCTTTTCCTAAATCTGTGTAAAAAAAACAAGAAATTATTAGTTAACACTTACAAAGTTACATTATTTTGGGTTGAAAAGAAACATACATTCATCAAGTTAAACCATAAAGTAAAGTACAACATTTGCCTGCACTCTCACATTAACCTGTTGATCCAGAGGAAGGCGAAAAAACCCTTACAAGGCATGTTCCAATTAGGCCCAAAAGGGAAAAAAATTCCTTCCAGACTCCAGATGGCAATCAAATAAAATTCCTGGATCAACACGACCGGGAATTACCTAGTAATCATACCCATGGATGTCTCAACACACTGAAAGTGGCCTATTTTGTACACCATGCGGAAGGCGGCCTATTTTTTACACCAAGCAGGAGGCGGCCTGCTTTGTAGACCACCGGAAAGGCGGCCTGCTTTGTAGACCACCGGAAAGGCGGGTTTTTTTACACTACCCAGAAGGCTGCCTATTTTGTACACAATGCAGAAGGCGGCCTATTTGGTAGACCACACAGAAGGTAGCCTATTTGTAAGACCACGTAGAAGGCAGCCAGTTGGTAGACCACGCAAAATGTGGCCTGTTTGGCAGAACACACTGAAGGCGGCCTATTTTTTTACACCACCAAGAAGGCTGCCTATTTTTTACACAATGCAGAAGGCGGCCTATTTTGTACACCAAGCAGGAGGCGGCCTATTTTGTAGACCACCTGAAAAGCAGCCTTTTTTTTACACTACCCAGAAGGCTGCCTATTTTGTACACAATGCAGAAGGCGGCCTATTTGGTAGACCACACAGAAGGCAGCCTATTTGTAAGACCACGTAGAAGGCAGCTAGTTGATAGACCACGCAAAATGTGGCCTGTTTGGCAGAACACACTGAAGGCAGCCTATTTTTAGACCATGCAGAAGGCAGCCTATTTTGTACACCATGTAAGAAGGCTGCCAATTTTGTACACCAAGCAGTAGGCAACCTATTTTGTATACCACGGGGAAGGCAGCCCGTTTTTTACACCACCAAGGCTGCCTATTTTTTGTACAGTGCAGAAGGCGGCCTATTTTTTTACACCAAGCAGGAGGCGGCCTGCTTTGTAGACCACCGGAAAGGCAGCCTGATTTGTAGACCACCGGAAAGGCAGCCTGATTTGTAGACCACCGGAAAGGCGTTTTTGTTTTTTTTACACTACCCAGAAGGCTGCCTATTTTGTACACAATGCAGAAGGCTGCCTATTTGGTAGACCACACAGAAGGCAGCCTATTTGTAAGACCACGTAGAAGGCAGCCAGTTGGTAGACCACGCAAAATGTGGCCTGTTTGGCAGAACACACTGAAGGCGGCCTATTTTTTAGACCATGTAGAAAGGCTGCCTATTATGTACACCATGTAGAAAGGCTGCCTATTTTTACACCAAGCAGGAGGCAACCTATTTTGTATACCACGGGGAAGGCAGCCCGTTTTTTACACCACCAAGAAGGCTGCCTATTTTTTACACAATGCAGAAGGCGGCCTATTTTTTACATCAAGCAGGAGGCGGCCTATTTTGTAGACCACCTGAAAAGCAGCCTATTTTTACACTACCCAGAAGGCTGCCTATTTTGTATACAATGCAGAAGGCGGCCTATTTGGTAGACCACACAGAAGGCAGCCTATTTGTAAGACCACGTAGAAGGCAGCTAGTTGGTAGACCACGCAAAATGTGGCCTGTTTGGCAGAACACACTGAAGGCAGCCCATTTTTAGACCATGCAGAAGGCAGCCTATTTTGTACACCATGTAGGAAGGCTGCCTATTTTGTACACCAAGCAGTAGGCAACCTATTTTGTATACCACGGGGAAGGCAGCCCGTTTTTTATACCACCAAGGCAGCCTATTTTTTGTACAGTGCAGAAGGCGGCCTATTTTTTACACCAAGCAGGAGGCAGCCTATTTTGTAGACCACCTGAAAAGCAGCCTTTTTTTTTTACACTACCCAGAAGACTGTCTATTTTGTACACAATGCAGAAGGCGGCCTATTTGGTAGACCACACAGAAGGCAGCCTATTTGTAAGACCACGTAGAAGGCAGCTAGTTGGTAGATCACGCAAAATGTGGCCAGTTTGGCAGAACACACTGAAGGCGGCCTATTTTTAGACCATGTAGAAAGGCTGCCTATTTTGTACACCAAGCAGGAGGCAACCTATTTTGTATACCACTGGGAAGGCAGCACGTTTTTTACACCACCAAGAAGGCTGCCTATGTTTTACACCAAGCGGGAGGCGGCCTATTTTGTAGACCACCTGAAAAGCAGCCATTTTTTACACTACCCAGAAGGCGGCCTATTTGGTAGACCACACAGAAGGCAGCCTATTTGTAAGACCACGTAGAAGGCAGCCAGTTGGTAGACCACGCAAAATGTGGCCTGTTTGGCAGAACACACTGAAGGCGGCCTATTTTTTTAGACCATGTAGAAAGGCTGCCTATTTTGTACACCATGTAGAAAGGCTGCCTATTTTTACACCAAGCAGGAGGCAACCTATTTTGTATACCATGGGGAAGGCAGCCCGTTTTTTACACCACCAAGAAGGCTGCCTATTTTTTACACAATGCAGAAGGCGGCCTATTTTTTACACCAAGCAGGAGGCGGCCTATTTTGTAGACCACCTGAAAAGCAGCCTTTTTTTTACACTACCCAGAAGGCTGCCTATTTTGTACACAATGCAGAAGGCGGCCTATTTGGTAGACCACACAGAAGGCAGCCTATTTGTAAGACCACGTAGAAGGCAGCTAGTTGATAGACCACGCAAAATGTGGCCTGTTTGGCAGAACACATTGAAGGCGGCCTATTTTTTAGACCATGTAGAAAGGCTGCCTATTTTGTACACCCTGTAGAAAGGCTGCCTATTTTTACACCAAGCAGGAGGCAACTTATTTTGTATACCACGGGGAAGGCAGCCCGTTTTTTACACCACCAAGGCTACCTATTTTTTGTACAATGCAGAAGGCGGCCTATTTTTTACACCAAGCAGTAGGCAGCCTATTTTGTACACCACGGGGAAGGCGGCCGTTTTTGTTTTACACCATCCAGAATGCTGCCTATTTTGTACACAACGCGGAAAGTGGCCAATTTGTAAGACCACACAGAAGTCAGCCTATTTGTAAGACCACGTAGAAGGCAGCCTGTTGGTAGACCATGCAAAATGTGGCCTATTTGGTACACCATACTGAGCGTGGCCTATTTTGTACACCATGCGGAAGGCAGCCTATTTTTTACACCAAGCAGAAGGCGGCCTATTTTGTAGACCACGGGAAAGGCGGCTTTTGTTTTTTTTAACACTACCCAGAAGGCTGCCTATTTTGTACACAATGCAGAAGGAAGCCTGTTTGTAAGACCACATAGAAGGCAGCCTGTTAAACCTCGCAAAATGTGGCCTGTTTGGTAGACCGCACTGAAGGTGGCCTATTTTGTACACCATGCAGAAGGCGGCCTATTTGTTAGACCATACGGAATGCAGCCTGTTTTGTTAATGACGCAAAAGGCGGCCTTGTTTGGTAGACCGCACAAAAAATGTCCTGTTTGGTAGAGAACTTGGAAGACAGCCTGTTTGGTAGACCACGCAAAATGTGGCTTGTTTGATAGACCACGCAGAAGGCGGCCTATTTTGAACACCAAGCGGAAGGTAACACTTTTGGGGGACCTGACAGAAAATGGCCCTTTTGAGAGCCCACATAAAATGCAGCTATTTAATTGCAGATAGCTGCACCGGTCTGACTTAACACAGACAACACTAACAGGTTGCATAATGTACTCACCCTTTGGTCACGTAGCACACTTCCTGTAGTAACACATCATAGCTCATTTTACTGGTTCATAAGAACTACTGCATCTCATTCCAGGTCATGTGCTCCTAAAAAAAAAAAGACACTTAGTACATTAAACATTTTTTTAAAGGTAAAACCACTGAAAATACACAACTTTACTCACCAACTTTTAACCCCTTTAACTACTTTTAACAACTTTTTGGTAGATAACGCTGAAGGCGGCCTGTTTGGTAGACCACGCTGAAAGCGGCCTGTTTGGTAGACCACGTGGAAGGCAGCCTGTGTTTGATAAACCAGAAGGAAGACTGTCTATTTGATAGACCACACAGAATGCGGCTCTGTTTCGGTAGACCGTGCAAAATGGAGCCTTTTTTACAGACCACGTGAAAGGCTGCTTGTTTGGTTAACCAGAAGAAAGACTGCCCTTTGACCATACGGAAGGCGGCCTGTTCGATAAACCGGAAGAAAGACTGCCTATTTGGTTGACCACACAGTAGGCGTAGTCCCAAGCACTCTCACTGCTTCGGATCACCACCCACAACCACACCATGTGTGTGGAGGGGAACTGAACAGGCAGCACCCCAAGTGCTCTCACCACTTTGGAAAACCACCCACACCCATAAAGTGTGGCAGTAGTAACTAACACCTTTTTCTAAATCTGTCTGCATGTACATTCAAATCTAGATTAGGCTTTAGAAGGGAGAAAGGTACCAGGAGTGCCCCCAAGCACTCTCACTGCTTGGGATCACCACCCACAACCACACTCCATGTGTGTGGGGGGGAACTGAACAGGCAGCACCCCAAGTGCTCTCACCACTTTGGAAAACCACCCACACCCATAAAGTGTGGCAGTAGTAACTAACACCTTTTCCTAAATCTGTCTGCATGTACATTCAAATCTAGATTAGGCTTTAGAAGGGAGAAAGGTACCAGGAGTGCCCCCAAGCACTCTCACTGCTTGGGATCACCACCCACAACCACACTCCATGTGTGTGGGGGGGAACTGAACAGGCAGAACCCCAAGTGCTCTCACCACTTTGGAAAACCACCCACACCCATAAAGTGTGGCAGTAGTAACTAATACCTTTTCCTAAATCTGTCTGCATGTACATTCAAATCTAGATTAGGCTTTAGAAGGGAGAAAGGTACCAGGAGTGCCCCCAAGCGCTCTCACTGCTTGGGATCACCACCCACAACCACACTCCATGTGTGTGGGGGGGGGAACTGAACAGGCAGCACCCCAAGTGCTCTCACCACTTTGGAAAACCACCCACACCCATAAAGTGTGGCAGTAGTAGCTAATACCTTTTCCTAAATCTGTGTAAAAAAAACAAGAAATTATTAGTTAACACTTACAAAGTTACATTATTTTGGGTTGAAAAGAAACATACATTCATCAAGTTAAACCATAAAGTAAAGTACAACATTTGCCTGCACTCTCACATTAACCTGTTGATCCAGAGGAAGGCGAAAAAACCCTTACAAGGCATGTTCCAATTAGGCCCAAAAGGGAAAAAAATTCCTTCCAGACTCCAGATGGCAATCAAATAAAATTCCTGGATCAACACGACCGGGAATTACCTAGTAATCATACCCATGGATGTCTCAACACACTGAAAGTGGCCTATTTTGTACACCATGCGGAAGGCGGCCTATTTTTTACACCAAGCAGGAGGCGGCCTGCTTTGTAGACCACCGGAAAGGCGGCCTGCTTTGTAGACCACCGGAAAGGCGTTTTTTTTTACACTACCCAGAAGGCTGCCTATTTTGTACACAATGCAGAAGGCGGCCTATTTGGTAGACCACACAGAAGGTAGCCTATTTGTAAGACCACGTAGAAGGCAGCCAGTTGGTAGACCACGCAAAATGTGGCCTGTTTGGCAGAACACACTGAAGGCGGCCTATTTTTTTAGACCATGTAGAAAGGCTGCCTATTTTGTACACAATGTAGAAAGGCTGCCTCTTTTTACACCAAGCAGGAGGCAACCTACTTTGTATACCACGGGGAAGGCAGCCCGTTTTTTACACCACCAAGAAGGCTGCCTATTTTTTACACAATGCAGAAGGCGGCCTATTTTTTACATTAAGCAGGAGGCGGCCTATTTTGTAGACCACCTGAAAAGCAGCCTATTTTTACACTACCCAGAAGGCTGCCTATTTTGTACACAATGCAGAAGGCGGCCTATTTGGTAGACCACACAGAAGGCAGCCTATTTGTAAGACCACGTAGAAGGCAGCTAGTTGGTAGACCACGCAAAATGTGGCCTGTTTGGCAGAACACACTGAAGGCAGCCCATTTTTAGACCATGCAGAAGGCAGCCTATTTTGTACACCATGTAGGAAGGCTGCCTATTTTGTACACCAAGCAGTAGGCAACCTATTTTGTATACCACGGGGAAGGCAGCCCGTTTTTTATACCACCAAGGCTGCCTATTTTTTGTACAGTGCAGAAGGCGGCCTATTTTTTACACCAAGCAGGAGGCAGCTTATTTTGTAGACCACCTGAAAAGCAGCCTTTTTTTTACACTACCCAGAAGACTGTCTATTTTGTACACAATGCAGAAGGCGGCCTATTTGGTAGACCACACAGAAGGCAGCCTATTTGTAAGACCACGTAGAAGGCAGCTAGTTGGTAGATCACGCAAAATGTGGCCAGTTTGGCAGAACACACTGAAGGCGGCCTATTTTTAGACCATGTAGAAAGGCTGCCTATTTTGTACACCAAGCAGGAGGCAACCTATTTTGTATACCACTGGGAAGGCAGCACGTTTTTTACACCACCAAGAAGGCTGCCTATGTTTTACACCAAGCGGGAGGCGGCCTATTTTGTAGACCACCTGAAAAGCAGCCATTTTTTACACTACCCAGAAGGCGGCCTATTTGGTAGACCACACAGAAGGCAGCCTATTTGTAAGACCACGTAGAAGGCAGCCAGTTGGTAGACCACGCAAAATGTGGCCTGTTTGGCAGAACACACTGAAGGCGGCCTATTTTTTTAGACCATGTAGAAAGGCTGCCTATTTTGTACACCATGTAGAAAGGCTGCCTATTTTTACACCAAGCAGGAGGCAACCTATTTTGTATACCATGGGGAAGGCAGCCCGTTTTTTACACCACCAAGAAGGCTGCCTATTTTTTACACAATGCAGAAGGCGGCCTATTTTTTACACCAAGCAGGAGGCGGCCTATTTTGTAGACCACCTGAAAAGCAGCCTTTTTTTTACACTACCCAGAAGGCTGCCTATTTTGTACACAATGCAGAAGGCGGCCTATTTGGTAGACCACACAGAAGGCAGCCTATTTGTAAGACCACGTAGAAGGCAGCTAGTTGGTAGACCACGCAAAATGTGGCCTGTTTGGCAGAACACACTGAAGGCAGCCTATTTTTAGACCATGCAGAAGGCAGCCTATTTTGTACACCATGTAGGAAGGCTGCCTATTTTGTACACCAAGCAGTAGGCAACCTATTTTGTATACCACGGGGAAGGCAGCCCATTTTTTACACCACCAAGGCTGCCTATTTTTTGTACAGTGCAGAAGGCGGCCTATTTTTTACACCAAGCAGGAGGCGGCCTGCTTTGTAGACCACCGGAAAGGCGGCCTGATTTGTAGACCACCAGAAAGGCTTTTTTTTTTTTTTTACACTACCCAGAAGGCTGCCTATTTTGTACACAATGCAGAAGGCGGCCTATTTGGTAGACCACACAGAAGGCAGCCTATTTGTAAGACCACGTAGAAGGCAGCCAGTTGGTAGACCACGCAAAATGTGGCCTGTTTGGCAGAACACACTGAAGGCGGCCTATTTTTTAGACCATGTAGAAAGGCTGCCTATTTTGTACACCCTGTAGAAAGGCTGCCTATTTTTACACCAAGCAGGAGGCAACTTATTTTGTATACCACGGGGAAGGCAGCCCGTTTTTTACACCACCAAGGCTACCTATTTTTTGTACAATGCAGAAGGCGGCCTATTTTTTACACCACGGGGAAGGCGGCCGTTTTTTTTTTACACCATCCAGAATGCTGCCTATTTTGTACACAACGCGGAAAGTGGCCAATTTGTAAGACCACACAGAAGTCAGCCTATTTGTAAGACCACGTAGAAGGCAGCCTGTTGGTAGACCATGCAAAATGTGGCCTATTTGGTACACCATACTGAGCGTGGCCTATTTTGTACACCATGCGGAAGGCAGCCTATTTTTTACACCAAGCAGAAGGAAGCCTGTTTGTAAGACCACATAGAAGGCAGCCTGTTAAACCTCGCAAAATGTGGCCTGTTTGGTAGACCGCACTGAAGGTGGCCTATTTTGTACACCATGCAGAAGGCGGCCTATTTGTTAGACCATACGGAATGCAGCCTGTTTTGTTAATGACGCAAAAGGCGGCCTTGTTTGGTAGACCGCACAAAAAATGTCCTGTTTGGTAGAGAACTTGGAAGACAGCCTGTTTGGTAGACCACGCAAAATGTGGCTTGTTGGATAGACCACGCAGAAGGCGGCCTATTTTGAACACCAAGCGGAAGGTAACACTTTTGGGGGACCTCACAGAAAATGGCCCTTTTGAGAGCCCACATAAAATGCAGCTATTTAATTGCAGATAGCTGCACCGGTCTGACTTAACACAGACAACACTAACAGGTTGCATAATGTACTCACCCTTTGGTCACGTAGCACACTTCCTGTAGTAACACATCATAGCTCATTTTACTGGTTCATAAGAACTACTGCATCTCATTCCAGGTCATGTGCTCCTAAAAAAAAAAAAGACACTTAGTACATTAAACATTTTTTTAAAGGTAAAACCACTGAAAATACACAACTTTACTCACCAACTTTTAACCCCTTTAACTACTTTTAACAACTTTTTGGTAGATAACGCTGAAGGCGGCCTGTTTGGTAGACCACGCTGAAAGCGGCCAGTTTGGTAGACCACGTGGAAGGCAGCCTGTGTTTGATAAACCAGAAGGAAGACTGTCTATTTGATAGACCACACAGAATGCGGCTCTGTTTCGGTAGACCGTGCAAAATGGAGCCTTTTTTACCGACCACGTGAAAGGCTGCTTGTTTGGTTAACCAGAAGAAAGACTGCCCTTTGACCATACGGAAGGCGGCCTGTTCGATAAACCGGAAGAAAGACTGCCTATTTGGTTGACCACACAGTAGGCGTAGTCCCAAGCACTCTCACTGCTTGGGATCACCACCCACAACCACACCATGTGTGTGGAGGGGAACTGAACAGGCAGCACCCCAAGTGCTCTCACCACTTTGGAAAACCACCCACACCCATAAAGTGTGGCAGTAGTAACTAACACCTTTTCCTAAATCTGTCTGCATGTACATTCAAATCTAGATTAGGCTTTACAAGGGAGAAAGGTACCAGGAGTGCCCCCAAGCGCTCTCACTGCTTGGGATCACCACCCACAACCACACTCCATATGTGTGGGGGGGAACTGAACAGGCAGAACCCCAAGTGCTCTCACCACTTTGGAAAACCACCCACACCCATAAAGTGTGGCAGTAGTAACTAACACCTTTTCCTAAATCTGTCTGCATGTACATTCAAATCTAGATTAGGCTTTAGAAGGGAGAAAGGTACCAGGAGTGCCCCCAAGCGCTCTCACTGCTTGGGATCACCACCCACAACCACACTCCATGTGTGTGGGGGGGAACTGAACAGGCAGCACCCCAAGTGCTCTCACCACTTTGGAAAACCACCCACACCCATAAAGTGTGGCAGTAGTAACTAACACCTTTTCCTAAATCTGTCTGCATGTACATTCAAATCTAGATTAGGCTTTAGAAGAGAGAAAGGTACCAGGAGTGCCCCCAAGCACTCTCACTGCTTGGGATCACCACCCACAACCACACTCCATGTGTGTGGGGGGGAACTGAACAGGCAGAACCCCAAGTGCTCTCACCACTTTGGAAAACCACCCACACCCATAAAGTGTGGCAGTAGTAACTAATACCTTTTCCTAAATCTGTCTGCATGTACATTCAAATCTAGATTAGGCTTTAGAAGGGAGAAAGGTACCAGGAGTGCCCCCAAGCGCTCTCACTGCTTGGGATCACCACCCACAACCACACTCCATGTGTGTGGGGGGGAACTGAACAGGCAGCACCCCAAGTGCTCTCACCACTTTGGAAAACCACCCACACCCATAATGTGTGGCAGTAGTAGCTAATACCTTTTCCTAAATCTGTGTAAAAAAAACAACAAATTATTAGTTAACACTTACAAAGTTACATTATTTTGGGTTGAAAAGAAACATACATTCATCAAGTTAAACCATAAAGTAAAGTACAACATTTGCCTGCACTCTCACATTAACCTGTTGATCCAGAGGAAGGCGAAAAAACCCTTACAAGGCATGTTCCAATTAGGCCCAAAAGGGAAAAAAATTCCTTCCAGACTCCAGATGGCAATCAAATAAAATTCCTGGATCAACACGACCGGGAATTACCTAGTAATCATACCCATGGATGTCTCAACACACTGAAAGTGGCCTATTTTGTACACCATGCGGAAGGCGGCCTATTTTTTACACCAAGCAGGAGGCGGCCTGCTTTGTAGACCACCGGAAAGGCGGCCTGCTTTGTAGACCACCGGAAAGGCGGTTTTTTTTACACTACCCAGAAGGCTGCCTATTTTGTACACAATGCAGAAGGCGGCCTATTTGGTAGACCACACAGAAGGTAGCCTATTTGTAAGACCACGTAGAAGGCAGCCAGTTGGTAGACCACGCAAAATGTGGCCTGTTTGGCAGAACACACTGAAGGCGGCCTATTTTTTTACACCACCAAGAAGGCTGCCTATTTTTTACACAATGCAGAAGGCGGCCTATTTTGTACACCAAGCAGGAGGCGGCCTATTTTGTAGACCACCTGAAAAGCAGCCTTTTTTTTACACTACCCAGAAGGCTGCCTATTTTGTACACAATGCAGAAGGCGGCCTATTTGGTAGACCACACAGAAGGCAGCCTATTTGTAAGACCACGTAGAAGGCAGCTAGTTGATAGACCACGCAAAATGTGGCCTGTTTGGCAGAACACACTGAAGGCAGCCTATTTTTAGACCATGCAGAAGGCAGCCTATTTTGTACACCATGTAAGAAGGCTGCCAATTTTGTACACCAAGCAGTAGGCAACCTATTTTGTATACCACGGGGAAGGCAGCCCGTTTTTTACACCACCAAGGCTGCCTATTTTTTGTACAGTGCAGAAGGCGGCCTATTTTTTTACACCAAGCAGGAGGCGGCCTGCTTTGTAGACCACCGGAAAGGCAGCCTGATTTGTAGACCACCGGAAAGGCAGCCTGATTTGTAGACCACCGGAAAGGCGTTTTTGTTTTTTTTACACTACCCAGAAGGCTGCCTATTTTGTACACAATGCAGAAGGCTGCCTATTTGGTAGACCACACAGAAGGCAGCCTATTTGTAAGACCACGTAGAAGGCAGCCAGTTGGTAGACCACGCAAAATGTGGCCTGTTTGGCAGAACACACTGAAGGCGGCCTATTTTTTAGACCATGTAGAAAGGCTGCCTATTATGTACACCATGTAGAAAGGCTGCCTATTTTTACACCAAGCAGGAGGCAACCTATTTTGTATACCACGGGGAAGGCAGCCCGTTTTTTACACCACCAAGAAGGCTGCCTATTTTTTACACAATGCAGAAGGCGGCCTATTTTTTACATCAAGCAGGAGGCGGCCTATTTTGTAGACCACCTGAAAAGCAGCCTATTTTTACACTACCCAGAAGGCTGCCTATTTTGTATACAATGCAGAAGGCGGCCTATTTGGTAGACCACACAGAAGGCAGCCTATTTGTAAGACCACGTAGAAGGCAGCTAGTTGGTAGACCACGCAAAATGTGGCCTGTTTGGCAGAACACACTGAAGGCAGCCCATTTTTAGACCATGCAGAAGGCAGCCTATTTTGTACACCATGTAGGAAGGCTGCCTATTTTGTACACCAAGCAGTAGGCAACCTATTTTGTATACCACGGGGAAGGCAGCCCGTTTTTTATACCACCAAGGCAGCCTATTTTTTGTACAGTGCAGAAGGCGGCCTATTTTTTACACCAAGCAGGAGGCAGCCTATTTTGTAGACCACCTGAAAAGCAGCCTTTTTTTTTTACACTACCCAGAAGACTGTCTATTTTGTACACAATGCAGAAGGCGGCCTATTTGGTAGACCACACAGAAGGCAGCCTATTTGTAAGACCACGTAGAAGGCAGCTAGTTGGTAGATCACGCAAAATGTGGCCAGTTTGGCAGAACACACTGAAGGCGGCCTATTTTTAGACCATGTAGAAAGGCTGCCTATTTTGTACACCAAGCAGGAGGCAACCTATTTTGTATACCACTGGGAAGGCAGCACGTTTTTTACACCACCAAGAAGGCTGCCTATGTTTTACACCAAGCGGGAGGCGGCCTATTTTGTAGACCACCTGAAAAGCAGCCATTTTTTACACTACCCAGAAGGCGGCCTATTTGGTAGACCACACAGAAGGCAGCCTATTTGTAAGACCACGTAGAAGGCAGCCAGTTGGTAGACCACGCAAAATGTGGCCTGTTTGGCAGAACACACTGAAGGCGGCCTATTTTTTTAGACCATGTAGAAAGGCTGCCTATTTTGTACACCATGTAGAAAGGCTGCCTATTTTTACACCAAGCAGGAGGCAACCTATTTTGTATACCATGGGGAAGGCAGCCCGTTTTTTACACCACCAAGAAGGCTGCCTATTTTTTACACAATGCAGAAGGCGGCCTATTTTTTACACCAAGCAGGAGGCGGCCTATTTTGTAGACCACCTGAAAAGCAGCCTTTTTTTTACACTACCCAGAAGGCTGCCTATTTTGTACACAATGCAGAAGGCGGCCTATTTGGTAGACCACACAGAAGGCAGCCTATTTGTAAGACCACGTAGAAGGCAGCTAGTTGATAGACCACGCAAAATGTGGCCTGTTTGGCAGAACACATTGAAGGCGGCCTATTTTTTAGACCATGTAGAAAGGCTGCCTATTTTGTACACCCTGTAGAAAGGCTGCCTATTTTTACACCAAGCAGGAGGCAACTTATTTTGTATACCACGGGGAAGGCAGCCCGTTTTTTACACCACCAAGGCTACCTATTTTTTGTACAATGCAGAAGGCGGCCTATTTTTTACACCAAGCAGTAGGCAGCCTATTTTGTACACCACGGGGAAGGCGGCCGTTTTTGTTTTACACCATCCAGAATGCTGCCTATTTTGTACACAACGCGGAAAGTGGCCAATTTGTAAGACCACACAGAAGTCAGCCTATTTGTAAGACCACGTAGAAGGCAGCCTGTTGGTAGACCATGCAAAATGTGGCCTATTTGGTACACCATACTGAGCGTGGCCTATTTTGTACACCATGCGGAAGGCAGCCTATTTTTTACACCAAGCAGAAGGCGGCCTATTTTGTAGACCACGGGAAAGGCGGCTTTTGTTTTTTTTAACACTACCCAGAAGGCTGCCTATTTTGTACACAATGCAGAAGGAAGCCTGTTTGTAAGACCACATAGAAGGCAGCCTGTTAAACCTCGCAAAATGTGGCCTGTTTGGTAGACCGCACTGAAGGTGGCCTATTTTGTACACCATGCAGAAGGCGGCCTATTTGTTAGACCATACGGAATGCAGCCTGTTTTGTTAATGACGCAAAAGGCGGCCTTGTTTGGTAGACCGCACAAAAAATGTCCTGTTTGGTAGAGAACTTGGAAGACAGCCTGTTTGGTAGACCACGCAAAATGTGGCTTGTTTGATAGACCACGCAGAAGGCGGCCTATTTTGAACACCAAGCGGAAGGTAACACTTTTGGGGGACCTGACAGAAAATGGCCCTTTTGAGAGCCCACATAAAATGCAGCTATTTAATTGCAGATAGCTGCACCGGTCTGACTTAACACAGACAACACTAACAGGTTGCATAATGTACTCACCCTTTGGTCACGTAGCACACTTCCTGTAGTAACACATCATAGCTCATTTTACTGGTTCATAAGAACTACTGCATCTCATTCCAGGTCATGTGCTCCTAAAAAAAAAAAGACACTTAGTACATTAAACATTTTTTTAAAGGTAAAACCACTGAAAATACACAACTTTACTCACCAACTTTTAACCCCTTTAACTACTTTTAACAACTTTTTGGTAGATAACGCTGAAGGCGGCCTGTTTGGTAGACCACGCTGAAAGTGGCCTGTTTGGTAGACCACGTGGAAGGCAGCCTGTGTTTGATAAACCAGAAGGAAGACTGTCTATTTGATAGACCACACAGAATGCGGCTCTGTTTCGGTAGACCGTGCAAAATGGAGCCTTTTTTACAGACCACGTGAAAGGCTGCTTGTTTGGTTAACCAGAAGAAAGACTGCCCTTTGACCATACGGAAGGAGGCCTGTTCGATAAACCGGAAGAAAGACTGCCTATTTGGTTGACCACACAGTAGGCGTAGTCCCAAGCACTCTCACTGCTTGGGATCACCACCCACAACCACACCATGTGTGTGGAGGGGAACTGAACAGGCAGCACCCCAAGTGCTCTCACCACTTTGGAAAACCACCCACACCCATAAAGTGTGGCAGTAGTAACTAACACCTTTTCCTAAATCTGTCTGCATGTACATTCAAATCTAGATTAGGCTTTACAAGGGAGAAAGGTACCAGGAGTGCCCCCAAGCGCTCTCACTGCTTGGGATCACCACCCACAACCACACTCCATATGTGTGGGGGGGAACTGAACAGGCAGAACCCCAAGTGCTCTCACCACTTTGGAAAACCACCCACACCCATAAAGTGTGGCAGTAGTAACTAACACCTTTTCCTAAATCTGTCTGCATGTACATTCAAATCTAGATTAGGCTTTAGAAGGGAGAAAGGTACCAGGAGTGCCCCCAAGCGCTCTCACTGCTTGGGATCACCACCCACAACCACACTCCATGTGTGTGGGGGGGAACTGAACAGGCAGCACCCCAAGTGCTCTCACCACTTTGGAAAACCACCCACACCCATAAAGTGTGGCAGTAGTAACTAACACCTTTTCCTAAATCTGTCTGCATGTACATTCAAATCTAGATTAGGCTTTAGAAGAGAGAAAGGTACCAGGAGTGCCCCCAAGCACTCTCACTGCTTGGGATCACCACCCACAACCACACTCCATGTGTGTGGGGGGGAACTGAACAGGCAGAACCCCAAGTGCTCTCACCACTTTGGAAAACCACCCACACCCATAAAGTGTGGCAGTAGTAACTAATACCTTTTCCTAAATCTGTCTGCATGTACATTCAAATCTAGATTAGGCTTTAGAAGGGAGAAAGGTACCAGGAGTGCCCCCAAGCGCTCTCACTGCTTGGGATCACCACCCACAACCACACTCCATGTGTGTGGGGGGGAACTGAACAGGCAGCACCCCAAGTGCTCTCACCACTTTGGAAAACCACCCACACCCATAAAGTGTGGCAGTAGTAGCTAATATCTTTTCCTAAATCTGTGTAAAAAAAACAAGAAATTAGTTAACACTTACAAAGTTACATTATTTTGGGTTGAAAAGAAACATACATTCATCAAGTTAAACCATAAAGTAAAGTACAACATTTGCCTGCACTCTCACATTAACCTGTTGATCCAGAGGAAGGCGAAAAAACCCTTACAAGGCATGTTCCAATTAGGCCCAAAAGGGAAAAAAATTCCTTCCAGACTCCAGATGGCAATCAAATAAAATTCCTGGATCAACACGACCGGGAATTACCTAGTAATCATACCCATGGATGTCTCAACACACTGAAAGTGGCCTATTTTGTACACCATGCGGAAGGCGGCCTATTTTTTACACCAAGCAGGAGGCGGCCTGCTTTGTAGACCACCGGAAAGGCGGCCTGCTTTGTAGACCACCGGAAAGGCGGTTTTTTTTACACTACCCAGAAGGCTGCCTATTTTGTACACAATGCAGAAGGCGGCCTATTTGGTAGACCACACAGAAGGTAGCCTATTTGTAAGACCACGTAGAAGGCAGCCAGTTGGTAGACCACGCAAAATGTGGCCTGTTTGGCAGAACACACTGAAGGCGGCCTATTTTTTTACACCACCAAGAAGGCTGCCTATTTTTTACACAATGCAGAAGGCGGCCTATTTTGTACACCAAGCAGGAAGCGGCCTATTTTGTAGACCACCTGAAAAGCAGCCTTTTTTTTACACTACCCAGAAGGCTGCCTATTTTGTACACAATGCAGAAGGCGGCCTATTTGGTAGACCACACAGAAGGCAGCCTATTTGTAAGACCACGTAGAAGGCAGCTAGTTGATAGACCACGCAAAATGTGGCCTGTTTGGCAGAACACACTGAAGGCAGCCTATTTTTAGACCATGCAGAAGGCAGCCTATTTTGTACACCATGTAAGAAGGCTGCCAATTTTGTACACCAAGCAGTAGGCAACCTATTTTGTATACCACGGGGAAGGCAGCCCGTTTTTTACACCACCAAGGCTGCCTATTTTTTGTACAGTGCAGAAGGCGGCCTATTTTTTTACACCAAGCAGGAGGCGGCCTGCTTTGTAGACCACCGGAAAGGCAGCCTGATTTGTAGACCACCGGAAAGGCAGCCTGATTTGTAGACCACCGGAAAGGCGTTTTTGTTTTTTTTACACTACCCAGAAGGCTGCCTATTTTGTACACAATGCAGAAGGCTGCCTATTTGGTAGACCACACAGAAGGCAGCCTATTTGTAAGACCACGTAGAAGGCAGCCAGTTGGTAGACCACGCAAAATGTGGCCTGTTTGGCAGAACACACTGAAGGCGGCCTATTTTTTAGACCATGTAGAAAGGCTGCCTATTATGTACACCATGTAGAAAGGCTGCCTATTTTTACACCAAGCAGGAGGCAACCTATTTTGTATACCACGGGGAAGGCAGCCCGTTTTTTACACCACCAAGAAGGCTGCCTATTTTTTACACAATGCAGAAGGCGGCCTATTTTTTACATCAAGCAGGAGGCGGCCTATTTTGTAGACCACCTGAAAAGCAGCCTATTTTTACACTACCCAGAAGGCTGCCTATTTTGTATACAATGCAGAAGGCGGCCTATTTGGTAGACCACACAGAAGGCAGCCTATTTGTAAGACCACGTAGAAGGCAGCTAGTTGGTAGACCACGCAAAATGTGGCCTGTTTGGCAGAACACACTGAAGGCAGCCCATTTTTAGACCATGCAGAAGGCAGCCTATTTTGTACACCATGTAGGAAGGCTGCCTATTTTGTACACCAAGCAGTAGGCAACCTATTTTGTATACCACGGGGAAGGCAGCCCGTTTTTTATACCACCAAGGCAGCCTATTTTTTGTACAGTGCAGAAGGCGGCCTATTTTTTACACCAAGCAGGAGGCAGCCTATTTTGTAGACCACCTGAAAAGCAGCCTTTTTTTTTTACACTACCCAGAAGACTGTCTATTTTGTACACAATGCAGAAGGCGGCCTATTTGGTAGACCACACAGAAGGCAGCCTATTTGTAAGACCACGTAGAAGGCAGCTAGTTGGTAGATCACGCAAAATGTGGCCAGTTTGGCAGAACACACTGAAGGCGGCCTATTTTTAGACCATGTAGAAAGGCTGCCTATTTTGTACACCAAGCAGGAGGCAACCTATTTTGTATACCACTGGGAAGGCAGCACGTTTTTTACACCACCAAGAAGGCTGCCTATGTTTTACACCAAGCGGGAGGCGGCCTATTTTGTAGACCACCTGAAAAGCAGCCATTTTTTACACTACCCAGAAGGCGGCCTATTTGGTAGACCACACAGAAGGCAGCCTATTTGTAAGACCACGTAGAAGGCAGCCAGTTGGTAGACCACGCAAAATGTGGCCTGTTTGGCAGAACACACTGAAGGCGGCCTATTTTTTTAGACCATGTAGAAAGGCTGCCTATTTTGTACACCATGTAGAAAGGCTGCCTATTTTTACACCAAGCAGGAGGCAACCTATTTTGTATACCATGGGGAAGGCAGCCCGTTTTTTACACCACCAAGAAGGCTGCCTATTTTTTACACAATGCAGAAGGCGGCCTATTTTTTACACCAAGCAGGAGGCGGCCTATTTTGTAGACCACCTGAAAAGCAGCCTTTTTTTTACACTACCCAGAAGGCTGCCTATTTTGTACACAATGCAGAAGGCGGCCTATTTGGTAGACCACACAGAAGGCAGCCTATTTGTAAGACCACGTAGAAGGCAGCTAGTTGATAGACCACGCAAAATGTGGCCTGTTTGGCAGAACACATTGAAGGCGGCCTATTTTTTAGACCATGTAGAAAGGCTGCCTATTTTGTACACCCTGTAGAAAGGCTGCCTATTTTTACACCAAGCAGGAGGCAACTTATTTTGTATACCACGGGGAAGGCAGCCCGTTTTTTACACCACCAAGGCTACCTATTTTTTGTACAATGCAGAAGGCGGCCTATTTTTTACACCAAGCAGTAGGCAGCCTATTTTGTACACCACGGGGAAGGCGGCCGTTTTTGTTTTACACCATCCAGAATGCTGCCTATTTTGTACACAACGCGGAAAGTGGCCAATTTGTAAGACCACACAGAAGTCAGCCTATTTGTAAGACCACGTAGAAGGCAGCCTGTTGGTAGACCATGCAAAATGTGGCCTATTTGGTACACCATACTGAGCGTGGCCTATTTTGTACACCATGCGGAAGGCAGCCTATTTTTTACACCAAGCAGAAGGCGGCCTATTTTGTAGACCACGGGAAAGGCGGCTTTTGTTTTTTTTAACACTACCCAGAAGGCTGCCTATTTTGTACACAATGCAGAAGGAAGCCTGTTTGTAAGACCACATAGAAGGCAGCCTGTTAAACCTCGCAAAATGTGGCCTGTTTGGTAGACCGCACTGAAGGTGGCCTATTTTGTACACCATGCAGAAGGCGGCCTATTTGTTAGACCATACGGAATGCAGCCTGTTTTGTTAATGACGCAAAAGGCGGCCTTGTTTGGTAGACCGCACAAAAAATGTCCTGTTTGGTAGAGAACTTGGAAGACAGCCTGTTTGGTAGACCACGCAAAATGTGGCTTGTTTGATAGACCACGCAGAAGGCGGCCTATTTTGAACACCAAGCGGAAGGTAACACTTTTGGGGGACCTGACAGAAAATGGACCTTTTGAGAGCCCACATAAAATGCAGCTATTTAATTGCAGATAGCTGCACCGGTCTGACTTAACACAGACAACACTAACAGGTTGCATAATGTACTCACCCTTTGGTCACGTAGCACACTTCCTGTAGTAACACATCATAGCTCATTTTACTGGTTCATAAGAACTACTGCATCTCATTCCAGGTCATGTGCTCCTAAAAAAAAAAAGACACTTAGTACATTAAACATTTTTTTAAAGGTAAAACCACTGAAAATACACAACTTTACTCACCAACTTTTAACCCCTTTAACTACTTTTAACAACTTTTTGGTAGATAACGCTGAAGGCGGCCTGTTTGGTAGACCACGCTGAAAGCGGCCTGTTTGGTAGACCACGTGGAAGGCAGCCTGTGTTTGATAAACCAGAAGGAAGACTGTCTATTTGATAGACCACACAGAATGCGGCTCTGTTTCGGTAGACCGTGCAAAATGGAGCCTTTTTTACAGACCACGTGAAAGGCTGCTTGTTTGGTTAACCAGAAGAAAGACTGCCCTTTGACCATACGGAAGGCGGCCTGTTCGATAAACCGGAAGAAAGACTGCCTATTTGGTTGACCACACAGTAGGCGTAGTCCCAAGCACTCTCACTGCTTCGGATCACCACCCACAACCACACCATGTGTGTGGAGGGGAACTGAACAGGCAGCACCCCAAGTGCTCTCACCACTTTGGAAAACCACCCACACCCATAAAGTGTGGCAGTAGTAACTAACACCTTTTCCTAAATCTGTCTGCATGTACATTCAAATCTAGATTAGGCTTTAGAAGGGAGAAAGGTACCAGGAGTGCCCCCAAGCACTCTCACTGCTTGGGATCACCACCCACAACCACACTCCATGTGTGTGGGGGGGAACTGAACAGGCAGCACCCCAAGTGCTCTCACCACTTTGGAAAACCACCCACACCCATAAAGTGTGGCAGTAGTAACTAACACCTTTTCCTAAATCTGTCTGCATGTACATTCAAATCTAGATTAGGCTTTAGAAGGGAGAAAGGTACCAGGAGTGCCCCCAAGCGCTCTCACTGCTTGGGATCACCACCCACAACCACACTCCATGTGTGTGGGGGGGGAACTGAACAGGCAGCACCCCAAGTGCTCTCACCACTTTGGAAAACCACCCACACCCATAAAGTGTGGCAGTAGTAGCTAATACCTTTTCCTAAATCTGTGTAAAAAAAACAAGAAATTATTAGTTAACACTTACAAAGTTACATTATTTTGGGTTGAAAAGAAACATACATTCATCAAGTTAAACCATAAAGTAAAGTACAACATTTGCCTGCACTCTCACATTAACCTGTTGATCCAGAGGAAGGCGAAAAAACCCTTACAAGGCATGTTCCAATTAGGCCCAAAAGGGAAAAAAATTCCTTCCAGACTCCAGATGGCAATCAAATAAAATTCCTGGATCAACACGACCGGGAATTACCTAGTAATCATACCCATGGATGTCTCAACACACTGAAAGTGGCCTATTTTGTACACCATGCGGAAGGCGGCCTATTTTTTACACCAAGCAGGAGGCGGCCTGCTTTGTAGACCACCGGAAAGGCGGCCTGCTTTGTAGACCACCGGAAAGGCGTTTTTTTTTACACTACCCAGAAGGCTGCCTATTTTGTACACAATGCAGAAGGCGGCCTATTTGGTAGACCACACAGAAGGTAGCCTATTTGTAAGACCACGTAGAAGGCAGCCAGTTGGTAGACCACGCAAAATGTGGCCTGTTTGGCAGAACACACTGAAGGCGGCCTATTTTTTTAGACCATGTAGAAAGGCTGCCTATTTTGTACACAATGTAGAAAGGCTGCCTCTTTTTACACCAAGCAGGAGGCAACCTATTTTGTATACCACGGGGAAGGCAGCCCGTTTTTTACACCACCAAGAAGGCTGCCTATTTTTTACACAATGCAGAAGGCGGCCTATTTTTTACATTAAGCAGGAGGCGGCCTATTTTGTAGACCACCTGAAAAGCAGCCTATTTTTACACTACCCAGAAGGCTGCCTATTTTGTACACAATGCAGAAGGCGGCCTATTTGGTAGACCACACAGAAGGCAGCCTATTTGTAAGACCACGTAGAAGGCAGCTAGTTGGTAGACCACGCAAAATGTGGCCTGTTTGGCAGAACACACTGAAGGCAGCCCATTTTTAGACCATGCAGAAGGCAGCCTATTTTGTACACCATGTAGGAAGGCTGCCTATTTTGTACACCAAGCAGTAGGCAACCTATTTTGTATACCACGGGGAAGGCAGCCCGTTTTTTATACCACCAAGGCTGCCTATTTTTTGTACAGTGCAGAAGGCGGCCTATTTTTTACACCAAGCAGGAGGCAGCTTATTTTGTAGACCACCTGAAAAGCAGCCTTTTTTTTACACTACCCAGAAGACTGTCTATTTTGTACACAATGCAGAAGGCGGCCTATTTGGTAGACCACACAGAAGGCAGCCTATTTGTAAGACCACGTAGAAGGCAGCTAGTTGGTAGATCACGCAAAATGTGGCCAGTTTGGCAGAACACACTGAAGGCGGCCTATTTTTAGACCATGTAGAAAGGCTGCCTATTTTGTACACCAAGCAGGAGGCAACCTATTTTGTATACCACTGGGAAGGCAGCACGTTTTTTACACCACCAAGAAGGCTGCCTATGTTTTACACCAAGCGGGAGGCGGCCTATTTTGTAGACCACCTGAAAAGCAGCCATTTTTTACACTACCCAGAAGGCGGCCTATTTGGTAGACCACACAGAAGGCAGCCTATTTGTAAGACCACGTAGAAGGCAGCCAGTTGGTAGACCACGCAAAATGTGGCCTGTTTGGCAGAACACACTGAAGGCGGCCTATTTTTTTAGACCATGTAGAAAGGCTGCCTATTTTGTACACCATGTAGAAAGGCTGCCTATTTTTACACCAAGCAGGAGGCAACCTATTTTGTATACCATGGGGAAGGCAGCCCGTTTTTTACACCACCAAGAAGGCTGCCTATTTTTTACACAATGCAGAAGGCGGCCTATTTTTTACACCAAGCAGGAGGCGGCCTATTTTGTAGACCACCTGAAAAGCAGCCTTTTTTTTTACACTACCCAGAAGGCTGCCTATTTTGTACACAATGCAGAAGGCGGCCTATTTGGTAGACCACACAGAAGGCAGCCTATTTGTAAGACCACGTAGAAGGCAGCTAGTTGGTAGACCACGCAAAATGTGGCCTGTTTGGCAGAACACACTGAAGGCAGCCTATTTTTAGACCATGCAGAAGGCAGCCTATTTTGTACACCATGTAGGAAGGCTGCCTATTTTGTACACCAAGCAGTAGGCAACCTATTTTGTATACCACGGGGAAGGCAGCCCATTTTTTACACCACCAAGGCTGCCTATTTTTTGTACAGTGCAGAAGGCGGCCTATTTTTTACACCAAGCAGGAGGCGGCCTGCTTTGTAGACCACCGGAAAGGCGGCCTGATTTGTAGACCACCAGAAAGGCTTTTTTTTTTTTTTTACACTACCCAGAAGGCTGCCTATTTTGTACACAATGCAGAAGGCGGCCTATTTGGTAGACCACACAGAAGGCAGCCTATTTGTAAGACCACGTAGAAGGCAGCCAGTTGGTAGACCACGCAAAATGTGGCCTGTTTGGCAGAACACACTGAAGGCGGCCTATTTTTTAGACCATGTAGAAAGGCTGCCTATTTTGTACACCCTGTAGAAAGGCTGCCTATTTTTACACCAAGCAGGAGGCAACTTATTTTGTATACCACGGGGAAGGCAGCCCGTTTTTTACACCACCAAGGCTACCTATTTTTTGTACAATGCAGAAGGCGGCCTATTTTTTACACCACGGGGAAGGCGGCCGTTTTTTTTTTACACCATCCAGAATGCTGCCTATTTTGTACACAACGCGGAAAGTGGCCAATTTGTAAGACCACACAGAAGTCAGCCTATTTGTAAGACCACGTAGAAGGCAGCCTGTTGGTAGACCATGCAAAATGTGGCCTATTTGGTACACCATACTGAGCGTGGCCTATTTTGTACACCATGCGGAAGGCAGCCTATTTTTTACACCAAGCAGAAGGAAGCCTGTTTGTAAGACCACATAGAAGGCAGCCTGTTAAACCTCGCAAAATGTGGCCTGTTTGGTAGACCGCACTGAAGGTGGCCTATTTTGTACACCATGCAGAAGGCGGCCTATTTGTTAGACCATGTAGAAAGGTTGCCTATTTTGTACACCCTGTAGAAAGGCTGCCTATTTTTACACCAAGCAGGAGGCAACCTATTTTGTATACCACGGGGAAGGCAGCCCGTTTTTTACACCACCAAGGCTACCTATTTTTTGTACAATGCAGAAGGCGGCCTATTTTTTACACCAAGCAGTAGGCAGCCTATTTTGTACACCACGGGGAAGGCGGCCGGTTTTTTTTTTTTTTTACACCATCCAGAATGCTGCCTATTTTCTACACAACGCGGAAAGTGGCCTATTTGTAAGACCACACAGAAGTCAGCCTGTTGGTAGACCATGCAAAATGTGGCCTATTTGGTACACCATACTGAGTGTGGCCTATTTTGTACACCATGCGGAAGGCAGCCTATTTTTTACACCAAGCAGAAGGCGGCCTATTTTGTAGACCACGGGAAAGGCGGCTTTTGTTTTTTTTAACACTACCCAGAAGGCTGCCTATTTTGTACACAATGCAGAAGGAAGCCTGTTTGTAAGACCACATAGAAGGCAGCCTGTTAAACCTCGCAAAATGTGGCCTGTTTGGTAGACCGCACTGAAGGTGGCCTATTTTGTACACCATGCAGAAGGCGGCCTATTTGTTAGACCATACGGAATGCAGCCTGTTTTGTTAACGACGCAAAAGGCAGCCTTGTTTGGTAGACCGCACAAAAAATGTCCTGTTTGGTAGAGAACTTGGAAGACAGCCTGTTTGGTAGACCACGCAAAATGTGGCTTGTTTGATAGACCACGCAGAAGGCGGCCTATTTTGAACACCAAGCGGAAGGTAACACTTTTGGGGGACCTCACAGAAAATGGCTTTTTTGAGAGCCCACATAAAATGCAGCTATTTAATTGCAGATAGCTGCACCGGTCTGACTTAACACAGAGAACACTAACAGGTTGCATAATGTACTCACCCTTTGGTCACGTAGCACACTTCCTGTAGTAACACATCATAGCTCATTTTACTGGTTCATAAGAACTACTGCATCTCATTCCAGGTCATGTGCTCCTAAAAAAAAAAAAAAGACACTTAGTACATTAAACATTTTTTTAAAGGTAAAACCACTGAAAATACACAACTTTACTCACCAACTTTTAACCCCTTTAACTACTTTTAACAACTTTTTGGTAGATAACGCTGAAGGCGGCCTGTTTGGTAGACCACGCTGAAAGCGGCCTGTTTGGTAGACCACGTGGAAGGCAGCCTGTGTTTGATAAACCAGAAGGAAGACTGTCTATTTGATAGACCACACAGAATGCGGCTCTGTTTGGTAGACTGTGCAAAATGGAGCCTTTTTTACAGACCACGTGAAAGGCTGCTTGTTTGGTTAACCAGAAGAAAGACTGCCCTTTGACCATACGGAAGGCGGCATGTTCGATAAACCGGAAGAAAGACTGCCTATTTGGTTGACCACACAGTAGGCGTAGTCCCAAGCACTCTCACTGCTTGGGATCACCACCCACAACCACACTCCATGTGTGTTGGAGGGGAACTGAACAGGCAGCACCCCAAGTGCTCTCACTACTTTGGAAAACCACCCACACCCATAAAGTGTGGCAGTAGTAACTAATACCTTTTCCTAAATCTGTCTGCATGTACATTCAAATCTAGATTAGGCTTTAGAAGGTAGAAAGGTACCAGGAGTGCCCCCAAGCGCTCTCACTGCTTGGGATCACCACCCACAACCACACTCCATGTGTGTGGAGGGGAACTGAACAGGCAGCACCCCAAGTGCTCTCACCACTTTGGAAAACCACCCACACCCATAAAGTGTGGCAGTAGTAGCCAATACCTTTTCCTAAATCTGTGTAAAAAACAAGAAATTATTAGTTAACACTTACAAAGTTACATTATTTTGGGTTGAAAAGAAACATACATTCATCAAGTTAAACCATAAAGTAAAGTACAACATTTGCCTGCACTCTCACATTAACCTGTTGATCCAGAGGAAGGCGAAAAAACCCTACAAGGCATGTTCCAATTAGGCCCAAAAGGGAAAAAAATTCCTTCCAGACTCCAGATGGCAATCAAATAAAATTCCTGGATCAACACGACCGGGAATTACCTAGTAATCATAGCCACGGATGTCTCAACATACTGAAAGTGGCCTATTTTGTACACCATGCGGAAGGCGGCATATTTTTTACACCAAGCAGGAGGCGGACTGCTTTGTAGACCACCAGAAAGGCGGCCTGCTTTGTAGACCACCGGAAAGGCGTTTTTTTTTTTTTTTTACACTACCCAGAAGGCTGCCTATTTTGTACACAATGCAGAAGGCGGCCAATTTGGTAGACCACACAGAAGGTAGCCTATTTGTAAGACCACGTAGAAGGCAGCCAGTTGGTAGACCACGCAAAATGTGGCCTGTTTGGCAGAACACACTGAAGGCGGCCTATTTTTTTAGACCATGTAGAAAGGCTGCCTATTTTGTACACCATGTAGAAAGGCTGCCTATTTTTACACCAAGCAGGAGGCAACCTATTTTGTATACCACGGGGAAGGCAGCCCGTTTTTTACACCACCAAGGCGGCTGCCTATTTTTTACACAATGCAGAAGGCGGCCTATTTTTTACACCAAGCAGGAGGCGGCCTATTTTGTAGACCACCTGAAAAGCAGCCTTTTTTTACACTACCCAGAAGGCTGCCTATTTTGTACACAATGCAGAAGGCGGCCTATTTGGTAGACCACACAGAAGGCAGCCTATTTGTAAGACCACGTAGAAGGCAGCCAGTTTGTAGACCACGCAAAATGTGGCCTGTTTGGCAGAACACACTGAAGGCGGCCTATTTTTTAGACCATGTAGAAAGGCTGCCTATTATGTACACCATGTAGAAAGGCTGCCTATTTTTACACCAAGCAGGAGGCAACCTATTTTGTACACCACGGGGAAGGCAGCCCGTTTTTTACACCACCAAGAAGGCTGCCAATTTTTTACACAATGCAGAAGGCGGCCTATTTTTTACACCAAGCAGGAGGCGGCCTATTTTGTAGACCACCTGAAAAGCAGCCTTTTTTTTACACTACCCAGAAGACTGTCTATTTTGTACACAATGCAGAAGGCGGCCTATTTGGTAGACCACACAGAAGGCAGCCTATTTGTAAGACCACGTAGAAGGCAGCTAGTTGGTAGATCTTGCAAAATGTGGCCAGTTTGGCAGAACACACTGAAGGCGGCCTATTTTTAGACCATGTAGAAAGACTGCCTATTTTGTACACCATGTAGAAAGGCTGCCTATTTTGTACACCAAGCAGGAGGCAACCTATTTTGTATACCACTGGGAAGGCAGTACGTTTTTTTACACCACCAAGAAGGCTGCCTATTTTTTACACAATGCAGAAGGCGGCCTATTTTTTACACCAAGCAGGAGGCGGCCTATTTTAGGCTTTAGAAGGGAGAAAGGTACCATGAGTGCCCCCAAGCACTCTCACTGCTTGGGATCACCACCCACAACCACACTCCATGTGTGTGGGGGGGAACTGAGCAGGCAGCACCCCAAGTGCTCTCACCACTTTGGAAAACCACCCACACCCATAAAGTGTGGCAGTAGTAGCTAATACCTTTTCCTAAATCTGTAAAAAACAAGAAATTATTAGTTAACACTTACAAAGTTACATTATTTTGGGTTGAAAAGAAACATACATTCATCAAGTTAAACCATAAAGTAAAGTACAACATTTGCCTGCACTCTCACATTAACCTGTTGATCCAGAGGAAGGCGAAAAAAACCCTTACAAGGCATGTTCCAATTAGGCCCAAAAGAGAAAAAAATTCCTTCCAGACTCCAGATGGCAATCAAATAAAATTCCTGGATCAACACGACCAGGAATTACCTAGTAATCATAGCCACAGATGTCTCAACACACTGAAAGTGGCCTATTTTGTACACCATGCGGAAGGCGGCCTATTTTTTACACCAAGCAGGAGGCGGCCTGCTTTGTAGACCACCGGAAAGGCAGCCTGCTTTGTAGACCACCGGAAAGGCGGCCTGCTTTGTAGACCACCGGAAAGGCGATTTTTTTTTTACACTACCCAGAAGGCTGCCTATTTTGTACACAATGCAGAAGGTGGCCTATTTGGTAGACCACACAGAAGGCAGCCTATTTGTAAGACTACGTAGAAGGCAGCCAGTTGGTAGACCATGCAAAATGTGGCCTGTTTGGCAGAACACACTGAAGGCGGCCTATTTTTTTAGACCATGTAGAAAGGCTGCCTATTTTGTACACCATGTAGAAAGGCTGCCTATTTTTACACCAAGCAGGAGGCAACCTATTTTGTATACCACGGGGAAGGCAGCCCGTTTTTTTACACCACCAAGGCGGCTGCCTATTTTTTACACAATGCAGAAGGCGGCCTATTTTTTACAACAAGCAGGAGGCGGCCTATTTTGTAGACAACCTGAAAAGCAGCCTTTTTTACACTACCCAGAAGGCTGCCTATTTTGTACACAATGCAAAAGGTGGCCTATTTGGTAGACCACACAGAAGGCAGCCTATTTGTAAGACCACGTAGAAGGCAGCTAGTTGGTAGACCACGCAAAATGTGGCCTGTTTGGCAGAACACACTGAAGGCAGCCTATTTTTAGACCATGCAGAAGGCAGCCTATTTTGTACACCATGTAGGAAGGCTGCCTATTTTTTACACCAAGCAGGAGGCGGCCTATTTTGTAGACCACCTGAAAAGCAGCCTTTTTTACACTACCCAGAAGGCTGCCTATTTTGTACACAATGCAGAAGGTGGCCTATTTGGTAGACCACACAGAAGGCAGCCTATTTGTAAGACCACGTAGAAGGCAGCCAGTTGGTAGACCACGCAAAATGTGGCCTGTTTGGCAGAACACACTGAAGGCGGCCTATTTTTAGACCATGCAGAAGGCGGCCTATTTTTTACACCAAGCAGGAGGCGGCCTATTTTGTAGACCACCTGAAAAGCAGCCTTTTTTTTTACACTACCCAGAAGGCTGCCTATTTTGTACACAATGCAGAAGGCGGCCTATTTGGTAGACCACACAGAAGGCAGCCTATTTGTAAGACCACGTAGAAGGCAGCCAGTTGGTAGACCACGCAAAATGTGGCCTGTTTGGCAGAACACACTGAAGGCGGCCTATTTTTTAGACCATGTAGAAAGGCTGCCTATTTTGTACACCCTGTAGAAAGGCTGCCTATTTTTACACCAAGCAGGAGGCAACTTATTTTGTATACCACGGGGAAGGCAGCCCGTTTTTTACACCACCAAGGCTACCTATTTTTTGTACAATGCAGAAGGCGGCCTATTTTTTACACCACGGGGAAGGCGGCCGTTTTTTTTTTACACCATCCAGAATGCTGCCTATTTTGTACACAACGCGGAAAGTGGCCAATTTGTAAGACCACACAGAAGTCAGCCTATTTGTAAGACCACGTAGAAGGCAGCCTGTTGGTAGACCATGCAAAATGTGGCCTATTTGGTACACCATACTGAGCGTGGCCTATTTTGTACACCATGCGGAAGGCAGCCTATTTTTTACACCAAGCAGAAGGAAGCCTGTTTGTAAGACCACATAGAAGGCAGCCTGTTAAACCTCGCAAAATGTGGCCTGTTTGGTAGACCGCACTGAAGGTGGCCTATTTTGTACACCATGCAGAAGGCGGCCTATTTGTTAGACCATGTAGAAAGGTTGCCTATTTTGTACACCCTGTAGAAAGGCTGCCTATTTTTACACCAAGCAGGAGGCAACCTATTTTGTATACCACGGGGAAGGCAGCCCGTTTTTTACACCACCAAGGCTACCTATTTTTTGTACAATGCAGAAGGCGGCCTATTTTTTACACCAAGCAGTAGGCAGCCTATTTTGTACACCACGGGGAAGGCGGCCGGTTTTTTTTTTTTTTTACACCATCCAGAATGCTGCCTATTTTCTACACAACGCGGAAAGTGGCCTATTTGTAAGACCACACAGAAGTCAGCCTGTTGGTAGACCATGCAAAATGTGGCCTATTTGGTACACCATACTGAGTGTGGCCTATTTTGTACACCATGCGGAAGGCAGCCTATTTTTTACACCAAGCAGAAGGCGGCCTATTTTGTAGACCACGGGAAAGGCGGCTTTTGTTTTTTTTAACACTACCCAGAAGGCTGCCTATTTTGTACACAATGCAGAAGGAAGCCTGTTTGTAAGACCACATAGAAGGCAGCCTGTTAAACCTCGCAAAATGTGGCCTGTTTGGTAGACCGCACTGAAGGTGGCCTATTTTGTACACCATGCAGAAGGCGGCCTATTTGTTAGACCATACGGAATGCAGCCTGTTTTGTTAACGACGCAAAAGGCAGCCTTGTTTGGTAGACCGCACAAAAAATGTCCTGTTTGGTAGAGAACTTGGAAGACAGCCTGTTTGGTAGACCACGCAAAATGTGGCTTGTTTGATAGACCACGCAGAAGGCGGCCTATTTTGAACACCAAGCGGAAGGTAACACTTTTGGGGGACCTCACAGAAAATGGCTTTTTTGAGAGCCCACATAAAATGCAGCTATTTAATTGCAGATAGCTGCACCGGTCTGACTTAACACAGACAACACTAACAGGTTGCATAATGTACTCACCCTTTGGTCACGTAGCACACTTCCTGTAGTAACACATCATAGCTCATTTTACTGGTTCATAAGAACTACTGCATCTCATTCCAGGTCATGTGCTCCTAAAAAAAAAAAAAGACACTTAGTACATTAAACATTTTTTTAAAGGTAAAACCACTGAAAATACACAACTTTACTCACCAACTTTTAACCCCTTTAACTACTTTTAACAACTTTTTGGTAGATAACGCTGAAGGCGGCCTGTTTGGTAGACCACGCTGAAAGCGGCCTGTTTGGTAGACCACGTGGAAGGCAGCCTGTGTTTGATAAACCAGAAGGAAGACTGTCTATTTGATAGACCACACAGAATGCGGCTCTGTTTGGTAGACTGTGCAAAATGGAGCCTTTTTTACAGACCACGTGAAAGGCTGCTTGTTTGGTTAACCAGAAGAAAGACTGCCCTTTGACCATACGGAAGGCGGCATGTTCGATAAACCGGAAGAAAGACTGCCTATTTGGTTGACCACACAGTAGGCGTAGTCCCAAGCACTCTCACTGCTTGGGATCACCACCCACAACCACACTCCATGTGTGTTGGAGGGGAACTGAACAGGCAGCACCCCAAGTGCTCTCACTACTTTGGAAAACCACCCACACCCATAAAGTGTGGCAGTAGTAACTAATACCTTTTCCTAAATCTGTCTGCATGTACATTCAAATCTAGATTAGGCTTTAGAAGGTAGAAAGGTACCAGGAGTGCCCCCAAGCGCTCTCACTGCTTGGGATCACCACCCACAACCACACTCCATGTGTGTGGAGGGGAACTGAACAGGCAGCACCCCAAGTGCTCTCACCACTTTGGAAAACCACCCACACCCATAAAGTGTGGCAGTAGTAGCCAATACCTTTTCCTAAATCTGTGTAAAAAACAAGAAATTATTAGTTAACACTTACAAAGTTACATTATTTTGGGTTGAAAAGAAACATACATTCATCAAGTTAAACCATAAAGTAAAGTACAACATTTGCCTGCACTCTCACATTAACCTGTTGATCCAGAGGAAGGCGAAAAAACCCTACAAGGCATGTTCCAATTAGGCCCAAAAGGGAAAAAAATTCCTTCCAGACTCCAGATGGCAATCAAATAAAATTCCTGGATCAACACGACCGGGAATTACCTAGTAATCATAGCCACGGATGTCTCAACATACTGAAAGTGGCCTATTTTGTACACCATGCGGAAGGCGGCATATTTTTTACACCAAGCAGGAGGCGGACTGCTTTGTAGACCACCAGAAAGGCGGCCTGCTTTGTAGACCACCGGAAAGGCGTTTTTTTTTTTTTTTTACACTACCCAGAAGGCTGCCTATTTTGTACACAATGCAGAAGGCGGCCAATTTGGTAGACCACACAGAAGGTAGCCTATTTGTAAGACCACGTAGAAGGCAGCCAGTTGGTAGACCACGCAAAATGTGGCCTGTTTGGCAGAACACACTGAAGGCGGCCTATTTTTTTAGACCATGTAGAAAGGCTGCCTATTTTGTACACCATGTAGAAAGGCTGCCTATTTTTACACCAAGCAGGAGGCAACCTATTTTGTATACCACGGGGAAGGCAGCCCGTTTTTTACACCACCAAGGCGGCTGCCTATTTTTTACACAATGCAGAAGGCGGCCTATTTTTTACACCAAGCAGGAGGCGGCCTATTTTGTAGACCACCTGAAAAGCAGCCTTTTTTTACACTACCCAGAAGGCTGCCTATTTTGTACACAATGCAGAAGGCGGCCTATTTGGTAGACCACACAGAAGGCAGCCTATTTGTAAGACCACGTAGAAGGCAGCCAGTTTGTAGACCACGCAAAATGTGGCCTGTTTGGCAGAACACACTGAAGGCGGCCTATTTTTTAGACCATGTAGAAAGGCTGCCTATTATGTACACCATGTAGAAAGGCTGCCTATTTTTACACCAAGCAGGAGGCAACCTATTTTGTACACCACGGGGAAGGCAGCCCGTTTTTTACACCACCAAGAAGGCTGCCAATTTTTTACACAATGCAGAAGGCGGCCTATTTTTTACACCAAGCAGGAGGCGGCCTATTTTGTAGACCACCTGAAAAGCAGCCTTTTTTTTACACTACCCAGAAGACTGTCTATTTTGTACACAATGCAGAAGGCGGCCTATTTGGTAGACCACACAGAAGGCAGCCTATTTGTAAGACCACGTAGAAGGCAGCTAGTTGGTAGATCTTGCAAAATGTGGCCAGTTTGGCAGAACACACTGAAGGCGGCCTATTTTTAGACCATGTAGAAAGACTGCCTATTTTGTACACCATGTAGAAAGGCTGCCTATTTTGTACACCAAGCAGGAGGCAACCTATTTTGTATACCACTGGGAAGGCAGTACGTTTTTTTACACCACCAAGAAGGCTGCCTATTTTTTACACAATGCAGAAGGCGGCCTATTTTTTACACCAAGCAGGAGGCGGCCTATTTTAGGCTTTAGAAGGGAGAAAGGTACCATGAGTGCCCCCAAGCACTCTCACTGCTTGGGATCACCACCCACAACCACACTCCATGTGTGTGGGGGGGAACTGAGCAGGCAGCACCCCAAGTGCTCTCACCACTTTGGAAAACAACCCACACCCAGAAAGTGTGGCAGTAGTAACTAATACCTTTTCCTAAATCTGTCTGCATGTACATTAAAATCTAGATTAGGCTTTACAAGGGGGAAAGGTACCAGCAGTGCCCCCAAGCGCTCTCACTGCTTGGGATCACCACCCACAACCACACTCCAGGTGTGTGGGGGGGGAACTGAACAGGCAGCACCCCAAGTGCTCTCACCACTTTGGAAAACCACCCACACCCATAAAGTGTGGCAGTAGTAGCTAATACCTTTTCCTAAATCTGTAAAAAACAAGAAATTATTAGTTAACACTTACAAAGTTACATTATTTTGGGTTGAAAAGAAACATACATTCATCAAGTTAAACCATAAAGTAAAGTACAACATTTGCCTGCACTCTCACATTAACCTGTTGATCCAGAGGAAGGCGAAAAAAACCCTTACAAGGCATGTTCCAATTAGGCCCAAAAGAGAAAAAAATTCCTTCCAGACTCCAGATGGCAATCAAATAAAATTCCTGGATCAACACGACCAGGAATTACCTAGTAATCATAGCCACAGATGTCTCAACACACTGAAAGTGGCCTATTTTGTACACCATGCGGAAGGCGGCCTATTTTTTACACCAAGCAGGAGGCGGCCTGCTTTGTAGACCACCGGAAAGGCAGCCTGCTTTGTAGACCACCGGAAAGGCGGCCTGCTTTGTAGACCACCGGAAAGGCGATTTTTTTTTTACACTACCCAGAAGGCTGCCTATTTTGTACACAATGCAGAAGGTGGCCTATTTGGTAGACCACACAGAAGGCAGCCTATTTGTAAGACTACGTAGAAGGCAGCCAGTTGGTAGACCATGCAAAATGTGGCCTGTTTGGCAGAACACACTGAAGGCGGCCTATTTTTTTAGACCATGTAGAAAGGCTGCCTATTTTGTACACCATGTAGAAAGGCTGCCTATTTTTACACCAAGCAGGAGGCAACCTATTTTGTATACCACGGGGAAGGCAGCCCGTTTTTTTACACCACCAAGGCGGCTGCCTATTTTTTACACAATGCAGAAGGCGGCCTATTTTTTACAACAAGCAGGAGGCGGCCTATTTTGTAGACAACCTGAAAAGCAGCCTTTTTTACACTACCCAGAAGGCTGCCTATTTTGTACACAATGCAAAAGGTGGCCTATTTGGTAGACCACACAGAAGGCAGCCTATTTGTAAGACCACGTAGAAGGCAGCTAGTTGGTAGACCACGCAAAATGTGGCCTGTTTGGCAGAACACACTGAAGGCAGCCTATTTTTAGACCATGCAGAAGGCAGCCTATTTTGTACACCATGTAGGAAGGCTGCCTATTTTTTACACCAAGCAGGAGGCGGCCTATTTTGTAGACCACCTGAAAAGCAGCCTTTTTTACACTACCCAGAAGGCTGCCTATTTTGTACACAATGCAGAAGGTGGCCTATTTGGTAGACCACACAGAAGGCAGCCTATTTGTAAGACCACGTAGAAGGCAGCCAGTTGGTAGACCACGCAAAATGTGGCCTGTTTGGCAGAACACACTGAAGGCGGCCTATTTTTAGACCATGCAGAAGGCGGCCTATTTTTTACACCAAGCAGGAGGCGGCCTATTTTGTAGACCACCTGAAAAGCAGCCTTTTTTTTTACACTACCCAGAAGGCTGCCTATTTTGTACACAATGCAGAAGGCGGCCTATTTGGTAGACCACACAGAAGGCAGCCTATTTGTAAGACCACGTAGAAGGCAGCTAGTTGGTAGACCACGCAAAATGTGGCCTGTTTGGCAGAACACACTGAAGGCAGCCTATTTTTAGACCATGCAGAAGGCAGCCTATTTTGTACACCATGTAGGAAGGCTGCCTATTTTGTACACCAAGCAGTAGGCAACCTATTTTGTATACCACGGGGAAGGCAGCCCGTTTTTTACACCACCAAGGCTGCCTATTTTTTGTACAGTGCAGAAGGCGGCCTATTTTTTACACCAAGCAGGAGGCGGCCTGCTTTGTAGACCACCGGAAAGGCGGCCTGATTTGTAGACCACCAGAAAGGCTTTTTTTTTTTTTTTACACTACCCAGAAGGCTGCCTTTTTTGTACACAATGCAGAAGGCGGCCTATTTGGTAGACCACACAGAAGGCAGCCTATTTGTAAGACCACGTAGAAGGCAGCCAGTTGGTAGACCACGCAAAATGTGGCCTGTTTGGCAGAACACACTGAAGGCGGCCTATTTTTTAGACCATGTAGAAAGGCTGCCTATTTTGTACACCCTGTAGAAAGGCTGCCTATTTTTACACCAAGCAGGAGGCAACCTATTTTGTATATCACGGGGAAGGCAGCCCGTTTTTTACACCACCAAGGCTACCTATTTTTTGTACAATGCAGAAGGCGGCCTATTTTTTACACCAAGCAGTAGGCAGCCTATTTTGTACACCACGGGGAAGGCGGACGGTTTTTTTTTACACCATCCAGAATGCTGCCTATTTTGTACACAACGCGGAAAGTGGCCAATTTGTAAGACCACACAGAAGTCAGCCTATTTGTAAGACCACGTAGAAGGCAGCCTGTTGGTAGACCATGCAAAATGTGGCCTATTTGGTACACCATACTGAGTGTGGCCTATTTTGTACACCATGCGGAAGGCAGCCTATTTTTTACACCAAGCAGAAGGCGGCCTATTTTGTAGACCACGGGAAAGGCGGCTTTTGTTTTTTTTAACACTACCCAGAAGGCTGCCTATTTTGTACACAATGCAGAAGGAAGCCTGTTTGTAAGACCACATAGAAGGCAGCCTGTTAAACCTCGCAAAATGTGGCCTGTTTGGTAGACCGCACTGAAGGTGGCCTATTTTGTACACCATGCAGAAGGCGGCCTATTTGTTAGACCATACGGAATGCAGCCTGTTTTGTTAATGACGCAAAAGGCGGCCTTGTTTGGTAGACCGCACAAAAAATGTCCTGTTTGGTAGAGAACTTGGAAGACAGCCTGTTTGGTAGACCACGCAAAATGTGGCTTGTTTGATAGACCACGCAGAAGGCGGCCTATTTTGAACACCAAGCGGAAGGTAACACTTTTGGGGGACCTCACAGAAAATGGCCCTTTTGAGAGCCCACATAAAATGCAGCTATTTAATTGCAGATAGCTGCACCGGTCTGACTTAACACAGACAACACTAACAGGTTGCATAATGTACTCACCCTTTGGTCACGTAGCACACTTCCTGTAGTAACACATCATAGCTCATTTTACTGGTTCATAAGAACTACTGCATCTCATTCCAGGTCATGTGCTCCTAAAAAAAAAAAAGACACTTAGTACATTAAACATTTTTTTAAAGGTAAAACCACTGAAAATACACAACTTTACTCACCAACTTTTAACCCCTTTAACTACTTTTAACAACTTTTTGGTAGATAACGCTGAAGGCGGCCTGTTTGGTAGACCACGCTGAAAGTGGCCTGTTTGGTAGACCACGTGGAAGGCAGCCTGTGTTTGATAAACCAGAAGGAAGACTGTCTATTTGATAGACCACACAGAATGCGGCTCTGTTTCGGTAGACCGTGCAAAATGGAGCCTTTTTTACAGACCACGTGAAAGGCTGCTTGTTTGGTTAACCAGAAGAAAGACTGCCCTTTGACCATACGGAAGGAGGCCTGTTCGATAAACCGGAAGAAAGACTGCCTATTTGGTTGACCACACAGTAGGCGTAGTCCCAAGCACTCTCACTGCTTGGGATCACCACCCACAACCACACCATGTGTGTGGAGGGGAACTGAACAGGCAGCACCCCAAGTGCTCTCACCACTTTGGAAAACCACCCACACCCATAAAGTGTGGCAGTAGTAACTAACACCTTTTCCTAAATCTGTCTGCATGTACATTCAAATCTAGATTAGGCTTTAGAAGGGAGAAAGGTACCAGGAGTGCCCCCAAGCGCTCTCACTGCTTGGGATCACCACCCACAACCACACTCCATGTGTGTGGGGGGGAACTGAACAGGCAGAACCCCAAGTGCTCTCACCACTTTGGAAAACCACCCACACCCATAAAGTGTGGCAGTAGTAACTAATACCTTTTCCTAAATCTGTCTGCATGTACATTCAAATCTAGATTAGGCTTTAGAAGGGAGAAAGGTACCAGGAGTGCCCCCAAGCGCTCTCACTGCTTGGGATCACCACCCACAACCACACTCCATGTGTGTGGGGGGGGAACTGAACAGGCAGCACCCCAAGTGCTCTCACCACTTTGGAAAACCACCCACACCCATAAAGTGTGGCAGTAGTAGCTAATACCTTTTCCTAAATCTGTGTAAAAAAACAAGAAATTATTAGTTAACACTTACAAAGTTACATTATTTTGGGTTGAAAAGAAACATACATTCATCAAGTTAAACCATAAAGTAAAGTACAACATTTGCCTGCACTCTCACATTAACCTGTTGATCCAGAGGAAGGCGAAAAAACCCTTACAAGGCATGTTCCAATTAGGCCCAAAAGGGAAAAAAATTCCTTCCAGACTCCAGATGGCAATCAAATAAAATTCCTGGATCAACACGACCGGGAATTACCTAGTAATCATAGCCACGGATGTCTCAACACACTGAAAGTGGCCTATTTTGTACACCATGCGGAAGGCGGCCTATTTTTTACACCAAGCTGGAGGCGGCCTGCTTTGTAGACCACCGGAAAGGCGGCCTGCTTTGTAGACCACCGGAAAGGCGGTTTTTTTTACACTACCCAGAAGGCTGCCTATTTTGTACACAATGCAGAAGGCGGCCTATTTGGTAGACCACACAGAAGGTAGCCTATTTGTAAGACCACGTAGAAGGCAGCCAGTTGGTAGACCACGCAAAATGTGGCCTGTTTGGCAGAACACACTGAAGGCGGCCTATTTTTTTAGACCATGTAGAAAGGCTGCCTATTTTGTGCACCATGTAGAAAGGCTGCCTCTTTTTACACCAAGCAGGAGGCAACCTATTTTGTATACCACGGGGAAGGCAGCCCGTTTTTTACACCACCAAGAAGGCTGCCTATTTTTTACACAATGCAGAAGGCGGCCTATTTTTTACACCAAGCAGGAGGCGGCCGATTTTGTAGACCACCTGAAAAGCAGCCTTTTTTCACACTACCCAGAAGGCTGCCTCTTTTGTACACAATGCAGAAGGCGGCCTATTTGGTAGACCACACAGAAGGCAGCCTATTTGTAAGACCACGTAGAAGGAAGCCAGTTGGTAGACCACGCAAAATGTGGCCTGTTTGGCAGAACACACTGAAGGCGGCCAATTTTTTAGACCATGTAGAAAGGCTGCCTATTATGTACACCATGTAGAAAGGCTGCCTATTTTTACACCAAGCAGGAGGCAACCTATTTTGTATACCACGGGGAAGGCAGCCCGTTTTTTACACCACCAAGAAGGCTGCCTATTTTTTACACAATGCACAAGGCGGCCTATTTTTTACACCAAGCAGGAGGCGGCCTATTTTGTAGACCACCTGAAAAGCAGCCTATTTTTACACTACCCAGAAGGCTGCCTATTTTGTACACAATGCAGAAGGCGGCCTATTTGGTAGACCACACAGAAGGCAGCCTATTTGTAAGACCACGTAGAAGGCAGCTAGTTGGTAGACCACGCAAAATGTGGCCTGTTTGGCAGAACACACTGAAGGCAGCCCATTTTTAGACCATGCAGAAGGCAGCCTATTTTGTACACCATGTAGGAAGGCTGCCTATTTTGTACACCAAGCAGTAGGCAACCTATTTTGTATACCACGGGGAAGGCAGCCCGTTTTTTATACCACCAAGGCTGCCTATTTTTTGTACAGTGCAGAAGGCGGCCTATTTTTTACACCAAGCAGGAGGCAGCCTATTTTGTAGACCACCTGAAAAGCAGCCTTTTTTTTACACTACCCAGAAGACTGTCTATTTTGTACACAATGCAGAAGGCGGCCTATTTGGTAGACCACACAGAAGGCAGCCTATTTGTAAGACCACGTAGAAGGCAGCTAGTTGGTAGATCACGCAAAATGTGGCCAGTTTGGCAGAACACACTGAAGGCGGCCTATTTTTAGACCATGTAGAAAGGCTGCCTATTTTGTACACCAAGCAGGAGGCAACCTATTTTGTATACCACTAGGAAGGCAGCACGTTTTTTACACCACCAAGAAGGCTGCCTATGTTTTACACCAAGCGGGAGGCGGCCTATTTTGTAGACCACCTGAAAAGCAGCCATTTTTTACACTACCCAGAAGGCGGCCTATTTGGTAGACCACACAGAAGGCAGCCTATTTGTAAGACCACGTAGAAGGCAGCCAGTTGGTAGACCACGCAAAATGTGGCCTGTTTGGCAGAACACACTGAAGGCGGCCTATTTTTTTAGACCATGTAGAAAGGCTGCCTATTTTGTACACCATGTAGAAAGGCTGCCTATTTTTACACTAAGCAGGAGGCAACCTATTTTGTATACCATGGGGAAGGCAGCCCGTTTTTTACACCACCAAGAAGGCTGCCTATTTTTTACACAATGCAGAAGGCGGCCTATTTTTTACACCAAGCAGGAGGCGGCCTATTTTGTAGACCACCTGAAAAGCAGCCTTTTTTTTTACACTACCCAGAAGGCTGCCTATTTTGTACACAATGCAGAAGGCGGCCTATTTGGTAGACCACACAGAAGGCAGCCTATTTGTAAGACCACGTAGAAGGCAGCTAGTTGGAAGACCACGCAAAATGTGGCCTGTTTGGCAGAACACACTGAAGGCAGCCTATTTTTAGACCATGCAGAAGGCAGCCTATTTTGTACACCATGTAGGAAGGCTGCCTATTTTGTACACCAAGCAGTAGGCAACCTATTTTGTATACCACGGGGAAGGCAGCCCATTTTTTACACCACCAAGGCTGCCTATTTTTTGTACAGTGCAGAAGGCGGCCTATTTTTTACACCAAGCAGGAGGCGGCCTGCTTTGTAGACCACCGGAAAGGCGGCCTGATTTGTAGACCACCAGAAAGGCTTTTTTTTTTTTTTTACACTACCCAGAAGGCTGCCTATTTTGTACACAATGCAGAAGGCGGCCTATTTGGTAGACCACACAGAAGGCAGCCTATTTGTAAGACCACGTAGAAGGCAGCCAGTTGGTAGACCACGCAAAATGTGGCCTGTTTGGCAGAACACACTGAAGGCGGCCTATTTTTTAGACCATGTAGAAAGGCTGCCTATTTTGTACACCCTGTAGAAAGGCTGCCTATTTTTACACCAAGCAGGAGGCAACTTATTTTGTATACCACGGGGAAGGCAGCCCGTTTTTTACACCACCAAGGCTACCTATTTTTTGTACAATGCAGAAGGCGGCCTATTTTTTACACCACGGGGAAGGCGGCCGTTTTTTTTTTACACCATCCAGAATGCTGCCTATTTTGTACACAACGCGGAAAGTGGCCAATTTGTAAGACCACACAGAAGTCAGCCTATTTGTAAGACCACGTAGAAGGCAGCCTGTTGGTAGACCAGGCGGCCGTTTTTTTTTTACACCATCCAGAATGCTGCCTATTTTGTACACAACGCGGAAAGTGGCCAATTTGTAAGACCACACAGAAGTCAGCCTATTTGTAAGACCACGTAGAAGGCAGCCTGTTGGTAGACCATGCAAAATGTGGCCTATTTGGTACACCATACTGAGCGTGGCCTATTTTGTACACCATGCGGAAGGCAGCCTATTTTTTACACCAAGCAGAAGGAAGCCTGTTTGTAAGACCACATAGAAGGCAGCCTGTTAAACCTCGCAAAATGTGGCCTGTTTGGTAGACCGCACTGAAGGTGGCCTATTTTGTACACCATGCAGAAGGCGGCCTATTTGTTAGACCATACGGAATGCAGCCTGTTTTGTTAATGACGCAAAAGGCGGCCTTGTTTGGTAGACCGCACAAAAAATGTCCTGTTTGGTAGAGAACTTGGAAGACAGCCTGTTTGGTAGACCACGCAAAATGTGGCTTGTTTGATAGACCACGCAGAAGGCGGCCTATTTTGAACACCAAGCGGAAGGTAACACTTTTGGGGGACCTCACAGAAAATGGCCCTTTTGAGAGCCCACATAAAATGCAGCTATTTAATTGCAGATAGCTGCACCGGTCTGACTTAACACAGACAACACTAACAGGTTGCATAATGTACTCACCCTTTGGTCACGTAGCACACTTCCTGTAGTAACACATCATAGCTCATTTTACTGGTTCATAAGAACTACTGCATCTCATTCCAGGTCATGTGCTCCTAAAAAAAAAAAAGACACTTAGTACATTAAACATTTTTTTAAAGGTAAAACCACTGAAAATACACAACTTTACTCACCAACTTTTAACCCCTTTAACTACTTTTAACAACTTTTTGGTAGATAACGCTGAAGGCGGCCTGTTTGGTAGACCACGCTGAAAGCGGCCTGTTTGGTAGACCACGTGGAAGGCAGCCTGTGTTTGATAAACCAGAAGGAAGACTGTATTTGATAGACCACACAGAATGCGGCTCTGTTTCGGTAGACCGTGCAAAATGGAGCCTTTTTTACAGACCACGTGAAAGGCTGCTTGTTTGGTTAACCAGAAGAAAGACTGCCCTTTGACCATACGGAAGGCGGCCTGTTCGATAAACCGGAAGAAAGACTGCCTATTTGGTTGACCACACAGTAGGCGTAGTCCCAAGCACTCTCACTGCTTGGGATCACCACCCACAACCACACCATGTGTGTGGAGGGGAACTGAACAGGCAGCACCCCAAGTGCTCTCACCACTTTGGAAAACCACCCACACCCATAAAGTGTGGCAGTAGTAACTAATACCTTTTCCTAAATCTGTCTGCATGTACATTCAAATCTAGATTAGGCTTTACAAGGGAGAAAGGTACCAGGAGTGCCCCCAAGCGCTCTCACTGCTTGGGATCACCACCCACAACCACACTCCATATGTGTGGGGGGGAACTGAACAGGCAGCACCCCAAGTGCTCTCACCACTTTGGAAAACCACCCACACCCATAAAGTGTGGCAGTAGTAGCCAATACCTTTTCCTAAATCTGTGTAAAAAACAAGAAATTATTAGTTAACACTTACAAAGTTACATTATTTTGGGTTGAAAAGAAACATACATTCATCAAGTTAAACCATAAAGTAAAGTACAACATTTGCCTGCACTCTCACATTAACCTGTTGATCCAGAGGAAGGCGAAAAAACCCTACAAGGCATGTTCCAATTAGGCCCAAAAGGGAAAAAAATTCCTTCCAGACTCCAGATGGCAATCAAATAAAATTCCTGGATCAACACGACCGGGAATTACCTAGTAATCATAGCCACGGATGTCTCAACATACTGAAAGTGGCCTATTTTGTACACCATGCGGAAGGCGGCATATTTTTTACACCAAGCAGGAGGCGGACTGCTTTGTAGACCACCAGAAAGGCGGCCTGCTTTTTAGACCACCGGAAAGGCGTTTTTTTTTTTTTTTTACACTACCCAGAAGGCTGCCTATTTTGTACACAATGCAGAAGGCGGCCAATTTGGTAGACCACACAGAAGGTAGCCTATTTGTAAGACCACGTAGAAGGCAGCCAGTTGGTAGACCACGCAAAATGTGGCCTGTTTGGCAGAACACACTGAAGGCGGCCTATTTTTTTAGACCATGTAGAAAGGCTGCCTATTTTGTACACCATGTAGAAAGGCTGCCTATTTTTACACCAAGCAGGAGGCAACCTATTTTGTATACCACGGGGAAGGCAGCCCGTTTTTTACACCACCAAGGCGGCTGCCTATTTTTTACACAATGCAGAAGGCGGCCTATTTTTTACACCAAGCAGGAGGCGGCCTATTTTGTAGACCACCTGAAAAGCAGCCTTTTTTTACACTACCCAGAAGGCTGCCTATTTTGTACACAATGCAGAAGGCGGCCTATTTGGTAGACCACACAGAAGGCAGCCTATTTGTAAGACCACGTAGAAGGCAGCCAGTTTGTAGACCACGCAAAATGTGGCCTGTTTGGCAGAACACACTGAAGGCGGCCTATTTTTTAGACCATGTAGAAAGGCTGCCTATTATGTACACCATGTAGAAAGGCTGCCTATTTTTACACCAAGCAGGAGGCAACCTATTTTGTACACCACGGGGAAGGCAGCCCGTTTTTTACACCACCAAGAAGGCTGCCAATTTTTTACACAATGCAGAAGGCGGCCTATTTTTTACACCAAGCAGGAGGCGGCCTATTTTGTAGACCACCTGAAAAGCAGCCTTTTTTTTACACTACCCAGAAGACTGTCTATTTTGTACACAATGCAGAAGGCGGCCTATTTGGTAGACCACACAGAAGGCAGCCTATTTGTAAGACCACGTAGAAGGCAGCTAGTTGGTAGATCTTGCAAAATGTGGCCAGTTTGGCAGAACACACTGAAGGCGGCCTATTTTTAGACCATGTAGAAAGACTGCCTATTTTGTACACCATGTAGAAAGGCTGCCTATTTTGTACACCAAGCAGGAGGCAACCTATTTTGTATACCACTGGGAAGGCAGTACGTTTTTTTACACCACCAAGAAGGCTGCCTATTTTTTACACAATGCAGAAGGCGGCCTATTTTTTACACCAAGCAGGAGGCGGCCTATTTTAGGCTTTAGAAGGGAGAAAGGTACCATGAGTGCCCCCAAGCACTCTCACTGCTTGGGATCACCACCCACAACCACACTCCATGTGTGTGGGGGGGAACTGAGCAGGCAGCACCCCAAGTGCTCTCACCACTTTGGAAAACAACCCACACCCAGAAAGTGTGGCAGTAGTAACTAATACCTTTTCCTAAATCTGTCTGCATGTACATTAAAATCTAGATTAGGCTTTACAAGGGGGAAAGGTACCAGCAGTGCCCCCAAGCGCTCTCACTGCTTGGGATCACCACCCACAACCACACTCCAGGTGTGTGGGGGGGGAACTGAACAGGCAGCACCCCAAGTGCTCTCACCACTTTGGAAAACCACCCACACCCATAAAGTGTGGCAGTAGTAGCTAATACCTTTTCCTAAATCTGTAAAAAACAAGAAATTATTAGTTAACACTTACAAAGTTACATTATTTTGGGTTGAAAAGAAACATACATTCATCAAGTTAAACCATAAAGTAAAGTACAACATTTGCCTGCACTCTCACATTAACCTGTTGATCCAGAGGAAGGCGAAAAAAACCCTTACAAGGCATGTTCCAATTAGGCCCAAAAGAGAAAAAAATTCCTTCCAGACTCCAGATGGCAATCAAATAAAATTCCTGGATCAACACGACCAGGAATTACCTAGTAATCATAGCCACAGATGTCTCAACACACTGAAAGTGGCCTATTTTGTACACCATGCGGAAGGCGGCCTATTTTTTACACCAAGCAGGAGGCGGCCTGCTTTGTAGACCACCGGAAAGGCAGCCTGCTTTGTAGACCACCGGAAAGGCGGCCTGCTTTGTAGACCACCGGAAAGGCGATTTTTTTTTTACACTACCCAGAAGGCTGCCTATTTTGTACACAATGCAGAAGGTGGCCTATTTGGTAGACCACACAGAAGGCAGCCTATTTGTAAGACTACGTAGAAGGCAGCCAGTTGGTAGACCATGCAAAATGTGGCCTGTTTGGCAGAACACACTGAAGGCGGCCTATTTTTTTAGACCATGTAGAAAGGCTGCCTATTTTGTACACCATGTAGAAAGGCTGCCTATTTTTACACCAAGCAGGAGGCAACCTATTTTGTATACCACGGGGAAGGCAGCCCGTTTTTTTACACCACCAAGGCGGCTGCCTATTTTTTACACAATGCAGAAGGCGGCCTATTTTTTACAACAAGCAGGAGGCGGCCTATTTTGTAGACAACCTGAAAAGCAGCCTTTTTTACACTACCCAGAAGGCTGCCTATTTTGTACACAATGCAAAAGGTGGCCTATTTGGTAGACCACACAGAAGGCAGCCTATTTGTAAGACCACGTAGAAGGCAGCTAGTTGGTAGACCACGCAAAATGTGGCCTGTTTGGCAGAACACACTGAAGGCAGCCTATTTTTAGACCATGCAGAAGGCAGCCTATTTTGTACACCATGTAGGAAGGCTGCCTATTTTTTACACCAAGCAGGAGGCGGCCTATTTTGTAGACCACCTGAAAAGCAGCCTTTTTTACACTACCCAGAAGGCTGCCTATTTTGTACACAATGCAGAAGGTGGCCTATTTGGTAGACCACACAGAAGGCAGCCTATTTGTAAGACCACGTAGAAGGCAGCCAGTTGGTAGACCACGCAAAATGTGGCCTGTTTGGCAGAACACACTGAAGGCGGCCTATTTTTAGACCATGCAGAAGGCGGCCTATTTTTTACACCAAGCAGGAGGCGGCCTATTTTGTAGACCACCTGAAAAGCAGCCTTTTTTTTTACACTACCCAGAAGGCTGCCTATTTTGTACACAATGCAGAAGGCGGCCTATTTGGTAGACCACACAGAAGGCAGCCTATTTGTAAGACCACGTAGAAGGCAGCTAGTTGGTAGACCACGCAAAATGTGGCCTGTTTGGCAGAACACACTGAAGGCAGCCTATTTTTAGACCATGCAGAAGGCAGCCTATTTTGTACACCATGTAGGAAGGCTGCCTATTTTGTACACCAAGCAGTAGGCAACCTATTTTGTATACCACGGGGAAGGCAGCCCGTTTTTTACACCACCAAGGCTGCCTATTTTTTGTACAGTGCAGAAGGCGGCCTATTTTTTACACCAAGCAGGAGGCGGCCTGCTTTGTAGACCACCGGAAAGGCGGCCTGATTTGTAGACCACCAGAAAGGCTTTTTTTTTTTTTTTACACTACCCAGAAGGCTGCCTTTTTTGTACACAATGCAGAAGGCGGCCTATTTGGTAGACCACACAGAAGGCAGCCTATTTGTAAGACCACGTAGAAGGCAGCCAGTTGGTAGACCACGCAAAATGTGGCCTGTTTGGCAGAACACACTGAAGGCGGCCTATTTTTTAGACCATGTAGAAAGGCTGCCTATTTTGTACACCCTGTAGAAAGGCTGCCTATTTTTACACCAAGCAGGAGGCAACCTATTTTGTATACCACGGGGAAGGCAGCCCGTTTTTTACACCACCAAGGCTACCTATTTTTTGTACAATGCAGAAGGCGGCCTATTTTTTACACCAAGCAGTAGGCAGCCTATTTTGTACACCACGGGGAAGGCGGACGGTTTTTTTTTTACACCATCCAGAATGCTGCCTATTTTGTACACAACGCGGAAAGTGGCCAATTTGTAAGACCACACAGAAGTCAGCCTATTTGTAAGACCACGTAGAAGGCAGCCTGTTGGTAGACCATGCAAAATGTGGCCTATTTGGTACACCATACTGAGTGTGGCCTATTTTGTACACCATGCGGAAGGCAGCCTATTTTTTACACCAAGCAGAAGGCGGCCTATTTTGTAGACCACGGGAAAGGCGGCTTTTGTTTTTTTTAACACTACCCAGAAGGCTGCCTATTTTGTACACAATGCAGAAGGAAGCCTGTTTGTAAGACCACATAGAAGGCAGCCTGTTAAACCTCGCAAAATGTGGCCTGTTTGGTAGACCGCACTGAAGGTGGCCTATTTTGTACACCATGCAGAAGGCGGCCTATTTGTTAGACCATACGGAATGCAGTCTGTTTTGTTAATGACGCAAAAGGCGGCCTTGTTTGGTAGACCGCACAAAAAATGTCCTGTTTGGTAGAGAACTTGGAAGACAGCCTGTTTGGTAGACCACGCAAAATGTGGCTTGTTTGATAGACCACGCAGAAGGCGGCCTATTTTGAACACCAAGCGGAAGGTAACACTTTTGGGGGACCTCACAGAAAATGGCCCTTTTGAGAGCCCACATAAAATGCAGCTATTTAATTGCAGATAGCTGCACCGGTCTGACTTAACACAGACAACACTAACAGGTTGCATAATGTACTCACCCTTTGGTCACGTAGCACACTTCCTGTAGTAACACATCATAGCTCATTTTACTGGTTCATAAGAACTACTGCATCTCATTCCAGGTCATGTGCTCCTAAAAAAAAAAAAGACACTTAGTACATTAAACATTTTTTTAAAGGTAAAACCACTGAAAATACACAACTTTACTCACCAACTTTTAACCCCTTTAACTACTTTTAACAACTTTTTGGTAGATAACGCTGAAGGCGGCCTGTTTGGTAGACCACGCTGAAAGTGGCCTGTTTGGTAGACCACGTGGAAGGCAGCCTGTGTTTGATAAACCAGAAGGAAGACTGTCTATTTGATAGACCACACAGAATGCGGCTCTGTTTCGGTAGACCGTGCAAAATGGAGCCTTTTTTACAGACCACGTGAAAGGCTGCTTGTTTGGTTAACCAGAAGAAAGACTGCCCTTTGACCATACGGAAGGAGGCCTGTTCGATAAACCGGAAGAAAGACTGCCTATTTGGTTGACCACACAGTAGGCGTAGTCCCAAGCACTCTCACTGCTTGGGATCACCACCCACAACCACACCATGTGTGTGGAGGGGAACTGAACAGGCAGCACCCCAAGTGCTCTCACCACTTTGGAAAACCACCCACACCCATAAAGTGTGGCAGTAGTAACTAACACCTTTTCCTAAATCTGTCTGCATGTACATTCAAATCTAGATTAGGCTTTAGAAGGGAGAAAGGTACCAGGAGTGCCCCCAAGCGCTCTCACTGCTTGGGATCACCACCCACAACCACACTCCATGTGTGTGGGGGGGAACTGAACAGGCAGAACCCCAAGTGCTCTCACCACTTTGGAAAACCACCCACACCCATAAAGTGTGGCAGTAGTAACTAATACCTTTTCCTAAATCTGTCTGCATGTACATTCAAATCTAGATTAGGCTTTAGAAGGGAGAAAGGTACCAGGAGTGCCCCCAAGCGCTCTCACTGCTTGGGATCACCACCCACAACCACACTCCATGTGTGTGGGGGGGGGAACTGAACAGGCAGCACCCCAAGTGCTCTCACCACTTTGGAAAACCACCCACACCCATAAAGTGTGGCAGTAGTAGCTAATACCTTTTCCTAAATCTGTGTAAAAAAACAAGAAATTATTAGTTAACACTTACAAAGTTACATTATTTTGGGTTGAAAAGAAACATACATTCATCAAGTTAAACCATAAAGTAAAGTACAACATTTGCCTGCACTCTCACATTAACCTGTTGATCCAGAGGAAGGCGAAAAAACCCTTACAAGGCATGTTCCAATTAGGCCCAAAAGGGAAAAAAATTCCTTCCAGACTCCAGATGGCAATCAAATAAAATTCCTGGATCAACACGACCGGGAATTACCTAGTAATCATAGCCACGGATGTCTCAACACACTGAAAGTGGCCTATTTTGTACACCATGCGGAAGGCGGCCTATTTTTTACACCAAGCTGGAGGCGGCCTGCTTTGTAGACCACCGGAAAGGCGGCCTGCTTTGTAGACCACCGGAAAGGCGGTTTTTTTTACACTACCCAGAAGGCTGCCTATTTTGTACACAATGCAGAAGGCGGCCTATTTGGTAGACCACACAGAAGGTAGCCTATTTGTAAGACCACGTAGAAGGCAGCCAGTTGGTAGACCACGCAAAATGTGGCCTGTTTGGCAGAACACACTGAAGGCGGCCTATTTTTTTAGACCATGTAGAAAGGCTGCCTATTTTGTGCACCATGTAGAAAGGCTGCCTCTTTTTACACCAAGCAGGAGGCAACCTATTTTGTATACCACGGGGAAGGCAGCCCGTTTTTTACACCACCAAGAAGGCTGCCTATTTTTTACACAATGCAGAAGGCGGCCTATTTTTTACACCAAGCAGGAGGCGGCCGATTTTGTAGACCACCTGAAAAGCAGCCTTTTTTCACACTACCCAGAAGGCTGCCTCTTTTGTACACAATGCAGAAGGCGGCCTATTTGGTAGACCACACAGAAGGCAGCCTATTTGTAAGACCACGTAGAAGGAAGCCAGTTGGTAGACCACGCAAAATGTGGCCTGTTTGGCAGAACACACTGAAGGCGGCCTATTTTTTAGACCATGTAGAAAGGCTGCCTATTATGTACACCATGTAGAAAGGCTGCCTATTTTTACACCAAGCAGGAGGCAACCTATTTTGTATACCACGGGGAAGGCAGCCCGTTTTTTACACCACCAAGAAGGCTGCCTATTTTTTACACAATGCAGAAGGCGGCCTATTTTTTACACCAAGCAGGAGGCGGCCTATTTTGTAGACCACCTGAAAAGCAGCCTATTTTTACACTACCCAGAAGGCTGCCTATTTTGTACACAATGCAGAAGGCGGCCTATTTGGTAGACCACACAGAAGGCAGCCTATTTGTAAGACCACGTAGAAGGCAGCTAGTTGGTAGACCACGCAAAATGTGGCCTGTTTGGCAGAACACACTGAAGGCAGCCCATTTTTAGACCATGCAGAAGGCAGCCTATTTTGTACACCATGTAGGAAGGCTGCCTATTTTGTACACCAAGCAGTAGGCAACCTATTTTGTATACCACGGGGAAGGCAGCCCGTTTTTTATACCACCAAGGCTGCCTATTTTTTGTACAGTGCAGAAGGCGGCCTATTTTTTACACCAAGCAGGAGGCAGCCTATTTTGTAGACCACCTGAAAAGCAGCCTTTTTTTTACACTACCCAGAAGACTGTCTATTTTGTACACAATGCAGAAGGCGGCCTATTTGGTAGACCACACAGAAGGCAGCCTATTTGTAAGACCACGTAGAAGGCAGCTAGTTGGTAGATCACGCAAAATGTGGCCAGTTTGGCAGAACACACTGAAGGCGGCCTATTTTTAGACCATGTAGAAAGGCTGCCTATTTTGTACACCAAGCAGGAGGCAACCTATTTTGTATACCACTGGGAAGGCAGCACGTTTTTTACACCACCAAGAAGGCTGCCTATGTTTTACACCAAGCGGGAGGCGGCCTATTTTGTAGACCACCTGAAAAGCAGCCATTTTTTACACTACCCAGAAGGCGGCCTATTTGGTAGACCACACAGAAGGCAGCCTATTTGTAAGACCACGTAGAAGGCAGCCAGTTGGTAGACCACGCAAAATGTGGCCTGTTTGGCAGAACACACTGAAGGCGGCCTATTTTTTTAGACCATGTAGAAAGGCTGCCTATTTTGTACACCATGTAGAAAGGCTGCCTATTTTTACACTAAGCAGGAGGCAACCTATTTTGTATACCATGGGGAAGGCAGCCCGTTTTTTACACCACCAAGAAGGCTGCCTATTTTTTACACAATGCAGAAGGCGGCCTATTTTTTACACCAAGCAGGAGGCGGCCTATTTTGTAGACCACCTGAAAAGCAGCCTTTTTTTTTACACTACCCAGAAGGCTGCCTATTTTGTACACAATGCAGAAGGCGGCCTATTTGGTAGACCACACAGAAGGCAGCCTATTTGTAAGACCACGTAGAAGGCAGCTAGTTGGAAGACCACGCAAAATGTGGCCTGTTTGGCAGAACACACTGAAGGCAGCCTATTTTTAGACCATGCAGAAGGCAGCCTATTTTGTACACCATGTAGGAAGGCTGCCTATTTTGTACACCAAGCAGTAGGCAACCTATTTTGTATACCACGGGGAAGGCAGCCCATTTTTTACACCACCAAGGCTGCCTATTTTTTGTACAGTGCAGAAGGCGGCCTATTTTTTACACCAAGCAGGAGGCGGCCTGCTTTGTAGACCACCGGAAAGGCGGCCTGATTTGTAGACCACCAGAAAGGCTTTTTTTTTTTTTTTACACTACCCAGAAGGCTGCCTATTTTGTACACAATGCAGAAGGCGGCCTATTTGGTAGACCACACAGAAGGCAGCCTATTTGTAAGACCACGTAGAAGGCAGCCAGTTGGTAGACCACGCAAAATGTGGCCTGTTTGGCAGAACACACTGAAGGCGGCCTATTTTTTAGACCATGTAGAAAGGCTGCCTATTTTGTACACCCTGTAGAAAGGCTGCCTATTTTTACACCAAGCAGGAGGCAACTTATTTTGTATACCACGGGGAAGGCAGCCCGTTTTTTACACCACCAAGGCTACCTATTTTTTGTACAATGCAGAAGGCGGCCTATTTTTTACACCACGGGGAAGGCGGCCGTTTTTTTTTTACACCATCCAGAATGCTGCCTATTTTGTACACAACGCGGAAAGTGGCCAATTTGTAAGACCACACAGAAGTCAGCCTATTTGTAAGACCACGTAGAAGGCAGCCTGTTGGTAGACCAGGCGGCCGTTTTTTTTTTACACCATCCAGAATGCTGCCTATTTTGTACACAACGCGGAAAGTGGCCAATTTGTAAGACCACACAGAAGTCAGCCTATTTGTAAGACCACGTAGAAGGCAGCCTGTTGGTAGACCATGCAAAATGTGGCCTATTTGGTACACCATACTGAGCGTGGCCTATTTTGTACACCATGCGGAAGGCAGCCTATTTTTTACACCAAGCAGAAGGAAGCCTGTTTGTAAGACCACATAGAAGGCAGCCTGTTAAACCTCGCAAAATGTGGCCTGTTTGGTAGACCGCACTGAAGGTGGCCTATTTTGTACACCATGCAGAAGGCGGCCTATTTGTTAGACCATACGGAATGCAGCCTGTTTTGTTAATGACGCAAAAGGCGGCCTTGTTTGGTAGACCGCACAAAAAATGTCCTGTTTGGTAGAGAACTTGGAAGACAGCCTGTTTGGTAGACCACGCAAAATGTGGCTTGTTTGATAGACCACGCAGAAGGCGGCCTATTTTGAACACCAAGCGGAAGGTAACACTTTTGGGGGACCTCACAGAAAATGGCCCTTTTGAGAGCCCACATAAAATGCAGCTATTTAATTGCAGATAGCTGCACCGGTCTGACTTAACACAGACAACACTAACAGGTTGCATAATGTACTCACCCTTTGGTCACGTAGCACACTTCCTGTAGTAACACATCATAGCTCATTTTACTGGTTCATAAGAACTACTGCATCTCATTCCAGGTCATGTGCTCCTAAAAAAAAAAAAGACACTTAGTACATTAAACATTTTTTTAAAGGTAAAACCACTGAAAATACACAACTTTACTCACCAACTTTTAACCCCTTTAACTACTTTTAACAACTTTTTGGTAGATAACGCTGAAGGCGGCCTGTTTGGTAGACCACGCTGAAAGCGGCCTGTTTGGTAGACCACGTGGAAGGCAGCCTGTGTTTGATAAACCAGAAGGAAGACTGTATTTGATAGACCACACAGAATGCGGCTCTGTTTCGGTAGACCGTGCAAAATGGAGCCTTTTTTACAGACCACGTGAAAGGCTGCTTGTTTGGTTAACCAGAAGAAAGACTGCCCTTTGACCATACGGAAGGCGGCCTGTTCGATAAACCGGAAGAAAGACTGCCTATTTGGTTGACCACACAGTAGGCGTAGTCCCAAGCACTCTCACTGCTTGGGATCACCACCCACAACCACACCATGTGTGTGGAGGGGAACTGAACAGGCAGCACCCCAAGTGCTCTCACCACTTTGGAAAACCACCCACACCCATAAAGTGTGGCAGTAGTAACTAATACCTTTTCCTAAATCTGTCTGCATGTACATTCAAATCTAGATTAGGCTTTACAAGGGAGAAAGGTACCAGGAGTGCCCCCAAGCGCTCTCACTGCTTGGGATCACCACCCACAACCACACTCCATATGTGTGGGGGGGAACTGAACAGGCAGAACCCCAAGTGCTCTCACCACTTTGGAAAACCACCCACACCCATAAAGTGTGGCAGTAGTAACTAACACCTTTTCCTAAATCTGTCTGCATGTACATTCAAATCTAGATTAGGCTTTAGAAGGGAGAAAGGTACCAGGAGTGCCCCCAAGCGCTCTCACTGCTTGGGATCACCACCCACAACCACACTCCAGGTGTGTGGGGGGGGAACTGAACAGGCAGCACCCCAAGTGCTCTCACCACTTTGGAAAACCACCCACACCCATAAAGTGTGGCAGTAGTAGCTAATACCTTTTCCTAAATCTGTAAAAAACAAGAAATTATTAGTTAACACTTACAAAGTTACATTATTTTGGGTTGAAAAGAAACATACATTCATCAAGTTAAACCATAAAGTAAAGTACAACATTTGCCTGCACTCTCACATTAACCTGTTGATCCAGAGGAAGGCGAAAAAACCCTTACAAGGCATGTTCCAATTAGGCCCAAAAGAGAAAAAAATTCCTTCCAGACTCCAGATGGCAATCAAATAAAATTCCTGGATCAACACGACCAGGAATTACCTAGTAATCATAGCCACAGATGTCTCAACACACTGAAAGTGGCCTATTTTGTACACCATGCGGAAGGCGGCCTATTTTTTACACCAAGCAGGAGGCGGCCTGCTTTGTAGACCACCGGAAAGGCGGCCTGCTTTGTAGACCACCGGAAAGGCGGCCTGCTTTGTAGACCACCGGAAAGGCGATTTTTTTTTTACACTACCCAGAAGGCTGCCTATTTTGTACACAATGCAGAAGGTGGCCTATTTGGTAGACCACACAGAAGGCAGCCTATTTGTAAGACTACGTAGAAGGCAGCCAGTTGGTAGACCATGCAAAATGTGGCCTGTTTGGCAGAACACACTGAAGGCGGCCTATTTTTTTAGACCATGTAGAAAGGCTGCCTATTTTGTACACCATGTAGAAAGGCTGCCTATTTTTACACCAAGCAGGAGGCAACCTATTTTGTATACCACGGGGAAGGCAGCCCGTTTTTTTACACCACCAAGGCGGCTGCCTATTTTTTACACAATGCAGAAGGCTGCCTATGTTTTACACCAAGCAGGAGGCGGCCTATTTTGTAGACCACCTGAAAAGCAGCCTTTTTTACACTACCCAGAAGGCTGCCTATTTTGTACACAATGCAGAAGGCGGCCTATTTGGTAGACCACACAGAAGGCAGCCTATTTGTAAGACCACGTAGAAGGCAGCTAGTTGGTAGACCACGCAAAATGTGGCCTGTTTGGCAGAACACACTGAAGGCAGCCTATTTTTAGACCAAGCAGAAGGCAGCCTATTTTGTACACCATGTAGGAAGGCTGCCTATTTTGTACACCAAGCAGTAGGCAACATATTTTGTATACCACGGGGAAGGCAGCCCGTTTTTTACACCACCAAGGCTGCCTATTTTTTGTACAATGCAGAAGGCGGCCTATTTTTTACACCAAGCAGTAGGCAGCCTTTTTTGTACACCACGGGGAAGGCGGCCTGTTTTTTTACACCATCCAGAATGCTGCCTATTTTGTACACAACGCGGAAAGTGGCCTATTTGGAAGACCACACAGAAGTCAGCCTATTTGTAAGACCACGTAGAAGGCAGCCTGTTTGTAGACCATGCAAAATGTCGCCTATTTGGTACACCATACTGAGTGTGGCCTATTTTGTACACCATGCGGAAGGCAGCCTATTTTTTACACCAAGCAGAAGGCGGCCTATTTTGTAGACCACGGGAAAGGCGGCTTTTGTTTTTTTTAACACTACCCAGAAGGCTGCCTATTTTGTACACAATGCAGAAGGAAGCCTGTTTGTAAGACCACATAGAAGGCAGCCTGTTAAACCACGCAAAATGTGGCCTGTTTGGTAGACCGCACTGAAGGTGGCCTATTTTGTACACCATGTGGAAGGCAGCCTATTTTTTACACCATGCAGAAGGCAGCCTGTTTTGTTAACGACGCAAAAGGCGGCCTTGTTTGGTAGACCGCACAAAAAATGTCCTGTTTGGTAGAGAACTTGGAAGACAGCCTGTTTGGTAGACCACGCAAAATGTGGCTTGTTTGATATACCACGCAGAAGGCGGCCTATTTTGAACACAAAGCGGAAGGTAACACTTTTGGGGGACCTCACAGAAAATGGTCCTTTTGAGAGACCACACAAAATGCAGCTATTTAATTGCAGATAGTGTTGTCTGTGTTAAGTCAGACCGGTGCAGCTAACAGGTTGCATAATGTACTCACCCTTTGGTCAAGTAGCACACTTTCTGTAGTAACACACCATAGCTCTCATTACAGGTTCATAAGAATTACTGTATCTCATTCCAGGTCAAGTGCTCCTAAAAAAGAAACATAGTACATTAAACATTTTTTTTAAAGGTAAAACCACTGAAAATACACAACTTTACTCAGCACCTTTTAACCCCTTTAACAACTTTTCAGTAGAGAACACTGAAAGCGGCCTAATTGGTAGACCATGCGGAAGGCAGCCTGATTTGGAGACCGAGCGGAAGGCAGCCTGTTTGATAAACCAGAAGGAAGACTGCCTATTTGTTAGACTACACAGAATGCAGCTTTGATTGGTACGTGCAAAATGCAGCCTTTTTTACAGACCACGTGAAAGGCTGCCTGTTTGGTTAACCAGAAGAAAGACTGCCCTTTGACCATACGGAAGGCAGCCTGTTTGATAAACCGGAAGACAGACTGCCTATTTGGTCGACCACACAGAAGGCGTAGTCCCAAGCGCTCTCACTGCTTGGGATCACCACCCACAACCACACTCCATGTGTGTGGGGGGGAACTGCATAGGCAGCACCCCCCAAGTGCTCTCACCACTTTGGAAAACCACCCACACCCATAAAGTGTGGCAGTAGTAGCTCTTAAATCTGTGTAAAAAACAAGAAATTATTAGTTAACACTTACAAAATTACATTATTTTGGGTTGAAAAGAAACATACATTCAATAAGTTAAACCAGAAAGTAAAGTACAACATTCGCCTGCACTCTCACCACTTTGGAAAACCACCTACACCGATAAAGTGTGGCAGTAGTAACTAATACCTTTTCCTAAATCTGTCTGCATGTACATTCAAATCTAGATTAGGCTTTAGAAGGGAGAAAGGTACCAGGAGTGCCCCCAAGCGCTCTCACTGCTTGGGATCACCACCCACAACCACACTCCATGTGTGTGGGGGGAACTGAACAGGCAGAACCCCAAGTGCTCTCACCACTTTGGAAAACCACCCACACCCATAAAGTGTGGCAGTAGTGACTAATACCTTTTCCTAAATCTGTCTGCATGTACATTCAAATCTACATTAGGCTTTAGAAGGGGGAAAGGTACCAGGAGTGCCCCCAAGCGCTCTCACTGCTTGGGATCACCACCCACAACCACACTCCATGTGTGTGGGGGGGAACTGAACAGGCAGCACCCCAAGTGCTCTCACCACTTTGGAAAACCACCCACACCCATAAAGTGTGGCAGTAGTAGCTAATACCTTTTCCTAAATCTGTAAAAAACAAGAAATTATTAGTTAACACTTACAAAGTTACATTATTTTGGGTTGAAAAGAAACATACATTCATCAAGTTAAACCATAAAGTAAAGTACAACATTTGCCTGCACTCTCACATTAACCTGTTGATCCAGAGGAAGGCGAAAAAACCCTTACAAGGCATGTTCCAATTAGGCCCAAAAGGGAAAAAAATTCCTTCCAGACGGCAATCAAATAAAATTCCTGGATCAACACGACCGGGAATTACCTAGTAATCATACCCACGGATGTCTCAACACACTCAAAGTGGCCTATTTTGTACACCATGCGGAAGGCGGCCTATTTTGTACACCATGCGGAAGGCGGCCTATTTCTTACACTTAAGCATGAGGCGGCCTATTTTTTTACACCAAGCAGGAGGCTGCCTATTTTGTAGACCAGGGGAAAGGCTGACTTTTTGTACACTACCCAGAAGGCTGCCTATTCTGTACACAACGCAGAAGGAAGCCTGTTTGTAAGACCATGTAGAATGCAGCCTGTTAAACCACGCAAAATGTGGTCTGTTTGGTAGACCACACTGAAGGTGGCCTATTTTGTACACCTTGCGGAAGGCAGACTATTTTTACACCATGCGGAAGGAAGCCTTTTTACACCATGTGGAAGGAAGCCATTTTACACCATGTGGAAGGAAGCCATTTTACACCATGCGGAAGGAAGCCTTTTTACACCATGCGGAAGGCGGCCTATTTTTTTACACCAAGCAGTAGGCAGCCTATTTTGTACACAAGGCGGAAAGTGGCCTATTTGACCACACAGAAGTCAGCCCATGTGTAAGACCACATAGAAGGCAGCCTGTTTGCAGACCACGCAAAATGCGGCCTATTTGGTAGACCACACTGAAAGTGGCCTATTTTGTACACCATTAGGAAGGCGGCCAATTTTTTACACCAAGCAGGAGGCGGCCTATTTTGTAGACCACGGGAAAGGCGGCCTTTTTCTTTTTTACACTACCCATAAGGCTGCCTATTTTGTACACAACGCAGAAGGAAGCAGCTTGTAAGACCATGTAGAAGGCAGTCTGTTAAACTATGCAAAATGTGGTCTGTTTGGTAGACCACACTGAAGGTGGCCTATTTTGTACACCTTGCGGAAGGCAGCTTATTTTTTCACCATGCGGAAGGCGGCTTTTTACACTACGTGGAAGACAACCTTTTTTGTACACCACATGGAAGACGGCCTTTTAATTGCAGATAGTTGCACCGGTCTGACTAAACATACGACAACACTAACAGGTTGCATAATGTACTCACCCAGTGTTCACGCAGCACACTTCCTGTAGTAACACATCATAGCTCATATTACTGGGTCATGAGAATTACTGCACCTCATTCCTGGTCATGTGCTCCTAAAGAAAAAAAAGAAACATTGTAGTACATTAAGCAGTTTTTTAAGGCAATATGCATTGTTTAAAAGTAAATATATCTGCCTCCATATCCCTCCCTTCAGGTGTGCTTTTTTTTTTAGGTATCTCAAACTCACATTTAAACTTTTATCCCCACAGGATAAAATGATCCCTTTAATCATTTCTTGGAGTTTTGGCATTACATTTACTTGAGACAAGAAAATAAACCACACGACAACAAAAGAAATAACTTTATTTCACAATCAAAAACAATCAACATGCATTGTATCAATAGAAATTGAAAGATTGTAAAAGAAAAAAAATCAGGTAAATAGCTAAACATAATTTGTGATTTTTCTTCTCAGTAATGGGACTTGCATTGGCCCAAGAACCTTTTGGAAAAAACAGCAAAGACTTGGTGAGTGATATGGAAGCTTCCTTATTTATTTCTTTGTAAACAATACCAGTTGCCTGGCAGCCCCATTGATCTTCTGGCATAAGTAGTGAGTCAAAACCCTGGAACAAGCATATGGCTAATCCAGGAAAACCAGAGTCTGAGTACCTGATCTGCTGCATGCTTATTCAGGGTCTATGGCTCGAAGTATTAGAGACACGGTCAGGAAAACTGCCAGGAAACTGCCAGGTAATACTGGTAACTGGTATTGTTTAAAAGGAAATACATATGGCAGCATTCAATAGCCTTTTCACCTTGGGTTCCCTTTAAAGCACATCTGAATTCAGAGCTACCCCACTCCATCTCGACTTGCTAAATGTTAACCCTCTACCCCTGACCTATATAGTAAATGCTTTACCCCTAACACCTCATGTGGCTCTGTCCTCCCTTGGCTGCCTTGTGGAAACCGGTAACTGACTACTTACATGATATGATGGGTTCTCCGCTAGCCCTAGACATCAGGCTTTGTGTATTGAACCTAATAGATGAAGATGTTCCTACATTTTATAAAGTTTTTCTTGCTGAAACACTTTTTGCTGCCAAACGATGTATTACATTCCATTGGCTATTTACAATCCTCCCTACACTAGAGGCCATGAAATCCAGAGTGCAGAAACACCTCCCTTACAAAAAACTAATTGACTCTCACAGAAACTTTTCTACTAAATTTAACAAAATTTGGGACAGATGGATCAATCACTCCTAATGCTACAATACTAATACGTTGATACCTCGGTAATTGTGTCTAAATGCTACAGTATGTCTTATTCCTGCTCTGCTGTTATGCTTGTCAATTCGTTTTACTTGAAACATCTGCTATGCCACATTATATTCATTATTGTACTTTTGCAAATTATGCTGTATTCTTGAATTCTTTAACACTTATGGTTGAAAAAAAATAATTCTGAATTGAGGGATATGGAGGCTGCCATATTTATTTCCTTTCAAACAATAACAGTTACCTTGCTATCCTGCTGCTCCTCTGTCTCTAATACTTTTAGCCATAGAACTTGATCTAGCAATGCAGCAGATCAGGCGTTTCTTACATTGTCAGATCAGACAAGTTTAGCTGCATGCTTGTTTCTGGTGTTATTCAGACACTACTGCAGCCAAATAGATCAGCAGGGCTGCCAGGCAACTGGTATTGTTTAAGAGGAAATAAATATGGCAGCCTCCATATCCCTCTCACTACAGTTGTCCTTTAAGAAGAGAGGCACAAAAAATAAATACTAATTTTCTGTATTGATGCAAATTTGAGAAGTGCAAGCAGATTGGAATTGGGTCAATAAAATGCAGTTGGCCTAATTCTAAGTGTCATGTAATTACGGCAAACTTGCATCAGCATGATCAATTAACATCAACCTAAAGGTGCCCAGACAAATCAAATCTGATTGGAGGGTGATCTGTTGGCTACCCCATATACCGCAAAATAGTTTCTGCGCAAATTTAGCATGAAATCTCTTGGGATCTGCCTTGCAACTCTATTTCCCGCATCCCCCCCAAACCCCCCCCCCCCCAGAACAACCCAAATGTTATCCTCCTGTCCCCCTCCCCCAATGCCCCGCTATGTAATCTCACCTGTACCAGCTGCCACGTCTGCTCTGCGCCTGGTCTCACATTACTGAGTCACATGCAAGCATGACAGCATCTCATCCCAAAATGTCATATGATCCTTAAAGAAAAAAGACAACTGTAAACATATGTAACTCTAAAAATTCATAATTCTTTACACTAAGCAAGCAAATGAGGATAACTTCAATGAAGCACATGTGTTACAAAATAAGGCTGTGTTCCCACTAGAGCAGAGAATGGACTTTTTGTCCATCTGCCGCTCATCGCTAAACGGACAGTGAACAGCTGCTATTTTATAAATAGGAGCTTTTTACACTTGTCACAGATCCACGGAATCTATTGCAGCAAGCTGACCGCACTTCTGTGCATTCCGTGATAATACCGGACAGGCGGATGCGTTCCCTCGAATAGCCTATGCGGGAGCGCATCCACCCCAGGCTCCAGCCAAAACACAACGGACCATCAGAGCGGACACTACGCTGTCCACTCCCGCTGGCCGCATGCAGCCCCGGCAATAAGTGGGAACAGAGCTTTCCAGGTAATGACATGCACATATTGTCCACAATCAGAAAAATAGATATCACTTAAATACTGATATTCCCAATCATTAACAGAAAATACCAAAAGGGCAAAATAACAGTGACATACAAATAACAGCAGTAAGCAGATGATGGCATTCATGTGTGGTGGATGTGGTATAACAGCGTACAAAATCCCAAAGCACTGCATGCAGTGCATTACTGCAAAACGTGTTTTAACAGTGAAGCTTATTTTTCATGGATCGTATGCTTCACTGTATGCAACACAACCTGCTGCTAATGTGCTGCATTGTTTTCCCGCTGTCACAGGGACTGACAGGCACACATTACCAGCAATGAACGGCACACATTACCAGCAATAACCGGCACACATTATCACATTTATAAAAGACCTGCAGACATTGCCAAGTGACCTGCAGACATTACCAGTAGCGACCAGCAAACACCAATAGCCTGCATACATTACCATCAATGACCTGCAGACATTACCAGCTAACTTACAGACAATGCAAAATGACCTGCAGGCAGAAAGATAGCCTGCAAACATTGCAATGACCTGTAGACATTACCAGAAATAGCCTGATGACAGGAACCTGCAGGCAGACATTACCGCATTGCCAAATGACATGCACACAATGCCAGGTGACCAGCAAACAGCAATGCCCTGCAAACAGTCAATGGTAGGAAGACCTCATTGACCTGCAGTAATTACCAGCAGACATTACCATCAATGACCTGCAGACATTACCATCAATGACCTGCAGGCAGAAAGGGATAGCCTGCACACATTGCAATGACCTGCAGGCAGACAGAGATGGCCTGCACACATTACCAGCGATAGCCAGGGCTGTGGAGTCGGTACAAAAATCCACCGACTGACTCCTCAGTTTAGGATTCCACCCTCTCCTCGACTCTGACTCCTCTAATTTGCATATTACAATCTGGTTGATTGAAGGTATGTAACATGAAATCCGTCTCTTAACTGCTAACGCTTAGGAATTTTAAAAGACAACTGACGTGAGAGGGATATGTAGACTGCCATATTTATTCACTTTAGTCAGACAAACTAGTCCTTGGTAAAGAGTACTTGTAAAAGGTACAGACCGGAACAAAGAACATGTATCAGGCCCTAGGCAATGTAACTGTGGGTACATGTAAGAATGATGTGCAGGTACTCTGCAGGAGAATGAGGGGATTCTTCCTCTATTACACATTCTTCATGCACAATCTGAACCAGGTTTATGGGTGATAGACAACACCTCTGTGTTCAATGTGCACAACATTCTCAGTGGATTCCCTGCAGCTCTGTGGGGAATACATATGTATAATACTACTGAGTAACAAAGTAAACCTGAGACAGATGAAATTAAAGTTTTATACATACCTGGGGCTTCCTCCAGCCACCTTCAGGATAATCAGTCCCTTGCTGTCCTCCTCCGCCACCTGGATCTTCTGGTATAAAACATTTCTTTTCATCAGTCTCAGGTACCCTTTAATTCAGTCACCAAACCAAATTTTAGCATATCAAATTATTTGATTTCATCAGCAAAGGGAGTGCATACATTTGCATAAATCGGCATCAACGCAAAATTATTTCCATCTCTTTGACCATCTCTATTAGTGACACGGCTACACATCAGGCTTTATTCTTACAGCATAGATGTTATTTAGTATATATGTTACGGCCAGAACCCGAAGTCTGGCCACTTCGGGTTCTGGCCGGTCAGAATGCGAAGTGGCCGGCTCATGCGGCCAAAGTAAGAAATGTGTGTGATTATCGGACTTTGGCCGGCCAGAACGCGTTGTGATTTCACCCGGCCGGCCAAGTCCCGAAGTCCCCCTTACTGCCGGCCAGCTGCTCTCCTCTCCCCACCGCCAGAAATCTCAGCTCCCCTCTCCTCCCCCGCTACTCAGACCTCCGATCAGGGCGACCGCACCAGCGAGGCAGAGAGAGGCAGAGCAGCTGCCAGCTCACGCGAGACCCGCAGGACCCGAACACTTCAATGCAGAAGTGTCATTGAACACTTCCGCATATGAAGTGTATGGGTCCGGGCGGGTAGCGAGTGCGCTGCGCTGCTCTGCCTTTCTCCACCTCTCTGGTCGCCCTGATTGGAGGTCTGCAGCAAAGCTCCCCCAGCCCAGCAAATCACCCCCAGCTATGCAAGGCACCCAGCAAAGCCCATAGCCCCCCCCCCCCCCCCCCGACCATGCATTTCCAGCCATCAAATACCCCCCAGCCATGCATAGCCCCCCAGCAAAGCACCCACAGCCATGCATAGCCCCCCAGCAAAGCACCCACAGCCATGCATAGCCCCCCAGCAAAGCACCCACAGCCATGCACAGCCCCCCAGCAAAGCACCCCTAGCCACGCACAGCCCCCCAGAAAAGCACCCACAGCCATGCACAGCCCCCCAGAAAAGCACCCACAGCCACGCACAGCCCCCCAGAAAAGCACCCACAGCCACCCACAGCCCCCCAGAAAAGCACCTGCATTTATGCATAGCCCCCCAGCAAAGACACCTCCCCGAAGCCATGCACAGCCCCCCAGCAAAGCACCCCCAGCCATGCATAGCCCCCCAGCAAAGCACCCACAGCCACGCACAGCCCCCCAGAAAAGCACCTGCATTTATGCAAAGCACCCAGCAAAGACACCTCCCCGAAGCCATGCACAGCCCCCCAGCAAAGCACCCCCAGCCATGCACAGCCCCCGAGCAAAGCACCCCCAGCCATGCACAGCCCCCCAGCAAAGCACCCACAGCCATGCAAAGTGCCCAGCAAAGCACCCAGAAAAGCCCCCTTCATCTATGACTAATCACCACTGTAATTTGATCTCTCCCCTGTGTCACCTGACTGCCACAGCAGAGCAGCTAATTTAAAAGCACAGGATGTTATCAATATGTCTGCTCCCAAGAAAGCAGGATGTAGACACACTGCCGATTTATTGCAGGATTTGTATCAGCTGTAACTAAGAAATGCTTTTCTTTAAAAAGATTATTATGCTGCATCTTTCAGAGCAGAGAGGAAGTTCCGAGTGCCATTCACGGTGCTGGACAGGACCCAGGATGTTCTGGGATTTGTGCGTTTTGGACTTTGGCCGACTGACTTTGGCCGTTTCTAGAACTGGCCGGCCAATGTCAGAAATTCCCAGCATTTTGGACTTTGGCCGACGTCAAATCGGCCAGTTCTAGAAACGGCCGGCCAATTCTAGAATTGGCCGATTTCTGGTTTTGGCCATAACATATATAAGAGATTCCTGTGTACACATCATTTATACTGTAGTCACAATCAGACATGTATATCTGACTTTAAAAATACAGGGACTGCTTTATTGAAGCAAGTAACAAATTTTGATTGGTTTATTTCATTTTTGTGGACTAAGCACAGCTATTACTGTACAGTGTTCTCCCCAGGCTCTTTTAGCCGGGTGCTCCACCCGGCTGGTTTTGATCAGCACCCGGCTGTCATCGGCTTACATCCTCCTATGCTGTTAGCAAAGTTGTGCAGAGAAGCACCAGCCCTGAATTCTCTCATCTTGCCCCACCCGGCTACTTTTTCATGCCACCCGGCTGGAAAAAAATTCTGGGGAGAACACTGCTGTATATATAAATTTTTTATGATGACTATTTGAGAAATAGAACATTATCATATTTTCTATTTTAATTACAGTTTAAATTCATTAGGAGTCGGAGTCAGTGCATTTTTTCCCGACTCCGACTCCAGGCACCCAAAATTGCTCCGACTCCACAGCCCTGGAGATAGCCAACGGACACTACCACATTGCCAAATGACATGCACATAATGCCAGGTGACCTGAAGGCATAGCCAATGGTAGGCAGACTGCAATGACCTGCAGACATTACCAGCAATGACGGGCAGCAGACAGACAGCGATGGCCTGCACACATTACCAGCCATGACCAACAGACATTAGCCCACATTGCCAAATCACTGCAGGCATTGCCAAATGACCTGCAGGCAAAGCCAATGCCGGTGTACAGAGATTACCAGCAACAACCGGTAGACAGCAATAGCCTGCAGGCGTTGCCAAATGACCTGAAGACATTGCCAGATGACCTGCAGGAACGGCAAAATGACCTGCAAGCATAGTCAATGGTAGGCAGATAGCAATGACAAGCAGACAGTCAATGGCCAGATAACCTGCAGACAACGACGGCAATGACCTGCACATGTTACCAGCAATGACATGCAGACAGCAATAACCTGCAGACATTGTTAATGGTAGGCAGAAAGCAAAGGCTTGCAGACATTAATGGCAATGATCTGTAGACGTTGCCCAGAGACCGGCAGACGTAGTAAATGGTAGGCAGACAGCGATGACCTGCAGACATAGGCCTAATGACCTGCACACATAGCCAGGTGACCTGCAGACAGCAATAAACTGAGGTCACTGGTAGGCAGACAGCAATGACCTGCAAGCATAGTCAATGGTAGGCAGTCAGCAACAACCTGCAGATATTACCATCAATGACCTGCAGGCAGACAGCGCTGGCCTGCACACATTACCTTCAATGACCTGCAGGCAGACAGCGCTGGCCTGCACACATTACCTTCAATGACCTGCAGGCAGACAGCGCTGGCCTGCACACATTACCAGCAATGACCTGCAGGCAGACAGCGCTGGCCTGCACACATTACCATCAATGACCTGCAGGCAGACAGCGCTGGCCTGCACACATTACCATCAATGACCTGCAGGCAGACAGCGCTGGCCTGCACACATTACCAGCAATGACCTGCAGGCAGACAGCGCTGGCCTGCACACATTACCAGCAGACATTACCCCACATTGCCAAATGACCGCAGGAATTGTCAGGTGACCCTGAATGCATGGCCAAATGACATGCAGGCATAGCCAATGGTAGGCAGACAACCTGTAGACATTACCAGCTACAACCAGCAATGACCTGCAGACACTGCCAAATGACCTTCAAATATTACCAATAGCAAGCAGGCAGCAATGACCTGGAGACATTACCAGCGATGCAATGACCTGCAAACCGCAAAAACCTGCAGACATTGACCAAACGACATGCAGACAGCAATGACCTGCAAGCATAGTCAACGGTAGGCAGACAGCAATGACAGGCAGACAGCAATGACCTGCAGACATTACCAGCAACGACCAGCAAACAGCAATGACCTGCAGGCAACACCAGCAATGCAATGACCTGCAGGCAACACCAGCAATGCAATGACTTGCAGGCAACACCAGCAATGCAATGACCTGCAGGCAACACCAGCAATGCAATGACCTGCAGGCAACACCAGCAATGCAATGACCTGCAGGCAACACCAGCAATGCAATGACCTGCAGGCAACACCAGCAATGCAATGACCTGCAGGCAACACCAGCAATGCAAAGACCTGCAGGCAACACCAGCAATGCAAAGACCTGCAGGCAACACCAGCAATGCAAAGACCTGCAGGCAACACCAGCAATGCAAAGACCTGCAGGCAACACCAGCAATGCAAAGACCTGCAGGCAACACCAGCAATGCAAAGACCTGCAGGCAACACCAGCAATGCAAAGACCTGCAGGCAACACCAGCAATGCAAAGACCTGCAGGCAACACCAGCAATGCAAAGACCTGCAGGCAACACCAGCAATGCAAAGACCTGCAGGCAACACCAGCAATGCAAAGACCTGCAGGCAAAACCAGCAATGCAAAGACCTGCAGGCAAAACCAGCAATGCAAAGACCTGCAGGCAAAACCAGCAATGCAAAGACCTGCAGACAAAACCAGCACTGCAAAGACCTGCAGACACCAGCACTGCAAAGACCTGCAGACACCAGCAATGCAAAGACCTGCAGACACCAGCAATGCAAAGACCTGCAGACAACACAAGCAATGCAAAGACCTGCAGACAACACCAGCAATGCAAAGACCTGCAGACAACACCAGCAATGCAAAGACCTGCAGGCAACACCAGCAATGCAAAGACCTGCAGGCAACACCAGCAATGCAAAGACCTGCAGGCAACACCAGCAATGCAAAGACCTGCAGGCAACACCAGCAATGCAAAGACCTGCAGGCAACACCAGCAATGCAAAGACCTGCAGGCAACACCAGCGATGCAAAGACCTGCAGGCAACACCAGCGATGCAAAGACCTGCAGGCAACACCAGCGATGCAAAGACCTGCAGGCAACACCAGCGATGCAAAGACCTGCAGGCAACACCAGCGATGCAAAGACCTGCAGGCAACACCAGCGATGCAAAGACCTGCAGGCAACACCAGCGATGCAAAGACCTGCAGGCAACACCAGCGATGCAAAGACCTGCAGGCAACACCAGCGATGCAAAGACCTGCAGACAGCCCCAGCGATGCAACGACCTGCAGACAGCCCCAGCGATGCAACGACCTGCAGACAGCCCCAGCGATGCAACGACCTGCAGACAGCCCCAGCGATGCAACGACCTGCAGACAGCCCCAGCGATGCAACGACCTGCAGACAGCCCCAGCGATGCAACGACCTGCAGACAGCCCCAGCGATGCAACGACCTGCAGACAGCCCCAGCGATGCAACGACCTGCAGACAGCCCCAGCGATGCAACGACCTGCAGACAGCCCCAGCGATGCAACGACCTGCAGACAGCCCCAGCGATGCAACGACCTGCAGACAGCCCCAGCGATGCAACGACCTGCAGACAGCCCCAGCGATGCAACGACCTGCAGACAGCCCCAGCGATGCAACGACCTGCAGACAGCCCCAGCGATGCAACGACCTGCAGACAGCCCCAGCGATGCAACGACCTGCAGACAGCCCCAGCGATGCAATGACCTGCAGACAGCCCCAGCGATGCAATGACCTGCAGACAGCCCCAGCGATGCAATGACCTGCAGACAGCCCCAGCGATGCAATGACCTGCAGACATCAATGGCAGGCAACCAGCGATGGCCTGTACACAATACCAGCGGCAGACATTATGGCAGGGCCAGGTGACCTCCAGGCATGGTCAATGCAGCCAAGCAGTGATAATCTGCAGAAAACTCCAGCAATGACCTGCAGACATTATCAATGGCAGGCAGACAGTGATGGCCTGCAAACATTACCACATTGCCAGATGGCCTGCAGGCATTGCCAGATGGCCTGCAGGCATGGCCAAACTACCTGCAGGCATAGTCAATGGTAGGCAGACAGCAATGATCTGCAGACATTACCAGCAACGACCAGCAAACAGCAATGCCCTGCAGGCATTGCCAAATGGCCTGTAGGTATTACCAATAGGCAGCAATAACCTGGAGGCATTAAACGCAATGACTGGCAGACAGCAATAACCCGCAGAGATTACCAGCGATGTGATAACCTGCAGGTAGCAAAAGACTGCAGACATTGCCAGGAGACCTGTAGGCACAGCCAAATGACCTGCACACAATGCCAGGTGACCTATAGGCATAGCCAACAGTAGGCAGACAGCAATGATCTGCAGACATTACCAGTAATGACCAGCAGACAGAAATGACATGCAGACAGCAATAACTTGCAGACATTAGCCAAATGACCTGCAGGCATAGTCAATGGTAGGCAGACAGCGATGACCTGCAAGCACAGTCAATGGTAGGCAGCCCGCAACAACCTGCAGATATTACCATCATTGACCTGCAGTCAAATAGCACTGGCCTGCGCACATTACCAGTCATGACCAGCAGATATTACCAGGCCCGGCCCTAGACTTTTTGCCGCCTGAGGCAATTTTCAAAGAAATCGCCGCCCCCCCCCCCAAGCCGTGGGTGTGGGGGGCCGCCCGAGCTGGAGGGGATAGCGGGCAGGAAGGGGGTATTGGGCTTAGCAGCGGGGAGGGGGGTCGGACCCCCCCCTCCCTCGCCTGGGTTCCCCGTCCTCCGCTCCCCTCCAGCTTTAAAAAGTTCCGTGCTGGCTGCAGCTATGTGTAAGAGGCAACGGGCGGGGATCACTCACCTCTTCCTCGTTCCAGGCCAGCCTGCGCTCCACTGACGTCACTTCCTGCTACGCCGCAGGAAGTGACGTCAGTGGAGCGCACGCTAGAACGAGGAAGAGGTGAGCGATCCCCGCCCGTTGCCTCTTACACTCTGTAAGAGTGTATAGAGCGCTCTGTAAAAGAGTACAGCGCTCTATAAAAGAGTCCACTCTGAAGTCCGCAATCTCAAGTCTCCAATACAAAGCCCCTGATGAGTCATATGACGAAACCGGTAGGGCGTGGCCTCGTAGCACGGAGTGGAGACGCAAGACTGGCAGCATAGAGGACGTCCGGAGGTGTTTTTACTATATGCGCATGATTTTATTCAGAAATGTGAGTGCACTACTTTGATCTTATGCATTTTAATAAACATTATTACACTATAGAGGCTTTGTTCTTGAGCCTATTAAGGGAGAAGACTCTGCCAGAGAGAGGAGAGGATTTGATTGTTTATGCGCTGAGAGCTGGTCTATCATACGATCAGCATCTATATCTGGTGAGCCCACAGCTATAACAATTCCATGCACCGGGAGTGTGGTGTATATATTATCAAACACACGGGTGATCAGTTGCATGGGTGGAGGTGTGGTTTACCCGTTTTGAAACAGTATTACGCTATGTATTGTTTTTTGCCCTGAGGAACATACAAGGAGAAGGCTAAAGGAAAGTGAGGTGCCATATACCATATGCCATTTATGCTGATCGTAATTAATCAGCCATCAAATTTGGTGAGCGTGATACCTACCATTTGTATTGGAGACTTGAGATTGCGGACTTCTGAGTGGACTCATATTTAACTCATGCCAAGGAACTGTGTTGTGGGAATCTGAGATTGTGTTAAGGCTGGTGTAGAGCGTTGTACTCAAACAGTTACATACTCTACAGGGTGTCAATACTCACCCAATTGTATAGAGATCCACTCAGCCAATGTGACTGCATTTATCATACTGTGAACTATATTAGTCTGTGCTGAGGAGCGCATATACCACCTGATCCCGATTACCAGCAATAGCATGCAGGTGTTGTCAAATGACCTACACACATTACCAAAGGCAGGCAGTGATGGCCTGCAGACATTACCAGAGATGACCTGGTAGACCTGCAAACATTACCAATGACAGGCAGACAGCAATGATTTTAAAGGAGTCATCAGCGGAAAACTTAATATAAGTGCTACTTACCGGGGGCTTCCTCCAGCCCCAAAGCTTCCAGCATGTCCCTCGCCGCAGCTCTCCCCGCAACTCGCTCCCAATCCTCGGCGATGATGTCAGGGCGACCTCCAGGTCGGCCTGTACTGCACCAGTGGCGCTGTCACTCACCGCCACGTGGGCCGGAGTGGACTGCATAGACGCAGTAGTTCTGCGTCTGTGCAGTCCGCTCCGGCCCACATGGCGGTGGATGACAGCGCCGCTTGTGCAGGCGCAGAACAGGCCGACCTGGAGGTCGCCCTGACATCATCGCAGGGGACCGGGACGGAGCTGCGGCAAACGGCTGCGGGGAGAGCTGCGGCGATGGACATGCTGGGAGCTTGGGGCTGGAGGAAGCCCCCGGTAAGTAGCACTTATTTCATTAAGTTTCCCTGATGACTCCTTTAAAGGGAACCAGAGAGGAACGAGGGGTGAAAAAAGGCAAAGATTTTATACATACCTGGGGCTTCTTCCAGCCCCATAAGACTGAATCACTCCCACGTCGCCGTCCTCAGGCTTCCTGGATCCGCCGGTACCGGGCCCGTCACTTCCGGCGGACGCGGCCAATTGTCCGCATCACAGGGGCTCCCTCCATACATGTACGCATGCGGCTGCGCAGTAAGCAGCCACATGCGTATCTGTATGGGGAGAGCACCCTGTGATGCGGAGAATTGGCCGCGTCCGCCGGCCGACTTGCCGACTCGCGGCAATGACGGGACCCGGTGGCGGCGGATCCAGGCAGCGGGGGACGGCAGCGTGGGTGCGATCCGTGCGTATGGGGCTGGAGGAAGCCCTAGGTATGTATAGTTCATCCTCTCTGGTTCCCTTTAAAGGACTTACGAGGCCAAACTCTGCCCCCAAAACGTAAAAAAAGTTAACTACCTGCATGACTTTGTAAGGCACGGAGGACGCCGTCCGCGCCCTCCATGCCGTTCCGCCTGGTCCCCTCTGTTCAATAGCCCCCCGAAAGGCTGTGACCCCACGGTCCGGGTCAGTATCTGCAGCCTGCATAAAGATGGCCGCCGGAGCTGGCCACGGCTGCGCAGTTCGCATAGCCGCTACTGCGGCTGCGCAGCTCTAGGGCCAACCCCCCGATCCACTTAACAGGCAGCGTGGATCGGAGGGTTGGCCCTAGAGCTGCGCAGTCGCAGTAGCGGCTATGCGGACTGCGCAGCCGCGGCCATCTTTTTGCAGGCTGCAGATACCGACCCGGACCGTGGAGTCGCAGCCTTTCGGGTGGCTATTGAGCAGAGGGGACCAGGCGGAACGGTACGGAGGGCGCGGACGGCGTCCTCCATGCCTTACAAAGTCATGCAGGTAGTTCACTTTTTTTACGTTTTGGGGGCAGATTTTGGCCTCGTAAGACCTTTAAGTAAAATGTCAAGCTACAAGCAGAGAGCATCAACCTACAGATATTTCCAGTGCCAAGTAGCAATGGTGCTTACCCCACCCAACACCATTATGAACCTCCCCTATGGAGTAGTTCATTTTTTTAAATGCAAAAAATACCTTTAAAGAGACTAACGTCAAAAAGATCCCCTGGGGGGTACTCACCCGGGGTGGGGGAAGCCTCCGGATCCTAATGAGGCTTCCCACGCCATCCTCCATCCCACGGGGGTCTCGCTGCAGCCCTCTGAACAGCCGACGACAGGCCCGACTGTAATTTCAATATTTACCTTTGCTGGCTCCAGCGGGGGCGCTGTGGCTGCTTTCGGCTCAGAAATAGACGGAAATACCTGATCTCCGTCGGGTCCGCTCTACTGCGCAGGCGCCGGAGACTTGCGCCTGCGCAGTACAGCGGACCCGACGGCGATCGGGTATTTCCGCCTAATTCGGAGCCGACAGCCGTCAGAGCGCCTGCGCAGGAGCCAGGAAGGTAAATATTACGTCACGGCTGTACGGAGGGCTGCAGCGAGACCCCCGAGGGACGGAGGACGGCGTGGGAAGCCTCATTAGGATCCTGAGGCTTCCCCCACCCGAGGTGAGTACCCCCCAGGGGACGTTTTGCCGTTACAGTTCCTCTTTAACCCTCCTGGCGGTAAGCCCGAGCTGAGCTCGGGGTAAGCCGCCGGGAGGCACCGCTCAGGCCCCGCTGGGCCGATTTGCATAATTTTTTTTTTCCTGCACGCAGCTAGCACTTTGCTAGCTGCGTGCAGTGTCCGATCGCCGCCGCTACCCGCCGATCCGCCGCTACCCGTCGCGCCGCAGCCGCCCCCCCCCCCAGACCCCGTGCGCTGCCTGGCCAATCAGTGCCAGGCAGCGCCGTGGTGTGGATCGGAGTCCCCTTTGACGTCACGACGTCGATGACGTCGGTGACGTCATCCCGCCCCGTCGCCATGGCGACGGGGGAAGCCCTTCAAGAGATCCCGTTCTTTGAACGGGATCTCTTGATCTCCGATCGCCGGCGGCGATCGGAGGGGCTGGGGGGATGCCGCTGAGCAGCGGCTATCATGTAGCGAGACCTCGTCTCGCTACATGAAAAAAAAAAAAATTTTTTTTAAAAAACGTATTTGCTGCCCCCCTGGCGGATTTTGTCAAACCGCCAGGAGGGTTAAGGGCTGGTTCAGACGGACGCTTGCGGAGCGTTTACCGCAAGCGTTCGGACCGTCGCGGTAAACGCTCCTATTCAAGTGAATGGGAGCGTTTACACCAAGCTTTTGCGCGCTTTTACCCGAACGCGGCGTTCGGGTCCCGATTTTCGAGAGCGTTCGGGCTGCCCCTGGAAGCAACATGTAGCTTCCAGGGAGCGGCCAACCGCGACGGCTAATGTTCCCCTACGGGGAAAAAAAAAACGCAACCGCATCACGACGCGACCGAAGGCTACTGAAAGCCTGACCGCGCAGCCGCCGCAACGCCCCCAGACGCGACGCTACGCAGACGTCCGTCTGAACCAGCCCTAATGTGTAAAAGCACTAAATGACAGGCAGCTACCAGTGGAAAAACGATACCAATGACAGGGCAATAAAGGTAACCATATATCTAGCGATGATGGGCAGATTTGACCAAGAGAAATCTTTCTCTAATCAAATTTGATTAGAAAGATCTGTTGGCTGCCCATACACCGCTGGCTAATTCCTAATCAATTTCATGCTGGAATCGATCTGGAATCGGCCTTGTGATGCTGCATCCGACCACCTCAACGCCATCCCACGAATGTTTAATGTCCCCTCGGTGCCCAGTGCAAGTGGTACATTACCTGTCCGTGGCCTCCATTTGTCCCCCGCTGGCTTCCAGGTGCACTCTGTTCTCCATATACGTGCGCCAAGTGGTTGCCTAGTAATGTGGCCGCATGTGTGACGTCTGATGTCATACGCCTGCCCTTTCTAGGCAACTACTTAAGGGGCGAGTATGTAGAGTGGAGAGCACCCGGAGCAAGGACAAGTGGATGCTGCAAACAGGTAATGTACAACTTGCACTGGACATCAGAGGGACATTTAACATTGGGGGGGGGGGGGGGGGGAAAGCGCCAGGGGCTTTGTCGCATTCATCAATCGTCCCAAAATTGCACGCCATTACCGCCGTGCACCTGATCCAGCAAGCCATCCCAACATCTTGCAGCATGTGCAATCCACTTATGCAACCAATTTAGTCCTGCAATTGGTCACATTGTCGGTTGTGCATGCACTTGGCAGCAGCGATTTTCATCAGATTCGATTATAATTGAATTGGATGGTCAATCTCCCGCCAAGTCACCTGATGTATGGCTACCTTAACAGAACAAGCAGATAACACTAACATAACAATGACCTGCAGGCATTACCAATGGCAGGCAGATAGCAATGATTAAAAAATAAATTTCAAGAGAGAGGCAAGACAGCAATGACCTACAAATATTTCCACTGGCAAAAAGACAACAAGCAGACCAATAACACGTACAAAACATACAGAAATTGCCAATGGCAAACGGACAGTAATTACTGTTAAAGGATACCTTAGCCAATATCAAAATATAAAAATGGGGAGCAGGCATGTGTAGGAGGCTCTAAACCACTGCTCCCCCTGTTCTCCTCCGTAATGGTGTAACGTCCCCCCAAAGCTACTTCCAGATAAGTGAACACTGCGCGCAGGCGCTGCCTGGTGACATGCGTCCTTGATCACGTGGCCAGGAGTGCTCTGCACATGCTCACTATGAAGTAGTTCCTTAGTGCGCATGTGCAGAGCGCTCCCGGCCACGCGATCAAGCATGCACAACGCCTGCTCAGTGTTCACCTACCCTCCCGTCCCAGAAGTAGCTTCAGGGGACATTACACTACAACGGAGAGGGACGGAGGAGAAAGGGTGAGCGGTGGGCGTAAGCAGAGCCTCCTACACATGCCTGCTCCCCTGTTTTTACATTTTGACTGAGATGTCCTTTAAAAATAAAATACTAGCAATCAACAAATGGCAATGGAATTCAGATGTTACCAAATACAAGCATTTATCAGCAATCTAGACAGAAAAGCAACATAGCTATGAAGCTATTACGCTAAACCGTACACTTTAAACTACTAGCAACCGCTTAAAGAGAACCTGAGGTGGTTCGGGGGGGAGATGGGACACAGAGGCATGTTCTTTGCCTCATGACATGCCTCTGTGTCCCCACACCACCACTGCTCTGCCCCCTCACTGCCACGCTATGGACCCCCAAGATTAGCAACAATATTTGTTGCAGGCTCAGAGGTAAAAAAAAGGGAAGAGGAATTCCCTGTTCAAAACAGCTGCCAGGGGCATTCCCCGGCCGCTCTCCCGCCTCCCTGCATGCTATGAGAGGGACACAGTCTCTCAGTGCAGCGTTGTGACCTATAGGTAGTGAAAGTGGGCTACTGCAGCCCACGGGAGCAGCGTTTTTTGCGGCTACCTGATCCACTCAGCCCCGCACACTTTGTGTTCCCTATGAGGTTTCATGCTGGGTCCCTGAAAGACAACTAGCAGCATATACACATCCAATTTTGACTGGCCAATAACTAGCCAAATTTAACTCCTCCATGCAGAATGAAGGATTCATTTTGATTAGACTTCCCTCCACCCGGCTGAGTGCAGCCTTAGCAGCAGGATTTACTACACAGCACTCAGGGGCATAGCTAAAACTCATAGGGCCCCATTGCAAATTTTGATTGGGGCCCTCCCCCCCAAAAAATTAATTATGCACCTTTGTGTCCCGTCCCCTGCATCAGTTTTAGGTAGCTAGAGGTGCCCCAAGTAATTAGGTAGCCCCCCCAGTATTAGGAAGCCAGTGTGCTTTCCCCCTAGTACAGGTAGCCAGGGTGCTTCCATGGCCAGATTCGTATTTATGTACGCCGAAGGCCCGCTGTTAGCAGCTGCCCCCCAAATAACGTCTTCCTCACCAAACCCTTACACCCCACTGTTCCAGCACTGGGACCCTCTCTGGTTGATTAGTTTGCTTGTGTGAACACGGCCTTAAGCAGGTGTGTTTATACTGGGCATGCACAAGTAAGATCTGCACATGCGCAGTAGAACTAAAGTACTCGTGCGCTGCTTTTTTCCTCCATGCAAAAGCACTTCAATTGTGACATATACGTACCTCAATTGTGCATGCCCAGTACAAATACGCTTGCTCAGTGTGAGGGTTGCACACTGGGGAAACCCATTGGACCACAGAGGGACCCAGCACAGGAACTGCGTATACAGAAGGAGGCAGTTAGAACTGAGGGATGTCAATTAGGCTGCTGGGTTCCCCAGGCCACACCCAATGTGAATACATTTCCTTGGAGCATCTGCAGAGTATTTGTAGCGGAGTGCACTCACCTATCCGCCCAGCACGCTTCTCCTTCAGTCTGTATGCTTCATCCTCCTGGCCACCTCATCTCCATGACCTGGTGGCATGTGCATAACTCTTGTGCCGCTGGGTCACGCTGATGAGGTGCCTGCTAGGATGAAGATGGAAGCACACAGATGAGAATGAGGCAAGTGCACTCTACTGCGAACACTCTGCAGAAGCTCCAGGTGACACTAATAACATTGGGGCAGATCGGAGGGGTTGTCCAACTGACTCTGGGTACCTGACTGGGGGAAAACTCAATACTGTGAGGATGGGCATGCTGGAAGCTGTAGTACCACTATGTAGGCAGAGGGGCATGCTGAGAGCTGTGTTCCCTCTATGGGGGGGGGGGCGGAGGGGGGGGGAGCAGCATGCTGGGAGCTGAGGCCCCTCTATGGAGGGATCAGAGCATGCTGGGAACTGTAGTCTCTCTTTTGATGGAAGAAGGAGGGGGCAAGCTGGGAACTGTGGTATCTCTATGGAGAAGAGAGCGGGCATGATAGAAGCTGTGGCGCCTCTGTGGAGGAGAAGGGGGCATGCTGGGAGCTGTGTTCCCACTGTGGAGGAGAAGGGGCATGGTGGGAGCTGTGGTCCCTTTATGGATAAGGGGACATGCTTTGAGTTGTGGTCCCTCTATGGAGAAGGGGGCATGCTGGGAGTTGTGGTCCCTCTATGGAGAAGGGGGCATGCTGGGAGTTGTGGTCCCTCTAGTAAGGAAAAGGGGGCATGCTGGCAGTTGTGGTCCCTCTATGCAGGAAAAGGTGGCGTGCTGGGAGTTATGGTCCCTCTATGAAGGAAAAGGGGGTATGCTGGGAGTTGTGGTCCCTCTATGAAGGAAAAGGGGGCATGCTGGGAGTTGTGGTCCCAATATGGAAAGGGGCATGCTGGTAGTTGTGGTCCCTGTATGGAGAAGGGAGCATGCTGGAAGTTGTGGTCCCTCTATGGAGAGGGAGGGGCATGTTAGGAGTTGTTGTCCCTCTATGGAGGAGGAGGCATGCTGGGAGTTGTGGTCCCTCTATAGAGAAAGGGGCATGCTGGGGGTTGTGGTCCCTCTACGGAGAGGGGGTAGTTTGCTGGGAATCTACAGTGCCGATGAATACTTAAAGGAAAAGATCAACTGTCTGAGAAAAATAATAAATACCGTATACAAATGGACTAATTATAACTTCCATTTTTTGAGATATGTTATTGATATCTTTGTGATATATAATGATTGTACCAGAACCCCCACTGTCTGTGTTTTCTCATTTTTAAGTGATTTTAAATTTTATTGTGTTAAGGTGCATTTAATAAAGATTTATACATGGAAGTTATAGCTAGTCCCATTTGTATATTATTTTTTCTTAGACAGATGATCTTTTCCTTTAAGTATTCATTGTGTTGTGTACTTCTGCTGAGACACTTATTATGGTGTAATAATACTGTTTTAGACCTATTTTTTGTGTCTTCTACAGTGTCGATGTCTGCAGAATAATGCCCAAAACCGGCCACCTAATGTTATGAGGTGGAGGGTAGTGTACACGCCTGCAGGGTCACACCAGCAGACGGCATTAACAGCCCAGGGGTCAGATCCTTCAATGGACTGGGGAAAGCTTCACTCTGCTTCTCCCGATGTGAGCTCCATTCCCATCATCACTCCTCCCTCCCCTCCCCCGCGCTTTGCTGTCCAAAGAGAGGGGGGAAGGTACAAGCAGCAGCCCGAATTGTGCATTCACAGACTTGAGCGAGACCTCGCTATACGGTCACACACAGTGTAGGAGGGACGCTGTAGCCACTAATACTAAACTAGGGAGGAGCACACTGCACAGAACTGCCTCGCACAGATGCCAGCGAACGCCGGGAGACTCAGAGCTGCTTCCAGCAACTAGAGAAGCAATCGCAGCCAAATGTAACAAACAAAAGGCGCCAAAAGATACTTTGTATTCCTGGAAAATGTATTTGAGAAAACCTAGCGTCTCACCACAAATGCACGCCGCTCCTCTCTTGCCGACAATCAGCGCTGTTCTTGTTCTATGGAGCGCGGCCGGCGGGAAATGCAGCTATTTATGGGCAGGGCAGGTGATTTTCGCGCCATTTCTTGCCGGCCAATCAGGTGGCAGAAGCAGACCAGCGGTTTAGGAAAAAAAAAAGTTTTGAAACTACTTTTGAAGGTGATTGTCTAAATCTTACTCTGTTCATCAACAGAGTTCTGTAAATATGATATAAATATATATTATATAAAAAGGACATTGAAACTTGAAAGGGAAAAAAAAACACAGCTAGGCGTTTATAATAAGCCCCGCCCACCGTCAGTCGTGCCTTCTTTTCTGGATAGACGGCTATGGGCTGTGTGTGAAATGTATCATTAGAGTTAGATGGACCAGGCCTACGAACAAGCATTACCTGATGCATTTTCCTGCCCACAAAATGCATGATGGGGTGAACGAGAGTTCAAACGATCGCGGCTCTTTGCTAGGGAAATGTCAAGAATCTTAAAGATCCGCCATGACCGTTATTATCGTCGCACATTGCAAACTGTCATTCATCTAGCTGCACCCGCGTACACGCGGTGCCTGATCATGGAAATGAACGTTCATCGTACATAAAAAAAACTGGTCGGGGGAAAAATCGTTAGCAAAGACGCATGGGTACACAGCTTAAAGGCCTATTCACACCTGAGCGGCAATTTGTAAAAAACGCTATACATTGTAGCAAATGGCAGTGTTCTCACTGCCGCGTTTGCGGTTAGCGTTAACCGCAAATGCGATGCATGCAGCAGTTTGCCTGCGATTTGCGTTTAGCGATTGTGAATAGCGTGCAAAGGACGCTAATCGCGATCGCGCCCAAACCGCCGCAGTGTCCAGTGATTTTTCCATGTTAATCGCGGGAAAATCACTCCCGCAATCGCCGGCGTTTTGCGATTATAGGTGTGAACGGGCCCTTTGGGCACTTTTCCACTGCCAACGTTTTGCAATCCGATCACTAGCAGATCGCATAACGCTAATAACAGCTAAAACAAATTGAAAACAGTAGCAAACTTTCCATTAGTGAAATCCGTTTGTGAAACATTTTGCGAACATTTTTCTCATGAGCGCAATTGTTGCCCTGACATGTTTTCTGTGCAATTCAGCTCTTATACTTTGCACAGGAAAATCGCATAGCAATTACACCGCTATGAGATTTTCCCAGTGATCGGGGGTGCGATCCTTTGGGTGTGCAGCACAATTGCGTTGTGTTTTTGCGAAAATTTGCTGAATCGCGGGGAAAATCGCATGGCAATGTAATGCTATGTGATTTTATTAGTACATAGCAAGGAAATGAGCAGCGCTACTTAAAAACAGACTAGTGCCTACCTGCAAAAGAGTGCAAGCCCCACTTGTGGGGTCGAATACACACCGAGCATACACATGACCTGTCTACCACTAGAGGAGGATGTTGGTTTCCATTAACAGCTTGCATGCAACCTATTAAGTACTCGTCCCTCCCACTGCGAAGAAGTCAATCCTCCATGGGAGGGGCCTAACACTAACTAAATCCTAACCTATGTATATGCATAGCCTGGGTGCGGCTAATCAAATAAAATTGAAAATTGCGCAAAAGGTGGATCAGCGCAACACCAGGCCGCCTCCGAATGGCCTCCATCAGAGATGCGCTGAGCCCCCCCAGTTCCGCACCCAGGCTATGCATATACATAGGTTAGGATTTAGTTAGTGTTAGGCCCCTCCCATGGAGGATTGACTTCTTCGCAGTGGGAGGGACGAGTACTTAATAGGTTGCATGCAAGCTGTTAATGGAAACCAACATCCTCCTCTAGTGGTAGACAGGTCATGTGTATGCTCGGTGTGTATTCGACCCCACAAGTGGGGCTTGCAATCTTTTGCAGGTAGGCACTAGTCTGTTTTTAAGAAGCGCTGCTCATTTCCTTGCTATGTACTAATGTAATTCGTTTTTGGTCAGCTGCTCCCACTTAACAGCCATGCTTTTGGTGTATATGCAGAGCTTCTGTTTGGGTTCAAGGTGCGTTTGTAGTTCCTATGTGATTTCATTGTGCAAAGTATAGGAGCTGGATCACACAAAAAACATGGCAGGACGACAATTGCGCTCACGAGATAATTGTGACACAAACGGATCGCACTACTGGAAATGATTGCTACTGTTTTTCCTTGGTTTTAGCTGTGCTTAGCGTTATGCCATCTGCTAGCGTTCGAATCACAAAACGCTGGCAGTGGAAAAGGGCCCTTAAGCTACGTACCTACGTTGCATTTTCTGTGAACGATTTTTCCCACAATCAATGATCATTTCTGCGGTGTGTGTGCGTGATGAGGCAAAGTGGTTTGCAATACAAAGTAGTTTGCAATACATGGTGATAACGACTGACACAGCGGATCAGATCTTTAAGGTCCCTAACTAACACATAGGGGTCATGGCTGCAGCGGTCGCCTATGCGAGTGGGCCCCTGAGGGGCCCGCTCATCCTCCTGATGTGCTGCATGAGGGGAGGCAGCGGCACGCACACAAGCAGTGGCTGAGGGGTCATTAGGAGCCAGCAGCGCATGTACAACTTACTTCTTCCTGTCCTGCGTTCCAGCTCACAGTAACAGCACCATTACTGTGACATGGAACGGAAGAACAGGAAGAAGTAAGTACATCCAGCGTGTGGATCCCGGCAAAGCGATATTATACTGTGTTATACTGGGTTATACTGTGCATGCGAGGCCCTATCAACTCTCCCGGCAAGGGTGGAGCGTGCGCAGCCTGACTGCACCAACTGGCCCTGACTGGAGGAACGTCTGGGGCGAATTGCTGATGATCCTGGAGGCTGAGAACGACATCGAGGGAGCGACCAGCCTAGAGGGGACTGGAGGGAGCCCCAGGTATGTATCATTTTTTTCTCCTCCCTCCCCCATCTGAGGTACCCTTTAGGCTGATTTCACACTATAAACCAGCATTAGCAGTGCGTTGCGTACGACACACTTGATCGCACTGTCAAAGACAGGCCTTCAGGGAACAGCACCACGCTATTGCGCGGCGTTCCCTGTCTGCCCACTGGCCAAGCAGGAAGTGATGCGCACTTGCCGTCAGTTCCTGCTTTGAGTATGCAGAAGCGTATTGTTAAAATACACGTTGTTAAAATCCACGCGTTGCCATAGACTAACATGACTTCCCGGGGCCAACGCAGATTACCGCAGGTCGACGCATCACCGCACCGTTAATGTAGTTCTGGACATGTGTCGGGGATGCGGCGAAAATGTCATTTCTGTCGTGCCATACTGCGGAAGTGTGAAAGTCTCCATAGACTTTCAATACCCGGGTGTGCGGTGCGGCAAAAAAAAACGCACCGTGCCGCTGTGAAAGAACTCTTAAAGGTGGCCACTAAAAACACACCACATAATTGAAGTAGTAAGTTTATTCAATTAAATCGTTGTATCAAAAAGTCAAATGAAATGTTTCCATCGATCAATGGATCTCAATCAGTGGCGTAACAATCACACCCTGCAGACCTGCAATCTGAGTGGATGCGGACCGTTCCAGTAGGCACAGTGCCAGATATACATCCTATGGCTATTGGGAGGTGGGCCTTTTTCTTTTTTTTCCTCCCCGCCCTCTCCTTGGGAACTTCTTCTGTGCTCCTCCTATTCTTGCAGATAGGCACAGCAGTGGTGCATGGTTCTGATTATGCTAGACTCAGCATATCGCCCCTTCCCCAGAGTTGGCTCTTCTTCCCATCCTACACAGCTGCCACCCAATTTCCTTACCTTGGTCCTGAGTCTTTTCTTCAAGTTTGTGGCGCAGGCTGGAGATGCCGAATGGCTAATACAACTGCAGCTAAATTATTTTATTTAAAGGGTTCCCGGGACGATCCATACCTTACAGAGTGTCCACGAGGCTTCTTATGTGTCCTCATAACATCTGCGGCAGCTCAAATCTGTCTCCCCTCTGTGCTCAAGCTGTGGCTCCCATTTACTGCTCCAGCTGGATCCGGTTAGAGTGGGGTGCGTTCTCCATCCCCTCTGAATGCCTTCTTAGACTGTGCTCCTGAATGGCTGTGACCAACAGCCCTGACCAGGAATGTCCTGGGCATGTGCGGTTCCAAATTTGTTTTAACCATGCTCCCTATTGCGGCTTCTGCACACAGTCTTGTAGGAGTATGCCCAAAGAGGGAGCACAGACTGGATGGAGCATGCTTTGATTGGATGGAGCAGCTTCGACTTGAGCCGTGAATGGAAGGCATAGCCAAACCACAAGGGGGAGGCCACAGAAAGTGAGGGACCATGGATATCTCAATCCATACATAAACTACAGTGGGATGCGAACGTTTGGGCAACCTTGTTAATTGTCATGATTTTCTTGTATAAATCATTGGTTGTTACGATGAAAAATGTCAGTTAGATATATCATATAGGAGACACACACAGTGATATTTGAGAAGTGAAATAAAGTTTATTGGATTTACAGAAAGTGTGCAATAATTGTTTAAACATAATTAGGCAGGTGCATAAATTTGAACACCACAAAAAATAAATTAAATCAATATTTAGTAGAGCCTCCTGTTGCAGAAATTACAGCCTATAAATGCTTCCTGTAAGCTCCAATGAGAGTCTGAATTCTGGTTGAAGGTATTTTGGACCATTCCTCTAGTTCATTCAGGTTTGATGGCTTCCAAACATGGACAGCTCTCTTTAACTCACACCCAGGGCCGGCCTTTGACCTGAGCGACCGGTGCGATCGCTCAGGGCGCCGGCTTCCAGGGGGCGCTCCTCTCCCCTGGCTGCGTGTTTTTGCGGCCCCGGCTGGGTACTCCCTCTCCGCCCCCTGGTGCCGCTGCTGGGGGTGATGTGCGTGCGCCGTGATGGAGGGGGGAGCCGCGGGGAGGGCAGCCCGACCTCTCCCTCCCTTCCTCTCTGGGCCACCCTCTGTGCTCAGTGCTCCCCCCTCCGATGCAGACTGCAGCAGAAAGAACTCACCTCCCTGGTTCCGATCGCCGGCGCCTCTCACTTGCCGCTGGTATCTTCTACATTAGTTACTGATGCACACTAAACTTCCTGCTTAACAGGAAGTTTAGTGTGTATCGGTAAACTATGTAGATAGAAGAGAGTAGACCAGCGGCAAGTGAGAGGCGCCGGCGATCGGAACCAGGGAGGTGAGTTCTTTCTGCTGCAGTCTGCATCGGAGGGGGGAGCACAGAGGATGGCCCGGAGAGGAAGGGAGGGAGAGGTCGGGCTGCCCTCCCCGCGGCTCCCCCCTCCACTATGCGGGGGGGCACCTACCTACCTTATACTGGGGGCAGCTACCTATCTAACCTATACTGGGGGCAGCTACCTATCTAACCTATACTGGGGGGCACCTACCTAATCTAACCTACGCTGGGGGGCAGCTACCTATCTAACCTATACTGGGGGCGGCTACCTATATAGCCAATACTGGGGGCACCTACCTATACTGGGGGGCACCTACCTACCTAACCTATACTGGGGGGCAGCTACCTATCTAACCTATACTGGGGGCAGCTACCTATCTAACCTATACTGGGGGCACCTACCTATCTAACCTATACTGGGGGCAGCTACCTATCTAACCTATACTGGGGGCAGCTATCTAATATATACTGGGGGCAGCTACCTATCTAACCTATACTGGAGGGCACCTACCTATCTAACCTATACTGGGGGGCAGCTACCTATCTAACCTATACTGGGGGTGGCTACCTATATAGCCAATACTGGGGGCACTTACCTATACTGGGGGGCAGCTACCTATCTAACCTATACTGGGGGGCAGCTACCTATCTAACCTATACTGGGGGCGGCTACCTATATAGCCAATACTGGGGGCACCTACCTATACTGGGGGGGCAGCTACCTATCTAACCTATACTGGGGGGCAGCTACCTATCTAATCTACACTGGGGGGCAGTTACCTATCTAATCTATACGGGGGGCACCTACCTATCTAATCTATACTGGGGGGCAGCTACTTATCTAACCTATACTGGGGGCACCTACCTATCTAACCTATACTGGGGGCAGCTACCTATCTAATCTATACTGGGGGCATCTACCTATCTAATCTATACTGGGGCAGCTACCTATCTAACCTATGTTGCAGGTACCTACCTATCTAACCTGTACTGGGGGCACCTACCTATCTACCTACACACTACTAAGCCCCCCCCCCCCATTAGTGTATGTGTGTGGTGCGCTCACACGCGAAGAGGATGAATGGGGGGGGGGGCACCAAAATCTGGTTCGCTCAGGGCGCTGTGAAACCTAAGGCCGGCCCTGCTCACACCACAGATTTTCAATTATATTCAGGTCTGGGGACTGAGCTGGCCATTCCAGAACGTTGTACTTGTTCCTCTGTATGAATGCCTTAGTGGATTTTAAACAGTGTTTAGGGTCTTTGTTGTAATGAGCGCAGCCGCGGCGGATTGCGTTGCCACCGCGGCTGCCTCTGGGCCCCTGTCCGTCCCTCCGTCGTCTAGGACGCCGGGGACGGAACTACCTTCTTGCTGTAAGGTCGCTGTCTCGCGCGGGGCCTTTATCCTGGGAGAGCGCTCGTCAGCTGACCGGCTGGTCAGCTGACAGTGGAGGAGACTCACGGCGCCCCGGATTGACTGCAGCAGGGGGCGTGCCAGTGAGGTCTCTTCTGCTTCTTAAGCCTTCGGCTTTTAGTCTGGCGCTGTCTGTTGTCGTGAACGCTAGTGTGTTAGCGCTCAGACCAAGCTTAGGATTACTGTGTCATTACTGTGTTATACTTTAGACCAGTTCCAGGGTGTTGAGACCAGGGACCTCACACCCAAGCTTTGGGTTACTGTGTCATTACTGTGTTATACTTTAGACCAGTTCCAGGGTGTTGAGACAAGGGACCTCACACCCAAGCTTAGGGTTACTGTGTCATTACTGTGTCATACTTTAGACCAGTTCCAGGGTGTTGAGACCAGGGACCTCACACCCAAGCTTAGGGTTACTGTGTCATCAATGTGTTATACTTTAGACCAGTTCCAGGGTGTTGAGACCAGAGACCTCACACCCAAGCTTAGGGTTACTGTGTAATTACTGTGTTATACTTTAGACCAGTTCCAGGGTGTTGAGACCAAGGACCTCACACCCAAGCTTAGGATTACTGTGTCATTACTGTCTTGTCTGTTAGACTAGATCCCAGGTGTGATGCTAAGGATTTTACACCTAGACTAGGATATTGCTTTATTGCTTCTGTTATCTGTTAGTCTAGTTCCCGGGTGTTGATGCCAAGGACTTCACACCTAGACTAGGAGATTGTATTGTTTGGATTTCTGTGTATGACTCTTGGCTAACTACTCTGACTCTAATCCTGCTTTCTGATCTTGTACTTCCGCCTGTCTGTCTTCTAGTTGCTGAAACTCTGCTTGATTACCGATACTTACCTCTCTGTTGCCGAGCCTTGCCTGTCAGACTACTCTACTCACCAGTGGGCCCTCGCCGCCGGTGAAGTTGTTCTTTAGTGCAGTTCTGTTTGTGTCTCAGGTTATCACTTGCCTGCAGTATTGTCTGAATCACCCGCTCCTCGGGAGATTCTATTCCAGTTTCAGTATCCCCAGCTTGCTGGGGTTTGTACTTTATTATACGGACGGCCTGTGTATCTTTAGTACCTCACCAGCACCTTTGTAGAGGTCTAGCCTTTATTAGGTTCAGCTAGTGCCAGCCTGCTTCTCTGTAGGGGCCTAGTCTGCGTGGTCTGAGGTGCATCAGCTCCACTGATGAACACCTGTTATGTATTTACTATCCTCACCTGCTCCACTGGTGAGGTATAGCTTGTGTTTTTGGTACCTTCTCAGCTCTCCTGGAAGGTTTAAACAAAGCGTTCTAAGTCATTCGTGTCACCTTTCCAGTTCCACTGGAAAGGCCTAGGGTAGCTTCTTGCTGCCAGTTAAGCTAGCTCTGCTGATAGGACTAGTTTACTATCTGGTGTATGTCTGTTATTATCTGTCTGATTGGTTCTTGTCTCTCGCCGGCACCCCTGGCAGAAACTAGCTAAACTACCACCGTATTCTCTGTCTGTAACCTTCCCAGCCTCACTGGGGAGCCTATTGTCTATCCGTCTTGTTTGTATCCAGATTGTTCCTTACCAACTCCTTTGGTAAGGTCCTGTAAAATCATTGAAGTTACGGTTGCACCAAACACTACACACTCTGATCTTGGTCTTGCTATACTGGTATTATTGGTGATTCTGCGGATCACACATAATCGAATATAGCGTCTGCATTGTTGGTGATTCCGCAGATCACCAATAATCAGACGTCTGAGTTGTGGCACTCAACCGTCACAGTTGTCTTGTTGTAGAATCCAGCCCCGGCACAGCTTCAGCTTTGTCACTGATTCTTGAACATTGGTCTCTAGAATCTGCTGATACTGAGTGGAATCCATGCGTCCCTCAACTTTAACAAGATTCCCAGTCCCTGCACTGGCCACACAGCCCCACAGCATGATGGAACCACCTCCATATTTTACTGTGGGTAGCAGGTGATTTTCTTTGAATGCTGTGTTTTTCCTCCATGCATAATGCCCAAATAACTCAATTTTAATTTCATCAGTCCACAGCACCTGATTCCAAAATGAGGCTGGCTTGTCCAAATGTGCTTTAGTGGCTTTGTTTGTGCTGTGGGTGGAGAAAAAGCTTCCTCAGCATCACTCTCACATACAGCATCTCTTTGTGTAAAGTTTGCCAAATGGTTGAACGATGCACAGTGACTTACTCTGCAGCAAGATGATGCTGTAGGTCTTTGGTGCTGGTCTGTGAGTTGACTCTGACTGTTCTCACCACTCATCGCTTCTGTTTATCCAAGATTTTTCTTGGTCTGCACTTCGAGCCTTAACTTGAACTGAGCCTGTGGTCTTCCGTTTCCTCAATAAGTTCTTAACTGTGGAAACAGACAGCTGAAATCTCTGAGGCAGCTTTCTGCATTTTTCCCCTAAACCATGATGGTGAACAATCTTTGTCTTCAGGGCATTTGAGAGTAGTTTTGAGACCCCCATGTTGCTGCTCTTCAGAGAAATTTAAAAGAGGAGGGAAACTTACAATTGACCCCCTTTAAATACTCTTTCTCATAATTGGATTCACCTGTGTATGTAGGTCAGGGGTCACTGAACTTGTCAAGCCAATTTGAGTTCCAATAATTAGTTCTAAAGGTTTTGGAATCAATAAAATGACAACAGTGCCTACATTCAAGTACCTGCCTAATTTTATTTAAACAATTATTGCACACTTTCTGTAAATCCAATAAACTTCATTTCACTTCTCAAATATAACTGTGTGTGTCTCCTATATGATATATTTAACTGACATTTTTCATCATAACAGCCAATGATTTATACAGAAATATCATGACGATTAACAAGGTTGCCCAAACTTTCGCATCCCACTGTATGTATGTATATATATGTATCTTTACTTGTATTACTAGATGTCATGACTGTACAGTGTCTTGAACTTCTCATGGATATATGTTCCCCAATATTTGTTTTGTACTATGTACAGTGCTACAGAAGATGTTGGCGCTATGTAAATAAAAAATAATAATACAGGTAGTCCCAGGTTAACAAACAAGATAGGGACTGTGGGTTCGTTCTTAACATGAATCCATTCTTATGTCGGAATGCTGTTCCACCTAAGTTCCCTATACCTCCTCTGTGCCCTCCTTTGCCTCCAGTGTCCCCCTCTGTGCCCCCTATGCCTCTTCTGAACCCTCCTTTGCCTCCAGTGTCCCCCTCTGTGCCATCTGTTCCCTCCTTTGCCTCCAGTGTCCACCTCTGCCTTCATTGTGTCCCTCTATTTGCCTCTTTCTATCCCCATTTGTACCTCCTTGTGCTTCCTTGTTTCCCCTTGTGCCTCCATTGTGTCCCCCTGTACATTATTATGCCCCCTTGTACCTCCTCTGTGTCCCCCGGTACATTATTATGCCCCCCTGCACCTCCGTTGTGTCCAACTGTACATTATTATGCCCCCCTGTGGCTGCTTCATGTCCCCCGTGCCTGCTTCGTGCACCCCTCTGCATCCTTCATGTCCCCCTATGCCTGATTTGTGTCTCCCTGTGCCTCCTTTATGCCCCCCTGTGCCTGCCTTGTGCCCCCTTGTGTCTGCTTCGTGCCCCCCTGTGCATCATTCATGTCCCACTGTGCCTGCTTCGTGCCCCCCTGTGCCTTCTTCATGTCCCTCTGTGCCTTCTTCATGTCCCCCTGTGCCTGCTTCGTGCCCCCCTGTGCATCATTCATGTCCCACTGTGCCTGCTTCGTGCCCCCCTGTGCCTTCTTCATGTCCCCCTGTGCCTGCTTTGTGGCCCCGCTGAGCATCCTTCATGTCTGCCTGTGTTTGCTTTGTATCCCGATGGCCTTTGATCTGCCTCTGTGTCCCCTACCTCTTGCCTCCCTGTCCTGCGCTCATTGAGTTTATGGGAGATGTAATCTACTCACCTCCACGCTGGAGTCCATCGCAATTTTTTTCGGGCTTGCAGGACACAAGATGGGGTCGGACAGAGGCACAAGGGTAGTCCCCGGCGTCACATGATGGGATCGACGGCTCATTCGTACCAGCAGTCATTTGTATGTCGGACGTTCCTAAGTCTGGGACTACCTGCAATTTGGGTCACCTCAGGTTTGCTTTGAAAGGTAGAATATTGGCTGTAATTGGGGTGGGACTGGTAGTAGCATGTCTCATAATGGGGATAATAGCTGCATTTGTTGATGATGGAGGGGGGGAGAGTTATGCGGGGGAGAGGGGCTTGACATGGCCACACTTTAATGTCTTCCCTCTTGGGGCCTCCCTTCTACAATGCCCTGTGTTTTGCAGAGAAGTGCACTGGGTGGGTACATCCAGCCCTGTACCATCATATAGAATAAAGGTGGCCACTAACCATACTATTTGCCGAACGATTGTTTACGAATGATTATTTGTATGAACGATCGTAAATGATTGTTTGGGACCACTAATGGACAAAAGTTTGGGACCAATACAATCAGATTGGATTGATGGGATTGAACCAAAAATTGAATTGATTTCATTAATCGGATCACGTTGGTTAGGAGATTTTTGTCTGTTAGTGGTCCCAAAGGATGATTTCCAATCATTCACACAAATAATCAATTGTAAACGATCAGCAAATTGTATCGTTAGTGGCCACCTTTACGAGGCTCTGCACAGAGCTTATGGCCAGGCTGAAAAGAGGAGCGTGCACCTGCTGCTGGAAGCAGATACACTTACTGCTCTGATGTGCTCCTGTGCATATATCAGGGGGAGGGGGTAACACTCCAGGCTCCCTAACTAGCTGGGGGAGCAGTGCACACAAAAGCTGCTTAAAGTGGATCCGAGATGAAAAACTAACCATAAGAAGTACTTGTCTATATATCTAAAGTTTAGATAGTTTACACAGCAAATCTAGCTGCAAACAGCTTCAACAGTTTATGATTATTTCTGCCTGTGATATAATGAGAGCAGCCATGTTCTGCTTGCCATCATTACATACAGGCATGCTGTTCTGCATCACAACCCCTCAGCCTATGAAAACTCCACTTCCCTCTCCCCCCCCCCCCCCTTGCCTCTGAAACCTCTGGCTGGTAATGCCCTCCTTCAGGAAAAACATCTACCTACCCTAGACTGAGCTCCCATGAGCCCCTGCTACATGGGACTCGTGCTAGAGGAGCTGTGGGCAAAGCTTGTTTAGTTTGTAGAGAATTAGGGTATTAAAAAAAAAAAGATAAAAAATATTGGGCTGGAAGAATGCCCTATAAACTATATGTAAGGAACACAATTATGCAATGAGTAAAAATGTATCTCGGATCCACTTTAAGGGCACGTTCACAGTATGACGCACATGCAGCAGATGCGGAAACGTTGTGGTAAGTGTATCTGCTCAGGATGCGCTGACCATGTTCACATTCCATCCGCTTTGTTTGCGTCGCCACCTGTCCGCTCATTCGGCACTTCCCCACTCGTCTGCCACTTGTTCCAATGTCCAGTAAGCACAGGGCTTCTTGTTGCAGGAGGATTCTCATTGGTGCCCCATGCTTCTGCTGGCTTAGAGCTTAGATGTCCTGCACTGGATCAAATGGTGGCGGTGGAACTAAAAATCCACAGGACAGGTGAGTGATCTGCATGTGGCGACCAGCATTCTGCTTGACAGTGTAACTGCATCCTATTACTAACATAGGATGCATTTACCGTCTGATCATGCCTTTATTTCCATTGTGGAAAATGCAGCAATTTTTAGCTCAATGTGAACGGGACCTAATAAAGATACCTTGATACTAATACCTGGGGGAGGTGGGGCAGAAATGCTTCCTGGTACTTATGGGGGGGCACACCAGGACTTCCTACTACACATATCTGAGGGGTGGGGCACTAGGGTTAGCTAATACCAATATCTGGAGGGGAGGGGCAAAGGCTGGCAGTAGACATTGGCAGTGTGGGAAGCGGGGGCACAGTGGTGGATGGGCTGCAGGTGCACACGTTGTCCCACTATGTTGAGTGCTCTGACCTGCAATCAATGTACAATGTAACATAGATGTGTAATGTTTGCAGGGAGAAAAGTAGCCGGACAGCTATTTCGCACTTGGTACTTCTTCCAAGGCCAATAGCCGGTATGTGATTTCTTGCACGTTTTTGCACCACAATTGTGTAATGTATAGCCCTTTATGAATAAACAATGGGCCCAGCAGTGCCGGCCTCTGCCACCATCTCTTCTACTGAAACATACTGCTTAAAGCGGACCAGAACTCGGAACTTCCCCTCTGCTCCAAAAGATAAGCAACAGCATAATAACCTTTAGAGAAAAACATTTCTTTGTTACAGCCGATAGCAATCCTGCAATAAATCTGCAGTGTGTCTAGTTCCTGCTTTCAGGGAATCAGACAAAGGTTTAATATCCCGTGTTTACAATTTAGCTGCTCTTAGTACATAGCAAGGAAATGAACAGCGCTACTTAAAAACAGGCAAGTGCCTACCTGCAAAAGAGTGCAAGCCCCACTTGTGGGATATAATACACACCGAGCATACACATGACCTGTCTACCACTGGAGAAGGATGTTAGTTTCCTGTAACAGCTTGCATGCAACCTATTAAGTACTCGTCCCTCCCACTGCGAAGAAGTCAATCCTCCATGGGAGGGGCCTAACACTAACTAAATCCTAACCTATGTATATGCATAGCCTGGGTGCGGCTAATCAAGTAAAATTGAAAATTGCGCAATTTTCAATTTTACTTGATTAGCCGCACCTAGGCTATGCATATACATAGGTTAGGATTTAGTTAGTGTTAGGCCCCTCCCATGGAGGATTGACTTCTTCGCAGTGGGAGGGACAAGTACTTAATAGGTTGCATACAAGCTGTTACAGGAAACCAACATCCTCCAGTGGTAGACAGATCATGTGTATGCTCGGTGTGTATTATATCCCACAAGTGGGGCTTGCACTCTTTTGCAGGTAGGCACTTGCCTGTTTTTAAGTAGCACTGTTCATTTCCTTGCTATGTACTAATTTAATTCATTTTTGGTCAGCTGCTCCCACTTAAAAGCCATGCTTTTGGTGTATATGCAGAGCTTCTGTTTGGGTTCAAGGTGCGTTTGTGGTTCTTGGGGGGGCTCAGCGCATCTCTGATGGAGGCTATTTGGAGGCGGCCTGGTGTTGCGCTGATCCACCTTTTGCGCAATTTAGCTGCTCTGCCAAGGCAGCCAGCTGTCACAGCTGAGAGATCAAATTACACTTGTGATTAGTCACAGATGAGGGGAAATTAGACAGGCTAAACTCTCTAAATACAATCAAGGTGTATTTCTCTATATGTTCCTTCTGTCCTGTGCAAGAGTTCTGGTCCACTTTAATAGAACTACCTAATTCTAATATCTGGGCGCACAAATGCTTCCTAATACTTTAAGGACAACTGTAATGAGAGGGATATGGAGGCTGCCTGCCATATGTATTGCCTTTTAAACAATACCTGTTGCCTGGCAGCCCTGCTGGTCTATTTGGCTGCAGTAGTGTCTGAATCATACAAGAAACAAGCATGCAGCTAATCCTGTCAGCTCTGACAATAATGTCAGAAACATCTGAGCTGCTGCATGCTTGTTCAGGGGCTATGGCTAAAAGTATTAGAGGCAGATGATCCGCTTGGAAGGAAAAAAAAAAGACATTTTTACTGAAAAAAAAAGAACGTTTAAAATATACTACAACTGAAAAAATAAAAGGTGCGGTGTCTAGGGAGGGAAAATTAGATACTTACTGCATCTCAGCCGCCAGTCTCCTCCAATAGATGCCGGTGTCCGGGGGACTCTCCACTTCTGCCGTTACTTAATTTCGGCAGAAGGAAGTTCACTCCCCTGGCTCCTCCTTCATTGTGCTCCACGGAAGGAGGAGCCAGGGGAGTGAACTTGCTTCTGCTGAAACTACGCACCGGCAGAAGCGGTGAAGAACGGACCGACTGCACCGCGCATGTGCAGTATGTCCGGGTTAGAGGTCAGGCGAGTCGCCCAGACACCGGCATCTATTGGAGTAGACCGGCAGCTGACGGCGGGGAACAAGAGAGGCGGTAAGTATCTACTTTTCCAGGGAATGGAGGATCGTAGGAGGACGGCGGCTACAGGGGGCCGATAGAAACCCCAGGTAAGTGTCTGTTTTTGTTTCTTTTTACTATCTACACAACCCCTTTAAGCAGATAAGCCCATTTGAAATCACAGGCTGTAAAAAAATATTTCCTAATGCATCCCTGCCAGCACCTATGGGTAGTTGCTCCGCCCCCTATCTCCTATAGGCTGTGGCTGGAAAGTGTAATGGTTAAGGGCTCTGCCTCTGACATGGGAGACCAGGGTTCGAATCTTGGCACTGCCTGTTCAATAAGCCAGCACCTATTCAGCAGGAGACCTTAGGCAAGTCTCCCTAACACTGCTACTGCCTATAGAGCGCTTTTAGTCCGCCAGGAGAAAAGCGCTATATAAGTGTTTTTTTTAGGACAGGTAACTAGATAAGTTTGAAGCAACCACCTTCCACTTCATCTATGTTTTTTGTCCTCACCTCGGACAGGTAGCACGTTTTGCTGGGCTCTCATATCTATCATCATCTTATCAGGTTCAGCCTCTCCTGATATGCTACAGCTTTGGGCTCTAAAAGAGGTTTATCAGCTGTTTGCCACATTTCTGCTGATCTTGAGGGGGAACATTTTATGATATCATAATGGGGCTGTCAGGCGGAGGGTTAAATACCACTCCTTGGATGCCATAAATCATCACCAGGGCAGGATGTCGGCTAAATGCCGACTGCTTTTGCACAGATCCAGTGACAAACTCCGGGTGCTCATATACAGGAGTCTTTTTATGGGCAGCTTTCTCTTTATCTCACCTTTTCTTTTTCTCCCTTTGCTCTTTGAGTGCCGGGCCAGCGTCTGACCGGCATTGTGCTTGCGAATGGCTGTTCGCGTCCCTCCACTGATGGTTTTCGTCACTTTCGGTTTGCGTTCCAAGAACCGGAAGTGACGTAGGGACGGTGGAGACGAGCTGCAGGAGGTGTCTGGCGACTAATTAGCATGCTGGAGATGGCGTCCTAGTAGAGAGCTACCGCTCTGGAAAAGCTCCTGGATGCCATCCCTGGAACTTACCATATCAGTGACTTTATTGCTTGTATCGCAAGGTGGGTCATCACTGCCTGTTAGGCTGCAGGCTGCTTTTTTTCTCCTTATCTGTTGTCTGGGCTATGTGCTTCCATGGATGCATCAGGAAAGGAAAATTACCGGTCGGTGAGTATACAATTTTCCGTTTTCCTAATGCACCCCTGGCAGCACTTATGGCTCTTGCAACGGCTCCTTTTGAACCGTTGGAGTCTTGCACTTTGTTGAACTTAACCTTCAAGGCAGTTTTTCTCACAGCCTTGTTTTCGGCCAGGAGAGTGTCAGAATTGCAGGCCATGAGAACTAAAGAACCATATTTGACTTTTTTCCCGGATAGGGTAATTGTCAGGCCAACTCAGCACCTCATACCAAAGGTAGCAACCGTCTACCATTTTAATCAAGAATGGACTCTCCCTGCATTTCAAGATACAGAATCACAGAGCCCTCACAAACTGGATGTAGGTCGCAAACAGTACCTTCTAGCCACAGAACAGCTGCGTAAAGCGGACAGGCTGTTTGTTATCCCATCAGGCTACAGAAAGAGTGAACCAGCTTCATTGAGGTTGATAGCATCGTGGATTTTGAAGACAATTGCTTCTGCTTACAGGGCTGCCAATCTTGATCCTCCTCAGGACATAAGGGCGCACTCTACAAGAGCTGTGGCGACGTCATGGGCAGCGTACACCAAAGTTTCGGCAGACAAAATTTGTCAGGCGGCTAACTGGAGATCTATGCATACATTTATGCAACACTACAGGGTTGATCCCGCCGCTAACTCAACAATAGACTTTGGGAAAGCAATATTAAAGGTTCAAGATATAGCAGTTTAAAAGAAAAAAAGAAAAAACCCAAAGGAATAAGAGAGAGAATGTATCCCAAATGTAAATAATATTTTTTGTGTGCAGCAGTAAATCTGGGACCCTCCCTTTTATTTCTTTGTCTAGTCAGATCCCGTAGGTGCTGCCAGGGATGCATTAGGAAAATTGAAAATTGTATACTCACCTACCGGTAATTTTCCTTTCCTAATGCATCCATGGCAGCACATAGTGCCCACCTTGACGACTCCAAAATTAATATAGACAAGGTGGCTGCTTCAAACTTATCTAGTTACCTGTCCTATAGGAGGTAGGGGGCGGAGCAACTACCTGCCCCTACCTGTAGGTGCTGCCATGGATGCATCAGGAAAGGAAAATTACCGGTAGGTGAGTATACAATTTTTCGTTGTCTGCTTACATGAATCAGGAAGTAGAAACTGTGCAGATTTATTTTAGGATTTCTATGAGCAGTAACAAAGAAATGTTTTTGTTTAAAGGTTATTATGCTGTTGTGTATCTTTTAGAGCAGAGAGGAGGCCTGAGTTCAGGTCCACTCTAAAGCTGCAGTGTGCTAAATTGCAAAAAAAATGGCCTGGTCACTAGGGGGGTGTAAGCATTTGGTCCTTAAGAAGTTAAATATGCTATTGATCGACTTTCAACGATTTTTACTAAAATTTTTCAAAAGGATTGATTGGGCAGGATGTAAAATACACTTCTGTGGGTTACGGGCGGAGCAGGAGTGGCAGTCAATCGATTCAGTTCCCACTGAAAATCGATGTGTTGTGTGGGGTAATCGATCACAAATAGACCAAATTCTTATCGGATGGTGATTGATCGGATAGGCACATCGGCTCATAATTGAACCGTGTACGGCTAGCTTTACACCGCCCTCAATAGTTAGCAGTGCAGGGAGGGGAATGGTCAGGAAAATTTACAGCAGATTTTTGAAATTTTTTTTGCCCAGGCAGGGCAAGAAGACCATTATATCCAACTGGTGGCAGATTTACAGACAGTAAGCAACCCTTGCTCTGGGCTCAGAACTGGGACTTCAACTCCATTTTCTTAAAGTGACCCTGAAGCGGGACCCCCAAAAAAGACGTTAGATGCATGCGCTAAGTCCACTGCTGTCCCCCAAGGAAGTTATTCAACCAGCTGGTCAAATACACCTTTGGGACACCTTGTGAAGGCTTCGAAAAAATACCCACATTCCTGAGTACTTCCGAAGACGCGTGGATCTGCGCTGTCCGGGCTCACGCATGTGCAGTACAGATGCACCCATCTTCAGAAGTACTCAAGGGGCTTGATTTACTAACTGGCACTAAGCCGGTTAGTGAGCCTTACCACCCAGTGGGCGCAAACCACGGAGTTAAGTGGTTTGCGCCCACACATCATACACAGCCCCGCTCAGTGCTGTGCGCCGGTAATAGTGCGCGGTGCGACGATAACGCCGCACCTGCTGCCCTGTAAACGCCACCGGGTGCCCCCTAAAGCAACGCATTGATGCACCATTTTGGGGGCACCCAATGCGCCGTTTTCGGCGCAGCGGGTGTGACGTTTACAGGGCAGCGGGTGTGACGTTATCGTCGCACCGAAGCACAGCGCAGATCCACGCGTCTTGGGAAGTGCTCAGGAATGTGGGTATTTTCGAAGCCTTCACAAGGTGTATTTGACCAGCTACTTATGGGGCACTAAGAGGCTTTTCACTCTGGCGCTAACACTTAGCGCCGGTTAGTGAATCAAGCCCAAGGACGGGAGTACTTCTGATGCCTTCACGAGAAGTTATGAATTTAGAATGGGGAATGGCACTGGAACAACAGGACATAGAGAGGACCGGGAAGGTTCTATAGGATCCAGAGCTTCCCTCTTCTTAGGTAAGTAAGCATTATGTTTTCAGCATCCTCTGTGGGACTGAACCAGACAGGTTAGGCCTCGTTCACATCTGCTGCGCTGAAAAACGTGTTAAAGCGCAGGGTAAAAAACGCATGCGCTTGTGCGCGCTTTCGTCCGCGTTTCTGTGCGTTGCGCTGCGCTTCTTTAAAGCACGTTTTGCTTGTTGTACCAGCAGCAGTTGTCAATAAAACTTTGTTTTTGTATGTAAATGTATTTTTTTCTCCAATTAGGGGTAAAAAACGCATGCGCTTCTATGCGCTTGTACGCGCTTCTATGCGCTAAAAAAGCGGACCCATTCACTTGCATTGCTGTGCGCTTTCCAGCTCAACGCACAGAAATGCCTGCAACACTACGTTTCTGTAACGCTGCTCAGCGCAGCGCATAGATGTGAACCAGCTACATTTAGTTACATGGAAAAATCAATACCTTGCTGAACGCACAGGGCAGTGCGCTGTGAAAAGCGCACAGAAACGGCCCTGATGTGAACGAGGCCTTAGCCACGTCTCCCCATGTGCAATTATGACTCCATTGCCAGTTCACCGGCTGTCCTACCTTGGACCACCTTTGGTAGGTACTAGCCATGTCATACTGTGAACACTCCTGAAGACCTTCCATTTTTTTATATATTCTGAGCCAGTTGTCAAGCCATTACAGGTTGGCTCTTACTCCTGCCCATTTTTCCTTCTTACCGCACCACGTTGAAGTGGTAACTGTTCACTTTCTGCCCAATGTATCAAGATAGTCAATGTTATCAGAATCAATTTTATTTTGCCAAGTAAGTTTGCACCTACAAGGAATTTGTCTTGGCAGCTGCTTAACAAACGCAAACAAAAAACAATACAAGGACAGTCAGTGTGTATTTTACAAGTCAAGGACATTTATGCAAGTATAGTGGCAGTAAGCAATGTGAGAATTGTTCATTTACAGTTCTGTGCTGATTACTATCAAGTCACCTCTTAGTAGTCTTAAAGTGGACCCAATTTAAAAATACAAGATTTCAGAAATAAAATCTATTTTCTAAATTATAATAATAAATAGCAGCCTTTTTTCAGCTGCATGAAGACAAATATAAAATAGTTTACATTCATTGGAGGAACCCCTCCCTTCCTTTCAAATTGCCGGGACAAAATCCGGCAAACTGATGGAGTAAGTGGTGTCTGGCAATGAAGGAATTGCTAATGGCTGCCCCCAGTATAAGCCTAGTTATGAAAAGAGAAGGGTGAAAAGCATGCACTGAAGTGCTCATAGGTTTGAAGGAGTGTTTATTTATCTTTGTATGTGTCAGAGTGGTACAACGAAATATTTTTAATTAAAAAAATGTTTGGTTTGGGTCCGCTTTAAGGGCCCTTTCACACTGGGGTGGTGAGGTGCGTCAAATTGCAAGCTTATGGGGAAAACACATTACCTGCATCACGGTGCGGTCCGCTGGAAGTCCTCAATCTGATGCAGCTCCAAAACGACATTACCACTCTACTTCTGAGCACATGATCGCTTGGCCGGCAGGAATTCAGCATCAGTTCCTGCTTGTCCAAATGGGGAATACCACGTTATAATGCGGTATTCCCCGAAGGCCAGTTTGCAATGTGAAACTAGCCTAAAGGTGTACATGTAATTAACGAGCCGGGAAATTTGGGTGCAGGGCTCCTGCAAAAGTCCCGGCGACATTAATTACTATTCCCCCTCCAGACCGCTGTGGACTGTGATGTAAGATGTAATTCGGCTGGCAGCTATTGCTATATGCTATTTTTATCGTTATTTGGGCTCTGTCTCTTGATGGCACCTAAATTGGTGCCTGAGCCCTGAAATAGCTGTAATGCGTATGTATATACCTGTCACTGGTGAATTGGGCACAGGGGGAGCCGAATGATGGCTCTCCCTGCTGACGTGAAACTCCCCAGCACGTTAGATACTATTCCCCCTCCGAGTTGTCACCACTTGGGGATAGATGTAATTTGAGGTCCAGCAACCACCACGCAGTATTACATTACTGCTACGAGGCACCTAGTTTTGGCGCTAAACAACCTGCTTCAGCTGTAATTTCCAATACCACCTATGGCGGTGCCTGGTGCGTCCACATTTCCAACTCCATTTTTGCCTGACTCGTCTTAAAGGGCATCTAAAGGGAGAAGCACACGGAGACTGACATATTATTTCTTTTTAAATAATGATAATTGCCTTGCTGTCCTGCTGATCCTTTGCCTTTAATACTGTAATTTTAGCTATAGAACCTGAACAAGCATACAGATTAGATTTTACTGACTGAAGTCTGACAAAATTAGCTGCATGCTTGTTTCAGTTGAGTGAATCAGACACAACTGACCCGAAAGATCATCAGGACTGCCAGGCAACTGGTATTGATTAAAAATAAATAAACATGTCAGCCTCCATATTCCTTTCACTTCAGGCCTGGAACCCATTACAAATCGCTATTGCTAATCATAATCGCTAGCATTTTGTATAAGTGTTTTGTAAGCGATTTCATTATCGTTTTCTGGTGATTTTGGTAGCGATTTTAAAAAGTGTAAGCGTTTTGCCAGCGATTGTATAGCAATTAGAGGTTAGCATTTTTAATTCTGATTGGTCCTTTCAAATAATTTTTTTTTACAGTGTGCAGTAATTTCAAAACGCTAGCAAAATCGCTCTGTGTAGGTTTTGAAGAGTGATTATGCCAGCGTTTATATACTTCACATTGCAGAAACGCTAACGCTTACCGCTAAACATGCTGCATGTCCTGCGTTTGCGATTTTGGTAATCGAAATGGCTCCAGTGGAATCTGGCCTAATCCATTAACAATAGCTGAGTGTTTGGGGGGGTAGGGGGATTGAGGGTCGGTTTAGGTGGCAGGAAGGTTGTCTGTGCAACCAGGGGGAGGGGAGGACGGTTAGGTGTCAGGAAAAGTGTTAGTAGTCTGGGGCGGTTAGGGATATGTGCCAGGAAGGTTGTTTGTGCGGGATGGGGGGAGAGGGGGGGTGGGGTCCTAGGGTTAGGCATCAGAAATGGGGTGTGTGTTTGTTTTCCTTTCTGTGTGGGAATAGGCTTAGGTTTAGCTATAGAAAAAAAACAGTGTTTAATACTGATATTTTTACTATCTGTAGTATAATTTAATAGTAAAATATCGGTATTAAATACCGATATTTTACTATAGGGATTACTGGGCACCCACATTTCCAAGCACCTTTTTTGATGTAGGAATCCCATACCTCCCTCTGGATGCCTAATAAATTCATGTATCAGCTATAGATAAACCACGGCTGCAGCGTCCGGCAACCCCCTACGCTTTGCAGCATTGCCGAAAAATGACAGATGCACCTTTAGATTGTAGTCACACAAGGACAGGGCTCTCTCACCCTTTTGTGTCTTGGAAGTTGTTATTCATTTTGTGGCTTGCAACTTGTTATACATTTTATTCATCATGTTACATGTGTCACTGTAATTACCAATTCTGCATGTTGTACCTGTGTCTGTGTTTGGTCTACACCATTGTATGCATTATTATGTACCCCATGTTTGTTTCTTACTTTGTACAGCGCCACGGAATATGTTGGCGCTTTAAAAATCAATAATAATTATAATACTCTTTTGCTGATTGTTAGCTTTGACGTTTCTCATGTGCACTCGCTAATTTAATTTCGAACACTAGATGGCAGCATTATCCCAGTGATGATGAAGGCAGCAGAGCTTGTGTGGCTGAGGTAAGTGGGGCGTGATTTACAAGACTAGGAGAGCTGAGGCTGCGCTGTGGTAAATGTTGTGTGTTCTTATAAATGAATTTTATATAGGTAGCCAAGGGTGGGTGGTGTTTTCTGTACAGTGCAGTTTCTAGGCTAAAATGCACCCAGGGCGAGGGTGTAAAAATTGCCCCCCCCCCCCCCCCCCCCGAGCAAGGTATGGGTGCCCGCAGTATAGGTTAGCAAGGTCTAGTTGCACTTAGTATAGGTCCCCCCAGTATAGGTAGCCAAGAATAGGTACCCCAGTATAGGTAGCGAGGCATAGGTGAGCCAGTATAGTTGCCCCCGCTATAGGTTAGCCAGGTAGGTGCCTCCAGTCAGGGGTGAGCCTGGGGTGCCTGGCACCTGGGTGCAAGATTTTCTCTGGCGCCTATGGGAGTGGTTAAATTAACCACGCCCAACCACATAACCACACCCATGTCCTTCCTAATCACACCCACACCTTCCACCTCTTTACGCATGCATGTGATACCCCATTCCTACCCCTCTTCCATGGGCTTGCTCCTGGCTGGCTTTGGCTTCCTGCGAGTGACAGTCTGCTAGTCTCTGGACTGACTCAGGCTGAGAGGCTCTGCGAGTGCGACGCAGTCACACACTGCGTATTTATGGCTGCCTGCGGCCACCCTACTCTCGCTCGCTGACGTCGGCTCCTCCCCCCTGCCAAGCCCAAGGTGGGCTGCCTGTATCTTTCCCGTTGCGCCACACAGCCTGCCAGTGTTGCCAACCTTTCACGTTATTTTTTACTGACAAATACCTAAAAATTTACTGACAAAAGATTATTTTTACTGACAAAAATTCCCCACTAAATGCACATAAGAGACAGCTTTTCCCCATGTAAATGCACATAACAAGAGACTGCTTTTCCCCAGCAAATGCACATAACGAGAGACTGCTTTTCACCAGCAAATGCACATAACGAGAGACTGCTTTTCACCAGCAAATGCACATAACGAGAGACTGCTTTTCACCAGCAAATGCACATAACGAGAGACTGCTTTTCACCAGCAAATGCACATAACGAGAGACTGCTTTTCACCAGCAAATGCACATAATGACAAACAGCCCCGGGATAGGTAGCCAGGGGGTATATGTGCCCGGGATAGGTAGCCAGGGGGTATATGTGCCCGGGATAGGTAGCCAGGGGGTATATGTGCCCGGGATAGGTAGCCAGGGGGTATATGTGCCCGGGATAGGTAGCCAGGGGGTATATGTGCCCGGGATAGGTAGCCAGGGGGTATATGTGCCCGGGATAGGTAGCCAGGGGGTATATGTGCCCGGGATAGGTAGCCAGGGGGTATATGTGCCCGGGATAGGTAGCCAGGGGGTATATGTGCCCGGGATAGGTAGCCAGGGGGTATATGTGCCCGGGATAGGTAGCCAGGGGGTATATGTGCCCGGGATAGGTAGCCAGGGGGTATATGTGCCCGGGATAGGTAGCCAGGGGGTATATGTGCCCGGGATAGGTAGCCAGGGGGTATATGTGCCCCGGATAGGTAGCCAGGGGGTATATGTGCCCAGGATAGGTAGCCAGGGGGTATATGTGCCCAGGATAGGTAGCCAGGGGGTATATGTGCCCAGGATAGGTAGCCAGGGGGTATATGTGCCCAGGATTGGTAGCCAGGGGGTATTATGTGCCCAGGATAGGTAGCCAGGGGGTAATATGTGCCCAGGATAGGTAGCCAGGGGGTATTATGTGCCCAGGATAGGTAGCCAGGGGGTAATATGTGCCCAGGATAGGTAGCCAGGGGGTAATATGTGCCCAGGATAGGTAGCCAGGGGGTAATATGTGCCCAGGATAGGTAGCCAGGGGGTAATATGTGCCCAGGATAGGTAGCCAGGGGGTAATATGTGCCCAGGATAGGTAGCCAGAGGGTAATATGTGCCCAGGATAGGTAGCCAGAGGGTAATATGTGCCCAGGATAGGTAGCCAGGGGGTAATATTTGCCCAGGATAAGTAGCCAGGGGGTAATATGTGCCCAGGATAGGTAGCCAGAGGGTAATATGTGCGCAGGATAGGTAGCCAGAGGGTAATATGTGCCCAGGATAGGTAGCCAGAGGGTAATATGTGCCCAGGATAGGTAGCCAGGGGGTAATATGTGCCCAGGATAGGTAGCCGGGGGTATAGGGTCCCCGTTTAGGTAGTGACAGGAGCGCACCCAACCCTCCCCTCCCGCCGCTGCTGCCTCTGCCGCTCCCTCCTCACCTTGCAGCAGCTTCAGACCTCAATCAGCGGGCGACCCGACCAGTAAGAAGGCGCCAGGCGCACCCGCTCTATATGCGGAAGTGATGTCACTTCCGCATATCAGTGCGGCGTGCTAGGTCCTAGCGCCCGCCCGCCTGATCGAGGTCTGACGCGGCGCCGGCGGCTAGAGGGAGGGAGGGAGGGACGGAGGGAGGGAGCGAGCGAGCGAGCGAGCGGCGGCCACAGGGGGAGAGCAGCGGCCGGGCGGCGCCTCTCAGAGGCAGGCGCCTGGGTTCCTTTGCACCCGCAGCACCTGCCCAGGCTCGGCCCTGCCTCCAGTATAGGTAGCCAGTATAGTTGCCCCCAGTATAGGTTAGATAGGCAGGCGCCCCCGGTATAAGTTAGATAGGTAGGTGCCCCAGTACAGGTTAGCTAGGTGGGTGCCTCTAATATAGGTAGCCAGAATAGTTGCCCCCAGCATAGGATAGATAAGTAGGTGCCCCCAGTATAGGTTATTTAGGTAGGTGCCTGCAATATAGGTAGCCAGTATAGTTGCCACCTGTATAGGCTAGCTAGGTAGGTGCCCCCAATACAGGTTAGATAAGTGCCCCCAGTATAGGTTAGATAGGTAGCTGCCCCCCCCCAGTATAGGTTAGATAGGTAGCTGCCCCCCCAGTATAGGTTAGATAGGTAGGTGCCCCCCAGTATAGGTTAGATTCGGTAGCTGCCCCCTAGTATAGGCTAGATTAGGTAGCTGCCCCCTAGTATAGGCTAGATTAGACAGGTGCCCCCCAGTATAGGTTAGATAGGTAGCTGCCCCCCTGTATAGGTGGGATAGGTAGCTGCCCCCCAGTGTAGGTTAGATTAGGTAGGTGCCCCCCAGTGTAGGTTAGATAGGTAGCTGCCCCCCAGTGTAGGTTAGATTAGGTAGCTGCCCCCAGCGTAGGTTAGATTAGGTAGGTGCCCCCCAGTATAGGTTAGATAGTTAGCTGTCCCCTATAATGGAGGGGGGAGCCGGAGCCACGGGGAGGGCAGCCCGACCTCTCCCTCTCCCGGGCCGCCCTCTGTGCTCCCCCCTTAGATGCAGAGCGAGCAGCCAGGAAGCGCTGTTTACAACTCACCTGCCTGGCTCCAAGCGCCGCTCTCTGGCCGCCGGTCTTTTCCTCTCTGCCTACACGCGTATACACACGCTGCTTCCGGCTAAACAGGAAGCAGCGTGTGTATCAGCATGTATACAGAGAGAGGAGACAGGCGGTGAGAGAGCAGCGCTTGGAGCCAGGCAGGTGAGTTGTAAACAGCGCTTCCTGGCTGCTCGCTCTGCATCTGAGGGGGGAGCACAGAGGGCGGCCCGGGAGAGGGAGGGAGAGGTCGAGCTGCCCTCCCCGCGGCTCCGGCTCCCCCCTCCATAACAGCGCCCCCCTCCCAACAGCGCCCCGGGCGGCGGCACGCCCCGCACGGCCCTAGAAACGGGCCTGTTTCTGAATCACAACCTGTGGGTAATATACCAACACCGTTTTAAAAGGAGAAAAGGTGAAGGAAGAGGGAAGATGAATTTCCACTACCCAGAACTACCTCATGCTCACCTATGAGATCCTCAGGTCTCACTTTCAGGGTGATGTATAGAGTACCATGTGCTGCCCCTCCCTGAATATAGCTCCCAACTGTCCCTCTTTCAGAGGAACAGTCCTTCTTTGGGAATCAAATCCCATCCTTCTTCCTCATTTGTCTCTCTTTTAGGACTGCTGTAAATATCTGTAGTTTTCTACTGTGTTTAAAGAATACTATGGCTGACAGATATTGTAAATAACGAAGGGGGGTGCAGTGAAGCAGGCATGTATAGGAAGCAGTCCTCATACCCACCGCTCCCCCAGTTCTCCTATGCCCCCTTCTGCTTTTACCTGAACGTTTGCCACAGCTACATCTGGGTCGTCGAGTTGGGCAGTAGTCAGGGCCGGATTTGTACTTTTTACCGTCCAAGGCCACTGTCAGCAGCCGCCTCCCTTCAGTATAGATAGCCAGATGAGTCGTCCCCCCCAGCATAGTTAGCCAGATGGCCCTTCCTACCCCCATCCCTCAGTTTAGATAGTCTAATGACCCTCCCTATCCTCCAGTATAGGTATCCTGGTGAGCCCTGCTCCCCCATCTCTCTAGTATAAGAAGCCAGATGTCCCTCCCCCTTCCATATAGATAGCCTGATGACCCCCCCCCCCATAGGTAGCAAGGTGATGCTTTTCTTCCCCCTAGTATAGCCTGATGCTCACCCGTCCTTGATCCTGTGGTGCCCTAGGCCATGGCCTATGTGGCCTTGGCTTAAATCTGGCCATGGCAGTAGTGCGCTGGCCTGGCCCACTATTAATTAGTGTCAGTGACCAGGAGCGTTGTGCGCATGCACACGATCTGTCACGACTACGTCATGCGCAGAGCACTCATGGGCACCCAAACCGCACATGGGCCTCAAATCCACTACCTTGCCTAGGGCCCCATTACATATTCATCCATCTCTGCCTACTCCCCCTATTTTTAAAATAATTGTCAGCTCCAGTATCCTTTAATTCCCATCCTTTAAATGGATATATTTCTTCATTTCAAATGTTAAAATGAAGAAAAATTAGTGATAATAAAAAGGACCAGTGTGGTATGAATTCTGATATTGCATCTTTTGCTTGTTAGTGGTATGTGTGGCTAGGTTTGCGGCAGGGGCGTGATTAGGGGTGTGGTGGGGCGTGATTAGAGGTGTGGCAGCGGCGTGTCTTAAAGTGTCCCTTTTTCTCATCTCAAAAAGTTGGCAGGTATGCTGAATCATCTAGGATTTTGGCACTCCGGATGCCATCCCTTTACCCCCCCCCCCCCCCCCCCCCCATAGACTGACACTGTTATGGGGCTATAATGTAGGCTAAGGGCCGTCACACGGCATTACATGCACCAGTCACAGCGTTTGTCGCTGAAAGGACAACTGTAACAAGAGGGATATGGAGGCTGCCATATTTATTTCCTTTTTAACAATACCAGTTGCCTGGCTATCCTGCTGATCCTCTGACTCTAATACTTTTAGTTACAGCCCCTGAACAAGCATGCAGCAGATCAAATGTTTCTGATATGATTGTCAGATCTGACCAGATTAGCTGCATGCTTGTTTCTGGTATGATTCAGACACTACTGCAGCAAAATAGATCAGCAGTGTTACTAGGCAACTGGTATTGTTTAAAATGAAATAAATATGACAGCCTCCATATTCTTGTCACTACAATTGTCCTTTAAGCGCTGTCCATTCTAATGAATGGACAGTGCTTTTTAAACAACGGTACCGGCTATTCCTATCCTTTGCATAAATGCTGCACTGGATCTCCAGGATCGGTTAAGTTTTGGGTTTTGACGACTTTTCTGCTCAGTTGCAGAAAACTGCTTAATATTGGCTAAGCGAGACGTCTCCCAAACGTCTATGTCAACCGACCCTTTTTAGTGCAGGCAGCAGACATGGCGTCATTCACTGACAGTGCTCTGCACACCATACTGAAGGGGACTAGGCCGCGGCAAGGCTATCATTATTATTATTATGGTGGGGGTGGCATCAGACTTTACCCGCACTTTTCAATAAACTAGGAGGTGGACCAGGAGAAGAAAGCTAGAAAATGTATCCTGACCCTTTTTTTTCTAGTGGCCACCACTTTGATCTGATTTACAATTAAAGAGCACCCGAAAGTGAACCGGAACCAAGTAAAATTGTTTAAAATAAACACATGATGTACATGCAAATGAATATTACATACTCACCTCGATATCAGTTCCTCTCAGAAGCTCACCATTTTCTTCTAACAACGATCCCTTTCAGTTCTGACAAGATTTTGTCAGAACTGAAATATATCAGATGCAGTCAGTTACTGTATATATTAGTTGCTGTCAGTTATAACTAAAAGGACAATGATGTGCAAGATAATGTCCATGTTTCCCTATGGTACAAGTGGCCGTTATTACAGTTTAACAGTGTGCTCACCAGGAAGCTGTTATGGGGTAATTGTCTTTTTCAAAATGGAGGACGGAGAATTCCATTGATCACAGTGGACAAACAGGACAAAGGAGAGGAGAAAGAGATTGATATGTATGTAGACTACATGGGAGGTAAGTATGACCTTTGTATGGTTATTTTTTAATTTTCAGTTCAGGTTTGCTTTAAGTGTGTTCGATAATAAAAGGAAAGTGTTTAGTGAGAACCTAGGATCAGGATCAGTAGTGGTTAGCGCTCTCGCCTTGCAGCGCTGGGTCGCCGGTTCGTATCCCAGCCAGGTCAACATCTGCAAGGAGTTTGTATGTTCTCCCCGTGTCTGCGTGAGTTTCCTCCAGGCACTCCGGTTTCCTTACTGATAAGTTAATTGGCTTCCCCCCTAAAAATTGGCCCTCGACTACAATACATACACTACACAATATAGGCATATGACTATGGTAGGGACTAGAGCCTCTTCGAGGGACAGTTAGTGACAGTTACTCTGTACAGCATTGCGGAAGATGTCGGGGCTATATAAATACTAAATAATAATAATAATAAAAGAATAAATAATAATACTCACCCGCATGCCCTCATCAAGAAAAGGTGCTGAAACCACTGTGGCAGTTTTGGCCAAAATGTTTCTGAAACAGCCCCCAGCCTCCTTGGGCTACCCCCAGCTCTGTCACCAGCTTGGCGTATACAGCCTAGTAGTTGGCCACTGAGCTGTGGGTGTAGCACCAGAGTTGGGGGGGGGGGGGGAAACAGAGGCTGGGGGCTGGTTTGGAAACACTTTAAGCAAAACCATAATGACCATTTTGCTGATCGGGGGTAATGGTGGCACAGGATTTCAGTACCTTCACTCGTTTATTAGTAAAATTATTTTTTTATTTCCGATCCTAGTTTCTCATTAAATGAGTAGGTATAAGAAAGTTCAGACGCTTCCCCATCTTCTTCTTATGCCCCTCCTTCCTTGTGCTGGAAACCTTTAATAATATTGTTGAATGTGTTGCTCGCAGCGGTGCTCCCGTCCATACAGTGCAGGTGCCAGTACAGTCTGCGATTGCGCAGCGGCACAAAGTCACCTGTACTACTGCACAGGCATGATAAACAGGGATAGCTCCAGGATTTTTTATTTAGGGTGCTATGCAGGTCCTGGATCCAGCGCTGGGGTAGCCGTCGACCTGCGGCACACGAAGTGCGCTGCAGCAAAAAGTGGGTGTGTCTATGCACTGGAAAGTGGGCGTGGTAATGACTGGGCTAAATGAACTTAGCAGCTGTGTAATTCAGAGACAGTGGACATCAACAGCACTATAAATCCAGATTTAGGCACCTCCGCCCCAAGTCAAGGTAGCCAGATGTCCCTTAAAGCGGACCCAAACCAAACATTTTTTTAATTAAAAATATTTAGTTGCACCACTCTGACACATACAAAGATAAATAAACACTTCTTCATACCTATGATTATTTCAGTGCATGCTTTTCACCCTTCTCTTTTCATAGCTAGGGTTATACTGGGGGCAGCCATTAGCAATTCCTCCATTGCCGGACACCATCTACTCCACCAGTGTGCCAGAAAAATCCCGGCAATTGGAAAGGTAGGGAGGGGTTCCTCCAATAAATGTAAAATATTTTATATTTGTCATCATGCAGCTGAAAAAAGGCTGCTATTTATTATTATAATTTAGAAAATAGATTTTATTTCTAAAATCTTGTATTTTTAATTTGGGTCCTCTTTAACTATAAGCCCCTACACTAGGATTGGTGCCAGGTTTGCCCCAGTATAGCTAGCCAGGCGTAAGTGACCCCAGTATAGATAGCCATGCGGGGGGGGAGGGACTCTACCTCAGGGGGCGCTGTTACTGTGAGATGGAACCCAAAACAGTAAGTACACGAGGCGCTGGATCCCAGCTATGTAAGTATTTCAACATGCTCTGGCTCAGCATGCGCCTGCGGCAATGCCCGATTTCACGTCCGTTGGTAGTTCTGTGCGCCGGTGCTAGCTGAATTTTTGGGAGTGTTACAGCCCCTCCCCAAGCAACCCCTGGCGCTGTCTCATCGGCTGTGCATTGCGGCCACGCTCGTACATGGAGGAGAGTGCGGCTGCGGAGCAAAGGGTCTTGGGCCGGCAGGAGTTTGCTTGACGAGGGTCGCGGAAGCCTCTGGAGCATTTAGAGGCTTCCCTCTACCGATGTACCTATGATTTATGCTTAACATTAAAATTAAAGTGACCGGGTACAGGGAGTGTGCCCACCTATGTGCAAGTAAGAGTTGTGTACTGTAGTATATAGACTTTAATACCTCAGCAACATTGGCTGCTGTCCCGAATGGGGCCTGAACCCTGGTGAGTCACCATAGTCAGCAGAATCCAACCATGACTTGACACTTATCTCCCCCCAACATGTTGGCTTAGTGTTGTAGTGTAACCAATGATAGCAATAAGCTTGTATTTTAGAACAGAATTATTTTGTGCACATAGACAGCATAGCAGCTTAGTGGTTAGCAGGCATGCAATGCAGCACTTGAGTCCCAGGCTTGATTCCTGACCAGGACACTATTTGCATAGAGTTTGGATTTTCTACTGGTATTTGTGTGGATTTTGTCCTGGCACTCGAGTTTACCCCCTTATCATAAAAATATACTGTTAGTCTAGCCATACATTGGTCGATGTGGCCAACAGATAGATCCCTCTTCTATCAAGGTGTTCAAAAGGGTGAACTGGAAATGTATAATGACAACTTTCGAATATGTAGGCATGGGTACTAATATGATGGGCTAGATTGGTACTTTATATATGAATCCCTCAGCACAGGTTACAGCTAATGGGGCCTTGTCAGATGCCTTCACCATGTCTAATGGCACGTGGCAGGGTTGTCCATGGTCTCCTATATTATTTACTAGCTGGTTGCCCGGGTATGTATTTGGCTGGTGTTGGCTCCACCCACTTTTTCTAACCCTAACACACAATTACTCAATGACCAAGTTTGTGAGCTCTGTGGTCTTTGGCATCAATAATTTGCATTGAAATGAAAAAATCTGATGGGCTGTTTGTGGCTCCACCCCCTTTTCTGAATTTGAACCCCAGACACCCAATGACCAACTGTACCAGGTTTGAGGCCTGTGCCATTAACAGTGCAAGAATGGTAGCAATTAAATATTCCCTTGAAAAGCAATAGGTGAAGCTTTATTCACTTTTGTAGGCTTCACCCACTTTCCTGAATATTAATCCCATTCACTGAGTGATCAACTGTGCAAAGAACCCTGCCATTAACAGTGTAAGAATGGCTGCAGTTTACATTTTCCCAGTGAAATTTGTATTTGTCTCCACTCACTGATGACCCGGCCTTGCCCGGGTATGTATTTGACTGGTGTTGGTTCAGCCCACTCAATGACCAAGTTTGGGAGTTTTGGGGTCTTTAGCATCAATAATTTGTATATTCCCATAGAAATTAAACAAATCAGATTGGCTGTTTGTGGTTCCGCCCCTCTCCAGTATTTGAACCCCAGTCACCCAAAGACCAACTGTAACAGGTTTGAGGCATCTGCTATTAACAGTGTATGGCAGAAATTTAAATATTCCCCTTGAAAATCAACAGGTGAATTTTGATTGGCTATCATAGGCTCCACCCACTTCTTTGAATATTAACCACTTAACATCTCAGTCGTTTTCAGCTTATGCATCCGAGCAATGTTCACCTCCCATTCATTAGCCTATAACTTTATCACTACTAATCACAATGAACTGATCTACATCTTGTTTTTTCCGCCACCAATTAGGCTTTCTTTGGGGGGTACATTTTGCTAAGAGCCAATTTACTGTAAATGCATTTTAACAGGAAGAATAAGAAAAAAAATGAAAAAATTCATTATTTGTCAGTTTTCGGCCATTATAGTTTTAAAATAATACATGCCTCCATAATTAAAACCCACGTATTGTTATTGCCCATTTGTCACGGTTATTTCACCATTTAAATTATGTCCCTATCACAATGTATCGCGACAATATTTTATTTGGAAATAAAAGAGCATTTTTTCCGTTTTGCATACATCACTATTTACAAGCTTATAAAAAAAAAATAGAGAGAAATATTTCATCTTTACATAGATATTTAAAAAGTTTAGACCCTTAGGTAAATATTTATGTTGTTTTTTTTTTTTTTATAGTAATGTTTTTTTTGTTTTTTTTTATTAAACATTTTATGTGGGCATTTTTGGGAGGGTGGGATATAAAAGTGTTTTATTTGGGGAAATATTGGTGTAGTGTAATGTTTTTGGGTATTTGCTTGTAGTTTTACTTTTTGGCCACAAGATGGCAATCTCGATTTTTTTTACATGACGTCACTCTAAGCGTACAATGTACGCTTAGAGGGACACAGCTTCAGAAAGAGCGAAGCTTCCGAGAGAAGCTGTCGCTTTTTCAGCGGGGGAGAGGAATCAATGATCGGGCTCCCCAGCCCGATACATTGATTCCGTGGCTACCGACTCCGCGGCCGGGAGTGCGCGTGCACGCGCGCGATCGGCCGCGGGAGCGCGCGGGAGCGCGCCTGTCCTCCTTGACGTTTTTATACGTCAAGGAGGACAAAGTGGTTAATCTTAGTCACCCAGTGACCATCTGGGCAAAGTTTGGGAACCCTGCCATAAACAGTGTAAGAAGGACTGCAGTCTACATTTTCCCAGTGAAATTAGTTTTTAGCTCCGCCCACTTTTTGTAACCTGGACCCACAGTCACTCAATGACCAAGTGTGTGAGCTTTGGGGTCCTTGGCATCAAAAATTTGTATTTTCCTAAGAAATGAAACGGTTTGTGGCTCTGTCCCCTTTTCTAAATTTGAACCCCAAAGACTAACTGTACCAGGTTTGAGGCTTGTGCCATTAACAGTGCAAGAATGGCAGCAATTTTAATACTCCCCTTGAAAATCAACAGGTGATTTTGATTATATGTGAAGAGAAGAACCGAGAGCCAAAATATAGTGTAGTAGATTTTGATAATGGGAAAAATAAAGCAGAGTACAATAATATACTCACAAACACGGGTTACCTCCAGGCAACCACTATATAAGCAGGTGAGGAGATTAGCCTGTCCCCACTCAGGATCAAGAAGTCGCTCTCTGTAGACAGGAAAAACGGGGTATCCCCCTCCACCAAGGGTGGATATTCGACATGACAAAAAACAGAGGCGCCAAAAGAACAAAACCAATGTTTAAAAAGTTTAAAAATTGCCGGGGAGGCAGTGGTGGACTCACCTCCAGCAAGCAGACACAACAAGCTGTGTATTTAGAGCAAATTTAAATTTATTGGTACACTCCGGGGGGCAGTCGCAACGCGTTTCGCAGGCAAAAGCCCGCTTCCTCAGGCAATAGTGGGCGGAGTACACAACAGCATTAGGTCCGGGTAACACCTGGCGCCTCAACGAGGCGCCAGGTGTTACCCGGACCTAATGCTGTTGTGTACTCCGCCCACTATTGCCTGAGGAAGCGGGCTTTTGCCTGCGAAACGCGTTGCGACTGCCCCCCGGAGTGTACCAATAAATTTAAATTTGCTCTAAATACACAGCTTGTTGTGTCTGCTTGCTGGAGGTGAGTCCACCACTGCCTCCCCGGCAATTTTTAAACTTTTTAAACATTGGTTTTGTTCTTTTGGCGCCTCTGTTTTTTGTCAGGTGATTTTGATTGGCTTTTTAGGCCCCACCCACTTTTCTGAATATTAATACCAGTCACCCAGTAACCAGCTGTGAAAAGTTTAAAAACCCTGCCATTAACAGCGAAGAAGGGCTGCAGTTTACAATTTCCCAGAAAAATCTGTTTTTGACTCCACCCAGTTTTTTAACCTTGACACACACAGTCATGACCAAGTTTGTGAGCTTTTGGGTTCCTGGCATCAAAATTGTGAGAATGTAAGCAGTTTATCCAGAAAAGCAAATCTGATTGGCTGTTTGTGGCTCTGCCCCTTTAGTGAATTTGAACCCCAGTCACTTGATGACCGACTGTAGCAGGTTTAACCACTTTACCCCCGCGCGTACGTATTTCTCCGCCCCTTTTTCCATCCTTTAAAAACCAGGGACGGAGAAACACGTACTTTCCGCGTTCCCGACGCTGCCCGCGCTCCCGCTCGTAAACACACCGCCCGCCGCTAGTAAAACCGCCGCCGCCCGCTCGCCCAGAGATCAATGAACGGGAAAATCCATTCCCGTTCGTTGATCTAAGCCCCGCAATGATCAGCTGCTCTCCTATGGACAGCGCGATCATTGTGAGAAAAAACTCACGTGTCCAGCCTCCTTATTCTTCCTCCAAGCTTCCGGAAGGAAGCTTGGAGGTCGCATTAAAACAAAAAGTTACTGTGGCCATCTTGTGGCCAAATAGTAAACTACACCCTACACATTTTTCACATACAAATAAATGACTTTTACACATAAAATTAACTCATTACCTCCCACACTCCCCATTTTTTTTTTTTTTTGTAATTAAAAAAAAATTAAAAAATTTACAATTAAAAAAAATACATAAATAGTTACCTTAGGGACTGAACTTTTTAAATATTTATGTCAAGAGGGTATAACACTGTTACTTTATAAACTATGGGCTTGTAATTAGGGATGGACGCAAAACTGAAAAAAATGCACCTTTATTTCCAAATAAAATATTGGCGCCAAACATTGTGATAGGGACATAATTTAAATGGTTTTATAACCGGGACAAAGGGGCAAATACGTTTCATGGGTTTTAATTACAGTAGCATGCATTATTTAAAAACTATAATGGCCGAAAACTGAAAAATAATTATTTTTTTCCCCACATTTTTCCTATTTTCCCATTAAAACACATTTAGAAAAAAATAATTCTTGGCATAATGTCCCACCTAAAGAAAGCCTAATTGGTGGCGAAAAAAACAAGATATAGTTCATTTTATTGCGATAAGTAATAATAAAGTTATAGACGAATGAATGGAAGGAGCGCTGAAAGGTGAAAATTGCTCTGGTGCTCAGGGGGTAAAACCTCTCAGTGGGGAAGTGGTTAAGGCCTCTGCCATTAACAGTGTAAGAATGACAGCAGTTTCAATATTCCTCTTGAAAATCAATAGGTAAATTTTGATTGGCTCTTGTAGGCTCCACTTACTTTTCTGAATATTAATCCTAGTCCCCCAGTGACCAACTGTGTCAAGTTTGAGAACCCTGCCATTAACAGCGTAAGAATAGCTGCAATTTATATTTTCCCATGTAAAAAGTTAGTTGTTTTTGGCTCTGCCCACTATTTCTAACCTTGACATACAGTCACTCAATGACCAAGTTTATGAGCTGTGGGGTCTTTGGCATCAATGAGTTGCATTCTACCATTGAAATTAAAAAAATCTGATTGCCTGTTTTTGCCCTAGCCCCCCCCCCCCCCCCACCCCTTTCAGAATTTAAACCGCAGTCTCCCAGTGACGGACTGTACCAGATTTGAGGCCTCTGCCATTAAGAGTGTATGAATGGCAGCAATGTAAATATTCCCCTTGAAAATCAAAAGGTGAATTTTGATTGGCTGCTGTAGGCTCCACCCACTTTCCTGAATATTAGTCCCAGACACCCAGTGGCCAACTGTGTCAAGTTTGAGAACCCTGCCAATAACAGAATGTCTGAAATCAATCTAAAAAATCTGATTTGCTGTTTGTGGCTCCACCCCCTTTAGTGAATTTGGACCCCAGTCACCCAGTAACTGACTGTATCAGGTTTGAGTCCTCTGCCATTTACAGTGTAAGAATGGTAGCAATGTAAATATTCCCCTTGAAAATTAATAGGGGAATTTTAATTGATTGTTTTAGGCTCCACCCACATTTCTGAATATTAATCCCAGTCACCCAGTGGCCAATTGTGTCAAGTTTGGGATCCCTGCCATGTAAAAAATTAAGTTGTTGGTGCCGCACACTTTTCTAACCTTGACATACAGTCGTTCAATTATAAAGTTTATCAGCTTTGGGGTCCTTGGTATCAATACTTTGTATATTCCCATTGAAAAATAAACAAATATGATTGGCTGTTTGTGGCTCCGCCCCTTTTCTTAATTTGCGCCCTAATCACCCAGTGACCAACTGTACCATGTTTGAGGCATCTGATATTAACAGTATAAGAATGGTAGCAGATTAAATATTCCCTTTGAAAATCGAAAGGTGAATTTTTATTGGCTGTTGTAGGCTCCACCTACCTTCCAAAATCTTAAACTCATTCACTCAGTGTCCAACTGTGCAAAGTTTGAGAACCCTGCCATTAACGGTGTAAGAATGGCTACACTTTATATTTCCCTAGTAAAATTTGTTTTTGGCTCCGCCCACTTTTTGTAACCTTCACACACAGTCACTCAATGACCAAGTTTGTGAGCTTTCAGGTTCCTGGCATCAAAAATGTGTGAATGGAAGCAGTTTATCCACCAAGGAAATCTGATTGCCTGTTTGTGGCCCCGCCCTTTTAGTGAATTTGGACCCCAGTCACCCAAAAACCAACTGTAGCAAGTTTGAAGCCTCTGCCATTAAGTGTCAAAATGGCAGCAATTTATATTTTCCCCTTGAAAATAAATAGGTTAATTTTGATTGGCAGTTGTAGGCTCCACCCACTTTCCTGAATATTAATCCCAGTCACCCAGTAATCAAGTTTGAGAACCCTGCCATTAACAGTCTAAATATGTCTGCAATTTACACTTTCCCATTCAAAATGAATGGCTGAAATTTGATTGTCTGTTTTATGCTCCGCCCACTCTTCCTGGAATTGTAACCTCGGTCACCAAGTGACCACCTGTGCCAAGTGCGGGGACTCTGGCTTGATTACTGTGAGAATGGCACCCTTTTGCATTTTTTCCATTGACATGAATGGGTGAAATCAGATTTGCTGTTTGTAGCTCCGCCCAGGTGTGCAGGGGGGATGCGAGACCCCCGGAACATATCATCCCAGGGATCTGTATACCAAGTTTTGTTGAAATTGGTCAAGCTAGTTTTGCGTGATCGCGACACGCACGCACGCACTCACACACCCACCTATATATATGGTGCTGTATGACCCCTTCACTGCCTGTATCATGTGTCTTTACTGTTTGAAATATGCATAGTTGACACTCGAACGCCCTGATGTGGACAGGTTTTACTTATTTCTATTGTAATGTAATTGTGTATATACATACAGTAACCAGGTACATTGATCACTGGTAAATCACAAGTGTCCTGTGCATACAACTACCAACATATATATATAGGGTGTTCTTGTATAATGTTTAATTTTGTGCAACCCTCTTTATATACCCCTTTGGTCAGGGGAGGACTGGGACCGTTTGGCCTGGGGGGAAAACACAAACTAGAGGCCCATGTTCATGGCAGCCTCAGCCCAAGTGGTCCCCCCACACACACTTATATCCTAAGAGAGACTGTCCCTTCAAAAGAGGGAAAGTTGGGAGCTATGATGGTAAGAGAGCACAATTTTTTTTTCCCACGGACCCTCCGGGCAAGACTCTGCTCTGCATTATGCTGTGTATTTTTACCAGGTTACCCGCCCTCTAATTGCTAATTGGGCTTTTATTTCCGTCAGCCAAACTAATGTTTCACATTGCCTTATACAAAAACCTGAATGCAGCAGGCCATGCACCAGCCCTAAATCATTAAATGAGAGGCAGCCTGCGGGGAAATCTCCCCCCTTCCTCCCTGGCCAGTCCTCCCCTGCCTTTGGTATCCAAGTTTAGGAGAGAAGTGGTTCATTAGCTTGCCCCCCTACGAGTTAGAGGCTGCAGACCGTTCTTGTCTGATCCATTGGCCGCATCTGGTAACGATGGTTATGCAGCATCTAGTCACGGAGACATGGGCGAGGCATGCGACCAATCTTCCGCATCCGCCCATTGACCATGACGGCATAGGCAGCTGTGCAATGCACTCTGCGTTCCATTGCCATGGGAACGCACAGTGCAAGACGTGGGCAGATGTGACATGCCCGCCCCACCCTTGCACGCAGTCAATCCGGTCTGCCCATCTCTCGCTGTCAGGTGACCACAATTGCTGCATACATATAGCGGGGCGCCACTCTGACACTGCCAACCGGCATGCACAGATTTCGAAACCTATACAAGGTATAAACTATATGGCTAATTTATACTATGGGTGGGGCTACTGACAGACCGCCTCCCCTTCCTCCTAACAATGCAGCAGTATATATACTGCACGCCTAACCTGGCATCCTCAGCTCTGACTTGGACTATATGATGGGGGGCAATTTGTAAATTGGTGGAATGTGAATGTTGTATAGCACTTTGTATAGCACCTTCTGAAGAAGCCTGTTAGGTGAAATATGTCATATTAAGGTTTATGTACAGCACCATTCCCATTTGTTAGCACTCATCTCATTGCCCACCATGTTGTTTTCAGACATTTATGGGGTAGTACTCTGAGTTGTCTGCAGTGGCATAGCTATGGAGCTCGGGGCCCCGGTGCGAGTTTTACATTGGGCCCCCTAGCAATCTATACGTAACAATTGATACGGCGCAACAAAACCTGCCAAGGTCATGTACAGTGTCAGAGGTACAAGAAGGGGATGGGGAACAGTTTGTTAATGATTACTACCATTCAAAGCATCTATAGAAGCGATTATTACCAGCACCGGACCAATAAACAGCGTATACTTTGGTTTAGTAGGGGCCCCTCTGGCCCAAGGGCCCCAATGCGGTCGCTACCTCTGCAACCCCTATTGCTATGCCCCTGGTTGTCTGCCATGAGTGTTTAATCTATGCTCTGCCAGAGCTGATGTACTCCATCCTCATAGACGCCCAGTGAATTATTAACCCGTCTGTGGGATAGCTACACCCCACTTGCCTAATAAATACAAGTGGAGGGGGATAAGCTAGGACCCCCACAGTATCTTGCCAAGGGGTTGAAGTCCCTATGAAGAGAATTCACAGGAGACGATACACTAAAAGTGGTGGCTGTGTCATAGTGACATTATTTTAACTATTCAAATGTATATGACTTTTATAAGGGCTTGTCTTATAGACATCAGTGTTTGTTACAATTTCCCTGGTACCGCTCTTTTCAGTTAGTGTTTGTTTCATTCAAATTAATGAAAAAAAAAATCTGATTGGCTGTTTTTCGCTCTGCCCACTGTTAAAATTTGAATTCCAGTCTCCCAATGACCAACTGTACCGAGTTTAAAGAGGAACTCCAGTGAAAATAATTTAATATAAAAAGGTGCTTAATTTTTACAATAATTATGTATACATGATTTAGTCAGAGTTTGCTCATTGTAAAATCTTTCCTCTCCCAGATTCACATTCTGACATGTATTACATGGTGACATTGTTACTGTGGGCAGATTATGTAGCTGTTCTGGCTTTAACAGACAGCTATAAACAGCCATTTCCTGTGTGTGTCATTGTTACATTGTGGCAGTTTGCCCAGAGTACCGTACGGTACCAGAGCCTCTTGTGGGAGGGGTTTCAGCACAAAATCAGTCATACAGCGCCCCCTGATGGTCTGTTTGTGAAAATCATTATATTTTTCATGTAAAAGTGGGTATCAGCTACTGATTGGGATAAAGTTCAATTCTTGGTCGGAGTTTCTCTTTAAATTGCAGGCCATTAACAGTAAAAGAATGGCAGCAGTTTATATATAACCATTGAATAGCAATAGGTAACATTTGATTGGCCGTTTGAACTTCCGCACAGCTTTCTGATTTTTAAACCCAGTCACCCAGTCACCCAGTCAAGGTCTTTACTACGTTTGTGGCCTCTGGCTTTAAAACTGTGAGAATGGCAGTAGTTGAAAAATGTTACATTGAAGTCAATAGGCAAAATCGGATTGGCTGTTTTTGGCTCCACCCACTTTTTCTATATTTTAAATGCAATCACCCAAGGAGTAATTAAAATGCCAAGTTAAACTGTGATAATAGCAGCAGTTTATCTTTTTTTTTTTTTTATTAATGTCAATGGCTAAAGTCTGATTGGCTGCTGTTGTTGCCCCGCCCCATTTTTTTCTTAATTGTGAACCGCAGTCACCCAGTGACTAACACTTTAAGGTTTGGGAATCATGGCATTTAACATGTAAAAATGGCACCAGTTTTATTTTTTTCATTGAAAATCAATGAGTGAAATGTAATTGGTTGTTGATCTCCACCCACTTTTTTAAAATCTTGAAGTGGAAACATCCAGTGACCACATTTGGAATGTTTGAGGTCCATGACATCAGTAATGGCATCCTTTTTAATGTTTCCCATTTAAATCAATCAAGGAAATCTGATTGGTTGGTTTTGGCTCCACCTTTCTGAATTTTAATCCCAGTCCCCTATTGACCAACTGTGCCAACTTTGAGGACCCTGCCATTAACCTGCTATGAGCAGCGGCAGTTTTAAATATTCCTATTTAAACAAATGGCTGAAAGTTGATTGGCTGTTGTAGACTCCATCCACTTTTTAAAAATGCATTTTAACCGCAGTCACCCAGTGACCCAAGGTGCCAAGGTTGGGGACTCTGGCTTTAATACTGTGAGAATTACAGCTGTTTACAGTTTCTCATTGAAGTCAATAGGGAAAATCTGATTGGTTGTGGCTCCGCCCAATTTATTGGGTCCCCAAAATGTGACAGAATTTTTCAGCTTCACCCCAGGACTAAGTGACCCAAGTTTATTGAGTGTAACATCACAGCTGTACACGTGGCAAAGTTTTCAAATTTTCCAGTGAAAGTCTATGGGAAAAAATGGGGTCTTCAAGGGACCACCACAGGGGCACGGAGGGTGGGATTGCTTAATAGAGCACAATTAACCTATTCGGGTATGACCTGGACAAGTGTACAAAGTTTTGAAATCATACTTCTAAAATTGTGGCAGGAATAGCATATGGAAATATGGAAAATTGAAAAATATTCATTGGCGGTTGCTAGCTCTGCCCACATTGGGTCTATCCCCCCCTTACCAAATTCATATTTTTATTCATAGTGACACCAACAATACTTGTTTTTCCGAGTTTGGGGAGTGTAGCTTCAAAACTGTACTAGCGGCAGTGATTAGAAAATGTTCCCTGTCAAAGTCAATAGCGAAAAAGGAGTCTTTGGTGGTGCACTGCACGGGTGCAGTGGGTGAGATCGCTTATTAACCAGCTGAGCGGTCTGGACGAGCTCAGCTCGTCCAACACCGCCAGAGGCTGCCGCTCAGGCCCTGCTGGGCCGATTTTCACCAAATAAAAAGCAGCACACGCAGCCGGCACTTTGCCAGCCGCGTGTGCTGCCTGATCGCCGCTGCAGCGCGGCGATCCGCCGCGTGCAGCGGCGAAAGAGGGTCCCCTCAGCCGCCCGAGCCCAGCAGAGCCGGAACAAACAGTTCCGGCCAGCGCTAAGGGCTGGATCGGAGGCGGCTGACGTCAGGACGTCGTCTGACGTCCATGACGTCACTCCGCTCGTCGCCATGGCGACGAGGTAAGCGAAACACAGAAGGCCGCTTATTGCGGCCTTCCGTGTTACTTTTGGCCGCCGGAGGCGATCGGAAGAACGCCTCCGGAGCGCCCTCTAGTGGGCTTTCATGCAGCCAACTTTCAGTTGGCTGCATGAAATAGTTTTTTTTTTATTTAAAAAAAACCCTCCCGCAGCCACCCTGGCGATTTAATCAGAACGCCAGGGTGGTTAAAGCACAAGCAACATACTTTGCTGTAAGACGGATAAGTGTGGAAATTTTGGCGCGTGTAACCCTAGAACTAGGCGGAGTAGCATATAGAAAATGAGGGGGACGCTAATAATAATGTTGGATTTTTCCAAGCCAACATAAAAATGGCAAAAACACACAACAAGACATTTGCTTCTAAAATAAAAGGAAATAAAACTGAAATAGAACTTTATCCTGGATTGTGTGGTAGTTGATTCTGTTCCTACTAACCCCCCTAGCCCTTCCAGTGTATCTGTAGAATCAGAACCCTCTGTTTCATCGATTTCAACTGTGCGTTCAAGGGCATCAGCAAGTGGTGGGGTACAAAGGTAACAAAGGGCATGTCCAGGGCAGAATATGACCACAAATTAATTACTTTCCTACAACAAGCTGTAAGTCATCTAGACAAGTCACAAGAGGCTAAGAAAAAGGAGCAAGCTCCTTCATTTCAATTCCCGATGAGTGTGCTTCCAAGGTTGGAACAAGTGCCTGAAAAACAGCAGTTTGCCTTGCATAAAGCGATCATGGATTACATACACAGATATGTCCCACCTGAACACAGGATCCAACAATGCCCCAGGGAAGTACCTTTTCGGTTGCACAAACATATGCTCCTGTGCCACCTGCCCAACCTATCCACCCTATCAGTACTATGGCCCACCAATGCATGATGTCCCTAGTGCCCACCGAAGCCCACAAGGTCCCTACGCAAGAGTCAGTACACCACGAATGCAGAGAGTGGAGGTATCATCCATTGTACCCCCGCTGGTGGCACCTACAATAGAGAGGAACGAGTGTAAAGTGACCTTGTACCCGTGGCAAATGCTCAAATCGATCAGGATAGCAGTTCCTCTAGTCCCAGTCTTTCTACCACAATGAGCAGGTTATTATTTAGTGATGACATCTAAAATGTCATTTTTATTTTTTTTCAAACAAATTTTATTTGAATTTTCTCAGTGTTCAACAATGCATCATTTTTACTGGCTAGACAAATGGTAAGTTTTGTGTCTTAAAGGGGAACTGAAGTGAGAGAAGTATGGAGGCTGTAGATTATTTTCTTTTGAGCAACGCTAGTTGTTGGGCAGTCTTGATGCTCCTGTGTCACCCACACTGTTATTTACTATCCCTGAACAAGCACAGACACATAGATCAGCAGGCCTGCCGGGCAACTGGCATTGTTTAGAAGGAAAGATGGCGGCCTCCATATTCCTCTCTGGACAGTTCTCCTTTAGGGCACACCTACGCTGCCAACCAGGTACTTTGCTGTATTTATAGGAGTTTGCCAACACCACTTTGTGCACCTGTTGTCCTTAAATAGACCGGAGCCTACAGCCTGTTTCACAGTATTTGCAAGCAATCTACTATGTTTTTAGAATCTTAAAGGGGAACCGGAGGGAGAGAGATATGGAGGCTGCAGTTTATTTCCTTTGAAACAATGCCAGTTGACAGACAGTCATGCTGATCCTCTGAATTCTATATGCTTGTAGCACTGCAACAAGAAGGATAACTGCTACTGGCACCCTGCTGCCTACAGCCTGCGCCTTGCTTTCGTGGTGCCCTAGGCCATGGCCTTTGTGACCTTGCCTGAAATCCGGCCATGCGGAAACGACTGAAGCCACATAGATCAGCAGGCCTTCTGGGCAACTGGCATTGTTTAAAAGGAAAGATGGCAGCCTCCATATCCCTCTCTGGATAGTTCTCCTTTAAGGCATACCTACACCTACAGTGTGTAGACAATATATGTAATTTACCTCAAAGTTATTAGCAGCCTCTCTGTTGGGGAGATGACCTTCCTTGGGCGAGTATCTTGGTGCAGGTAATGAGGTCGAAGGGTGTCCAACAGCAAGTCGAAACTACAAAAGTTGGCAAAAGATAGCACTTAATTGTTTACGTGGAAACATCTTCACTATTGTTGAGGCAGGGAACACACTTGTCTTTCAGTTTTCTGCGCACCAAGTGTTTTTCCATGCAAGAAAATGCACGCGTTTTTTCACAGCAGCTAATGTAATTGATACAGAAAACTGACAAAATGTGCAGAATCAGGATGCAGAATGTCAGTTTTTTTTCTGCGTGCGAGAAACACATTAAGTGTGTGCAGTAGCCCATTGATTAACATGAGTTCTCAGTTTTTCTGTGCAGAAAACGCGTACGAAAACAGTCAAGTGTGTTCCCTGCCTTAACGTTTTACTTTTAGGATGCCTGTTACATAGTTATTTGGGTTGAAAAAAGACATATGTCCATCGAGTTCAGCCAGAAAATAAAGTATAACACCAGCCTGCTCCCTCACATATCCCTGTTGATACTGGTATTCCTATTTTTGTTTAGTTTGGCCTACGGTATCCTTCAATGCACTACGATTGCACTGTGAACTTTGCACTAAGTACATATTCCAAAGTTCTTTGTATGAAAAGGTTAATGCAAGGAGTTTTACTGATGTATATTTTCTGACTGTGAGATCAGGGAGATTTGTGCAATTGTTTTATTGATATAAGAAAGCTTGTTTTTTTTGTTTTTTTTCTTCAATTTTTTAGGTTGTTAATGCAAATAAAAAAAAATGTTGAACAAGCTAAAGAAAATAGTAGTGGATGATTGGTGTCAGGACACCTTCTGGGGAAAAGACACTGGAAACAAAAAACACGGGAGCCCAATAGTGTAATATGTTTAGTCAAAATTGTCAATGTAGAAGATAAGAATCTACTCACAAGAGTGGGTTGCAAGGGGGCAACCGACCACAGGAAGCAGGTGGAGACAATTAACCCGACTCCACTCGGGGAGGTCACTAAGGACCTGGATGCGGTCGCTCTCCTTGGAAAAAAGAAGGGAGGCAGATGTCCACCGTGGTAAACCACATATGTTCTGCCTCCACCCCTCACACGGGTAGCGTATGGGGGTTAGGGATGCACTAAATGGTTTAAAGAGGCGCCCTGGTGGTATATAAAAGCGTTTAAAAGCAGTTCAAGGACGACAAATCTTTGTAGGGACAAAAGATTTTATTGGTAGCACAGGCAACGCGTTTCACGGGTCTGAGCCCGCTTCCTCAGGCCAATAGCAGTGCCAGGCCAATTGAAATAGCAAGCTAAGGGAGCCTCCCTTAGCTTGCTATTTCAATTGGCCTGGCACTGCTATTGGCCTGAGGAAGCGGGCTCAGACCCGTGAAACGCGTTGCCTGTGCTACCAATAAAATCTTTTGTCCCTACAAAGATTTGTCGTCCTTGAGGTAAGCAACCTCAAACCTTTCTCGGTTTTAAACTGCTTTTAACCGCTTTTATATACCACCAGGGCGCCTCTTTAAACCATTTAAAGCTAAAAAAAAGTTGTCTAGGTGTCAGTTTGAAGCGTGTGTGTGCCTGTTTGTTTCCATACCTGGCAATGGACATCCTTGGACTTCCACACATCAAGGGTAAGAGCCTCACCTTCTTTTGCCCCGCAGTGGGCCTGCTTCTCTGCCCCTCTCCTGCTGCTCCTTTCTGGCCTAGCTGCTGCAGAACTCTGCGTGCCATGTTGAATTCTGTTGTGTTTTGATCAGCCTGCATGCTGACCCCGTGTCTCTGTTGCTGTGCTTGTCAACATGGCACCTGGCTGAACTGTGGCGAGTCCTGCTGTACTGTTTGCACTGCTGCTGCACTACTGTCTGAGTTCACTTGTACTACTGTTGCACCACTGGCTGTGGATGGGCCTGCCTGCCTGTCTCTGTTTCTGCTGCCTGCGCACTCTGTGTACACTGGGACTTTCGGCACTGCCGCCTGCTGAGCTGTCGGGTCTGTCTCCCTGAACCAGCCTAACTGTATGCAGTCCCTTGATGTCTCTCCAGCGCGCTGTCCCCTCCCCTCAGAGTCCTCTGCCAGCGCCTCACGCCTGGGACCATAGCATGCCCAGGCCTCTTCCTGGCATGCGCACCACCTACACCAGGACGCAGCTTCTACAGTGGGAACCACGGGGGCCCCCACCCCCCGATGCCAGGGACCTTACCGACCTGGTCTGGAACCACATCCAGCAAGTCTTGGTCCCGGCCCTGGGACACCGTACAGGTCAGCGACAGAGAGGATGTCGTGCAGGAGCCCGGGTGAGGCTAAGGAGGAAAGGCTTGCGTACAATCCCACCCCAACAAACTAGACGAACTGCGCCTCCTCTGCAACAGGAGAGACCTCAGCAACTACACTTCAGCCCTGTGCCTCACAGAAACATAGCTACACGAGGACATTCCTGAGAACGCCCTTTTTCTTCCAAGCTTCAGCCTCATACGAGCAGACAGGGACCCTGTCCTCTCTGGGAAAAAAAAGGGGGGAGGCATCTGCTTCTACATTAGCTCTGCATGGTGCCCCACCCCGTCAGTACTTGGTAAGAAGTGCTCCGCTGATCTCGAACTTCTGCTCGTCAACTGCAGGCCGACATACTCGCCAAGGGAGTTTTCCTCCTATGTCCTTGTGGGAGTGTACATCCCTCCCAATGCCAATGTCAAATCTGCCGTACTGGACCTCAGTGAGACCATCTTGCAGTGGGAGATGTCCCTCCCGGACTCACAGTTTATAGTCATGGGCGACTTCAATAAGGCCAACCTTCGCCAGGAAATGCCACGCTATCACCAGCATGTAGCCTGCCCCACCAGGGGCCCGAACACCCTTGGCCACTGCTACACGGCATTGAAGGATGCATATAAAGCGGTCCCATGGGCACCTCTCGGCTCCTCTGACCACTGTCTCATACATGTTACCCCACCTATAGGAGGTGCCTGGAATCAGCAAAACCGACCCTTAGGTCCATCAAAGTGTGGTCGGACGAGGCCAAGCTGCAACTATAAGCTTGTTTTCGACTGCACTGACTGGAAGTCCCTGGAAGCGCCAAACTTGGATGAGTGGGCAGACAACATCGCATCATACATCAGTTTCTGCGAGGATTCGTGTGTACCAACCAGATCCTTCAAGGTGTACCCGAACAACAAACCGTGGTTCACCAACAAGCTACAGCAACTGCGGAGGAGCAAGGAAGCCGCACATAAGTCTGGCAGCCAGGGGGACTACAGAAGGGCAAGGAATGATCTAAATCGGGAGCTGAGAGTTGCCAAAAGGAAGTACGCCGTGAGGATTAAACACAACCTGCGCTCGAATGACTCACGTGCTGTATGGAAGGGGCTTAAGCCTGCCACAAACTACAAGCCCCCCCCCCCCAACATGCAGCACCCAGCCTGGAACTTGCCGAAGAACCTAGTAAATTCTACTGTAGGTTCGAGAGAACGGGGAGTCCGGAGAGGCACCTGGAATCTCCTGCCCCCTCTCCGTCCACTGTAAACACCCCGAGATCACCCTCTCCTTCTGAGGTCAGTGAGGCTGAAGTCCTGCAACTCCTATCAACTCTGAATGCCAGGAAAGCCTCCGGCCCTGATGGCGTTTCTCCTGCTTGCCTGGAAACCTGCTCACGGCAACTTGCTCCCATCCTCTCCGCTATGTTCACGATGTCACTGAAAGAAGGCAAGGTCCCCACATGCTTCAAGAGGTCCACTATCATACCTGTTCCTAAAAAGCAGGGGGCCATCAACCTTAATAATTTTAGGCCTGTGGCCCTGACATCCATTATCATGAAAACCTTGGAGCACATTGTCCTGTCCTCCCTGAAGCTCTCCACTACTCCCCTCCTTGACCCTTACCAGTTCGCTTACAGGGCGAACAGGTCCACAGATGACGCAATAAATATCTGCCTGGAGTTCATCAATGACCACCTTGACCGGGGGTGCCCAATAGGTCAATCGCGATCTACCGGTAGATCGCGACCGCCTATTTGGTAGATCGCGGCCTCTTGGCCGCGTCCCATCACAATTTGCGGCCGGCAGCTTTCCCATCATGTTTTGCTGCCAGCCGCCGGCCAATAGGAAGCGGGGAAGAGAAAGGAGGCGCGGCTGAAGAGGCCATGACGTGACGTCATGGCTGGCTGGCGGCGCCGGGCACACTCGCACACGCTGGACGGTGGCTGCACAGGACGCAGGCTCCTACTGCGCATGCGGGCTGCACAACGTGAGGGGCTGCAGTAGCTGACGCTACACCGGATCGCTCCGAGTCCGAGAGGGGAGACCAGACATCGCCGCTGGAGAGAGGTAAGTGATTGAGCACCCATCCTACCCACGCTAATGGCACCTATCCCTACCTACCTACGCTAGAGGCACCTATCCCCACCTACCTACCTATGCCAAAGGGACCCACCCCCACCTACTTACCTATACTAAAGGGACCCATCCCCCACCTACCTATACTAAAGGGACCCATCCCCACCTACCTATGCTAAAGGGACCCATCCCCACCTACCTACCTATACTAAAGGGACCCATCCCCACCTACCTACCTATGCTAAAGGGACCCATCCCCACCTACCTATGCTAAAGGGACCCATCCCCACCTACCTACCTATGCTAAAGGGACCCATCCCCACCTACCTACCTATGCTAAAGGGACCCATCCCCACCTACCTACCTATGCTAAAGGGACCCATCCCCACCTACCTACCTATGCTAAAGGCACCCATCCCCACCTACCTTTGCTAAAGGCACCCATCCCCACCTACCTATGCTAAAGGGACCCATCCCCACCTACCTACCTATGCTAAAGGCACCCATCCCCACCTACCTACCTATGCTAAAGGGGCCCATCCCCACCTACCTATGCTAAAGGGACCCATCCCCACCTACCTATGCTAAAGGGACCCATCCCCACCTACCTACCTATGCTAAAGGGACCCATCCCCACCTACCTACCTATGCTAAAGGCACCCATCCCCACCTACCTACCTATGCTAAAGGCACCCATCCCCACCTACCTATGCTGAAGGTACCTATCTCCACCTACCTTTGCTAAAGGCACCTGTACCCAGCTACCTTTGCTGAAGGAACCTATACTTAGCTACCTATACTGGAGGCACTTGTACCTGGGGGCTATTCGTGACGGGGGGGGGGGGTCTGCAACACTTTAAATGTTGGTAGATCTCCTGGACTTGGCAAATTTTAAAGTAGCTCGCGAGCCGAAAAAGTGTGGGCACCCCTGACCTTGACAGACCAGATGCATACGCCAGAATACTACTCCTGGACTTCAGCTCAGCGTTTAATACCATCTGCCCACGCATTCTCCAGGATGATCTGGTCGCACTCGGCGCCCACCCAAGCCTACGCCTTTGGATCACAGACTTTCTCACCAATAGGTCCCAAGTCCTCAGGCTGGGTGGCATATGCTCACAACCAATGACCACGAACACAGCCTCAAGGCTGCGTCCTGTCTCCACTGCTGTTCTCCCTCTACACAAATAACTGCAGATCCGAGACAGACTCTGTCAAGATCATCAAATTCGCTGATGACACCACCATTGTTGGCCTTATCACGAAGGATAATGTCGAGGAGTACCATCAGCAGGTGGTGAGAATCTGTAACTGGTGCAAGGAGAACAGGCTCGTGCTCAACACTGCGAAAACAGTTGAGCTAATCGTTGATTTCAGGACGTCGGCTCCCGCCCCACCTCCAATTTACATTGATGGCACTGAGGTAGCTAGGGTTCCCTGTGCCCGACTTCTGGGCATGACCATCTCCAGTGATCTCAGCTGGAAGACTAACATCACTGTCACCCAGCGGAAAGCCCAGCAGAGACTGTACTTCCTCAGCCAGCTGAGGAAGTTTGGCATGTCCCGAGAGATTCTGACTAGCTTCTACTCCGCCACCATCGAATCGATCCTCTGCTCTTCCATCTTAGTCTGGTATGCTGGCGCCACCACCAACGACAGGAACAGACTACAGAGAGTCATCAGGTCGGCGGAGGGGATCATTGGGCAGGGATGGATCTAGGGGGGAGCAGGCGGGTCTCTTGCCCCAGGCACAGTTTGTTGAATTCTTAAAAAGGCAGCAAAATTTGGATGGGGAATGGCAGTTTAGGCGCCAAAACCTGACCTTGCCCCAGGCGCAACTTGGTCTAGATCCGTCCCGGTCATTGGGTGCTCCCTCCCCTCACTTGCCATCTTACATAAAAATAGGCTGCGATCTAGTGCACTGAGGATTGCAAATGACCCCTCACACCCAGGCTGCTTCCACTGGGGCGGAGGCTACGTGCCATTGTCACAAAGACCCCCTTTGGGCTGTGTCCTGTCACCATTCCTGTTCTCTCTTTACACCAATAACTGCACATCCACTGCAAACTCCGTCAAAGTCATCAAATTTGCAGACGACACTACAGTTATTGGCCTTGTCAGTAAGGGCGACGAGCAGGCCTACCGACAGGAGGTAGACAGAGTCTGCAATTGGTGCAGAGGGAATAGGCTAGTCCTAAACACAGCCAAAACCGTTGAGATGGTCATTGACTTCAGAAAGCATGCCACAAACCCACTCCCAATCTATATCGACGGAACCGAAGTCACAAGGGTATCTAGCGACCGCCTCCTGGGCACAACCATCTCTGATGACCTGACCTGGAGGGCAAATACCATCTCAACTCAGAAGAAGGCGCAGCAAAGACTCTTCTTTCTACGCCAACTAAAGAAGTTTGGTATGGCTCAGGAACTTCTGAGATCCTTTTACTCTGCCACCATTGAGTCGGTCCTTTGCTCATCCATCCTGGTCTGGTATGCTAGCTCCTCCGCTAGCGACAGATACAAAATTTAGAGGGTCATCAACTCAGCGGAGAAAATAATTGGAAAACCTCTTCCCCCTTAGACCTCATCCATAACACTAGACTACTTTCCAGAGCAACGAAAATCGCTGGTGACCTCTCCCACCCGGGCCACAGCCTTTTCAGTCGACACACATCGGGCAGGATGTTCCGGTCCAAAACCTCAAGGCGCAGGAACACTTTTTTTCACACGACAGTTAGACTCTTAAACTCTGCCCTCTCTACAAACGCTTCCCCCCTGTAGCCGTCTACGGACTGTTATCTGACCCAAGTTTGTCGCCGCCCCTGATCACTGTTCTCTGCTAGAGCGTATAGTAGTACTACCGATTTTGAAGTTCTGTAACATGTTGCTGACTCTGTAAACCTGTGTTGTCTTACTTCCAATGTTGTGTTACGTTTTTGTACTCTATTATGCCATATCTCTGTGCCAAATCCAATTCCGGGCACGGCCCAGCCGTGCTTGGCGAAATAAAGCGATTCTGATTCTGACCACTAGACACAGCAACTCATTCTTCCCCTCGGCTGTCAGCCTCCTTAATTCCCTCCACATACTCCCATCAGGGCAATCCAAATGAGCTGCAGCCCGGGCAGAGTCACGGAAAACCAGGCAACCGGCCCACGTGACAATTTGGGGGAATCTAATGTCACATTGGGATTGTGATGTATAATGTAACTGATGTAAAATGTAACTGTTGATGAATGCTAGCTTGTTTTTTCTATCTGTCTTGTTCTTCTTTTCTCGAGCCATCTGTACTGTACTGTGCCAAAACCAATTCCAGGCATGGATCCATGTCATGCTTGGCGAAATAAAGATTTCTGATTCTGATTCTACATAGGCAAAGAATTTCTCTGGGTGAGCATGTAACTCTCTGTATAGTATCCGAAATTGTCCTTTTCTCTCTCTTTCTGCCAGTATAGGATGGACCCAATATCTTCTACGCCTGCCACAACGTCGGTTCAAAGCTGCTATGATAAATAGCACAACTAATTCTGGCAGCATCTTCACTTCTTTTGCTTTGCTTTGCCTTGCTTCTGTGTCTTCTGTCTCCTCTCCCGTCTGCAAACCTCATCATGTGATCCTGGCTTTTTATATTAAACGTGTGCCTGAGGAGCCAATAACAGCTTTCTAAACTTCGAACCAATCAAAAAGCATCAAAAAGACAGTGTCACATTTTTCCAAATAAAAACTACAACCCACCAATCATTGACTAATCGCTACACTCTAAATCGCTCAAGAAACACTTTTTTTTACTGTACACAAAATCGCTGGCTTTCCAGCCAAAAGCGCTGGAAAAGCACTAAAAAAAATGCCCCAAATTGCTTAGCGATTGCATTTGGCGATTGCCAGTGTGAACTAGCCCTTATCCTAGTGCTGGAAGATGTAATTATGATGTTGGATCAGGGTACCCTTGCTTTGCAGAAATCTCCAGAGAATTACACTTACTGGATCTCAAAAAAAACCTTTAAAATAATTTCCTCAGAAAATTGCTTTATAAATTTACTGATTCATCTAAAATGGGCTGACATCCTACTTTACATGTATTCACACATTAGACATATAGGCTGCCCGAATACACAACTATTCATTTGCCTCAGTTTCCTAATTTGACAATGATTAGACTATACCATCTCCAGCGAGAGATCACCATGGCCAGTCAGAGGGGAATCTTTGGCACGTGACCAATCAGGTGGGGGTGCTGGCACCAGATTGGCCAATCACAGCTGCCCTCTGCTCCTTTTACTAACTGTTGTTGCTGGTCTCACAGGCTGGGCAACAGCACCATTATTGGGCCAATCACTGCACTTGATCAGTAGAACGGCTACTGATTAAGTGCAGCGACAGGCCTAATGACAGTGTCGTAGTCCCACCTCTGAGACCATTGTCACCAGTTAGCAAAAGGAGCAGTGGGCAGCTGTGCTTAGCCGGTCCAGTGCCAGCACCCCCACCTGATTGGTCGCAGCAGGTACTACCAGTCGAATGAAGATGGAGATTTGGGGGTGCGTGGATGAGGAGGGAAATGTGTGTGTCAAGAAGGTGCGCAGGAGAGCCGGGAGGAGACAGGTGGGCCAAACTGTTTGTCAAAACACCACCCCCTAGATTTTGTCACTTGAATTACATGATTTAGGTGATTTCATGGTGGGTCCGGCCCTGGCTCGCGCATTGTCCAGATGCTCCATCCTACATTAAACGTCCACAAGTTTTTCACTTGTCAGTCACTCTCAGCTATTGAATTATGATACGCTGCATATGACATCATTATAGTCATAGCTGTCAGAGGAGTGACTCCTGAACACCTACTTTTATCTATTACTACTGTAGCCGCACGCACACACACCTCTTCTACAGAAGTGATTTGTAAGTATTGTGTTGATTACTAGTTCTGAGATAATATCATCTACTCACTAGTGTTCCACACAACTTCACTTCTCCCCAGGCGAATTGGTTTTTCAACTATGGCCTGTTGGGTTTCTCTTTGTTCATGTTACTTGGGTTATAAGGTCCTTTCTATCTGTTAAGTTAGGACAGGGCGGGCTGCTTTATTTTAAAGGTGTTTATTCTGTACTTCTTTTTACCCTTCCAATATTTTCTAATCATACAATACAGCATCACTACGTAACATGACCTACAAACCAGCGAATTATCGGTCATATGCTGGAATGTCTGAGGTCTAAATGACCCCTTTAAGAGATCAATTATTTTTAATTTCAATAATAAATATAGACCAGATATTTTGGTCCTACTGGAGACTCGTGTCACAGGTAGCAAGGTTAAAGACCTAGAGCCTCGGTGGGTTGGGAAAGCTTTTCACTCCTCACATTCTCAATACTCTAGAGGTGTCACCATTCTATTAAAGAAATCTCTCCCTCTCCAAATTATATCTACCAAAATTGATCCGTTAGGGAGATATGTTTTCCATCATAGTTTATTAGAGGGCAAGCATATCTCAATACTAGCCATATACATCCCCCCCCCCCCTTACTCCTCATCAGCGCTCAAGGAAGCTGTCCTTTTCTTGGCAGATTTACCGCCTTGTCCAAACATTTGGATGGGGGACTTCAACACTGTATGTAATCCCGTATTAGACTGCTTTCCCCCTGCCACTGATAAAACTACAGTCTTTGCCAATCTAATAACAGAACTCCAATTAACTGATGTTTGGAGACATCTATACCCCACCTCTCTGCAATATACTTGTCACTCATCCACCTACAACACCTTATCTCGGCTGGACTATTTCCTTGCATCACCCACCTTGCTACCTGTGATAAACTCCATGAATTTACTTCCTAGATTAGTGTCTGACCACTCCCCTATGCAGTTGATCCTAGATTGGACTGATCTTCCCTAAACCTATATTTGGAAGTTCAATCCATTCTGGTTATCTCTTTTTACTTACATTTACATTTAAGTGCCTTTTTTCACTCCCACAGGGATGAGGAGGACCTCTCATTAATATGGGAATCTTTTAAACCATACCTAAGTGGACTTCTAATTAGTTCAGTATCTCACCTCAAAAAAGAAACCACCGCTAAAATTACGAACCTTCAAAAACAAGTCCCAATACTCGAGCAACAATATACTTCCCAACCCTTTGAATTGTCCCTGGGAGACTAGAAGAAGGCACAATTAGAACTTTAATCAGCGAAACTCTAGCCAAAACTTTCTTTTATAAACAGGCCTTTTACAAGGCTGGAGAAAGGACAGGTATAATTCTTGCTCACCTTGCCAGAGATAGATCCTCCTCCAACATTATTACCTGTATTCAAGATGTAAACAACTCCACAATAACTGGTTCCCAAAGTATAAACAGAGTTTTTACTGAATATTTTAAAGACCTCTATACTGTAAAATCACAATTTACTCAATCTGATGCTGAAATCGTTCTCTCTGAGGTGAACTTTAGTCACTGGAGGGGAGCATGGAGATTAGGCAAGTTAGGTTCACTCAGATGTATAGCATGGGTTCACAGTAATGGAGGTGCATGATCAGGTAAGGCACAAAAGGAGGAGGACCCTGCCCAAACGCTTACAATCTAGAGGGAGAGGTAAGCACACGAAAGGTAGGGGACCAGAGTTCAGCTGTGGGTTTAGAGCACTTGTGAGGGGTAGTAGGCCAGAGTGAAAAGGTTAGTTTTGAGGGATTTCTTGAAGATGTTGAAGGAGGGGGCTGCCCTAATGGGTGAAGGTAGGGAGTTCCATAGTGTTGGAGCAGCTCTTCAGAAGTCCTGGAGGCATGCATGGGACTGGGTGATGCGGCGGCGGTTAGGCGAAGTTCATTGGAAGAGCGGAGTGAGCGGCTAGGTGTGTACCTCTGAGTAAGATCGGAAATGTAGGTTGCACAGGTTTTGTGGACAGATTTGTAGGTCAGACACAGTATCTTGAATCTGATTCTGGACTGGATAGGATGCCAGTGGAGGGATTCTAGGAGGGGATCTGCCGTGGTGGAGCGATGGGAGCAGTGGATAATTCTGGCTGCTGCATTCATGATGGACTGCAGTGGGGCTGTTCGGGTCATAGGGAGACCAGACAGCAGGGCATTGCAGTAGTCAAGGCGGGAAATTATGAGGGCATGGATGAGGAGTTTGGTGGTGGCAGAGGTCAGGAAAGGGCGAATCTTACAGATGTTACGAAGGTGGAAGTTGCAGGAGTTTGTGAGGTTTTGGATGTGGTGAGTGAAGGAGAGTGCGGAGTCCAGGGTGACACCCAGACAGCGGGCTTGAGAGGTAGGGCGAATGGTAGTGTGGTTAACAGTGACATGCACATCTGGGAGGTTCATGGATGGCCGGGTTGGAAAGATCATAAATTCCGTTTTGTCTAGATTTAGTTTCAGGAACCTAGTGGACATCCAGGAGGAGATGGCTGATGGGCAGGAGGAGACCTTGTCCATGGTAGTGGTGGATATGTCAGGGGTGTGGAGGTAGATCTGGGTATCATTTGCATACAGATGATAGTTAAAACCCATGGAGGAGATAACCTTGCCAATGGAGGATGTGTATAGGGTAAACAGTAGGGGGCCAAGGACCGAACCTTGGGGGACTCCCACCGAGAGGTGGTTGGGGGGGGACGGGGGAGGTTGGACAAGGACTCATTGAAGGCGGTCGGGAAGGAGCAGTTGGAGAGGTAGGATAAAAGCCAGGACCGGGCGAGATCGTGAATGCCCATGGACTGGAGGAGTAGGGGATGATCTACTGTGTCAAAAGCTGCTGAAAGGTCAAGGAGGAGGAGAATGGAGTATTTACCTTCAGCTTTAGCTAAGGCAAGGTCATTGACCACTTTGGTGAGAGCAGTTTCGGGTTGAGTGGGCAGGCCGAAATCCAGATTGCAGTGGGTCTAGCAGTGAGTTGGCATTGAGGTACTGGGTCAGGCGTTTGTGAACCAGACGCTCAAGGAGTTTTGAGGCAAAGGGGAGAAGGGAGATGGACAATTGTGTGTAAAAAAATAAAAAAAATTGTCATTTACAGAGATATTTTTCCCACCCAGCATGGGTATGTATAAAAATACACCCCAAAACACATTATACTACTTCTCCTGAGTATGGCAATACCACATGTGTGACACTTTTTGCAGCCTAGGTGCGCTAAGGGGTCCAACGTCCTATTCACAGGTCATTTTGAGGCATTTGGTTTTTAGACTACTCCTCACGGTTTAGGGCCCCTAAAATGACAGGGCAGTATAGGAACCCCACAAGTAACCCCATTTTAGAAAGAAGACACCCCAAGGTATTTCATTAGGTGTATGGTGAGTTCATAGAAGATTTTATTTTTTGTCACTAGTTAGTGGTAAATGACACTTTGTGAAAAAAATAAACAATGAAAATCAATTTCCACTAACTTTTGACAAAAAGTAAAATCTTCTATGAACTCATCATACACCTAACGGAATACCTTGAGGAGTCTTCTTTCTAAAATGGGGTCACTTGTGGGGTTCCTATACGGCACTGGCATTTTAGGGGCCCAAAACCGTGAGTAGTAGTCTAGAAACCAAATGCCTCAAAATCACTGTTCAGGGGTATAAGCATCTGCAAATTTTGTTGACAGGTGGTCTATGAGGGGCCGAATTTTGTGGAACCAGTCATAAGCAGGGTGGCCTCTTAGATGACAGGTTGTATTGGCACTGAAGTGCAGGATGTTCTCAAATCGTGACCTGGACATGGCAGCAGAGAACATGGGTATGTGATGTATTGGGTGTGTAGACCAATAAGACCGCAATACATTATTTTTGACTAGACCCATGTTAAGGAGAAGGCCCCAAAAAATGTTACGTTCAGAATTTTGGAGTGGCTTCCACCGAAAAGGCTGGGCATAGTAGCTTCTTGGATTGGCGGTTGCGTATTGTGTGGCATAACGGTTGGTCTCGCCACAATTAAGTCGTACCAGCAGTGATCAGAAAAAAAAAATTCTGTCACTGCGGTGGGGCGGGTAAGGGTTTGGCTGGGTAATCATAAGCCCGCAGAAGGGAAGATTAGGGCCTGATCTGATGGATAGGAGTGCTAGGGGGTGACAGGAGGTGATTGATGGGTGTCTCAGTGGGTGATTAGAGGGGAAAATAGATGCAATCAATGCACTGGGGAGGTGATTGGAAGGGGGTCTGAGGGGGATCTGAGGGTTTGGCCGAGTGATCAGAAGCCCACACGGGGCAAATTAGGGCCTGATATGATGGGCAGGTGTGCTAGGGGTGACAGGAGGTGATTGATGGGTGTCTCAGGGTGTGAATAGAGGGGGAATAGATGCAAGCAATGCACTGGGGAGGTGATCGGGAGTATCTGAGGGCGATCTGAGGGTGTGGGCCAGTACTTGGGTGCCCGCAAGGGGCAGATGAGGGTCTGATCTGATGGGTATCAGTGACAGGGGGTGATTGATGGGTGATTAGAGGGGAGAACAGATGTAAATAATGCACTGGGGAGGTGATCAGAGGGGTCTGGGGGGCTATCTCAGGGTGTGGGCGCGTAATTGGGTGCCCGCAAGGGGCAGATTAGGGTCTGATCTGATGGGTAGCAGTGACAGGTGGTGACAGGGTGATTAGTAGGTGATTACAGAGCAGAATATATGCAAGCAATGCACTGGCGAGTTGATCAGAGGGGGTCTGGGGGGCTATCTGAGGGTGTGGGCTGGTGATTGGGTGCCCGCAAGGAGCAGATTAGGGTCTGATCTGATGGGTAGCAGTGACAGGGGGTGACGAGGTGATTGATAGCTGATCAGTAGGTGATTACAGAGGAGAATATATGCAAGCAACGCACTGGCGAGTTGATGAGAGGGGGTCTGGGGGGCTATCTGAGAGTGTGGGCGGGTGATTGGGTGCCCGCAAGGGGCAGATTAGGGTCTAATCTGATGGGTAGCAGTGACAGGGGGTGATTGATAGGTGATCAGTAGGTGATTACAGGGGAGAATATATGCAAGCAATGTACTGGCGAGTTGATCAGAGCGGGTCTGGGGGGCTATTTGAGGGTGTGGCGGGTGATTGGGTGCCAGCAAGGGGCAGATTAGGGTCTGATCTGATGGGTAGCAGTGACAGGTGGTGACGGGGTGTTTGGTTTGATGGGTGATCACTGGGTGATTAGAGGGGAGAGCAGATGTAAACAATGCACTTTTGGAGGTGATCTGAGGGTGGGTCTGCGGGCAATCTGAGGGTGTGGGTGGGTGATCAGGTGCCCACAAGGGGCAGGTTAGGGTCTGAGCTGATGGGTGGCAGTGACAGGGGGTGATTGATTTGTGATTTACAGGTGATTGCAGGGGAGAATAGATGCATACAGTACATGGGGGGGGGGGGGGGTCTGGGGAGGATCTGAGGGGGTGGAGGGGTGATCAGGAGCCCCCAGGGGGCAGTTTAGGACCTAATCTAAAAAATAGCGTTGACAGAGAGTGATTGATGGGTGATTAGGTGCAAACAGGGGTCTGGGGGGTGGGCAGGGGAGGGTCTGAGGGGTGCTTTGGGTGATCAGGGGGAAGATCAGTGTGTTTGGGTGCAGACAGGGAGGGATGCAGCCCGCCCTGGTGGTCCCTCAATCACTGGGACCACCAGGGCAGGAGGCAGCCTGTATAATATGCTTTGTATAGATTACAAAGCGTATTATACACTTCTAACGTGGCGATCGAGGAGTTAACAACCCGCCGGCGCTTCCGAACGGCCGGCAGGTTGACGTCGTGGGTGGGCGGAGCCTACTGCCGGCGGATGCGCACTATCCCCCGGTACAGTCCCAGGACCCGACGCCCATTGGCGTTACGTGGTCCTGGGCATGCCACTTTGCCGACGCCCATAGGTAGTGGGTGGTCGGCAAGTGGTTAAAGAGGAAAAAAAATAGCAGTTACCTCAGTAAAATGAAAGATAATGTATTAATAAGTATATAAATGTATTAATAAATAAATAAATAAATATATATATATATATATATATATATATATATATATATATATATATATATATACAGTGGTGTGAAAAACTATTTGCCCCCTTCCTGATTTTTTATTCTTTTGCATGTTTGTCACACTTAAATGTTTCTGCTCATCAAAAACCGTTAACTATTAGTCAAAGATAACATAATTGAACACAAAATGCAGTTTTAAATGATGGTTTTTATTATTTAGTGAGAAAAAAACCTCCAAATCTACATGGCCCTGTGTGAAAAAGTGATTGCCCCCTTGTGAAAAAAATAACTTAACTGTGGTTTATCCGGCCTGATTACTGCCACACCTGTTTCAATCAAGAAATCACTTAAATAGGAGCTATCTGACACCGAGAAGTAGACCAAAAGCACCTCAAAAGCTAGACATCATGCCAAGATCCAAAGAAATTCAGGAACAAATGAGAACAAAAGTACTGTAATTGAGATCTATCAGTCTGGTAAAGGTTATAAAGCCATTTCTAAAGCTTTGGGACTCCAGCGAACCACAGTGAGAGCCATTATCCACAAATGGCAAAAACATGGAACAGTGATGAACCTTCCCAGGAGTGGCTGGCCGACCAAAATTACCCCAAGAGCGCAGAGAAAACTCATCCAAAAGGCCACAAAAGACCCCAGGACAACATCTAAAGAACTGCAGGCCTCACTTGCCTCAATTAAGGTCAGTGTTCACGACTCCGCCATAAGAAAGAGACTGGGCAAAAACGGCCTGCATGGCAGATATCCAAGGCGCAAACTACTTTTAAGCAAAAAGAACATTAAGGCTCGTCTTAGTTTTGCTAAAAAACATTTCAATGATTGGCAAGACTTTTGGGAAAATACCTTGTGGACCGACGAGGCAAAAGTTGAACTTTTTGGAAGGTGCGTGTCCTGTTACATCTGGCGTAGAAGTAACACAGCATTTCAGCAAAAGAACATCATACCAACAGTAAAATATGGTGGTGGTAGTGTGATGGTCTGGGGTTGTTTTGCTGCTTCAGGACCTAGAAGGCTTGCTGTGATAGATGGAACCATGAATTCTACTGTCTACCAAAAAATCCTGAAGGAGAATGTCCGGCCATCTGTTCGTCAACTCAAGCTGAAGCGATCTTGGGTGCTGCAGCAGGACAATGGCCCAAAACACACCAGCAAATCCACCTCTGAATGGCTGAAGGAAAACAAAATGAAGACTTTGGAGTGGCCTAGTCAAAGTCCTGACCTGAATCCTATTGAGATGTTGTGGCATGACCTTAAAAAGGCGGTTCATGCTAGAAAACCCTCTAATAAAGCTGAATTACAACAATTCTGCAAAGATGAGTGGGCCAAAATTCCTCCAGAGCGCTGTAAAAGACTCGTTGCAAGTTATCACAAATGCTTGATTGCAGTTATTGCTGCTAAGGGTAGCCCAACCAGTTATTAGGTTCAGGGGGCAATTTCTTTTTCACACAGGGCCATGTAGGTTTTTAGTTTTTTTTCTCACTAAATAATAAAAACCATCATTTAAAACTGCATTTTGTGTTCAATTATGTTATCTTTGACTAATAGTTAACGGTTTTTGAAGAGCAGAAACATTTAATTGTGACAAACATGCAAAAGGGTAAGAAATCAGGAAGGGGGCAAATAGTTTTTCACACCACTGTGTGTGTGTGTATGTATATATATATATATATATATATCTATATTGTGATAAAGTTCATTATTTTCTGTAATGTACTGATAAACATTAGACTTTCATATATTTTAGATTCATTACACACAACTGAAGTAGGTCAAGCCTTTTATTGTTTTTCTTATTGATGATTTTGGCATACAGCTCATAAAAACCCAAATTTCCTATCTCAAAAAATTAGCATATTTCATCTGACCAATAAAAGAAAAGTGTTTTTAAAACAACAAAAAAAGTCAACCTTCAAACAATTATGTTCAGTTATGCACTCGATACTTGGTCGGGAATCCTTTTGCAGAAATGACTGCTTCAATGCAGCGTGGCATGGAGGCAATCAGCCTGTGGCACTGCTCAGGTGTTATGGAGGCCCAGGATGCTTCGATAGCGGCCTTAAGCTCATCCAGAGTGTTGGGTCTTGCGTCTCTCAACTTTCTTTTCACAATATCCCACAGATTCTCTATGGGGTTCAGGTCAGGAGAGTGGGCTGGCCAATTGAGAACAGTAATACCATGGTCAGTAAACCATTTACCAGTGGTTTTGGCACTGTGAGCAGGTGCCAGGTCGTGCTGAAAAATGAAATCTTCATCTCCATAAAGCTTTCCAGCAGATGGAAGCATGAAGTGCTCCAAAATCTCCTGATAGCTAGCTGCATTGACCCTGCCCTTGATAAAACAGAGTGGACCAACACCAGCAGCTGACATGGCACCCCAGAGCATCACTGACATATACATATATATACCCTGAGTTATACCAGCCCGCATGGTCCATGGGCAGGCTCTGGGGGACAAGGGCGGCCAAGCCTCCCCCTCTCCCCCAGAGCCCTTGTCCAATCCATGGACAAGGGGCTCTTTCCCACCTCCGGTGCCCCAGGAGGAGGTGGGGCCGCCAACGTCGGTGGGGATTCATGGTGGCATCTGGAAGTCCCCTTTAAGAAGGGGACCCCCAGATGTCAGTCTCCTTCCCAGGAGAAATGAGCATAGGGGTACAAAGTAACCCTTACCCATTTTCATCAAGGGTTAAATTAAATAAAAACATGACGACAAAGAAAGTCCTTTAATATTCTTTATTAACACCAGTGCCTTTAAAAAAATGTTCCCACAATAATATGCTTGGAAATAATCCCATGCCAATATCCTCCTGCTGCTTCTCTGTAGCCCAGGTCAGGCGCTTCTGTCGCTGTTTCTGGTTAAAAAGTGGGTTCATGCTTCCATGGAGATGAAGATTTATGGAGCTGAATATTTAATTTTTCAGCACGACCTGGCACCTGCTCACAGTGCCAAAACCACTGGTAAATGGTTTATGTTATAAATCGCCTTAACTGTTCCGACACCAGCAACTTCTTACAGTTGCGTCTCACAGACTGTGAGATAACTTGACTCTCAACACAGCAAGCAGGAGATAGACTTTTCTCAGGCTTCTTCAATATTTAAGGAGTTTATTCACTACACAGATATACAGATACAGTTCATCATATCCTCGCAAAGCAGATCCTCATGTTTAAGTTCTTGGCGTTACAGCTCTTGACTAACCTTCCTCCTGAAGGTTAGTCAGTTACCTTCTTTCTAGACTACGTTATTCCAGACTACCTATGTACAGCATACATTAGATCAGATTACATATAGAATGGAAATACTTAGAGGTCCCAGTTAGCATCTAGATAGCATGAAAGTAGGAAGCAGAGCAGGAATCAGAGTGAGCTTCTTCAGCTCGTCCGGCTCTTTAATACCGACTAGGAAAGAGTTAAATGTGACCTCATCTTCGCCATCCCCCAGACCCGACTATTGGTTTAGCCCCCCTCGTGGTGTCATAATACACACCTACTCGATTAATATTTAATGTCACTTTTCCCTTACTCACAAGAATTTGGTATTTAGTAAACATGGCCTATGTCTACTGTTCTTGTGGTGTACATGTTGAGGTCAGTGTAGGCCTTTAGCCTTCTTTCAGGAACAGCTTCTTGGTATGTTCTAGTTCTGCTGACAGAACTGTAGATTTTCTCTCTAAAGAGAAAATCCCCTTAAAGGGCAGGTCTGCACCCCAAGCCTTTTTGACTAACTCAGGTCATGGTGTAAGACATGTGTTGAGGTGGGAACTGAGGAAGTGGCGGTGCCTAAAGAAATGTTGCACCGTTTCCATTTGTTCACCCAAACATCTCGACGCTTCCATGCAAAAGATCCTTCTCCAGAAAAATCGATATACCTCCCCTTGTCCACCTTCTCCAGAAAAATCGATACACCTCCCCTTGTCCAATCTCCGTTATACAGGATCTTTTAGCCTCTCCCTGACAAGATATGTCCCCAACTGTCCTGATTGGACCTCTTCCCCCCTTATGTCCTGAGGCACAATATGTACCTGAGGTCGGGAAGACTGTACTCTCAGCAATCTTTCAATTAAGAGTACCTCTTCACTTATCCAACTAGCATGAAGATAAATGGCTGCATATGGGCTGTGTAATATCGTCCCCTGTTGTGACCCGTGTAGTGGGAATGGGGTTCCCTGTGTTGGCTTTCCCTCCCCCGGTATCGCTCTCCCCACCCTCTTTGTCACCTGGAAATGTGGCTTGATCTCGATTTTTACTTCTTGTTCCGAGAACCACCAACCCTCGGCTTTCCAGCCTTTATGTGTGTATAATTGTTTCAGAGACACCCTCTGTTGGTAACCCCAGAGTGTGATGTTGTCCCCTGCGTCTTTCTGGTAGGAGAATTGACGCCTCCTGCTCGTTCCTCTCCAATCTGGAACCATCTCACTCTGTATAACCAAGACAAGGTACCCCTGAATCACACACTCCACCTGTTGCATGTACCCATTGTACTGCAATGTACCCTTTAACAAAACTTTGGATCGGTGCATCAATTCTGGGAGTGTGACATTCAATAGCAGATTTACACTGCCGTTCAAGTCACCCTGCCAGCACACCTGACCTTTCACCCACATTGTGCCATGAAATTTGTCTGCACCTGGCACTTGTGCTCTTTTCCTCCATCCCTGCTTAGTCCATCTGTGCCAATCAGAGGGAGGTGTGAAAGGATTAGTACCTTTGTCACCAAACATTAACCTCCTCAGTGGTATGGACAACTATACACGTCCATCACCGCCGGAGGTCGCCGCTCAGGCCCTGCTGGGCCGATTTGAGCGAAATAAAAAGCAGCACACGCAGCCGGCACTTTGCCAGCCGCGTGTGCTGCCTGATCGCCGCCGCTCTGCGGCGATCCGCCGCGAGCAGCAGCGAAAGAGGGTTCCCCCAGCCGCCCGAGCCCTGCGCAGCCGGAACAAAAGTTCCGGCCAGCGCTAAGGGCTGGATCGGAGGCGGCTGACGCCAGGACGTCAGCTGACGTCCATGACGTCACTCCGCTCGTCGCTATGGCGACGATGTAAGCAAAACAAGGAAGGCTGCTCATTGCGGCCTTCCTTGTTTATTCTGGGCGCCGGAGGCGATCGGAAGAACGCCTCCGGAGCGCCCTATAGTGGGCTTTCATGCAGCCAACTTTCAGTTGGCTGCATGAAACAGTTTTTTTTTTTATTAAAAAAAACAACCCTCCCGCAGCCGCCCTGGAGATCTTAATAGACCGCCAGGGAGGTTAACATGCTTTGGCCTTGTATTCTCATTAACCTCTTATTATTCATGAGAATGTCCTCTCTTCGTTCTCCTAGGACGAAATGGCAGCCTAGGATCACCATCAGCACGGTACTCTTCATTATAAAAGCACCTCCTTGGGAAAGAAAAACATTAGCAATTTGCACTATGCTTTGCTCAGTCAGTTTTTTTAGTCGTTTTCCAATCTCAGGAACCTCGTTTTTTAGTCTCTTTCCAATTTCAAGGATCTTGTTTTTTAGTCTCTTTGCAATTTCAGGAATCTCGCTGTTCTCCAAACTCAGATTGGCATCTGGAACGTTTCGCTTATCCGACTGACATCTCCATCTTTGCTGCCAGCACTGCAGCTGTCTCGATTCCATATTGCCAAACTCCTGAAATCGAAATACAAACAAATCAATTCTTATTAAATATTTGGGTTTCGCCTTGCGGCTTGTACTCTGTACACTTTAAATTGATCAATATATATACCGTAATTGATCTAAGGTCTAATTTAGACCTTTTTGGGTTTCGCCCTGCGGCTTGTACTCTGTACACTTTAAATTGATCAATATATATACCGTAATTGATCTCGTTGCTTTATGGTTCTCATGAACTCTGTTTACTCTTTTTGGTAGATTGGAGTTAAACTTCTCTCCCCTACCCAAGTACTATCCTAAGTACTTACCTGTTTAAAATATGCTCCAGCGGACTTCACCTTTGGAAGCTCTCACCTCATTGCAAGCTCTCTCCACCCCTCCTTCCGTACATACGCGGCCGTCGTATGCACAGAGTACGGATGCCACACACCTGTTGCTGCTTTGCAGGTGAGCCTGCAATGCTCTTACTTATTTTCGCATTTACTTACCTAGAACTTCGTTGCGATACCAGCTCTGCTAAAAGTTCTGTGTGTTGTACCCTCTGCCCAATGTTTGCCGTGCTACTACCCCCATACTACAAAAAAAATGGCTGCCTCCCTGTAGGAAGGAGCACTTTGCACTTAAACTACACAGGGTGCAGGGCTAAGCATTCCAGCGTCAAATGCCTGTATGCAGATCCCTGAATGCCCACTTGGTAGGTAGTCACATGGCAAACCTGTGCTGATACACTGTCACTCCGTAAATGGCAATTCTTAAATCTTTAAAATTGCCCCATGAACTGCTGCCAGTTCTTGTGGTACACTTGGTAGGAGCTGGAAAAAACATATTTGGCCAATCAGTGGACGAGAAAAACGCACAAACAGTCCCAGCCCAGCATTGACCTCTTAATCAAGCACTGGCCCTGTCCACGACAAAAACCGGAAAAAACGTTACCGCTCTGCAGCCGCAGCGACGGATACCTGGATTGGTCAACTCCCTTTTTTCAAACTCCGGCACCGCCTGATGCACTGTCTCCCCTTTTACTCTATTGGGAACTCATGCTGCACCACCCGTTAAGGTGCCTCACTTAAAGGAATAATCCCATAAGCAACCCCGTACAGATACTTTCCTGATCTGCGCTGCGCTTGCAAATCACTCCCTGGGAAATATCTGACTGCTCTGTTTCCATGCACCTTGCTGGAAAGCACTTCCTATCCGTGACCATGCTAGTCTCACGGGTAACTGCTTGGTGCACGTATTCTGGCATTCCTTTCCCTGGACCCAGGCTCTGGGAAAATACTCCGGGATCCGAGATGCTCAGTAGAATGTCTCACTATCACTACCATCCCTTCCTTGCAGCTGCTCTGCCCGGAACCGCGAGCACAGCCTGACGTGACGTGGATCCCCCAGCCCCACTCCCCTCTGCCATGACGTGTGGGGGCCATGACTCGTGGGGGGCGGGCCCTCCCCAATGCCGCCATTTTGAGTCCTGGACTGCCAGCTAAGATGGCTGCTATACAATCTCCCATAGCAACCTCTTAATCCTAAACACATTAGGAGAAAAAACAAAATCAACAGAACAAACATTTCATGCCTAGTTACATATAGCACCCATACACATTGCAGAAGATCAGCATTCCGCTACATACACTCTTCTTTCTAAAATGGGGTCATTTGTGGGGTTCCTATACTGCCCTGGCATTTTAGGGGCCCTAAACCGTGAGGAGTAGTCTGGAAATCAAATGCCGCAAAATGACCTGTGAAATCCTAAAGGTACTCATTGGACTCTGGGCCCCTTAGCACAGTTAGGGTGCAAAAAAGTGCCACACATGTGGTATCGCCGTACTCGGGAGAAGTAGTATAATGTGTTTTGGGGTGTACTTTTACACATACCCATGCTGAGTGGGAGAAATACCTCTGTAAATGACAATATTTAGATTTTTTACACATAATTATCCATTTACAGACATATTTCTCCCACCCAGCATGGGTATGTGTAAAAATACACCCCAAATACACCTCAAAATACATTATACCACTTGTCCTGAGTACGGCGATACCACATGTGTGGCACTTTTTTGCACCCTAATTGCGCTAAGGGGCCCAGAGTCCAATGAGTACCTTTAGGCTTTACAGGGGTGCTCAAAATTTAGCACCCCGCCCACTTGCCAGGACAGTTAACAAACCCCACAAATGACCCCATTTTGGAAAGAATACACAACAAGGTATTCCATGAGGGGAATGGTGAGGTCATTGAAAATTTTATTTTTTGTCACAAGTTAACGGAAAATGACACTTTGTAAAAAAAAAAAAAAAAAATTCTGCTAACTTGGGACAAAAACTAAATATACGAGTAATGCACTCTGGGCTGAAAGGAAAAATGAACAGCAAACATACCTTGCTCCACATCAATGGCAGATCTTCCTGCACATCAATGGCAGTGATAACCTCAGGAGAGACACCCCGTGCCACCCTGCACTCAGGGTGAGCCACTAACTTATGTGACTGGGCCTCAGAACTTGTAGTATACCTGTAGTATACAGCAATATGCCTGCCAATAGAGATGACTCTGTGTGGCATTAAAGTATTATCTTAGGCCCAAAGTAAATCACATATAAACCGGGGGTGTCCACACTCAAGGGAAATTCGAACATGCCGTCTTATATCGCCAACCCAGGACAGATCAGCAATATCAAGCATGGAAACCGATCCTTCTTCCGACTTTTATGCTTACCTGTTAGTTTGGTTTTCAAGCTTACCTCTCCTCTCCCTGGGACAATGTGCGAAAGACCACTGAGTGTGTGCCTACTCCTGTGTCTGGAGTTCCCTAGGTTCTAATAGTGTACCTGCTCGTGGTACCTCTCAAAACACTCCCCTATGGGCGTGGTCAACATGGAGACCTGAGCGGACGCGTGGTGAGGAGCTCCGCTGCCTGGCAGTTATATCCCTCAGTATTGCTTACCAAGCATCATTGATCAAGTGCTGCAAACTTACCCCAATGTGCCCAGGATCGTTCTAGCACACGCTGGATAACTGGTTTGACCCCCCTCGGGAGGATCCAGGGGAAAGCAGTCTCGACCTCCAGGCTTGGGGGAGCACCTCAGGCCCTGCATACGAGAGAGCGGTATCCCTGCGATACTCTCCGTACCAACTACCTGCAATGGCACAACGCACCAAAGCTAACAAAGACAAGGAGAAAGGAGCGAGGGCTAAAGCACCAGAGGAGCCCTTGTTAGAACCGTGCACACCAAAAATGAAAGCTAAACCTGATAAAGAGGTGGAAGGCAACATGGCGGAGGAAGAAGAAGCGGAGCCACTCCCTCCATTTGTTGAATCCATTATGGAAGCAATACGGTCCTGCCAAAACACATTAACTATGAAAATTGATCACCTAGATGCAGGGATGGGTCTGCTTCGACAAGATATGACAACTATAAGAGAGAGGCTCGGAGCAGTTGAAAGGCGCACCTCTGACACCGAGGATACTGTGAGAGAGCATGGAGTCGCCATACCTGATACGAAGAAACGGCTGAAGCTTCTGGAGGATAAATCAATAGATGCCGAAAATAGAAACAGGCGCAACAACCTTCGCCTGCTCGGGCTGCCAGAGGGGTGCGAGGGGAAGGATATTCCAGGCTTTGTGGAGACGCTTCTGAAACGGCTGCTTCCAGAGGACACCTTCTCCCCCTTTTTTACTGTGGAAAGAGCGCATCGGATCACAGGGAGGAAGAATCCACCTGGGGCATTACCTCGAGTTTTAATCTTTAAGCTCCTCCATTATAAAGACCGGGACTGCATCCTGACGGCAGCAAGAAAAGTAGGAGATCTTATGTATGAAAATCACCGGCTGATGATCTTTCCTGACTTCACCACCGAGACCTTAAAGCAACGGCAATCCTTTATACAGGCTAAAACCAAGCTGCGGGAACGGGGTATTAAATACTCCATGCTTTTTCCGGCTAAGCTCCGAGTTGAGTACGAAGAAGGAACTACATTTTTTGAAAAGCCTGGAGATGCTCTGACCTGGGTTAAATCTCTCCCTCCTGCTCGAGATGGATAGGTTATCTTTTCTTTTATTTGCCTTCCTATCCGTGAGTACCTTGATACCTTTATGCCATACTAACTTTCTTGTTTTTACTTCTGACCACAACCCGGAATCTTAGAGGTAATGCTACTGTTTTGTGTTCATCTGCCGAGGCTCCAATCATTCGAGGAACCCCCTCCTAACCTTGTTCTACCCCATCTCCCCCCCCCCCTCTTTTATTGTTGTCACTGCATCACTACGGAGGTGACTGTATTTTTTACCTACTGACCTGCTACAAGGAAGAAAGGGTGAAATACTCTGTTTAATAGACTGCTTTATTTTACTCCTATGTGAGCACTACGACCTTATAATCTGCCTGATACATGATGTGCAACTACTCAATGTAACTGTGTCTTAACGTACTTATAGTGTCTGTGATAAGCTCTATCTACTGCTTAATGACTGTAAGATAACCTTTATGACCCCATAATGCCTATCTCCCCACTCGCTAACTGTTTATGCGACACCACCATGCTGTTGTCCTCAATAAGTTGTCTTCCCAAAAGCACTGCTCTTTATTATGCATGTCAGTGATTGATTCCTGTGCTGGATTACTGTGGGGCTGTGCTTCGGTGAGTGGATTTATTAATTCATGTGTTTTGAACGTGGCTTTGTATGCGACATGTAACCCTTATCTATGGGGCTGATAATTACATTCCTTGCTGCAGGCGCGCGATAGTTTCGCGCCTTTACACTCTAACGGCTCAGCCAGGTTCAAAAGATATACTTCTGCTGCTCCGCGCGCTTGCGACATTTGAATGATAATCTGCGGATCCCCTCACACGAGGCAGTGCCCTATGGTGTAAATACATACTGATTTACAACCTCTATGATGGTAATCTGATATAACTTTATAAGTTTGTATATTTATGCCCTCGTTTTAGAGGCACAGCTCATGTGTAAACCAGACTCCTAATACTTACTATCCACGTGATGATAACCTCATATTCTGAGTACCTAGACTAGAACCGTAATATTCCAGCTTAAAGAATTGAGGTAATGTTTCCAGTGATCCCTATATATTTAATACTGAAACCGTTATGTCTGCATACCTTTACACTTCCCTGTACTATACTGTATCAGTAGCTGTCAATAACCCCTATGGTGGTATTTAGTCATGCTTCCGATGCCCCCATTTATATCTTCTGTAGCCCCTACTCACAATATCCAAAGCTGGCTGCGGACTCATTTAGCATGATTAGATACATATATGTATGTGTACAGGAATCACTATCCTTAAGTTTATATACTGAGATATTTCTTATCATAGTTTTGGACGGAATAATGGTGGATGTCCTGGGTGGGGCGGGCGCTGAGGAGCTGGAATCTGTCCGCTGAGAGCGAGCATATAAATTAACGGGTGTCACTTTATACAGACGAACAGAATACTTCAAGGTATACTTCTGTGGTAATATTATTCTGCCCCATAGAGGGCACCAGAGTACTATATCATCTATGCATACCATGCCGATGTATAAAGTAATTAATCTTACATACACTATTGAAGCCTTGGTGGCTGTATTCCTGCTCTTCTGTGCTAGGTTCTCTGCTGAATAACTCAGGGTTATTGGGGTAATGTACATAGCCACATAATGCAGTAGAGAATGTGTATGTTAGTCCTTATCTCATTGAACAGCTTGCTTTATGACAGTAACAAGGAATTAAACAACATCCCTCTACAAATGTGCTACAATGATACAATACGCTTTGTCTAATAGTGTATTCTAACTCTCCTTCCCTCCCCCTCTCAAACCACATTTCTTTCCATATCCTCCCTCCTTCTCCCCCACCCTACCTTACTCATGCCTCCCCCCATCCCTATCCCCCCCCCCCACTCCCGCTTCCCTTCCCTGATTTATTTTATCTTTCTTGGCCTCATGGTCAGTTTTCCTCGCTCCTCTAGCAAAAAGATACAATGGGCATGTTCTTAAAGTTAGGAAAGGAACCATTACCATCATAGCAGTACTTACTTCCTTATATATGCGGTGAACACCTTATCAATACTCTGTCGCAATAACTGTTATAAGTATTCACTGTCCATGATTCTCGGTCAGGGCTATTTCTACTGCTCATGGTTATGAAATGAACACTCTGACTCTTAGGTTCAGCATAATATTACCTGTGCAGGAATGTGTATGAGCATATAGTATTTCCCACTCACAGGATATGTAGTACCGTTCTCAAAGTCCAGTTGTTCTCTCTGGGCATAATATATTTCAATTGATGTTTGATTAAAGTTACTTTGTGCCCCCAGCTCAGGTTAGAGCTGGGTGTTGCTGGGCAGCGGTTCTCCCCACTATGTCCGCTTCCCCTCAAAGGTGGTACCCGTAGGTAGGATAGCTCCCTAGAGAGATAGCTAAGGGACCGCCTTTGCAACGTTTTTTCAGTTAGGGCGCAGACATTCTCACTCCTTTTGGTTATGGAAAGAGATGTAGGGCGGGGGGGTTTCTGGGGCTTATAAAGGTTTACTGTTTTTGTATGTGCTAAATCTGTGTTCTTTTTCTCTCTCTTCCTCCTTCTCTTCCTCTGGCTCTGAGCTCATCTTACAGTTGTACTATTTGATGTATGGATACTCTGGGATTGTGATCTATCCTCATTGGCTCAAGTACTCAATGTACATTACAATTATAGCAACCAATCATGGATTCACTTAAATGTGTCTCATGGAACGTCAGAGGGCTGGGTTCTAAAGTAAAGCGATCACTTGTGTTTAATTACTTAAAAAAGTACTCCCCACATATGTGTCCTGCTCGAAACACACCTCATGGGCAATAAAATACTTTCACTTAAGCGCCCCTGGGTCGCACACCATTATCACTCAGCCTATTCCTCTTATTCTAGGGGGGTTTCAGTGCTAATCCATAAAAATGTTCCTATTAGGATTATGGACTCTATTTGTGATGACATGGGACGGTATGTCCTTCTTAACTTTGAACTTTATGGCATGGAATATATATTTGTGGGAGTATACGCTCCTCCCCCAGTAAATAAGCAACTCTTCTACGATATTATGTCCCAATCTTCTAGGTGGCATGGCGACAGACTTGTTATAATGGGCGATTTTAATGCAACTATGGAACCAGCATTAGATAGGACTGGCAGTTCAACACGTGAGGGAAGGGACTTACAATTGTGGGCGGAGGGCAATCAGGTACGGGACCTGTGGAGATGGAAACATCCTACACAGAAATCTTATACTTGTTTTTCTTCAGCTCATAAATCCATGTCTCGTATTGACATGGCTTTTGCCACCCCTGCTATACTTCCTCAAGTTCAAACTGTCGATATTTTGCCATCAGGCATTTCTGACCATGCCCCCATCATGCTTACCTTAACTGTCTCTACTGCACCCCAAGACAGACTCTGGAGAATATCCCGCTTCTATATTAATGAGCCGCTCATCCAACCTCAAATAACACAGGCTATACGCAATTACTGGGAAATCAATGCTAATTCTACGTCAGATGCGATGGTGTGGGACGCAGGAAAGGCTGTTGTTAGAGGACACTATATGTCTGAACTTAAAGCATATAAAGCTAATTCTAGGGCGCACATTCTTTGCCTTGAATCTAAAATCAAAGATGCTGAAAATAATTTTATACAGAACACTACTCCTGATAACTGGAGAACTTGGCAACAATTGGTTCGGCAATGGAAGATAGCCCTTGTATCTTTAACTAAAAATGCCATGTTACACCAGACCCAACGCATTTTCGAGTTCGGTGACAAGAACAGTAAACTACTTGCATGGCTATCTAAAGATGTTGGTGTACCCACAGCCATTCCTGCGGTCCTAGATGACCAAGGTACTCTCCTAGTGGATCCTAAGCGTATTAACCAAACTTTTACCACCTTTTATATGTCGCTATATTCGTCTAAAGTACAGTACTCACCCACAGAGCTAGAGGCATATCTAATATCAACCTTCCCAACCTATCTGAACAAAATAGAATTATCCTTAATAAACGTATTACAGTAGAAGAAGTTCAAATAGCCATTACAGAACTCAAACCAAATAAATCTCCTGGCCCAGACGGTCTTCCATCTGAATACTACCACTGTTATTCAGATGTATTAGCCCCCAAACTATGTTCTCTTTTCAATAAAGTACTAGAAGATGACCCCTTACCGGATACCTTTTCAGACGCAGTAATAGTGTTAATACTTAAACCGGGTAAGGATCCGACCCTATGCGGATCCTATAGACCCATCTCCCTCTTAAACACAGATGCTAAGATCTTGGCGAAAATACTGGCCAATCGGGTTAAGATGATTATCACCACGCTAATCCATAGCGACCAATCTGGGTTCATGCCCAATAAAGGCACGGATATAAATTTACGTAGACTGTTCACTAACATAGCTCTTCCCTCCTCGGTGTCTGATCGTAGGGTGGTTGCCTCGTTAGACACCGAGAAGGCATTCGATTCTATGGAATGGACGTATCTTTGGGAACTACTGGGAAGGTATGGGCTTGGTGACGGGTTCATTAAGTGGGTCAAAGCTCTATATAGATCTCCCAAAGCGTGGATTCGCACTGGAAACACCCTTTCCACATCCTTTGCTCTACACAGGGGTACACGCCAAGGCTGTCCCCTTTCCCCATACCTATTTGCCTTAGCGATTGAACCCATGGCAATTCTACTACGTGAATCGGATCAAATACAAGGAATCCAAATTGGCAATATAGAAGAACGGGTATCTCTCTATGCTGATGATACTCTACTATACCTTGGGGACCCAGAAAGATCCTTGACTGCAGCTCTTAATGTGATCACAACCTTTGGCTCTTTCTCTGGCCTGTGCATTAATAAAAGCAAGTCTGTCGTCATGCCCCTAGACAATATCCAACCAATAACTAATTCTACCCCCTTACAATGGGTGAAGCAGTTTCGATATCTAGGTATCAATGTAACCAATGATGTGCAAGATTATTTCAAACTTAACATTGCGCCTGTGGTGGAAGCCTTTCGTGGGAAATCTAGATCCTGGAAACAATTACCATTATCGCTTATCGGGAAAATAAACATTTTCAAAATGATTTTTTTACCCAAATTTTTGTATGTACTACGGCAAACCCCTACCACCATATCTAAAAAAATTCTTCAAAAACCTTCATTCTCTAATTACCACATTTGTTTGGACGGGTCAGACCCCGAGAATTGCTTTTAACACACTACAACTACCCATAGATCAAGGGGGCCTGGCTCTTCCGAACATGCAACTATATTACTATGCTGCTGTTCTGGTGACGGCTCGATGGTGGTTTGGACAAGATAGTTATAACCCCGCGGTTGTTGCTGAAGCTGCTCAAATGGGATCCTATGAGAGGCTTACACTTTTGGTTTTTAGGGGTACAACGAACGATCATAGGTGCACGATTCCGATGACTACAGTATGTAAGGTCTGGGATGAGGCTATCCGGTATATGGATGGGGATCGATACACGTCTCCACACACCCCCATATGGGAAAACCCTAAGCTGCAACATTTTATGCAAATTCCAGACCCAGTACTATGGGCTAGATCGGGAATTAAGTCCTTGAAGCACATTGTTGGGGAGGGAGTACTTATTTCTTTTAATAACCTTAAACAAACATTTTCCCTTTCAAATAAGATGTTTTTTAGGTACTTGCAACTCAGACATGCCTTTTCTGCACAGTTTCCCGAAGGAGCTCCTACTCTAACAGTTAGTGATATGGAGCAGACGCTTATGACACGTTCTCTTGATAAACCCCTGTCCACATTATACTCAGCCCTGGTGGGAAGGGGCACCGAAAAACTTCTTCTGTGTCAGACCAAGTGGAATCAAGATATTCCGGGTTTGGATAATAACGACTGGGAAGATATTCTAAATGATTTTATTAGACTCCCGATCTCCGCTAGAGATAGACTGGTACAAGTCAAATTTTTACATAGGACATACCTCACCCCTGAAAGGATGCACAAGATCTCCAATGCCAACAGCATACTATGCCACAGATGCTCTATTGACACAGGCACCTTTTTCCACATGTTCTGGAGCTGCCATAAGATTATACCGTTTTGGGAGGAAATCTTTTCCACTATTAATGAAATTTTAGATTCCCAGTTTTTTTGTACACCTAGATTAGCCCTGTTAGGTCTATTCGATGAGCCCTCATGCAGTAAATATACACAGTATTTAATACGTATTCTATGCTACTATGCTCGCAAAGAAATCTTAAGAGTTTGGAAAGGTGAGGCCCTGCCTTCTATTAACCTCTGGAAACGTATGATAAATAAGGATCTTCCACTGTTCCGCATGACATATAAAAACCGTAACTGTCCACAGCGTTTTGACAAGATCTGGGCACCGTGGTATAATAATGTTACAACTGCGGGATCCAACCCTGAGTTTTAACGGTGCGCAATAGCACCGTTCAATATAACCTCCTATGATTCGTGAATATTATCGGATGTACCCGGAGATGAGCTCGGAGCCTCTTCTCTTCTCTTCCTTTTCTTCTCTTTACTTTTTCTTTTCTTCCTCCTTTCTTCCTTCTGGTAATACCATCTGCTCTCATTCCTTTTTCCCTTATCACTTGGCAGCGCTGACTCCTGCAGGATGTGATTGTAGGATTGACCCAGTCATCACATCAATATTCTCTGTTTTTGTATCATATAATTATTATGACATAATCAATGCCTTCACAGCATATGTTGTATATGATTATGATCTATGTAATGTGTATGAATATTATGATACAAATTTTTATGCCTACCTTCCCTGCGTGGATGCGGTGCTATAGTGTATGTGTTATGTTTTTCTTCTATGAAACAATAAAATTGATTTGTTAAAAAAAAAAAAAAACACTCCCCTATGCATAGGCCAGGCTAGTCAGGACATTTGGGACAATAATAAATGTTGTCAGTCCTTCTTCTAGCACTGCTGCAGACACGACAACGTTTTCTTCAAGTGCGTTGACCTGGGGCACACGGGAAGCTGATAGGCGTAATGCCTTCCATGCAGTCGGCTAGTTGCATCTGGGGGGGCCCCTGGCAACTCCTGGATACAGGAGGTCCAGAACAATCTGTTCCTAAATATTGAAGGAAAGATCCAGTTCTCCCAGCCTTACTGTAGAGAACAAAGCTGTTGTAAACTGCCAATTGAATCAGATAAAAAGACCCTTCCTCTACCATCGTCTTGTTTTCCGGGAAATTAAATATGGCACTAACCTCTGGTCATTGAAGTCCACCCCTCCCATGTTGACATTATATTCGTGGACGATAAGGGGCTTTTCAATGACCTCAGTTGCCCGTTGAATTTGGACTGTCGTGTCTGTGTGAATGGTGGACAGAAAGTAAACGTCCCTCTTGTCCTTCCATTTCACCGCGAGCAGGTCGTCAGTACGCAAGGCGGCCCTCTGCCCCCGTTCAAGTCTGGTGGTAACGAGCCGTTGGGGGAAGCCCTGGCGACTAGGCCGCGCAGTGCCACAGCATCGGATTCCTTCTAACTTTAAGTGCTGATAGAGGGCCACACTTGTGTAATAGTTGTCCACATAAAGATGGTACCCCTTCTGGGACAAGGGTGACACCAAGTCGCACACAACCTTTCCACTGCTCCCCAGGTAGTCAGGGCATCCGACCGACTCCAATTTTGAGTCTTTTCCCTCATAGACCCTAAAACGACATGTATAGCCTGTGGCCCTCTCACAGAGTTTATACAGTTTCACCCCATACCGGGCGCGCTTGCTTGGGATGTACTGTTTGATGCCAAGGCGCCCGGTAAAGCGTAAGAGGGACTCGTCTACGCAGATGTTCTGTTCAGGGGTATAAGCATCTGCAAATGTTGATGACAGGTGGTCTATGAGGGGCCGAATTTTGTGGAGCCGGTCATAAGCAGGGTGGCCCTTTTCATGACAGGTTTCGTCGTCGTTGAAGTGCAGGAAGCGCAGGATGGACTCAAATCGTGTCCTGGACATGGCAGCAGGGTACAAGGGAACATGATGTACTGGGTTCGTAGACCAATACGACCGCAATACATTCTGTTTCATTAGTCCCAAGTGAAGGATAAGGGCCAAAAAGATTTTATTGTCGTAAACTTGGACTGGTTTCCACCGGAAAGGCTGGGCATAGCTGCTCTCCGGGTGCTCGGTGATGAATTGTGGGGCTTTACGGTTGGTCTTAACCACAATTAAGTCCAAGAGAACCTGGGTGATGAACAGCTGCAAAAAGTCTAGGGCCGTTCCTAGATGAGCTGTCGCCACCTGGACTCCAGACTGGGGGCACTACGGGTGCGGCGGAATCAGGGGATTGCCAATCTGGATGTGCCAGCACCTCTGGGAGTCTATGGGTACTACGGGCCCGTCTTATTCTTGGTGGCTGCGACGGGGGTACTACTGCACGTGCCACCGTACCAGTTTCAACTTTCATGCTGGCGCTCACCACTTCACCAGGGTTTACGGAAGTACTGGTACTAAGTCCAGGAGATGCTGCTCTGCTGGTGCCTGCCTCACCAAGAAAACTCTCATCAGCGCTAGCACCACCCTGCTGCCCTTGAGGCGGATCCTGCGCCACCTGCGGTCTAACAACATGGGGTCTAGTACGTCTGGCTCTAGCCGGGACCAAAACCTCGTCATCACTTTCGGTCAGAGAACCACTGCTTTCCACAGGTTCAAATTCGGACCCGGATGATTCGTCGGATGAGTCTACCCAAAAGCTCTCATCCGACTGGTCCATGTACCTGTATACCTCCTCATCGGAAAGCCCCCTTCTTGCCATTGTGGACTGCTAAATGTATGGGGTTTTCCTCTGAGACTACCCAGAAAAAAAGAGCACCTACCTAGCAAAAGGGAGTATTTGAGAGGTATTGGCGAGTGGGGTCTCAGAGGCAATCAAACAATCACGGGACAATCAAAGCTGATCACGGGACAATCAAATACAATTACAGCACAATCGAATCCAATCACAGCACAATCAAATCTGATGCACTCAGAAGGTGATGGGGTGTAGTGGGGGGTTGGTGGGAAGTGGGGTCTCAGAGGCAATCAAACAATCACGGGACAATCAAAGCCGATCACGGGACAATCAAATACAATTACAGCACAATCGAATCCAATCACAGCACAAGCAAATCTGATGCACTCGGAAGGTGGTGGGGGGGAGGGTGGGGTTGGTGGGAAGTGGGGTCTTAGAGGCAATCAAACAATCACTGGACAATCGAAGCAGATCATGGGACAATCAAATCAAATTACAGCACAATCAAATCCAATCACAGCACAAGCAAATCTGATACACTCGGAAGGTGGTGGGGGGGGGGGGGAGGGGGGGTTGAGAGTGGCGGGAAGTGGGGTCTCAGAGGCAATCAAACAATCACTGGACAATCGAAGCAAATCACAGGACAATCAAATACAATTACAGCACAATCAAATCAATCACAGCACAAGCAAATCTGATGCACTCGGAAGGTGGTGGTTGGAGGTGGGCAGGGGGGGGGGGAGGGTGGGGTTGGGTGTGGCGGGAAGTGGGGTCTCAGAGGCAATCAAACAATCACGGGATAATCGAAGCAGATCACGGGACAATCGAATACAATCGCAGCACAATCGAATACAATCACAGCACAGTCAAATACAATGCACTCGGACGGTGATTAAGGGGGGGTCTGAGGGCGATTTGAGGGGGTGGGGGGTTGATCAGGAGCCCGCACGGGGCAGACTGAGTCCTGATGTGATGAGAGGCAGACACAGGGGGTTACTGATTGAAGATCAGTTAGTGATTGCTGGGGAGGACAGATGTAAACAATGGGCAGGGGATGTAATCAGGAGGGGGGTATGAGGGCAATCGAGGGTCTGGGCAGGTGATCGGTTGCCCCCGTGGGGCAGTTAGGGTCTGCTCTGATGGGTGGGGGTGCTGAGGGGTGATAGACAGGTGATCAGAGGGGCATCAGAGGGGGATCAGGGGGTAAGGTAGCTGTATACAGATGTATACAGTATACAGGGGGGTAGTCTGGGATGGGGTCTGGGGGTGATCTAAAGGTAGGGGGGGGATCAGGGGTGATTAGGAGGCAGTTAGGGACCTAATGCTGGGGATAGCGTCGCTAGTTAGTGATAGGTGTGTGTGTGTGTGTGGGGGGTTATAGGGGTGCAAGGGTGCTGGGCAGGAGTCTGCTGGGGTGATCAGGGGGGGTCTGAAGGCTGGGGTGGGAGATCAGGGGGGCTGTGGTAAAAAAAAAAGCAGTGTGCAGTGTTACTTACAATGGCTTCCTCCTCGCTGGTGGTCTCTGGAACAATGAGACCACGAGGCGAGGAGGAAGCCTGTATAAGGCACATTGTTTACCTAACAAAGTGCCTTATACTCATTGATTGGCTGATTTTCTATATTCCTCCGCTCGCCGGCGCTGCTAAGTGGCTGGCGAGCTAGAGGCCTAATGTCGGGCTATCGATCCCCGGCGGAGGATCGCGTCACGGATGACGCGATCGCTCCGCCCATGCCCTTACAAGGACCGCCGCCTCTGTGCATGCGGCGGTCCTTGCGGGATTCACTTGCCGGCCGCCTCTGTGCAGTGGGCGGTCGGCAAGTGGTTAAATTATAACAGTTTACTGACCATGGTATTACTGTGCTCAATTGGCCTGCCAACTCTCCTGACCTGAACCCCATAGAGAATCTGTGGGATATTGTGAAAAGAAAGTTGAGAGACGTAAGACCCAACACTCTGGATGAGCTTAAGGCCGCTATGGAAGCATCCTGGGCCTCCATAACACCTGAGCAGTGCCACAGGCTGATTGCCTCCATGCCACGCCGCATTGAAGCAGTCATTTCTGCAAAAGAATTCCCGACCAAGTATTGAGTGCATAACTGAACATAATTATTTGAAGGTTGACTTTTCTTTGTTTTAAAAACACTTTTCTTTTATTGGTTGGATGAAATATGCTAATTTTTTGAGATAGGAAATTTGGGTTTTCATGAGCTGTATGCCAAAATCATCAATAAGAAAAACAATAAAAGGCTTGAACTACTTCAGTTGTGTGTAATGGATCTAAAATATATGAAAGTCTAATGTTTATCAGTACATTACAGAAAATAATGAACTTGTTATCACAATATGCTATTGTTTGAGAAGATCCTGTATATACAGAATATATACATATATAAACTCTTGAGTTAAACCAGCCCGCATGGTCCATGGGCATGGGCAGGATCTGGGGGACAAGGGCGGCCAAGCCTCCCCCTCTCCACCAGAGCCCGTGTCCAATCCATGGACAAGGGGCTCTTCCCCACGTCCGGTGCCCCAGGAGGAGGAGGGGCCACCGACGTCTGGGAGGGTTTATGGTGGCATCTGGGAGTCTCCTTTAAGAAGGGAACCCCCAGATGTTAGTCTCCTTCCCAGGAGAAATGAGCATAGGGGTACAAAGTACACCTTACCCATTTTCATCAAGGGTTAAATTAAATAAAAACATGACGACAAAGAAAGTCCTTTAATATTCTTCATTGACACCAGTACCTTTAAAAAAATGTTCCCACAATAATATGCTTAAAAATAATCACATGCCAATATCCTCTATCTTGTGACCTTGGTTGAAGATCGCCGGCCGACGAAACACACTAAGCCCCGCTGCACCTGTCAGCTATACTAAGTATAGCTGAGTGTGCTGTCTACCTGACGCTGCACCGCCAGCTCCTGCTGTATTCCTAACGCCCCTCCCACATCTGTCACCCCACCCATGCTGACACCTAGTGCACCCATGGGTGAGGGTGATAGGTGTGGGCAGGTAGAAAGAACAGCGGGAGAGTACTGCTGAGAACAAAAAGCATTTTTTAATTTCCCTCCAAAGCTCCCCATTTGCTCCTTAAAAAGCGGTATAAAACCATAATAATATTCACTAAAAACATGTTTTCCTACTTTTTATATGCCATACGTTTAGCATATTTGCTTTTGTGCATAAGTATTATTATTCATTTAGAATTATACATTACTCTGAGAGCTGACTTTGCATTTTATCTATAACTGCTTTATTCATCCTCTAACTTAATCAGAAAGCATTTATGCTTGTCTGACTTTGTTCAAGAGACCCAGCAGTGTGAGAGAATGCTTTGTTTACATTTCTCACTTGATACAATTAAACACTAGATAACATTATGTAAAGTTTCGGAAGCCAGCTCTGCAGACAGGGAAGCTTCTAAAGCGTGTGTTAACCCTTTGAATGCAGTTCTAGTAAAGAAAAAAAAATGCTGGTTGTATATAATGTGCTGTAAATAATCTATTAGAGCAAAGTAGAAATGCTGGGTTTCATTCCGCTTTAACAGACCAATGGGGATTCTTCCTGCCATAGTTTTCTGCCTCTAATAAGATAGGTTATGGGGTGGAGTCAATATACTGTAGATGAAGAAGATATAAGAAAGGAATCCGCTTCTTTAAATTGTAGCGGATTCGATTTGAGAGAATGTGTTTACTTCCCAGTGAATTGAGCCATAATCCCCAAATTTCCTTTATGTCCTAGGATAAAGAAACTCCAAGATGAGGTGCAATCACTGCATCACCAGCTGAAGAGACAAGAAGAAACCTTCCAGATCAAGTAAGTTCGGGTCACATATTAACCTCCCTGGCGGTTCATTTCTTTCTGGATTTATGGGTCTAAAAGTGGTTCATTTTTTTTTCAAGAATTTTAGGCCTCCAATTCTTAAAGAGAATCTGTATTGTTAAAATCGCACAAAAGTAAACATACCAGTGCGTTAGGGGACATCTCCTATTACCCTCTGTCACAATTTCGCCGCTCCTCTCCTGTCATGAGCCTGAACGGAGAAACTGGGATTGATTGCAGTTTGCAGCAACACAGACACTGAGACAGGAATAAACTATGCAGGAAGGTTTATTTACAATCGTGCATACAGTATTATGCAATATCAATGCAGCAGCACACATAACACTATGTACAGCAGTCAGAGAATATGGTGGCAATTATACACAAGAACGCAACCACCACATACATACACACCATACAATCAAGGCAAGATGCAAAAACCCCAATCCCTATCTATCTATCTACCTAAATATATACAGGATATATATATATATATACACACACAGATACACCGGACAAAGATATACAATATATACACCAAACGCAGTACAAGAAGGCAGGCACAAAATCACAGTCAGGACAAAGCATAGGTCGGCAACAATCGAGCAATCACGGTACACAAGGAGCAGGCAGTAAACGAGGTCAGACAGAATCTAGGTTCAGAAACAGGATAACAGATACAGGGATACAGGATACCAGAGAACCAGGGTTGTCCAGATACTCCAGCTAGCGAGCACAAAGTTCTGGCAAAGGTTGCTCCTTGCAGGGCTCTTAAATAAGGAGGACACACCTGCAGCATGATTGACAAGCAAAGTCCATAGAGAGCAACCCTTGCAGTGGCAGAGCTGTCTCCAGCCAGCATAGAGCCACCCAGTGGTGGAACAAGGAAAGTTCAGGTCCTGCAAAGTCTCTAGAGCCATCTGCTGGTGGAATAAAGGAAGTTCAGAGTTCAACACAATGCTGCCACCAGCAGGCAGGAAGTGGCATGACCATATTCCTAACATCTCCGCATTAAAAGTGGTTAAAAACAGTTTTAAAAAGTTTGTTTATAAACAAACAAAATGGCCACCAAAACAGGAAGTAGGTTGATGTACAGTATGTCCACACACAGAAAATACATCCATACACAAGCAGGCTGTATACAGCCTTCCTTTTGAATCTCAAGAGATCATTGTGTGTTTCTTTCCCCCTTCTGCTCTCATGCACTGAAGTTTCAGGCTGCTCTTTTCTTCCTGCAAACAGCTTTGCCTTTGTCTGTAATTCCTCAGTATGTGAAAGCCCAGCCAGCTCAGAGGACGATTTATCCAGCTTGTAAAAGATAAGAGAGAAGCTGCACTAATCTAAATAATACACAGGCAGTGTGTATAGAGGGGCTTGGAAGGGGGAGTTCATAGCAGAACCACAACACTGAAGAACTTAGCAGCCTTCCAGACACAGGCCGACAAGTCTGACAGTGGAAAGATACATTGATTTATAACAGAGACTGTGATAGTAGAAAGAGCTGCAGTAAGCCAGAACACATTAGAATAGCTTTAGGAACTTGTAGGATGATAAAAAACAGGATGAAATTTTTGTTACGGAGTCTCTTTAACCTCCTTGGCGGTAATCCCGAGCTGAGCTCGGGGTATGCCGCCGGAGGTCGCCGCTCAGGCCCTGCTGGGCCGATTTACGTTCTGAAAAAAGCAGCACACGCAGCCGGCACTTTGCCAGCCGCGTGTGCTGCCCGATCGCCGCCGCTCCGCGGCGATCCGCCGCGTGCAGCGGCGAAAGAGGGTCCCCCGAGCCCAGCGCAGCCGGAACAAACAGTTCCGGCCAGCGCTAGGGGCTGGATCGGGCGGCTCTGACGTCAGGACGTCGACTGACGTCCATGACGTCACTCCGCTCGTCGCCATGGCGACGAGGAAAGCGAAACAAGATAGGCCGCTCATTGCGGCCTATCTTGTTACTTTCGATTGCCGGAGGCGATCGAAAGTACGCTTCCGGAGCGCCCTCTAGTGGGCTTTCATGCAGCCAACTTTCAGTTGGCTGCATGAAATATTTTTTTTTTAATTCAAAAAAAACCCACATTGCAGCCTCCCTGGCAAAATAAATAAACCGCCAGGGAGGTTAAGTCATAACTCACCAAAATATGTCAAAATAAAGGTCTTGTAGACATCCTGCATATGATAAAAGACTAGAACGCAAAATTGTTGAAAGAAAGAAATTTATGAATAAACGTAAAAAATAGTGCAACTATAGAAATAAGGCACCAGACTATACCGTATGTACATATATCCCTAATACACCTTCCGCGTGTGGTATATTTTCAAACAGGGAATGGCACAGAGGGGGACATCACAACTGGGGAAATAGAAGCAGGATTCCTTTCAGACTTTTTTCCCCTTTCCTATCAGTCTTAGGCGGTAGGTAGAGAGTAGTCAAAATCCAGGCAGAGGTCGGGGCAGGCGGCAGGCAAAGTAGTCAAAATCCAGGCAGAGGTTGGTGCAGGCAACTGGCAGAGAGTAGTCAAAATCCAGGCAGAAGTCGGCGCAGGTGGCAGGCAGAGAGTAGTCAAAATCCAGACAGAGGTTGGTGCAGGCAACTGGCAGAGAATAGTCAAAATCCAGGCAGAAGTCGGTGCAGGTGGCAGGCAGAGAGTAGTCAAAATCCAGGCAAAGGTCGGTGAAGGCGACTGGCAGAGAGTAGTCAAAATCCAGGCAAAGGTCGTTGAAAGCGACTGGCAGAGAGTAGGGAAAATGCAGGCAGAGGTCGATGCAGGCGGCAGGCAGAGAGTAGTCAAAATCCAGGCAGAGCGTAGTGCAGGCGACTGGCAGAGAGAAGTCAAAATCCAGGTAGAGCATTCTGTGTGTTTACCTTGACAAAGGGGACCCGAAACAAATCGTTGGTTATGGAATGGAATTGTGTCATTTTTTTTTAATAAAACAGACTTGGTCTACAATTGAGTGTGCGGACCTTCTGAATTCATCATTAAAATCCAGGCAGAGATCAGTGCAGGCGGCAGGTATAGAGTAGTCAAAATCCAGGCAGAAGTCGGTGCAGGCGGCAGGCAGAGTAATCAAAATCCAGGCAAAAATCGGTGACAGTAAGGCAGATCCAGCAGAAGCACTTAGCTCACAAGCAGTTGGGAACCAAACGGCTATGTTAACATCCAGTGCTTTCAAATGAGCTTATCTGCCATCTCTGCCATGGCAGTCATGTGACACAGGGGAGAGATCAAATTACAATTTGTGAATAGAGACAAATGAAGAATTAGACAGGCTAAACTCTCTACATACATACAGGCTGCATTTCTCTATGTTTACCTTCTGTGTTGTGTAAGAGATCTGGTCCAGATGGGGGATTAGGCAGGATAAACTCTCTACATGCATACAGGCAGCATTTCTCTATGTGCATCTTCTGTCCTATGTAAGAGATCGGGTCCAGATGGGTGATTAGACAGGCTAAACTCACTACATGCATACAGGCAGCATTACTTGATGTTTTCCTCCAGTTCTGTGCAAGCGTTCAGGTCCACTTGAATTTTAGCGCTGCCCCCGATGACGTCACGCCTCTAGCGGACTTCTGTACCACCGCTGATTGGCCACCAGTATCCAGAAAGAAGATGGAGATCCTAGTGGATAGCAATGTAATTCTGGAGTCCCACTGGACAGCGCGCGGAACCCAGGTAAGGTACAGCAGCAGTGATTTCAGCTAGCCTGAGCATAGCTGCGCTTGGGCATACTACCAGGGAGGTTGAGAAAGACAGGTGTGCTCTCGTTTCAGAGACTGTTTAAATGAATACCTTCCTAGAGAGCTTGCTTTCTGGACAACAAGGTTTCATTGAAGATCTTGTTTGTGCCACTGTGACGCTATTATTTGCTTTGTAGCAGTGCAGATTTTAGTTAGTGTGGTATTATTATTTACTGGAGTTATAAAGCACCAACATATTGTGCAGCACTGTACAATAAATAGGATTACAGACCATGATAACGGGTGACCGACAGCACAATACAGGTAATAAGCAATAAGATACACAATACAGATGGTAATACAATGCCAGATCATACACTGGAGTGGTAGTGCTAATAATACAAGTTTACATATTCTGGGTCAGGTGTACAATCAGGTATGATGCACAAGGGGAGAGGGCCCTGCCAAAGGCTTACAATCTAGAGGGAGGGGTGGTGACACAAAAGGAGGGGGTGCAGCAAGAAGTTTTCAGCAGAGAGAGTTAGGGCAGCGTCGAGGTGAGGTAGGCCTCTTTGAAGAAGTGAGTTTTGAGTGCTTTTTTGAAGAAGTTGGAGGGGGAAAGCCTGATGGGCAATGGGAGAGAGTTCCACAGGATGGGGGCAGCTTTAGTGAAGTCCTGTAGTTGTGCATGGGAGTGGGAGATGCGTGGGGTGGTTAGGAGGAGGTTGTTGGATGAGCTAAGTGGGCGACCAGGTGTGTATCTGCTGACCAGGTCAGAGATGTAGGTCGGCAGGACTTGTGTATAGATATGTAGGCCAAACATAGAATCTTGAAGCTGATTCTGAAGCGAATTGGAAACCACTGAGGGGATTTGCAAAGGGGATTTGTGGAGACAGAGTGGTGAGAAGAGTAGATTAGTCTGGCTGTTGCGTTCATTATGGATTGTAGGGGGCATTGCAGTTTTGAGGCAAGCCTAACAGAAGGGTGTTGCAGTAGTCCAGGAGGTAAATGATGAAGGCATAGACAAGGAGAGTTTGGCAGTTTCTGAGGTCAGGAAAGACCAGATCTTGGAGATGTTGTGTAAATGGAAATTGCAGGCCCTAACAATGGTTGGGATGTGGGGGGTTAAGGAGAGGTCTGAGTCTAGGGTGGCACCCAGCTTGTGTGGTTGGGCAGATGATTGTGCTGTTGAAAGTGACCTAGATTGCTTGCGGGGAAGGGGGGGGGGGGGTGAGACTGCATGGGGAATGAAGATTATGAGTTCAGTCTAATCCAGGTTTAACTCTAGGAACCTGGCAGACATCCAGCATGAGATGGCCGAGAGGCAGTAGGATATCTTCTCCTTGAGTGGTGGTGGAGAGGTCCGTGGTATGGAAGTAAATCTGGGTGTCATCTGCATATAGGTGATGGTTGAAGCCCAGAGATGAGATAAGGTTGCCGATGGAGGAACCATTGAAGGAGGTCTTAAAGGAGCGATTTGAGTGGTAGGAGGCGAACCATGCTAGAGCAAGGTCTTGGGATACCCACAGGTTGCTGGGATTGGAGAAGCAGGGAAGGAACAACAGTGTCAAATGCTGATGAGAGGTCTAGGAGGAGAAGGATGGTGTATTTTCATTCCACCTTGGAGAGCGTGAGGTCATTGAGGACCTTGGTGCAGTCTCGGTGGAGGGGGCTGGCTTAAATTTTGATTGGGGGAGGGTCAAACAGGGAGTTGGAGCCAGGTAATGGTACATGCGTTGGTGGACTAGATGCTCCAGGAGTTTACATGCAAAAGGGAGGCGGGAGATGGGGCAGTAGCTGGATGGGATTGAGGGGTCTAGTGAGAGGTTTTTTTTAGTAGGGGAAGTACAGTGGCCAATTTGAAGTCAGATGGGAAGTAGCCTGTGGAGAGGGAGAAGTTGGACAGTATTTTCGTTTATGGTGAGGGCAGGTAAAGGAAGGTTGAGTAAGGCACTTGATAAATCTGGCATAATATCTTTATGTGTGGCCAAACTCACTCACTTATATACGCCACCCCATATCTTTTTAACCTGTGAGCAATCCCACCACATATGCTTAAAACAATCTATAGTGACACGGCTTCTGAAACCATTTGGGTCCTTATCTGTCAAATGTTTTGAGTACCTTTCTGGTGTTAAATATATACAGTGGAAAACTAAGGGATGTTTCTGTCCACGTGACATTGGTAGAGAGTTTGGGGTAAGGTCAGGGCCGGGCCGAGGCATAGGCTGGAGAGGCTCCAGCCTCAGGGTGAAGTGTAGGAGGGGGCGCACAATTCATTCAGCTGTCATTCCTAATTGTGTATGAAGCAGAAAGAAATAAGAAAAGGGGATACATAGCAGTGACTGCAAGCCAAATAACTAGATATTAAGGTGTTGGGGAGGTTGTGGGCAATCAGTGTGTGACAGCTGGGGTGGGATGGATGGAGGGGCGCACTTTGGTGTCTCAGCCTTGGGTGCAGGAGGACCTTGTCCATGCTCTGGGTAAGGTTTCATATTTTCTCCCATTCTTTAACTGATATGAGGCGCAAAAGGTGAGCTAACCTTCCTGCCATGAAACTTAGAACATGAAGGAGGAAGCTCATCCCTAATTGCCAGTCATATCCATGTTCCAAAGTCTGCAGACTTTGCTGGTGTTCTATAGAGGAATCCTATGAATTCATCCTATACTAACCACCCTTCCCCACATTACAGCTATGCACACAAGCTACACCGAACACAAATAAATTAATATTTACATTATTTGACCCGTCTTGCCAGTAAGTGTTGGGGGTGTATATAGAAGATGGTAGAGGAAGAACAAGCATACAAACATTGCAGGGATTTGAACCCCATCCTGCCAGGCAGGAGTGCCAATCACCAACGTTTTCTGGTTTTCTGCCATAGTCAAATCACAGTAACATAGTTTGATTGAAAAAAAAGGACATACTTCCAACTTCAATCGGAAAGGAAAAACAAACCCTGCACATTTCCCAGTTGATAGAGAGGAAGGAGAAAAACCTTACAAGGCCCGTAAGGCCAATTAGCTTTAAAAAGGAAAAATTCCTTTCTGACTCCAGATGGCAGTCAGATAAATTCCTGGAACCACTAACAGCACTACATTGTAATTATAGTCATTAAGGCTCTTCAATGTATAGAAAGCAACCAAGCCTCCTTTAAATGCAAATAAGGAGTTTTCCATAACTACTTTTAAAGGTAACATATTCCATATTATTGTCATACTGTGAAGGCACCCTTTTATAATTGGTAAAATACTTTTTTTTGCCTATATGCAGATCATGTCCTCTTATCTGTACAACCCTAGGGACAAAAAGCTCATCTGCCAAGCTTTTTTTTATTGGCTTCTGTTTTATACATGTTTATCAGGTCACCTCTCAGTCTCCTTTTTTTCAAAGCTAAATTATCCCTTACCAAGAAAGGTTGGAAAGCAGGGCCCATATTCACAATCAAGGGGTAGGGAGGCATATACAGGGGGTAGAGGAAGAGAAGCTGATGCAGGTGGCGACAGCAGGGCCCATACCCACAATCAATAGGCAGGGGAGGCATATACAGGGTGTAGAGGGAGAGAAGCTGCCGCCGGGTTTGCGCTGATGCAGGTGGCGACAGCAGGGCCCATATTCACAATCAATAGGCAGGGGAAGCATATACAAGGGGTAGAGGAAGAGAAGCTGCTGCCAGGCGTGCACTGATGCAGGTAGCGACAGCAGGGCCCATATTAACAATCAATAGATAGGGAAGGCATAAGCAGGAGGTATAGGGAAATAAGCTGCTGCCGGGATTGCGCTGATGCAGGCAGCGACAGCAGGGCCCATATTCACACTGAAGAGGTAGCGGAGCCATATAAAGGGGAGAGGAGGAGGAGAAGCTGATGCAGGTGGCGACAGCAGGGCCCATACTCACAATCTACAGGTTGGAATGCATATACAGGGGGTAGAGGAAGAGAAGCTGCCGCCAGGTTTGAGCTGATGCAGGTGGCGACAGCAGGGCCCACATTCACAATCAATAGGTAGGGGAGGCATATACAAGGGGTAGAGGAAGAGAAGCTGCCGCGGGGAGTGTGCTGATGCAGGTGGCGACAACAGGGCCCATACTCACAATCTACAGGTAGGAAGGCATATACAGGGGGTATAGGAAGAGAAGCTGCTGCCGGGCTTGCGCTGATGCAGGTGGCGACAGCAGGGCCCATATTCACAATCAATAGGTAGGGGAGGCATATACAAGAGGTAGAGGAAGAGAAGCTGCCGCGGGGAGTGTGCTGATGCAGGTGGCGACAGCAGGGCCCATACTCACAATCTACAGGTAGGAAGGCATATACAGGGGGTAGAGGAAGAGAAGCTGCCACCGAGCTTGCGCTGATGCAGGTGGCGACAGCTGGGCCCATATTCACACTGAAGAGGTAGGGGAGGCTTATAAAGGGGATAGAGGAAGAGAAGCGGCCGCCAGGAGTGCGCATATGCAAGTGGCGACAGCAGGGCCCATATTCATAATCCAGAGGTAGGGAAGCAAATACTGGGGTAGAGGAAGACAAGCTGCCGCCAGTCTTGCGCTGATGCAGGTGGCGACAGCAGGGCCCACATTCACAATCAAGAGGTGGGGAGGCATATACCGGGGGTAGAGGAAGAGAAGCTGCCGCCGGACTTGCGCTGATGCAGGTGGCGACAGCAGGGCCCATATTCACAATCTACAGGTAGGAATGCATATACAGGGGGTAGAAGAAGAGAAGCTGCCGCTGGGAGTGCGCTGATGCAGGTGGCGACAGCAGGGCCCACATTAACAATCAAGAGGTAGGGAGGTATATTCAGGGAGTAGAGGAAGAGCAACTGCCGCCGGGAGTGCGCTGATGCAGGTGGCGACAGCTGGGCCCATATTCCTAATCAATAGGTAGGGAGGTATATACAGGGAGTAGAGGAAGAGAAGCTGCCGCCGGGCTTGCGCTGATGCAGGTGGCGACAGCAGGGCTCATATTAACAATCAAGAGGTAGGGAGGTATATACAGGGAGTAGAGGAAGAGAAGCTGCCGCCGGACTTGCGCTGATGCAGGTGGCGAAAGCAGGGCCCATATCCATAATCAATAGGCAGGGGAGGCATATACAAGGGGTAGAGGAAGAGAAGCTGCCACCGGGAGTGCGCTGATGCAGGTGGCGACAGCAGGGCCCATTCTCACAATCTACAGGTAGGAATGCATATACAGGGGTAGAGGAAGAAAAGCTGCCGCCGGGTTTGCGCTGATGCAGGTGGCGACAGCAGGGCCCATATTCACAATCAATAGGCAGGGGAAGCATATACAAGGGTAGAGGAAGAGAAGCTGCCGCCGGGCTTGCGCTGATGCAGGTGGCGACAGCAGGGCCCTTATTCACAATCAATAGGCAGGGGAAGCATATACAAGGGGTAGAGGAAGAGAAGCTGCCGCCGGGAGTGCGCTGATGCATTTGGCGACAGCAGGGCCCATATTTACAATCAATAGGTAGGGGAGGCATATACAAGGGGTAGAGGAAGAGAAGCTGCCGCTGGGAGTGCGCTGATGCAGGTGGCGACAGCAGGGCCCATTCTCACAATCTACAGGTAGGAATGCATATACAGGGGTTAGAAGAAGAGAAGCTGCCGCCAGGAGTGCGCTGATGCAGGTGGCGACAGCAGGGCCCATATTCATAATCCAGAGGTAGGGAAGCAAATACCGGGGTAGAGGAAAAGAAGCTGCCGCCGGGCTTGTACTGATGCAGGTGGCGACAGCAGGGCCCACATTCACAATCAAGAGGTAGGGGAGGCATAAACAAGAGGTAGAGGAAGAGAAGCGACCGCCGGGAGTGCGCTGATGCAGGTGGCGACAGCAGGGCCCATATTCACAATCTACAGGTAGGAATGCATATACAGGGAGTCGAGGAAGAGAAGCTGCCGCCGGGCTTGCGCTGATGCAGGTGGCGACAGCAGGGCTCATATTAACAATCAAGAGGTAGGGAGGTATATACAGGGAGTAGAGGAAGAGAAGCTGCCGCCGGACTTGCGCTGATGCAGGTGGCGAAAGCAGGGCCCATATCCATAATCAATAGGCAGGGGAGGCATATACAAGGGGTAGAGGAAGAGAAGCTGCCACCGGGAGTGCGCTGATGCAGGTGGCGACAGCAGGGCCCATTCTCACAATCTACAGGTAGGAATGCATATACAGGGGTAGAGGAAGAAAAGCTGCCGCCGGGTTTGCGCTGATGCAGGTGGCGACAGCAGGGCCCATATTCACAATCAATAGGCAGGGGAAGCATATACAAGGGTAGAGGAAGAGAAGCTGCCGCCGGGCTTGCGCTGATGCAGGTGGCGACAGCAGGGCCCTTATTCACAATCAATAGGCAGGGGAAGCATATACAAGGGGTAGAGGAAGAGAAGCTGCCGCCGGGAGTGCGCTGATGCATTTGGCGACAGCAGGGCCCATATTTACAATCAATAGGTAGGGGAGGCATATACAAGGGGTAGAGGAAGAGAAGCTGCCGCTGGGAGTGCGCTGATGCAGGTGGCGACAGCAGGGCCCATTCTCACAATCTACAGGTAGGAATGCATATACAGGGGTTAGAAGAAGAGAAGCTGCCGCCAGGAGTGCGCTGATGCAGGTGGCGACAGCAGGGCCCATATTCATAATCCAGAGGTAGGGAAGCAAATACCGGGGTAGAGGAAAAGAAGCTGCCGCCGGGCTTGTACTGATGCAGGTGGCGACAGCAGGGCCCACATTCACAATCAAGAGGTAGGGGAGGCATAAACAAGAGGTAGAGGAAGAGAAGCGACCGCCGGGAGTGCGCTGATGCAGGTGGCGACAGCAGGGCCCATATTCACAATCTACAGGTAGGAATGCATATACAGGGAGTCGAGGAAGAGAAGCTGCCGCCGGGCTTGCGCTGATGCAGGTGGCGACAGCAGGGCCCATATCCATAATCATTAGGCAGGGGAGGCATATACAAGGGGTAGAGTAAGAGAAGCTGCCGCCGGGCTTGCGCTGATGCAGGTGGCGACAGCAGGGCCCACATTCACAATCAAGAGGTAGGGAAAACATATACAAGGGGTAGAGGAAGAGAAGCTGCCGCCGGGAGTGCGCTGATGCAGGTGGCAAAAGCAGGGCCCATACTCACAATAAACAGGTAGGAATGCATATACAGAGGGTAGAAGAAGAGAAGCTGCCGCCGGGAGTGCGCTGAAGCATGTGGCGACAGCAGGGCCCATATACACACTCAGTAGGCAGGGGAGGCATATACAAGGGGGAGAGGAAGAAAAACTGCCGCCGGGTTTGCGCTGATGCAGGTGGCGACAGCAGGGCCCATATTCACAATCAATAGGTAGCGGAAGCATATACAAGGGGTAGGGGTAGAGGAAGAGAAGCTGCCGCCGGGAGTGCGCTGATGCAGGTGGCGACAGCAGGGCCCATATTAACAATCAGGAGGTAGGGAGGTATATAAAGGGAGTAGAGGAAGAGCAACTGCCGCCGGGCTTGCGCTGATGCAGGTGGCGACAGCTGGGCCTATATTCCTAATCAATAGGTAGGGGAGGCATATACAAGGAGTAGAGGAAGAGAAGCTGCCGCCGGGAGAGCGCTGATGCAGGTGGCGACAGCAGGGCCCATACTCACAATCTACAGGTAGGAATTCATATACAGGGGGTAGAAGAAAAGAAGCTGCCGCCGGGTTTGCGCTGATGCAGGTGGCGACAGCAGGGCCCATATTCATAATCAATAGGCAGAGGAAGCAAATACTGGGATAGAGTAAGAAAAACTGCCGCTGGTCTTGCGCTGATGCAGGTGGCGACAGCAGGGCCCTTACTCACAATAAACAGGTAGGAATGCATATACAGAGGGTAGAAGAAGAGAAGCTGCCGCCGGGAGTGCGCTGATGCATGTGGCGACAGCAGGGCCCATATACACAATCAATAGGCAGGGGAGGCATATACAAGGGGGCGAGGAAGAAAAGCTGCCGCCGGGTTTGCGCTGATGCAGGTGGCGACAGCAGGGCCCATATGAACAATCAAGAGGTAGGGAGGTATATACAAGGGGTAGAGGAAGAGAAGCTGCCGCCGGGCTTGCGATGATGCAGGTGGCGACAGCAGGGCCCATATTCCTAATCAATAGGTAGGGAGGTATATACAGGGAGTAGAGGAAGAGAAGCTGCCGCCGGGCTTGCGCTGATGCAGGTGGCGACAGCAGGGCCCATATTCCTAATCAATAGGTAGGGAGGTATATACAGGGAGTAGAGGAAGAGAAGCTGCCGCCGGGTTTGCGCTGATGCAGGTGCCGACAGCAGGGCCCATATTCATAATCCAGAGGTAGGGAAGCAAATACTGGGGTAGAGGAAGAGAAGCTGCCGCCGGGCTTGCGCTGATGCAGGTGGCGACAGCAGGGCCCACATTCACAATAAGGAGGTAGGGAGGTATATACAGGGAGTAGAGGAAGAGAAGCTGCCGCCGGGCTTGCGCTGATGCAGGTGGCGACAGCAGGGCCCATATTTACAATCAATAGGTAGGGGAGGCATATACAAGGGGTAGAGGAAGAGAAGCTGCCGCCGGGAGTGCGCTGATGCAGGTGGCGACAGCAGGGCACATACTCACAATCTACAGGTTGGAATGCATATACAGGGGGTAGAGGAATAGAAGCTGCCGCCGGGTTTGCGCTGATGCAGGTGGCGACAGCAGGGCCCACATTAACAATCAAGAGGTAGGGAGGTATATACAGGGAGTAGAGGAAGAGCAACTGCCGCCGGGCTTGCGCTGATGCAGGTGGTGACAGCAGGGCCCATATTCACAATCAATAGGCAGGGGAGGCATATACAAGGGGTAGAGGAAGAGAAGCTGCCGCCGGGAGTGCGCTGATGCAGGTGGCGACAGCAGGGCCCATACTCACAATCTACAGGTTGGAATGCATATACAGGGGGTAGAGGAAGAGAAGCTGCCGGCGGGTTTGCGCTGACGCAGGTGGCGACAGCAGGGCCCATATTTACAATCAATAGGTAGGGGAGGCATATACAAGGGGTAGAAGAAGAGAAGCTGCCGCCGGGATTGCGCTGATGCAGGTGGCGACAGCAGGGCCCATATTTACAATCAATAGGTAGGGGAGGCATATACAAGGGGTAGAGGAAGAGAAGCTGCCGCCGGGAGTGCGCTGATGCAGGTGGCGACAGCAGGGCCCATATTTACAATCAATAGGTAGGGGAGGCATATACAAGGGGTAGAGGAAGAGTAGCTGCCGCCGGGAGAGCGCTGATGCCGGTGGCGACAGCAGGGCCCATATTTACAATCAATAGGTAGGGGAGGCATATACAAGGGGTAGAGGAAGAGAAGCTGCCGCCGGGAGTGCGCTGATGCAGGTGGCGACAGCAGGGCCCATACTCACACTCTACAGGTTGGAATGCATATACAGGGGGTAGAGGAAGAGAAGCTGCCGCCGGGTTTGCGCTGATGCAGGTGGCGACAGCAGGGCCCATATTTACAATCAATAGGTAGGGGAGGCATATACAAGGGGTAGAGGAAGAGAAGCTGCCGCCGGGAGTGCGCTGATGCAGGTGGCGACAGCAGGGTCCATATTTACAATCAATAGGTAGGGGAGGCATATACAAGGGGTAGAGGAAGAGTAGCTGCCGCCGGGATTGCGCTGATGCCGGTGGTGACAGCAGGGCCCATATTTACTATCAATAGGTAGGGGAGGCACATACAAGAGGTAGAGGAAGAGAAGCTGCCGCCGGGAGTGCGCTGATGCAGGTGGCGACAGCAGGGCCCATACTCACAATCTACAGGTTGGAATGCATATACAGGGGGTAGAGGAAGAGAAGCTGCCGGCGGGTTTGCGCTGACGCAGGTGGCGACAGCAGGGCCCATATTTACAATCAATAGGTAGGGGAGGCATATACAAGGAGTAGAGGAAGAGAAGCTGCCGCCGGGCTTGCGCTGATGCAGGTGGCGACAGCAAGGCCCATATTTACAATCAATAGGTAGGGGAGGCATATACAAGGGGTAGAGGAAGAGAAGCTGCCGCCGGGAGTGCGCTGATGCAGGTGGCGACAGCAGGGCCCATACTCACAATCTACAGGTTGGAATGCATATACAGGGGGTAGAGGAAGAGAAGCTGCCGCCGGGTTTGCGCTGATGCAGGTGGCGACAGCAGGGCCCATATTTACAATCAATAGGTAGGGGAGGCATATACAAGGGGTAGAGGAAGAGAAGCTGCCGCCGGGAGTGCGCTGATGCAGGTGGCGACAGCAGGGCCCATACTCACAATCTACAGGTTGGAATGCATATACAGGGGGTAGAGGAAGAGAAGCTGCCGCCGGGTTTGCGCTGATGCAGGTGGCGACAGCAGGGCCCATATTTACAATCAATAGGTAGGGGAGGCATATACAAGGAGTGGAGAAAGAGAAGCTGCCGCCGGGCTTGCGCTGATGCAGGTGGCGACAGCAGGGCCCATATTTACAATCAATAGGTAGGGGAGGCATATACAAGGGGTAGAGGAAAAGAAGCTGCCGCCGGGAGTGCGCTGATGCAGGTGGCGACAGCAGGGCCCATATTTACAATCAATAGGTAGGGGAGGCATATACAAGGGGTAGAGGAAGAGAAGCTGCCGCCGGGAGTGCGCTGATGCAGGTGGCGACAGCAGGGCCCATACTCACAATCTACAGGTTGGAATGCATATACAAGGGGTAGAGGAAGAGTAGCTGCCGCCGGGAGAGCGCTGATGCCGGTGGCGACAGCAGGGCCCATATTTACAATCAATAGGTAGGGGAGGCATATACAAGGGGTAGAGGAAGAGAAGCTGCCGCCGGGAGTGCGCTGATGCAGGTGGCGACAGCAGGGCCCATACTCACAATCTACAGGTTGGAATGCATATACAGGGGGTAGAGGAAGAGAAGCTGCCGGCGGGTTTGCGCTGACGCAGGTGGCGACAGCAGGGCCCATATTTACAATCAATAGGTAGGGGAGGCATATACAAGGAGTAGAGGAAGAGAAGCTGCCGCCGGGCTTGCGCTGATGCAGGTGGCGACAACAAGGCCCATATTTACAATCAATAGGTAGGGGAGGCATATACAAGGGGTAGAGGAAGAGAAGCTGCCGCCGGGAGTGCGCTGATGCAGGTGGCGACAGCAGGGCCCATATTTACAATCAATAGGTAGGGGAAGCATATACAAGGGGTAGAGGAAGAGTAGCTGCCGCCGGGAGAGCGCTGATGCCGGTGGCGACAGCAGGGCCCATATTTACAATCAATAGGTAGGGGAGGCATATACAAGGGGTAGAGGAAGAGAAGCTGCCGCCGGGAGTGCGCTGATGCAGGTGGCGACAGCAGGGCCCATATTTACAATCAATAGGTAGGGGAGGCATATACAAGGGGTAGAGGAAGAGTAGCTGCCGCCGGGAGAGCGCTGATGCCGGTGGCGACAGCAGGGCCCATATTTACAATCAATAGGTAGGGGAGGCATATACAAGGGGTAGAGGAAGAGAAGCTGCCGTCGGGAGAGCGCTGATGCCGGTGGCGACAGCAGGGCCCATATTTACAATCAATAGGTAGGGGAGGCATATACAAGGGGTAGAGGAAGAGAAGCTGCCGCCGGGAGTGCGCTGATGCAGGTGGCGACAGCAGGGCCCATACTCACAATCTACAGGTTGGAATGCATATACAGGGGGTAGAGGAAGAGAAGCTGCCGCCGGGTTTGCGCTGATGCAGGTGGCGACAGCAGGGCCCATATTTACAATCAATAGGTAGGGGAGGCATATACAAGGAGTGGAGAAAGAGAAGCTGCCGCCGGGCTTGCGCTGATGCAGGTGGCGACAGCAAGGCCCATATTTACAATCAATAGGTAGGGGAGGCATATACAAGGGGTAGAGGAAGAGAAGCTGCCGCCGGGAGTGCGCTGATGCAGGTGGCGACAGCAGGGCCCATATTTACAATCAATAGGTAGGGGAGGCATATACAAGGGGTAGAGGAAGAGTAGCTGCCGCCGGGAGAGCGCTGATGCCGGTGGCGACAGCAGGGCCCATATTTACAATCAATAGGTAGGGGAGGCATATACAAGGGGTAGAGGAAGAGAAGCTGCCGTCGGGAGAGCGCTGATGCCGGTGGCGACAGCAGGGCCCATATTTACAATCAATAGGTAGGGGAGGCATATACAAGGGGTAGAGGAAGAGAAGCTGCCGCCGGGAGTGCGCTGATGCAGGTGGCGACAGCAGGGCCCATATTTACAATCAATAGGTAGGGGAGGCATATACAAGGGGTAGAGGAAGAGAAGCTGCCGCCGGGAGTGCGCTGATGCAGGTGGCGACAGCAGGGCCCATACTCACAATCTACAGGTTGGAATGCATATACAGGGGGTAGAGGAAGAGAAGCTGCCGCCGGGAGTGCGCTGATGCAGGTGGCGACAGCAGGGCCCACATTCACAATCAAGAGGTAGGGGAGGCATATACAAGGGGTAGAGGAAGAGAAGCTGCCGCCAGGAGTGCGCTGATGCAGGTGGCGACAGCAGGGCCCATACTCACAATCTACAGGTTGGAATGCATATACAGGGGGTAGAGGAAGAGAAGCTGCCGCCGGGTTTGCGCTGATGCAGGTGGCGACAGCAGTGCCCATATTTACAATCAATAGGTAGGGGAGGCATATACAAGGGGTAGAGGAAGAGAAGCTGCCGCCGGGAGTGCGCTGATGCAGGTGGCGACAGCAGGGCCCATATTTACAATCAATAGGTAGGGGAGGCATTTACAAGGAGTAGAGGAAGAGAAGCTGCCGCCGGGAGTGCGCCGATGCAGGTGGCGACAGCAGGGCCCATATTTACAATCAATAGGTAGGGGAGGCATATACAAGGAGTAGAGGAAGAGAAGCTGCCGCCGGGAGTGCGCTGATGCAGGTGGCGACAGCAGGGCCCATATTTACAATCAATAGGTAGGGGAGGCATATACAAGGGGTAGAGGAAGAGAAGCTGCCGCCGGGAGAGCGCTGATGCCGGTGGCGACAGCAGGGCCCATATTTACAATCAATAGGTAGGGGAGGCATATACAAGGGGTAGAGGAAGAGAAGCTGCCGCCGGGAGTGCGCTGATGCAGGTGGCGACAGCAGGGCCCATATTTACAATCAATAGGTAGGGGAGGCATATACAAGGGGTAGAGGAAGAGAAGCTGCCGCCGGGAGTGCGCTGATGCAGGTGGCGACAGCAGGGCCCATACTCACAATCTACAGGTTGGAATGCATATACAGGGGGTAGAGGAAGAGAAGCTGCCGCCGGGAGTGCGCTGATGCAGGTGGCGACAGCAGGGCCCACATTCACAATCAAGAGGTAGGGGAGGCATATACAAGGGGTAGAGGAAGAGAAGCTGCCGCCGGGAGTGCGCTGATGCAGGTGGCGACAGCAGGGCCCATACTCACAATCTACAGGTTGGAATGCATATACAGGGGGTAGAGGAAGAGAAGCTGCCGCCGGGTTTGCGCTGATGCAGGTGGCGACAGCAGGGCCCATATTTACAATCAATAGGTAGGGGAGGCATATACAAGGGGTAGAGGAAGAGAAGCTGCCGCCGGGAGTGCGCTGATGCAGGTGGCGACAGCAGGGTCCATATTTACAATCAATAGGTAGGGGAGGCATATACAAGGGGTAGAGGAAGAGTAGCTGCCGCCGGGATTGCGCTGATGCCGGTGGTGACAGCAGGGCCCATATTTACTATCAATAGGTAGGGGAGGCACATACAAGAGGTAGAGGAAGAGAAGCTGCCGCCGGGAGTGCGCTGATGCCGGTGGCGACAGCAGGGCCTATATTTACAATCAATAGGTAGGGGAGGCATATACAAGGGGTAGAGGAAGAGAAGCTGCCGCCGGGAGTGCGCTGATGCAGGTGGCGACAGCAGGGCCCATATTTACAATCAATAGGTAGGGGAGGCATATACAAGGGGTAGAGGAAGAGAAGCTGCCGCCGGGAGTGCGCTGATGCAGGTGGCGACAGCAGGGCCCATATTTACAATCAATAGGTAGGGGAGGCATATACAAGGGGTAGAGGAAGAGTAGCTGCCGCCGGGAGAGCGCTGATGCCGGTGGCGACAGCAGGGCCCATATTTACAATCAATAGGTAGGGGAGGCATATACAAGGGGTAGAGGAAGAGAAGCTGCCGCCGGGAGTGCGCTGATGCAGGTGGCGACAGCAGGGCCCATACTCACAATCTACAGGTTGGAATGCATATACAGGGGGTAGAGGAAGAGAAGCTGCCGGCGGGTTTGCGCTGACGCAGGTGGCGACAGCAGGGCCCATATTTACAATCAATAGGTAGGGGAGGCATATACAAGGAGTAGAGGAAGAGAAGCTGCCGCCGGGCTTGCGCTGATGCAGGTGGCGACAGCAAGGCCCATATTTACAATCAATAGGTAGGGGAGGCATATACAAGGGGTAGAGGAAGAGAAGCTGCCGCCGGGAGTGCGCTGATGCAGGTGGCGACAGCAGGGCCCATACTCACAATCTACAGGTTGGAATGCATATACAGGGGGTAGAGGAAGAGAAGCTGCCGCCGGGTTTGCGCTGATGCAGGTGGCGACAGCAGGGCCCATATTTACAATCAATAGGTAGGGGAGGCATATACAAGGGGTAGAGGAAGAGAAGCTGCCGCCGGGAGTGCGCTGATGCAGGTGGCGACAGCAGGGCCCATACTCACAATCTACAGGTTGGAATGCATATACAGGGGGTAGAGGAAGAGAAGCTGCCGCCGGGTTTGCGCTGATGCAGGTGGCGACAGCAGGGCCCATATTTACAATCAATAGGTAGGGGAGGCATATACAAGGAGTGGAGAAAGAGAAGCTGCCGCCGGGCTTGCGCTGATGCAGGTGGCGACAGCAGGGCCCATATTTACAATCAATAGGTAGGGGAGGCATATACAAGGGGTAGAGAAAAAGAAGCTGCCGCCGGGAGTGCGCTGATGCAGGTGGCGACAGCAGGGCCCATATTTACAATCAATAGGTAGGGGAGGCATATACAAGGGGTAGAGGAAGAGAAGCTGCCACCGGGAGTGCGCTGATGCAGGTGGCGACAGCAGGGCCCATACTCACAATCTACAGGTTGGAATGCATATACAAGGGGTAGAGGAAGAGTAGCTGCCGCCGGGAGAGCGCTGATGCCGGTGGCGACAGCAGGGCCCATATTTACAATCAATAGGTAGGGGAGGCATATACAAGGGGTAGAGGAAGAGAAGCTGCCGCCGGGAGTGCGCTGATGCAGGTGGCGACAGCAGGGCCCATACTCACAATCTACAGGTTGGAATGCATATACAGGGGGTAGAGGAAGAGAAGCTGCCGGCGGGTTTGCGCTGACGCAGGTGGCGACAGCAGGGCCCATATTTACAATCAAGAGGTAGGGGAGGCATATACAAGGAGTAGAGGAAGAGAAGCTGCCGCCGGGCTTGCGCTGATGCAGGTGGCGACAACAAGGCCCATATTTACAATCAATAGGTAGGGGAGGCATATACAAGGGGTAGAGGAAGAGAAGCTGCCGCCGGGAGTGCGCTGATGCAGGTGGCGACAGCAGGGCCCATATTTACAATCAATAGGTAGGGGAAGCATATACAAGGGGTAGAGGAAGAGTAGCTGCCGCCGGGAGAGCGCTGATGCCGGTGGCGACAGCAGGGCCCATATTTACAATCAATAGGTAGGGGAGGCATATACAAGGGGTAGAGGAAGAGAAGCTGCCGCCGGGAGTGCGCTGATGCAGGTGGCGACAGCAGGGCCCATATTTACAATCAATAGGTAGGGGAGGCATATACAAGGGGTAGAGGAAGAGAAGCTGCCGCCGGGAGTGCGCTGATGCAGGTGGCGACAGCAGGGCCCATACTCACAATCTACAGGTTGGAATGCATATACAGGGGGTAGAGGAAGAGAAGCTGCCGCCGGGTTTGCGCTGATGCAGGTGGCGACAGCAGGGCCCATATTTACAATCAATAGGTAGGGGAGGCATATACAAGGAGTGGAGAAAGAGAAGCTGCCGCCGGGCTTGCGCTGATGCAGGTGGCAACAGCAAGGCCCATATTTACAATCAATAGGTAGGGGAGGCATATACAAGGGGTAGAGGAAGAGAAGCTGCCGCCGGGAGTGCGCTGATGCAGGTGGCGACAGCAGGGCCCATACTCACAATCTACAGGTTGGAATGCATATACAGGGGGTAGAGGAAGAGAAGCTGCCGCCGGGTTTGCGCTGATGCAGGTGGCGACAGCAGGGCCCATATTTACAATCAATAGGTAGGGGAGGCATATACAAGGGGTAGAGGAAGAGTAGCTGCCGCCGGGAGAGCGCTGATGCCGGTGGCGACAGCAGGGCCCATATTTACAATCAATAGGTAGGGGAGGCATATACAAGGGGTAGAGGAAGAGAAGCTGCCGCCGGGAGAGCGCTGATGCCGGTGGCGACAGCAGGGCCCATATTTACAATCAATAGGTAGGGGAGGCATATACAAGGGGTAGAGGAAGAGAAGCTGCCGCCGGGAGTGCGCTGATGCAGGTGGCGACAGCAGGGCCCATATTTACAATCAATAGGTAGGGGAGGCATATACAAGGGGTAGAGGAAGAGAAGCTGCCGCCGGGAGTGCGCTGATGCAGGTGGCGACAGCAGGGCCCATACTCACAATCTACAGGTTGGAATGCATATACAGGGGGTAGAGGAAGAGAAGCTGCCGCCGGGAGTGCGCTGATGCAGGTGGCGACAGCAGGGCCCACATTCACAATCAAGAGGTAGGGGAGGCATATACAAGGGGTAGAGGAAGAGAAGCTGCCGCCAGGAGTGCGCTGATGCAGGTGGCGACAGCAGGGCCCATACTCACAATCTACAGGTTGGAATGCATATACAGGGGGTAGAGGAAGAGAAGCTGCCGCCGGGTTTGCGCTGATGCAGGTGGCGACAGCAGTGCCCATATTTACAATCAATAGGTAGGGGAGGCATATACAAGGGGTAGAGGAAGAGAAGCTGCCGCCGGGAGTGCGCTGATGCAGGTGGCGACAGCAGGGCCCATATTTACAATCAATAGGTAGGGGAGGCATTTACAAGGAGTAGAGGAAGAGAAGCTGCCGCCGGGAGTGCGCCGATGCAGGTGGCGACAGCAGGGCCCATATTTACAATCAATAGGTAGGGGAGGCATATACAAGGAGTAGAGGAAGAGAAGCTGCCGCCGGGAGTGCGCTGATGCAGGTGGCGACAGCAGGGCCCATATTTACAATCAATAGGTAGGGGAGGCATATACAAGGGGTAGAGGAAGAGAAGCTGCCGCCGGGAGAGCGCTGATGCCGGTGGCGACAGCAGGGCCCATATTTACAATCAATAGGTAGGGGAGGCATATACAAGGGGTAGAGGAAGAGAAGCTGCCGCCGGGAGTGCGCTGATGCAGGTGGCGACAGCAGGGCCCATATTTACAATCAATAGGTAGGGGAGGCATATACAAGGGGTAGAGGAAGAGAAGCTGCCGCCGGGAGTGCGCTGATGCAGGTGGCGACAGCAGGGCCCATACTCACAATCTACAGGTTGGAATGCATATACAGGGGGTAGAGGAAGAGAAGCTGCCGCCGGGAGTGCGCAGATGCAGGTGGCGACAGCAGGGCCCACATTCACAATCAAGAGGTAGGGGAGGCATATACAAGGGGTAGAGGAAGAGAAGCTGCCGCCGGGAGTGCGCTGATGCAGGTGGCGACAGCAGGGCCCATACTCACAATCTACAGGTTGGAATGCATATACAGGGGGTAGAGGAAGAGAAGCTGCCGCCGGGTTTGCGCTGATGCAGGTGGCGACAGCAGGGCCCATATTTACAATCAATAGGTAGGGGAGGCATATACAAGGGGTAGAGGAAGAGAAGCTGCCGCCGGGAGTCCGCTGATGCAGGTGGCGACAGCAGGGCCCATATTTACAATCAATAGGTAGGGGAGGCATTTACAAGGAGTAGAGGAAGAGAAGCTGCCGCCGGGAGTGCGCTGATGCAGGTGGCGACAGCAGGGCCCATATTTACAATCAATAGGTAGGGGAGGCATATACAAGGGGTAGAGGAAGAGAAGCTGCCGCCGGGCTTGCGCTGATGCAGGTGGCGACAGCAAGGCCCATATTTACAATCAATAGGTAGGGGAGGCATATACAAGGGGTAGAGGAAGAGAAGCTGCCGCCGGGAGTGCGCTGATGCAGGTGGCGACAGCAGGGCCCATACTCACAATCTACAGGTTGGAATGCATATACAGGGGGTAGATGAAGAGAAGCTGCCGCCGGGTTTGCGCTGATGCAGGTGGCGACAGCAGGGCCCATATTTACAATCAATAGGTAGGGGAGGCATATACAAGGGGTAGAGGAAGAGAAGCTGCCGCCGGGAGTGCGCTGATGCAGGTGGCGACAGCAGGGCCCATACTCACAATCTACAGGTTGGAATGCATATACAGGGGGTAGAGGAAGAGAAGCTGCCGCCGGGTTTGCGCTGATGCAGGTGGCGACAGCAGGGCCCATATTTACAATCAATAGGTAGGGGAGGCATATACAAGGAGTGGAGAAAGAGAAGCTGCCGCCGGGCTTGCGCTGATGCAGGTGGCGACAGCAGGGCCCATATTTACAATCAATAGGTAGGGGAGGCATATACAAGGGGTAGAGGAAAAGAAGCTGCCGCCGGGAGTGCGCTGATGCAGGTGGCGACAGCAGGGCCCATATTTACAATCAATAGGTAGGGGAGGCATATACAAGGGGTAGAGGAAGAGAAGCTGCCGCCGGGAGTGCGCTGATGCAGGTGGCGACAGCAGGGCCCATACTCACAATCTACAGGTTGGAATGCATATACAAGGGGTAGAGGAAGAGTAGCTGCCGCCGGGAGAGCGCTGATGCCGGTGGCGACAGCAGGGCCCATATTTACAATCAAGAGGTAGGGGAGGCATATACAAGGGGTAGAGGAAGAGAAGCTGCCGCCGGGAGTGCGCTGATGCAGGTGGCGACAGCAGGGCCCATACTCACAATCTACAGGTTGGAATGCATATACAGGGGGTAGAGGAAGAGAAGCTGCCGCCGGGTTTGCGCTGATGCAGGTGGCGACAGCAGGGCCCATATTTACAATCAATAGGTAGGGGAGGCATATACAAGGGGTAGAGGAAGAGAAGCTGCCGCCGGGAGTGCGCTGATGCAGGTGGCGACAGCAGGGCCCATATTTACAATCAATAGGTAGGGGAGGCATTTACAAGGAGTAGAGGAAGAGAAGCTGCCGCCGGGAGTGCGCTGATGCAGGTGGCGACAGCAGGGCCCATATTTACAATCAATAGGTAGGGGAGGCATATACAAGGGGTAGAGGAAGAGAAGCTGCCGCCGGGCTTGCGCTGATGCAGGTGGCGACAGCAAGGCCCATATTTACAATCAATAGGTAGGGGAGGCATATACAAGGGGTAGAGGAAGAGAAGCTGCCGCCGGGAGTGCGCTGATGCAGGTGGCGACAGCAGGGCCCATACTCACAATCTACAGGTTGGAATGCATATACAGGGGGTAGATGAAGAGAAGCTGCCGCCGGGTTTGCGCTGATGCAGGTGGCGACAGCAGGGCCCATATTTACAATCAATAGGTAGGGGAGGCATATACAAGGGGTAGAGGAAGAGAAGCTGCCGCCGGGAGTGCGCTGATGCAGGTGGCGACAGCAGGGCCCATACTCACAATCTACAGGTTGGAATGCATATACAGGGGGTAGAGGAAGAGAAGCTGCCGCCGGGTTTGCGCTGATGCAGGTGGCGACAGCAGGGCCCATATTTACAATCAATAGGTAGGGGAGGCATATACAAGGAGTGGAGAAAGAGAAGCTGCCGCCGGGCTTGCGCTGATGCAGGTGGCGACAGCAGGGCCCATATTTACAATCAATAGGTAGGGGAGGCATATACAAGGGGTAGAGGAAAAGAAGCTGCCGCCGGGAGTGCGCTGATGCAGGTGGCGACAGCAGGGCCCATATTTACAATCAATAGGTAGGGGAGGCATATACAAGGGGTAGAGGAAGAGAAGCTGCCGCCGGGAGTGCGCTGATGCAGGTGGCGACAGCAGGGCCCATACTCACAATCTACAGGTTGGAATGCATATACAAGGGGTAGAGGAAGAGTAGCTGCCGCCGGGAGAGCGCTGATGCCGGTGGCAACAGCAGGGCCCATATTTACAATCAATAGGTAGGGGAGGCATATACAAGGGGTAGAGGAAGAGAAGCTGCCGCCGGGAGTGCGCTGATGCAGGTGGCGACAGCAGGGCCCATACTCACAATCTACAGGTTGGAATGCATATACAGGGGGTAGAGGAAGAGAAGCTGCCGGCGGGTTTGCGCTGACGCAGGTGGCGACAGCAGGGCCCATATTTACAATCAATAGGTAGGGGAGGCATATACAAGGAGTAGAGGAAGAGAAGCTGCCGCCGGGCTTGCGCTGATGCAGGTGGCGACAACAAGGCCCATATTTACAATCAATAGGTAGGGGAGGCATATACAAGGGGTAGAGGAAGAGAAGCTGCCGCCGGGAGTGCGCTGATGCAGGTGGCGACAGCAGGGCCCATATTTACAATCAATAGGTAGGGGAAGCATATACAAGGGTAGAGGAAGAGTAGCTGCCGCCGGGAGAGCGCTGATGCCGGTGGCGACAGCAGGGCCCATATTTACAATCAATAGGTAGGGGAGGCATATACAAGGGGTAGAGGAAGAGAAGCTGCCGCCGGGAGTGCGCTGATGCAGGTGGCGACAGCAGGGCCCATATTTACAATCAATAGGTAGGGGAGGCATATACAAGGGGTAGAGGAAGAGAAGCTGCCGCCGGGAGTGCGCTGATGCAGGTGGCGACAGCAGGGCCCATACTCACAATCTACAGGTTGGAATGCATATACAAGGGGTAGAGGAAGAGTAGCTGCCGCCGGGAGAGCGCTGATGCCGGTGGCGACAGCAGGGCCCATATTTACAATCAATAGGTAGGGGAGGCATATACAAGGGGTAGAGGAAGAGAAGCTGCCGCCGGGAGTGCGCTGATGCAGGTGGCGACAGCAGGGCCCATACTCACAATCTACAGGTTGGAATGCATATACAGGGGGTAGAGGAAGAGAAGCTGCCGGCGGGTTTGCGCTGACGCAGGTGGCGACAGCAGGGCCCATATTTACAATCAATAGGTAGGGGAGGCATATACAAGGAGTAGAGGAAGAGAAGCTGCCGCCGGGCTTGCGCTGATGCAGGTGGCGACAACAAGGCCCATATTTACAATCAATAGGTAGGGGAGGCATATACAAGGGGTAGAGGAAGAGAAGCTGCCGCCGGGAGTGCGCTGATGCAGGTGGCGACAGCAGGGCCCATATTTACAATCAATAGGTAGGGGAAGCATATACAAGGGTAGAGGAAGAGTAGCTGCCGCCGGGAGAGCGCTGATGCCGGTGGCGACAGCAGGGCCTATATTTACAATCAATAGGTAGGGGAGGCATATACAAGGGGTAGAGGAAGAGAAGCTGCCGCCGGGAGTGCGCTGATGCAGGTGGCGACAGCAGGGCCCATATTTACAATCAATAGGTAGGGGAGGCATATACAAGGGGTAGAGGAAGAGAAGCTGCCGCCGGGAGTGCGCTGATGCAGGTGGCGACAGCAGGGCCCATACTCACAATCTACAGGTTGGAATGCATATACAGGGGGTAGAGGAAGAGAAGCTGCCGCCGGGTTTGCGCTGATGCAGGTGGCGACAGCAGGGCCCATATTTACAATCAATAGGTAGGGGAGGCATATACAAGGAGTGGAGAAAGAGAAGCTGCCGCCGGGCTTGCGCTGATGCAGGTGGCGACAGCAAGGCCCATATTTACAATCAATAGGTAGGGGAGGCATATACAAGGGGTAGAGGAAGAGAAGCTGCCGCCGGGAGTGCGCTGATGCAGGTGGCGACAGCAGGGCCCATATTTACAATCAATAGGTAGGGGAGGCATATACAAGGGGTAGAGGAAGAGTAGCTGCCGCCGGGAGAGCGCTGATGCCGGTGGCGACAGCAGGGCCCATATTTACAATCAATAGGTAGGGGAGGCATATACAAGGGGTAGAGGAAGAGAAGCTGCCGCCGGGAGAGCGCTGATGCCGGTGGCGACAGCAGGGCCCATATTTACAATCAATAGGTAGGGGAGGCATATACAAGGGGTAGAGGAAGAGAAGCTGCCGCCGGGAGTGCGCTGATGCAGGTGGCGACAGCAGGGCCCATATTTACAATCAATAGGTAGGGGAGGCATATACAAGGGGTAGAGGAAGAGAAGCTGCCGCCGGGAGTGCGCTGATGCAGGTGGCGACCGCAGGGCCCATACTCACAATCTACAGGTTGGAATGCATATACAGGGGGTAGAGGAAGAGAAGCTGCCGCCGGGAGTGCGCTGATGCAGGTGGCGACAGCAGGGCCCACATTCACAATCAAGAGGTAGGGGAGGCATATACAAGGGGTAGAGGAAGAGAAGCTGCCGCCAGGAGTGCGCTGATGCAGGTGGCGACAGCAGGGCCCATACTCACAATCTACAGGTTGGAATGCATATACAGGGGGTAGAGGAAGAGAAGCTGCCGCCGGGTTTGCGCTGATGCAGGTGGCGACAGCAGTGCCCATATTTACAATCAATAGGTAGGGGAGGCATATACAAGGGGTAGAGGAAGAGAAGCTGCCGCCGGGAGTGCGCTGATGCAGGTGGCGACAGCAGGGCCCATATTTACAATCAATAGGTAGGGGAGGCATTTACAAGGAGTAGAGGAAGAGAAGCTGCCGCCGGGAGTGCGCCGATGCAGGTGGCGACAGCAGGGCCCATATTTACAATCAATAGGTAGGGGAGGCATATACAAGGAGTAGAGGAAGAGAAGCTGCCGCCGGGAGTGCGCTGATGCAGGTGGCGACAGCAGGGCCCATATTTACAATCAATAGGTAGGGGAGGCATATACAAGGGGTAGAGGAAGAGAAGCTGCCGCCGGGAGAGCGCTGATGCCGGTGGCGACAGCAGGGCCCATATTTACAATCAATAGGTAGGGGAGGCATATACAAGGGGTAGAGGAAGAGAAGCTGCCGCCGGGAGTGCGCTGATGCAGGTGGCGACAGCAGGGCCCACATTCACAATCAAGAGGTAGGGGAGGCATATACAAGGGGTAGAGGAAGAGAAGCTGCCGCCGGGAGTGCGCTGATGCAGGTGGCGACAGCAGGGCCCATACTCACAATCTACAGGTTGGAATGCATATACAGGGGGTAGAGGAAGAGAAGCTGCCGCCGGGTTTGCGCTGATGCAGGTGGCGACAGCAGGGCCCATATTTACAATCAATAGGTAGGGGAGGCATATACAAGGGGTAGAGGAAGAGAAGCTGCCGCCGGGAGTGCGCTGATGCAGGTGGCGACAGCAGGGCCCATATTTACAATCAATAGGTAGGGGAGGCATTTACAAGGAGTAGAGGAAGAGAAGCTGCCGCCGGAAGTGCGCTGATGCAGGTGGCGACAGCAGGGCCCATATTTACAATCAATAGGTAGGGGAGGCATATACAAGGAGTAGAGGAAGAGAAGCTGCCGCCGGGAGTGCGCTGATGCAGGTGGCGACAGCAGGGCCCACACTCACAATCTACAGGTTGGAATGCATATACAGGGGGTAGAGGAAGAGAAGCTGCCGCCGGGTTTGCGCTGATGCAGGTGGCGACAGCCGGGCCCATATTCACAATCAATAGGCAGGGGAGGCATATACAAGGGGTAGAGGAAGAGAAGCTACCGCCGGGCTTGCGCTGATGCAGGTGGTGACAGCAGGGCCCATATTTACAATCAATAGGCAGGGGAAGCATATACAAGGGGTAGAGGAAGAGAAGCTGCCGCCGGGAGTGCGCTGATACAGGTGGCGACAGCAGGGCCCATATTTACAATCAATAGGTAGGGGAGGCATATACAAGGGGTAAAGGAAGAGAAGCTGGCGCCGGGAGTGCGCTGATGCAGGTAGCGACAGCAGAGCCCATACTCACAATCTACAGGTTGGAATGCATATACAGGGGGTAGAGGAAGAGAAGCTGCCGCCGGGTTTGCGCTGATGCAGGTGGCGACAGCAGGGCCCATATTTAGAATCAATAGGTAGGGGAGGCATATACAAGGGGTAGAGGAAGAGAAGCTGCCGCCGGGAGTGCGCTGATGCAGGTGGCGACAGCAGGGCCCATATTTACAATCAATAGGTAGGGGAGGCATATACAAGGAGTAAAGGAAGAGAAGCTGGCGCCGGGAGTGCGCTGATGCAGGTGGCGACAGCAGAGCCCATACTCACAATCTACAGGTTGGAATGCATATACAGGGGGTAGAGGAAGAGAAGCTGCCGCCGGGTTTGCGCTGATGCAGGTGGCGACAGCAGGGCCCATATTTACAATCAATAGGTAGGGGAGGCATATACAAGGGGTAGAGGAAGAGAAGCTGCCGCCGGGAGTGCGCTGATGCAGGTGGCGACAGCAGGGTCCATATTTACAATCAATAGGTAGGGGAGGCATATACAAGGGGTAGAGGAAGAGTAGCTGCCGCCGGGTTTGCGCTGATGCCGGTGGTGACAGCAGGGCCCATATTTACTATCAATAGGTAGGGGAGGCACATACAAGAGGTAGAGGAAGAGAAGCTGCCGCCGGGAGTGCGCTGATGCCGGTGGCGACAGCAGGGCCTATATTTACAATCAATAGGTAGGGGAGGCATATACAAGGGGTAGAGGAAGAGAAGCTGCCGCCGGGAGTGCGCTGATGCAGGTGGCGACAGCAGGGCCCATATTTACAATCAATAGGTAGGGGAGGCATATACAAGGGGTAGAGGAAGAGAAGCTGCCGCCGGGAGTGCGCTGATGCAGGTGGCGACAGCAGGGCCCATATTTACAATCAATAGGTAGGGGAGGCATATACAAGGGGTAGAGGAAGAGTAGCTGACGCCGGGAGAGCGCTGATGCCGGTGGCGACAGCAGGGCCCATATTTACAATCAATAGGTAGGGGAGGCATATACAAGGGGTAGAGGAAGAGAAGCTGCCGCCGGGAGTGCGCTGATGCAGGTGGCGACAGCAGGGCCCATACTCACAATCTACAGGTTGGAATGCATATACAGGGGGTAGAGGAAGAGAAGCTGCCGGTGGGTTTGCGCTGACGCAGGTGGCGACAGCAGGGCCCATATTTACAATCAATAGGTAGGGGAGGCATATACAAGGGGTAGAGGAAGAGAAGCTGCCGCCGGGAGTGCGCTGATGCAGGTGGCGACAGCAGGGCCCATATTTACAATCAATAGGTAGGGGAGGCATATACAAGGGGTAGAGGAAGAGTAGCTGCCGCCGGGAGAGCGCTGATGCCGGTGGCGACAGCAGGGCCCATATTTACAATCAATAGGTAGGGGAGGCATATACAAGGGGTAGAGAAAGAGAAGCTGCCGCCGGGAGTGCGCTGATGCAGGTGGCGACAGCAGGGCCCATATTTACAATCAATAGGTAGGGGAGGCATATACAAGGGGTAGAGGAAGAGAAGCTGCCGCCGGGAGTGCGCTGATGCAGGTGGCGACAGCAGGGCCCATACTCACAATCTACAGGTTGGAATGCATATACAGGGGGTAGAGGAAGAGAAGCTGCCGCCGGGTTTGCGCTGATGCAGGTGGCGACAGCAGGGCCCATATTTACAATCAATAGGTAGGGGAGGCATATACAAGGAGTGGAGAAAGAGAAGCTGCCGCCGGGTTTGCGCTGATGCAGGTGGCGACAGCAGGGCCCATATTTACAATCAATAGGTAGGGGAGGCATATACAAGGAGTAGAGGAAGAGAAGCTGCCGCCGGGCTTGCGCTGATGCAGGTGGCGACAGCAAGGCCCATATTTACAATCAATAGGTAGGGGAGGCATATAGAAGGGGTAGAGGAAGAGAAGCTGCCGCCGGGAGTGCGCTGATGCAGGTGGCGACAGCAGGGCCCATATTTACAATCAATAGGTAGGGGAAGCATATACAAGGGGTAGAGGAAGAGTAGCTGCCGCCGGGAGAGCGGTGATGCCGGTGGCGACAGCAGGGCCTATATTTACAATCAATAGGTAGGGGAGGCATATACAAGGGGTAGAGGAAGAGAAGCTGCCGCCGGGAGTGCGCTGATGCAGGTGGCGACAGCAGGGCCCATATTTACAATCAATAGGTAGGGGAGGCATATACAAGGGGTAGAGGAAGAGAAGCTGCCGCCGGGAGTGCGCTGATGCAGGTGGCGACAGCAGGGCCCATACTCACAATCTACAGGTTGGAATGCATATACAGGGGGTAGAGGAAGAGAAGCTGCCGCCGGGTTTGCGCTGATGCAGGTGGCGACAGCAGGGCCCATATTTACAATCAATAGGTAGGGGAGGCATATACAAGGAGTGGAGAAAGAGAAGCTGCCACCGGGCTTGCGCTGATGCAGGTGGCGACAGCAAGGCCCATATTTACAATCAATAGGTAGGGGAGGCATATACAAGGGGTAGAGGAAGAGAAGCTGCCGCCGGGAGTGCGCTGATGCAGGTGGCGACAGCAGGGCCCATACTCACAATCTACAGGTTGGAATGCATATACAGGGGGTAGAGGAAGAGAAGCTGCCGGCGGGTTTGCGCTGACGCAGGTGGCGACAGCAGGGCCCATATTTACAATCAATAGGTAGGGGAGGCATATACAAGGGGTAGAGGAAGAGAAGCTGCCGCCGGGAGTGCGCTGATGCAGGTGGCGACAGCAGGGCCCATATTTACAATCAATAGGTAGGGAAGGCATATACAAGGGGTAGAGGAAGAGTAGCTGCCGCCGGGAGAGCGCTGATGCCGGTGGCGACAGCAGGGCCCATATTTACAATCAATAGGTAGGGGAGGCATATACAAGGGGTAGAGAAAGAGAAGCTGCCGCCGGGAGTGCGCTGATGCAGGTGGCGACAGCAGGGCCCATATTTACAATCAATAGGTAGGGGAGGCATATACAAGGGGTAGAGGAAGAGAAGCTGCCGCCGGGAGTGCGCTGATGCAGGTGGCGACAGCAGGGCCCATACTCACAATCTACAGGTTGGAATGCATATACAGGGGGTAGAGGAAGAGAAGCTGCCGCCGGGTTTGCGCTGATGCAGGTGGCGACAGCAGGGCCCATATTTACAATCAATAGGTAGGGGAGGCATATACAAGGAGTAGAGGAAGAGAAGCTGCCGCCGGGCTTGCGCTGATGCAGGTGGCGACAGCAAGGCCCATATTTACAATCAATAGGTAGGGGAGGCATATACAAGGGGTAGAGGAAGAGAAGCTGCCGCCGGGAGTGCGCTGATGCAGGTGGCGACAGCAGGGCCCATATTTACAATCAATAGGTAGGGGAAGCATATACAAGGGGTAGAGGAAGAGTAGCTGCCGCCGGGAGAGCGGTGATGCCGGTGGCGACAGCAGGGCCCATATTTACAATCAATAGGTAGGGGAGGCATATACAAGGGGTAGAGGAAGAGAAGCTGCCGCCGGGAGTGCGCTGATGCAGGTGGCGACAGCAGGGCCCATATTTACAATCAATAGGTAGGGGAGGCATATACAAGGGGTAGAGGAAGAGAAGCTGCCGCCGGGAGTGCGCTGATGCAGGTGGCGACAGCAGGGCCCATACTCACAATCTACAGGTTGGAATGCATATACAGGGGGTAGAGGAAGAGAAGCTGCCGCCGGGTTTGCGCTGATGCAGGTGGCGACAGCAGGGCCCATATTTACAATCAATAGGTAGGGGAGGCATATACAAGGAGTGGAGAAAGAGAAGCTGCCACCGGGCTTGCGCTGATGCAGGTGGCGACAGCAAGGCCCATATTTACAATCAATAGGTAGGGGAGGCATATACAAGGGGTAGAGGAAGAGAAGCTGCCGCCGGGAGTGCGCTGATGCAGGTGGCGACAGCAGGGCCCATACTCACAATCTACAGGTTGGAATGCATATACAGGGGGTAGAGGAAGAGAAGCTGCCGGCGGGTTTGCGCTGACGCAGGTGGCGACAGCAGGGCCCATATTTACAATCAATAGGTAGGGGAGGCATATACAAGGGGTAGAGGAAGAGAAGCTGCCGCCGGGAGTGCGCTGATGCCCATATTTACAATCAATAGGTAGGGGAGGCATATACAAGGGGTAGAGGAAGAGTAGCTGCCGCCGGGAGAGCGCTGATGCCGGTGGCGACAGCAGGGCCCATATTTACAATCAATAGGTAGGGGAGGCATATACAAGGGGTAGAGAAAGAGAAGCTGCCGCCGGGAGTGCGCTGATGCAGGTGGCGACAGCAGGGCCCATATTTACAATCAATAGGTAGGGGAGGCATATACAAGGGGTAGAGGAAGAGAAGCTGCCGCCGGGAGTGCGCTGATGCAGGTGGCGACAGCAGGGCCCATACTCACAATCTACAGGTTGGAATGCATATACAGGGGGTAGAGGAAGAGAAGCTGCCGCCGGGTTTGCGCTGATGCAGGTGGCGACAGCAGGGCCCATATTTACAATCAATAGGTAGGGGAGGCATATACAAGGAGTGGAGAAAGAGAAGCTGCCGCCGGGTTTGCGCTGATGCAGGTGGCGACAGCAGGGCCCATATTTACAATCAATAGGTAGGGGAGGCATATACAAGGAGTAGAGGAAGAGAAGCTGCCGCCGGGCTTGCGCTGATGCAGGTGGCGACAGCAAGGCCCATATTTACAATCAATAGGTAGGGGAGGCATATAGAAGGGGTAGAGGAAGAGAAGCTGCCGCCGGGAGTGCGCTGATGCAGGTGGCGACAGCAGGGCCCATATTTACAATCAATAGGTAGGGGAAGCATATACAAGGGGTAGAGGAAGAGTAGCTGCCGCCGGGAGAGCGGTGATGCCGGTGGCGACAGCAGGGCCTATATTTACAATCAATAGGTAGGGGAGGCATATACAAGGGGTAGAGGAAGAGAAGCTGCCGCCGGGAGTGCGCTGATGCAGGTGGCGACAGCAGGGCCCATATTTACAATCAATAGGTAGGGGAGGCATATACAAGGGGTAGAGGAAGAGAAGCTGCCGCCGGGAGTGCGCTGATGCAGGTGGCGACAGCAGGGCCCATACTCACAATCTACAGGTTGGAATGCATATACAGGGGGTAGAGGAAGAGAAGCTGCCGCCGGGTTTGCGCTGATGCAGGTGGCGACAGCAGGGCCCATATTTACAATCAATAGGTAGGGGAGGCATATACAAGGAGTGGAGAAAGAGAAGCTGCCACCGGGCTTGCGCTGATGCAGGTGGCGACAGCAAGGCCCATATTTACAATCAATAGGTAGGGGAGGCATATACAAGGGGTAGAGGAAGAGAAGCTGCCGCCGGGAGTGCGCTGATGCAGGTGGCGACAGCAGGGCCCATACTCACAATCTACAGGTTGGAATGCATATACAGGGGGTAGAGGAAGAGAAGCTGCCGGCGGGTTTGCGCTGACGCAGGTGGCGACAGCAGGGCCCATATTTACAATCAATAGGTAGGGGAGGCATATACAAGGGGTAGAGGAAGAGAAGCTGCCGCCGGGAGTGCGCTGATGCAGGTGGCGACAGCAGGGCCCATATTTACAATCAATAGGTAGGGAAGGCATATACAAGGGGTAGAGGAAGAGTAGCTGCCGCCGGGAGAGCGCTGATGCCGGTGGCGACAGCAGGGCCCATATTTACAATCAATAGGTAGGGGAGGCATATACAAGGGGTAGAGAAAGAGAAGCTGCCGCCGGGAGTGCGCTGATGCAGGTGGCGACAGCAGGGCCCATATTTACAATCAATAGGTAGGGGAGGCATATACAAGGGGTAGAGGAAGAGAAGCTGCCGCCGGGAGTGCGCTGATGCAGGTGGCGACAGCAGGGCCCATACTCACAATCTACAGGTTGGAATGCATATACAGGGGGTAGAGGAAGAGAAGCTGCCGCCGGGTTTGCGCTGATGCAGGTGGCGACAGCAGGGCCCATATTTACAATCAATAGGTAGGGGAGGCATATACAAGGAGTAGAGGAAGAGAAGCTGCCGCCGGGCTTGCGCTGATGCAGGTGGCGACAGCAAGGCCCATATTTACAATCAATAGGTAGGGGAGGCATATACAAGGGGTAGAGGAAGAGAAGCTGCCGCCGGGAGTGCGCTGATGCAGGTGGCGACAGCAGGGCCCATATTTACAATCAATAGGTAGGGGAAGCATATACAAGGGGTAGAGGAAGAGTAGCTGCCGCCGGGAGAGCGGTGATGCCGGTGGCGACAGCAGGGCCCATATTTACAATCAATAGGTAGGGGAGGCATATACAAGGGGTAGAGGAAGAGAAGCTGCCGCCGGGAGTGCGCTGATGCAGGTGGCGACAGCAGGGCCCATATTTACAATCAATAGGTAGGGGAGGCATATACAAGGGGTAGAGGAAGAGAAGCTGCCGCCGGGAGTGCGCTGATGCAGGTGGCGACAGCAGGGCCCATACTCACAATCTACAGGTTGGAATGCATATACAGGGGGTAGAGGAAGAGAAGCTGCCGCCGGGTTTGCGCTGATGCAGGTGGCGACAGCAGGGCCCATATTTACAATCAATAGGTAGGGGAGGCATATACAAGGAGTGGAGAAAGAGAAGCTGCCACCGGGCTTGCGCTGATGCAGGTGGCGACAGCAAGGCCCATATTTACAATCAATAGGTAGGGGAGGCATATACAAGGGGTAGAGGAAGAGAAGCTGCCGCCGGGAGTGCGCTGATGCAGGTGGCGACAGCAGGGCCCATACTCACAATCTACAGGTTGGAATGCATATACAGGGGGTAGAGGAAGAGAAGCTGCCGGCGGGTTTGCGCTGACGCAGGTGGCGACAGCAGGGCCCATATTTACAATCAATAGGTAGGGGAGGCATATACAAGGGGTAGAGGAAGAGAAGCTGCCGCCGGGAGTGCGCTGATGCAGGTGGCGACAGCAGGGCCCATATTTACAATCAATAGGTAGGGGAGGCATATACAAGGGGTAGAGGAAGAGAAGCTGCCGCCGGGAGTGCGCTGATGCCCATATTTACAATCAATAGGTAGGGGAGGCATATACAAGGGGTAGAGGAAGAGTAGCTGCCGCCGGGAGAGCGCTGATGCCGGTGGCGACAGCAGGGCCCATATTTACAATCAATAGGTAGGGGAGGCATATACAAGGGGTAGAGAAAGAGAAGCTGCCGCCGGGAGTGCGCTGATGCAGGTGGCGACAGCAGGGCCCATATTTACAATCAATAGGTAGGGGAGGCATATACAAGGGGTAGAGGAAGAGAAGCTGCCGCCGGGAGTGCGCTGATGCAGGTGGCGACAGCAGGGCCCATACTCACAATCTACAGGTTGGAATGCATATACAGGGGGTAGAGGAAGAGAAGCTGCCGCCGGGTTTGCGCTGATGCAGGTGGCGACAGCAGGGCCCATATTTACAATCAATAGGTAGGGGAGGCATATACAAGGAGTGGAGAAAGAGAAGCTGCCGCCGGGTTTGCGCTGATGCAGGTGGCGACAGCAGGGCCCATATTTACAATCAATAGGTAGGGGAGGCATATACAAGGAGTAGAGGAAGAGAAGCTGCCGCCGGGCTTGCGCTGATGCAGGTGGCGACAGCAAGGCCCATATTTACAATCAATAGGTAGGGGAGGCATATACAAGGGGTAGAGGAAGAGAAGCTGCCGCCGGGAGTGCGCTGATGCAGGTGGTGACAGCAGGGCCCATATTTACAATCAATAGGTAGGGGAAGCATATACAAGGGGTAGAGGAAGAGTAGCTGCCGCCGGGAGAGCGGTGATGCCGGTGGCGACAGCAGGGCCCATATTTACAATCAATAGGTAGGGGAGGCATATACAAGGGGTAGAGGAAGAGAAGCTGCCGCCGGGAGTGCGCTGATGCAGGTGGCGACAGCAGGGCCCATATTTACAATCAATAGGTAGGTGAGGCATATACAAGGGGTAGAGGAAGAGAAGCTGCCGCCGGGAGTGCGCTGATGCAGGTGGCGACAGCAGGGCCCATACTCACAATCTACAGGTTGGAATGCATATACAGGGGGTAGAGGAAGAGAAGCTGCCGCCGGGTTTGCGCTGATGCAGGTGGCGACAGCAGGGCCCATATTTACAATCAATAGGTAGGGGAGGCATATACAAGGAGTGGAGAAAGAGAAGCTGCCACCGGGCTTGCGCTGATGCAGGTGGCGACAGCAAGGCCCATATTTACAATCAATAGGTAGGGGAGGCATATACAAGGGGTAGAGGAAGAGAAGCTGCCGCCGGGAGTGCGCTGATGCAGGTGGCGACAGCAGGGCCCATACTCACAATCTACAGGTTGGAATGCATATACAGGGGGTAGAGGAAGAGAAGCTGCCGGCGGGTTTGCGCTGACGCAGGTGGCGACAGCAGGGCCCATATTTACAATCAATAGGTAGGGGAGGCATATACAAGGGGTAGAGGAAGAGAAGCTGCCGCCGGGAGTGCGCTGATGCCCATATTTACAATCAATAGGTAGGGGAGGCATATACAAGGGGTAGAGGAAGAGTAGCTGCCGCCGGGAGAGCGCTGATGCCGGTGGCGACAGCAGGGCCCATATTTACAATCAATAGGTAGGGGAGGCATATACAAGGGGTAGAGGAAGAGAAGCTGCCGCCGGGAGTGCGCTGATGCAGGTGGCGACAGCAGGGCCCATACTCACAATCTACAGGTTGGAATGCATATACAGGGGGTAGAGGAAGAGAAGCTGCCGCCGGGTTTGCGCTGATGCAGGTGGCGACAGCAGGGCCCATATTTACAATCAATAGGTAGGGGAGGCATATACAAGGAGTGGAGAAAGAGAAGCTGCCGCCGGGTTTGCGCTGATGCAGGTGGCGACAGCAGGGCCCATATTTACAATCAATAGGTAGGGGAGGCATATACAAGGAGTAGAGGAAGAGAAGCTGCCGCCGGGCTTGCGCTGATGCAGGTGGCGACAGCAAGGCCCATATTTACAATCAATAGGTAGGGGAGGCATATACAAGGGGTAGAGGAAGAGAAGCTGCCGCCGGGAGTGCGCTGATGCAGGTGGTGACAGCAGGGCCCATATTTACAATCAATAGGTAGGGGAAGCATATACAAGGGGTAGAGGAAGAGTAGCTGCCGCCGGGAGAGCGGTGATGCCGGTGGCGACAGCAGGGCCCATATTTACAATCAATAGGTAGGGGAGGCATATACAAGGGGTAGAGGAAGAGAAGCTGCCGCCGGGAGTGCGCTGATGCAGGTGGCGACAGCAGGGCCCATATTTACAATCAATAGGTAGGGGAGGCATATACAAGGGGTAGAGGAAGAGAAGCTGCCGCTGGGAGTGCGCTGATGCAGGTGGCGACAGCAGGGACCATACTCACAATCTACAGGTTGGAATGCATATACAGGGGGTAGAGGAAGAGAAGCTGCCGCCGGGTTTGCGCTGATGCAGGTGGCGACAGCAGGGCCCATATTTACAATCAATAGGTAGGGGAGGCATATACAAGGAGTGGAGAAAGAGAAGCTGCCACCGGGCTTGCGCTGATGCAGGTGGCGACAGCAAGGCCCATATTTACAATCAATAGGTAGGGGAGGCATATACAAGGGGTAGAGGAAGAGAAGCTGCCGCCGGGAGTGCGCTGATGCAGGTGGCGACAGCAGGGCCCATATTTACAATCAATAGGTAGGGGAGGCATATACAAGGGGTAGAGGAAGAGTAGCTGCCGCCGGGAGAGCGCTGATGCCGGTGGCGACAGCAGGGGCCATATTTACAATCAATAGGTAGGGGAGGCATATACAAGGGGTAGAGGAAGAGAAGCTGCCGCCGGGAGTGCGCTGATGCAGGTGGCGACAACAGGGCCCATATTTACAATCAATAGGTAGGGGAGGCATATACAAGGGGTAGAGGAAGAGAAGCTGCCGCCGGGAGTGCGCTGATGCAGGTGGCGACAGCAGGGCCCATACTCACAATCTACAGGTTGGAATGCATATACAGGGGGTAGAGGAAGAGAAGCTGCCGCCGGGAGTGCGCTGATGCAGGTGGCGACAGCAGGGCCCACATTCACAATCAAGAGGTAGGGGAGGCATATACAAGGGGTAGAGGAAGAGAAGCTGCCGCCGGGAGTGTGCTGATGCAGGTGGCGACAGCAGGGCCCATACTCACAATCTACAGGTAGGAATGCATATACAGGGAGTAGAGGAAGAGAAGCTTCCGCCGGGCTTGCGCTGATGCAGGTGACGACAGCAGGGCCCATATCCATAATCAATAGGCAGGGGAGGCATATACAAGGGGTAGAGGAAGAGAAGCTGCCGCCGGGAGTGCGCTGATGCAGGTGGCGACAGCAGGGCCCATATTTACAATCAATAGGTAGGGGAGGCATATACAAGGAGTAGAGGAAGAGAAGCTGCCGCCGGGAGTGCGCTGATGCAGGTGGCGACAGCAGGGCCCATACTCACAATCTACAGGTAGGAATGCATATACAGGGAGTAGAGGAAGAGAAGCTGCCGCCGGGCTTGCGCTGATGCAGGTGGCGACAGCAGGGCCCATATCCATAATCAATAGGCAGGGAAGGAATACACAAGGGGTAGAGGAAGAGAAGCTGCCGCCGGGCTTGCGCTGATGCAGGTGGTGACAGCAGGGCCCATATTCACAATCAATAGGCAGGGGAGGCATATACAAGGGGTAGAGAAAGAGAAGCTGCCGCCGGGAGTGCGCTGATGCAGGTGGCGACAGCAGGGCCCATATTTACAATCAATAGGTAGGGGAGGCATATACAAGGGGTAGAGGAAGAGAAGCTGCCGCCGGGAGTGCGCTGATGCAGGTGGCGACAGCAGGGCCCATACTCACAATCTACAGGTTGGAATGCATATACAGGGGGTAGAGGAAGAGAAGCTGCCGCCGGGTTTGCGCTGATGCAGGTGGCGACAGCAGGGCCCATATTTACAATCAATAGGTAGGGGAGGCATATACAAGGAGTAGAGGAAGAGAAGCTGCCGCCGGGCTTGCGCTGATGCAGGTGGCGACAGCAAGGCCCATATTTACAATCAATAGGTAGGGGAGGCATATACAAGGGGTAGAGGAAGAGAAGCTGCCGCCGGGAGTGCGCTGATGCAGGTGGCGACAGCAGGGCCCATATTTACAATCAATAGGTAGGGGAAGCATATACAAGGGGTAGAGGAAGAGTAGCTGCCGCCGGGAGAGCGGTGATGCCGGTGGCGACAGCAGGGCCCATATTTACAATCAATAGGTAGGGGAGGCATATACAAGGGGTAGAGGAAGAGAAGCTGCCGCCGGGAGTGCGCTGATGCAGGTGGCGACAGCAGGGCCCATATTTACAATCAATAGGTAGGGGAGGCATATACAAGGGGTAGAGGAAGAGAAGCTGCCGCCGGGAGTGCGCTGATGCAGGTGGCGACAGCAGGGCCCATACTCACAATCTACAGGTTGGAATGCATATACAGGGGGTAGAGGAAGAGAAGCTGCCGCCGGGTTTGCGCTGATGCAGGTGGCGACAGCAGGGCCCATATTTACAATCAATAGGTAGGGGAGGCATATACAAGGAGTGGAGAAAGAGAAGCTGCCACCGGGCTTGCGCTGATGCAGGTGGCGACAGCAAGGCCCATATTTACAATCAATAGGTAGGGGAGGCATATACAAGGGGTAGAGGAAGAGAAGCTGCCGCCGGGAGTGCGCTGATGCAGGTGGCGACAGCAGGGCCCATACTCACAATCTACAGGTTGGAATGCATATACAGGGGGTAGAGGAAGAGAAGCTGCCGGCGGGTTTGCGCTGACGCAGGTGGCGACAGCAGGGCCCATATTTACAATCAATAGGTAGGGGAGGCATATACAAGGGGTAGAGGAAGAGAAGCTGCCGCCGGGAGTGCGCTGATGCCCATATTTACAATCAATAGGTAGGGGAGGCATATACAAGGGGTAGAGGAAGAGTAGCTGCCGCCGGGAGAGCGCTGATGCCGGTGGCGACAGCAGGGCCCATATTTACAATCAATAGGTAGGGGAGGCATATACAAGGGGTAGAGAAAGAGAAGCTGCCGCCGGGAGTGCGCTGATGCAGGTGGCGACAGCAGGGCCCATATTTACAATCAATAGGTAGGGGAGGCATATACAAGGGGTAGAGGAAGAGAAGCTGCCGCCGGGAGTGCGCTGATGCAGGTGGCGACAGCAGGGCCCATACTCACAATCTACAGGTTGGAATGCATATACAGGGGGTAGAGGAAGAGAAGCTGCCGCCGGGTTTGCGCTGATGCAGGTGGCGACAGCAGGGCCCATATTTACAATCAATAGGTAGGGGAGGCATATACAAGGAGTGGAGAAAGAGAAGCTGCCGCCGGGTTTGCGCTGATGCAGGTGGCGACAGCAGGGCCCATATTTACAATCAATAGGTAGGGGAGGCATATACAAGGAGTAGAGGAAGAGAAGCTGCCGCCGGGCTTGCGCTGATGCAGGTGGCGACAGCAAGGCCCATATTTACAATCAATAGGTAGGGGAGGCATATACAAGGGGTAGAGGAAGAGAAGCTGCCGCCGGGAGTGCGCTGATGCAGGTGGTGACAGCAGGGCCCATATTTACAATCAATAGGTAGGGGAAGCATATACAAGGGGTAGAGGAAGAGTAGCTGCCGCCGGGAGAGCGGTGATGCCGGTGGCGACAGCAGGGCCCATATTTACAATCAATAGGTAGGGGAGGCATATACAAGGGGTAGAGGAAGAGAAGCTGCCGCCGGGAGTGCGCTGATGCAGGTGGCGACAGCAGGGCCCATATTTACAATCAATAGGTAGGTGAGGCATATACAAGGGGTAGAGGAAGAGAAGCTGCCGCCGGGAGTGCGCTGATGCAGGTGGCGACAGCAGGGCCCATACTCACAATCTACAGGTTGGAATGCATATACAGGGGGTAGAGGAAGAGAAGCTGCCGCCGGGTTTGCGCTGATGCAGGTGGCGACAGCAGGGCCCATATTTACAATCAATAGGTAGGGGAGGCATATACAAGGAGTGGAGAAAGAGAAGCTGCCACCGGGCTTGCGCTGATGCAGGTGGCGACAGCAAGGCCCATATTTACAATCAATAGGTAGGGGAGGCATATACAAGGGGTAGAGGAAGAGAAGCTGCCGCCGGGAGTGCGCTGATGCAGGTGGCGACAGCAGGGCCCATACTCACAATCTACAGGTTGGAATGCATATACAGGGGGTAGAGGAAGAGAAGCTGCCGGCGGGTTTGCGCTGACGCAGGTGGCGACAGCAGGGCCCATATTTACAATCAATAGGTAGGGGAGGCATATACAAGGGGTAGAGGAAGAGAAGCTGCCGCCGGGAGTGCGCTGATGCCCATATTTACAATCAATAGGTAGGGGAGGCATATACAAGGGGTAGAGGAAGAGTAGCTGCCGCCGGGAGAGCGCTGATGCCGGTGGCGACAGCAGGGCCCATATTTACAATCAATAGGTAGGGGAGGCATATACAAGGGGTAGAGAAAGAGAAGCTGCCGCCGGGAGTGCGCTGATGCAGGTGGCGACAGCAGGGCCCATATTTACAATCAATAGGTAGGGGAGGCATATACAAGGGGTAGAGGAAGAGAAGCTGCCGCCGGGAGTGCGCTGATGCAGGTGGCGACAGCAGGGCCCATACTCACAATCTACAGGTTGGAATGCATATACAGGGGGTAGAGGAAGAGAAGCTGCCGCCGGGTTTGCGCTGATGCAGGTGGCGACAGCAGGGCCCATATTTACAATCAATAGGTAGGGGAGGCATATACAAGGAGTGGAGAAAGAGAAGCTGCCGCCGGGTTTGCGCTGATGCAGGTGGCGACAGCAGGGCCCATATTTACAATCAATAGGTAGGGGAGGCATATACAAGGAGTAGAGGAAGAGAAGCTGCCGCCGGGCTTGCGCTGATGCAGGTGGCGACAGCAAGGCCCATATTTACAATCAATAGGTAGGGGAGGCATATACAAGGGGTAGAGGAAGAGAAGCTGCCGCCGGGAGTGCGCTGATGCAGGTGGTGACAGCAGGGCCCATATTTACAATCAATAGGTAGGGGAAGCACATACAAGGGGTAGAGGAAGAGTAGCTGCCGCCGGGAGAGCGGTGATGCCGGTGGCGACAGCAGGGCCCATATTTACAATCAATAGGTAGGGGAGGCATATACAAGGGGTAGAGGAAGAGAAGCTGCCGCCGGGAGTGCGCTGATGCAGGTGGCGACAGCAGGGCCCATATTTACAATCAATAGGTAGGGGAGGCATATACAAGGGGTAGAGGAAGAGAAGCTGCCGCCGGGAGTGCGCTGATGCAGGTGGCGACAGCAGGGACCATACTCACAATCTACAGGTTGGAATGCATATACAGGGGGTAGAGGAAGAGAAGCTGCCGCCGGGTTTGCGCTGATGCAGGTGGCGACAGCAGGGCCCATATTTACAATCAATAGGTAGGGGAGGCATATACAAGGAGTGGAGAAAGAGAAGCTGCCACCGGGCTTGCGCTGATGCAGGTGGCGACAGCAAGGCCCATATTTACAATCAATAGGTAGGGGAGGCATATACAAGGGGTAGAGGAAGAGAAGCTGCCGCCGGGAGTGCGCTGATGCAGGTGGCGACAGCAGGGCCCATATTTACAATCAATAGGTAGGGGAGGCATATACAAGGGGTAGAGGAAGAGTAGCTGCCGCCGGGAGAGCGCTGATGCCGGTGGCGACAGCAGGGGCCATATTTACAATCAATAGGTAGGGGAGGCATATACAAGGGGTAGAGGAAGAGAAGCTGCCGCCGGGAGTGCGCTGATGCAGGTGGCGACAACAGGGCCCATATTTACAATCAATAGGTAGGGGAGGCATATACAAGGGGTAGAGGAAGAGAAGCTGCCGCCGGGAGTGCGCTGATGCAGGTGGCGACAGCAGGGCCCATACTCACAATCTACAGGTTGGAATGCATATACAGGGGGTAGAGGAAGAGAAGCTGCCGCCGGGAGTGCGCTGATGCAGGTGGCGACAGCAGGGCCCACATTCACAATCAAGAGGTAGGGGAGGCATATACAAGGGGTAGAGGAAGAGAAGCTGCCGCCGGGAGTGTGCTGATGCAGGTGGCGACAGCAGGGCCCATACTCACAATCTACAGGTAGGAATGCATATACAGGGAGTAGAGGAAGAGAAGCTTCCGCCGGGCTTGCGCTGATGCAGGTGACGACAGCAGGGCCCATATCCATAATCAATAGGCAGGGGAGGCATATACAAGGGGTAGAGGAAGAGAAGCTGCCGCCGGGAGTGCGCTGATGCAGGTGGCGACAGCAGGGCCCATATTTACAATCAATAGGTAGGGGAGGCATATACAAGGAGTAGAGGAAGAGAAGCTGCCGCCGGGAGTGCGCTGATGCAGGTGGCGACAGCAGGGCCCATACTCACAATCTACAGGTAGGAATGCATATACAGGGAGTAGAGGAAGAGAAGCTGCCGCCGGGCTTGCGCTGATGCAGGTGGCGACAGCAGGGCCCATATCCATAATCAATAGGCAGGGAAGGAATACACAAGGGGTAGAGGAAGAGAAGCTGCCGCCGGGCTTGCGCTGATGCAGGTGGTGACAGCAGGGCCCATATTCACAATCAATAGGCAGGGGAGGCATATACAAGGGGTAGAGGAAGAGAAGCTGCCGCCGGGAGTGCGCTGATGCAGGTGGCGACAGCAGGGCCCATATTTACAATCAATAGGTAGGGGAGGCATATACAAGGGGTAGAGGAAGAGAAGCTGCCGCCGGGAGTGCGCTGATGCAGGTGGCGACAGCAGGGCCCATACTCACAATCTACAGGTTGGAATGCATATACAGGGGGTAGAGGAAGAGAAGCTGCCGCCGGGTTTGCGCTGACGCAGGTGGCGACAGCAGGGCCCATATTTACAATCAATAGGTAGGGGAGGCATATACAAGGAGTAGAGGAAGAGAAGCTGCCGCCGGGCTTGCGCTGATGCAGGTGGCGACAGCAAGGCCCATATTTACAATCAATAGGTAGGGGAGGCATATACAAGGGGTAGAGGAAGAGAAGCTGCCGCCGGGAGTGCGCCGATGCAGGTGGCGACAGCAGGGCCCATATTTACAATCAATAGGTAGGGGAGGCATATACAAGGGGTAGAGGAAGAGTAGCTGCCGCCGGGAGAGCGCTGATGCCGGTGGCGACAGCAGGGCCCATATTTACAATCAATAGGTAGGGGAGGCATATACAAGGGGTAGAGGAAGAGAAGCTGCCGCCGGGAGTGCGCTGATGCAGGTGGCGACAGCAGGGCCCATATTTACAATCAATAGGTAGGGGAGGCATATACAAGGGGTAGAGGAAGAGAAGCTGCCGCCGGGAGTGCGCTGATGCAGGTGGCGACAGCAGGGCCCATACTCACAATCTACAGGTTGGAATGCATATACAGGGGGTAGAGGAAGAGAAGCTGCCGCCGGGTTTGCGCTGATGCAGGTGGCGACAGCAGGGCCCATATTTACAATCAATAGGTAGGGGAGGCATATACAAGGAGTGGAGAAAGAGAAGCTGCCGCCGGGCTTGCGCTGATGCAGGTGGCGACAGCAGGGCCCATATTTACAAGCAATAGGTAGGGGAGGCATATACAAGGGGTAGAGGAAGAGAAGCTGCCGCCGGGAGTGCGCTGATACAGGTGGCGACAGCAGGGCCCATATTTACAATCAATAGGTAGGGGAGGCATATACAAGGGGTAGAGGAAGAGTAGCTGCCGCCGGGAGAGCGCTGATGCAGGTGGCGACAGCAGGGCCCATATTTACAATCAATAGGTAGGGGAGGCATATACAAGGGGTAGAGGAAGAGTAGCTGCCGCCGGGAGAGCGCTGATGCCGGTGGCGACAGCAGGGCCTATATTTACAATCAATAGGTAGGGGAGGCATATACAAGGGGTAGAGGAAGAGAAGCTGCCGCCGGGAGTGCGCTGATGCAGGTGGCGACAGCAGGGCCCATATTTACAATCAATAGGTAGGGGAGGCATATACAAGGGGTAGAGGAAGAGAAGCTGCCGCCGGGAGTGCGCTGATGCAGGTGGCGACAGCAGGGCCCATACTCACAATCTACAGGTTGGAATGCATATACAGGGGGTAGAGGAAGAGAAGCTGCCGCCGGGAGTGCGCTGATGCAGGTGGCGACAGCAGGGCCCACATTCACAATCAAGAGGTAGGGGAGGCATATACAAGGGGTAGAGGAAGAGAAGCTGCCGCCGGGAGTGTGCTGATGCAGGTGGCGACAGCAGGGCCCATACTCACAATCTACAGGTAGGAATGCATATACAGGGAGTAGAGGAAGAGAAGCTTCCGCCGGGCTTGCGCTGATGCAGGTGACGACAGCAGGGCCCATATCCATAATCAATAGGCAGGGGAGGCATATACAAGGGGTAGAGGAAGAGAAGCTGCCGCCGGGAGTGCGCTGATGCAGGTGGCGACAGCAGGGCCCATATTTACAATCAATAGGTAGGGGAGGCATATACAAGGAGTAGAGGAAGAGAAGTTGCCGCCGGGAGTGCGCTGATGCAGGTGGCGACAGCAGGGCCCATACTCACAATCTACAGGTAGGAATGCATATACAGGGAGTAGTGGAAGAGAAGCTGCCGCCGGGCTTGCGCTGATGCAGGTGGCGACAGCAGGGCCCATATCCATAATCAATAGGCAGGGGAGGAATACACAAGGGGTAGAGGAAGAGAAGCTGCCGCCGGGCTTGCGCTGATGCAGGTGGTGACAGCAGGGCCCATATTCACAATCAATAGGCAGGGGAGGCATATACAAGGGGTAGAGGAAGAGAAGCTGCCGCCGGGAGTGCGCTGATGCAGGTGGCGACAGCAGGGCCCATATTTACAATCAATAGGTAGGGGAGGCATATACAAGGGGTAGAGGAAGAGAAGCTGCCGCCGGGAGAGCGCTGATGCCGGTGGCGACAGCAGGGCCCATATTTACAATCAATAGGTAGGGGAGGCATATACAAGGGGTAGAGGAAGAGAAGCTGCCGCCGGGAGTGCGCTAATGCAGGTGGCGACAGCAGGGCCCATATTTACAATCAATAGGTAGGGGAGGCATATACAAGGGGTAGAGGAAGAGAAGCTGCCGCCGGGAGTGCGCTGATGCAGGTGGCGACAGCAGGGCCCATATTTACAATCAATAGGTAGGGGAGGCATATACAAGGGGTAGAGGAAGAGTAGCTGCCGCCGGGAGAGCGCTGATGCCGGTGGCGACAGCAGGGCCCATATTTACAATCAATAGGTAGGGGAGGCATATACAAGGGGTAGAGGAAGAGAAGCTGCCGCCGGGAGTGCGCTGATGCAGGTGGCGACAGCAGAGCCCATACTCACTATATACAGGTAGAAATGCATATACAGGGAGTAGAGGAAGAGAAGCTGCCGCCGGGCTTGCGCTGATGCAGGTGGCGAAAGCAGGGCCCATATCCATAATCAATAGGCAGGGGAGGCATATACAAGGGGTAGAGGAAGAGAAGCTGCCGCCGGGCTTGCGCTGATGCAGGTGGTGACAGCAGGGCCCATATTCACAATCAATAGGCAGGGGAAGCATATACAAGGGGTAGAGGAAGAGAAGCTGCCGCCGGGAGTGCACTGATGCAGGTGGCGACAGCAGGGCCCATATTTACAATCAATAGGTAGGGGAGGCATATACAAGGGGTAGAGGAAGAGAAGCTGCCGCCGGGAGTGCGCTGATGCAGGTGGCGACAGCAGGGCCCATATTTACAATCAATAGGTAGGGGAGGCATATACAAGGAGTAAAGGAAGAGAAGCTGGCGCCGGGAGTGCGCTGATGCAGGTGGCGACAGCAGAGCCCATACTCACAATCTACAGGTTGGAATGCATATACAGGGGGTAGAGGAAGAGAAGCTGCCGCCGGGTTTGCGCTGATGCAGGTGGCGATAGCAGGGCCCATATTTACAATCAATAGGTAGGGGAGGCATATACAAGGGGTAGAGGAAGAGAAGCTGCCGCCGGGAGTGTGCTGATGCAGGTGGCGACAGCAGGGTCCATATTTACAATCAATAGGTAGGGGAGGCATATACAAGGGGTAGAGGAAGAGTAGCTGCCGCCGGGTTTGCGCTGATGCCGGTGGTGACAGCAGGGCCCATATTTACTATCAATAGGTAGGGGAGGCACATACAAGAGGTAGAGGAAGAGAAGCTGCCGCCGGGAGTGCGCTGATGCAGGTGGCGACAGCAGGGCCCATATTTACAATCAATAGGTAGGGGAGGCATATAGAAGGGGTAGAGGAAGAGAAGCTGCCGCCGGGAGTGCGCTGATGCAGGTGGCGACAGCAGGGCCCATATTTACAATCAATAGGTAGGGGAGGCATATACAAGGGGTAGAGGAAGAGTAGCTGCCGCCGGGAGAGCGCTGATGCCGGTGGCGACAGCAGGGCCCATATTTACAATCAATAGGTAGGGGAGGCATATACAAGGGGTAGAGGAAGAGAAGCTGCCGCCGGGAGTGCGCTGATGCAGGTGGCGGCAGCAGGGCCCATACTCACAATCTACAGGTTGGAATGCATATACAGGGGGTAGAGGAAGAGAAGCTGCCGGCGGGTTTGCGCTGACGCAGGTGGCGACAGCAGGGCCCATATTTACAATCAATAGGTAGGGGAGGCATATACAAGGAGTAGAGGAAGAGAAGCTGCCGCCGGGCTTGCGCTGATGCAGGTGGCGACAGCAAGGCCCATATTTACAATCAATAGGTAGGGGAGGCATATACAAGGGGTAGAGGAAGAGAAGCTGCCGCCGGGAGTGCGCTGATGCAGGTGGCGACAGCAGGGCCCATATTTACAATCAATAGGTAGGGGAGGCATATACAAGGGGTAGAGGAAGAGTAGCTGCCGCCGGGAGAGCGCTGATGCCGGTGGCGACAGCAGGGCCCATATTTACAATCAATAGGTAGGGGAGGCATATACAAGGGGTAGAGGAAGAAAAGCTGCCGCCGGGAGTGCGCTGATGCAGGTGGCGACAGCAGGGCCCATATTTACAATCAATAGGTAGGGGAGGCATATACAAGGGGTAGAGGAAGAGAAGCTGCCGCCGGGAGTGCGCTGATGCAGGTGGCGACAGCAGGGCCCATACTCACAATCTACAGGTTGGAATGCATATACAGGGGGTAGAGGAAGAGAAGCTGCCGCCGGGTTTGCGCTGATGCAGGTGGCGACAGCAGGGCCCATATTTACAATCAATAGGTAGGGGAGCCATATACAAGGAGTGGAGATAGAGAAGCTGCCGCCGAGCTTGCGCTGATGCAGGTGGCGACAGCAGGGCCCATATTTACAATCAATAGGTAGGGGAGGCATATACAAGGGGTAGAGGAAGAGAAGCTGCCGCCGGGAGTGCGCTGATGCAGGTGGCGACAGCAGGGCCCATATTTACAATCAATAGGTAGGGGAGGCATATACAAGGGGTAGAGGAAGAGTAGCTGCCGCCGGGAGAGCGCTGATGCCGGTGGCGACAGCAGGGCCCATATTTACAATCAATAGGTAGGGGAGGCATATACAAGGGGTAGAGGAAGAGAAGCTGCCGCCGGGAGTGCGCTGATGCAGGTGGCGAAAGCAGGGCCCATACTCACAATCTACAGGTTGGAATGCATATACAGGGGGTAGAGGAAGAGAAGCTGCCGGCGGGTTTGCGCTGACGCAGGTGGCGACAGCAGGGCCCATATTTACAATCAATAGGTAGTGGAGGCATATACAAGGAGTAGAGGAAGAGAAGCTGCCGCCGGGAGTGCGCTGATGCAGGTGGCGACAGCAAGGCCCATATTTACAATCAATAGGTAGGGGAGGCATATACAAGGGGTAGAGGAAGAGAAGCTGCCACCGGGAGTGCGCTGATGCAGGTGGCGACAGCAGGGCCCATATTTACAATCAATGGGTAGGGGAAGCATATACAAGGGGTAGAGGAAGAGTAGCTGCCGCCGGGAGAGCGCTGATGCCGGTGGCGACAGCAGGGCCCATATTTACAATCAATAGGTAGGGGAGGCATATACAAGGGGTAGAGGAAGAGAAGCTGCCGCCGGGAGTGCGCTGATGCAGGTGGCGACAGCAGGGCCCATATTTACAATCAATAGGTAGGGGAGGCATATACAAGGGGTAGAGGAAGAGAAGCTGCCGCCGGGAGTGCGCTGATGCAGGTGGCGACAGCAGGGCCCATACTCACAATCTACAGGTTGGAATGCATATACAGGGGGTAGAGGAAGAGAAGCTGCCGCCGGGTTTGCGCTGATGCAGGTGGCGACAGCAGGGCCCATATTTACAATCAATAGGTAGGGGAGGCATATACAAGGAGTGGAGAAAGAGAAGCTGCCGCCGGGCTTGCGCTGATGCAGGTGGCGACAGCAAGGCCCATATTTACAATCAATAGGTAGGGGAGGCATATACAAGGGGTAGAGGAAGAGAAGCTGCCGCCGGGAGTGCGCTGATGCAGGTGGCGACAGCAGGGCCCATATTTACAATCAATAGGTAGGGGAGGCATATACAAGGGGTAGAGGAAGAGTAGCTGCCGCCGGAAGAGCGCTGATGCCGGTGGCGACAGCAGGGCCCATATTTACAATCAATAGGTAGGGGAGGCATATACAAGGGGTAGAGGAAGAGAAGCTGCCGCCGGGAGTGCGCTGATGCAGGTGGCGACAGCAGGGCCCATATTTACAATCAATAGGTAGGGGAGGCATATACAAGGGGTAGAGGAAGAGTAGCTGCCGCCGGGAGAGCGCTGATGCCGGTGGCGACAGCAGAGCCCATATTTACAATCAATAGGTAGGGGAGGCATATACAAGGGGTAGAGGAAGAGAAGCTGCCGCCGGGAGTGCGCTGATGCAGGTGGCGACAGCAGGGCCCATATTTACAATCAATAGGTAGGGGAGGCATATACAAGGGGTAGAGGAAGAGAAGCTGCCGCCGGGAGTGCGCTGATGCAGGTGGCGACAGCAGGGCCCATACTCACAATCTACAGGTTGGAATGCATATACAGGGGGTAGAGGAAGAGAAGCTGCCGCCGGGTTTGCGCTGATGCAGGTGGCGACAGCAGGGCCCATATTTACAATCAATAGGTAGGGGAGACATATACAAGGAGTGGAGAAAGAGAAGCTGCCGCCGGGCTTGCGCTGATGCAGGTGGCGACAGCAAGGCCCATATTTACAATCAATAGGTAGGGGAGGCATATACAAGGGGTAGAGGAAGAGAAGCTGCCGCCGGGAGTGCGCTGATGCAGGTGGCGACAGCAGGGCCCATATTTACAATCAATAGGTAGGGGAGGCATATACAAGGGGTAGAGGAAGAGTAGCTGCCGCCGGGAGAGCGCTGATGCAGGTGGCGACAGCAGGGCCCATATTTACAATCAATAGGTAGGGGAGGCATATACAAGGAGTAGAGGAAGAGAAGCTGCCGCCGGGAGTGCGCTGATGCAGGTGGCGACAGCAGGGCCCACACTCACAATCTACAGGTTGGAATGCATATACAGGGGGTAGAGGAAGAGAAGCTGCCGCCGGGTTTGCGCTGATGCAGGTGGCGACAGCAGGGCCCATATTCACAATCAATAGGCAGGGGAGGCATATACAAGGGGTAGAGGAAGAGAAGCTGCCGCCGGGCTTGCGCTGATGCAGGTGGTGACAGCAGGGCCCATATTCACAATCAATAGGCAGGGGAAGCATATACAAGGGGTAGAGGAAGAGAAGCTGCCGCCGGGAGTGCGCTGATGCAGGTGGCGACAGCAGGGCCCATATTTACAATCAATAGGTAGGGGAGGCATATACAAGGGGTAAAGGAAGAGAAGCTGGCGCCGGGAGTGCGCTGATGCAGGTGGAGACAGAAGAGCCCATACTCACAATCTACAGGTTGGAATGCATATACAGGGGGTAGAGGAAGAGAAGCTGCCGCCGGGATTGCGCTGATGCAGGTGGCGACAGCAGGGCCCATATTTAGAATCAATAGGTAGGGGAGGCATATACAAGGGGTAGAGGAAGAGAAGCTGCCGCCGGGAGTGCGCTGATGCAGGTGGCGACAGCAGGGCCCATATTTACAATCAATAGGTAGGGGAGGCATATACAAGGAGTAAAGGAAGAGAAGCTGGCGCCGGGAGTGCGCTGATGCAGGTGGCGACAGCAGAGCCCATACTCACAATCTACAGGTTGGAATGCATATACAGGGGGTAGAGGAAGAGACGCTGCCGCCGGGTTTGCGCTGATGCAGGTGGCGACAGCAGGGCCCATATTTACAATCAATAGGTAGGGGAGGCATATACAAGGGGTAGAGGAAGAGAAGCTGCCGCCGGGAGTGCGCTGATGCAGGTGGCGACAGCAGGGTCCATATTTACAATCAATAGGTAGGGGAGGCATATACAAGGGGTAGAGGAAGAGTAGCTGCCGCCGGGTTTGCGCTGATGCCGGTGGTGACAGCAGGGCCCATATTTACTATCAATAGGTAGGGGAGGCACATACAAGAGGTAGAGGAAGAGAAGCTGCCGCCGGGAGTGCGCTGATGCCGGTGGCGACAGCAGGGCCTATATTTACAATCAATAGGTAGGGGAGGCATATACAAGGGGTAGAGGAAGAGAAGCTGCCGCCGGGAGTGCGCTGATGCAGGTGGCGACAGCAGGGCCCATATTTACAATCAATAGGTAGGGGAGGCATATACAAGGGGTAGAGGAAGAGAAGCTGCCGCCGGGAGTGCGCTGATGCAGGTGGCGACAGCAGGGCCCATATTTACAATCAATAGGTAGGGGAGGCATATACAAGGGGTAGAGGAAGAGTAGCTGCCGCCGGGAGAGCGCTGATGCCGGTGGCGACAGCAGGGCCCATATTTACAATCAATAGGTAGGGGAGGCATATACAAGGGGTAGAGGAAGAGAAGCTGCCGCCGGGAGTGCGCTGATGCAGGTGGCGACAGCAGGGCCCATACTCACAATCTACAGGTTGGAATGCATATACAGGGGGTAGAGGAAGAGAAGCTGCCGGCGGGTTTGCGCTGACGCAGGTGGCGACAGCAGGGCCCATATTTACAATCAATAGGTAGGGGAGGCATATACAAGGAGTAGAGGAAGAGAAGCTGCCGCCGGGCTTGCGCTGATGCAGGTGGCGACAGCAAGGCCCATATTTACAATCAATAGGTAGGGGAGGCATATACAAGGGGTAGAGGAAGAGAAGCTGCCGCCGGGAGTGCGCTGATGCAGGTGGCGACAGCAGGGCCCATATTTACAATCAATAGGTAGGGGAGGCATATACAAGGGGTAGAGGAAGAGTAGCTGCCGCCGGGAGAGCGCTGATGCCGGTGGCGACAGCAGGGCCCATATTTACAATCAATAGGTAGGGGAGGCATATACAAGGGGTAGAGGAAGAGAAGCTGCCGCCGGGACTGCGCTGATGCAGGTGGCGACAGCAGGGCCCATATTTACAATCAATAGGTAGGGGAGGCATATACAAGGGGTAGAGGAAGAGAAGCTGCCGCCGGGAGTGCGCTGATGCAGGTGGCGACAGCAGGGCCCATACTCACAATCTACAGGTTGGAATGCATATACAGGGGGTAGAGGAAGAGAAGCTGCCGCCGGGTTTGCGCTGATGCAGGTGGCGACAGCAGGGCCCATATTTACAATCAATAGGTAGGGGAGGCATATACAAGGAGTGGAGAAAGAGAAGCTGCCGCCGGGCTTGCGCTGATGCAGGTGGCGACAGCAGGGCCCATATTTACAATCAATAGGTAGGGGAGGCATATACAAGGGGTAGAGGAAGAGAAGCTGCCGCCGGGAGTGCGCTGATGCAGGTGGCGACAGCAGGGCCCATATTTACAATCAATAGGTAGGGGAGGCATATACAAGGGGTAGAGGAAGAGTAGCTGCCGCCGGGAGAGCGCTGATGCCGGTGGCGACAGCAGGGCCCATATTTACAATCAATAGGTAGGGGAGGCATATACAAGGGGTAGAGGAAGAGAAGCTGCCGCCGGGAGTGCGCTGATGCAGGTGGCGACAGCAGGGCCCATACTCACAATCTACAGGTTGGAATGCATATACAGGGGGTAGAGGAAGAGAAGCTGCCGGCGGGTTTGCGCTGACGCAGGTGGCGACAGCAGGGCCCATATTTACAATCAATAGGTAGGGGAGGCATATACAAGGAGTAGAGGAAGAGAAGCTGCCGCCGGGCTTGCGCTGATGCAGGTGGCGACAGCAAGGCCCATATTTACAATCAATAGGTAGGGGAGGCATATACAAGGGGTAGAGGAAGAGAAGCTGCCGCCGGGAGTGCGCCGATGCAGGTGGCGACAGCAGGGCCCATATTTACAATCAATAGGTAGGGGAGGCATATACAAGGGGTAGAGGAAGAGTAGCTGCCGCCGGGAGAGCGCTGATGCCGGTGGCGACAGCAGGGCCCATATTTACAATCAATAGGTAGGGGAGGCATATACAAGGGGTAGAGGAAGAGAAGCTGCCGCCGGGAGTGCGCTGATGCAGGTGGCGACAGCAGGGCCCATATTTACAATCAATAGGTAGGGGAGGCATATACAAGGGGTAGAGGAAGAGAAGCTGCCGCCGGGAGTGCGCTGATGCAGGTGGCGACAGCAGGGCCCATACTCACAATCTACAGGTTGGAATGCATATACAGGGGGTAGAGGAAGAGAAGCTGCCGCCGGGTTTGCGCTGATGCAGGTGGCGACAGCAGGGCCCATATTTACAATCAATAGGTAGGGGAGGCATATACAAGGAGTGGAGAAAGAGAAGCTGCCGCCGGGCTTGCGCTGATGCAGGTGGCGACAGCAGGGCCCATATTTACAATCAATAGGTAGGGGAGGCATATACAAGGGGTAGAGGAAGAGACGCTGCCGCCGGGAGTGCGCTGATACAGGTGGCGACAGCAGGGCCCATATTTACAATCAATAGGTAGGGGAGGCATATACAAGGGGTAGAGGAAGAGTAGCTGCCGCCGGGAGAGCGCTGATGCCGGTGGCGACAGCAGGGCCCATATTTACAATCAATAGGTAGGGGAGGCATATACAAGGGGTAGAGGAAGAGAAGCTGCCGCCGGGAGTGCGCTGATGCAGGTGGCGACAGCAGGGCCCATATTTACAATCAATAGGTAGGGGAGGCATATACAAGGGGTAGAGGAAGAGTAGCTGCCGCCGGGAGAGCGCTGATGCCGGTGGCGACAGCAGGGCCCATATTTACAATCAATAGGTAGGGGAGGCATATACAAGGGGTAGAGGAAGAGAAGCTGCCGCCGGGAGTGCGCTGATGCAGGTGGCGACAGCAGGGCCCATATTTACAATCAATAGGTAGGGGAGGCATATACAAGGGGTAGAGGAAGAGAAGCTGCCGCCGGGAGTGCGCTGATGCAGGTGGCGACAGCAGGGCCCATACTCACAATCTACAGGTTGGAATGCATATACAGGGGGTAGAGGAAGAGAAGCTGCCGCCGGGAGTGCGCTGATGCAGGTGGCGACAGCAGGGCCCACATTCACAATCAAGAGGTAGGGGAGGCATATACAAGGGGTAGAGGAAGAGAAGCTGCCGCCGGGAGTGTGCTGATGCAGGTGGCGACAGCAGGGCCCATACTAACAATCTACAGGTAGGAATGCATATACAGGGAGTAGAGGAAGAGAAGCTTCCGCCGGGCTTGCGCTGATGCAGGTGACGACAGCAGGGCCCATATCCATAATCAATAGGCAGGGGAGGCATATACAAGGGGTAGAGGAAGAGAAGCTGCCGCCGGGAGTGCGCTGATGCAGGTGGCGACAGCAGGGCCCATATTTACAATCAATAGGTAGGGGAGGCATATACAAGGAGTAGAGGAAGAGAAGTTGCCGCCGGGAGTGCGCTGATGCAGGTGGCGACAGCAGGGCCCATACTCACAATCTACAGGTAGGAATGCATATACAGGGAGTAGTGGAAGAGAAAGCTGCCGCCGGGCTTGCGCTGATGCAGGTGGCGACAGCAGGGCCCATATCCATAATCAATAGGCAGGGGAGGAATACACAAGGGGTAGAGGAAGAGAAGCTGCCGCCGGGCTTGCGCTGATGCAGGTGGTGACAGCAGGGCCCATATTCACAATCAATAGGCAGGGGAGGCATATACAAGGGGTAGAGGAAGAGAAGCTGCCGCCGGGAGTGCGCTGATGCAGGTGGCGACAGCAGGGCCCATATTTACAATCAATAGGTAGGGGAGGCATATACAAGGGGTAGAGGAAGAGAAGCTGCCGCCGGGAGAGCGCTGATGCCGGTGGCGACAGCAGGGCCCATATTTACAATCAATAGGTAGGGGAGGCATATACAAGGGGTAGAGGAAGAGAAGCTGCCGCCGGGAGTGCGCTAATGCAGGTGGCGACAGCAGGGCCCATATTTACAATCAATAGGTAGGGGAGGCATATACAAGGGGTAGAGGAAGAGAAGCTGCCGCCGGGAGTGCGCTGATGCAGGTGGCGACAGCAGGGCCCATATTTACAATCAATAGGTAGGGGAGGCATATACAAGGGGTAGAGGAAGAGTAGCTGCCGCCGGGAGAGCGCTGATGCCGGTGGCGACAGCAGGGCCCATATTTACAATCAATAGGTAGGGGAGGCATATACAAGGGGTAGAGGAAGAGAAGCTGCCGCCGGGAGTGCGCTGATGCAGGTGGCGACAGCAGAGCCCATACTCACTATATACAGGTAGAAATGCATATACAGGGAGTAGAGGAAGAGAAGCTGCCGCCGGGCTTGCGCTGATGCAGGTGGCGAAAGCAGGGCCCATATCCATAATCAATAGGCAGGGGAGGCATATACAAGGGGTAGAGGAAGAGAAGCTGCCGCCGGGCTTGCGCTGATGCAGGTGGTGACAGCAGGGCCCATATTCACAATCAATAGGCAGGGGAAGCATATACAAGGGGTAGAGGAAGAGAAGCTGCCGCCGGGAGTGCACTGATGCAGGTGGCGACAGCAGGGCCCATATTTACAATCAATAGGTAGGGGAGGCATATACAAGGGGTAGAGGAAGAGAAGCTGCCGCCGGGAGTGCGCTGATGCAGGTGGCGACAGCAGGGCCCATATTTACAATCAATAGGTAGGGGAGGCATATACAAGGAGTAAAGGAAGAGAAGCTGGCGCCGGGAGTGCGCTGATGCAGGTGGCGACAGCAGAGCCCATACTCACAATCTACAGGTTGGAATGCATATACAGGGGGTAGAGGAAGAGAAGCTGCCGCCGGGTTTGCGCTGATGCAGGTGGCGATAGCAGGGCCCATATTTACAATCAATAGGTAGGGGAGGCATATACAAGGGGTAGAGGAAGAGAAGCTGCCGCCGGGAGTGTGCTGATGCAGGTGGCGACAGCAGGGTCCATATTTACAATCAATAGGTAGGGGAGGCATATACAAGGGGTAGAGGAAGAGTAGCTGCCGCCGGGTTTGCGCTGATGCCGGTGGTGACAGCAGGGCCCATATTTACTATCAATAGGTAGGGGAGGCACATACAAGAGGTAGAGGAAGAGAAGCTGCCGCCGGGAGTGCGCTGATGCAGGTGGCGACAGCAGGGCCCATATTTACAATCAATAGGTAGGGGAGGCATATAGAAGGGGTAGAGGAAGAGAAGCTGCCGCCGGGAGTGCGCTGATGCAGGTGGCGACAGCAGGGCCCATATTTACAATCAATAGGTAGGGGAGGCATATACAAGGGGTAGAGGAAGAGTAGCTGCCGCCGGGAGAGCGCTGATGCCGGTGGCGACAGCAGGGCCCATATTTACAATCAATAGGTAGGGGAGGCATATACAAGGGGTAGAGGAAGAGAAGCTGCCGCCGGGAGTGCGCTGATGCAGGTGGCGGCAGCAGGGCCCATACTCACAATCTACAGGTTGGAATGCATATACAGGGGGTAGAGGAAGAGAAGCTGCCGGCGGGTTTGCGCTGACGCAGGTGGCGACAGCAGGGCCCATATTTACAATCAATAGGTAGGGGAGGCATATACAAGGAGTAGAGGAAGAGAAGCTGCCGCCGGGCTTGCGCTGATGCAGGTGGCGACAGCAAGGCCCATATTTACAATCAATAGGTAGGGGAGGCATATACAAGGGGTAGAGGAAGAGAAGCTGCCGCCGGGAGTGCGCTGATGCAGGTGGCGACAGCAGGGCCCATATTTACAATCAATAGGTAGGGGAGGCATATACAAGGGGTAGAGGAAGAGTAGCTGCCGCCGGGAGAGCGCTGATGCCGGTGGCGACAGCAGGGCCCATATTTACAATCAATAGGTAGGGGAGGCATATACAAGGGGTAGAGGAAGAAAAGCTGCCGCCGGGAGTGCGCTGATGCAGGTGGCGACAGCAGGGCCCATATTTACAATCAATAGGTAGGGGAGGCATATACAAGGGGTAGAGGAAGAGAAGCTGCCGCCGGGAGTGCGCTGATGCAGGTGGCGACAGCAGGGCCCATACTCACAATCTACAGGTTGGAATGCATATACAGGGGGTAGAGGAAGAGAAGCTGCCGCGGGGTTTGCGCTGATGCAGGTGGCGACAGCAGGGCCCATATTTACAATCAATAGGTAGGGGAGCCATATACAAGGAGTGGAGATAGAGAAGCTGCCGCCGGGCTTGCGCTGATGCAGGTGGCGACAGCAGGGCCCATATTTACAATCAATAGGTAGGGGAGGCATATACAAGGGGTAGAGGAAGAGAAGCTGCCGCCGGGAGTGCGCTGATGCAGGTGGCGACAGCAGGGCCCATATTTACAATCAATAGGTAGGGGAGGCATATACAAGGGGTAGAGGAAGAGTAGCTGCCGCCGGGAGAGCGCTGATGCCGGTGGCGACAGCAGGGCCCATATTTACAATCAATAGGTAGGGGAGGCATATACAAGGGGTAGAGGAAGAGAAGCTGCCGCCGGGAGTGCGCTGATGCAGGTGGCGACAGCAGGGCCCATACTCACAATCTACAGGTTGGAATGCATATACAGGGGGTAGAGGAAGAGAAGCTGCCGGCGGGTTTGCGCTGACGCAGGTGGCGACAGCAGGGCCCATATTTACAATCAATAGGTAGTGGAGGCATATACAAGGAGTAGAGGAAGAGAAGCTGCCGCCGGGAGTGCGCTGATGCAGGTGGCGACAGCAAGGCCCATATTTACAATCAATAGGTAGGGGAGGCATATACAAGGGGTAGAGGAAGAGAAGCTGCCACCGGGAGTGCGCTGATGCAGGTGGCGACAGCAGGGCCCATATTTACAATCAATGGGTAGGGGAAGCATATACAAGGGGTAGAGGAAGAGTAGCTGCCGCCGGGAGAGCGCTGATGCCGGTGGCGACAGCAGGGCCCATATTTACAATCAATAGGTAGGGGAGGCATATACAAGGGGTAGAGGAAGAGAAGCTGCCGCCGGGAGTGCGCTGATGCAGGTGGCGACAGCAGGGCCCATACTCACAATCTACAGGTTGGAATGCATATACAGGGGGTAGAGGAAGAGAAGCTGCCGCCGGGTTTGCGCTGATGCAGGTGGCGACAGCAGGGCCCATATTTACAATCAATAGGTAGGGGAGGCATATACAAGGAGTGGAGAAAGAGAAGCTGCCGCCGGGCTTGCGCTGATGCAGGTGGCGACAGCAAGGCCCATATTTACAATCAATAGGTAGGGGAGGCATATACAAGGGGTAGAGGAAGAGAAGCTGCCGCCGGGAGTGCGCTGATGCAGGTGGCGACAGCAGGGCCCATATTTACAATCAATAGGTAGGGGAGGCATATACAAGGGGTAGAGGAAGAGTAGCTGCCGCCGGAAGAGCGCTGATGCCGGTGGCGACAGCAGGGCCCATATTTACAATCAATAGGTAGGGGAGGCATATACAAGGGGTAGAGGAAGAGAAGCTGCCGCCGGGAGTGCGCTGATGCAGGTGGCGACAGCAGGGCCCATATTTACAATCAATAGGTAGGGGAGGCATATACAAGGGGTAGAGTAAGAGTAGCTGCCGCCGGGAGAGCGCTGATGCCGGTGGCGACAGCAGAGCCCATATTTACAATCAATAGGTAGGGGAGGCATATACAAGGGGTAGAGGAAGAGAAGCTGCCGCCGGGAGTGCGCTGATGCAGGTGGCGACAGCAGGGCCCATATTTACAATCAATAGGTAGGGGAGGCATATACAAGGGGTAGAGGAAGAGAAGCTGCCGCCGGGAGTGCGCTGATGCAGGTGGCGACAGCAGGGCCCATACTCACAATCTACAGGTTGGAATGCATATACAGGGGGTAGAGGAAGAGAAGCTGCCGCCGGGTTTGCGCTGATGCAGGTGGCGACAGCAGGGCCCATATTTACAATCAATAGGTAGGGGAGGCATATACAAGGAGTGGAGAAAGAGAAGCTGCCGCCGGGCTTGCGCTGATGCAGGTGGCGACAGCAAGGCCCATATTTACAATCAATAGGTAGGGGAGGCATATACAAGGGGTAGAGGAAGAGAAGCTGCCGCCGGGAGTGCGCTGATGCAGGTGGCGACAGCAGGGCCCATATTTACAATCAATAGGTAGGGGAGGCATATACAAGGGGTAGAGGAAGAGTAGCTGCCGCCGGGAGAGCGCTGATGCAGGTGGCGACAGCAGGGCCCATATTTACAATCAATAGGTAGGGGAGGCATATACAAGGGGTAGAGGAAGAGTAGCTGCCGCCGGGAGAGCGCTGATGCCGGTGGCGACAGCAGGGCCCATATTTACAATCAATAGGTAGGGGAGGCATATACAAGGAGTAGAGGAAGAGAAGCTGCCGCCGGGAGTGCGCTGATGCAGGTGGCGACAGCAGGGCCCACACTCACAATCTACAGGTTGGAATGCATATACAGGGGGTAGAGGAAGAGAAGCTGCCGCCGGGTTTGCGCTGATGCAGGTGGCGACAGCAGGGCCCATATTCACAATCAATAGGCAGGGGAGGCATATACAAGGGGTAGAGGAAGAGAAGCTGCCGCCGGGCTTGCGCTGATGCAGGTGGTGACAGCAGGGCCCATATTCACAATCAATAGGCAGGGGAAGCATATACAAGGGGTAGAGGAAGAGAAGCTGCCGCCGGGAGTGCGCTGATGCAGGTGGCGACAGCAGGGCCCATATTTACAATCAATAGGTAGGGGAGGCATATACAAGGGGTAGAGGAAGAGTAGCTGCCGCCGGGAGAGCGCTGATGCCGGTGGCGACAGCAGGGCCCATATTTACAATCAATAGGTAGGGGAGGCATATACAAGGGGTAGAGGAAGAGAAGCTGCCGCCGGGAGTGCGCTGATGCAGGTGGCGACAGCAGGGCCCATATTTACAATCAATAGGTAGGGGAGGCATATACAAGGGGTAGAGGAAGAGAAGCTGCCGCCGGGAGTGCGCTGATGCAGGTGGCGACAGCAGGGCCCATACTCACAATCTACAGGTTGGAATGCATATACAGGGGGTAGAGGAAGAGAAGCTGCCGCCGGGTTTGCGCTGATGCAGGTGGCGACAGCAGGGCCCATATTTACAATCAATAGGTAGGGGAGGCATATACAAGGAGTGGAGAAAGAGAAGCTGCCGCCGGGCTTGCGCTGATGCAGGTGGCGACAGCAGGGCCCATATTTACAATCAATAGGTAGGGGAGGCATATACAAGGGGTAGAGGAAGAGACGCTGCCGCCGGGAGTGCGCTGATACAGGTGGCGACAGCAGGGCCCATATTTACAATCAATAGGTAGGGGAGGCATATACAAGGGGTAGAGGAAGAGTAGCTGCCGCCGGGAGAGCGCTGATGCCGGTGGCGACAGCAGGGCCCATATTTACAATCAATAGGTAGGGGAGGCATATACAAGGGGTAGAGGAAGAGAAGCTGCCGCCGGGAGTGCGCTGATGCAGGTGGCGACAGCAGGGCCCATATTTACAATCAATAGGTAGGGGAGGCATATACAAGGGGTAGAGGAAGAGTAGCTGCCGCCGGGAGAGCGCTGATGCCGGTGGCGACAGCAGGGCCCATATTTACAATCAATAGGTAGGGGAGGCATATACAAGGGGTAGAGGAAGAGAAGCTGCCGCCGGGAGTGCGCTGATGCAGGTGGCGACAGCAGGGCCCATACTCACAATCTACAGGTTGGAATGCATATACAGGGGGTAGAGGAAGAGAAGCTGCCGCCGGGTTTGCGCTGATGCAGGTGGCGACAGCAGGGCCCATATTTACAATCAATAGGTAGGGGAGACATATACAAGGAGTGGAGAAAGAGAAGCTGCCGCCGGGCTTGCGCTGATGCAGGTGGCGACAGCAAGGCCCATATTTACAATCAATAGGTAGGGGAGGCATATACAAGGGGTAGAGGAAGAGAAGCTGCCGCCGGGAGTGCGCTGATGCAGGTGGCGACAGCAGGGCCCATATTTACAATCAATAGGTAGGGGAGGCATATACAAGGGGTAGAGGAAGAGTAGCTGCCGCCGGGAGAGCGCTGATGCAGGTGGCGACAGCAGGGCCCATATTTACAATCAATAGGTAGGGGAGGCATATACAAGGGGTAGAGGAAGAGTAGCTGCCGCCGGGAGAGCGCTGATGCCGGTGGCGACAGCAGGGCCCATATTTACAATCAATAGGTAGGGGAGGCATATACAAGGAGTAGAGGAAGAGAAGCTGCCGCCGGGAGTGCGCTGATGCAGGTGGCGACAGCAGGGCCCACACTCACAATCTACAGGTTGGAATGCATATACAGGGGGTAGAGGAAGAGAAGCTGCCGCCGGGTTTGCGCTGATGCAGGTGGCGACAGCAGGGCCCATATTCACAATCAATAGGCAGGGGAGGCATATACAAGGGGTAGAGGAAGAGAAGCTGCCGCCGGGCTTGCGCTGATGCAGGTGGTGACAGCAGGGCCCATATTCACAATCAATAGGCAGGGGAAGCATATACAAGGGGTAGAGGAAGAGAAGCTGCCGCCGGGAGTGCGCTGATGCAGGTGGCGACAGCAGGGCCCATATTTACAATCAATAGGTAGGGGAGGCATATACAAGGGGTAAAGGAAGAGAAGCTGGCGCCGGGAGTGCGCTGATGCAGGTGGAGACAGAAGAGCCCATACTCACAATCTACAGGTTGGAATGCATATACAGGGGGTAGAGGAAGAGAAGCTGCCGCCGGGATTGCGCTGATGCAGGTGGCGACAGCAGGGCCCATATTTAGAATCAATAGGTAGGGGAGGCATATACAAGGGGTAGAGGAAGAGAAGCTGCCGCCGGGAGTGCGCTGATGCAGGTGGCGACAGCAGGGCCCATATTTACAATCAATAGGTAGGGGAGGCATATACAAGGAGTAAAGGAAGAGAAGCTGGCGCCGGGAGTGCGCTGATGCAGGTGGCGACAGCAGAGCCCATACTCACAATCTACAGGTTGGAATGCATATACAGGGGGTAGAGGAAGAGACGCTGCCGCCGGGTTTGCGCTGATGCAGGTGGCGACAGCAGGGCCCATATTTACAATCAATAGGTAGGGGAGGCATATACAAGGGGTAGAGGAAGAGAAGCTGCCGCCGGGAGTGCGCTGATGCAGGTGGCGACAGCAGGGTCCATATTTACAATCAATAGGTAGGGGAGGCATATACAAGGGGTAGAGGAAGAGTAGCTGCCGCCGGGTTTGCGCTGATGCCGGTGGTGACAGCAGGGCCCATATTTACTATCAATAGGTAGGGGAGGCACATACAAGAGGTAGAGGAAGAGAAGCTGCCGCCGGGAGTGCGCTGATGCCGGTGGCGACAGCAGGGCCTATATTTACAATCAATAGGTAGGGGAGGCATATACAAGGGGTAGAGGAAGAGAAGCTGCCGCCGGGAGTGCGCTGATGCAGGTGGCGACAGCAGGGCCCATATTTACAATCAATAGGTAGGGGAGGCATATACAAGGGGTAGAGGAAGAGAAGCTGCCGCCGGGAGTGCGCTGATGCAGGTGGCGACAGCAGGGCCCATATTTACAATCAATAGGTAGGGGAGGCATATACAAGGGGTAGAGGAAGAGTAGCTGCCGCCGGGAGAGCGCTGATGCCGGTGGCGACAGCAGGGCCCATATTTACAATCAATAGGTAGGGGAGGCATATACAAGGGGTAGAGGAAGAGAAGCTGCCGCCGGGAGTGCGCTGATGCAGGTGGCGACAGCAGGGCCCATACTCACAATCTACAGGTTGGAATGCATATACAGGGGGTAGAGGAAGAGAAGCTGCCGGCGGGTTTGCGCTGACGCAGGTGGCGACAGCAGGGCCCATATTTACAATCAATAGGTAGGGGAGGCATATACAAGGAGTAGAGGAAGAGAAGCTGCCGCCGGGCTTGCGCTGATGCAGGTGGCGACAGCAAGGCCCATATTTACAATCAATAGGTAGGGGAGGCATATACAAGGGGTAGAGGAAGAGAAGCTGCCGCCGGGAGTGCGCTGATGCAGGTGGCGACAGCAGGGCCCATATTTACAATCAATAGGTAGGGGAGGCATATACAAGGGGTAGAGGAAGAGTAGCTGCCGCCGGGAGAGCGCTGATGCCGGTGGCGACAGCAGGGCCCATATTTACAATCAATAGGTAGGGGAGGCATATACAAGGGGTAGAGGAAGAGAAGCTGCCGCCGGGACTGCGCTGATGCAGGTGGCGACAGCAGGGCCCATATTTACAATCAATAGGTAGGGGAGGCATATACAAGGGGTAGAGGAAGAGAAGCTGCCGCCGGGAGTGCGCTGATGCAGGTGGCGACAGCAGGGCCCATACTCACAATCTACAGGTTGGAATGCATATACAGGGGGTAGAGGAAGAGAAGCTGCCGCCGGGTTTGCGCTGATGCAGGTGGCGACAGCAGGGCCCATATTTACAATCAATAGGTAGGGGAGGCATATACAAGGAGTGGAGAAAGAGAAGCTGCCGCCGGGCTTGCGCTGATGCAGGTGGCGACAGCAGGGCCCATATTTACAATCAATAGGTAGGGGAGGCATATACAAGGGGTAGAGGAAGAGTAGCTGCCGCCGGGAGAGCGCTGATGCCGGTGGCGACAGCAGGGCCCATATTTACAATCAATAGGTAGGGGAGGCATATACAAGGGGTAGAGGAAGAGAAGCTGCCGCCGGGAGTGCGCTGATGCAGGTGGCGACAGCAGGGCCCATACTCACAATCTACAGGTTGGAATGCATATACAGGGGGTAGAGGAAGAGAAGCTGCCGGCGGGTTTGCGCTGACGCAGGTGGCGACAGCAGGGCCCATATTTACAATCAATAGGTAGGGGAGGCATATACAAGGAGTAGAGGAAGAGAAGCTGCCGCCGGGCTTGCGCTGATGCAGGTGGCGACAGCAAGGCCCATATTTACAATCAATAGGTAGGGGAGGCATATACAAGGGGTAGAGGAAGAGAAGCTGCCGCCGGGAGTGCGCCGATGCAGGTGGCGACAGCAGGGCCCATATTTACAATCAATAGGTAGGGGAGGCATATACAAGGGGTAGAGGAAGAGTAGCTGCCGCCGGGAGAGCGCTGATGCCGGTGGCGACAGCAGGGCCCATATTTACAATCAATAGGTAGGGGAGGCATATACAAGGGGTAGAGGAAGAGAAGCTGCCGCCGGGAGTGCGCTGATGCAGGTGGCGACAGCAGGGCCCATATTTACAATCAATAGGTAGGGGAGGCATATACAAGGGGTAGAGGAAGAGAAGCTGCCGCCGGGAGTGCGCTGATGCAGGTGGCGACAGCAGGGCCCATACTCACAATCTACAGGTTGGAATGCATATACAGGGGGTAGAGGAAGAGAAGCTGCCGCCGGGTTTGCGCTGATGCAGGTGGCGACAGCAGGGCCCATATTTACAATCAATAGGTAGGGGAGGCATATACAAGGAGTGGAGAAAGAGAAGCTGCCGCCGGGCTTGCGCTGATGCAGGTGGCGACAGCAGGGCCCATATTTACAATCAATAGGTAGGGGAGGCATATACAAGGGGTAGAGGAAGAGACGCTGCCGCCGGGAGTGCGCTGATACAGGTGGCGACAGCAGGGCCCATATTTACAATCAATAGGTAGGGGAGGCATATACAAGGGGTAGAGGAAGAGTAGCTGCCGCCGGGAGAGCGCTGATGCCGGTGGCGACAGCAGGGCCCATATTTACAATCAATAGGTAGGGGAGGCATATACAAGGGGTAGAGGAAGAGAAGCTGCCGCCGGGAGTGCGCTGATGCAGGTGGCGACAGCAGGGCCCATATTTACAATCAATAGGTAGGGGAGGCATATACAAGGGGTAGAGGAAGAGTAGCTGCCGCCGGGAGAGCGCTGATGCCGGTGGCGACAGCAGGGCCCATATTTACAATCAATAGGTAGGGGAGGCATATACAAGGGGTAGAGGAAGAGAAGCTGCCGCCGGGAGTGCGCTGATGCAGGTGGCGACAGCAGGGCCCATATTTACAATCAATAGGTAGGGGAGGCATATACAAGGGGTAGAGGAAGAGAAGCTGCCGCCGGGAGTGCGCTGATGCAGGTGGCGACAGCAGGGCCCATACTCACAATCTACAGGTTGGAATGCATATACAGGGGGTAGAGGAAGAGAAGCTGCCGCCGGGAGTGCGCTGATGCAGGTGGCGACAGCAGGGCCCACATTCACAATCAAGAGGTAGGGGAGGCATATACAAGGGGTAGAGGAAGAGAAGCTGCCGCCGGGAGTGTGCTGATGCAGGTGGCGACAGCAGGGCCCATACTCACAATCTACAGGTAGGAATGCATATACAGGGAGTAGAGGAAGAGAAGCTTCCGCCGGGCTTGCGCTGATGCAGGTGACGACAGCAGGGCCCATATCCATAATCAATAGGCAGGGGAGGCATATACAAGGGGTAGAGGAAGAGAAGCTGCCGCCGGGAGTGCGCTGATGCAGGTGGCGACAGCAGGGCCCATATTTACAATCAATAGGTAGGGGAGGCATATACAAGGAGTAGAGGAAGAGAAGTTGCCGCCGGGAGTGCGCTGATGCAGGTGGCGACAGCAGGGCCCATACTCACAATCTACAGGTAGGAATGCATATACAGGGAGTAGTGGAAGAGAAGCTGCCGCCGGGCTTGCGCTGATGCAGGTGGCGACAGCAGGGCCCATATCCATAATCAATAGGCAGGGGAGGAATACACAAGGGGTAGAGGAAGAGAAGCTGCCGCCGGGCTTGCGCTGATGCAGGTGGTGACAGCAGGGCCCATATTCACAATCAATAGGCAGGGGAGGCATATACAAGGGGTAGAGGAAGAGAAGCTGCCGCCGGGAGTGCGCTGATGCAGGTGGCGACAGCAGGGCCCATATTTACAATCAATAGGTAGGGGAGGCATATACAAGGGGTAGAGGAAGAGAAGCTGCCGCCGGGAGAGCGCTGATGCCGGTGGCGACAGCAGGGCCCATATTTACAATCAATAGGTAGGGGAGGCATATACAAGGGGTAGAGGAAGAGAAGCTGCCGCCGGGAGTGCGCTAATGCAGGTGGCGACAGCAGGGCCCATATTTACAATCAATAGGTAGGGGAGGCATATACAAGGGGTAGAGGAAGAGAAGCTGCCGCCGGGAGTGCGCTGATGCAGGTGGCGACAGCAGGGCCCATATTTACAATCAATAGGTAGGGGAGGCATATACAAGGGGTAGAGGAAGAGTAGCTGCCGCCGGGAGAGCGCTGATGCCGGTGGCGACAGCAGGGCCCATATTTACAATCAATAGGTAGGGGAGGCATATACAAGGGGTAGAGGAAGAGAAGCTGCCGCCGGGAGTGCGCTGATGCAGGTGGCGACAGCAGAGCCCATACTCACTATATACAGGTAGAAATGCATATACAGGGAGTAGAGGAAGAGAAGCTGCCGCCGGGCTTGCGCTGATGCAGGTGGCGAAAGCAGGGCCCATATCCATAATCAATAGGCAGGGGAGGCATATACAAGGGGTAGAGGAAGAGAAGCTGCCGCCGGGCTTGCGCTGATGCAGGTGGTGACAGCAGGGCCCATATTCACAATCAATAGGCAGGGGAAGCATATACAAGGGGTAGAGGAAGAGAAGCTGCCGCCGGGAGTGCACTGATGCAGGTGGCGACAGCAGGGCCCATATTTACAATCAATAGGTAGGGGAGGCATATACAAGGGGTAGAGGAAGAGAAGCTGCCGCCGGGAGTGCGCTGATGCAGGTGGCGACAGCAGGGCCCATATTTACAATCAATAGGTAGGGGAGGCATATACAAGGAGTAAAGGAAGAGAAGCTGGCGCCGGGAGTGCGCTGATGCAGGTGGCGACAGCAGAGCCCATACTCACAATCTACAGGTTGGAATGCATATACAGGGGGTAGAGGAAGAGAAGCTGCCGCCGGGTTTGCGCTGATGCAGGTGGCGATAGCAGGGCCCATATTTACAATCAATAGGTAGGGGAGGCATATACAAGGGGTAGAGGAAGAGAAGCTGCCGCCGGGAGTGTGCTGATGCAGGTGGCGACAGCAGGGTCCATATTTACAATCAATAGGTAGGGGAGGCATATACAAGGGGTAGAGGAAGAGTAGCTGCCGCCGGGTTTGCGCTGATGCCGGTGGTGACAGCAGGGCCCATATTTACTATCAATAGGTAGGGGAGGCACATACAAGAGGTAGAGGAAGAGAAGCTGCCGCCGGGAGTGCGCTGATGCAGGTGGCGACAGCAGGGCCCATATTTACAATCAATAGGTAGGGGAGGCATATAGAAGGGGTAGAGGAAGAGAAGCTGCCGCCGGGAGTGCGCTGATGCAGGTGGCGACAGCAGGGCCCATATTTACAATCAATAGGTAGGGGAGGCATATACAAGGGGTAGAGGAAGAGTAGCTGCCGCCGGGAGAGCGCTGATGCCGGTGGCGACAGCAGGGCCCATATTTACAATCAATAGGTAGGGGAGGCATATACAAGGGGTAGAGGAAGAGAAGCTGCCGCCGGGAGTGCGCTGATGCAGGTGGCGGCAGCAGGGCCCATACTCACAATCTACAGGTTGGAATGCATATACAGGGGGTAGAGGAAGAGAAGCTGCCGGCGGGTTTGCGCTGACGCAGGTGGCGACAGCAGGGCCCATATTTACAATCAATAGGTAGGGGAGGCATATACAAGGAGTAGAGGAAGAGAAGCTGCCGCCGGGCTTGCGCTGATGCAGGTGGCGACAGCAAGGCCCATATTTACAATCAATAGGTAGGGGAGGCATATACAAGGGGTAGAGGAAGAGAAGCTGCCGCCGGGAGTGCGCTGATGCAGGTGGCGACAGCAGGGCCCATATTTACAATCAATAGGTAGGGGAGGCATATACAAGGGGTAGAGGAAGAGTAGCTGCCGCCGGGAGAGCGCTGATGCCGGTGGCGACAGCAGGGCCCATATTTACAATCAATAGGTAGGGGAGGCATATACAAGGGGTAGAGGAAGAAAAGCTGCCGCCGGGAGTGCGCTGATGCAGGTGGCGACAGCAGGGCCCATATTTACAATCAATAGGTAGGGGAGGCATATACAAGGGGTAGAGGAAGAGAAGCTGCCGCCGGGAGTGCGCTGATGCAGGTGGCGACAGCAGGGCCCATACTCACAATCTACAGGTTGGAATGCATATACAGGGGGTAGAGGAAGAGAAGCTGCCGCGGGGTTTGCGCTGATGCAGGTGGCGACAGCAGGGCCCATATTTACAATCAATAGGTAGGGGAGCCATATACAAGGAGTGGAGATAGAGAAGCTGCCGCCGGGCTTGCGCTGATGCAGGTGGCGACAGCAGGGCCCATATTTACAATCAATAGGTAGGGGAGGCATATACAAGGGGTAGAGGAAGAGAAGCTGCCGCCGGGAGTGCGCTGATGCAGGTGGCGACAGCAGGGCCCATATTTACAATCAATAGGTAGGGGAGGCATATACAAGGGGTAGAGGAAGAGTAGCTGCCGCCGGGAGAGCGCTGATGCCGGTGGCGACAGCAGGGCCCATATTTACAATCAATAGGTAGGGGAGGCATATACAAGGGGTAGAGGAAGAGAAGCTGCCGCCGGGAGTGCGCTGATGCAGGTGGCGACAGCAGGGCCCATACTCACAATCTACAGGTTGGAATGCATATACAGGGGGTAGAGGAAGAGAAGCTGCCGGCGGGTTTGCGCTGACGCAGGTGGCGACAGCAGGGCCCATATTTACAATCAATAGGTAGTGGAGGCATATACAAGGAGTAGAGGAAGAGAAGCTGCCGCCGGGAGTGCGCTGATGCAGGTGGCGACAGCAAGGCCCATATTTACAATCAATAGGTAGGGGAGGCATATACAAGGGGTAGAGGAAGAGAAGCTGCCACCGGGAGTGCGCTGATGCAGGTGGCGACAGCAGGGCCCATATTTACAATCAATGGGTAGGGGAAGCATATACAAGGGGTAGAGGAAGAGTAGCTGCCGCCGGGAGAGCGCTGATGCCGGTGGCGACAGCAGGGCCCATATTTACAATCAATAGGTAGGGGAGGCATATACAAGGGGTAGAGGAAGAGAAGCTGCCGCCGGGAGTGCGCTGATGCAGGTGGCGACAGCAGGGCCCATATTTACAATCAATAGGTAGGGGAGGCATATACAAGGGGTAGAGGAAGAGAAGCTGCCGCCGGGAGTGCGCTGATGCAGGTGGCGACAGCAGGGCCCATACTCACAATCTACAGGTTGGAATGCATATACAGGGGGTAGAGGAAGAGAAGCTGCCGCCGGGTTTGCGCTGATGCAGGTGGCGACAGCAGGGCCCATATTTACAATCAATAGGTAGGGGAGGCATATACAAGGAGTGGAGAAAGAGAAGCTGCCGCCGGGCTTGCGCTGATGCAGGTGGCGACAGCAAGGCCCATATTTACAATCAATAGGTAGGGGAGGCATATACAAGGGGTAGAGGAAGAGAAGCTGCCGCCGGGAGTGCGCTGATGCAGGTGGCGACAGCAGGGCCCATATTTACAATCAATAGGTAGGGGAGGCATATACAAGGGGTAGAGGAAGAGTAGCTGCCGCCGGAAGAGCGCTGATGCCGGTGGCGACAGCAGGGCCCATATTTACAATCAATAGGTAGGGGAGGCATATACAAGGGGTAGAGGAAGAGAAGCTGCCGCCGGGAGTGCGCTGATGCAGGTGGCGACAGCAGGGCCCATATTTACAATCAATAGGTAGGGGAGGCATATACAAGGGGTAGAGGAAGAGTAGCTGCCGCCGGGAGAGCGCTGATGCCGGTGGCGACAGCAGAGCCCATATTTACAATCAATAGGTAGGGGAGGCATATACAAGGGGTAGAGGAAGAGAAGCTGCCGCCGGGAGTGCGCTGATGCAGGTGGCGACAGCAGGGCCCATATTTACAATCAATAGGTAGGGGAGGCATATACAAGGGGTAGAGGAAGAGAAGCTGCCGCCGGGAGTGCGCTGATGCAGGTGGCGACAGCAGGGCCCATACTCACAATCTACAGGTTGGAATGCATATACAGGGGGTAGAGGAAGAGAAGCTGCCGCCGGGTTTGCGCTGATGCAGGTGGCGACAGCAGGGCCCATATTTACAATCAATAGGTAGGGGAGGCATATACAAGGAGTGGAGAAAGAGAAGCTGCCGCCGGGCTTGCGCTGATGCAGGTGGCGACAGCAAGGCCCATATTTACAATCAATAGGTAGGGGAGGCATATACAAGGGGTAGAGGAAGAGAAGCTGCCGCCGGGAGTGCGCTGATGCAGGTGGCGACAGCAGGGCCCATATTTACAATCAATAGGTAGGGGAGGCATATACAAGGGGTAGAGGAAGAGTAGCTGCCGCCGGGAGAGCGCTGATGCAGGTGGCGACAGCAGGGCCCATATTTACAATCAATAGGTAGGGGAGGCATATACAAGGGGTAGAGGAAGAGTAGCTGCCGCCGGGAGAGCGCTGATGCCGGTGGCGACAGCAGGGCCCATATTTACAATCAATAGGTAGGGGAGGCATATACAAGGAGTAGAGGAAGAGAAGCTGCCGCCGGGAGTGCGCTGATGCAGGTGGCGACAGCAGGGCCCATACTCACAATCTACAGGTTGGAATGCATATACAGGGGGTAGAGGAAGAGAAGCTGCCGCCGGGTTTGCGCTGATGCAGGTGGCGACAGCAGGGCCCATATTTACAATCAATAGGTAGGGGAGGCATATACAAGGAGTGGAGAAAGAGAAGCTGCCGCCGGGCTTGCGCTGATGCAGGTGGCGACAGCAGGGCCCATATTTACAATCAATAGGTAGGGGAGGCATATACAAGGGGTAGAGGAAGAGACGCTGCCGCCGGGAGTGCGCTGATACAGGTGGCGACAGCAGGGCCCATATTTACAATCAATAGGTAGGGGAGGCATATACAAGGGGTAGAGGAAGAGTAGCTGCCGCCGGGAGAGCGCTGATGCCGGTGGCGACAGCAGGGCCCATATTTACAATCAATAGGTAGGGGAGGCATATACAAGGGGTAGAGGAAGAGAAGCTGCCGCCGGGAGTGCGCTGATGCAGGTGGCGACAGCAGGGCCCATATTTACAATCAATAGGTAGGGGAGGCATATACAAGGGGTAGAGGAAGAGTAGCTGCCGCCGGGAGAGCGCTGATGCCGGTGGCGACAGCAGGGCCCATATTTACAATCAATAGGTAGGGGAGGCATATACAAGGGGTAGAGGAAGAGAAGCTGCCGCCGGGAGTGCGCTGATGCAGGTGGCGACAGCAGGGCCCATATTTACAATCAATAGGTAGGGGAGGCATATACAAGGGGTAGAGGAAGAGAAGCTGCCGCCGGGAGTGCGCTGATGCAGGTGGCGACAGCAGGGCCCATACTCACAATCTACAGGTTGGAATGCATATACAGGGGGTAGAGGAAGAGAAGCTGCCGCCGGGAGTGCGCTGATGCAGGTGGCGACAGCAGGGCCCACATTCACAATCAAGAGGTAGGGGAGGCATATACAAGGGGTAGAGGAAGAGAAGCTGCCGCCGGGAGTGTGCTGATGCAGGTGGCGACAGCAGGGCCCATACTCACAATCTACAGGTAGGAATGCATATACAGGGAGTAGAGGAAGAGAAGCTTCCGCCGGGCTTGCGCTGATGCAGGTGACGACAGCAGGGCCCATATCCATAATCAATAGGCAGGGGAGGCATATACAAGGGGTAGAGGAAGAGAAGCTGCCGCCGGGAGTGCGCTGATGCAGGTGGCGACAGCAGGGCCCATATTTACAATCAATAGGTAGGGGAGGCATATACAAGGAGTAGAGGAAGAGAAGTTGCCGCCGGGAGTGCGCTGATGCAGGTGGCGACAGCAGGGCCCATACTCACAATCTACAGGTAGGAATGCATATACAGGGAGTAGTGGAAGAGAAGCTGCCGCCGGGCTTGCGCTGATGCAGGTGGCGACAGCAGGGCCCATATCCATAATCAATAGGCAGGGGAGGAATACACAAGGGGTAGAGGAAGAGAAGCTGCCGCCGGGCTTGCGCTGATGCAGGTGGTGACAGCAGGGCCCATATTCACAATCAATAGGCAGGGGAGGCATATACAAGGGGTAGAGGAAGAGAAGCTGCCGCCGGGAGTGCGCTGATGCAGGTGGCGACAGCAGGGCCCATATTTACAATCAATAGGTAGGGGAGGCATATACAAGGGGTAGAGGAAGAGAAGCTGCCGCCGGGAGTGCGCTGATGCAGGTGGCGACAGCAGGGCCCATATTTACAATCAATAGGTAGGGGAGGCATATACAAGGGGTAGAGGAAGAGAAGCTGCCGCCGGGAGAGCGCTGATGCCGGTGGCGACAGCAGGGCCCATATTTACAATCAATAGGTAGGGGAGGCATATACAAGGGGTAGAGGAAGAGAAGCTGCCGCCGGGAGTGCGCTAATGCAGGTGGCGACAGCAGGGCCCATATTTACAATCAATAGGTAGGGGAGGCATATACAAGGGGTAGAGGAAGAGAAGCTGCCGCCGGGAGTGCGCTGATGCAGGTGGCGACAGCAGGGCCCATATTTACAATCAATAGGTAGGGGAGGCATATACAAGGGGTAGAGGAAGAGTAGCTGCCGCCGGGAGAGCGCTGATGCCGGTGGCGACAGCAGGGCCCATATTTACAATCAATAGGTAGGGGAGGCATATACAAGGGGTAGAGGAAGAGAAGCTGCCGCCGGGAGTGCGCTGATGCAGGTGGCGACAGCAGAGCCCATACTCACTATATACAGGTAGAAATGCATATACAGGGAGTAGAGGAAGAGAAGCTGCCGCCGGGCTTGCGCTGATGCAGGTGGCGAAAGCAGGGCCCATATCCATAATCAATAGGCAGGGGAGGCATATACAAGGGGTAGAGGAAGAGAAGCTGCCGCCGGGCTTGCGCTGATGCAGGTGGTGACAGCAGGGCCCATATTCACAATCAATAGGCAGGGGAAGCATATACAAGGGGTAGAGGAAGAGAAGCTGCCGCCGGGAGTGCACTGATGCAGGTGGCGACAGCAGGGCCCATATTTACAATCAATAGGTAGGGGAGGCATATACAAGGGGTAGAGGAAGAGAAGCTGCCGCCGGGAGTGCGCTGATGCAGGTGGCGACAGCAGGGCCCATATTTACAATCAATAGGTAGGGGAGGCATATACAAGGAGTAAAGGAAGAGAAGCTGGCGCCGGGAGTGCGCTGATGCAGGTGGCGACAGCAGAGCCCATACTCACAATCTACAGGTTGGAATGCATATACAGGGGGTAGAGGAAGAGAAGCTGCCGCCGGGTTTGCGCTGATGCAGGTGGCGATAGCAGGGCCCATATTTACAATCAATAGGTAGGGGAGGCATATACAAGGGGTAGAGGAAGAGAAGCTGCCGCCGGGAGTGTGCTGATGCAGGTGGCGACAGCAGGGTCCATATTTACAATCAATAGGTAGGGGAGGCATATACAAGGGGTAGAGGAAGAGTAGCTGCCGCCGGGTTTGCGCTGATGCCGGTGGTGACAGCAGGGCCCATATTTACTATCAATAGGTAGGGGAGGCACATACAAGAGGTAGAGGAAGAGAAGCTGCCGCCGGGAGTGCGCTGATGCAGGTGGCGACAGCAGGGCCCATATTTACAATCAATAGGTAGGGGAGGCATATAGAAGGGGTAGAGGAAGAGAAGCTGCCGCCGGGAGTGCGCTGATGCAGGTGGCGACAGCAGGGCCCATATTTACAATCAATAGGTAGGGGAGGCATATACAAGGGGTAGAGGAAGAGTAGCTGCCGCCGGGAGAGCGCTGATGCCGGTGGCGACAGCAGGGCCCATATTTACAATCAATAGGTAGGGGAGGCATATACAAGGGGTAGAGGAAGAGAAGCTGCCGCCGGGAGTGCGCTGATGCAGGTGGCGACAGCAGGGCCCATATTTACAATCAATAGGTAGGGGAGGCATATACAAGGGGTAGAGGAAGAGTAGCTGCCGCCGGGAGAGCGCTGATGCCGGTGGCGACAGCAGGGCCCATATTTACAATCAATAGGTAGGGGAGGCATATACAAGGGGTAGAGGAAGAGAAGCTGCCGCCGGGAGTGCGCTGATGCAGGTGGCGACAGCAGAGCCCATACTCACTATATACAGGTAGAAATGCATATACAGGGAGTAGAGGAAGAGAAGCTGCCGCCGAACTTCCACTGATGCAGGTGGCGACAGCAGGGCCCATATCCATAATCAAAAGGCAGGGGAGGCATATACAAGGGGTAGAGGAAGAGAAGCTGCCGCCGGGAGTGCGCTGATGCAGGTGGCGACAGCAGGGCCCATATTTACAATCAATAGGTAGGGGAGGCATATACAAGGGGTAGAGGAAGAGAAGCTGCCGCCGGGAGAGCACTGATGCAGGTGGCGACAGCAGGGCCCATATTTACAATCAATAGGTAGGGGAGGCATATACAAGGGGTAGAGGAAGAGAAGCTGCGGCCGGGAGTGCTCTGATGCAGGTGGCGACAGCAGGGCCCATACTCACAATCTACAGGTTGCAATGCATATACAGGGGTCAGAGGAATAGAAGGTGCCGCCGGGTTTGCGCTGATGCAGGTGGCGACAGCAAGGCCCATATTTACAATCAATAGGTAGGGGAGGCATATACAAGGGGTAGAGGAAGAGAAGCTGCCGCCGGGAGTGCGCTGATGCAGGTGGCGACAGCAGGGCCCATACTCACAATCCACAGGTGGGAATGCATATACAGGGGGTAGAGCAAGAGAAGCTGCCGCCGGGTTTGCGCTGATGCAGGTGGCAACAGCAGGGCCCATATCCATAATCAATAGGCAGGGGAGGCATATACAAGCGGTAGAGGAAGAGAAGCTGCCGCCGGGCTTGCGCTGATGCAGGTGGTGACAGCAGGGCCCATATTCACAATCAATAGGTAGGGGAGGCATATACCAGGGGTAGAGGAAGAGAAGCTGCCGCCGGGAGTGCGCTGATGCAGGTGGCGACAGCAGGGCCCATACTCACAATCTACAGGTTGGAATGCATATACAGGGGGTAGAGGAAGAGAAGCTGCCGCCGGGTGTGCGCTGATGCAGGTGGCGACAGCAGGGCCCATATTCATAATCCAGAGGTAGGGAAGCAAACACTGGGGTAGAGGAAGAGAAGCTGCCGCCGGGCTCGCGCCGATTCAGGTGGCGACAGCAGGGCCCACATTCACAATCAAGAGGTAGGGGAGGCATATACAAGGAGTAGAGGAAGAGAAGCTGCCGCCGGGAGTGCGCTGATGCAGGTGGCGACAGCAGAGCCCATACTCACTATCTACAGGTAGGAATGCATATACAGGGAGTAGAGGAAGAGAAGCTGCCGCCGGGCTTGCGCTGATGCAGGTGGCGACAGCAGGGCCCATATCCATAATCAATAGGCAGGGGAGGCATATACAAGGGGTAGAGGAAGAGAAGCTGCCGCCGGGCTTGCGCTGATGCAGGTGGTGACAGCAGGGCCCATATTCACAATCAATAGGCAGGGGAAGCATATACAAGGGGTAGAGGAAGAGAAGCTGCCGCCGGGAGTGCGCTGATGCAGGTGGCGAAAGCAGGGCCCATATTTACAATCAATAGGTAGGGGAGGCATATACAAGGGGTAGAGGAAGAGAAGCTGCCGCCGGGAGTGCGCTGATGCAGGTGGCGACAGCAGGGCCCATACTCACAATCTACAGGTTGGAATGCATATACAGGGGGTAGAGGAAGAGAAGCTGCCGCCGGGTGTGCGCTGATGCAGGTGGCGACAGCAGGGCCCATATTTACAATCAATAGGTAGGGGAGGCATATACAAGGGGTAGAGGAAGAGTAGCTGCCGCCGGGAGAGCGCTGATGCAGGTGGCGACAGCAGGGCCCATATTTACAATCAATAGGTAGGGGAGGCATATACAAGGGGTAGAGGAAGAGAAGCTGCCGCCGGGAGTGCGCTGATGCAGGTGGCGACAGCAGTGCCCATATTTACAATCAATAGGTAGGGGAGGCATATACAAGGAGTAGAGGAAGAGAAGCTGCCGCCGGTAGTGCGCTGATGCAGGTGGCGACAGCAGGGCCCATACTCACAATCTACAGGTTGGAATGCATATACAGGGGGTAGAGGAAGAGAAGCTGCCGCCGGGCTTGCGCTGATGCAGGTGGCGAAAGCAGGGCACATATTTACAATCAATAGGTAGGGGAGGCATATACAAGGGGTAGAGTAAGAGAAGCTGCCGCCGGGAGTGCGCTGGTGCAGGTGGCGACAGCAGGGCCCATACTCACAATCTACAGGTAGGAATGCATATACAGGGAGTAGAGGAAGAGAAGCTGCCGCCGGGCCTGCGCTGATGCAGGTGGCGACAGCAGTGCCCATATCCATAATCAATAGGCAGGGGAGGCATATACAAGGGGTAGAGGAAGAGAAGCTGCCGCCGGGAGTGTGCTGATGCAGGTGGCGACAGCAGGGCCCATACTCACAATCTACAGGTAGGAATGCATATACAGGGAGTAGAGGAAGAGAAGCTGCCGCCGGGCTTGAGCTGATGCAGGTGGCGACAGCAGGGCCCATATCCATAATCAATAGGCAGGGGAGGCATATACAAGGGGAGGAGGAAGAGAAGCTGCCGCCGGGCGTGCGCTGATGCAGGTGGTGACAGCAGGGCCCATATTCACAATCAATAGGCAGGGGAAGCATATACAAGGAGTAGAGGAAGAGAAGCTGCTGCCGGGAGTGCGCTGATGCAGGTGGCGACAGCAGGGCCCATATTTACAATCAATAGGTAGGGGAGGCATATACAAGGGGTAGAGGAAGAGAAGCTGCCGCCGGGAGTGCGCTGATGCAGGTGGCGACAGCAGGGCCCATACTCACGATCTACAGGTTGGAATGCATATACAGGGGGTAGAGGAAGAGAAGCTGCCGCCGGCTTTGCGCTGATGCAGGTGGCGACAGCAGGGCCCATATTTACAATCAATAGGTAGGGGAGGCATATACAAGGGGTAGAGGAAGAGAAGCTGCCGCCGGGAGTGCGCTGATGCAGGTGGCGACAGCAGGACCCATACTCACAATCCACAGGTTGGAATGTATATACAGGGGGTAGAGGAAGAGAAGCTGCCGCCGGGTTTGCGCTGATGCAGGTGGGGACAGCAGGGCCCATATTTACAATCAATAGGTAGGGGAGGCATATACAAGGGGTAGAGGAAGAGTAGCTGCCGCCGGGAGAGCGCTGATGCCGGTGGCGACAGCAGGGCCCATATTTACAATCAATAGGTAGGGGAGGCATATACAAGGGGTAGAGGAAGAGAAGCTGCCGCCGGGAGTGCGCTGATGCAGGTGGCGGCAGCAGGGCCCATACTCACAATCTACAGGTTGGAATGCATATACAGGGGGTAGAGGAAGAGAAGCTGCCGGCGGGTTTGCGCTGACGCAGGTGGCGACAGCAGGGCCCATATTTACAATCAATAGGTAGGGGAGGCATATACAAGGAGTAGAGGAAGAGAAGCTGCCGCCGGGCTTGCGCTGATGCAGGTGGCGACAGCAAGGCCCATATTTACAATCAATAGGTAGGGGAGGCATATACAAGGGGTAGAGGAAGAGAAGCTGCCGCCGGGAGTGCGCTGATGCAGGTGGCGACAGCAGGGCCCATATTTACAATCAATAGGTAGGGGAGGCATATACAAGGGGTAGAGGAAGAGTAGCTGCCGCCGGGAGAGCGCTGATGCCGGTGGCGACAGCAGGGCCCATATTTACAATCAATAGGTAGGGGAGGCATATACAAGGGGTAGAGGAAGAAAAGCTGCCGCCGGGAGTGCGCTGATGCAGGTGGCGACAGCAGGGCCCATATTTACAATCAATAGGTAGGGGAGGCATATACAAGGGGTAGAGGAAGAGAAGCTGCCGCCGTGAGTGCGCTGATGCAGGTGGCGACAGCAGGGCCCATACTCACAATCTACAGGTTGGAATGCATATACAGGGGGTAGAGGAAGAGAAGCTGCCGCCGGGTTTGCGCTGATGCAGGTGGCGACAGCAGGGCCCATATTTACAATCAATAGGTAGGGGAGCCATATACAAGGAGTGGAGAAAGAGAAGCTGCCGCCGGGCTTGCGCTGATGCAGGTGGCGACAGCAGGGCCCATATTTACAATCAATAGGTAGGGGAGGCATATACAAGGGGTAGAGGAAGAGAAGCTGCCGCCGGGAGTGCGCTGATGCAGGTGGCGACAGCAGGGCCCATACTCACAATCTACAGGTTGGAATGCATATACAGGGGGTAGAGGAAGAGAAGCTGCCGGCGGGTTTGCGCTGACGCAGGTGGCGACAGCAGGGCCCATATTTACAATCAATAGGTAGTGGAGGCATATACAAGGAGTAGAGGAAGAGAAGCTGCCGCCGGGAGTGCGCTGATGCAGGTGGCGACAGCAAGGCCCATATTTACAATCAATAGGTAGGGGAGGCATATACAAGGGGTAGAGGAAGAGAAGCTGCCACCGGGAGTGCGCTGATGCAGGTGGCGACAGCAGGGCCCATATTTACAATCAATGGGTAGGGGAAGCATATACAAGGGGTAGAGGAAGAGTAGCTGCCGCCGGGAGAGCGCTGATGCCGGTGGCGACAGCAGGGCCCATATTTACAATCAATAGGTAGGGGAGGCATATACAAGGGGTAGAGGAAGAGAAGCTGCCGCCGGGAGTGCGCTGATGCAGGTGGCGACAGCAGGGCCCATATTTACAATCAATAGGTAGGGGAGGCATATACAAGGGGCAGAGGAAGAGAAGCTGCCGCCGGGAGTGCGCTGATGCAGGTGGCGACAGCAGGGCCCATACTCACAATCTACAGGTTGGAATGCATATACAGGGGGTAGAGGAAGAGAAGCTGCCGCCGGGTTTGCGCTGATGCAGGTGGCGACAGGAGGGCCCATATTTACAATCAATAGGTAGGGGAGGCATATACAAGGAGTGGAGAAAGAGAAGCTGCCGCCGGGCTTGCGCTGATGCAGGTGGCGACAGCAAGGCCCATATTTACAATCAATAGGTAGGGGAGGCATATACAAGGGGTAGAGGAAGAGAAGCTGCCGCCGGGAGTGCGCTGATGCAGGTGGCGACAGCAGGGCCCATATTTACAATCAATAGGTAGGGGAGGCATATACAAGGGGTAGAGGAAGAGAAGCTGCCGCCGGGAGTGCGCTGATGCAGGTGGCGACAGCAGGGCCCATATTTACAATCAATAGGTAGGGGAGGCATATACAAGGGGTAGAGGAAGAGTAGCTGCCGCCGGGAGAGCGCTGATGCCGGTGGCGACAGCAGGGCCCATATTTACAATCAATAGGTAGGGGAGGCATATACAAGGGGTAGAGGAAGAGAAGCTGCCGCCGGGAGTGCGCTGATGCAGGTGGCGACAGCAGGGCCCATATTTACAATCAATAGGTAGGGGAGGCATATACAAGGGGTAGAGGAAGAGAAGCTGCCGCCGGGAGTGCGCTGATGCAGGTGGCGACAGCAGGGCCCATACTCACAATCTACAGGTTGGAATGCATATACAGGGGGTAGAGGAAGAGAAGCTGCCGCCGGGTTTGCGCTGATGCAGGTGGCGACAGCAGGGCCCATATTTACAATCAATAGGTAGGGGAGGCATATACAAGGAGTGGAGAAAGAGAAGCTGCCGCCGGGCTTGCGCTGATGCAGGTGGCGACAGCAAGGCCCATATTTACAATCAATAGGTAGGGGAGGCATATACAAGGGGTAGAGGAAGAGAAGCTGCCGCCGGGAGTGCGCTGATGCAGGTGGCGACAGCAGGGCCCATATTTACAATCAATAGGTAGGGGAGGCATATACAAGGGGTAGAGGAAGAGTAGCTGCCGCCGGGAGAGCGCTGATGCCGGTGGCGACAGCAGGGCCCATATTTACAATCAATAGGTAGGGGAGGCATATACAAGGGGTAGAGGAAGAGAAGCTGCCGCCGGGAGTGCGCTGATGCAGGTGGCGACAGCAGAGCCCATACTCACTATATACAGGTAGAAATGCATATACAGGGAGTAGAGGAAGAGAAGCTGCCGCCGGGCTTGCGCTGATGCAGGTGGCGACAGCAGGGCCCATATCCATAATCAAAAGGCAGGGGAGGCATATACAAAGGGTAGAGGAAGAGAAGCTGCCGCCGGGCTTGCGCTGATGCAGGTGGTGACAGCAGGGCCCATATTCACAATCAATAGGCAGGGGAAGCATATACAAGGGGTAGAGGAAGAGAAGCTGCCGCCGGGAGTGCGCTGATGCAGGTGGCGACAGCAGGGCCCATATTTACAATCAATAGGTAGGGGAGGCATATACAAGGGGTAGAGGAAGAGAAGCTGCCGCCAGGAGAGCGCTGATGCAGGTGGCGACAGCAGGGCCCATATTTACAATCAATAGGTAGGGGAGGCATATACAAGGGGTAGAGGAAGAGAAGCTGCGGCCGGGAGTGCTCTGATGCAGGTGGCGACAGCAGGGCCCATACTCACAATCTACAGGTTGCAATGCATATACAGGGGTCAGAGGAATAGAAACTGCCGCCGGGTTTGCGCTGATGCAGGTGGCGACAGCAAGGCCCATATTTACAATCAATAGGTAGGGGAGGCATATACAAGGGGTAGAGGAAGAGAAGCTGCCGCCGGGAGTGCGCTGATGCAGGTGGCGACAGCAGGGCCCATACTCACAATCCACAGGTGGGAATGCATATACAGGGGGTAGAGGAAGAGAAGCTGCCGCCGGGTTTGCGCTGATGCAGGTGGCAACAGCAGGGCCCATATCCATAATCAATAGGCAGGGGAGGCATATACAAGCGGTAGAGGAAGAGAAGCTGCCGCCGGGCTTGCGCTGATGCAGGTGGTGACAGCAGGGCCCATATTCACAATCAATAGGTAGGGGAGGCATATACCAGGGGTAGAGGAAGAGAAGCTGCCGCCGGGAGTGCGCTGATGCAGGTGGCGACAGCAGGGCCCATACTCACAATCTACAGGTTGGAATGCATATACAGGGGGTAGAGGAAGAGAAGCTGCCGCCGGGTGTGCGCTGATGCAGGTGGCGACAGCAGGGCCCATATTCATAATCCAGAGGTAGGGAAGCAAACACTGGGGTAGAGGAAGAGAAGCTGCCGCCGGGCTCGCGCCGATTCAGGTGGCGACAGCAGGGCCCACATTCACAATCAAGAGGTAGGGGAGGCATATACAAGGAGTAGAGGAAGAGAAGCTGCCGCCGGGAGTGCGCTGATGCAGGTGGCGACAGCAGAGCCCATACTCACTATCTACAGGTAGGAATGCATATACAGGGAGTAGAGGAAGAGAAGCTGCCGCCGGGCTTGCGCTGATGCAGGTGGCGACAGCAGGGCCCATATCCATAATCAATAGGCAGGGGAGGCATATACAAGGGGTAGAGGAAGAGAAGCTGCCGCCAGGCTTGCGCTGATGCAGGTGGTGACAGCAGGGCCCATATTCACAATCAATAGGCAGGGGAAGCATATACAAGGGGTAGAGGAAGAGAAGCTGCCGCCGGGAGTGCGCTGATGCAGGTGGCGAAAGCAGGGCCCATATTTACAATCAATAGGTAGGGGAGGCATATACAAGGGGTAGAGGAAGAGAAGCTGCCGCCGGGAGTGCGCTGATGCAGGTGGCGACAGCAGGGCCCATACTCACAATCTACAGGTTGGAATGCATATACAGGGGGTAGAGGAAGAGAAGCTGCCGCCGGGTGTGCGCTGATGCAGGTGGCGACAGCAGGGCCCATATTTACAATCAATAGGTAGGGGAGGCATATACAAGGGGTAGAGGAAGAGTAGCTGCCGCCGGGAGAGCGCTGATGCAGGTGGCGACAGCAGGGCCCATATTTACAATCAATAGGTAGGGGAGGCATATACAAGGGGTAGAGGAAGAGAAGCTGCCGCCGGGAGTGCGCTGATGCAGGTGGCGACAGCAGTGCCCATATTTACAATCAATAGGTAGGGGAGGCATATACAAGGAGTAGAGGAAGAGAAGCTGCCGCCGGTAGTGCGCTGATGCAGGTGGCGACAGCAGGGCCCATACTCACAATCTACAGGTTGGAATGCATATACAGGGGGTAGAGGAAGAGAAGCTGCCGCCGGGCTTGCGCTGATGCAGGTGGCGAAAGCAGGGCACATATTTACAATCAATAGGTAGGGGAGGCATATACAAGGGGTAGAGTAAGAGAAGCTGCCGCCGGGAGTGCGCTGGTGCAGGTGGCGACAGCAGGGCCCATACTCACAATCTACAGGTAGGAATGCATATACAGGGAGTAGAGGAAGAGAAGCTGCCGCCGGGCTTGCGCTGATGCAGGTGGCGACAGCAGTGCCCATATCCATAATCAATAGGCAGGGGAGGCATATACAAGGGGTAGAGGAAGAGAAGCTGCCGCCGGGCGTGCGCTGATGCAGGTGGTGACAGCAGGGCCCATATTCACAATCAATAGGCAGGGGAAGCATATACAAGGAGTAGAGGAAGAGAAGCTGCCGCCGGGAGTGCGCTGATGCAGGTGGCGACAGCAGGGCCCATACTCACGATCTACAGGTTGGAATGCATATACAGGGGGTAGAGGAAGAGAAGCTGCCGCCGGCTTTGCGCTGATGCAGGTGGCGACAGCAGGGCCCATATTTACAATCAATAGGTAGGGGAGGCATATACAAGGGGTAGAGGAAGAGAAGCTGCCGCCGGGAGTGCGCTGATGCAGGTGGCGACAGCAGGACCCATACTCACAATCCACAGGTTGGAATGTATATACAGGGGGTAGAGGAAGAGAAGCTGCCGCCGGGTTTGCGCTGATGCAGGTGGGGACAGCAGGGCCCATATTTACAATCAATAGGTAGGGGAGGCATATACAAGGGGTAGAGGAAGAGTAGCTGCCGCCGGGAGAGCGCTGATGCCGGTGGCGACAGCAGGGCCCATATTTACAATCAATAGGTAGGGGAGGCATATACAAGGGGTAGAGGAAGAGAAGCTGCCGCCGGGAGTGCACTGATGCAGGTGGCGGCAGCAGGGCCCATACTCACAATCTACAGGTTGGAATGCATATACAGGGGGTAGAGGAAGAGAAGCTGCCGGCGGGTTTGCGCTGACGCAGGTGGCGACAGCAGGGCCCATATTTACAATCAATAGGTAGGGGAGGCATATACAAGGAGTAGAGGAAGAGAAGCTGCCGCCGGGCTTGCGCTGATGCAGGTGGCGACAGCAAGGCCCATATTTACAATCAATAGGTAGGGGAGGCATATACAAGGGGTAGAGGAAGAGAAGCTGCCGCCGGGAGTGCGCTGATGCAGGTGGCGACAGCAGGGCCCATATTTACAATCAATAGGTAGGGGAGGCATATACAAGGGGTAGAGGAAGAGTAGCTGCCGCCGGGAGAGCGCTGATGCCGGTGGCGACAGCAGGGCCCATATTTACAATCAATAGGTAGGGGAGGCATATACAAGGGGTAGAGGAAGAAAAGCTGCCGCCGGGAGTGCGCTGATGCAGGTGGCGACAGCAGGGCCCATATTTACAATCAATAGGTAGGGGAGGCATATACAAGGGGTAGAGGAAGAGAAGCTGCCGCCGTGAGTGCGCTGATGCAGGTGGCGACAGCAGGGCCCATACTCACAATCTACAGGTTGGAATGCATATACAGGGGGTAGAGGAAGAGAAGCTGCCGCCGGGTTTGCGCTGATGCAGGTGGCGACAGCAGGGCCCATATTTACAATCAATAGGTAGGGGAGCCATATACAAGGAGTGGAGAAAGAGAAGCTGCCGCCGGGCTTGCGCTGATGCAGGTGGCGACAGCAGGGCCCATATTTACAATCAATAGGTAGGGGAGGCATATACAAGGGGTAGAGGAAGAGAAGCTGCCGCCGGGAGTGCGCTGATGCAGGTGGCGACAGCAGGGCCCATACTCACAATCTACAGGTTGGAATGCATATACAGGGGGTAGAGGAAGAGAAGCTGCCGGCGGGTTTGCGCTGACGCAGGTGGCGACAGCAGGGCCCATATTTACAATCAATAGGTAGTGGAGGCATATACAAGGAGTAGAGGAAGAGAAGCTGCCGCCGGGAGTGCGCTGATGCAGGTGGCGACAGCAAGGCCCATATTTACAATCAATAGGTAGGGGAGGCATATACAAGGGGTAGAGGAAGAGAAGCTGCCGCCGGGAGTGCGCTGATGCAGGTGGCGACAGCAGGGCCCATATTTACAATCAATAGGTAGGGGAGGCATATACAAGGGGTAGAGGAAGAGTAGCTGCCGCCGGAAGAGCGCTGATGCCGGTGGCGACAGCAGGGCCCATATTTACAATCAATAGGTAGGGGAGGCATATACAAGGGGTAGAGGAAGAGAAGCTGCCGCCGGGAGTGCGCTGATGCAGGTGGCGACAGCAGGGCCCATATTTACAATCAATAGGTAGGGGAGGCATATACAAGGGGTAGAGGAAGAGTAGCTGCCGCCGGGAGAGCGCTGATGCCGGTGGCGACAGCAGGGCCCATATTTACAATCAATAGGTAGGGGAGGCATATACAAGGGGTAGAGGAAGAGAAGCTGCCGCCGGGAGTGCGCTGATGCAGGTGGCGACAGCAGGGCCCATATTTACAATCAATAGGTAGGGGAGGCATATACAAGGGGTAGAGGAAGAGAAGCTGCCGCCGGGAGTGCGCTGATGCAGGTGGCGACAGCAGGGCCCATACTCACAATCTACAGGTTGGAATGCATATACAGGGGGTAGAGGAAGAGAAGCTGCCGCCGGGTTTGCGCTGATGCAGGTGGCGACAGCAGGGCCCATATTTACAATCAATAGGTAGGGGAGGCATATACAAGGAGTGGAGAAAGAGAAGCTGCCGCCGGGCTTGCGCTGATGCAGGTGGCGACAGCAAGGCCCATATTTACAATCAATAGGTAGGGGAGGCATATACAAGGGGTAGAGGAAGAGAAGCTGCCGCCGGGAGTGCGCTGATGCAGGTGGCGACAGCAGGGCCCATATTTACAATCAATAGGTAGGGGAGGCATATACAAGGGGTAGAGGAAGAGTAGCTGCCGCCGGGAGAGCGCTGATGCCGGTGGCGACAGCAGGGCCCATATTTACAATCAATAGGTAGGGGAGGCATATACAAGGGGTAGAGGAAGAGAAGCTGCCGCCGGGAGTGCGCTGATGCAGGTGGCGACAGCAGAGCCCATACTCACTATATACAGGTAGAAATGCATATACAGGGAGTAGAGGAAGAGAAGCTGCCGCCGGGCTTGCGCTGATGCAGGTGGCGACAGCAGGGCCCATATCCATAATCAAAAGGCAGGGGAGGCATATACAAAGGGTAGAGGAAGAGAAGCTGCCGCCGGGCTTGCGCTGATGCAGGTGGTGACAGCAGGGCCCATATTCACAATCAATAGGCAGGGGAAGCATATACAAGGGGTAGAGGAAGAGAAGCTGCCGCCGGGAGTGCGCTGATGCAGGTGGCGACAGCAGGGCCCATATTTACAATCAATAGGTAGGGGAGGCATATACAAGGGGTAGAGGAAGAGAAGCTGCCGCCAGGAGAGCGCTGATGCAGGTGGCGACAGCAGGGCCCATATTTACAATCAATAGGTAGGGGAGGCATATACAAGGGGTAGAGGAAGAGAAGCTGCGGCCGGGAGTGCTCTGATGCAGGTGGCGACAGCAGGGCCCATACTCACAATCTACAGGTTGCAATGCATATACAGGGGTCAGAGGAATAGAAACTGCCGCCGGGTTTGCGCTGATGCAGGTGGCGACAGCAAGGCCCATATTTACAATCAATAGGTAGGGGAGGCATATACAAGGGGTAGAGGAAGAGAAGCTGCCGCCGGGAGTGCGCTGATGCAGGTGGCGACAGCAGGGCCCATACTCACAATCCACAGGTGGGAATGCATATACAGGGGGTAGAGGAAGAGAAGCTGCCGCCGGGTTTGCGCTGATGCAGGTGGCAACAGCAGGGCCCATATCCATAATCAATAGGCAGGGGAGGCATATACAAGCGGTAGAGGAAGAGAAGCTGCCGCCGGGCTTGCGCTGATGCAGGTGGTGACAGCAGGGCCCATATTCACAATCAATAGGTAGGGGAGGCATATACCAGGGGTAGAGGAAGAGAAGCTGCCGCCGGGAGTGCGCTGATGCAGGTGGCGACAGCAGGGCCCATACTCACAATCTACAGGTTGGAATGCATATACAGGGGGTAGAGGAAGAGAAGCTGCCGCCGGGTGTGCGCTGATGCAGGTGGCGACAGCAGGGCCCATATTCATAATCCAGAGGTAGGGAAGCAAACACTGGGGTAGAGGAAGAGAAGCTGCCGCCGGGCTCGCGCCGATTCAGGTGGCGACAGCAGGGCCCACATTCACAATCAAGAGGTAGGGGAGGCATATACAAGGAGTAGAGGAAGAGAAGCTGCCGCCGGGAGTGCGCTGATGCAGGTGGCGACAGCAGAGCCCATACTCACTATCTACAGGTAGGAATGCATATACAGGGAGTAGAGGAAGAGAAGCTGCCGCCGGGCTTGCGCTGATGCAGGTGGCGACAGCAGGGCCCATATCCATAATCAATAGGCAGGGGAGGCATATACAAGGGGTAGAGGAAGAGAAGCTGCCGCCGGGCTTGCGCTGATGCAGGTGGTGACAGCAGGGCCCATATTCACAATCAATAGGCAGGGGAAGCATATACAAGGGGTAGAGGAAGAGAAGCTGCCGCCGGGAGTGCGCTGATGCAGGTGGCGACAGCAGGGCCCATATTTACAATCAATAGGTAGGGGAGGCATATACAAGGGGTAGAGTTAGAGAAGCTGCCGCCGGGAGAGCGCTGATGCAGGTGGCGACAGCAGGGCCCATATTTACAATCAATAGGTAGGGGAGGCATATACAAGGGGTAGAGGAAGAGAAGCTGCGGCCGGGAGTGCTCTGATGCAGGTGGCGACAGCAGGGCCCATACTCACAATCTACAGGTTGCAATGCATATACAGGGGTCAGAGGAATAGAAGCTGCCGCCGGGTTTGCGCTGATGCAGGTGGCGACAGCAAGGCCCATATTTACAATCAATAGGTAGGGGAGGCATATACAAGGGGTAGAGGAAGAGAAGCTGCCGCCGGGAGTGCGCTGATGCAGGTGGCGACAGCAGGGCCCATACTCACAATCCACAGGTGGGAATGCATATACAGGGGGTAGAGGAAGAGAAGCTGCCGCCGGGTTTGCGCTGATGCAGGTGGCAACAGCAGGGCCCATATCCATAATCAATAGGCAGGGGAGGCATATACAAGCAGTAGAGGAAGAGAAGCTGCCGCCGGGCTTGCGCTGATGCAGGTGGTGACAGCAGGGCCCATATTCACAATCAATAGGTAGGGGAGGCATATACCAGGGGTAGAGGAAGAGAAGCTGCCGCCGGGAGTGCGCTGATGCAGGTGGCGACAGCAGGGCCCATACTCACAATCTACAGGTTGGAATGCATATACAGGGGGTAGAGGAAGAGAAGCTGCCGCCGGGTGTGCGCTGATGCAGGTGGCGACAGCAGGGCCCATATTCATAATCCAGAGGTAGGGAAGCAAACACTGGGGTAGAGGAAGAGAAGCTGCCGCCGGGCTCGCGCCGATTCAGGTGGCGACAGCAGGGCCCACATTCACAATCAAGAGGTAGGGGAGGCATATACAAGGAGTAGAGGAAGAGAAGCTGCCGCCGGGAGTGCGCTGATGCAGGTGGCGACAGCAGAGCCCATACTCACTATCTACAGGTAGGAATGCATATACAGGGAGTAGAGGAAGAGAAGCTGCCGCCGGGCTTGCGCTGATGCAGGTGGCGACAGCAGGGCCCATATCCATAATCAATAGGCAGGGGAGGCATATACAAGGGGTAGAGGAAGAGAAGCTGCCGCCGGGCTTGCGCTGATGCAGGTGGTGACAGCAGGGCCCATATTCACAATCAATAGGCAGGGGAAGCATATACAAGGGGTAGAGGAAGAGAAGCTGCCGCCGGGAGTGCGCTGATGCAGGTGGCGACAGCAGGGCCCATATTTACAATCAATAGGTAGGGGAGGCATATACAAGGGGTAGAGGAAGAGAAGCTGCCGCCGGGAGTGCGCTGATGCAGGTGGCGACAGCAGGGCCCATACTCACAATCTACAGGTTGGAATGCATATACAGGGGGTAGAGGAAGAGAAGCTGCCGCCGGGTGTGCGCTGATGCAGGTGGCGACAGCAGGGCCCATATTTACAATCAATAGGTAGGGGAGGCATATACAAGGGGTAGAGGAAGAGTAGCTGCCGCCGGGAGAGCGCTGATGCAGGTGGCGACAGCAGGGCCCATATTTACAATCAATAGGTAGGGGAGGCATATACAAGGGGTAGAGGAAGAGAAGCTGCCGCCGGGAGTGCGCTGATGCAGGTGGCGACAGCAGTGCCCATATTTACAATCAATAGGTAGGGGAGGCATATACAAGGAGTAGAGGAAGAGAAGCTGCCGCCGGTAGTGCGCTGATGCAGGTGGCGACAGCAGGGCCCATACTCACAATCTACAGGTTGGAATGCATATACAGGGGGTAGAGGAAGAGAAGCTGCCGCCGGGCTTGCGCTGATGCAGGTGGCGAAAGCAGGGCACATATTTACAATCAATAGGTAGGGGAGGCATATACAAGGGGTAGAGTAAGAGAAGCTGCCGCCGGGAGTGCGCTGGTGCAGGTGGCGACAGCAGGGCCCATACTCACAATCTACAGGTAGGAATGCATATACAGGGAGTAGAGGAAGAGAAGCTGCCGCCGGGCTTGAGCTGATGCAGGTGGCGACAGCAGGGCCCATATCCATAATCAATAGGCAGGGGAGGCATATACAAGGGGAGGAGGAAGAGAAGCTGCCGCCGGGCGTGCGCTGATGCAGGTGGTGACAGCAGGGCCCATATTCACAATCAATAGGCAGGGGAAGCATATACAAGGAGTAGAGGAAGAGAAGCTGCCGCCGGGAGTGCGCTGATGCAGGTGGCGACAGCAGGGCCCATATTTACAATCAATAGGTAGGGGAGGCATATACAAGGGGTAGAGGAAGAGAAGCTGCCGCCAGGAGTGCGCTGATGCAGGTGGCGACAGCAGGGCCCATACTCACGATCTACAGGTTGGAATGCATATACAGGGGGTAGAGGAAGAGAAGCTGCCGCCGGCTTTGCGCTGATGCAGGTGGCGACAGCAGGGCCCATATTTACAATCAATAGGTAGGGGAGGCATATACAAGGGGTAGAGGAAGAGAAGCTGCCGCCGGGAGTGCGCTGATGCAGGTGGCGAAAGCAGGACCCATACTCACAATCCACAGGTTGGAATGTATATACAGGGGGTAGAGGAAGAGAAGCTGCCGCCGGGTTTGCGCTGATGCAGGTGGGGACAGCAGGGCCCATATTTACAATCAATAGGTAGGGGAGGCATATACAAGGGGTAGAGGAAGAGTAGCTGCCGCCGGGAGAGCGCTGATGCCGGTGGCGACAGCAGGGCCCATATTTACAATCAATAGGTAGGGGAGGCATATACAAGGGGTAGAGGAAGAGAAGCTGCCGCCGGGAGTGCGCTGATGCAGGTGGCGGCAGCAGGGCCCATACTCACAATCTACAGGTTGGAATGCATATACAGGGGGTAGAGGAAGAGAAGCTGCCGGCGGGTTTGCGCTGACGCAGGTGGCGACAGCAGGGCCCATATTTACAATCAATAGGTAGGGGAGGCATATACAAGGAGTAGAGGAAGAGAAGCTGCCGCCGGGCTTGCGCTGATGCAGGTGGCGACAGCAAGGCCCATATTTACAATCAATAGGTAGGGGAGGCATATACAAGGGGTAGAGGAAGAGAAGCTGCCGCCGGCTTTGCGCTGATGCAGGTGGCGACAGCAGGGCCCATATTTACAATCAATAGGTAGGGGAGGCATATACAAGGGGTAGAGGAAGAGAAGCTGCCGCCGGGAGTGCGCTGATGCAGGTGGCGAAAGCAGGACCCATACTCACAATCCACAGGTTGGAATGTATATACAGGGGGTAGAGGAAGAGAAGCTGCCGCCGGGTTTGCGCTGATGCAGGTGGGGACAGCAGGGCCCATATTTACAATCAATAGGTAGGGGAGGCATATACAAGGGGTAGAGGAAGAGTAGCTGCCGCCGGGAGAGCGCTGATGCCGGTGGCGACAGCAGGGCCCATATTTACAATCAATAGGTAGGGGAGGCATATACAAGGGGTAGAGGAAGAGAAGCTGCCGCCGGGAGTGCGCTGATGCAGGTGGCGGCAGCAGGGCCCATACTCACAATCTACAGGTTGGAATGCATATACAGGGGGTAGAGGAAGAGAAGCTGCCGGCGGGTTTGCGCTGACGCAGGTGGCGACAGCAGGGCCCATATTTACAATCAATAGGTAGGGGAGGCATATACAAGGAGTAGAGGAAGAGAAGCTGCCGCCGGGCTTGCGCTGATGCAGGTGGCGACAGCAAGGCCCATATTTACAATCAATAGTTAGGGGAGGCATATACAAGGGGTAGAGGAAGAGAAGCTGCCGCCGGGAGTGCGCTGATGCAGGTGGCGACAGCAGGGCCCATATTTACAATCAATAGGTAGGGGAGGCATATACAAGGGGTAGAGGAAGAGTAGCTGCCGCCGGGAGAGCGCTGATGCCGGTGGCGACAGCAGGGCCCATATTTACAATCAATAGGTAGGGGAGGCATATACAAGGGGTAGAGGAAGAAAAGCTGCCGCCGGGAGTGCGCTGATGCAGGTGGCGACAGCAGGGCCCATATTTACAATCAATAGGTAGGGGAGGCATATACAAGGGGTAGAGGAAGAGAAGCTGCCGCCGTGAGTGCGCTGATGCAGGTGGCGACAGCAGGGCCCATACTCACAATCTACAGGTTGGAATGCATATACAGGGGGTAGAGGAAGAGAAGCTGCCGCCGGGTTTGCGCTGATGCAGGTGGCGACAGCAGGGCCCATATTTACAATCAATAGGTAGGGGAGCCATATACAAGGAGTGGAGAAAGAGAAGCTGCCGCCGGGCTTGCGCTGATACAGGTGGCGACAGCAGGGCCCATATTTACAATCAATAGGTAGGGGAGGCATATACAAGGGGTAGAGGAAGAGAAGCTGCCGCCGGGAGTGCGCTGATGCAGGTGGCGACAGCAGGGCCCATACTCACAATCTACAGGTTGGAATGCATATACAGGGGGTAGAGGAAGAGAAGCTGCCGGCGGGTTTGCGCTGACGCAGGTGGCGACAGCAGGGCCCATATTTACAATCAATAGGTAGTGGAGGCATATACAAGGAGTAGAGGAAGAGAAGCTGCCGCCGGGAGTGCGCTGATGCAGGTGGCGACAGCAAGGCCCATATTTACAATCAATAGGTAGGGGAGGCATATACAAGGGGTAGAGGAAGAGAAGCTGCCACCGGGAGTGCGCTGATGCAGGTGGCGACAGCAGGGCCCATATTTACAATCAATGGGTAGGGGAAGCATATACAAGGGGTAGAGGAAGAGTAGCTGCCGCCGGGAGAGCGCTGATGCCGGTGGCGACAGCAGGGCCCATATTTACAATCAATAGGTAGGGGAGGCATATACAAGGGGTAGAGGAAGAGAAGCTGCCGCCGGGAGTGCGCTGATGCAGGTGGCGACAGCAGGGCCCATATTTACAATCAATAGGTAGGGGAGGCATATATAAGGGGTAGAGGAAGAGAAGCTGCCGCCGGGAGTGCGCTGATGCAGGTGGCGACAGCAGGGCCCATACTCACAATCTACAGGTTGGAATGCATATACAGGGGGTAGAGGAAGAGAAGCTGCCGCCGGGTTTGCGCTGATGCAGGTGGCGACAGGAGGGCCCATATTTACAATCAATAGGTAGGGGAGGCATATACAAGGAGTGGAGAAAGAGAAGCTGCCGCCGGGCTTGCGCTGATGCAGGTGGCGACAGCAGGGCCCATATTTACAATCAATAGGTAGGGGAGGCATATACAAGGGGTAGAGGAAGAGTAGCTGCCGCCGGAAGAGCGCTGATGCCGGTGGCGACAGCAGGGCCCATATTTACAATCAATAGGTAGGGGAGGCATATACAAGGGGTAGAGGAAGAGAAGCTGCCGCCGGGAGTGCGCTGATGCAGGTGGCGACAGCAGGGCCCATATTTACAATCAATAGGTAGGGGAGGCATATACAAGGGGTAGAGGAAGAGTAGCTGCCGCCGGGAGAGCGCTGATGCCGGTGGCGACAGCAGGGCCCATATTTACAATCAATAGGTAGGGGAGGCATATACAAGGGGTAGAGGAAGAGAAGCTGCCGCCGGGAGTGCGCTGATGCAGGTGGCGACAGCAGGGCCCATATTTACAATCAATAGGTAGGGGAGGCATATACAAGGGGTAGAGGAAGAGAAGCTGCCGCCGGGAGTGCGCTGATGCAGGTGGCGACAGCAGGGCCCATACTCACAATCTACAGGTTGGAATGCATATACAGGGGGTAGAGGAAGAGAAGCTGCCGCCGGGTTTGCGCTGATGCAGGTGGCGACAGCAGGGCCCATATTTACAATCAATAGGTAGGGGAGGCATATACAAGGAGTGGAGAAAGAGAAGCTGCCGCCGGGCTTGCGCTGATGCAGGTGGCGACAGCAAGGCCCATATTTACAATCAATAGGTAGGGGAGGCATATACAAGGGGTAGAGGAAGAGAAGCTGCCGCCGGGAGTGCGCTGATGCAGGTGGCGACAGCAGGGCCCATATTTACAATCAATAGGTAGGGGAGGCATATACAAGGGGTAGAGGAAGAGTAGCTGCCGCCGGGAGAGCGCTGATGCCGGTGGCGACAGCAGGGCCCATATTTACAATCAATAGGTAGGGGAGGCATATACAAGGGGTAGAGGAAGAGAAGCTGCCGCCGGGAGTGCGTTGATGCAGGTGGCGACAGCAGAGCCCATACTCACTATATACAGGTAGAAATGCATATACAGGGAGTAGAGGAAGAGAAGCTGCCGCCGGGCTTGCGCTGATGCAGGTGGCGACAGCAGGGCCCATATCCATAATCAAAAGGCAGGGGAGGCATATACAAAGGGTAGAGGAAGAGAAGCTGCCGCCGGGCTTGCGCTGATGCAGGTGGTGACAGCAGGGCCCATATTCACAATCAATAGGCAGGGGAAGCATATACAAGGGGTAGAGGAAGAGAAGCTGCCGCCGGGAGTGCGCTGATGCAGGTGGCGACAGCAGGGCCCATATTTACAATCAATAGGTAGGGGAGGCATATACAAGGGGTAGAGGAAGAGAAGCTGCCGCCAGGAGAGCGCTGATGCAGGTGGCGACAGCAGGGCCCATATTTACAATCAATAGGTAGGGGAGGCATATACAAGGGGTAGAGGAAGAGAAGCTGCGGCCGGGAGTGCTCTGATGCAGGTGGCGACAGCAGGGCCCATACTCACAATCTACAGGTTGCAATGCATATACAGGGGTCAGAGGAATAGAAACTGCCGCCGGGTTTGCGCTGATGCAGGTGGCGACAGCAAGGCCCATATTTACAATCAATAGGTAGGGGAGGCATATACAAGGGGTAGAGGAAGAGAAGCTGCCGCCGGGAGTGCGCTGATGCAGGTGGCGACAGCAGGGCCCATACTCACAATCCACAGGTGGGAATGCATATACAGGGGGTAGAGGAAGAGAAGCTGCCGCCGGGTTTGCGCTGATGCAGGTGGCAACAGCAGGGCCCATATCCATAATCAATAGGCAGGGGAGGCATATACAAGCGGTAGAGGAAGAGAAGCTGCCGCCGGGCTTGCGCTGATGCAGGTGGTGACAGCAGGGCCCATATTCACAATCAATAGGTAGGGGAGGCATATACCAGGGGTAGAGGAAGAGAAGCTGCCGCCGGGAGTGCGCTGATGCAGGTGGCGACAGCAGGGCCCATACTCACAATCTACAGGTTGGAATGCATATACAGGGGGTAGAGGAAGAGAAGCTGCCGCCGGGTGTGCGCTGATGCAGGTGGCGACAGCAGGGCCCATATTCATAATCCAGAGGTAGGGAAGCAAACACTGGGGTAGAGGAAGAGAAGCTGCCGCCGGGCTCGCGCCGATTCAGGTGGCGACAGCAGGGCCCACATTCACAATCAAGAGGTAGGGGAGGCATATACAAGGAGTAGAGGAAGAGAAGCTGCCGCCGGGAGTGCGCTGATGCAGGTGGCGACAGCAGAGCCCATACTCACTATCTACAGGTAGGAATGCATATACAGGGAGTAGAGGAAGAGAAGCTGCCGCCGGGCTTGCGCTGATGCAGGTGGCGACAGCAGGGCCCATATCCATAATCAATAGGCAGGGGAGGCATATACAAGGGGTAGAGGAAGAGAAGCTGCCGCCGGGCTTGCGCTGATGCAGGTGGTGACAGCAGGGCCCATATTCACAATCAATAGGCAGGGGAAGCATATACAAGGGGTAGAGGAAGAGAAGCTGCCGCCGGGAGTGCGCTGATGCAGGTGGCGACAGCAGGGCCCATATTTACAATCAATAGGTAGGGGAGGCATATACAAGGGGTAGAGGAAGAGAAGCTGCCGCCGGGAGTGCTCTGATGCAGGTGGCGACAGCAGGGCCCATACTCACAATCTACAGGTTGGAATGCATATACAGGGGATAGAGGAATAGAAGCTGCCGCCGGGTTTGCACTGATGCAAGTGGCGACAGCAGGGCCCATATTTACAATCAATAGGTAGGGGAGGCATATACAAGGGGTAGAGGAAGAGAAGCTGCCGCCGGGAGTGCGCTGATGCAGGTGGCGACAGCAGGGCCCATACTCACAATCTACAGGTTGGAATGCATATACAGGGGGTAGAGGAAGAGAAGCTGCCGCCAGGCTTGCGCTGATGCAGGTGGCGAAAGCAGGGCACATATTTACAATCAATAGGTAGGGGAGGCATATACAAGGGGTAGAGTAAGAGAAGCTGCCGCCGGGAGTGCGCTGGTGCAGGTGGCGACAGCAGGGCCCATACTCACAATCTACAGGTAGGAATGCATATACAGGGAGTAGAGGAAGAGAAGCTGCCGCCGGGCTTGCGCTGATGCAGGTGGCGACAGCAGTGCCCATATCCATAATCAATAGGCAGGGGAGGCATATACAAGGGGTAGAGGAAGAGAAGCTGCCGCCGGGAGTGTGCTGATGCAGGTGGCGACAGCAGGGCCCATACTCACAATCTACAGGTAGGAATGCATATACAGGGAGTAGAGGAAGAGAAGCTGCCGCCGGGCTTGAGCTGATGCAGGTGGCGACAGCAGGGCCCATATCCATAATCAATAGGCAGGGGAGGCATATACAAGGGGAAGAGGAAGAGAAGCTGCCGCCGGGCGTGCGCTGATGCAGGTGGTGACAGCAGGGCCCATATTCACAATCAATAGGCAGGGGAAGCATATACAAGGAGTAGAGGAAGAGAAGCTGCCGCCGGGAGTGCGCTGATGCAGGTGGCGACAGCAGGGCCCATATTTACAATCAATAGGTAGGGGAGGCATATACAAGGGGTAGAGGAAGAGAAGCTGCCGCCGGGAGTGCGCTGATGCAGGTGGCGACAGCAGGGCCCATACTCACGATCTACAGGTTGGAATGCATATACAGGGGGTAGAGGAAGAGAAGCTGCCGCCGGCTTTGCGCTGATGCAGGTGGCGACAGCAGGGCCCATATTTACAATCAATAGGTAGGGGAGGCATATACAAGGGGTAGAGGAAGAGAAGCTGCCGCCGGGAGTGCGCTGATGCAGGTGGCGACAGCAGGACCCATACTCACAATCCACAGGTTGGAATGTATATACAGGGGGTAGAGGAAGAGAAGCTGCCGCCGGGTTTGCGCTGATGCAGGTGGGGACAGCAGGGCCCATATTTACAATCAATAGGTAGGGGAGGCATATACAAGGAGTAGAGGAAGAGAAGCTACCGCCGGGCTTGCGCTGATGCAGGTGGCGACAGCAGGGCCCATATTTACAATCAATAGGTAGGGGAGGCATATACAAGGGGTAGAGGAAGAGAAGCTGCCGCCGGGAGTGCGCTGATGCAGGTGGCGACAGCAGGGCCCATACTCACGATCTACAGGTTGGAATGCATATACAGGGGGTAGAGGAAGAGAAGCTGCCGCCGGCTTTGCGCTGATGCAGGTGGCGACAGCAGGGCCCATATTTACAATCAATAGGTAGGGGAGGCATATACAAGGGGTAGAGGAAGAGAAGCTGCCGCCGGGAGTGCGCTGATGAAGGTGGCGACAGCAGGACCCATACTCACAATCCACAGGTTGGAATGTATATACAGGGGGTAGAGGAAGAGAAGCTGCCGCCGGGTTTGCGCTGATGCAGGTGGGGACAGCAGGGCCCATATTTACAATCAATAGGTAGGGGAGGCATATACAAGGAGTAGAGGAAGAGAAGCTACCGCCGGGCTTGCGCTGATGCAGGTGGCGACAGCAGGGCCCATATTTACAATCAATAGGTAGGGGAGGCATATACAAGGGGTAGAGGAAGAGTAGCTGCCGCCGGGAGAGCGCTGATGTCGGTGGCGACAGCAGGGCCCATATTTACAATCAATAGGTAGGGGAGGCATATACAAGGGGTAGAGGAAGAGAAGCTGCCGCCGGGAGTGCTCTGATGCAGATGGCGACAGCAGGGCCCATACTCACAATCTACAGGTTGGAATGCATATACAGGGGGTAGAGGAATAGAAGCTGCCGCCGGGTTTGCGCTGATGCAGGTGGCGACAGCAGGGCCCATATTTACAATCAATAGGTAGGGGAGGCATATACAAGGGGTAGAGGAAGAGAAGCTGCCGCCGGGAGTGCGCTGATGCAGGTGGCGACAGCAGGGCCCATACTCACAATCCACAGGTTGGAATGTATATACAGGGGGTAGAGGAAGAGAAGCTGCCGCCGGGTTTGCGCTGATGCAGGTGGCGACAGCAGGGCCCATATCCATAATCAATAGGCAGGGGAGGCATATACAGGGAGTAGAGGAAGAGAAGCTGCCGCCGGGCTTGCGCTGATGCAGGTGGCGACAGCAGGGCCCATATCCATAATCAATAGGCAGGGGAGGCATATACAAGGGGTTGAGGAAGAGAAGCTGCCGCCGGGCTTGCGCTGATGCAGGTGGTGACAGCAGGGCCCATATTCACAATCAATAGGCAGGGGAGGCATATACAAGGGGTAGAGGAAGAGAAGCTGCCGCCGGGAGTGCTCTGATGCAGGTGGCGACAGCAGGGCCCATACTCACAATCTACAGGTTGGAATGCATATACAGGGGGTAGAGGAATAGAAGCTGCCGCCGGGTTTGCGCTGATGCAGGTGGCGACAGCAGGGCCCATATTTACAATCAATAGGTAGGGGAGGCATATACAAGGGGTAGAGGAAGAGAAGCTGCCGCCGGGAGTGCGCTGATGCAGGTGGCGACAGCAGGGCCCATATTTACAATCAATAGGTAGGGGAGGCATATACAAGGGGTAGAGGAAGAGAAGCTGCCGCCGGGAGTGCGCTGATGCAGGTGGCGACAGCAGGGCCCATATTTACAATCAATAGGTAGGGGAGGCATATACAAGGGGTAGAGGAAGAGAAGCTGCCGCCGGGAGTGCGCTGATGCAGGTGGCGACAGCAGGGCCCATACTCACAATCCACAGGTTGGAATGTATATACAGGGGGTAGAGGAAGAGAAGCTGCCGCCGGGTTTGCGCTGATGCAGGTGGCGACAGCAGGGCCCATATCCATAATCAATAGGCAGGGGAGGCATATACAAGGGGTAGAGGAAGAGAAGCTGCCGCCGGGCTTGCGCTGATGCAGGTGGTGACAGCAGGGCCCATATTCACAATCAATAGGCAGGGGAAGCATATACAAGGGGTAGAGGAAGAGAAGCTGCCGCCGGGAGTGCGCTGATGCAGGTGGCGACAGCAGGGCCCATATTTACAATCAATAGGTAGGGGAGGCATATACAAGGGGTAGAGGAAGAGAAGCTGCCGCCGGGAGTGCGCTGATGCAGGTGGCGACAGCAGGGCCCATACTCACAATTTACAGGTTGGAATGCATATACAGGTGGTAGAGGAAGAGAAGCTGCCGCCGGGTGTGCGCTGATGCAGGTGGCGACAGCAGGGCCCATATTTACAATCAATAGGTAGGGGAGGCATATACAAGGGCTAGAGGAAGAGAAGCTGCCGCCGGGAGTGCGCTGATGCAGGTGGCGACAGCAGGGCCCATATTTACAATCAATAGGTAGGGGAGGCATATACAAGGAGTAGAGGAAGAGAAGCTGCCGCCGGTAGTGCGCTGATGCAGGTGGCGACAGCAGGGCCCATACTCACAATCCACAGGTTGGAATGCATATACAGGGGGTAGAGGAAGAGAAGCTGCCGCCGGGTTTGCGCTGATGCAGGTGGCGACAGCAGGGCCCATATTTACAATCAATAGGTAGGGGAGGCATATACAAGGAGTAGAGGAAGAGAAGCTGCCGCCGGGCTTGCGCTGATGCAGGTGGCGAAAGCAGGGCACATATTTACAATCAATAGGTAGGGGAGGCATATACAAGAGGTAGAGTAAGAGAAGCTGCCGCCGGGAGTGCGCTGGTGCAGGTGGCGACAGCAGGGCCCATACTCACAATCTACAGGTAGGAATGCATATACAGGGAGTAGAGGAAGAGAAGCTGCCGCCGGGCTTGCGCTGATGCAGGTGGCGACAGCAGTGCCCATATCCATAATCAATAGGCAGGGGAGGCATATACAAGGCGAAGAGGAAGAGAAGCTGCAGCCGGGCGTGCGCTGATGCAGGTGGTGACAGCAGGGCCCATATTCACAATCAATAGGCAGGGGAAGCATATACAAGGAGTAGAGGAAGAGAAGCTGCCGCCGGGAGTGCGCTGATGCAGGTGGCGACAGCAGGGCACATATTTACAATCAATAGGTAGGGGAGGCATATACAAAGGGTAGAGGAAGAGAAGCTGCCGCCTGGAGTGCGCTGATGCAGGTGGCGACAGCAGTCTCCATACTCACAATCTACAGGTTGGAATGCATATATACAGGGGGTAGAGGAAGAGAAGCTGCCGCCGGGTTAGCGCTGATGCAGGTGGCGACAGCAGGGCCCATATTTACAATCAATAGGTAGGGGAGGCATATACAAGGAGTAGAGGAAGAGAAGCTGCCGCCGGGAGTGCGCTGATACAGGTGGCGACAGCAGGGCCCATATTTACAATCAATAGGTAGGGGAGGCATATACAAGGGGTAGAGGAAGAGAAGCTGCCGCCGGGAGTGCGCTGATGCAGGTGGCGACAGCAGGACCCATATTTACAATCAATAGGTAGGGGAGGCATATACAAGGGGTAGAGGAAGAGAAGCTGCCGCCGGGAGTGCGCTGATGCAGGTGGCGACAGCAGGGCCCATACTCACAATCTACAGGTTGGAATGCATATACAGAGGGTAGAGGAAGAGAAGCTGCCGCCGGGTGTGCGCTGATGCAGGTGGCGACAGCAGTGCCCATATCCATAATCAATAGGCAGGGGAGGCATATACAAGTGGTAGAGGAAGAGAAGCTGCCGCCGGGTTTGTGCTGATGCAGGTGGCGACAGCAGGGCCCATATTTACAATCAATAGGTAGGGGAGGCATATACAAGGAGTAGAGGAAGAGAAGCTGCCGCCGGGAGTGCGCTGATGCAGAAGGCGACAGCAGGGCCCATACTCACAATCTACAGGTTGGAATGCATATACAGGGGGTAGAGGAAGAGAAGCTGACGCCGGGTTTGCGCTGATGCAAGTGGCGACAGCAGGGCCCATATTTACAATCAATAGGTAGGGGAGGCATATACAAGGAGTAGAGGAAGAGAAGCTGCCGCCGGGCTTGCGCTAATGCAGGTGGCGACAGCAGGGCCCATATTTACAATCAATAGGTAGGGGAGGCATATACAAGGGGTAGAGGAAGAGAAGCTGCCGCCGGGAGTGCGCTGATGCAGGTGGCGACAGCAGGGCCCACATTCACAATCAAGAGGTAGGGGAGGCATATACAAGGGGTAGAGGAAGAGAAGCTGCCGCCGGGAGTGCGCTGATGCAGGTGGCGACAGCAGGGCCCATACTCACAATCTACAGGCAGGAATGCATATACAGGGAGTAGAGGAAGAGAAGCTGCCGCCGGGCTTGCGCTGACGCAGGTGGCGACAGCAGGACCCATATCCATAATCAATAGGCAGGGGAGGCATATACAAGGGGTAGAGGAAGAGAAGCTGCCGCCGGGAGTGCGCTGATGCAGGTGGCGACAGCAGGGCCCATATTTACAATCAATAGGTAGGGGAGGCATATACAAGGAGTAGAGGAAGAGAAGCTGCCGCCGGTAGTGCGCTGATGCAGGTGGCGACAGCAGGGCCCATACTCACAATCTACAGGTTGGAATGCATATACAGGGGGTAGAGGAAGAGAAGCTGCCGCCGGGTTTGCGCTGATGCAGGTGGCGACAGCAGGGCCCATATTTACAATCAATAGGTAGGGGAGGCATATACAAGGAGTAGAGGAAGAGAAGCTGCCGCCGGGCTTGCGCTGATGCAGGTGGCGAAAGCAGGGCCCATACTCACAATCTACAGGTTGGAATGCATATACAGGGGGTAGAGAAAGAGAAGCTGCCGCCGGGTTTGCGCTGATGCAGGTGGCGACAGCAGGGCCCATATTTACAATCAATAGGTAGGGGAGGCATATACAAGGAGTAGAGGAAGAGAAGCTGCCGCCGGGTTTGCGCTGATGCAGGTGGCGACAGCAGGGCCCATATTTACAATCAATAGGTAGGGGAGGCATATACAAGGGGTAGAGTAAGAGAAGCTGCCGCCGGGAGTGCGCTGGTGCAGGTGGCGACAGCAGGGCCCATACTCACAATCTACAGGTAGGAATGCATATACAGGGAGTAGAGGAAGAGAAGCTGCCGCCGGGCTTGCGCTGATGCAGGTGGCGACAGCAGTGCCCATATCCATAATCAATAGGCAGGGAAGGCATATACAAGGGGTAGAGGAAGAGAAGCTGCCGCCGGGAGTGTGCTGATGCAGGTGGCGACAGCAGGGCCCATACTCACAATCTACAGGTAGGAATGCATATACAGGGAGTAGAGGAAGAGAAGCTGCCGCCGGGCTTGCGCTGATGCAGGTGGCGAAAGCAGGGCCCATATCCATAATCAATAGGCAGGGGAGGCATATACAAGGGGAAGAGGAAGAGAAGCTGCCGCCGGGCGTGCGCTGATGCAGGTGGTGACAGCAGGGCCCATATTCACAATCAATAGGCAGGGGAAGCATATACAAGGAGTAGAGGAAGAGAAGCTGCCGCCGGGAGTGCGCTGATGCAGGTGGCGACAGCAGGGCCCATATTTACAATCAATAGGTAGGGGAGGAATATACAAGGGGTAGAGGAAGAGAAGCTACCGCCGGGAGTGCGCTGATGCAGGTGGCGACAGCAGGGCCCATACTCACAATCTACAGGTTGGAATGCATATACAGGGGGTAGAGGAAGAGAAGCTGCCGCCGGGTTTGCGCTGATGCAGGTGGCGACAGCAGGGCCCATATTTACAATCAATAGGTAGGGGAGGCATATACAAGGGGTAGAGGAAGAGAAGCTGCCGCCGGGAGTGCGCTGATGCAGGTGGCGACAGCAGGGCCCATATTTACAATCAATAGGTAGGGGAGGCATATACAAGGGGTAGAGGAAGAGAAGCTGCCGCCGGGAGTGCGCTGATGCAGGTGGCGACAGCAGGACCCATACTCACAATCCACAGGTTGGAATGTATATACAGGGGGTAGAGGAAGAGAAGCTGCCGCCGGGTTTGCGCTGATGCAGGTGGGGACAGCAGGGCCCATATTTACAATCAATAGGTAGGGGAGGCATATACAAGGAGTAGAGGAAGAGAAGCTACCGCCGGGCTTGCGCTGATGCAGGTGGCGACAGCAGGGCCCATATTTACAATCAATAGGTAGGGGAGGCATATACAAGGGGTAGAGGAAGAGTAGCTGCCGCCGGGAGAGCGCTGATGCCGGTGGCGACAGCAGGGCCCATATTTACAATCAATAGGTAGGGGAGGCATATACAAGGGGTAGAGGAAGAGAAGCTGCCGCCGGGAGTGCTCTGATGCAGGTGGCGACAGCAGGGCCCATACTCACAATCTACAGGTTGGAATGCATATACAGGGGGTAGAGGAATAGAAGCTGCCGCCGGGTTTGCGCTGATGCAGGTGGCGACAGCAGGGCCCATATTTACAATCAATAGGTAGGGGAGGCATATACAAGGGGTAGAGGAAGAGAAGCTGCCGCCGGGAGTGCGCTGATGCAGGTGGCGACAGCAGGGCCCATATTTACAATCAATAGGTAGGGGAGGCATATACAAGGGGTAGAGGAAGAGAAGCTGCCGCCGGGAGTGCGCTGATGCAGGTGGCGACAGCAGGGCCCATACTCACAATCCACAGGTTGGAATGTATATACAGGGGGTAGAGGAAGAGAAGCTGCCGCCGGGTTTGCGCTGATGCAGGTGGCGACAGCAGGGCCCATATCCATAATCAATAGGCAGGGGAGGCATATACAGGGAGTAGAGGAAGAGAAGCTGCCGCCGGGCTTGCGCTGATGCAGGTGGCGACAGCAGGGCCCATATCCGTAATCAATAGGCAGGGGAGGCATATACAAGGGGTAGAGGAAGAGAAGCTGCCGCCGGGCTTGCGCTGATGCAGGTGGTGACAGCAGGGCCCATATTCACAATCAATAGGCAGGGGAAGCATATACAAGGGGTAGAGGAAGAGAAGCTGCCGCCGGGAGTGCGCTGATGCAGGTGGCGATAGCAGGGCCCATATTTACAATCAATAGGTAGGGGAGGCATATACAAGGGGTAGAGGAAGAGAAGCTGCCGCCGGGAGTGCTGTGATGCAGGTGGCGACAGCAGGGCCCATACTCACAATCTACAGGTTGGAATGCATATACAGGGGGTAGAGGAATAGAAGCTGCCGCCGGGTTTGCGCTGATGCAGGTGGCGACAGCAGGGCCCATATTTACAATCAATAGGTAGGGGAGGCATATACAAGGTGTAGAGGAAGAGAAGCTGCCGCCGGGAGTGCGCTGATGCAGGTGGCGACAGCAGGGCCCATATTTACAATCAATAGGTAGGGGAGGCATATACAAGGAGTAGAGGAAGAGAAGCTGCCGCCGGTAGTGCGCTGATGCAGGTGGCGACAGCAGGGCCCATACTCACAATCTACAGGTTGGAATGCATATACAGGGGGTAGAGGAAGAGAAGCTGCCGCCGGGTGTGCGCTGATGCAGGTGGCGACAGCAGGGCCCATATTTACAATCAATAGGTAGAGGAGGCATATACAAGGGGTAGAGGAAGAGAAGCTGCCGCCGGGAGAGCGCTGATGCAGGTGGCGACAGCAGGGCCCATATTTACAATCAATAGGTAGGGGAGGCATATACAAGGGGTAGAGTAAGAGAAGCTGCCGCCGGGAGTGCGATGGTGCAGGTGGCGACAGCAGGGCCCATACTCACAATCTACAGGTAGGAATGCATATACAGGGAGTAGAGGAAGAGAAGCTGCCGCCGGGCTTGCGCTGATGCAGGTGGCGACAGCAGTGCCCATATCCATAATCAATAGGCAGGGGAGGCATATACAAGTGGTAGAGGAAGAGAAGCTGCCGCCGGGTTTGTGCTGATGCAGGTGGCGACAGCAGGGCCCATATTTACAATCAATAGGTAGGGGAGGCATATACAAGGAGTAGAGGAAGAGAAGCTGCCGCCGGGAGTGCGCTGATGCAGGAGGCGACAGCAGGGCCCATACTCACAATCTACAGGTTGGAATGCATATACAGGGGGTAGAGGAAGAGAAGCTGACGCCGGGTTTGCGCTGATGCAAGTGGCGACAGCAGGGCCCATATTTACAATCAATAGGTAGGGGAGGCATATACAAGGAGTAGAGGAAGAGAAGCTGCCGCCGGGCTTGCGCTAATGCAGGTGGCGACAGCAGGGCCCATATTTACAATCAATAGGTAGGGGAGGCATATACAAGGGGTAGAGGAAGAGAAGCTGCCGCCGGGAGTGCGCTGATGCAGGTGGCGACAGCAGGGCCCACATTCACAATCAAGAGGTAGGGGAGGCATATACAAGGGGTAGAGGAAGAGAAGCTGCCGCCGGGAGTGCGCTGATGCAGGTGGCGACAGCAGGGCCCATACTCACAATCTACAGGCAGGAATGCATATACAGGGAGTAGAGGAAGAGAAGCTGCCGCCGGGCTTGCGCTGATGCAGGTGGCGACAGCAGGACCCATATCCATAATCAATAGGCAGGGGAGGCATATACAAGGGGTAGAGGAAGAGAAGCTGCCGCCGGGAGTGCGCTGATGCAGGTGGCGACAGCAGGGCCCATATTTACAATCAATAGGTAGGGGAGGCATATACAAGGGGTAGAGGAAGAGAAGCTGCCGCCGGGAGTGCGCTGATGCAGGTGGCGACAGCAGGGCCCATACTCACAATCTACAGGTTGGAATGCATATACAGGGGGTAGAGGAAGAGAAGCTGCCGCCGGGTTTGCGCTGATGCAGGTGGCGACGGCAGGGCCCATATTTACAATCAATAGGTAGGGGAGGCATATACAAGGGGTAGAGGAAGAGAAGCTGCCGCCGGGAGTGCGCTGATGCAGGTGGCGACAGCAGGGCCCATATTTACAATCAATAGGTAGGGGAGGCATATACAAGGAGTAGAGGAAGAAAAGCTGCCGCCGGGAGTGCGCTGATGCAGGTGGCGACAGCAGGGCCCATACTCACAATCTACAGGTAGGAATGCATATACAGGGAGTAGAGGAAGAGAAGCTGCCGCCGGGCTTGCGCTGATGCAGGTGGCGACAGCAGGGCCCATATTCATAATCAATAGGCAGGGGAAGCATATACAAGGGGTAGAGGAAGAGAAGCTGCCGCCTGGCTTGCGCTGATGCAGGTGGTGACAGCAGGGCCCATATTCACAATCAATAGGCAGGGGAAGCATATACAAGGGGTAGAGGAAGAGAAGCTGCCGCCGGGAGTGCGCTGATGCAGGTGGCGACAGCAGGGCCCATATTTACAATCAATAAGTAGGGGAGGCATATACAAGGGGTAGAGGAAGAGAAGCTGCCGCCGGGAGTGCGCTGATGCAGGTGGCGACAGCAGGGCCCATACTCACAATCTACAGGTTGGAATGCATATACAGGGGGTAGAGGAAGAGAAGCTGCCGCCGGGTTTGCGCTGATGCAGGTGGCGACAGCAGGGCCCATATTTACAATCAATAGGTAGGGGAGGCATATACAAGAGGTAGAGGAAGAGAAGCTGCCGCCGAGAGTGCGCTGATGCAGGTGGCGACAGCAGGGCCCATATTTACAATCAATAGGTAGGGGAGGCATATAAAAGGGGTAGAGGAAGAGAAGCTGCCGCCGGGAGTGCGCTGATGCAGGTGGCGACAGCAGGGCCCATACTCACAATCTACAGGTTGGAATGCATATACAGGGGGTAGAGGAATAGAAGCTGCCGCCGGGTTTGCGCTGATGCAGGTGGCGACAGCAGGGCCCATATTTACAATCAATAGGTAGGGGAGGCATATACAAGGGGTAGAGGAAGAGAAGCTGCCGCCGGGAGTGCGCTGATGCAGGTGGCGACAGCAGGGCCCATATTTACAATCAATAGGTAGGGGAGGCATATACAAGGGGTAGAGAAAGAGAAGCTGCCGCCGGGAGTGCGCTGATGCAGGTGGCGACAGCAGGGCCCATACTCACAATCCACAGGTTGAAATGTATATACAGGGGGTAGAGGAAGAGAAGCTGCCGCCGGGTTTGCGCTGATGCAGGTGGCGACAGCAGGGCCCATATCCATAATCAATAGGCAGGGGAGGCATATACAGTGAGTAGAGGAAGAGAAGCTGCCGCCGGGCTTGCGCTGATGCAGGTGGCGACAGCAGGGCCCATATCCGTAATCAATAGGCAGGGGAGGCATATACAAGGGGTAGAGGAAGAGAAGCTGCCGCCGGGCTTGCGCTGATGCAGGTGGTGACAGCAGGGCCCATATTCACAATCAATAGGCAGGGGAAGCATATACAAGGGGTAGAGGAAGAGAAGCTGCCGCCGGGCTTGCGCTGATGCAGGTGGTGACAGCAGGGCCCATATTCACAATCAATAGGCAGGGGAAGCATATACAAGGGGTAGAGAAAGAGAAGCTGCCGCCGGGAGTGCGCTGATGCAGGTGGCGACAGCAGGGCCCATACTCACAATCTACAGGTTGGAATGCATATACAGGGGGTAGAGGAATAGAAGCTGCCGCCGGGTTTGCGCTGATGCAGGTGGCGACAGCAGGGCCCATATCCATAATCAATAGGCAGGGGAGGCATATACAGTGAGTAGAGGAAGAGAAGCTGCCGCCGGGCTTGCGCTGATGCAGGTGGCGACAGCAGGGCCCATATCCGTAATCAATAGGCAGGGGAGGCATATACAAGGGGTAGAGGAAGAGAAGCTGCCGCCGGGCTTGCGCTGATGCAGGTGGTGACAGCAGGGCCCATATTCACAATCAATAGGCAGGGGAAGCATATACAAGGGGTAGAGGAAGAGAAGCTGCCGCCGGGAGTGCGCTGATGCAGGTGGCGACAGCAGGGCCAATATTTACAATCAATAGGTAGGGGAGGCATATACAAGGAGTAGAGGAAGAGAAGCTGCCGCCGGTAGTGCGCTGATGCAGGTGGCGACAGCAGGGCCCATACTCACAATCTACAGGTTGGAATGCATATACAGGGGGTAGAGGAAGAGAAGCTGCCGCCGGGTTTGCGCTGATGCAGGTGGCGACAGCAGGGCCCATATTTACAATCAATAGGTAGGGGAGGCATATACAAGGGGTAGAGGAAGAGAAGCTGCCGCCGGGAGTGCGCTGATGCAGGTGGCGACAGCAGGGCCCATATTTACAATCAATAGGTAGGGGAGGCATATACAAGGAGTAGAGGAAGAGAAGCTGCCGCCGGTAGTGCGCTGATGCAGGTGGCGACAGCAGGGCCCATACTCACAATCTACAGGTTGGAATGCATATACAGGGGGTAGAGGAAGAGACGCTGCCGCCGGGTGTGCGCTGATGCAGGTGGCGACAGCAGGGCCCATATTTACAATCAATAGGTAGAGGAGGCATATACAAGAGGTAGAGGAAGAGAAGCTGCCGCCGGGAGTGCGCTGATGCAGGTGGCGACAGCAGGGCCCATATTTACAATCAATAGGTAGGGGAGGCATATACAAGGAGTAGAGGAAGAGAAGCTGCCGCCGGTAGTGCGCTGATGCAGGTGGCGACAGCAGGGCCCATACTCACAATCTACAGGTTGTAATGCATATACAGGGGGTAGAGGAAGAGAAGCTGCCGCCGGGTTTGCGCTGATGCAGGTGGCGACAGCAGGGCCCATATTTACAATCAATAGGTAGGGGGGGCATATACAAGGAGTAGAGGAAGAGAAGCTGCCGCCGGGCTTGCGCTGATGCAGGTGGCGAAAGCAGGGCACATATTTACAATCAATAGATAGGGGAGGCATATACAAGGGGTAGAGTAAGAGAAGCTGCCGCCGGGAGTGCGCTGGTGCAGGTGGCGAAAGCAGGGCCCATACTCACAATCTACAGGTAGGAATGCATATACAGGGAGTAGAGGAAGAGAAGCTGCCGCCGGGCTTGCGCTGATGCAGGTGGCGACAGCAGGGCCCACATTCACAATCAAGAGGTAGGGGAGGCATATACAAGGGGTAGAGGAAGAGAAGCTGCCGCCGGGAGTGCGCTGATGCAGGTGGCGACAGCAGGGCCCATACTCACAATCTACAGGTAGGAATGCATATACAGGGAGTAGAGGAAGAGAAGCTGCCGCCGGGCTTGCGCTGATGCAGGTGGCGACAGCAGGACCCATATCCATAATCAATAGGCAGGGGAGGCATATACAAGGGGTAGAGGAAGAGAAGCTGCCGCCGGGAGTGCGCTGATGCAGGTGACGACAGCAGGGCCCATATTTACAATCAATAGGTAGGGGAGGCATATACAAGGGGTAGAGGAAGAGAAGCTGCCGCCGGGAGTGCGCTGATGCAGGTGGCGACAGCAGGGCCCATACTCACAATCTACAGGTTGGAATGCATATACAGGGGGTAGAGGAAGAGAAGCTGCCGCCGGGAGTGCGCTGATGCAGGTGGCGACAGCAGGGCCCATATTTACAATCAATAGGTAGGGGAGGCATATACAAGGGGTAGAGGAAGAGTAGCTGCCGCCGGGAGAGCGCTGATGCAGGTGGCGACAGCAGGGCCCATATTTACAATCAATAGGTAGGGGAAGCATATACAAGGAGTAGAGGAAGAGAAGCTGCCGCCTGTAGTGCGCTGATGCAGGTGGCGACAGCAGGGCCCATACTCACAATCTACAGGTTGGAATGCATATACAGGGGGTAGAGGAAGAGAAGCTGCCGCCAGGTTTGCACTGATGCAGGTGGCGACAGCAGGGCCCATATTTACAATCAATAGGTAGGGGGGGCATATACAAGGAGTAGAGGAAGAGAAGCTGCCGCCGGGCTTGCGCTGATGCAGGTGGCGAAAGCAGGGCACATATTTACAATCAATAGGTAGGGGAGGCATATACAAGGGGTAGAGTAAGAGAAGCTGCCGCCGGGAGTGCGCTGGTGCAGGTGGCGACAGCAGGGCCCATACTCACAATCTACAGGTAGGAATGCATATACAGGGAGTAGAGGAAGAGAAGCTGCCGCCGGGCTTGCGCTGATGCAGGTGGCGACAGCAGTGCCCATATCCATAATCAATAGGCAGGGGAGGCATATACAAGGGGTAGAGGAAGAGAAGCTGCCGCCGGGTTTGCGCTGATGCAGGTGGCGACAGCAGGGCCCATATTTACAATCAATAGGTAGGGGAGGCATATACAAGGAGTAGAGGAAGAGAAGCTGCCGCCGGGAGTGCGCTGATGCAGGAGGCGACAGCAGGGCCCATACTCACAATCTACAGGTAGGAATGCATATACAGGGAGTAGAGGAAGAGAAGCTGCCGCCGGGCTTGCGCTGATGCAGGTGGCGACAGCAGTGCCCATATCCATAATCAATAGGCAGGGAAGGCATATACAAGGGGTAGAGGAAGAGAAGCTGCCGCCGGGAGTGTGCTGATGCAGGTGGCGACAGCAGGGCCCATACTCACAATCTACAGGTAGGAATGCATATACAGGGAGTAGAGGAAGAGAAGCTGCCGCCGGGCTTGCGCTGATGCAGGTGGCGACAGCAGGGCCCATATCCATAATCAATAGGCAGGGGAGGCATATACAAGGGGAAGAGGAAGAGAAGCTGCCGCCGGGCGTGCGCTGATGCAGGTGGTGACAGCAGGGCCCAAATTCACAATCAATAGGCAGGGGAAGCATATACAAGGAGTAGAGGAAGAGAAGCTGCCGCCGGGAGTGCGCTGATGCAGGTGGCGACAGCAGGGCCCATATTTACAATCAATAGGTAGGGGAGGCATATACAAGGGGTAGAGGAAGAGAAGCTACCGCCGGGAGTGCGCTGATGCAGGTGGCGACAGCAGGGCCCATACTCACAATCTACAGGTTGGAATGCATATACAGGGGGTAGAGGAAGAGAAGCTGCCGCCGGGTTTGCGCTGATGCAGGTGGCGACAGCAGGGCCCATATTTACAATCAATAGGTAGGGGAGGCATATACAAGGGGTAGAGGAAGAGAAGCTGCCGCCGGGAGTGCGCTGATGCAGGTGGCGACAGCAGGGCCCATATTTACAATCAATAGGTAGGGGAGGCATATACAAGGGGTAGAGGAAGAGAAGCTGCCGCCGGGAGTGCGCTGATGCAGGTGGCGACAGCAGGACCCATACTCACAATCCACAGGTTGGAATGTATATACAGGGGGTAGAGGAAGAGAAGCTGCCGCCGGGTTTGCGCTGATGCAGGTGGGGACAGCAGGGCCCATATTTACAATCAATAGGTAGGGGAGGCATATACAAGGAGTAGAGGAAGAGAAGCTGCCGCCGGGTTTGCGCTGATGCAGGTGGCGACAGCAGGGCCCATATTTACAATCAATAGGTAGGGGAGGCATATACAAGGGGTAGAGGAAGAGAAGCTGCCGCCGGGAGTGCGCTGATGCAGGTGGCGACAGCAGGGCCCATATTTACAATCAATAGGTAGGGGAGGCATATACAAGGGGTAGAGGAAGAGAAGCTGCCGCCGGGAGTGCGCTGATGCAGGTGGCGACAGCAGGGCCCATACTCACAATCCACAGGTTGGAATGTATATACAGGGGGTAGAGGAAGAGAAGCTGCCGCCGGGTTTGCGCTGATGCAGGTGGCGACAGCAGGGCCCATATCCATAATCAATAGGCAGGGGAGGCATATACAGGTAGTAGAGGAAGAGAAGCTGCCGCCGGGCTTGCGCTGATGCAGGTGGCGACAGCAGGGCCCATATCCGTAATCAATAGGCAGGGGAGGCATATACAAGGGGTAGAGGAAGAGAAGCTGCCGCCGGGCTTGCGCTGATGCAGGTGGTGACAGCAGGGCCCATATTCACAATCAATAGGCAGGGGAAGCATATACAAGGGGTAGAGGAAGAGAAGCTGCCGCCGGGAGTGCGCTGATGCAGGTAGCGACAGCAGGGCCCATATTTACAATCAATAGGTAGGGGAGGCATATACAAGGGGTAGAGGAAGAGAAGCTGCCGCCGGGAGTGCTCTGATGCAGGTGGCGACAGCAGGGCCCATACTCACAATCTACAGGTCGGAATGCATATACAGGGGGTAGAGGAATAGAAGCTGCCGCCGGGTTTGCGCTGATGCAGGTGGCGACAGCAGGGCCCATATTTACAATCAATAGGTAGGGGAGGCATATACAAGGGGTAGAGGAAGAGAAGCTGCCGCCGGGAGTGCGCTGATGCAGGTGGCGACAGCAGGGCCCATATTTACAATCAATAGGTAGGGGAGGCATATACAAGGAGTAGAGGAAGAGAAGCTGCCGCCGGTAGTGCGCTGATGCAGGTGGCGACAGCAGGGCCCATACTCACAATCTACAGGTTGGAATGCATATACAGGGGGTAGAGGAAGAGAAGCTGCCGCCGGGTGTGCGCTGATGCAGGTGGCGACAGCAGGGCCCATATTTACAATCAATAGGTAGAGGAGGCATATACAAGGGGTAGAGGAAGAGAAGCTGCCGCCGGGAGAGCGCTGATGCAGGTGGCGACAGCAGGGCCCATATTTACAATCAATAGGTAGGGGAGGCATATACAAGGGGTAGAGTAAGAGAAGCTGCCGCCGGGAGTGCGATGGTGCAGGTGGCGACAGCAGGGCCCATACTCACAATCTACAGGTAGGAATGCATATACAGGGAGTAGAGGAAGAGAAGCTGCCGCCGGGCTTGCGCTGATGCAGGTGGCGACAGCAGTGCCCATATCCATAATCAATAGGCAGGGGAGGCATATACAAGTGGTAGAGGAAGAGAAGCTGCCGCCGGGTTTGTGCTGATGCAGGTGGCGACAGCAGGGCCCATATTTACAATCAATAGGTAGGGGAGGCATATACAAGGAGTAGAGGAAGAGAAGCTGCCGCCGGGAGTGCGCTGATGCAGGAGGCGACAGCAGGGCCCATACTCACAATCTACAGGTTGGAATGCATATACAGGGGGTAGAGGAAGAGAAGCTGACGCCGGGTTTGCGCTGATGCAAGTGGCGACAGCAGGGCCCATATTTACAATCAATAGGTAGGGGAGGCATATACAAGGAGTAGAGGAAGAGAAGCTGCCGCCGGGCTTGCGCTAATGCAGGTGGCGACAGCAGGGCCCATATTTACAATCAATAGGTAGGGGATGCATATACAAGGGGTAGAGGAAGAGAAGCTGCCGCCGGGAGTGCGCTGATGCAGGTGGCGACAGCAGGGCCCACATTCACAATCAAGAGGTAGGGGAGGCATATACAAGGGGTAGAGGAAGAGAAGCTGCCGCCGGGAGTGCGCTGATGCAGGTGGCGACAGCAGGGCCCATACTCACAATCTACAGGCAGGAATGCATATACAGGGAGTAGAGGAAGAGAAGCTGCCGCCGGGCTTGCGCTGATGCAGGTGGCGACAGCAGGACCCATATCCATAATCAATAGGCAGGGGAGGCATATACAAGGGGTAGAGGAAGAGAAGCTGCCGCCGGGAGTGCGCTGATGCAGGTGGCGACAGCAGGGCCCATATTTACAATCAATAGGTAGGGGAGGCATATACAAGGGGTAGAGGAAGAGAAGCTGCCGCCGGGAGTGCGCTGATGCAGGTGGCGACAGCAGGGCCCATACTCACAATCTACAGGTTGGAATGCATATACAGGGGGTAGAGGAAGAGAAGCTGCCGCCGGGTTTGCGCTGATGCAGGTGGCGACGGCAGGGCCCATATTTACAATCAATAGGTAGGGGAGGCATATACAAGGGGTAGAGGAAGAGAAGCTGCCGCCTGGCTTGCGCTGATGCAGGTGGTGACAGCAGGGCCCATATTCACAATCAATAGGCAGGGGAAGCATATACAAGGGGTAGAGGAAGAGAAGCTGCCGCCGGGAGTGCGCTGATGCAGGTGGCGACAGCAGGGCCCATATTTACAATCAATAAGTAGGGGAGGCATATACAAGGGGTAGAGGAAGAGAAGCTGCCGCCGGGAGTGCGCTGATGCAGGTGGCGACAGCAGGGCCCATACTCACAATCTACAGGTTGGAATGCATATACAGGGGGTAGAGGAAGAGAAGCTGCCGCCGGGTTTGCGCTGATGCAGGTGGCGACAGCAGGGCCCATATTTACAATCAATAGGTAGGGGAGGCATATACAAGGAGTAGAGGAAGAGAAGCTGCCGCCGGGAGTGCGCTGATGCAGGAGGCGACAGCAGGGCCCATACTCACAATCTACAGGTTGGAATGCATATACAGGGGGTAGAGGAAGAGAAGCTGACGCCGGGTTTGCGATGATGCAAGTGGCGACAGCAGGGCCCATATTTACAATCAATAGGTAGGGGAGGCATATACAAGGAGTAGAGGAAGAGAAGCTGCCGCCGGGCTTGCGCTAATGCAGGTGGCGACAGCAGGGCCCATATTTACAATCAATAGGTAGGGGAGGCATATACAAGGGGTAGAGGAAGAGAAGCTGCCGCCGGGAGTGCGCTGATGCAGGTGGCGACAGCAGGGCCCACATTCACAATCAAGAGGTAGGGGAGGCATATACAAGGGGTAGAGGAAGAGAAGCTGCCGCCGGGAGTGCGCTGATGCAGGTGGCGACAGCAGGGCCCATACTCACAATCTACAGGTAGGAATGCATATACAGGGAGTAGAGGAAGAGAAGCTGCCGCCGGGCTTGCGCTGATGCAGGTGGCGACAGCAGGACCCATATCCATAATCAATAGGCAGGGGAGGCATATACAAGGGGTAGAGGAAGAGAAGCTGCCGCCGGGAGTGCGCTGATGCAGGTGGCGACAGCAGGGCCCATATTTACAATCAATAGGTAGGGGAGGCATATACAAGGGGTAGAGGAAGAGAAGCTGCCGCCAGGAGTGCGCTGATGCAGGTGGCGACAGCAGGGCCCATACTCACAATCTACAGGTTGGAATGCATATACAGGGGGTAGAGGAAGAGAAGCTGCCGCCGGGAGTGCGCTGATGCAGGTGGCGACAGCAGGGCCCATATTTACAATCAATAGGTAGGGGAGGCATATACAAGGGGTAGAGGAAGAGTAGCTGCCGCCGGGAGAGCGCTGATGCCGGTGGCGACAGCAGGGCCCATATTTACTATCAATAGGTAGGGGAGGCACATACAAGGGGTAGAGGAAGAGAAGCTGCCGCCGGGAGTGCGCTGATGCAGGTGGCGACAGCAGGGCCCATATTTACAATCAATAGGTAGGGGAAGCATATACAAGGAGTAGAGGAAGAGAAGCTGCCGCCTGTAGTGCGCTGATGCAGGTGGCGACAGCAGGGCCCATACTCACAATCTACAGGTTGGAATGCATATACAGGGGGTAGAGGAAGAGAAGCTGCCGCCAGGTTTGCACTGATGCAGGTGGCGACAGCAGGGCCCATATTTACAATCAATAGGTAGGGGGGGCATATACAAGGAGTAGAGGAAGAGAAGCTGCCGCCGGGCTTGCGCTGATGCAGGTGGCGAAAGCAGGGCACATATTTACAATCAATAGGTAGGGGAGGCATATACAAGGGGTAGAGTAAGAGAAGCTGCCGCCGGGAGTGCGCTGGTGCAGGTGGCGACAGCAGGGCCCATACTCACAATCTACAGGTAGGAATGCATATACAGGGAGTAGAGGAAGAGAAGCTGCCGCCGGGCTTGCGCTGATGCAGGTGGCGACAGCAGTGCCCATATCCATAATCAATAGGCAGGGGAGGCATATACAAGGGGTAGAGGAAGAGAAGCTGCCGCCGGGTTTGCGCTGATGCAGGTGGCGACAGCAGGGCCCATATTTACAATCAATAGGTAGGGGAGGCATATACAAGGAGTAGAGGAAGAGAAGCTGCCGCCGGGAGTGCGCTGATGCAGGAGGCGACAGCAGGGCCCATACTCACAATCTACAGGTAGGAATGCATATACAGGGAGTAGAGGAAGAGAAGCTGCCGCCGGGCTTGCGCTGATGCAGGTGGCGACAGCAGTGCCCATATCCATAATCAATAGGCAGGGAAGGCATATACAAGGGGTAGAGGAAGAGAAGCTGCCGCCGGGAGTGTGCTGATGCAGGTGGCGACAGCAGGGCCCATACTCACAATCTACAGGTAGGAATGCATATACAGGGAGTAGAGGAAGAGAAGCTGCCGCCGGGCTTGCGCTGATGCAGGTGGCGACAGCAGGGCCCATATCCATAATCAATAGGCAGGGGAGGCATATACAAGGGGAAGAGGAAGAGAAGCTGCCGCCGGGCGTGCGCTGATGCAGGTGGTGACAGCAGGGCCCATATTCACAATCAATAGGCAGGGGAAGCATATACAAGGAGTAGAGGAAGAGAAGCTGCCGCCGGGAGTGCGCTGATGCAGGTGGCGACAGCAGGGCCCATATTTACAATCAATAGGTAGGGGAGGCATATACAAGGGGTAGAGGAAGAGAAGCTACCGCCGGGAGTGCGCTGATGCAGGTGGCGACAGCAGGGCCCATACTCACAATCTACAGGTTGGAATGCATATACAGGGGGTAGAGGAAGAGAAGCTGCCGCCGGGTTTGCGCTGATGCAGGTGGCGACAGCAGGGCCCATATTTACAATCAATAGGTAGGGGAGGCATATACAAGGGGTAGAGGAAGAGAAGCTGCCGCCGGGAGTGCGCTGATGCAGGTGGCGACAGCAGGGCCCATATTTACAATCAATAGGTAGGGGAGGCATATACAAGGGGTAGAGGAAGAGAAGCTGCCGCCGGGAGTGCGCTGATGCAGGTGGCGACAGCAGGACCCATACTCACAATCCACAGGTTGGAATGTATATACAGGGGGTAGAGGAAGAGAAGCTGCCGCCGGGTTTGCGCTGATGCAGGTGGGGACAGCAGGGCCCATATTTATAATCAATAGGTAGGGGAGGCATATACAAGGAGTAGAGGAAGAGAAGCTGCCGCCGGGTTTGCGCTGATGCAGGTGGCGACAGCAGGGCCCATATTTACAATCAATAGGTAGGGGAGGCATATACAAGGGGTAGAGGAAGAGAAGCTGCCGCCGGGAGTGCGCTGATGCAGGTGGCGACAGCAGGGCCCATATTTACAATCAATAGGTAGGGGAGGCATATACAAGGGGTAGAGGAAGAGAAGCTGCCGCCGGGAGTGCGCTGATGCAGGTGGCGACAGCAGGGCCCATACTCACAATCCACAGGTTGGAATGTATATACAGGGGGTAGAGGAAGAGAAGCTGCCGCCGGGTTTGCGCTGATGCAGGTGGCGACAGCAGGGCCCATATCCATAATCAATAGGCAGGGGAGGCATATACAGGGAGTAGAGGAAGAGAAGCTGCCGCCGGGCTTGCGCTGATGCAGGTGGCGACAGCAGGGCCCATATCCGTAATCAATAGGCAGGGGAGGCATATACAAGGGGTAGAGGAAGAGAAGCTGCCGCCGGGCTTGCGCTGATGCAGGTGGTGACAGCAGGGCCCATATTCACAATCAATAGGCAGGGGAAGCATATACAAGGGGTAGAGGAAGAGAAGCTGCCGCCGGGAGTGCGCTGATGCAGGTGGCGACAGCAGGGCCCATATTTACAATCAATAGGTAGGGGAGGCATATACAAGGAGTAGAGGAAGAGAAGCTGCCGCCGGGAGTGCTCTGATGCAGGTGGCGACAGCAGGGCCCATACTCACAATCTACAGGTTGGAATGCATATACAGGGGGTAGAGGAATAGAAGCTGCCGCCGGGTTTGCGCTGATGCAGGTGGCGACAGCAGGGCCCATATTTACAATCAATAGGTAGGGGAGGAATATACAAGGGGTAGAGGAAGAGAAGCTGCCGCCGGGAGTGCGCTGATGCAGGTGGCGACAGCAGGGCCCATATTTACAATCAATAGGTAGGGGAGGCATATACAAGGAGTAGAGGAAGAGAAGCTGCCGCCGGTAGTGCGCTGATGCAGGTGGCGACAGCAGGGCCCATACTCACAATCTACAGGTTGGAAGGCATATACAGGGGGTAGAGGAAGAGAAGCTGCCGCCGGGTGTGCGCTGATGCAGGTGGCGACAGCAGGGCCCATATTTACAATCAATAGGTAGAGGAGGCATATACAAGGGGTAGAGGAAGAGAAGCTGCCGCCGGGAGAGCGCTGATGCAGGTGGCGACAGCAGGGCCCATATTTACAATCAATAGGTAGGGGAGGCATATACAAGGGGTAGAGTAAGAGAAGCTGCCGCCGGGAGTGCGATGGTGCAGGTGGCGACAGCAGGGCCCATACTCACAATCTACAGGTAGGAATGCATATACAGGGAGTAGAGGAAGAGAAGCTGCCGCCGGGCTTGCGCTGATGCAGGTGGCGACAGCAGTGCCCATATCCATAATCAATAGGCAGGGGAGGCATATACAAGTGGTAGAGGAAGAGAAGCTGCCGCCGGGTTTGTGCTGATGCAGGTGGCGACAGCAGGGCCCATATTTACAATCAATAGGTAGGGGAGGCATATACAAGGAGTAGAGGAAGAGAAGCTGCCGCCGGGAGTGCGCTGATGCAGGAGGCGACAGCAGGGCCCATACTCACAATCTACAGGTTGGAATGCATATACAGGGGGTAGAGGAAGAGAAGCTGACGCCGGGTTTGCGCTGATGCAAGTGGCGACAGCAGGGCCCATATTTACAATCAATAGGTAGGGGAGGCATATACAAGGAGTAGAGGAAGAGAAGCTGCCGCCGGGCTTGCGCTAATGCAGGTGGCGACAGCAGGGCCCATATTTACAATCAATAGGTAGGGGATGCATATACAAGGGGTAGAGGAAGAGAAGCTGCCGCCGGGAGTGCGCTGATGCAGGTGGCGACAGCAGGGCCCACATTCACAATCAAGAGGTAGGGGAGGCATATACAAGGGGTAGAGGAAGAGAAGCTGCCGCCGGGAGTGCGCTGATGCAGGTGGCGACAGCAGGGCCCATACTCACAATCTACAGGCAGGAATGCATATACAGGGAGTAGAGGAAGAGAAGCTGCCGCCGAGCTTGCGCTGATGCAGGTGGCGACAGCAGGACCCATATCCATAATCAATAGGCAGGGGAGGCATATACAAGGGGTAGAGGAAGAGAAGCTGCCGCCGGGAGTGCGCTGATGCAGGTGGCGACAGCAGGGCCCATATTTACAATCAATAGGTAGGGGAGGCATATACAAGGGGTAGAGGAAGAGAAGCTGCCGCCGGGAGTGCGCTGATGCAGGTGGCGACAGCAGGGCCCATACTCACAATCTACAGGTTGGAATGCATATACAGGGGGTAGAGGAAGAGAAGCTGCCGCCGGGTTTGCGCTGATGCAGGTGGCGACGGCAGGGCCCATATTTACAATCAATAGGTAGGGGAGGCATATACAAGGGGTAGAGGAAGAGAAGCTGCCGCCGGGAGTGCGCTGATGCAGGTGGCGACAGCAGGGCCCATATTTACAATCAATAGGTAGGGGAGGCATATACAAGGAGTAGAGGAAGAAAAGCTGCCGCCGGGAGTGCGCTGATGCAGGTGGCGACAGCAGGGCCCATACTCACAATCTACAGGTAGGAATGCATATACAGGGAGTAGAGGAAGAGAAGCTGCCGCCGGGCTTGCGCTGATGCAGGTGGCGACAGCAGGGCCCATATTCATAATCAATAGGCAGGGGAAGCATATACAAGGGGTAGAGGAAGAGAAGCTGCCGCCTGGCTTGCGCTGATGCAGGTGGTGACAGCAGGGCCCATATTCACAATCAATAGGCAGGGGAAGCATATACAAGGGGTAGAGGAAGAGAAGCTGCCGCCGGGAGTGCGCTGATGCAGGTGGCGACAGCAGGGCCCATATTTACAATCAATAAGTAGGGGAGGCATATACAAGGGGTAGAGGAAGAGAAGCTGCCGCCGGGAGTGCGCTGATGCAGGTGGCGACAGCAGGGCCCATACTCACAATCTACAGGTTGGAATGCATATACAGGGGGTAGAGGAAGAGAAGCTGCCGCCGGGTTTGCGCTGATGCAGGTGGCGACAGCAGGGCCCATATTTACAATCAATAGGTAGGGGAGGCATATACAAGAGGTAGAGGAAGAGAAGCTGCCGCCGAGAGTGCGCTGATGCAGGTGGCGACAGCAGGGCCCATATTTACAATCAATAGGTAGGGGAGGCATATAAAAGGGGTAGAGGAAGAGAAGCTGCCGCCGGGAGTGCGCTGATGCAGGTGGCGACAGCAGGGCCCATACTCACAATCTACAGGTTGGAATGCATATACAGGGGGTAGAGGAATAGAAGCTGCCGCCGGGTTTGCGCTGATGCAGGTGGCGACAGCAGGGCCCATATTTACAATCAATAGGTAGGGGAGGCATATACAAGGGGTAGAGGAAGAGAAGCTGCCGCCGGGAGTGCGCTGATGCAGGTGGCGACAGCAGGGCCCATATTTACAATCAATAGGTAGGGGAGGCATATACAAGGGGTAGAGGAAGAGAAGCTGCCGCCGGGAGTGCGCTGATGCAGGTGGCGACAGCAGGGCCCATACTCACAATCCACAGGTTGAAATGTATATACAGGGGGTAGAGGAAGAGAAGCTGCCGCCGGGTTTGCGCTGATGCAGGTGGCGACAGCAGGGCCCATATCCATAATCAATAGGCAGGGGAGGCATATACAGTGAGTAGAGGAAGAGAAGCTGCCGCCGGGCTTGCGCTGATGCAGGTGGCGACAGCAGGGCCCATATCCGTAATCAATAGGCAGGGGAGGCATATACAAGGGGTAGAGGAAGAGAAGCTGCCGCCGGGCTTGCGCTGATGCAGGTGGTGACAGCAGGGCCCATATTCACAATCAATAGGCAGGGGAAGCATATACAAGGGGTAGAGGAAGAGAAGCTGCCGCCGGGCTTGCGCTGATGCAGGTGGTGACAGCAGGGCCCATATTCACAATCAATAGGCAGGGGAAGCATATACAAGGGGTAGAGGAAGAGAAGCTGCCGCCGGGAGTGCGCTGATGCAGGTGGCGACAGCAGGGCCCATACTCACAATCTACAGGTTGGAATGCATATACAGGGGGTAGAGGAATAGAAGCTGCCGCCGGGTTTGCGCTGATGCAGGTGGCGACAGCAGGGCCCATATCCATAATCAATAGGCAGGGGAGGCATATACAGTGAGTAGAGGAAGAGAAGCTGCCGCTGGGCTTGCGCTGATGCAGGTGGCGACAGCAGGGCCCATATCCGTAATCAATAGGCAGGGGAGGCATATACAAGGGGTAGAGGAAGAGAAGCTGCCGCCGGGCTTGCGCTGATGCAGGTGGTGACAGCAGGGCCCATATTCACAATCAATAGGCAGGGGAAGCATATACAAGGGGTAGAGGAAGAGAAGCTGCCGCCGGGAGTGCGCTGATGCAGGTGGCGACAGCAGGGCCCATATTTACAATCAATAGGTAGGGGAGGCATATACAAGGAGTAGAGGAAGAGAAGCTGCCGCCGGTAGTGCGCTGATGCAGGTGGCGACAGCAGGGCCCATACTCACAATCTACAGGTTGGAATGCATATACAGGGGGTAGAGGAATAGAAGCTGCCGCCGGGTTTGCGCTGATGCAGGTGGCGACAGCAGGGCCCATATTTACAATCAATAGGTAGGGGAGGCATATACAAGGGGTAGAGGAAGAGAAGCTGCCGCCGGGAGTGGTTTACAATCAATAGGTAGGGGAGGCATATACAAGGAGTAGAGGAAGAGAAGCTGCCGCCGGTAGTGCGCTGATGCAGGTGGCGACAGCAGGGCCCATACTCACAATCTACAGGTTGGAATGCATATACAGGGGGTAGAGGAAGAGACGCTGCCGCCGGGTGTGCGCTGATGCAGGTGGCGACAGCAGGGCCCATATTTACAATCAATAGGTAGAGGAGGCATATACAAGGGGTAGAGGAAGAGAAGCTGCCGCCGGGAGTGCGCTGATGCAGGTGGCGACAGCAGGGCCCATATTTACAATCAATAGGTAGGGGAGGCATATACAAGGAGTAGAGGAAGAGAAGCTGCCGCCGGTAGTGCGCTGATGCAGGTGGCGACAGCAGGGCCCATACTCACAATCTACAGGTTGGAATGCATATACAGGGGGTAGAGGAAGAGAAGCTGCCGCCGGGTTTGCGCTGATGCAGGTGGCGACAGCAGGGCCCATATTTACAATCAATAGGTAGGGGGGGCATATACAAGGAGTAGAGGAAGAGAAGCTGCCGCCGGGCTTGCGCTGATGCAGGTGGCGAAAGCAGGGCACCTATTTACAATCAATAGGTAGGGGAGGCATATACAAGGGGTAGAGTAAGAGAAGCTGCCGCCGGGAGTGCGCTGGTGCAGGTGGCGACAGCAGGGCCCATACTCACAATCTACAGGTAGGAATGCATATACAGGGAGTAGAGGAAGAGAAGCTGCCGCCGGGCTTGCGCTGATGCAGGTGGCGACAGCAGTGCCCATATCCATAATCAATAGGCAGGGGAGGCATTTACAAGGGGTAGAGGAAGAGAAGCTGCCGCCGGGTTTGCGCTGATGCAGGTGGCGACAGCAGGGCCCATATTTACAATCAATAGGTAGGGGAGGCATACACAAGGAGTAGAGGAAGAGAAGCTGCCGCCGGGAGTGCGCTGATGCAGGAGGCGACAGCAGGGCCCATACTCACAATCTACAGGTTGGAATGCATATACAGGGGGTAGAGGAAGAGAAGCTGACGCCGGGTTTGCGCTGATGCAGGTGGCGACGGCAGGGCCCATATTTACAATCAATAGGTAGGGGAGGCATATACAAGGGGTAGAGGAAGAGAAGCTGCCGCCGGGAGTGCGCTGATGCAGGTGGCGACAGCAGGGCCCATATTTACAATCAATAGGTAGGGGAGGCATATACAAGGAGTAGAGGAAGAAAAGCTGCCGCCGGGAGTGCGCTGATGCAGGTGGCGACAGCAGGGCCCATACTCACAATCTACAGGTAGGAATGCATATACAGTGAGTAGAGGAAGAGAAGCTGCCGCCGGGCTTGCGCTGATGCAGGTGGCGACAGCAGGGCCCATATTCATAATCAATAGGCAGGGGAAGCATATACAAGGGGTAGAGGAAGAGAAGCTGACGCCGGGCTTGCGCTGATGCAGGTGGTGACAGCAGGGCCCATATTCACAATCAATAGGCAGGGGAAGCATATACAAGGGGTAGAGGAAGAGAAGCTGCCGCCGGGAGTGCGCTGATGCAGGTGGCGACAGCAGGGCCCATATTTACAATCAATAGGTAGGGGAGGCATATACAAGGGGTAGAGGTGAGAGAAGCTGCCGCCGGGAGTGCGCTGATGCAGGTGGCGACAGCAGGGCCCATATTTACAATCAATAGGTAGGGGAGGCATATACAAGGGGTAGAGGAAGAGTAGCTGCCGCCGGGAGAGCGCTGATGCCGGTGGCGACAGCAGGGCCCATATTTACTATCAATAGGTAGGGGAGGCACATACAAGGGGTAGAGGAAGAGAAGCTGCCGCCGGGAGTGCGCTGATGCAGGTGGCGACAGCAGGGCCCATATTTACAATCAATAGGTAGGGGAAGCATATACAAGGAGTAGAGGAAGAGAAGCTGCCGCCTGTAGTGCGCTGATGCAGGTGGCGACAGCAGGGCCCATACTCACAATCTACAGGTTGGAATGCATATACAGGGGGTAGAGGAAGAGAAGCTGCCGCCAGGTTTGCACTGATGCAGGTGGCGACAGCAGGGCCCATATTTACAATCAATAGGTAGGGGGGGCATATACAAGGAGTAGAGGAAGAGAAGCTGCCGCCGGGCTTGCGCTGATGCAGGTGGCGAAAGCAGGGCACATATTTACAATCAATAGGTAGGGGAGGCATATACAAGGGGTAGAGTAAGAGAAGCTGCCGCCGGGAGTGCGCTGGTGCAGGTGGCGACAGCAGGGCCCATACTCACAATCTACAGGTAGGAATGCATATACAGGGAGTAGAGGAAGAGAAGCTGCCGCCGGGCTTGCGCTGATGCAGGTGGCGACAGTAGTGCCCATATCCATAATCAATAGGCAGGGGAGGCATATACAAGGGGTAGAGGAAGAGAAGCTGCCGCCGGGTTTGCGCTGATGCAGGTGGCGACAGCAGGGCCCATATTTACAATCAATAGGTAGGGGAGGCATATACAAGGAGTAGAGGAAGAAAAGCTGCCGCCGGGAGTGCGCTGATGCAGGTGGCGACAGCAGGGCCCATACTCACAATCTACAGGTAGGAATGCATATACAGTGAGTAGAGGAAGAGAAGCTGCCGCCGGGCTTGCGCTGATGCAGGTGGCGACAGCAGGGCCCATATTCATAATCAATAGGCAGGGGAAGCATATACAAGGGGTAGAGGAAGAGAAGCTGACGCCGGGCTTGCGCTGATGCAGGTGGTGACAGCAGGGCCCATATTCACAATCAATAGGCAGGGGAAGCATATACAAGGGGTAGAGGAAGAGAAGCTGCCGCCGGGAGTGCGCTGATGCAGGTGGCGACAGCAGGGCCCATATTTACAATCAATAGGTAGGGGAGGCATATACAAGGGGTAGAGGTGAGAGAAGCTGCCGCCGGGAGTGCGCTGATGCAGGTGGCGACAGCAGGGCCCATATTTACAATCAATAGGTAGGGGAGGCATATACAAGGGGTAGAGGAAGAGTAGCTGCCGCCGGGAGAGCGCTGATGCCGGTGGCGACAGCAGGGCCCATATTTACTATCAATAGGTAGGGGAGGCACATACAAGGGGTAGAGGAAGAGAAGCTGCCGCCGGGAGTGCGCTGATGCAGGTGGCGACAGCAGGGCCCATATTTACAATCAATAGGTAGGGGAAGCATATACAAGGAGTAGAGGAAGAGAAGCTGCCGCCTGTAGTGCGCTGATGCAGGTGGCGACAGCAGGGCCCATACTCACAATCTACAGGTTGGAATGCATATACAGGGGGTAGAGGAAGAGAAGCTGCCGCCAGGTTTGCACTGATGCAGGTGGCGACAGCAGGGCCCATATTTACAATCAATAGGTAGGGGGGGCATATACAAGGAGTAGAGGAAGAGAAGCTGCCGCCGGGCTTGCGCTGATGCAGGTGGCGAAAGCAGGGCACATATTTACAATCAATAGGTAGGGGAGGCATATACAAGGGGTAGAGTAAGAGAAGCTGCCGCCGGGAGTGCGCTGGTGCAGGTGGCGACAGCAGGGCCCATACTCACAATCTACAGGTAGGAATGCATATACAGGGAGTAGAGGAAGAGAAGCTGCCGCCGGGCTTGCGCTGATGCAGGTGGCGACAGTAGTGCCCATATCCATAATCAATAGGCAGGGGAGGCATATACAAGGGGTAGAGGAAGAGAAGCTGCCGCCGGGTTTGCGCTGATGCAGGTGGCGACAGCAGGGCCCATATTTACAATCAATAGGTAGGGGAGGCATATACAAGGAGTAGAGGAAGAGAAGCTGCCGCCGGGAGTGCGCTGATGCAGGAGGCGACAGCAGGGCCCATACTCACAATCTACAGGTTGGAATGCATATACAAGGAGTAGAGGAAGAGAAGCTGCCGCCGGGCTTGCGCTAATGCAGGTGGCGACAGCAGGGCCCATATTTACAATCAATAGGTAGGGGAGGCATATACAAGGGGTAGAGGAAGAGAAGCTGCCGCCGGGAGTGCGCTGATGCAGGTGGCGACAGCAGGGCCCGCATTCACAATCAAGAGGTAGGGGAGGCATATACAAGGGGTAGAGGAAGAGAAGCTGCCGCCGGGAGTGCGCTGATGCAGGTGGCGACAGCAGGGCCCATACTCACAATCTACAGGTAGGAATGCATATACAGGGAGTAGAGGAAGAGAAGCTGCCGCCGGGCTTGCGCTGATGCAGGTGGCGACAGCAGGACCCATATCCATAATCAATAGGCAGGGGAGGCATATACAAGGGGTAGAGGAAGAGAAGCTGCCGCCGGGAGTGCGCTGATGCAGGTGGCGACAGCAGGGCCCATATTTACAATCAATAGGTAGGGGAGGCATATACAAGGGGTAGAGGAAGAGAAGCTGCCGCCGGGAGTGCGCTGATGCAGGTGGCGACCGCAGGGCCCATATTTACAATCAATAGGTAGGGGAGGCATATACAAGGAGTAGAGGAAGAGAAGCTGCCGCCGGGCTTGCGCTGATGCAGGTGGCGAAAGCAGGGCCCATACTCACAATCTACAGGTTGGAATGCATATACAGGGGGTAGAGGAAGAGAAGCTGCCGCCGGTTTTGCGCTGATGCAGGTGGCGACAGTAGGGCCCATATTTACAATCAATAGGTAGGGGAGGCATATACAAGGAGTAGAGGAAGAGAAGCTGCCGCCGGGTTTGCGCTGATGCAGGTGGCGACAGCAGGGCCCATATTTACAATCAATAGGTAGGGGAGGCATATACAAGGGGTAGAGTAAGAGAAGCTGCCGCCGGGAGTGCGCTGGTGCAGGTGGCGACAGCAGGGCCCATACTCACAATCTACAGGTAGGAATGCATATACAGGGAGTAGAGGAAGAGAAGCTGCCGCCGGGCTTGCGCTGATGCAGGTGGCGACAGCAGTGCCCATATCCATAATCAATAGGCAGGGGAGGCATATACAAGGGGTAGAGGAAGAGAAGCTGCCGCCGGGAGTGTGCTGATGCAGGTGGCGACAGCAGGGCCCATACTCACAATCTACAGGTAGGAATGCATATACAGGGAGTAGAAGAAGAGAAGCTGCCGCCGGGCTTGCGCTGATGCAGGTGGCGACAGCAGGGCCCATATTCATAATCAATAGGCAGGGGAAGCATATACAAGGGGTAGAGGAAGAGAAGCTGCCGCCGGGCTTGCGCTGATGCAGGTGGTGACAGCAGGGCCCATATTCACAATCAATAGGCAGGGGAAGCATATACAAGGGGTAGAGGAAGAGAAGCTGCCGCCGGGAGTGTGCTGATGCAGGTGGCGACAGCAGGGCCCATACTCACAATCTACAGGTAGGAATGCATATACAGTGAGTAGAGGAAGAGAAGCTGCCGCCGGGCTTGCGCTGATGCAGGTGGCGACAGCAGGGCCCATATTCATAATCAATAGGCAGGGGAAGCATATACAAGGGGTAGAGGAAGAGAAGCTGCCGCCGGGCTTGCGCTGATGCAGGTGGTAACAGCAGGGCCCATATTCACAATCAATAGGCAGGGGAAGCATATACAAGGGGTAGAGGAAGAGAAGCTGCCGCCGGGAGTGCGCTGATGCAGGTGGCGACAGCAGGGCCCATATTTACAATCAATAGGTAGGGGAGGCATATACAAGGGGTAGAGGAAGAGAAGCTGCCGCCGGGAGTGCGCTGATGCAGGTGGCGACAGCAGGGCCCATATTTACAATCAATAGGTAGGGGAGGCATATACAAGGGGTAGAGGAAGAGTAGCTGCCGCCGGGAGAGCGCTGATGCCGGTGGCGACAGCAGGGCCCATATTTACTATCAATAGGTAGGGGAGGCACATACAAGGGGTAGAGGAAGAGAAGCTGCCGCCGGGAGTGCGCTGATGCAGGTGGCGACAGCAGGGCCCATATTTACAATCAATAGGTAGGGGAAGCATATACAAGGAGTAGAGGAAGAGAAGCTGCCGCCTGTAGTGCGCTGATGCAGGTGGCGACAGCAGGGCCCATACTCACAATCTACAGGTTGGAATGCATATACAGGGGGTAGAGGAAGAGAAGCTGCCGCCAGGTTTGCACTGATGCAGGTGGCGACAGCAGGGCCCATATTTACAATCAATAGGTAGGGGGGGGCATATACAAGGAGTAGAGGAAGAGAAGCTGCCGCCGGGCTTGCGCTGATGCAGGTGGCGAAAGCAGGGCACATATTTACAATCAATAGGTAGGGGAGGCATATACAAGGGGTAGAGTAAGAGAAGCTGCCGCCGGGAGTGCGCTGGTGCAGGTGGCGACAGCAGGGCCCATACTCACAATCTACAGGTAGGAATGCATATACAGGGAGTAGAGGAAGAGAAGCTGCCGCCGGGCTTGCGCTGATGCAGGTGGCGACAGCAGTGCCCATATCCATAATCAATAGGCAGGGGAGGCATATACAAGGGGTAGAGGAAGAGAAGCTGCCGCCGGGTTTGCGCTGATGCAGGTGGCGACAGCAGGGCCCATATTTACAATCAATAGGTAGGGGAGGCATATACAAGGAGTAGAGGAAGAGAAGCTGCCGCCGGGAGTGCGCTGATGCAGGAGGCGACAGCAGGGCCCATACTCACAATCTACAGGTTGGAATGCATATACAAGGAGTAGAGGAAGAGAAGCTGCCGCCGGGCTTGCGCTAATGCAGGTGGCGACAGCAGGGCCCATATTTACAATCAATAGGTAGGGGAGGCATATACAAGGGGTAGAGGAAGAGAAGCTGCCGCCGGGAGTGCGCTGATGCAGGTGGCGACAGCAGGGCCCGCATTCACAATCAAGAGGTAGGGGAGGCATATACAAGGGGTAGAGGAAGAGAAGCTGCCGCCGGGAGTGCGCTGATGCAGGTGGCGACAGCAGGGCCCATACTCACAATCTACAGGTAGGAATGCATATACAGGCAGTAGAGGAAGAGAAGCTGCCGCCGGGCTTGCGCTGATGCAGGTGGCGACAGCAGGACCCATATCCATAATCAATAGGCAGGGGAGGCATATACAAGGGGTAGAGGAAGAGAAGCTGCCGCCGGGAGTGCGCTGATGCAGGTGGCGACAGCAGGGCCCATATTTACAATCAATAGGTAGGGGAGGCATATACAAGGGGTAGAGGAAGAGAAGCTGCCGCCGAGAGTGCGCTGATGCAGGTGGCGACCGCAGGGCCCATATTTACAATCAATAGGTAGGGGAGGCATATACAAGGAGTAGAGGAAGAGAAGCTGCCGCCGGGCTTGCGCTGATGCAGGTGGCGAAAGCAGGGCCCATACTCACAATCTACAGGTTGGAATGCATATACAGGGGGTAGAGGAAGAGAAGCTGCCGCCGGTTTTGCGCTGATGCAGGTGGCGACAGCAGGGCCCATATTTACAATCAATAGGTAGGGGAGGCATATACAAGGAGTAGAGGAAGAGAAGCTGCCGCCGGGTTTGCGCTGATGCAGGTGGCGACAGCAGGGCCCATATTTACAATCAATAGGTAGGGGAGGCATATACAAGGGGTAGAGTAAGAGAAGCTGCCGCCGGGAGTGCGCTGGTGCAGGTGGCGACAGCAGGGCCCATACTCACAATCTACAGGTAGGAATGCATATACAGGGAGTAGAGGAAGAGAAGCTGCCGCCGGGCTTGCGCTGATGCAGGTGGCGACAGCAGTGCCCATATCCATAATCAATAGGCAGGGGAGGCATATACAAGGGGTAGAGGAAGAGAAGCTGCCGCCGGGAGTGTGCTGATGCAGGTGGCGACAGCAGGGCCCATACTCACAATCTACAGGTAGGAATGCATATACAGGGAGTAGAAGAAGAGAAGCTGCCGCCGGGCTTGCGCTGATGCAGGTGGCGACAGCAGGGCCCATATCCATAATCAATAGGCAGGGGAGGCATATACAAGGGGAAGAGGAAGAGAAGCTGCCGCCGGGCGTGCGCCGATGCAGGTGGTGACAGCAGGGCCCATATTCACAATCAATAGGCAGGGGAAGCATATACAAGGAGTAGAGGAAGAGAAGCTGCCGCCGGGAGTGCGCTGATGCAGGTGGCGACAGCAGGGCCCATATTTACAATCAATAGGTAGGGGAGGCATATACAAGGGGTAGAGGAAGAGAAGCTGCCGCCGGGAGTGCGCTGATGCAGGTGGCGACAGCAGGGCCCATACTCACAATCTACAGGTTGGAATGCATATACAGGGGGTAGAGGAAGAGAAGCTGCCGCCGGGTTTGCGCTGATGCAGGTGGCGACAGCAGGGCCCATATTTACAATCAATAGGTAGGGGAGGCATATACAAGGGGTAGAGGAAGAGAAGCTGCCGCCGGGAGTGCGCTGATGCAGGTGGCGACAGCAGGGCCCATATTTACAATCAATAGGTAGGGGAGGCATATACAAGGGGTAGAGGAAGAGAAGCTGCCGCCGGGAGTGCGCTGATGCAGGTGGCGACAGCAGGACCCATACTCACAATCCACAGGTTGGAATGTATATACAGGGGGTAGAGGAAGAGAAGCTGCCGCCGGGAATGCGCTGATGCAGGTGGGGACAGCAGGGCCCATATTTACATTTAATAGGTAGGGGAGGCATATACAAGGAGTAGAGGAAGAGAAGCTACCGCCGGGCTTGCGCTGATGCAGGTGGCGACAGCAGGGCCCATATTTACAATCAATAGGTAGGGGAGGCATATACAAGGGGTAGAGGAAGAGTAGCTGCCGCCGGGAGAGCGCTGATGCCGGTGGCGACAGCAGGGCCCATATTTACAATCAATAGGTAGGGGAGGCATATACAAGGGGTAGAGGAAGAGAAGCTGCCGCCGGGAGTGCTCTGATGCAGGTGGCGACAGCAGGGCCCATACTCACAATCTACAGGTTGGAATGCATATACAGGGGGTAGAGGAATAGAAGCTGCCGCCGGGTTTGCGCTGATGCAGGTGGCGACAGCAGGGCCCATATTTACAATCAATAGGTAGGGGAGGCATATACAAGGGGTAGAGTAAGAGAAGCTGCCGCCGGGAGTGCGCTGGTGCAGGTGGCGACAGCAGGGCCCATACTCACAATCTACAGGTAGGAATGCATATACAGGGAGTAGAGGAAGAGAAGCTGCCGCCGGGCTTGCGCTGATGCAGGTGGCGACAGCAGTGCCCATATCCATAATCAATAGGCAGGGGAGGCATATACAAGGGGTAGAGGAAGAGAAGCTGCCGCCGGGTTTGCGCTGATGCAGGTGGCGACAGCAGGGCCCATATTTACAATCAATAGGTAGGGGAGGCATATACAAGGAGTAGAGGAAGAGAAGCTGCCGCCGGGAGTGCGCTGATGCAGGAGGCGACAGCAGGGCCCATACTCACAATCTACAGGTAGGAATGCATATACAGGGAGTAGAGGAAGAGAAGCTGCCGCCGGGCTTGCGCTGATGCAGGTGGCGACAGCAGTGCCCATATCCATAATCAATAGGCAGGGAAGGCATATACAAGGGGTAGAGGAAGAGAAGCTGCCGCCGGGAGTGTGCTGATGCAGGTGGCGACAGCAGGGCCCATACTCACAATCTACAGGTAGGAATGCATATACAGGGAGTAGAGGAAGAGAAGCTGCCGCCGGGCTTGCGCTGATGCAGGTGGCGACAGCAGGGCCCATATCCATAATCAATAGGCAGGGGAGGCATATACAAGGGGAAGAGGAAGAGAAGCTGCCGCCGGGCGTGCGCTGATGCAGGTGGTGACAGCAGGGCCCATATTCACAATCAATAGGCAGGGGAAGCATATACAAGGAGTAGAGGAAGAGAAGCTGCCGCCGGGAGTGCGCTGATGCAGGTGGCGACAGCAGGGCCCATATTTACAATCAATAGGTAGGGGAGGCATATACAAGGGGTAGAGGAAGAGAAGCTACCGCCGGGAGTGCGCTGATGCAGGTGGCGACAGCAGGGCCCATACTCACAATCTACAGGTTGGAATGCATATACAGGGGGTAGAGGAAGAGAAGCTGCCGCCGGGTTTGCGCTGATGCAGGTGGCGACAGCAGGGCCCATATTTACAATCAATAGGTAGGGGAGGCATATACAAGGGGTAGAGGAAGAGAAGCTGCCGCCGGGAGTGCGCTGATGCAGGTGGCGACAGCAGGGCCCATATTTACAATCAATAGGTAGGGGAGGCATATACAAGGGGTAGAGGAAGAGAAGCTGCCGCCGGGAGTGCGCTGATGCAGGTGGCGACAGCAGGACCCATACTCACAATCCACAGGTTGGAATGTATATACAGGGGGTAGAGGAAGAGAAGCTGCCGCCGGGTTTGCGCTGATGCAGGTGGGGACAGCAGGGCCCATATTTATAATCAATAGGTAGGGGAGGCATATACAAGGAGTAGAGGAAGAGAAGCTGCCGCCGGGTTTGCGCTGATGCAGGTGGCGACAGCAGGGCCCATATTTACAATCAATAGGTAGGGGAGGCATATACAAGGGGTAGAGGAAGAGAAGCTGCCGCCGGGAGTGCGCTGATGCAGGTGGCGACAGCAGGGCCCATATTTACAATCAATAGGTAGGGGAGGCATATACAAGGGGTAGAGGAAGAGAAGCTGCCGCCGGGAGTGCGCTGATGCAGGTGGCGACAGCAGGGCCCATACTCACAATCCACAGGTTGGAATGTATATACAGGGGGTAGAGGAAGAGAAGCTGCCGCCGGGTTTGCGCTGATGCAGGTGGCGACAGCAGGGCCCATATCCATAATCAATAGGCAGGGGAGGCATATACAGGGAGTAGAGGAAGAGAAGCTGCCGCCGGGCTTGCGCTGATGCAGGTGGCGACAGCAGGGCCCATATCCGTAATCAATAGGCAGGGGAGGCATATACAAGGGGTAGAGGAAGAGAAGCTGCCGCCGGGCTTGCGCTGATGCAGGTGGTGACAGCAGGGCCCATATTCACAATCAATAGGCAGGGGAAGCATATACAAGGGGTAGAGGAAGAGAAGCTGCCGCCGGGAGTGCGCTGATGCAGGTGGCGACAGCAGGGCCCATATTTACAATCAATAGGTAGGGGAGGCATATACAAGGAGTAGAGGAAGAGAAGCTGCCGCCGGGAGTGCTCTGATGCAGGTGGCGACAGCAGGGCCCATACTCACAATCTACAGGTTGGAATGCATATACAGGGGGTAGAGGAATAGAAGCTGCCGCCGGGTTTGCGCTGATGCAGGTGGCGACAGCAGGGCCCATATTTACAATCAATAGGTAGGGGAGGAATATACAAGGGGTAGAGGAAGAGAAGCTGCCGCCGGGAGTGCGCTGATGCAGGTGGCGACAGCAGGGCCCATATTTACAATCAATAGGTAGGGGAGGCATATACAAGGAGTAGAGGAAGAGAAGCTGCCGCCGGTAGTGCGCTGATGCAGGTGGCGACAGCAGGGCCCATACTCACAATCTACAGGTTGGAAGGCATATACAGGGGGTAGAGGAAGAGAAGCTGCCGCCGGGTGTGCGCTGATGCAGGTGGCGACAGCAGGGCCCATATTTACAATCAATAGGTAGAGGAGGCATATACAAGGGGTAGAGGAAGAGAAGCTGCCGCCGGGAGAGCGCTGATGCAGGTGGCGACAGCAGGGCCCATATTTACAATCAATAGGTAGGGGAGGCATATACAAGGGGTAGAGTAAGAGAAGCTGCCGCCGGGAGTGCGATGGTGCAGGTGGCGACAGCAGGGCCCATACTCACAATCTACAGGTAGGAATGCATATACAGGGAGTAGAGGAAGAGAAGCTGCCGCCGGGCTTGCGCTGATGCAGGTGGCGACAGCAGTGCCCATATCCATAATCAATAGGCAGGGGAGGCATATACAAGTGGTAGAGGAAGAGAAGCTGCCGCCGGGTTTGTGCTGATGCAGGTGGCGACAGCAGGGCCCATATTTACAATCAATAGGTAGGGGAGGCATATACAAGGAGTAGAGGAAGAGAAGCTGCCGCCGGGAGTGCGCTGATGCAGGAGGCGACAGCAGGGCCCATACTCACAATCTACAGGTTGGAATGCATATACAGGGGGTAGAGGAAGAGAAGCTGACGCCGGGTTTGCGCTGATGCAAGTGGCGACAGCAGGGCCCATATTTACAATCAATAGGTAGGGGAGGCATATACAAGGAGTAGAGGAAGAGAAGCTGCCGCCGGGCTTGCGCTAATGCAGGTGGCGACAGCAGGGCCCATATTTACAATCAATAGGTAGGGGATGCATATACAAGGGGTAGAGGAAGAGAAGCTGCCGCCGGGAGTGCGCTGATGCAGGTGGCGACAGCAGGGCCCACATTCACAATCAAGAGGTAGGGGAGGCATATACAAGGGGTAGAGGAAGAGAAGCTGCCGCCGGGAGTGCGCTGATGCAGGTGGCGACAGCAGGGCCCATACTCACAATCTACAGGCAGGAATGCATATACAGGGAGTAGAGGAAGAGAAGCTGCCGCCGAGCTTGCGCTGATGCAGGTGGCGACAGCAGGACCCATATCCATAATCAATAGGCAGGGGAGGCATATACAAGGGGTAGAGGAAGAGAAGCTGCCGCCGGGAGTGCGCTGATGCAGGTGGCGACAGCAGGGCCCATATTTACAATCAATAGGTAGGGGAGGCATATACAAGGGGTAGAGGAAGAGAAGCTGCCGCCGGGAGTGCGCTGATGCAGGTGGCGACAGCAGGGCCCATACTCACAATCTACAGGTTGGAATGCATATACAGGGGGTAGAGGAAGAGAAGCTGCCGCCGGGTTTGCGCTGATGCAGGTGGCGACGGCAGGGCCCATATTTACAATCAATAGGTAGGGGAGGCATATACAAGGGGTAGAGGAAGAGAAGCTGCCGCCGGGAGTGCGCTGATGCAGGTGGCGACAGCAGGGCCCATATTTACAATCAATAGGTAGGGGAGGCATATACAAGGAGTAGAGGAAGAAAAGCTGCCGCCGGGAGTGCGCTGATGCAGGTGGCGACAGCAGGGCCCATACTCACAATCTACAGGTAGGAATGCATATACAGGGAGTAGAGGAAGAGAAGCTGCCGCCGGGCTTGCGCTGATGCAGGTGGCGACAGCAGGGCCCATATTCATAATCAATAGGCAGGGGAAGCATATACAAGGGGTAGAGGAAGAGAAGCTGCCGCCTGGCTTGCGCTGATGCAGGTGGTGACAGCAGGGCCCATATTCACAATCAATAGGCAGGGGAAGCATATACAAGGGGTAGAGGAAGAGAAGCTGCCGCCGGGAGTGCGCTGATGCAGGTGGCGACAGCAGGGCCCATATTTACAATCAATAAGTAGGGGAGGCATATACAAGGGGTAGAGGAAGAGAAGCTGCCGCCGGGAGTGCGCTGATGCAGGTGGCGACAGCAGGGCCCATACTCACAATCTCCAGGTTGGAATGCATATACAGGGGGTAGAGGAAGAGAAGCTGCCGCCGGGTTTGCGCTGATGCAGGTGGCGACAGCAGGGCCCATATTTACAATCAATAGGTAGGGGAGGCATATACAAGAGGTAGAGGAAGAGAAGCTGCCGCCGAGAGTGCGCTGATGCAGGTGGCGACAGCAGGGCCCATATTTACAATCAATAGGTAGGGGAGGCATATAAAAGGGGTAGAGGAAGAGAAGCTGCCGCCGGGAGTGCGCTGATGCAGGTGGCGACAGCAGGGCCCATACTCACAATCTACAGGTTGGAATGCATATACAGGGGGTAGAGGAATAGAAGCTGCCGCCGGGTTTGCGCTGATGCAGGTGGCGACAGCAGGGCCCATATTTACAATCAATAGGTAGGGGAGGCATATACAAGGGGTAGAGGAAGAGAAGCTGCCGCCGGGAGTGCGCTGATGCAGGTGGCGACAGCAGGGCCCATATTTACAATCAATAGGTAGGGGAGGCATATACAAGGGGTAGAGGAAGAGAAGCTGCCGCCGGGAGTGCGCTGATGCAGGTGGCGACAGCAGGGCCCATACTCACAATCCACAGGTTGAAATGTATATACAGGGGGTAGAGGAAGAGAAGCTGCCGCCGGGTTTGCGCTGATGCAGGTGGCGACAGCAGGGCCCATATCCATAATCAATAGGCAGGGGAGGCATATACAGTGAGTAGAGGAAGAGAAGCTGCCGCCGGGCTTGCGCTGATGCAGGTGGCGACAGCAGGGCCCATATCCGTAATCAATAGGCAGGGGAGGCATATACAAGGGGTAGAGGAAGAGAAGCTGCCGCCGGGCTTGCGCTGATGCAGGTGGTGACAGCAGGGCCCATATTCACAATCAATAGGCAGGGGAAGCATATACAAGGGGTAGAGGAAGAGAAGCTGCCGCCGGGCTTGCGCTGATGCAGGTGGTGACAGCAGGGCCCATATTCACAATCAATAGGCAGGGGAAGCATATACAAGGGGTAGAGGAAGAGAAGCTGCCGCCGGGAGTGCGCTGATGCAGGTGGCGACAGCAGGGCCCATACTCACAATCTACAGGTTGGAATGCATATACAGGGGGTAGAGGAATAGAAGCTGCCGCCGGGTTTGCGCTGATGCAGGTGGCGACAGCAGGGCCCATATCCATAATCAATAGGCAGGGGAGGCATATACAGTGAGTAGAGGAAGAGAAGCTGCCGCTGGGCTTGCGCTGATGCAGGTGGCGACAGCAGGGCCCATATCCGTAATCAATAGGCAGGGGAGGCATATACAAGGGGTAGAGGAAGAGAAGCTGCCGCCGGGCTTGCGCTGATGCAGGTGGTGACAGCAGGGCCCATATTCACAATCAATAGGCAGGGGAAGCATATACAAGGGGTAGAGGAAGAGAAGCTGCCGCCGGGAGTGCGCTGATGCAGGTGGCGACAGCAGGGCCCATATTTACAATCAATAGGTAGGGGAGGCATATACAAGGAGTAGAGGAAGAGAAGCTGCCGCCGGTAGTGCGCTGATGCAGGTGGCGACAGCAGGGCCCATACTCACAATCTACAGGTTGGAATGCATATACAGGGGGTAGAGGAATAGAAGCTGCCGCCGGGTTTGCGCTGATGCAGGTGGCGACAGCAGGGCCCATATTTACAATCAATAGGTAGGGGAGGCATATACAAGGGGTAGAGGAAGAGAAGCTGCCGCCGGGAGTGGTTTACAATCAATAGGTAGGGGAGGCATATACAAGGAGTAGAGGAAGAGAAGCTGCCGCCGGTAGTGCGCTGATGCAGGTGGCGACAGCAGGGCCCATACTCACAATCTACAGGTTGGAATGCATATACAGGGGGTAGAGGAAGAGACGCTGCCGCCGGGTGTGCGCTGATGCAGGTGGCGACAGCAGGGCCCATATTTACAATCAATAGGTAGAGGAGGCATATACAAGGGGTAGAGGAAGAGAAGCTGCCGCCGGGAGTGCGCTGATGCAGGTGGCGACAGCAGGGCCCATATTTACAATCAATAGGTAGGGGAGGCATATACAAGGAGTAGAGGAAGAGAAGCTGCCGCCGGTAGTGCGCTGATGCAGGTGGCGACAGCAGGGCCCATACTCACAATCTACAGGTTGGAATGCATATACAGGGGGTAGAGGAAGAGAAGCTGCCGCCGGGTTTGCGCTGATGCAGGTGGCGACAGCAGGGCCCATATTTACAATCAATAGGTAGGGGGGGCATATACAAGGAGTAGAGGAAGAGAAGCTGCCGCCGGGCTTGCGCTGATGCAGGTGGCGAAAGCAGGGCACCTATTTACAATCAATAGGTAGGGGAGGCATATACAAGGGGTAGAGTAAGAGAAGCTGCCGCCGGGAGTGCGCTGGTGCAGGTGGCGACAGCAGGGCCCATACTCACAATCTACAGGTAGGAATGCATATACAGGGAGTAGAGGAAGAGAAGCTGCCGCCGGGCTTGCGCTGATGCAGGTGGCGACAGCAGTGCCCATATCCATAATCAATAGGCAGGGGAGGCATTTACAAGGGGTAGAGGAAGAGAAGCTGCCGCCGGGTTTGCGCTGATGCAGGTGGCGACAGCAGGGCCCATATTTACAATCAATAGGTAGGGGAGGCATACACAAGGAGTAGAGGAAGAGAAGCTGCCGCCGGGAGTGCGCTGATGCAGGAGGCGACAGCAGGGCCCATACTCACAATCTACAGGTTGGAATGCATATACAGGGGGTAGAGGAAGAGAAGCTGACGCCGGGTTTGCGCTGATGCAGGTGGCGACGGCAGGGCCCATATTTACAATCAATAGGTAGGGGAGGCATATACAAGGGGTAGAGGAAGAGAAGCTGCCGCCGGGAGTGCGCTGATGCAGGTGGCGACAGCAGGGCCCATATTTACAATCAATAGGTAGGGGAGGCATATACAAGGAGTAGAGGAAGAAAAGCTGCCGCCGGGAGTGCGCTGATGCAGGTGGCGACAGCAGGGCCCATACTCACAATCTACAGGTAGGAATGCATATACAGTGAGTAGAGGAAGAGAAGCTGCCGCCGGGCTTGCGCTGATGCAGGTGGCGACAGCAGGGCCCATATTCATAATCAATAGGCAGGGGAAGCATATACAAGGGGTAGAGGAAGAGAAGCTGACGCCGGGCTTGCGCTGATGCAGGTGGTGACAGCAGGGCCCATATTCACAATCAATAGGCAGGGGAAGCATATACAAGGGGTAGAGGAAGAGAAGCTGCCGCCGGGAGTGCGCTGATGCAGGTGGCGACAGCAGGGCCCATATTTACAATCAATAGGTAGGGGAGGCATATACAAGGGGTAGAGGTGAGAGAAGCTGCCGCCGGGAGTGCGCTGATGCAGGTGGCGACAGCAGGGCCCATATTTACAATCAATAGGTAGGGGAGGCATATACAAGGGGTAGAGGAAGAGTAGCTGCCGCCGGGAGAGCGCTGATGCCGGTGGCGACAGCAGGGCCCATATTTACTATCAATAGGTAGGGGAGGCACATACAAGGGGTAGAGGAAGAGAAGCTGCCGCCGGGAGTGCGCTGATGCAGGTGGCGACAGCAGGGCCCATATTTACAATCAATAGGTAGGGGAAGCATATACAAGGAGTAGAGGAAGAGAAGCTGCCGCCTGTAGTGCGCTGATGCAGGTGGCGACAGCAGGGCCCATACTCACAATCTACAGGTTGGAATGCATATACAGGGGGTAGAGGAAGAGAAGCTGCCGCCAGGTTTGCACTGATGCAGGTGGCGACAGCAGGGCCCATATTTACAATCAATAGGTAGGGGGGGCATATACAAGGAGTAGAGGAAGAGAAGCTGCCGCCGGGCTTGCGCTGATGCAGGTGGCGAAAGCAGGGCACATATTTACAATCAATAGGTAGGGGAGGCATATACAAGGGGTAGAGTAAGAGAAGCTGCCGCCGGGAGTGCGCTGGTGCAGGTGGCGACAGCAGGGCCCATACTCACAATCTACAGGTAGGAATGCATATACAGGGAGTAGAGGAAGAGAAGCTGCCGCCGGGCTTGCGCTGATGCAGGTGGCGACAGTAGTGCCCATATCCATAATCAATAGGCAGGGGAGGCATATACAAGGGGTAGAGGAAGAGAAGCTGCCGCCGGGTTTGCGCTGATGCAGGTGGCGACAGCAGGGCCCATATTTACAATCAATAGGTAGGGGAGGCATATACAAGGAGTAGAGGAAGAAAAGCTGCCGCCGGGAGTGCGCTGATGTAGGTGGCGACAGCAGGGCCCATACTCACAATCTACAGGTAGGAATGCATATACAGTGAGTAGAGGAAGAGAAGCTGCCGCCGGGCTTGCGCTGATGCAGGTGGCGACAGCAGGGCCCATATTCATAATCAATAGGCAGGGGAAGCATATACAAGGGGTAGAGGAAGAGAAGCTGACGCCGGGCTTGCGCTGATGCAGGTGGTGACAGCAGGGCCCATATTCACAATCAATAGGCAGGGGAAGCATATACAAGGGGTAGAGGAAGAGAAGCTGCCGCCGGGAGTGCGCTGATGCAGGTGGCGACAGCAGGGCCCATATTTACAATCAATAGGTAGGGGAGGCATATACAAGGGGTAGAGGTGAGAGAAGCTGCCGCCGGGAGTGCGCTGATGCAGGTGGCGACAGCAGGGCCCATATTTACAATCAATAGGTAGGGGAGGCATATACAAGGGGTAGAGGAAGAGTAGCTGCCGCCGGGAGAGCGCTGATGCCGGTGGCGACAGCAGGGCCCATATTTACTATCAATAGGTAGGGGAGGCACATACAAGGGGTAGAGGAAGAGAAGCTGCCGCCGGGAGTGCGCTGATGCAGGTGGCGACAGCAGGGCCCATATTTACAATCAATAGGTAGGGGAAGCATATACAAGGAGTAGAGGAAGAGAAGCTGCCGCCTGTAGTGCGCTGATGCAGGTGGCGACAGCAGGGCCCATACTCACAATCTACAGGTTGGAATGCATATACAGGGGGTAGAGGAAGAGAAGCTGCCGCCAGGTTTGCACTGATGCAGGTGGCGACAGCAGGGCCCATATTTACAATCAATAGGTAGGGGGGGCATATACAAGGAGTAGAGGAAGAGAAGCTGCCGCCGGGCTTGCGCTGATGCAGGTGGCGAAAGCAGGGCACATATTTACAATCAATAGGTAGGGGAGGCATATACAAGGGGTAGAGTAAGAGAAGCTGCCGCCGGGAGTGCGCTGGTGCAGGTGGCGACAGCAGGGCCCATACTCACAATCTACAGGTAGGAATGCATATACAGGGAGTAGAGGAAGAGAAGCTGCCGCCGGGCTTGCGCTGATGCAGGTGGCGACAGTAGTGCCCATATCCATAATCAATAGGCAGGGGAGGCATATACAAGGGGTAGAGGAAGAGAAGCTGCCGCCGGGTTTGCGCTGATGCAGGTGGCGACAGCAGGGCCCATATTTACAATCAATAGGTAGGGGAGGCATATACAAGGAGTAGAGGAAGAGAAGCTGCCGCCGGGAGTGCGCTGATGCAGGAGGCGACAGCAGGGCCCATACTCACAATCTACAGGTTGGAATGCATATACAAGGAGTAGAGGAAGAGAAGCTGCCGCCGGGCTTGCGCTAATGCAGGTGGCGACAGCAGGGCCCATATTTACAATCAATAGGTAGGGGAGGCATATACAAGGGGTAGAGGAAGAGAAGCTGCCGCCGGGAGTGCGCTGATGCAGGTGGCGACAGCAGGGCCCGCATTCACAATCAAGAGGTAGGGGAGGCATATACAAGGGGTAGAGGAAGAGAAGCTGCCGCCGGGAGTGCGCTGATGCAGGTGGCGACAGCAGGGCCCATACTCACAATCTACAGGTAGGAATGCATATACAGGGAGTAGAGGAAGAGAAGCTGCCGCCGGGCTTGCGCTGATGCAGGTGGCGACAGCAGGACCCATATCCATAATCAATAGGCAGGGGAGGCATATACAAGGGGTAGAGGAAGAGAAGCTGCCGCCGGGAGTGCGCTGATGCAGGTGGCGACAGCAGGGCCCATATTTACAATCAATAGGTAGGGGAGGCATATACAAGGGGTAGAGGAAGAGAAGCTGCCGCCGGGAGTGCGCTGATGCAGGTGGCGACCGCAGGGCCCATATTTACAATCAATAGGTAGGGGAGGCATATACAAGGAGTAGAGGAAGAGAAGCTGCCGCCGGGCTTGCGCTGATGCAGGTGGCGAAAGCAGGGCCCATACTCACAATCTACAGGTTGGAATGCATATACAGGGGGTAGAGGAAGAGAAGCTGCCGCCGGTTTTGCGCTGATGCAGGTGGCGACAGTAGGGCCCATATTTACAATCAATAGGTAGGGGAGGCATATACAAGGAGTAGAGGAAGAGAAGCTGCCGCCGGGTTTGCGCTGATGCAGGTGGCGACAGCAGGGCCCATATTTACAATCAATAGGTAGGGGAGGCATATACAAGGGGTAGAGTAAGAGAAGCTGCCGCCGGGAGTGCGCTGGTGCAGGTGGCGACAGCAGGGCCCATACTCACAATCTACAGGTAGGAATGCATATACAGGGAGTAGAGGAAGAGAAGCTGCCGCCGGGCTTGCGCTGATGCAGGTGGCGACAGCAGTGCCCATATCCATAATCAATAGGCAGGGGAGGCATATACAAGGGGTAGAGGAAGAGAAGCTGCCGCCGGGAGTGTGCTGATGCAGGTGGCGACAGCAGGGCCCATACTCACAATCTACAGGTAGGAATGCATATACAGGGAGTAGAAGAAGAGAAGCTGCCGCCGGGCTTGCGCTGATGCAGGTGGCGACAGCAGGGCCCATATTCATAATCAATAGGCAGGGGAAGCATATACAAGGGGTAGAGGAAGAGAAGCTGCCGCCGGGCTTGCGCTGATGCAGGTGGTGACAGCAGGGCCCATATTCACAATCAATAGGCAGGGGAAGCATATACAAGGGGTAGAGGAAGAGAAGCTGCCGCCGGGAGTGTGCTGATGCAGGTGGCGACAGCAGGGCCCATACTCACAATCTACAGGTAGGAATGCATATACAGTGAGTAGAGGAAGAGAAGCTGCCGCCGGGCTTGCGCTGATGCAGGTGGCGACAGCAGGGCCCATATTCATAATCAATAGGCAGGGGAAGCATATACAAGGGGTAGAGGAAGAGAAGCTGCCGCCGGGCTTGCGCTGATGCAGGTGGTAACAGCAGGGCCCATATTCACAATCAATAGGCAGGGGAAGCATATACAAGGGGTAGAGGAAGAGAAGCTGCCGCCGGGAGTGCGCTGATGCAGGTGGCGACAGCAGGGCCCATATTTACAATCAATAGGTAGGGGAGGCATATACAAGGGGTAGAGGAAGAGAAGCTGCCGCCGGGAGTGCGCTGATGCAGGTGGCGACAGCAGGGCCCATATTTACAATCAATAGGTAGGGGAGGCATATACAAGGGGTAGAGGAAGAGTAGCTGCCGCCGGGAGAGCGCTGATGCCGGTGGCGACAGCAGGGCCCATATTTACTATCAATAGGTAGGGGAGGCACATACAAGGGGTAGAGGAAGAGAAGCTGCCGCCGGGAGTGCGCTGATGCAGGTGGCGACAGCAGGGCCCATATTTACAATCAATAGGTAGGGGAAGCATATACAAGGAGTAGAGGAAGAGAAGCTGCCGCCTGTAGTGCGCTGATGCAGGTGGCGACAGCAGGGCCCATACTCACAATCTACAGGTTGGAATGCATATACAGGGGGTAGAGGAAGAGAAGCTGCCGCCAGGTTTGCACTGATGCAGGTGGCGACAGCAGGGCCCATATTTACAATCAATAGGTAGGGGGGGGCATATACAAGGAGTAGAGGAAGAGAAGCTGCCGCCGGGCTTGCGCTGATGCAGGTGGCGAAAGCAGGGCACATATTTACAATCAATAGGTAGGGGAGGCATATACAAGGGGTAGAGTAAGAGAAGCTGCCGCCGGGAGTGCGCTGGTGCAGGTGGCGACAGCAGGGCCCATACTCACAATCTACAGGTAGGAATGCATATACAGGGAGTAGAGGAAGAGAAGCTGCCGCCGGGCTTGCGCTGATGCAGGTGGCGACAGCAGTGCCCATATCCATAATCAATAGGCAGGGGAGGCATATACAAGGGGTAGAGGAAGAGAAGCTGCCGCCGGGTTTGCGCTGATGCAGGTGGCGACAGCAGGGCCCATATTTACAATCAATAGGTAGGGGAGGCATATACAAGGAGTAGAGGAAGAGAAGCTGCCGCCGGGAGTGCGCTGATGCAGGAGGCGACAGCAGGGCCCATACTCACAATCTACAGGTTGGAATGCATATACAAGGAGTAGAGGAAGAGAAGCTGCCGCCGGGCTTGCGCTAATGCAGGTGGCGACAGCAGGGCCCATATTTACAATCAATAGGTAGGGGAGGCATATACAAGGGGTAGAGGAAGAGAAGCTGCCGCCGGGAGTGCGCTGATGCAGGTGGCGACAGCAGGGCCCGCATTCACAATCAAGAGGTAGGGGAGGCATATACAAGGGGTAGAGGAAGAGAAGCTGCCGCCGGGAGTGCGCTGATGCAGGTGGCGACAGCAGGGCCCATACTCACAATCTACAGGTAGGAATGCATATACAGGCAGTAGAGGAAGAGAAGCTGCCGCCGGGCTTGCGCTGATGCAGGTGGCGACAGCAGGACCCATATCCATAATCAATAGGCAGGGGAGGCATATACAAGGGGTAGAGGAAGAGAAGCTGCCGCCGGGAGTGCGCTGATGCAGGTGGCGACAGCAGGGCCCATATTTACAATCAATAGGTAGGGGAGGCATATACAAGGGGTAGAGGAAGAGAAGCTGCCGCCGAGAGTGCGCTGATGCAGGTGGCGACCGCAGGGCCCATATTTACAATCAATAGGTAGGGGAGGCATATACAAGGAGTAGAGGAAGAGAAGCTGCCGCCGGGCTTGCGCTGATGCAGGTGGCGAAAGCAGGGCCCATACTCACAATCTACAGGTTGGAATGCATATACAGGGGGTAGAGGAAGAGAAGCTGCCGCCGGTTTTGCGCTGATGCAGGTGGCGACAGCAGGGCCCATATTTACAATCAATAGGTAGGGGAGGCATATACAAGGAGTAGAGGAAGAGAAGCTGCCGCCGGGTTTGAGCTGATGCAGGTGGCGACAGCAGGGCCCATATTTACAATCAATAGGTAGGGGAGGCATATACAAGGGGTAGAGTAAGAGAAGCTGCCGCCGGGAGTGCGCTGGTGCAGGTGGCGACAGCAGGGCCCATACTCACAATCTACAGGTAGGAATGCATATACAGGGAGTAGAGGAAGAGAAGCTGCCGCCGGGCTTGCGCTGATGCAGGTGGCGACAGCAGTGCCCATATCCATAATCAATAGGCAGGGGAGGCATATACAAGGGGTAGAGGAAGAGAAGCTGCCGCCGGGAGTGTGCTGATGCAGGTGGCGACAGCAGGGCCCATACTCACAATCTACAGGTAGGAATGCATATACAGGGAGAAGAAGAAGAGAAGCTGCCGCCGGGCTTGCGCTGATGCAGGTGGCGACAGCAGGGCCCATATCCATAATCAATAGGCAGGGGAGGCATATACAAGGGGAAGAGGAAGAGAAGCTGCCGCCGGGCGTGCGCCGATGCAGGTGGTGACAGCAGGGCCCATATTCACAATCAATAGGCAGGGGAAGCATATACAAGGAGTAGAGGAAGAGAAGCTGCCGCCGGGAGTGCGCTGATGCAGGTGGCGACAGCAGGGCCCATATTTACAATCAATAGGTAGGGGAGGCATATACAAGGGGTAGAGGAAGAGAAGCTGCCGCCGGGAGTGCGCTGATGCAGGTGGCGACAGCAGGGCCCATACTCACAATCTACAGGTTGGAATGCATATACAGGGGGTAGAGGAAGAGAAGCTGCCGCCGGGTTTGCGCTGATGCAGGTGGCGACAGCAGGGCCCATATTTACAATCAATAGGTAGGGGAGGCATATACAAGGGGTAGAGGAAGAGAAGCTGCCGCCGGGAGTGCGCTGATGCAGGTGGCGACAGCAGGGCCCATATTTACAATCAATAGGTAGGGGAGGCATATACAAGGGGTAGAGGAAGAGAAGCTGCCGCCGGGAGTGCGCTGATGCAGGTGGCGACAGCAGGACCCATACTCACAATCCACAGGTTGGAATGTATATACAGGGGGTAGAGGAAGAGAAGCTGCCGCCGGGAATGCGCTGATGCAGGTGGGGACAGCAGGGCCCATATTTACATTTAATAGGTAGGGGAGGCATATACAAGGAGTAGAGGAAGAGAAGCTACCGCCGGGCTTGCGCTGATGCAGGTGGCGACAGCAGGGCCCATATTTACAATCAATAGGTAGGGGAGGCATATACAAGGGGTAGAGGAAGAGTAGCTGCCGCCGGGAGAGCGCTGATGCCGGTGGCGACAGCAGGGCCCATATTTACAATCAATAGGTAGGGGAGGCATATACAAGGGGTAGAGGAAGAGAAGCTGCCGCCGGGAGTGCTCTGATGCAGGTGGCGACAGCAGGGCCCATACTCACAATCTACAGGTTGGAATGCATATACAGGGGGTAGAGGAATAGAAGCTGCCGCCGGGTTTGCGCTGATGCAGGTGGCGACAGCAGGGCCCATATTTACAATCAATAGGTAGGGGAGGCATATACAAGGGGTAGAGGAAGAGAAGCTGCCGCCGGGAGTGCGCTGATGCAGGTGGCGACAGCAGGGCCCATATTTACAATCAATAGGTAGGGGAGGCATATACAAGGGGTAGAGGAAGAGAAGCTGCCGCCGGGAGTGCGCTGATGCAGGTGGCGACAGCAGGGCCCATACTCACAATCCACAGGTTGGAATGTATATACAGGGGGTAGAGGAAGAGAAGCTGCCGCCGGGTTTGCGCTGATGCAGGTGGCGACAGCAGGGCCCATATCCATAATCAATAGGCAGGGGAGGCATATACAGGGAGTAGAGGAAGAGAAGCTGCCGCCGGGCTTGCGCTGATGCAGGTGGCGACAGCAGGGCCCATATCCGTAATCAATAGGCAGGGGAGGCATATACAAGGGGTAGAGGAAGAGAAGCTGCCGCCGGGCTTGCGCTGATGCAGGTGGTGACAGCAGGGCCCATATTCACAATCAATAGGCAGGGGAAGCATATACAAGGGGTAGAGGAAGAGAAGCTGCCGCCGGGAGTGCGCTGATGCAGGTGGTGACAGCAGGGCCTATATTTACAATCAATAGGTAGGGGAGGCATATACAAGGGGTAGAGGAAGAGAAGCTGCCGCCGGGAGTGCTCTGATGCAGGTGGCGACAGCAGGGCCCATACTCACAATCTACAGGTTGGAATGCATATACAGGGGGTAGAGGAATAGAAGCTGCCGCCGGGTTTGCGCTGATGCAGGTGGCGACAGCAGGGCCCATATTTACAATCAATAGGTAGGGGAGGCATATACAAGGGGTAGAGGAAGAGAAGCTGCCGCCGGGAGTGCGCTGATGCAGGTGGCGACAGCAGGGCCCATACTCACAATCTACAGGTTGGAATGCATATACAGGGGGTAGAGGAAGAGAAGCTGCCGCCGGGTGTGCGCTGATGCAGGTGGCGACAGCAGGGCCCATATTTACAATCAATAGGTAGAGGAGGCATATACAAGGGGTAGAGGAAGAGAAGCTGCCGCCGGGAGAGCGCTGATGCAGGTGGCGACAGCAGGGCCCATATTTACAATCAATAGGTAGGGGAGGCATATACAAGGAGTAGAGGAAGAGAAGCTGCCGCCGGTAGTGCGCTGATGCAGGTGGCGACAGCAGGGCCCATACTCACAATCTACAGGTTGGAATGCATATACAGGGGGTAGAGGAAGAGAAGCTGCCGCCGGGTTTGCGCTGATGCAGGTGGCGACAGCAGGGCCCATATTTACAATCAATAGGTAGGGGAGGCATATACAAGGAGTAGAGGAAGAGAAGCTGCCGCCGGGCTTGCGCTGATGCAGGTGGCGAAAGCAGGGCACATATTTACAATCAATAGGTAGGGGAGGCATATACAAGGGGTAGAGTAAGAGAAGCTGCCGCCGGTAGTGCGCTGATGTAGGTGGCGACAGCAGGGCCCATACTCACAATCTACAGGTTGGAATGCATATACAGGGGGTAGAGGAAGAGAAGCTGCCGCCGGGTTTGCGCTGATGCAGGTGGCGACAGCAGGGCCCATATTTACAATCAATAGGTAGGGGAGGCATATACAAGGAGTAGAGGAAGAGAAGCTGCCGCCGGGCTTGCGCTGATGCAGGTGGCGAAAGCAGGGCCCATACTCACAATCTACAGGTTGGAATGCATATACAGGGGGTAGAGGAAGAGAAGCTGCCGCCGGTTTTGCGCTGATGCAGGTGGCGACAGCAGGGCCCATATTTACAATCAATAGGTAGGGGAGGCATATACAAGGAGTAGAGGAAGAGAAGCTGCCGCCGGGTTTGCGCTGATGCAGGTGGCGACAGCAGGGCCCATATTTACAATCAATAGGTAGGGGAGGCATATACAAGGGGTAGAGTAAGAGAAGCTGCCGCCGGGAGTGCGCTGGTGCAGGTGGCGACAGCAGGGCCCATACTCACAATCTACAGGTAGGAATGCATATACAGGGAGTAGAGGAAGAGAAGCTGCCGCCGGGCTTGCGCTGATGCAGGTGGCGACAGCAGTGCCCATATCCATAATCAATAGGCAGGGGAGGCATATACAAGGGGTAGAGGAAGAGAAGCTGCCGCCGGGAGTGTGCTGATGCAGGTGGCGACAGCAGGGCCCATACTCACAATCTACAGGTAGGAATGCATATACAGGGAGTAGAAGAAGAGAAGCTGCCGCCGGGCTTGCGCTGATGCAGGTGGCGACAGCAGGGCCCATATCCATAATCAATAGGCAGGGGAGGCATATACAAGGGGAAGAGGAAGAGAAGCTGCCGCCGGGCGTGCGCTGATGCAGGTGGTGACAGCAGGGCCCATATTCACAATCAATAGGCAGGGGAAGCATATACAAGGAGTAGAGGAAGAGAAGCTGCCGCCGGGAGTGCGCTGATGCAGGTGGCGACAGCAGGGCCCATATTTACAATCAATAGGTAGGGGAGGCATATACAAGGGGTAGAGGAAGAGAAGCTGCCGCCGGGAGTGCGCTGATGCAGGTGGCAACAGCAGGGCCCATACTCACAATCTACAGGTTGGAATGCATATACAGGGGGTAGAGGAAGAGAAGCTGCCGCCAGGTTTGCGCTGATGCAGGTGGCGACAGCAGGGCCCATATTTACAATCAATAGGTAGGGGAGGCATATACAAGGGGTAGAGGAAGAGAAGCTGCCGCCGGGAGTGCGCTGATGCAGGTGGCGACAGCAGGGCCCATATTTACAATCAATAGGTAGGGGAGGCATATACAAGGGGTAGAGGAAGAGAAGCTGCCGCCGGGAGTGCGCTGATGCAGGTGGCGACAGCAGGGCCCATACTCACAATCTACAGGTTGGAATGCATATACAGGGGGTAGAGGAAGAGAAGCTGCCGCCGGGTTTGCGCTGATGCAGGTGGCGACAGCAGGGCCCATATTTACAATCAATAGGTAGGGGAGGCATATACAAGGGGTAGAGGAAGAGAAGCTGCCGCCGGGAGTGCGCTGATGCAGGTGGCGACAGCAGGGCCCATATTTACAATCAATAGGTAGGGGAGGCATATACAAGGGGTAGAGGAAGAGAAGCTGCCGCCGGGAGTGCGCTGATGCAGGTGGCGACAGCAGGGCCCATACTCACAATCCACAGGTTGGAATGTATATACAGGGGGTAGAGGAAGAGAAGCTGCCGCCGGGTTTGCGCTGATGCAGGTGGCGACAGCAGGGCCCATATCCATAATCAATAGGCAGGGGAGGCATATACAGGGAGTAGAGGAAGAGAAGCTGCCGCCGGGCTTGCGCTGATGCAGGTGGCGAAAGCAGGGCACATATTTACAATCAATAGGCAGGGGAGGCATATACAAGGGGTAGAGGAAGAGAAGCTGCCGCCGGGCTTGCGCTGATGCAGGTGGTGACAGCAGGGCCCATATTCACAATCAATAGGCAAGGGAAGCATATACAAGGGGTAGAGGAAGAGAAGCTGCCGCCGGGAGTGCGCTGATGCAGGTGGTGACAGCAGGGCTCATATTTACAATCAATAGGTAGGGGAGGCATATACAAGGGGTAGAGGAAGAGAAGCTGCCGCCGGGAGTGCTCTGATGCAGGTGGCGACAGCAGGGCCCATACTCACAATCTACAGGTTGGAATGCATATACAGGGGGTAGAGGAATAGAAGCTGCCGCCGGGTTTGCGCTGATGCGGGTGGCGACAGCAGGGCCCATATTTACAATCAATAGGTAGGGGAGGCATATACAAGGGGTAGAGGAAGAGAAGCTGCCGCCGGGAGTGCGCTGATGCAGGTGGCGACAGCAGGGCCCATATTTACAATCAATAGGTAGGGGAGGCATATACAAGGAGTAGAGGAAGAGAAGCTGCCGCCGGTAGTGCGCTGATGCAGGTGGCGACAGCAGGGCCCATACTCACAATCTACAGGTTGGAATGCATATACAGGGGGTAGAGGAAGAGAAGCTGCCGCCGGGTGTGCGCTGATGCAGGTGGCGACAGCAGGGCCCATATTTACAATCAATAGGTAGAGGAGGCATATACAAGGGGTAGAGGAAGAGAAGCTGCCGCCGGGAGAGCGCTGATGCAGGTGGCGACAGCAGGGCCCATATTTACAATCAATAGGTAGGGGAGGCATATACAAGGAGTAGAGGAAGAGAAGCTGCCGCCGGTAGTGCGCTGATGCAGGTGGCGACAGCAGGGCCCATACTCACAATCTACAGGTTGGAATGCATATACAGGGGGTAGAGGAAGAGAAGCTGCCGCCGGGTTTGCGCAGATGCAGGTGGCGACAGCAGGGCCCATATTTACAATCAATAGGTAGGGGAGGCATATACAAGGAGTAGAGGAAGAGAAGCTGCCGCCGGGCTTGCGCTGATGCAGGTGGCGAAAGCAGGGCACATATTTACAATCAATAGGTAGGGGAGGCATATACAAGGGGTAGAGTAAGAGAAGCTGCCGCCGGGAGTGCGCTGGTGCAGGTGGCGACAGCAGAGCCCATACTCACAATCTACAGGTAGGAATGCATATACAGGGAGTAGAGGAAGAGAAGCTGCCGCCGGGCTTGCGCTGATGCAGGTGGCGACAGCAGTGCCCATATCCATAATCAATAGGCAGGGGAGGAATATACAAGTGGTAGAGGAAGAGAAGCTGCCGCCGGGTTTGCGCTGATGCAGGTGGCGACAGCAGGGCCCATATTTACAATCAATAGGTAGGGGAGGCATATACAAGGAGTAGAGGAAGAGAAGCTGCCGCCGGGAGTGCGCTGATGCAGGAGGCGACAGCAGGGCCCATACTCACAATCTACAGGTTGCAATGCATATACAGGGGGTAGAGGAAGAGAAGCTGACGCCGGGTTTGCGCTGATGCAAGTGGCGACAGCAGGGCCCATATTTACAATCAATAGGTAGGGGAGGCATTTACAAGGAGTAGAGGAAGAGAAGCTGCCGCCGGGCTTGCGCTAATGCAGGTGGCGACAGCAGGGCCCATATTTTCAATCAATAGGTAGGGGAGGCATATACAAGGGGTAGAGGAAGAGAAGCTGCCGCCGGGAGTGCGCTGATGCAGGTGGCGACAGCAGGGCCCACATTCACAATCAAGAGGTAGGGGAGACATATACAAGGGGTAGAGGAAGAGAAGCTGCCGCCGGGTTTGCGCTGATGCAGGTGGCGACAGCAGGGCCCATATTTACAATCAATAGGTAGGGGAGGCATATACAAGGAGTAGAGGAAGAGAAGCTGCCGCCGGGAGTGCGCTGATGCAGGAGGCGACAGCAGGGCCCATACTCACAATCTACAGGTTGCAATGCATATACAGGGGGTAGAGGAAGAGAAGCTGACGCCGGGTTTGCGCTGATGCAAGTGGCGACAGCAGGGCCCATATTTACAATCAATAGGTAGGGGAGGCATTTACAAGGAGTAGAGGAAGAGAAGCTGCCGCCGGGCTTGCGCTAATGCAGGTGGCGACAGCAGGGCCCATATTTTCAATCAATAGGTAGGGGAGGCATATACAAGGGGTAGAGGAAGAGAAGCTGCCGCCGGGAGTGCGCTGATGCAGGTGGCGACAGCAGGGCCCATACTCACAATCTACAGGTAGGAATGCATATACAGGGAGTAGAGGAAGAGAAGCTGCCGCCGGGCTTGCGCTGATGCAGGTGGCGACAGCAGGACCCATATCCATAATCAATAGGCAGGGGAGGCATATACAAGGGGTAGAGGAAGAGAAGCTGCCGCCGGGAGTGCGCTGATGCAGGTGGCGACAGCAGGGCCCATATTTACAATCAATAGGTAGGGGAGGCATATACAAGGGGTAGAGGAAGAGAAGCTGCCGCCGGGAGTGCGCTGATGCAGGTGGCGACAGCAGGGCCCATACTCACAATCTACAGGTTGGAATGCATATACAGGGGGTAGAGGAAGAGAAGCTGCCGCCGGGTTTGCGCTGATGCAGGTGGCGATGGCAGGGCCTATATTTACAATCAATAGGTAGGGGAGGCATATACAAGGGGTAGAGGAAGAGAAGCTGCCGCCGGGAGTGCGCTGATGCAGGTGGCGACAGCAGGGCCCATATTTACAATCAATAGGTAGGGGAGGCATTTACAAGGAGTAGAGGAAGAGAAGCTGCCGCCGGGCTTGCGCTAATGCAGGTGGCGACAGCAGGGCCCATATTTTCAATCAATAGGTAGGGGAGGCATATACAAGGGGTAGAGGAAGAGAAGCTGCCGCCGGGAGTGCGCTGATGCAGGTGGCGACAGCAGGGCCCATACTCACAATTTACAGGTAGGAATGCATATACAGGGAGTAGAGGAAGAGAAGCTGCCGCCGGGCTTGCGCTGATGCAGGTGGCGACAGCAGGACCCATATCCATAATCAATAGGCAGGGGAGGCATATACAAGGGGTAGAGGAAGAGAAGCTGCCGCCGGGAGTGCGCTGATGCAGGTGGCGACAGCAGGGCCCATATTTACAATCAATAGGTAGGGGAGGCATATACAAGGGGTAGAGGAAGAGAAGCTGCCGCCGGGAGTGCGCTGATGCAGGTGGCGACAGCAGGGCCCATACTCACAATCTACAGGTTGGAATGCATATACAGGGGGTAGAGGAAGAGAAGCTGCCGCCGGGTTTGCGCTGATGCAGGTGGCGATGGCAGGGCCTATATTTACAATCAATAGGTAGGGGAGGCATATACAAGGGGTAGAGGAAGAGAAGCTGCCGCCGGGAGTGCGCTGATGCAGGTGGCGACAGCAGGGCCCATATTTACAATCAATAGGTAGGGGAGGCATATACAAGGAGTAGAGGAAGAAAAGCTGCCGCCGGGAGTGCGCTGATGCAGGTGGCGACAGCAGGGCCCATACTCACAATCTACAGGTAGGAATGCATATACAGGGAGTAGAGGAAGAGAAGCTGCCGCCGGGCTTGCGCTGATGCAGGTGGCGACAGCAGTGCCCATATCCATAATCAATAGGCAGGGGAGGAATATACAAGTGGTAGAGGAAGAGAAGCTGCCGCCGGGTTTGCGCTGATGCAGGTGGCGACAGCAGGGCCCATATTTACAATCAATAGGTAGGGGAGGCATATACAAGGAGTAGAGGAAGAGAAGCTGCCGCCGGGAGTGCGCTGATGCAGGAGGCGACAGCAGGGCCCATACTCACAATCTACAGGTTGCAATGCATATACAGGGGGTAGAGGAAGAGAAGCTGATGCCGGGTTTGCGCTGATGCAAGTGGCGACAGCAGGGCCCATATTTACAATCAATAGGTAGGGGAGGCATATACAAGGAGTAGAGGAAGAGAAGCTGCCGCCGGGCTTGCGCTAATGCAGGTGGCGACAGCAGGGCCCATATTTTCAATCAATAGGTAGGGGAGGCATATACAAGGGGTAGAGGAAGAGAAGCTGCCGCCGGGAGTGCGCTGATGCAGGTGGCGACAGCAGGGCCCACATTCACAATCAAGAGGTAGGGGAGACATATACAAGGGGTAGAGGAAGAGAAGCTGCCGCCGGGAGTGCGCTGATGCAGGTGGCGACAGCAGGGCCCATACTCACAATCTACAGGTAGGAATGCATATACAGGGAGTAGAGGAAGAGAAGCTGCCGCCGGGCTTGCGCTGATGCAGGTGGCGACAGCAGGACCCATATCCATAATCAATAGGCAGGGGAGGCATATACAAGGGGTAGAGGAAGAGAAGCTGCCGCCGGGAGTGCGCTGATGCAGGTGGCGACAGCAGGGCCCATATTTACAATCAATAGGTAGGGGAGGCATATACAAGGGGTAGAGGAAGAGAAGCTGCCGCCGGGAGTGCGCTGATGCAGGTGGCGACAGCAGGGCCCATACTCACAATCTACAGGTTGGAATGCATATACAGGGGGTAGAGGAAGAGAAGCTGCCGCCGGGTTTGCGCTGATGCAGGTGGCGACGGCAGGGCCCATATTTACAATCAATAGGTAGGGGAGGCATATACAAGGGGTAGAGGAAGAGAAGCTGCCGCCGGGAGTGCGCTGATGCAGGTGGCGACAGCAGGGCCCATATTTACAATCAATAGGTAGGGGAGGCATATACAAGGAGTAGAGGAAGAAAAGCTGCCGCCGGGAGTGCGCTGATGCAGGTGGCGACAGCAGGGCCCATACTCACAATCTACAGGTAGGAATGCATATACAGGGAGTAGAGGAAGAGAAGCTGCCGCCGGGCTTGCGCTGATGCAGGTGGCGACAGCAGGGCCCATATTCATAATCAATAGGCAGGGGAAGCATATACAAGGGGTAGAGGAAGAGAAGCTGCCGCCGGGCTTGCGCTGATGCAGGTGGTGACAGCAGGGCCCATATTCACAATCAATAGGCAGGGGAAGCATATACAAGGGGTAGAGGAAGAGAAGCTGCCGCCGGGCTTGCGCTGATGCAGGTGGTGACAGCAGGGCCCATATTCACAATCAATAGGCAGGGGAAGCATATACAGGGAGTAGAGGAAGAGAAGCTGCCGCCGGGCTTGCGCTGATGCAGGTGGCGACAGCAGGGCCCATATTCATAATCAATAGGCAGGGGAAGCATATACAAGGGGTAGAGGAAGAGAAGCTGCCGCCGGGAGTGCGCTGATGCAGGTGGCGACAGCAGGGCCCATATTTACAATCAATAGGTAGGGGAGGCATATACAAGGGGTAGAGGAAGAGAAGCTGCCGCCGGGAGTGCACTGATGCAGGTGGCGACAGCAGGGCCCATACTCACAATCTACAGGTTGGAATGCATATACAGGGGGTAGAGGAAGAGAAGCTGCCGCCGGGTTTGCGCTGATGCAGGTGGCGACAGCAGGGCCCATATTTACAATCAATAGGTAGGGGAGGCATATACAAGGGGTAGAGGAAGAGAAGCTGCCGCCGAGAGTGCGCTGATGCAGGTGGCGACAGCAGGGCCCATATTTACAATCAATAGGTAGGGGAGGCATATACAAGGGGTAGAGGAAAAGAAACTGCCGCCGGGAGTGCGCTGATGCAGGTGGCGACAGCAGGGCCCATACTCACAATCTACAGGTTGGAATGCATATACAGGGGGTAGAGGAATAGAAGCTGCCGCCGGGTTTGCGCTGATGCAGGTGGCGACAGCAGGGCCCATATTTACAATCAATAGGTAGGGGAGGCATATACAAGGGGTAGAGGAAGAGAAGCTGCCGCCGGGAGTGCGCTGATGCAGGTGGCGACAGCAGGGCCCATATTTACAATCAATAGGTAGGGGAGGCATATACAAGGGGTAGAGGAAGAGAAGCTGCCGCCGGGAGTGCGCTGATGCAGGTGGCGACAGCAGGGCCCATACTCACAATCCACAGGTTGAAATGTATATACAGGGGGTAGAGGAAGAGAAGCTGCCGCCGGGTTTGCGCTGATGCAGGTGGAGACAGCAGGGCCCATATCCATAATCAATAGGCAGGGGAGGCATATACAGGGAGTAGAGGAAGAGAAGCTGCCGCCGGGCTTGCGCTGATGCAGGTGGCGACAGCAGGGCCCATATCCGTAATCAATAGGCAGGGGAGGCATATACAAGGGGTAGAGGAAGAGAAGCTGCCGCCGGGCATGCGCTGATGCAGGTGGTGACAGCAGGGCCCATATTCACAATCAATAGGCAGGGGAAGCATATACAAGGGGTAGAGGAAGAGAAGCTGCCGCCGGGAGTGCGCTGATGCAGGTGGCGACAGCAGGGCCCATATTTACAATCAATAGGTAGGGGAGGCATATACAAGGGGTAGAGGAAGAGAAGCTGCCGCCGGGAGTGCTCTGATGCAGGTGGCGACAGCAGGGCCCATACTCACAATCTACAGGTTGGAATGCATATACAGGGGGTAGAGGAATAGAAGCTGCCGCCGGGTTTGCGCTGATGCAGGTGGCGACAGCAGGGCCCATATTTACAATCAATAGGTAGGGGAGGCATATACAAGGGGTAGAGGAAGAGAAGCTGCCGCCGGGAGTGCGCTGATGCAGGTGGCGACAGCAGGGCCCATATTTAAAATCAATAGGTAGGGGAGGCATATACAAGGAGTAGAGGAAGAGAAGCTGCCGCCGGTAGTGCGCTGATGCAGGTGGCGACAGCAGGGCCCATACTCACAATCTACAGGTTGGAATGCATATACAGGGGGTAGAGGAATAGAAGCTGCCGCCGGGTTTTTCGCTGATGCAGGTGGCGACAGCAGGGCCCATATTTACAATCAATAGGTAGGGGAGGCATATACAAGGGGTAGAGGAAGAGAAGCTGCCGCCGGGAGTGCGCTGATGCAGGTGGCGACAGCAGGGCCCATATTTACAATCAATAGGTAGGGGAGGCATATACAAGGGGTAGAGGAAGAGAAGCTGCCGCCGGGAGTGCGCTGATGCAGGTGGCGACAGCAGGGCCCATACTCACAATCCACAGGTTGAAATGTATATACAGGGGGTAGAGGAAGAGAAGCTGCCGCCGGGTTTGCGCTGATGCAGGTGGCGACAGCAGGGCCCATATCCATAATCAATAGGCAGGGGAGGCATATACAAGGGGTAGAGGAAGAGAAGCTGCCGCCGGGCTTGCGCTGATGCAGGTGGCGACAGCAGGGCCCATACTCACAATCTACAGGTTGGAATGCATATACAGGGGGTAGAGGAATAGAAGCTGCCGCCGGGTTTGCGCTGATGCAGGTAGCGACAGCAGGGCCCATATTTACAATCAATAGGTAGGGGAGGCATATACAAGGGGTAGAGGAAGAGAAGCTGCCGCCGGGAGTGCGCTGATGCAGGTGGCGACAGCAGGGCCCATATTTACAATCAATAGGTAGGGGAGGCATATACAAGGAGTAGAGGAAGAGAAGCTGCCGCCGGTAGTGCGCTGATGCAGGTGGCGACAGCAGGGCCCATACTCACAATCTACAGGTTGGAATGCATATACAGGGGGTAGAGGAAGAGAAGCTGCCGCCGGGTGTGCGCTGATGCAGGTGGCGACAGCAGGGCCCATATTTACAATCAATAGGTAGAGGAGGCATATACAAGGGGTAGAGGAAGAGAAGCTGCCGCCGGGAGTGCGCTGATGCAGGTGGCGACAGCAGGGCCCATATTTACAATCAATAGGTAGGGGAGGCATATACAAGGAGTAGAGGAAGAGAAGCTGCCGCCGGTAGTGCGCTGATGCAGGTGGCGACAGCAGGGCCCATACTCACAATCTACAGGTTGGAATGCATATACAGGGGGTAGAGGAAGAGAAGCTGCCGCCGGGTTTGCGCTGATGCAGGTGGCGACAGCAGGGCCCATATTTACAATCAATAGGTAGGGGGGGCATATACAAGGAGTAGAGGAAGAGAAGCTGCCGCCGGGATTGCGCTGATGCAGGTGGCGAAAGCAGGGCACATATTTACAATCAATAGGTAGGGGAGGCATATACAAGGGGTAGAGTAAGAGAAGCTGCCGCCGGGAGTGCGCTGGTGCAGGTGGCGACAGCAGGGCCCATACTCACAATCTACAGGTAGGAATGCATATACAGGGAGTAGAGGAAGAGAAGCTGCCGCCGGGCTTGCGCTGATGCAGGTGGCGACAGCAGTGCCCATATCCATAATCAATAGGCAGGGGAGGCATATACAAGGGGTAGAGGAAGAGAAGCTGCCGCCGGGTTTGCGCTGATGCAGGTGGCGACAGCAGGGCCCATATTTACAATCAATAGGTAGGGGAGGCATATACAAGGAGTAGAGGAAGAGAAGCTGCCGCCGGGAGTGCGCTGATGCAGGAGGCGACAGCAGGGCCCATACTCACAATCTACAGGTTGGAATGCATATACAGGGGGTAGAGGAAGAGAAGCTGACGCCGGGTTTGCGCTGATGCAAGTGGCGACAGCAGGGCCCATATTTACAATCAATAGGTAGGGGAGGCATATACAAGGAGTAGAGGAAGAGAAGCTGCCGCCGGGCTTGCGCTAATGCAGGTGGCGACAGCAGGGCCCATATTTACAATCAATAGGTAGGGGAGGCATATACAAGGAGTAGAGGAAGAAAAGCTGCCGCCGGGAGTGCGCTGATGCAGGTGGCGACAGCAGGGTCCATACTCACAATCTACAGGTTTGAATGCATATACAGGGGGTAGAGGAAGAGAAGCTGCCGCCGGGTTTGCGCTGATGCAGGTGGCGACGGCAGGGCCCATATTTACAATCAATAGGTAGGGGAGGCATATACAAGGGGTAGAGGAAGAGAAGCTGCCGCCGGGAGTGCGCTGATGCAGGTGGCGACAGCAGGGCCCATATTTACAATCAATAGGTAGGGGAGGCATATACAAGGGGTAGAGGAAGAGAAGCTGCCGCCGGGCTTGCGCTGATGCAGGTGGCGACAGCAGGGCCCATATTTACAATCAATAGGTAGGGGAGGCATATACAGGGGGTAGAGGAAGAGAAGCTGCCGCCGGGAGTGCGCTGATGCAGGTGGCGACAGCAGGGCCCATATTTACAATCAATAGGTAGGGGAGGCATATACAAGGGGTAGAGGAAGAGAAGCTGCCGCCGGGAGTGCGCTGATGCAGGTGGCGACAGCAGGGCCCATACTCACAATCCACAGGTTGAAATGTATATACAGGGGGTAGAGGAAGAGAAGCTGCCGCCGGGTTTGCGCTGATGCAGGTGGAGAAAGCAGGGCCCATATCCATAATCAATAGGCAGGGGAGGCATATACAGGGAGTAGAGGAAGAGAAGCTGCCGCCGGGCTTGCGCTGATGCAGGTGGCGACAGCAGGGCCCATATCCGTAATCAATAGGCAGGGGAGGCATATACAAGGGGTAGAGGAAGAGAAGCTGCCGCCGGGCATGCGCTGATGCAGGTGGTGACAGCAGGGCCCATATTCACAATCAATAGGCAGGGGAAGCATATACAAGGGGTAGAGGAAGAGAAGCTGCCGCCGGGAGTGCGCTGATGCAGGTGGCGACAGCAGGGCCCATATTTACAATCAATAGGTAGGGGAGGCATATACAAGGGGTAGAGGAAGAGAAGCTGCCGCCGGGAGTGCTCTGATGCAGGTGGCGACAGCAGGGCCCATACTCACAATCTACAGGTTGGAATGCATATACAGGGGGTAGAGGAATAGAAGCTGCCGCCGGAAGTGCGCTGATGCAGGTGGCGACAGCAGGGCCCATATTTAAAATCAATAGGTAGGGGAGGCATATACAAGGAGTAGAGGAAGAGAAGCTGCCGCCGGTAGTGCGCTAATGCAGGTGGCGACAGCAGGGCCCATACTCACAATCTACAGGTTGGAATGCATATACAGGGGGTAGAGGAATAGAAGCTGCCGCCGGGTTTTTCGCTGATGCAGGTGGCGACAGCAGGGCCCATATTTACAATCAATAGGTAGGGGAGGCATATACAAGGGGTAGAGGAAGAGAAGCTGCCGCCGGGAGTGCGCTGATGCAGGTGGCGACAGCAGGGCCCATATTTACAATCAATAGGTAGGGGAGGCATATACAAGGGGTAGAGGAAGAGAAGCTGCCGCCGGGAGTGCGCTGATGCAGGTGGCGACAGCAGGGCCCATACTCACAATCCACAGGTTGAAATGTATATACAGGGGGTAGAGGAAGAGAAGCTGCCGCCGGGTTTGCGCTGATGCAGGTGGCGACAGCAGGGCCCATATCCATAATCAATAGGCAGGGGAGGCATATACAAGGGGTAGAGGAAGAGAAGCTGCCGCCGGGCTTGCGCTGATGCAGGTGGCGACAGCAGGGCCCATACTCACAATCTACAGGTTGGAATGCATATACAGGGGGTAGAGGAATAGAAGCTGCCGCCGGGTTTGCGCTGATGCAGGTAGCGACAGCAGGGCCCATATTTACAATCAATAGGTAGGGGAGGCATATACAAGGGGTAGAGGAAGAGAAGCTGCCGCCGGGAGTGCGCTGATGCAGGTGGCGACAGCAGGGCCCATATTTACAATCAATAGGTAGGGGAGGCATATACAAGGAGTAGAGGAAGAGAAGCTGCCGCCGGTAGTGCGCTGATGCAGGTGGCGACAGCAGGGCCCATACTCACAATCTACAGGTTGGAATGCATATACAGGGGGTAGAGGAAGAGAAGCTGCCGCCGGGTGTGCGCTGATGCAGGTGGCGACAGCAGGGCCCATATTTACAATCAATAGGTAGAGGAGGCATATACAAGGGGTAGAGGAAGAGAAGCTGCCGCCGGGAGTGCGCTGATGCAGGTGGCGACAGCAGGGCCCATATTTACAATCAATAGGTAGGGGAGGCATATACAAGGAGTAGAGGAAGAGAAGCTGCCGCCGGTAGTGCGCTGATGCAGGTGGCGACAGCAGGGCCCATACTCACAATCTACAGGTTGGAATGCATATACAGGGGGTAGAGGAAGAGAAGCTGCCGCCGGGTTTGCGCTGATGCAGGTGGCGACAGCAGGGCCCATATTTACAATCAATAGGTAGGGGGGGCATATACAAGGAGTAGAGGAAGAGAAGCTGCCGCCGGGATTGCGCTGATGCAGGTGGCGAAAGCAGGGCACATATTTACAATCAATAGGTAGGGGAGGCATATACAAGGGGTAGAGTAAGAGAAGCTGCCGCCGGGAGTGCGCTGGTGCAGGTGGCGACAGCAGGGCCCATACTCACAATCTACAGGTAGGAATGCATATACAGGGAGTAGAGGAAGAGAAGCTGCCGCCGGGCTTGCGCTGATGCAGGTGGCGACAGCAGTGCCCATATCCATAATCAATAGGCAGGGGAGGCATATACAAGGGGTAGAGGAAGAGAAGCTGCCGCCGGGTTTGCGCTGATGCAGGTGGCGACAGCAGGGCCCATATTTACAATCAATAGGTAGGGGAGGCATATACAAGGAGTAGAGGAAGAGAAGCTGCCGCCGGGAGTGCGCTGATGCAGGAGGCGACAGCAGGGCCCATACTCACAATCTACAGGTTGGAATGCATATACAGGGGGTAGAGGAAGAGAAGCTGACGCCGGGTTTGCGCTGATGCAAGTGGCGACAGCAGGGCCCATATTTACAATCAATAGGTAGGGGAGGCATATACAAGGAGTAGAGGAAGAGAAGCTGCCGCCGGGCTTGCGCTAATGCAGGTGGCGACAGCAGGGCCCATATTTACAATCAATAGGTAGGGGAGGCATATACAAGGAGTAGAGGAAGAAAAGCTGCCGCCGGGAGTGCGCTGATGCAGGTGGCGACAGCAGGGTCCATACTCACAATCTACAGGTTTGAATGCATATACAGGGGGTAGAGGAAGAGAAGCTGCCGCCGGGTTTGCGCTGATGCAGGTGGCGACGGCAGGGCCCATATTTACAATCAATAGGTAGGGGAGGCATATACAAGGGGTAGAGGAAGAGAAGCTGCCGCCGGGAGTGCGCTGATGCAGGTGGCGACAGCAGGGCCCATATTTACAATCAATAGGTAGGGGAGGCATATACAAGGGGTAGAGGAAGAGAAGCTGCCGCCGGGCTTGCGCTGATGCAGGTGGCGACAGCAGGGCCCATATTTACAATCAATAGGTAGGGGAGGCATATACAGGGGGTAGAGGAAGAGAAGCTGCCGCCGGGAGTGCGCTGATGCAGGTGGCGACAGCAGGGCCCATATTTACAATCAATAGGTAGGGGAGGCATATACAAGGGGTAGAGGAAGAGTAGCTGCCGCCGGGAGAGCGCTGATGCCGGTGGCGACAGCAGGGCCCATATTTACTATCAATAGGTAGGGGAGGCACATACAAGGGGTAGAGGAAGAGAAGCTGCCGCCGGGAGTGCGCTGATGCAGGTGGCGACAGCAGGGCCCATATTTACAATCAATAGGTAGGGGAAGCATATACAAGGAGTAGAGGAAGAGAAGCTGCCGCCTGTAGTGCGCTGATGCTTTGGCGACAGCAGGGCCCATACTCACAATCTACAGGTTGGAATGCATATACAGGGGGTAGAGGAAGAGAAGCTGCCGCCAGGTTTGCACTGATGCAGGTGGCGACAGCAGGGCCCATATTTACAATCAATAGGTAGGGGGGGCATATACAAGGAGTAGAGGAAGAGAAGCTGCCGCCGGGCTTGCGCTGATGCAGGTGGCGAAAGCAGGGCACATATTTACAATCAATAGGTAGGGGAGGCATATACAAGGGGTAGAGTAAGAGAAGCTGCCGCCGGGAGTGCGCTGGTGCAGGTGGCGACAGCAGGGCCCATACTCACAATCTACAGGTAGGAATGCATATACAGGGAGTAGAGGAAGAGAAGCTGCCGCCGGGCTTGCGCTGATGCAGGTGGCGACAGCAGTGCCCATATCCATAATCAATAGGCAGGGGAGGCATATACAAGGGGTAGAGGAAGAGAAGCTGCCGCCGGGTTTGCGCTGATGCAGGTGGCGACAGCACGGCCCATATTTACAATCAATAGGTAGGGGAGGCATATACAAGGAGTAGAGGAAGAGAAGCTGCCGCCGGGAGTGCGCTGATGCAGGAGGCGACAGCAGGGCCCATACTCACAATCTACAGGTTGGAATGCATATACAAGGAGTAGAGGAAGAGAAGCTGCCGCCGGGCTTGCGCTAATGCAGGTGGCGACAGCAGGGCCCATATTTACAATCAATAGGTAGGGGAGGCATATACAAGGGGTAGAGGAAGAGAAGCTGCCGCCGGGAGTGCGCTGATGCAGGTGGCGACAGCAGGGCCCGCATTCACAATCAAGAGGTAGGGGAGGCATATACAAGGGGTAGAGGAAGAGAAGCTGCCGCCGGGAGTGCGCTGATGCAGGTGGCGACAGCAGGGCCCATACTCACAATCTACAGGTAGGAATGCATATACAGGGAGTAGAGGAAGAGAAGCTGCCGCCGGGCTTGCGCTGATGCAGGTGGCGACAGCAGGACCCATATCCATAATCAATAGGCAGGGGAGGCATATACAAGGGGTAGAGGAAGAGAAGCTGCCGCCGGGAGTGCGCTGATGCAGGTGGCGACAGCAGGGCCCATATTTACAATCAATAGGTAGGGGAGGCATATACAAGGGGTAGAGGAAGAGAAGCTGCCGCCGGGAGTGCGCTGATGCAGGTGGCGACAGCAGGGCCCATACTCACAATCTACAGGTTGGAATGCATATACAGGGGGTAGAGGAAGAGAAGCTGCCGCCGGGTTTGCGCTGATGCAGGTGGCGACAGCAGGGCCCATATTTACAATCAATAGGTAGGGGAGGCATATACAAGGAGTAGAGGAAGAGAAGCTGCCGCCGGGCTTGCGCTGATGCAGGTGGCGAAAGCAGGGCCCATACTCACAATCTACAGGTTGGAATGCATATACAGGGGGTAGAGGAAGAGAAGCTGCCGCCGGTTTTGCGCTGATGCAGGTGGCGACAGCAGGGCCCATATTTACAATCAATAGGTAGGGGAGGCATATACAAGGAGTAGAGGAAGAGAAGCTGCTGCCGGGTTTGCGCTGATGCAGGTGGCGACAGCAGGGCCCATATTTACAATCAATAGGTAGGGGAGGCATATACAAGGGGTAGAGTAAGAGAAGCTGCCGCCGGGAGTGCGCTGGTGCAGGTGGCGACAGCAGGGCCCATACTCACAATCTACAGGTAGGAATTCATATACAGGGAGTAGAGGAAGAGAAGCTGCCGCCGGGCTTGCGCTGATGCAGGTGGCGACAGCAGTGCCCATATCCATAATCAATAGGCAGGGGAGGCATATACAAGGGGTAGAGGAAGAGAAGCTGCCGCCGGGAGTGTGCTGATGCAGGTGGCGACAGCAGGGCCCATACTCACAATCTACAGGTAGGAATGCATATACAGGGAGTAGAAGAAGAGAAGCTGCCGCCGGGCTTGCGCTGATGCAGGTGGCGACAGCAGGGCCCATATCCATAATCAATAGGCAGGGGAGGCATATACAAGGGGAAGAGGAAGAGAAGCTGCCGCCGGGCGTGCGCTGATGCAGGTGGCGACAGCAGGGCCCATATTTACAATCAATAGGTAGGGGAGGCATATACAAGGGGTAGAGGAAGAGAAGCTGCCGCCGGGAGTGCGCTGATGCAGGTGGCGACAGCAGGGCCCATACTCACAATCTACAGGTTGGAATGCATATACAGGGGGTAGAGGAAGAGAAGCTGCTGCCGGGTTTGCGCTGATGCAGGTGGCGACAGCAGGGCCCATATTTACAATCAATAGGTAGGGGAGGCATATACAAGGAGTAGAGGAAGAGAAGCTGCCGCCGGGCTTGCGCTGATGCAGGTGGCGAAAGCAGGGCCCATACTCACAATCTACAGGTTGGAATGCATATACAGGGGGTAGAGGAAGAGAAGCTGCCGCCGGTTTTGCGCTGATGCAGGTGGCGACAGCAGGGCCCATATTTACAATCAATAGGTAGGGGAGGCATATACAAGGAGTAGAGGAAGAGAAGCTGCTGCCGGGTTTGCGCTGATGCAGGTGGCGACAGCAGGGCCCATATTTACAATCAATAGGTAGGGGAGGCATATACAAGGGGTAGAGTAAGAGAAGCTGCCGCCGGGAGTGCGCTGGTGCAGGTGGCGACAGCAGGGCCCATACTCACAATCTACAGGTAGGAATGCATATACAGGGAGTAGAGGAAGAGAAGCTGCCGCCGGGCTTGCGCTGATGCAGGTGGCGACAGCAGTGCCCATATCCATAATCAATAGGCAGGGGAGGCATATACAAGGGGTAGAGGAAGAGAAGCTGCCGCCGGGAGTGTGCTGATGCAGGTGGTGACAGCAGGGCCCATATTCACAATCAATAGGCAGGGGAAGCATATACAGGGAGTAGAGGAAGAGAAGCTGCCGCCGGGAGTGCGCTGATGCAGGTGGCGACAGCAGGGCCCATATTTACAATCAATAGGTAGGGGAGGCATATACAAGGGGTAGAGGAAGAGAAGCTGCCGCCGGGAGTGCGCTGATGCAGGTGGCGACAGCAGGGCCCATACTCACAATCTACAGGTTGGAATGCATATACAGGGGGTAGAGGAAGAGAAGCTGCCGCCGGGTTTGCGCTGATGCAGGTGGCGACAGCAGGGCCCATATTTACAATCAATAGGTAGGGGAGGCATATACAAGGGGTAGAGGAAGAGAAGCTGCCGCCGGGAGTGCGCTGATGCAGGTGGCGACAGCAGGGCCCATATTTACAATTAATAGGTAGGGGAGGCATATACAAGGGGTAGAGGAAGAGAAGCTGCCGCCGGGAGTGCGCTGATGCAGGTGGCGACAGCAGGACCCATACTCACAATCCACAGGTTGGAATGTATATACAGGGGGTAGAGGAAGAGAAGCTGCCGCCGGGTTTGCGCTGATGCAGGTGGGGACAGCAGGGCCCATATTTACAATCAATAGGTAGGGGAGGCATATACAAGGAGTAGAGGAAGAGAAGCTACCGCCGGGCTTGCGCTGATGCAGGTGGCGACAGCAGGGCCCATATTTACAATCAATAGGTAGGGGAGGCATATACAAGGGGTAGAGGAAGAGTAGCTGCCGCCGGGAGAGCGCTGATGCCGGTGGCGACAGCAGGGCCCATATTTACAATCAATAGGTAGGGGAGGCATATACAAGGGGTAGAGGAAGAGAAGCTGCCGCCGGGAGTGCTCTGATGCAGGTGGCGACAGCAGGGCCCATACTCACAATCTACAGGTAGGAATGCATATACAGGGAGTAGAAGAAGAGAAGCTGCCGCCGGGCTTGCGCTGATGCAGGTGGCGACAGCAGGGCCCATATCCATAATCAATAGGCAGGGGAGGCATATACAAGGGGAAGAGGAAGAGAAGCTGCCGCCGGGCGTGCGCTGATGCAGGTGGTGACAGCAGGGCCCATATTCACAATCAATAGGCAGGGGAAGCATATACAAGGAGTAGAGGAAGAGAAGCTGCCGCCGGGAGTGCGCTGATGCAGGTGGCGACAGCAGGGCCCATATTTACAATCAATAGGTAGGGGAGGCATATACAAGGGGTAGAGGAAGAGAAGCTGCCGCCAGGAGTGCGCTGATGCAGGTGGCGACAGCAGGGCCCATACTCACAATCTACAGGTTGGAATGCATATACAGGGGGTAGAGGAAGAGAAGCTGCCGCCGGGTTTGCGCTGATGCAGGTGGCGACAGCAGGGCCCATATTTACAATCAATAGGTAGGGGAGGCATATACAAGGGGTAGAGGAAGAGAAGCTGCCGCCGGGAGTGCGCTGATGCAGGTGGTGACAGCAGGGCCCATATTTACAATCAATAGGTAGGGGAGGCATATACAAGGAGTAGAGGAAGAGAAGCTGCCGCCGGTAGTGCGCTGATGCAGGTGGCGACAGCAGGGCCCATACTCACAATCTACAGGTTGGAATGCATATACAGGGGGTAGAGGAAGAGAAGCTGCCGCCGGGTGTGCGCTGATGCAGGTGGCGAAAGCAGGGCCCATATTTACAATCAATAGGTAGAGGAGGCATATACAAGGGGTAGAGGAAGAGAAGCTGCCGCCGGGAGAGCGCTGATGCAGGTGGCGACAGCAGGGCCCATATTTACAATCAATAGGTAGGGGAGGCATATACAAGGAGTAGAGGAAGAGAAGCTGCCGCCGGTAGTGCGCTGATGCAGGTGGCGACAGCAGGGCCCATACTCACAATCTACAGGTTGGAATGCATATACAGGGGGTAGAGGAAGAGAAGCTGCCGCCGGGATTGCGCTGATGCAGGTGGCGACAGCAGGGCCCATATTTACAATCAATAGGTAGGGGGGGCATATACAAGGAGTAGAGGAAGAGAAGCTGCCGCCGGGATTGCGCTGATGCAGGTGGCGAAAGCAGGGCACATATTTACAATCAATAGGTAGGGGAGGCATATACAAGGGGTAGAGTAAGAGAAGCTGCCGCCGGGAGTGCGCTGGTGCAGGTGGCGACAGCAGGGCCCATACTCACAATCTACAGGTAGGAATGCATATACAGGGAGTAGAGGAAGAGAAGCTGCCGCCGGGCTTGCGCTGATGCAGGTGGCGACAGCAGTGCCCATATCCATAATCAATAGGCAGGGGAGGCATATACAAGGGGTAGAGGAAGAGAAGCTGCCGCCGGGTTTGCGCTGATGCAGGTGGCGACAGCAGGGCCCATATTTACAATCAATAGGTAGGGGAGGCATATACAAGGAGTAGAGGAAGAGAAGCTGCCGCCGGGAGTGCGCTGATGCAGGAGGCGACAGCAGGGCCCATACTCACAATCTACAGGTTGGAATGCATATACAGGGGGTAGAGGAAGAGAAGCTGACGCCGGGTTTGCGCTGATGCAAGTGGCGACAGCAGGGCCCATATTTACAATCAATAGGTAGGGGAGGCATATACAAGGAGTAGAGGAAGAGAAGCTGCCGCCGGGCTTGCGCTAATGCAGGTGGCGACAGCAGGGCCCATATTTACAATCAATAGGTAGGGGAGGCATATACAAGGAGTAGAGGAAGAAAAGCTGCCGCCGGGAGTGCGCTGATGCAGGTGGCGACAGCAGGGTCCATACTCACAATCTACAGGTTTGAATGCATATACAGGGGGTAGAGGAAGAGAAGCTGCCGCCGGGTTTGCGCTGATGCAGGTGGCGACGGCAGGGCCCATATTTACAATCAATAGGTAGGGGAGGCATATACAAGGGGTAGAGGAAGAGAAGCTGCCGCCGGGAGTGCGCTGATGCAGGTGGCGACAGCAGGGCCCATATTTACAATCAATAGGTAGGGGAGGCATATACAAGGGGTAGAGGAAGAGAAGCTGCCGCCGGGCTTGCGCTGATGCAGGTGGCGACAGCAGGGCCCATATTTACAATCAATAGGTAGGGGAGGCATATACAGGGGGTAGAGGAAGAGAAGCTGCCGCCGGGAGTGCGCTGATGCAGGTGGCGACAGCAGGGCCCATATTTACAATCAATAGGTAGGGGAGGCATATACAAGGGGTAGAGGAAGAGAAGCTGCCGCCGGGAGTGCGCTGATGCAGGTGGCGACAGCAGGGCCCATACTCACAATCCACAGGTTGAAATGTATATACAGGGGGTAGAGGAAGAGAAGCTGCCGCCGGGTTTGCGCTGATGCAGGTGGAGACAGCAGGGCCCATATCCATAATCAATAGGCAGGGGAGGCATATACAGGGAGTAGAGGAAGAGAAGCTGCCGCCGGGCTTGCGCTGATGCAGGTGGCGACAGCAGGGCCCATATCCGTAATCAATAGGCAGGGGAGGCATATACAAGGGGTAGAGGAAGAGAAGCTGCCGCCGGGCATGCGCTGATGCAGGTGGTGACAGCAGGGCCCATATTCACAATCAATAGGCAGGGGAAGCATATACAAGGGGTAGAGGAAGAGAAGCTGCCGCCGGGAGTGCGCTGATGCAGGTGGCGACAGCAGGGCCCATATTTACAATCAATAGGTAGGGGAGGCATATACAAGGGGTAGAGGAAGAGAAGCTGCCGCCGGGAGTGCTCTGATGCAGGTGGCGACAGCAGGGCCCATACTCACAATCTACAGGTTGGAATGCATATACAGGGGGTAGAGGAATAGAAGCTGCCGCCGGGAGTGCGCTGATGCAGGTGGCGACAGCAGGGCCCATATTTAAAATCAATAGGTAGGGGAGGCATATACAAGGAGTAGAGGAAGAGAAGCTGCCGCCGGTAGTGCGCTGATGCAGGTGGCGACAGCAGGGCCCATACTCACAATCTACAGGTTGGAATGCATATACAGGGGGTAGAGGAATAGAAGCTGCCGCCGGGTTTTTCGCTGATGCAGGTGGCGACAGCAGGGCCCATATTTACAATCAATAGGTAGGGGAGGCATATACAAGGGGTAGAGGAAGAGAAGCTGCCGCCGGGAGTGCGCTGATGCAGGTGGCGACAGCAGGGCCCATATTTACAATCAATAGGTAGGGGAGGCATATACAAGGGGTAGAGGAAGAGAAGCTGCCGCCGGGAGTGCGCTGATGCAGGTGGCGACAGCAGGGCCCATACTCACAATCCACAGGTTGAAATGTATATACAGGGGGTAGAGGAAGAGAAGCTGCCGCCGGGTTTGCGCTGATGCAGGTGGCGACAGCAGGGCCCATATCCATAATCAATAGGCAGGGGAGGCATATACAAGGGGTAGAGGAAGAGAAGCTGCCGCCGGGCTTGCGCTGATGCAGGTGGCGACAGCAGGGCCCATACTCACAATCTACAGGTTGGAATGCATATACAGGGGGTAGAGGAATAGAAGCTGCCGCCGGGTTTGCGCTGATGCAGGTAGCGACAGCAGGGCCCATATTTACAATCAATAGGTAGGGGAGGCATATACAAGGGGTAGAGGAAGAGAAGCTGCCGCCGGGAGTGCGCTGATGCAGGTGGCGACAGCAGGGCCCATATTTACAATCAATAGGTAGGGGAGGCATATACAAGGAGTAGAGGAAGAGAAGCTGCCGCCGGTAGTGCGCTGATGCAGGTGGCGACAGCAGGGCCCATACTCACAATCTACAGGTTGGAATGCATATACAGGGGGTAGAGGAAGAGAAGCTGCCGCCGGGTGTGCGCTGATGCAGGTGGCGACAGCAGGGCCCATATTTACAATCAATAGGTAGAGGAGGCATATACAAGGGGTAGAGGAAGAGAAGCTGCCGCCGGGAGTGCGCTGATGCAGGTGGCGACAGCAGGGCCCATATTTACAATCAATAGGTAGGGGAGGCATATACAAGGAGTAGAGGAAGAGAAGCTGCCGCCGGTAGTGCGCTGATGCAGGTGGCGACAGCAGGGCCCATACTCACAATCTACAGGTTGGAATGCATATACAGGGGGTAGAGGAAGAGAAGCTGCCGCCGGGTTTGCGCTGATGCAGGTGGCGACAGCAGGGCCCATATTTACAATCAATAGGTAGGGGGGGCATATACAAGGAGTAGAGGAAGAGAAGCTGCCGCCGGGATTGCGCTGATGCAGGTGGCGAAAGCAGGGCACATATTTACAATCAATAGGTAGGGGAGGCATATACAAGGGGTAGAGTAAGAGAAGCTGCCGCCGGGAGTGCGCTGGTGCAGGTGGCGACAGCAGGGCCCATACTCACAATCTACAGGTAGGAATGCATATACAGGGAGTAGAGGAAGAGAAGCTGCCGCCGGGCTTGCGCTGATGCAGGTGGCGACAGCAGTGCCCATATCCATAATCAATAGGCAGGGGAGGCATATACAAGGGGTAGAGGAAGAGAAGCTGCCGCCGGGTTTGCGCTGATGCAGGTGGCGACAGCAGGGCCCATATTTACAATCAATAGGTAGGGGAGGCATATACAAGGAGTAGAGGAAGAGAAGCTGCCGCCGGGAGTGCGCTGATGCAGGAGGCGACAGCAGGGCCCATACTCACAATCTACAGGTTGGAATGCATATACAGGGGGTAGAGGAAGAGAAGCTGACGCCGGGTTTGCGCTGATGCAAGTGGCGACAGCAGGGCCCATATTTACAATCAATAGGTAGGGGAGGCATATACAAGGAGTAGAGGAAGAGAAGCTGCCGCCGGGCTTGCGCTAATGCAGGTGGCGACAGCAGGGCCCATATTTACAATCAATAGGTAGGGGAGGCATATACAAGGAGTAGAGGAAGAAAAGCTGCCGCCGGGAGTGCGCTGATGCAGGTGGCGACAGCAGGGTCCATACTCACAATCTACAGGTTTGAATGCATATACAGGGGGTAGAGGAAGAGAAGCTGCCGCCGGGTTTGCGCTGATGCAGGTGGCGACGGCAGGGCCCATATTTACAATCAATAGGTAGGGGAGGCATATACAAGGGGTAGAGGAAGAGAAGCTGCCGCCGGGAGTGCGCTGATGCAGGTGGCGACAGCAGGGCCCATATTTACAATCAATAGGTAGGGGAGGCATATACAAGGGGTAGAGGAAGAGAAGCTGCCGCCGGGCTTGCGCTGATGCAGGTGGCGACAGCAGGGCCCATATTTACAATCAATAGGTAGGGGAGGCATATACAGGGGGTAGAGGAAGAGAAGCTGCCGCCGGGAGTGCGCTGATGCAGGTGGCGACAGCAGGGCCCATATTTACAATCAATAGGTAGGGGAGGCATATACAAGGGGTAGAGGAAGAGTAGCTGCCGCCGGGAGAGCGCTGATGCCGGTGGCGACAGCAGGGCCCATATTTACTATCAATAGGTAGGGGAGGCACATACAAGGGGTAGAGGAAGAGAAGCTGCCGCCGGGAGTGCGCTGATGCAGGTGGCGACAGCAGGGCCCATATTTACAATCAATAGGTAGGGGAAGCATATACAAGGAGTAGAGGAAGAGAAGCTGCCGCCTGTAGTGCGCTGATGCTTTGGCGACAGCAGGGCCCATACTCACAATCTACAGGTTGGAATGCATATACAGGGGGTAGAGGAAGAGAAGCTGCCGCCAGGTTTGCACTGATGCAGGTGGCGACAGCAGGGCCCATATTTACAATCAATAGGTAGGGGGGGCATATACAAGGAGTAGAGGAAGAGAAGCTGCCGCCGGGCTTGCGCTGATGCAGGTGGCGAAAGCAGGGCACATATTTACAATCAATAGGTAGGGGAGGCATATACAAGGGGTAGAGTAAGAGAAGCTGCCGCCGGGAGTGCGCTGGTGCAGGTGGCGACAGCAGGGCCCATACTCACAATCTACAGGTAGGAATGCATATACAGGGAGTAGAGGAAGAGAAGCTGCCGCCGGGCTTGCGCTGATGCAGGTGGCGACAGCAGTGCCCATATCCATAATCAATAGGCAGGGGAGGCATATACAAGGGGTAGAGGAAGAGAAGCTGCCGCCGGGTTTGCGCTGATGCAGGTGGCGACAGCACGGCCCATATTTACAATCAATAGGTAGGGGAGGCATATACAAGGAGTAGAGGAAGAGAAGCTGCCGCCGGGAGTGCGCTGATGCAGGAGGCGACAGCAGGGCCCATACTCACAATCTACAGGTTGGAATGCATATACAAGGAGTAGAGGAAGAGAAGCTGCCGCCGGGCTTGCGCTAATGCAGGTGGCGACAGCAGGGCCCATATTTACAATCAATAGGTAGGGGAGGCATATACAAGGGGTAGAGGAAGAGAAGCTGCCGCCGGGAGTGCGCTGATGCAGGTGGCGACAGCAGGGCCCGCATTCACAATCAAGAGGTAGGGGAGGCATATACAAGGGGTAGAGGAAGAGAAGCTGCCGCCGGGAGTGCGCTGATGCAGGTGGCGACAGCAGGGCCCATACTCACAATCTACAGGTAGGAATGCATATACAGGGAGTTGAGGAAGAGAAGTTGCCGCCGGGCTTGCGCTGATGCAGGTGGCGACAGCAGGACCCATATCCATAATCAATAGGCAGGGGAGGCATATACAAGGGGTAGAGGAAGAGAAGCTGCCGCCGGGAGTGCGCTGATGCAGGTGGCGACAGCAGGGCCCATATTTACAATCAATAGGTAGGGGAGGCATATACAAGGGGTAGAGGAAGAGAAGCTGCCGCCGGGAGTGCGCTGATGCAGGTGGCGACAGCAGGGCCCATACTCACAATCTACAGGTTGGAATGCATATACAGGGGGTAGAGGAAGAGAAGCTGCCGCCGGGTTTGCGCTGATGCAGGTGGCGACAGCAGGGCCCATATTTACAATCAATAGGTAGGGGAGGCATATACAAGGAGTAGAGGAAGAGAAGCTGCCGCCGGGCTTGCGCTGATGCAGGTGGCGAAAGCAGGGCCCATACTCACAATCTACAGGTTGGAATGCATATACAGGGGGTAGAGGAAGAGAAGCTGCCGCCGGTTTTGCGCTGATGCAGGTGGCGACAGCAGGGCCCATATTTACAATCAATAGGTAGGGGAGGCATATACAAGGAGTAGAGGAAGAGAAGCTGCTGCCGGGTTTGCGCTGATGCAGGTGGCGACAGCAGGGCCCATATTTACAATCAATAGGTAGGGGAGGCATATACAAGGGGTAGAGTAAGAGAAGCTGCCGCCGGGAGAGCGCTGGTGCAGGTGGCGACAGCAGGGCCCATACTCACAATCTACAGGTAGGAATGCATATACAGGGAGTAGAGGAAGAGAAGCTGCCGCCGGGCTTGCGCTGATGCAGGTGGCGACAGCAGTGCCCATATCCATAATCAATAGGCAGGGGAGGCATATACAAGGGGTAGAGGAAGAGAAGCTGCCGCCGGGAGTGTGCTGATGCAGGTGGCGACAGCAGGGCCCATACTCACAATCTACAGGTAGGAATGCATATACAGGGAGTAGAAGAAGAGAAGCTGCCGCCGGGCTTGCGCTGATGCAGGTGGCGACAGCAGGGCCCATATCCATAATCAATAGGCAGGGGAGGCATATACAAGGGGAAGAGGAAGAGAAGCTGCCGCCGGGCGTGCGCTGATGCAGGTGGTGACAGCAGGGCCCATATTCACAATCAATAGGCAGGGGAAGCATATACAGGGAGTAGAGGAAGAGAAGCTGCCGCCGGAAGTGCGCTGATGCAGGTGGCGACAGCAGGGCCCATATTTACAATCAATAGGTAGGGGAGGCATATACAAGGGGTAGAGGAAGAGAAGCTGCCGCCGGGAGTGCGCTGATGCAGGTGGCGACAGCAGGGCCCATACTCACAATCTACAGGTTGGAATGCATATACAGGGGGTAGAGGAAGAGAAGCTGCCGCCGGGTTTGCGCTGATGCAGGTGGCGACAGCAGGGCCCATATTTACAATCAATAGGTAGGGGAGGCATATACAAGGGGTAGAGGAAGAGAAGCTGCCGCCGGGAGTGCGCTGATGCAGGTGGCGACAGCAGGGCCCATATTTACAATTAATAGGTAGGGGAGGCATATACAAGGGGTAGAGGAAGAGAAGCTGCCGCCGGGAGTGCGCTGATGCAGGTGGCGACAGCAGGACCCATACTCACAATCCACAGGTTGGAATGTATATACAGGGGGTAGAGGAAGAGAAGCTGCCGCCGGGTTTGCGCTGATGCAGGTGGGGACAGCAGGGCCCATATTTACAATCAATAGGTAGGGGAGGCATATACAAGGAGTAGAGGAAGAGAAGCTACCGCCGGGCTTGCGCTGATGCAGGTGGCGACAGCAGGGCCCATATTTACAATCAATAGGTAGGGGAGGCATATACAAGGGGTAGAGGAAGAGTAGCTGCCGCCGGGAGAGCGCTGATGCCGGTGGCGACAGCAGGGCCCATATTTACAATCAATAGGTAGGGGAGGCATATACAAGGGGTAGAGGAAGAGAAGCTGCCGCCGGGAGTGCTCTGATGCAGGTGGCGACAGCAGGGCCCATACTCACAATCTACAGGTAGGAATGCATATACAGGGAGTAGAAGAAGAGAAGCTGCCGCCGGGCTTGCGCTGATGCAGGTGGCGACAGCAGGGCCCATATCCATAATCAATAGGCAGGGGAGGCATATACAAGGGGAAGAGGAAGAGAAGCTGCCGCCGGGCGTGCGCTGATGCAGGTGGTGACAGCAGGGCCCATATTCACAATCAATAGGCAGGGGAAGCATATACAAGGAGTAGAGGAAGAGAAGCTGCCGCCGGGAGTGCGCTGATGCAGGTGGCGACAGCAGGGCCCATATTTACAATCAATAGGTAGGGGAGGCATATACAAGGGGTAGAGGAAGAGAAGCTGCCGCCAGGAGTGCGCTGATGCAGGTGGCGACAGCAGGGCCCATACTCACAATCTACAGGTTGGAATGCATATACAGGGGGTAGAGGAAGAGAAGCTGCCGCCGGGTTTGCGCTGATGCAGGTGGCGACAGCAGGGCCCATATTTACAATCAATAGGTAGGGGAGGCATATACAAGGAGTAGAGGAAGAGAAGCTGCCGCCGGGAGTGCGCTGATGCAGGTGGCGACAGCAGGGCCCATATTTACAATCAATAGGTAGGGGAGGCATATACAAGGAGTAGAGGAAGAGAAGCTGCCGCCGGGCTTGCGCTGATGCAGGTGGCGAAAGCAGGGCCCATACTCACAATCTACAGGTTGGAATGCATATACAGGGGGTAGAGGAAGAGAAGCTGCCGCCGGGTTTGCGCTGATGCAGGTGGCGACAGCAGGGCCCACATTTACAATCAATAGGTAGGGGAGGCATATACAAGGGGTAGAGGAAGAGAAGCTGCCGCCGGGAGTGCGCTGGTGCAGGTGGCGACAGCAGGGCCCATACTCACAATCTACAGGTAGGAATGCATATACAGGGAGTAGAGGAAGAGAAGCTGCCGCCGGGCTTGCGCTGATGCAGGTGGCGACAGCAGTGCCCATATCCATAATCAATAGGCAGGGGAGGCATATACAAGGGGTAGAGGAAGAGAAGCTGCCGCCGGGAGTGTGCTGATGCAGGTGGCGACAGCAGGGCCCATACTCACAATCTACAGGTAGGAATGCATATGCAGGGAGTAGAGGAAGAGAAGCTGCCGCCGGGCTTGCGCTGATGCAGGTGGCGACAGCAGTGCCCATATCCATAATCAATAGGCAGGGGAGGCATATACAAGGGGAAGAGGAAGAGAAGCTGCCGCCGGGCGTGCGCTGATGCAGGTGGTGACAGCAGGGCCCATATTTACAATCAATAGGTAGGGGAGGCATATACAAGGAGTAGAGGAAGAGAAGCTGCCGCCGGTAGTGCGCTGATGCAGGTGGCGACATCAGGGCCCATACTCACAATCTACAGGTTGGAATGCATATACAGGGGGTAGAGGAAGAGAAGCTGCCGCCGGGTTTGCGCTGATGCAGGTGGCGACAGCAGGGCCCATATTTACAATCAATAGGTAGGGGAGGCATATACAAGCAGTAGAGGAAGAGAAGCTGCCGCCGGGCTTGCGCTGATGCAGGTGGCGAAAGCAGGGCACATATTTACAATCAATAGGTAGGGGAGGCATATACAAGGGGTAGAGGAAGAGAAGCTGCCGCCGGGAGTGCGCTGATGCAGGTGGCGACAGCAGGGCCCATATTTACAATCAATAGGTAGGGGAGGCATATACAAGGAGTAGAGGAAGAGAAGCTGCCGCCGGGCTTGCGCTGATGCAGGTGGCGAAAGCAGGGCACATATTTACAATCAATAGGTAGGGGAGGCATATACAAGGAGTAGAGGAAGAGAAGCTGCCGCCGGGCTTGCGCTGATGCAGGTGGCGAAAGCAGGGCACATATTTACAATCAATAGGTAGGGGAGGCATATACAGGGGGTAGAGGAAGAGAAGCTGCCGCCGGGTTTGCGCTGATGCAGGTGGGGACAGCAGGGCCCATATTTACAATCAATAGGTAGGGGAGGCATATACAAGGAGTAGAGGAAGAGAAGCTACCGCCGGGCTTGCGCTGATGCAGGTGGCGACAGCAGGGCCCATATTTACAATCAATAGGTAGGGGAGGCATATACAAGGGGTAGAGGAAGAGTAGCTGCCGCCGGGAGAGCGCTGATGCCGGTGGCGACAGCAGGGCCCATATTTACAATCAATAGGTAGGGGAGGCATATACAAGGGGTAGAGGAAGAGAAGCTGCCGCCGGGAGTGCTCTGATGCAGGTGGCGACAGCAGGGCCCATACTCACAATCTACAGGTTGGAATGCATATACAGGGGGTAGAGGAATAGAAGCTGCCGCCGGGTTTGCGCTGATGCAGGTGGCGACAGCAGGGCCCATATTTACAATCAATAGGTAGGGGAGGCATATACAAGGGGTAGAGGAAGAGAAGCTGCCGCCGGGAGTGCGCTGATGCAGGTGGCGACAGCAGGGCCCATATTTACAAATAATAGGTAGGGGAGGCATATACAAGGGGTAGAGGAAGAGAAGCTGCCGCCGGGAGTGCGCTGATGCAGGTGGCGACAGCAGGGCCCATACTCACAATCCACAGGTTGGAATGTATATACAGGGGGTAGAGGAAGAGAAGCTGCCGCCGGGTTTGCGCTGATGCAGGTGGCGACAGCAGGGCCCATATCCATAATCAATAGGCAGGGGAGGCATATACAGGGAGTAGAGGAAGAGAAGCTGCCGCCGGGCTTGCGCTGATGCAGGTGGCGACAGCAGGGCCCATATCCATAATCAATAGGCAGGGGAGGCATATACAAGGGGTAGAGGAAGAGAAGCTGCCGCCGGGCTTGCGCTGATGCAGGTGGTGACAGCAGGGCCCATATTCACAATCAATAGGCAGGGGAAGCATATACAAGGGGTAGAGGAAGAGAAGCTGCCGCCGGGAGTGCGCTGGTGCAGGTGGCGACAGCAGGGCCCATACTCACAATCTACAGGTAGGAATGCATATACAGGGAGTAGAGGAAGAGAAGCTGCCGCCGGGCTTGCGCTAATGCAGGTGGCGACAGCAGTGCCCATATCCATAATCAATAGGCAGGGGAGGCATATACAAGGGGTAGAGGAAGAGAAGCTGCCGCCGGGAGTGTGCTGATGCAGGTGGCGACAGCAGGGCCCATACTCACAATCTACAGGTAGGAATGCATATACAGGGAGTAGAGGAAGAGAAGCTGCCGCCGGGCTTGCGCTGATGCAGGTGGCGACAGCAGTGCCCATATCCATAATCAATAGGCAGGGGAGGCATATACAAGGGGAAGAGGAAGAGAAGCTGCCGCCGGGCGTGCGCTGATGCAGGTGGTGACAGCAGGGCCCATATTTACAATCAATAGGTAGGGGAGGCATATACAAGGAGTAGAGGAAGAGAAGCTGCCGCCGGTAGTGCGCTGATGCAGGTGGCGACATCAGGGCCCATACTCACAATCTACAGGTTGGAATGCATATACAGGGGGTAGAGGAAGAGAAGCTGCCGCCGGGTTTGCGCTGATGCAGGTGGCGACAGCAGGGCCCATATTTACAATCAATAGGTAGGGGAGGCATATACAAGGAGTAGAGGAAGAGAAGCTGCCGCCGGGCTTGCGCTGATGCAGGTGGCGAAAGCAGGGCACATATTTACAATCAATAGGTAGGGGAGGCATATACAAGGAGTAGAGGAAGAGAAGCTGCCGCCTGGAGTGCGCTGATGCAGGTGGCGACAGCAGGGCCCATACTCACAATCTACAGGTTGGAATGCATATACAGGGGGTAGAGGAAGAGAAGCTGCCGCCGGGTTTGCGCTGATGCAGGTGGCGACAGCAGAGCCCATATTTACAATCAATAGGTAGGGGAGGCATATACAAGGGGTAGAGGAAGAGAAGCTGCCGCCGGGAGTGCGCTGATGCAGGTGGCGACAGCAGGGCCCATATTTACAATCAATAGGTAGGGGAGGCATATACAAGGGGTAGAGGAAGAGAAGCTGCCGCCGGGAGTGCGCTGATGCAGGTGGCGACAGCAGGGCCCATACTCACAATCTACAGGTTGGAATGCATATACAGGGGGTAGAGGAAGAGAAGCTGCCGCCGGGTGTGCGCTGATGCAGGTGGCGACAGCAGGGCCCATATTTACAATCAATAGGTAGGGGAGGCATATACAAGGGCTAGAGGAAGAGAAGCTGCCGCCGGGAGTGCGCTGATGCAGGTGGCGACAGCAGGGCCCATATTTACAATCAATAGGTAGGGGAGGCATATACAAGGGGTAGAGGAAGAGAAGCTGCTGCCGGGAGTGCGCTGATGCAGGTGGCGACAGCAGGGCCCATATTTACAAATAATAGGTAGGGGAGGCATATACAAGGGGTAGAGGAAGAGAAGCTGCCGCCGGGAGTGCGCTGATGCAGGTGGCGACAGCAGGGCCCATACTCACAATCCACAGGTTGGAATGTATATACAGGGGGTAGAGGAAGAGAAGCTGCCGCCGGGTTTGCGCTGATGCAGGTGGCGACAGCAGGGCCCATATCCATAATCAATAGGCAGGGGAGGCATATACAAGGGGTAGAGGAAGAGAAGCTGCCGCCGGGCTTGCGCTGATGCAGGTGGTGACAGCAGGGCCCATATTCACAATCAATAGGCAGGGGAAGCATATACAAGGGGTAGAGGAAGAGAAGCTGCCGCCGGGAGTGCGCTGATGCAGGTGGCGACAGCAGGGCCCATATTTACAATCAATAGGTAGGGGAGGCATATACAAGGGGTAGAGGAAGAGAAGCTGCCGCCGGGAGTGCTCTGATGCAGGTGGCGACAGCAGGGCCCATACTCACAATCTACAGGTTGGAATGCATATACAGGGGGTAGAGGAATAGAAGCTGCCGCCGGGTTTGCGCTGATGCAGGTGGCGACAGCAGGGCCCATATTTACAATCAATAGGTAGGGGAGGCATATACAAGGGGTAGAGGAAGAGAAGCTGCCGCCGGGAGTGCGCTGATGCAGGTGGCGACAGCAGGGCCCATATTTACAATCAATAGGTAGGGGAGGCATATACAAGGGGTAGAGGAAGAGAAGCTGCCGCCGGGAGTGCTCTGATGCAGGTGGCGACAGCAGGGCCCATACTCACAATCTACAGGTTGGAATGCATATACAGGGGGTAGAGGAATAGAAGCTGCCGCCGGGTTTGCGCTGATGCAGGTGGCGACAGCAGGGCCCATATTTACAATCAATAGGTAGGGGAGGCATATACAAGGGGTAGAGGAAGAGAAGCTGCCGCCGGGAGTGCGCTGATGCAGGTGGCGACAGCAGGGCCAATACTCACAATCCACAGGTTGGAATGTATATACAGGGGGTAGAGGAAGAGAAGCTGCCGCCAGGTTTGCGCTGATGCAGGTGGCGACAGCAGGGCCCATATCCATAATCAATAGGCAGGGGAGGCATATACAAGGGGTAGAGGAAGAGAAGCTGCCGCCGGGCTTGCGCTGATGCAGGTGGTGACAGCAAGGCCCATATTCACAATCAATAGGCAGGGGAAGCATATACAAGGGGTAGAGGAAGAGAAGCTGCCGCCGGGAGTGCGGTGATGCAGGTGGCGACAGCAGGGCCCATATTTACAATCAATAGGTAGGGGAGGCATATACAAGGGGTAGAGGAAGAGAAGCTGCCGCCGGGAGTGCGCTGATGCAGGTGGCGACAGCAGGGTCCATACTCACAATGTACAGGTTGGAATGCATATACAGGGGGTAGAGGAAGAGAAGCTGCCGCCGGGTGTGCGCTGATGCAGGTGGCGACAGCAGGGCCCATATTTACAATCAATAGGTAGGGGAGGCATATACAAGGGGTAGAGGAAGAGAAGCTGCCGCCGGGAGTGCGCTGATGCAGGTGGCGACAGCAGGGCCCATATTTACAATCAATAGGTAGGGGAGGCATATACAAGGAGTAGAGGAAGAGAAGCTGCCGCCGGTAGTGCACTGATGCAGGTGGCGACAGCAGGGCCCATACTCACAATCTACAGGTTGGAATGCATATACAGGGGGTAGAGGAAGAGAAGCTGCCGCCGGGTTTGCGCTGATGCAGGTGGCGACAGCAGGGCCCATATTTACAATCAATAGGTAGGGGAGGCATATACAAGGAGTAGAGGAAGAGAAGCTGCCGCCGGGCTTGCGCTGATGCAGGTGGCGAAAGCAGGGCACATATTTACAATCAATAGGTAGGGGAGGCATATACAAGGGGTAGAGTAAGAGAAGCTGCCGCCGGGAGTGCGCTGGTGCAGGTGGCGACAGCAGGGCCCATACTCACAATCTACAGGTAGGAATGCATATACAGGGAGTAGAGGAAGAGAAGCTGCCGCCGGGTTTGCGCTGATGCAGGTGGCGACAGCAGGGCCCATATCCATAATCAATAGGCAGGGGAGGCATATACAGGGAGTAGAGGAAGAGAAGCTGCCGCCGGGCTTGCGCTGATGCAGGTGGCGACAGCAGGGCCCATATCCGTAATCAATAGGCAGGGGAGGCATATACAAGGGGTAGAGGAAGAGAAGCTGCCGCCGGGCTTGCGCTGATGCAGGTGGTGACAGCAGGGCCCATATTCACAATCAATAGGCAGGGGAAGCATATACAAGGGGTAGAGGAAGAGAAGCTGCCGCCGGGAGTGCGCTGATGCAGGTGGCGACAGCAGGGCCCATATTTACAATCAATAGGTAGGGGAGGCATATACAAGGGGTAGAGGAAGAGAAGCTGCCGCCGGGAGTGCTCTGATGCAGGTGGCGACAGCAGGGCCCATACTCACAATCTACAGGTTGGAATGCATATACAGGGGGTAGAGAAAGAGAAGCTGCCGCCGGGTTTGCGCTGATGCAGGTGGCGACAGCAGGGCCCATATTTACAATCAATAGGTAGGGGAGGCATATACAAGGGGTAGAGGAAGAGAAGCTGCCGCCGGGAGTGCGCTGATGCAGGTGGCGACAGCAGGGCCCATATTTACAATCAATAGGTAGGGGAGGCATATACAAGGGGTAGAGTAAGAGAAGCTGCCGCCGGGAGTGCGCTGGTGCAGGTGGCGACAGCAGGGCCCATACTCACAATCTACAGGTAGGAATGCATATACAGGGAGTAGAGGAAGAGAAGCTGCCGCCGGGCTTGCGCTGATGCAGGTGGCGACAGCAGTGCCCATATCCATAATCAATAGGCAGGGGAGGCATATACAAGTGGTAGAGCAAGAGAAGCTGCCGCCGGGTTTGCGCTGATGCAGGTGGCGACAGCAGGGCCCATATTTACAATCAATAGGTAGGGGAGGCATATACAAGGAGTAGAGGAAGAGAAGCTGCCGCCGGGAGTGCGCTGATGCAGGTGGCGAAAGCAGGGCACATACTCACAATCTACAGGTTGGAATGCATATACAGGGGGTAGAGGAATAGAAGCTGCCGCCGGGTTTGCGCTGATGCAGGTGGCGACAGCAGGGCCCATATTTACAATCAATAGGTAGGGGAGGCATATACAAGGGGTAGAGGAAGAGAAGCTGCCGCTGGGAGTGCGCTGATGCAGGTGGCGACAGCAGGGCCCATATTTACAATCAATAGGTAGGGGAGGCATATACAAGGGGTAGAGGAAGAGAAGCTGCCGCCGGGAGTGCGCTGATGCAGGTGGCGACAGCAGGGCCCATACTCACAATCCACAGGTTGGAATGTATATACAGGGGGTAGAGGAAGAGAAGCTGCCGCCGGGTTTGCGCTGATGCAGGTGGCGACAGCAGGGCCCATATCCATAATCAATAGGCAGGGGAGGCATATACAGGGAGTAGAGGAGGAGAAGCTGCCGCCGGGCTTGCGCTGATGCAGGTGGCGACAGCAGGGCCCATATCCGTAATCAATAGGCAGGGGAGGCATATACAAGGGGTAGAGGAAGAGAAGCTGCCGCCGGGCTTGCGCTGATGCAGGTGGTGACAGCAGGGCCCATATTCACAATCAATAGGCAGGGGAAGCATATACAAGGGGTAGAGGAAGAGAAGCTGCCGCCGGGAGTGCTCTGATGCAGGTGGCGACAGCAGGGCCCATACTCACAATCTACAGGTTGGAATGCATATACAGGGGGTAGAGAAAGAGAAGCTGCCGCCGGGTTTGCGCTGATGCAGGTGGCGACAGCAGGGCCCATATTTACAATCAATAGGTAGGGGAGGCATATACAAGGGGTAGAGGAAGAGAAGCTGCCGCCGGGAGTGCGCTGATGCAGGTGGCGACAGCAGGGCCCATATTTACAATCAATAGGTAGGGGAGGCATATACAAGGGGTAGAGTAAGAGAAGCTGCCGCCGGGAGTGCGCTGGTGCAGGTGGCGACAGCAGGGCCCATACTCACAATCTACAGGTAGGAATGCATATACAGGGAGTAGAGGAAGAGAAGCTGCCGCCGGGCTTGCGCTGATGCAGGTGGCGACAGCAGTGCCCATATCCATAATCAATAGGCAGGGGAGGCATATACAAGTGGTAGAGCAAGAGAAGCTGCCGCCGGGTTTGCGCTGATGCAGGTGGCGACAGCAGGGCCCATATTTACAATCAATAGGTAGGGGAGGCATATACAAGGAGTAGAGGAAGAGAAGCTGCCGCCGGGAGTGCGCTGATGCAGGTGGCGAAAGCAGGGCACATACTCACAATCTACAGGTTGGAATGCATATACAGGGGGTAGAGGAATAGAAGCTGCCGCCGGGTTTGCGCTGATGCAGGTGGCGACAGCAGGGCCCATATTTACAATCAATAGGTAGGGGAGGCATATACAAGGGGTAGAGGAAGAGAAGCTGCCGCTGGGAGTGCGCTGATGCAGGTGGCGACAGCAGGGCCCATATTTACAATCAATAGGTAGGGGAGGCATATACAAGGGGTAGAGGAAGAGAAGCTGCCGCCGGGAGTGCGCTGATGCAGGTGGCGACAGCAGGGCCCATACTCACAATCCACAGGTTGGAATGTATATACAGGGGGTAGAGGAAGAGAAGCTGCCGCCGGGTTTGCGCTGATGCAGGTGGCGACAGCAGGGCCCATATCCATAATCAATAGGCAGGGGAGGCATATACAGGGAGTAGAGGAGGAGAAGCTGCCGCCAGGCTTGCGCTGATGCAGGTGGCGACAGCAGGGCCCATATCCGTAATCAATAGGCAGGGGAGGCATATACAAGGGGTAGAGGAAGAGAAGCTGCCGCCGGGCTTGCGCTGATGCAGGTGGTGACAGCAGGGCCCATATTCACAATCAATAGGCAGGGGAAGCATATACAAGGGGTAGAGGAAGAGAAGCTGCCGCCGGGAGTGCGCTGATGCAGGTGGCGACAGCAGGGCCCATATTTACAATCAATAGGTAGGGGAGGCATATACAAGGGGTAGAGGAAGAGAAGCTGCCGCCGGGAGTGCTCTGATGCAGGTGGCGACAGCAGGGCCCATACTCACAATCTACAGGTTGGAATGCATATACAGGGGGTAGAGGAATAGAAGCTGCCGCCGGGTTTGCGCTGATGCAGGTGGCGACAGCAGGGCCCATATTTACAATCAATAGGTAGGGGAGGCATATACAAGGGGTAGAGGAAGAGAAGCTGCCGCCGGGAGTGCGCTGATGCAGGTGGCGACAGCAGGGCCCATACTCACAATCTACAGGTTGGAATGCATATACAAGGAGTAGAGGAAGAGAAGCTGCCGCCGGGTTTGCGCTGATGCAGGTGGCGACAGCAGGGCCCATACTCACAATCTACAGGTTGGAATGCATATACAGGGGGTAGAGGAAGAGAAGCTGCCGCCGGGTGTGCACTGATGCAGGTGGCGACAGCAGGGCCCATATTTACAATCAATAGGTAGAGGAGGCATATACAAGGGGTAGAGTAAGAGAAGCTGCCGCAGGGAGTGCGCTGGTGCAGGTGGCGACAGCAGGGCCCATACTCACAATCTACAGGTAGGAATGCATATACAGGGAGTAGAGGAAGAGAAGCTGCCGCCGGGCTTGCGCTGATGCAGGTGGCGACAGCAGTGCCCATATCCATAATCAATAGGCAGGGGAGGCATATACAAGTGGTAGAGGAAGAGAAGCTGCCGCCGGGTTTGCGCTGATGCAGGTGGCGACAGCAGGGCCCATATTTACAATCAATAGGTAGGGGAGGCATATACAAGGAGTAGAGGAAGAGAAGCTGTCGCCGGGCTTGCGCTAATGCAGGTGGCGACAGCAGGGCCCATATTTACAATCAATAGGTAGGGGAGGCATATACAAGGGGTAGAGGAAGAGAAGCTGCCGCCGGGAGTGCGCTGATGCAGGTGGCCACAGCAGGGCCCACATTCACAATCAAGAGGTAGGGGAGGCATATACAAGGAGTAGAGGAAGAGAAGCTGCCGCCGGTAGTGCGCTGATGCAGGTGGCGACAGCAGGGCCCATACTCACAATCTACAGGTTGGAATGCATATACAGGGGGTAGAGGAAGAGAAGCTGCCGCCGGGTGTGCGCTGATGCAGGTGGCGACAGCAGGGCCCATATTTACAATCAATAGGTAGAGGAGGCATATACAAGGGGTAGAGGAAGAGAAGCTGCCGCCGGGAGAGCGCTGATGCAGGTGGCGACAGCAGGGCCCATATTTACAATCAATAGGTAGGGGAGGCATATACAAGGGGTAGAGGAAGAGAAGCTGCCGCCGGGAGTGCGCTGATGCAGGTGGCGACAGCAGGGCCCATACTCACAATCTACAGGTTGGAATGCATATACAGGGGGTAGAGGAAGAGAAGCTGCCGCCGGGTTTGCGCTGATGCAGGTGGCGACAGCAGGGCCCATATTTACAATCAATAGGTAGGGGAGGCATATACAAGGAGTAGAGGAAGAGAAGCTGCCGCCGGGCTTGCGCTGATGCAGGTGGCGAAAGCAGGGCACATATTTACAATCAATAGGTAGGGGAGGCAGATACAAGGGGTAGAGTAAGAGAAGCTGCCGCCGGGAGTGCGCTGGTGCAGGTGGCGACAGCAGGGCCCATACTCACAATCTACAGGTAGGAATGCATATACAGGGAGTAGAGGAAGAGAAGCTGCCGCCGGGCTTGCGCTGATGCAGGTGGCGACAGCAGTGCCCATATCCATAATCAATAGGCAGGGGAGGCATATACAAGTGGTAGAGGAAGAGAAGCTGCCGCCGGGTTTGCGCTGATGCAGGTGGCGACAGCAGTGCCCATATTTACAATCAATAGGTAGGGGAGGCATATACAAGGAGTAGAAGAAGAGAAGCTGCCGCCGGGAGTGCGCTGATGCAGGAGGCGACAGCAGGGCCCATACTCACAATCTACAGGTTGGAATGCATATACAGGGTGTAGAGGAAGAGAAGCTGACGCCGGGTTTGCGCTGATGCAAGTGGCGACAGCAGGGCCCATATTTACAATCAATAGGTGGGGGAGGCATATACAAGGGGCAGAGGAAGAGAAGCTGCCGCCGGGAGTGCGCTGATGCAGGTGGCGACAGCAGGGCCCATACTCACAATCTACAGGTAGGAATGCATATACAGGGAGTAGAGGAAGAGAAGCTGCCGCCGGGCTTGCGCTGATGCAGGTGGCGACAGCAGGACCCATATCCATAATCAATAGGCAGGGGAGGCATATACAAGGGGTAGAGGAAGAGAAGCTGCCGCCGGGAGTGCGCTGATGCAGGTGGCGACAGCATGGCCCATATTTACAATCAATAGGTAGGGGAGGCATATACAAGGGGTAGAGGAAGAGAAGCTGCCGCCGGGAGTGCGCTGATGCAGGTGGCGACAGCAGGGCCCATACTCACAATCTACAGGTTGGAATGCATATACAGGGGGTAGAGGAAGAGAAGCTGCCGCCGGGTTTGCGCTGATGCAGGTGGCGACGGCAGGGCCCATATTTACAATCAATAGGTAGGGGAGGCATATACAAGGGGTAGAGGAAGAGAAGCTGCCGCCGGGAGTGCGCTGGTGCAGGTGGCGACAGCAGGGCCCATACTCACAATCTACAGGTAGGAATGCATATACAGGGAGTAGAGGAAGAGAAGCTGCCGCCGGGCTTGCGCTGATGCAGGTGGCGACAGCAGTGCCCATATCCATAATCAATAGGCAGGGGAGGCATATACAAGTGGTAGAGGAAGAGAAGCTGCCGCCGGGTTTGCGCTGATGCAGGTGGCGACAGCAGGGCCCATATTTACAATCAATAGGTAGGGGAGGCATATACAAGGAGTAGAGGAAGAGAAGCTGCCGCCGGGAGTGCGCTGATGCAGGAGGCGACAGCAGGGCCCATACTCACAATCTACAGGTTGGAATGCATATACAGGGGGTAGAGGAAGAGAAGCTGACGCCGGGTTTGCGCTGATGCAAGTGGCGACAGCAGGGCCCATATTTACAATCAATAGGTAGGGGAGCGATATACAAGGAGTAGAGGAAGAGAAGCTGCCGCCGGGCTTGCGCTAATGCAGGTGGCGACAGCAGGGCCCATATTTACAATCAATAGGTAGGGGAGGCATATACAAGGGGCAGAGGAAGAGAAGCTGCCGCCGGGAGTGCGCTGATGCAGGTGGCGACAGCACGGCCCACATTCACAATCAAGAGGTAGGGGAGGCATATACAAGGGGTAGAGGAAGAGAAGCTGCCGCCGGGAGTGCGCTGATGCAGGTGGCGACAGCAGGGCCCATACTCACAATCTACAGGTAGGAATGCATATACAGGGAGTAGAGGAAGAGAAGCTGCCGCCGGGCTTGCGCTGATGCAGGTGGCGACAGCAGGACCCATATCCATAATCAATAGGCAGGGGAGGCATATACAAGGGGTAGAGGAAGAGAAGCTGCCGCCGGGAGTGCGCTGATGCAGGTGGCGACAGCATGGCCCATATTTACAATCAATAGGTAGGGGAGGCATATACAAGGGGTAGAGGAAGAGAAGCTGCCGCCGGGAGTGCGCTGATGCAGGTGGCGACAGCAGGGCCCATACTCACAATCTACAGGTTGGAATGCATATACAGGGGGTAGAGGAACAGAAGCTGCCGCCGGGTTTGCGCTGATGCAGGTGGCGACGGCAGGGCCCATATTTACAATCAATAGGTAGGGGAGGCATATACAAGGGGTAGAGGAAGAGAAGCTGCCGCCGGGAGTGCGCTGATGCAGGTGGCGACAGCAGGGCCCATATTTACAATCAATAGGTAGGGGAGGCATATACAAGGAGTAGAGGAAGAAAAGCTGCCGCCGGGAGTGCGCTGATGCAGGTGGCGACAGCAGGGCCCATACTCACAATCTACAGGTAGGAATGCATATACAGGGAGTAGAGGAAGAGAAGCTGCCGCCGGGCTTGCGCTGATGCAGGTGGCGACAGCAGGGCCCATATTCATAATCAATAGGCAGGGGAAGCATATACAAGGGGTAGAGGAAGAGAAGCTGCCGCCGGGCTTGCGCTGATGCAGGTGGTGACAGCAGGGCCCATATTCACAATCAATAGGCAGGGGAAGCATATACAAGGGGTAGAGGAAGAGACGCTGCCGCCGGGAGTGCGCTGATGCAGGTGGCGACAGCAGGGCCCATATTTACAATCAATAGGTAGGGGAGGCATATACAAGGGGTAGAGGAAGAGAAGCTGCCGCCGGGAGTGCGCTGATGCAGTTGGCGACAGCAGGGCCCATACTCACAATCTACAGGTTGGAATGCATATACAGGGGGTAGAGGAAGAGAAGCTGCCGCCGGGAGTGCGCTGATGCAGGTGGCGACAGCAGGGCCCATATTTACAATCAATAGGTAGGGGAGTTATATACAAGGGGTAGAGGATGAGTAGCTGCCGCCGGGAGAGCGCTGATGCCGGTGGCGACAGCAGGGCCCATATTTACTATCAATAGGTAGGGGAGGCACATACAAGGGGTAGAGGAAGAGAAGCTGCCGCCGGGAGTGCGCTGATGCAGGTGGCGACAGCAGGGCCCATATTTACAATCAATAGGTAGGGGAAGCATATACAAGGAGTAGAGGAAGAGAAGCTGCCGCCGGTAGTGCGCTGATGCAGGTGGCGACAGCAGGGCCCATACTCACAATCTAAAGGTTGGAATGCATATACAAGGGGTAGAGGAAGAGAAGCTGCCGCCGGGAGAGCGCTGGTGCAGGTGGCGACAGCAGGGCCCATACTCACAATCTACAGGTAGGAATGCATATACAGGGAGTAGAGGAAGAGAAGCTGCCGCCGGGCTTGCGCTGATGCAGGTGGCGACAGCAGTGCCCATATCCATAATCAATAGGCAGGGGAGGCATATACAAGGGGTAGAGGAAGAGAAGCTGCCGCCGGGAGTGCGCTGATGCAGGAGGCGACAGCAGGGCCCATACTCACAATCTACAGGTTGGAATGCATATACAGGGGGTAGAGGAAGAGAAGCTGACGCCGGGTTTGCGCTGATGCAAGTGGCGACAGCAGGGCCCATATTTACAATCAATAGGTAGGGGAGGCATATACAAGGAGTAGAGGAAGAGAAGCTGCCGCCGGGCTTGCGCTTATGCAGGTGGCGACAGCAGGGCCCATATTTACAATCAATAGGTAGGGGAGGCATATACAAGGGGTAGAGGAAGAGAAGCTTCCGCCGGGAGTGCGCTGATGCAGGTGGCGACAGCAGGGCCCACATTCACAATCAAGAGGTAGGGGAGGCATATACAAGGGGTAGAGGAAGAGAAGCTGCCGCCGGGAGTGCGCTGATGCAGGTGGCGACAGCAGGGCCCATACTCACAATCTACAGGTAGGAATGCATATACAGGGAGTAGAGGAAGAGAAGCTGCCGCCGGGCTTGCGCTGATGCAGGTGGCGACAGCAGGGCCCATATTCATAATCAATAGGCAGGGGAAGCATATACAAGGGGTAGAGGAAGAGAAGCTGCTGCCGGGCTTGCGCTGATGCAGGTGGTGACAGCAGGGCCCATATTCACAATCAATAGGCAGGGGAAGCATATACAAGGGGTAGAGGAAGAGAAGCTGCCGCCGGGAGTGCGCTGATGCAGGTGGCGACAGCAGGGCCCATATTTACAATCAATAGGTAGGGGAGGCATATACAAGGGGTAGAGGAAGAGAAGCTGCCGCCGGGAGTGCGCCGATGCAGGTGGCGACAGCAGGGCCCATACTCACAATCTACAAGTTGGAATGCATATACAGGGGGTAGAGGAAGAGAAGCTGCCGCCGGGAGTGCGCTGATGCAGGTGGCGACAGCAGGGCCCATATTTACAATCAATAGGTAGGGGAGGCATATACAAGGGGTAGAGGAAGAGTAGCTGCCGCCGGGAGAGCGCTGATGCCGGTGGCGACAGCAGGGCCCATATTTACTATCAATAGGTAGGGGAGGCACATACAAGGGGTAGAGGAAGAGAAGCTGCCGCCGGGAGTGCGCTGATGCAGGTGGCGACAGCAGGGCCCATATTTACAATCAATAGGTAGGGCAAGCATATACAAGGAGTAGAGGAAGAGAAGCTGCAGCCGGTAGTGCGCTGATGCAGGTGGCGACAGCAGGGCCCATACTCACAATCTACAGGTTGGAATGCATATACAGGGGGTAGAGGAAGAGAAGCTGCCGCCGGGTTTGCGCTGATGCAGGTGGCTACAGCAGGGCCCATATTTACAATCAATAGGTAGGGGAGGCATATACAAGGAGTAGAGGAAGAGAAGCTGCCGGCGGGCTTGCGCTGATGCAGGTGGCGAAAGCAGGGCACATATTTACAATCAATAGGTAGGGGAGGCATATACAAGGGGTAGAGTAAGAGAAGCTGCCGCCGGGAGTGCGCTGGTGCAGGAGGCGACAGCAGGGCCCATACTCACAATCTACAGGTAGGAATGCATATACAGGGAGTAGAGGAAGAGAAGCTGCCGCCGGGCTTGCGCTGATGCAGGTGGCGACAGCAGTGCCCATATCCATAATCAATAGGCAGGGGAGGCATATACAAGTGGTAGAGGAAGAGAAGCTGCCGCCGGGTTTGCGCTGATGCAGGTGGCGACAGCAGGGCCCATATTTACAATCAATAGGTAGGGGAGGCATATACAAGGAGTAGAGGAAGAGAAGCTGCCGCCGGGAGTGCGCTGATGCAGGTGGCGAAAGCAGGGCACATACTCACAATCTACAGGTTGGAATGCATATACAGGGGGTAGAGGAATAGAAGCTGCCGCCGGGTTTGCGCTGATGCAGGTGGCGACAGCAGGGCCCATATTTACAATCAATAGGTAGGGGAGGCATATACAAGGGGTAGAGGAAGAGAAGCTGCCGCCGGGAGTGCGCTGATGCAGGTGGCGACAGCAGGGCCCATATTTACAATCAATAGGTAGGGGAGGCATATACAAGGGGTAGAGGAAGAGAAGCTGCCGCCGGGAGTGCGCTGATGCAGGTGGCGACAGCAGGGCCCATACTCACAATCCACAGGTTGGAATGTATATACAGGGGGTAGAGGAAGAGAAGCTGCCGCCGGGTTTGCGCTGATGCAGGTGGCGACAGCAGGGCCCATATCCATAATCAATAGGCAGGGGAGGCATATACAGGGAGTAGAGGAAGAGAAGCTGCCGCCGGGCTTGCGCTGATGCAGGTGGCGACAGCAGGGCCCATATCCGTAATCAATAGGCAGGGGAGGCATATACAAGGGGTAGAGGAAGAGAAGCTACCGCCGGGCTTGCGCTGATGCAGGTGGTGACAGCAGGGCCCATATTCACAATCAATAGGCAGGGGAAGCATATACAAGGGGTAGAGGAAGAGAAGCTGCCGCCGGGAGTGCGCTGATGCAGGTGGCGACAGCAGGGCCCATATTTACAATCAATAGGTAGGGGAGGCATATACAAGGGGTAGAGGAAGAGAAGCTGCCGCCGGGAGTGCTCTGATGCAGGTGGCGACAGCAGGGCCCATACTCACAATCTACAGGTTGGAATGCATATACAGGGGGTAGAGGAATAGAAGCTGCCGCCGGGTTTGCGCTGTTGCAGGTGGCGACAGCAGGGCCCATATTTACAATCAATAGGTAGGGGAGGCATATACAAGGGGTAGAGGAAGAGAAGCTGCCGCCGGGAGTGCGCTGATGCAGGTGGCGACAGCAGGGCCCATACTCACAATCTACAGGTTGGAATGCATATACAAGGAGTAGAGGAAGAGAAGCTGCCGCCGGGTTTGCGCTGATGCAGGTGGCGACAGCAGGGCCCATACTCACAATCTACAGGTTGGAATGCATATACAGGGGGTAGAGGAAGAGAAGCTGCCGCCGGGAGTGCGCTGATGCAGGTGGTGACAGCAGGGCCCACATTCACAATCAAGAGGTAGGGGAGGCATATACAAGGGGTAGAGGAAGAGAAGCTGCCGCCGGGAGTGCGCTGATGCAGGTGGCGACAGCAGGGCCCATACTCACAATCTACAGGTAGGAATGCATATACAGGGAGTAGAGGAAGAGAAGCTGCCGCCGGGCTTGCGCTGATGCAGGTGGTGACAGCAGGGCCCATATTCACAATCAATAGGCAGGGGAAGCATATACAAGGGGTAGAGGAAGAGAAGCTGCCGCCGGGAGTGCGCTGATGCAGGTGGCGACAGCAGGGCCCATATTTACAATCAATAGGTAGGGGAGGCATATACAAGGGGTAGAGGAAGAGAAGCTGCCGCCGGCAGTGCGCTGATGCAGGTGGCGACAGCAGGGCCCATACTCACAATCTACAGGTTGGAATGCATATACAGGGGGTAGAGGAAGAGAAGCTGCCGCCGGGAGTGCGCTGATGCAGGTGGCGACAGCAGGGCCCATATTTACAATCAATAGGTAGGGGAGGCATATACAAGGGGTAGAGGAAGAGTAGCTGCCGCCGGGAGTGCGCTGATGCCGGTGGCGACAGCAGGGCCCATATTTACAATCAATAGGTAGGGGAAGCATATACAAGGGATATAAGAAGAGAAGCTGCCGCCGGGAGTGCGCTGATGCAGGTGGCGACAGCAGGGCCCATATTCATAATCCCGAGGTAGGGAAGCAAATACTGTGGTAGAGGAAGAGAAGCTGCCGCCGGGCTCGCGCCGATGCAGGTGGCGACAGCAGGGCCCACATTCACAATCAAGAGGTAGGGGAGGCATATACAAGGGGTAGAGGAAGAGAAGCTGCCGCCGGGAGTGCGCTGATGCAGGTGGCGACAGCAGGGCCCATACTCACAATCTACAGGTAGGAATGCATATACAGGGAGTAGAGGAAGAGAAGCTGCCGCCGGGTTTGCGCTGATGCAGGTGGCGACAGCAGGGCCCATATTTACAATCAATAGGTAGGGGAGGCATATACAAGGGGTAGAGGAAGAGAAGCTGCCGCGGGGAGTGCGGTGATGCAGGTGGCGACAGCAGGGCCCATACTCACAATCTACAGGTAGGAATGCATATACAGGGGGTAGAGGAAGAGAAGCTGCCGCCGGGAGTGCGCTGATGCAGGTGGCGACAGCAGGGCCCATACTCACAATTTACAGGTAGCAATGCATATACAGGGAGTAGAGGAAGAGAAGCTGCCGCCGGGGAGTGCGCTGATGCAGGTGGCGACAGCAGGGCCCATATTCACAATCTACAGGTTGGAATACATATACAGGGGGTAGAGGAAGAGAAGCTGCCGCCCGGAGTGCGCTGATGCAGGTGGCGACAGCAGGGTCCATATTCATAATCGAATATGCACTGATGCAGATGCAGCTTGGTTAACCAGAAGAAAGACTGTCCTTTGACCATATGGAAGGCGGCCTGTTTGATAAACTGGAAGAAAGACTGCCTATTTGGTCGACCACACAGTAGGCGTAGTCCCAAGCGCTCTCAGTGCTTGGGACCACCGCCCACAACCACACTCCGTGTGTGTGGGGGGGGAACTGAACAGGCAGCACCCCAAGTTCTCTCACCACTTTGGAAAACCACCCACACCCATAAAGTGTGGCAGTAGTAACTAACACCTTTTCCTAAATCTGTCTGCATGTACATTCAAATCTAGATTAGGCTTTAGAAGGGAGAAAGGTACCAGGAGTGCCCCCAAGCACTCACTGCTTGGGATCACCACCCACAACCACACTCAATGTGTGTGGGGGGGAACTGAACAGGCAGAACCCCAAGTGCTCTCACCACTTTGGAAAACCACCCACACCCATAAAGTGTGGCAGTAGTAACTAATACCTTTTCCTAAATCTGTCTGCATGTACATTCAAATCTAGATTAGGCTTTAGAAGGGAGAAAGGTACCAGGAGTGCCCCCAAGCACTCTCACTGCTTGGGATCACCACCCACAACCACACTCCATGTGTGTGGGGGGGAACTGAACAGGCAGCACCCCAAGTGCTCTCACCACTTTGGAAAACCACCCACACCCATAAAGTGTGGCAGTAGTAGCTAATACCTTTTCCTAAATCTGTGTAAAAAAACAAGGAATTATTAGTTAACACTTACAAAGTTACATTATTTTGGGTTGAAAAGAAACATACATTCATCAAGTTAAACCATAAAGTAAAGTACAACATTTGCCTGCACTCTCACATTAACCTGTTGATCCAGAGGAAGGCGAAAAAACCCTTACAAGGCATGTTCCAATTAGGCCCAAAAGGGAAAAAAATTCCTTCCAGACTCCAGATGGCAATCAAATAAAATTCCTGGATCAACACGACCGGGAATTACCTAGTAATCATAGCCACGGATGTCTCAACACACTGAAAGTGGCCTATTTTGTACACCATGCGGAAGGAGGCCTATTTTTTACACCAAGCAGGAGGCGGCCTGCTTTGTAGACCACCGGAAAGGCGGCCTGCTTTGTAGACCACCGGAAAGGCGGCCTGCTTTGTAGACCACCGGAAAGGCTGTTTTTTTTTTTTACACTACCCAGAAGGCTGCCTATTTTGTACACAATGCAGAAGGCGGCCTATTTGGTAGACCACACAGAAGGCAGCCTATTTGTAAGACCACGTAGATGGCAGCCAGTTGGTATACCAGGCAAAATGTGGCCTGTTTGGCGAAACACACTGAAGGCGGCCTATTTTTTAGACCATGTAGAAAGGCTGCCTATTTTGTACACCATGTAGAAAGGCTGCCTATTTTTACACCAAGCAGGAGGCAAAATATTTTGTATACCATGGGGAAGGCAGCCCGTTTTTTACACCACCAAGAAGGCTGCCTATTTTTTACACAATGCAGAAGGCGGCCTATTTTTTACACCAAGCAGGAGGCGGCCTATTTTGTAGACCACCTGAAAAGCAGCCTTTTTTTTTACACTACCCAGAAGGCTGCCTATTTTGTACACAATGCAGAAGGCGGCCTATTTGGTAGACCACACAGAAGGCAGCCTATTTGTAAGACCACGTAGAAGGCAGCTAGTTGGTAGACCACGCAAAATGTGGCCTGTTTGGCAGAACACACTGAAGGCAGCCTATTTTTAGACCATGCAGAAGGCAGCCTATTTTGTACACCATGTAGGAAGGCTGCCTATTTTGTACACCAAGCAGTAGGCAACCTATTTTGTATACCACGGGGAAGGCAGCCCGTTTTTTACACCACCAAGGCTGCCTATTTTTTGTACAGTGCAGAAGGCGGCCTATTTTTTACACCAAGCAGGAGGCGGCCTGCTTTGTAGACCACCGGAAAGGCGGCCTGATTTGTAGACCACCAGAAAGGCTTTTTTTTTTTTTACACTACCCAGAAGGCTGCCTATTTTGTACACAATGCAGAAGGCGGCCTATTTGGTAGACCACACAGAAGGCAGCCTATTTGTAAGACCACGTAGAAGGCAGCCAGTTGGTAGACCACGCAAAATGTGGCCTGTTTGGCAGAACACACTGAAGGCGGCCTATTTTTTAGACCATGTAGAAAGGCTGCCTATTTTGTACACCCTGTAGAAAGGCTGCCTATTTTTACACCAAGCAGGAGGCAACCTATTTTGTATACCACGGGGAAGGCAGCCCGTTTTTTACACCACCAAGGCTACCTATTTTTTGTACAATGCAGAAGGCGGCCTATTTTTTACACCAAGCAGTAGGCAGCCTATTTTGTACACCACGGGGAAGGCGGCCGTTTTTTTTTTTTACACCATCCAGAATGCTGCCTATTTTGTACACAACGCGGAAAGTGGCCTATTTGTAAGACCACACAGAAGTCAGCCTATTTGTAAGACCACGTAGAAGGCAGCCTGTTGGTAGACCATGCAAAATGTGGCCTATTTGGTACACCATACTGAGTGTGGCCTATTTTGTACACCATGCGGAAGGCAGCCTATTTTTTACACCAAGCAGAAGGCGGCCTATTTTGTAGACCACGGGAAAGGCGGCTTTTGTTTTTTTTAACACTACCCAGAAGGCTGCCTATTTTGTACACAATGCAGAAGGAAGCCTGTTTGTAAGACCACATAGAAGGCAGCCTGTTAAACCTCGCAAAATGTGGCCTGTTTGGTAGACCGCACTGAAGGTGGCCTATTTTGTACACCATGCAGAAGGCGGCCTATTTGTTAGACCATACGGAATGCAGCCTGTTTTGTTAACGATGCAAAAGGCGGCCTTGTTTGGTAGACCGCACAAAAAATGTCCTGTTTGGTAGAGAACTTTGAAGACAGCCTGTTTGGTAGACCACGCAAAATGTGGCTTGTTTGATAGACCACGCAGAAGGCGGCCTATTTTGAACACCAAGCGGAAGGTAACACTTTTGGGGGACCTCACAGAAAATGGCCCTTTTGAGAGCCCACATAAAATGCAGCTATTTAATTGCAGATAGCTGCACCGGTCTGACTTAACACAGACAACACTAACAGGTTGCATAATGTACTCACCCTTTGGTCACGTAGCACACTTCCTGTAGTAACACATCATAGCTCATTTTACTGGTTCATAAGAACTACTGCATCTCATTCCAGGTCATGTGCTCCTAAAAAAAAAGACACTTAGTACATTAAACATTTTTTTAAAGGTAAAACCACTGAAAATACACAACTTTACTCACCAACTTTTAACCCCTTTAACTACTTTTAACAACTTTTTGGTAGATAACGCTGAAGGCGGCCTGTTTGGTAGACCACGCTGAAAGCGGCCTGTTTGGTAGACCACGTGGAAGGCAGCCTGTGTTTGATAAACCAGAAGGAAGACTGTCTATTTGATAGACCACACAGAATGCGGCTCTGTTTCGGTAGACCGTGCAAAATGGAGCCTTTTTACAGACCACGTGAAAGGCTGCTTGTTTGGTTAACCAGAAGAAAGACTGCCCTTTGACCATACGGAAGGCGGCCTGTTCGATAAACCGGAAGAAAGACTGCCTATTTGGTTGACCACACAGTAGGCGTAGTCCCAAGCACTCTCACTGCTTGGGATCACCACCCACAACCACACCATGTGTGTGGAGGGGAACTGAACAGGCAGCACCCCAAGTGCTCTCACCACTTTGGAAAACCACCCACACCCTTAAAGTGTGGCAGTAGTAACTAACACCTTTTCCTAAATCTGTCTGCATGTACATTCAAATCTAGATTAGGCTTTACAAGGGAGAAAGGTACCAGGAGTGCCCCCAAGCGCTCTCACTGCTTGGGATCACCACCCACAACCACACTCCATATGTGTGGGGGGGGAACTGAACAGGCAGAACCCCAAGTGCTCTCACCACTTTGGAAAACCACCCACACCCATAAAGTGTGGCAGTAGTAACTAACACCTTTTCCTAAATCTGTCTGCATGTACATTCAAATCTAGATTAGGCTTTAGAAGGGAGAAAGGTACCAGGAGTGCCCCCAAGCGCTCTCACTGCTTGGGATCACCACCCACAACCACACTCCATGTGTGTGGGGGGGAACTGAACAGGCAGCACCCCAAGTGCTCTCACCACTTTGGAAAACCACCCACACCCATAAAGTGTGGCAGTAGTAACTAACACCTTTTCCTAAATCTGTCTGCATGTACATTCAAATCTAGATTAGGCTTTAGAAGGGAGAAAGGTACCAGGAGTGCCCCCAAGCACTCTCACTGCTTGGGATCACCACCCACAACCACACTCCATGTGTGTGGGGGGGAACTGAACAGGCAGAACCCCAAGTGCTCTCACCACTTTGGAAAACCACCCACACCCATAAAGTGTGGCAGTAGTAACTAATACCTTTTCCTAAATCTGTCTGCATGTACATTCAAATCTAGATTAGGCTTTAGAAGGGAGAAAGGTACCAGGAGTGCCCCCAAGCGCTCTCACTGCTTGGGATAACCACCCACAACCACACTCCATGTGTGTGGGGGGGAACTGAACAGGCAGCACCCCAAGTGCTCTCACCACTTTGGAAAACCACCCACACCCATAAAGTGTGGCAGTAGTAGCTAATACCTTTTCCTAAATCTGTGTAAAAAAACAAGAAATTATTAGTTAACACTTACAAAGTTACATTATTTTGGGTTGAAAAGAAACATACATTCATCAAGTTAAACCATAAAGTAAAGTACAACATTTGCCTGCACTCTCACATTAACCTGTTGATCCAGAGGAAGGCGAAAAAACCCTTACAAGGCATGTTCCAATTAGGCCCAAAAGGGAAAAAAATTCCTTCCAGACTCCAGATGGCAATCAAATAAAATTCCTGGATCAACACGACCGGGAATTACCTAGTAATCATAGCCACGGATGTCTCAACACACTGAAAGTGGCCTATTTTGTACACCATGCGGAAGGCGGCCTATTTTTTACACCAAGCAGGAGGCGGCCTGCTTTGTAGACCACCGGAAAGGCGGCCTGCTTTGTAGACCACCGGAAAGGCGTTTTTTTTTACACTACCCAGAAGGCTGCCTATTTTGTACACAATGCAGAAGGCGGCCTATTTGGTAGACCACACAGAAGGTAGCCTATTTGTAAGACCACGTAGAAGGCAGCCAGTTGGTAGACCACGCAAAATGTGGCCTGTTTGGCAGAACACACTGAAGGCGGCCTATTTTTTTTAGACCATGTAGAAAGGCTGCCTATTTTGTACACCATGTAGAAAGGCTGCCTCTTTTTACACCAAGCAGGAGGCAACCTATTTTGTATACCACGGGGAAGGCAGCCCATTTTTTACACCACCAAGAAGGCTGCCTATTTTTTACACAATGCAGAAGGCGGCCTATTTTTTTACACCAAGCAGGAGGCGGCCTATTTTGTAGACCACCTGAAAAGCAGCCTTTTTTCACACTACCCAGAAGGCTGCCTCTTTTGTACACAATGCAGAAGGCGGCCTATTTGGTAGACCACACAGAAGGCAGCCTATTTGTAAGACCACGTAGAAGGCAGCTAGTTGATAGACCACGCAAAATGTGGCCTGTTTGGCAGAACACACTGAAGGCAGCCTATTTTTAGACCATGCAGAAGGCAGCCTATTTTGTACACCATGTAGGAAGGCTGCCTATTTTGTACACCAAGCAGTAGGCAACCTATTTTGTATACCACGGGGAAGGCAGCCCGTTTTTTACACCACCAAGGCTGCCTATTTTTTGTACAGTGCAGAAGGCGGCCTATTTTTTACACCAAGCAGGAGGCGGCCTGCTTTGTAGACCACCGGAAAGGCAGCCTGATTTGTAGACCACCGGAAAGGCAATTTTTTTTTTTTACACTACCCAGAAGGCTGCCTATTTTGTACACAATGCAGAAGGCTGCCTATTTGGTAGACCACACAGAAGGCAGCTTATTTGTAAGACCACGTAGAAGGCAGCCAGTTGGTAGACCACGCAAAATGTGGCCTGTTTGGCAGAACACACTGAAGGCGGCCTATTTTTTAGACCATGTAGAAAGGCTGCCTAATATGTACACCATGTAGAAAGGCTGCCTATTTTTACACCAAGCAGGAGGCAACCTATTTTGTATACCACGGGGAAGGCAGCCCGTTTTTTACACCACCAAGAAGGCTGCCTATTTTTTACACAATGCAGAAGGCGGCCTATTTTTTACATCAAGCAGGAGGCGGCCTATTTTGTAGACCACCTGAAAAGCAGCCTATTTTTACACTACCCAGAAGGCTGCCTATTTTGTACACAATGCAGAAGGCGGCCTATTTGGTAGACCACACAGAAGGCAGCCTATTTGTAAGACCACGTAGAAGGCAGCTAGTTGGTAGACCACGCAAAATGTGGCCAGTTTGGCAGAACACACTGAAGGCGGCCTATTTTTAGACCATGTAGAAAGGCTGCCTATTTTGTACACCAAGCAGGAGGCAACCTATTTTGTATACCACTGGGAAGGCAGCACGTTTTTTACACCACCAAGAAGGCTGCCTATGTTTTACACCAAGCGGGAGGCGGCCTATTTTGTAGACCACCTGAAAAGCAGCCATTTTTTACACTACCCAGAAGGCGTCCTATTTGGTAGACCACACAGAAGGCAGCCTATTTGTAAGACCACGTAGAAGGCAGCCAGTTGGTAGACCATGCAAAATGTGGCCTGTTTGGCAGAACACACTGAAGGCGGCCTATTTTTTTAGACCATGTAGAAAGGCTGCCTATTTTGTACACCATGTAGAAAGGCTGCCTATTTTTACACCAAGCAGGAGGCAACCTATTTTGTATACCACGGGGAAGGCAGCCCGTTTTTTACACCACCAAGAAGGCTGCCTATTTTTTACACAATGCAGAAGGCGGCCTATTTTTTTACACCAAGCAGGAGGCGGCCTATTTTGTAGACCACCTGAAAAGCAGCCTTTTTTCACACTACCCAGAAGGCTGCCTCTTTTGTACACAATGCAGAAGGCGGCCTATTTGGTAGACCACACAGAAGGCAGCCTATTTGTAAGACCACGTAGAAGGCAGCTAGTTGATAGACCACGCAAAATGTGGCCTGTTTGGCAGAACACACTGAAGGCAGCCTATTTTTAGACCATGCAGAAGGCAGCCTATTTTGTACACCATGTAGGAAGGCTGCCTATTTTGTACACCAAGCAGTAGGCAACCTATTTTGTATACCACGGGGAAGGCAGCCCGTTTTTTACACCACCAAGGCTGCCTATTTTTTGTACAGTGCAGAAGGCGGCCTATTTTTTACACCAAGCAGGAGGCGGCCTGCTTTGTAGACCACCGGAAAGGCAGCCTGATTTGTAGACCACCGGAAAGGCAATTTTTTTTTTTTACACTACCCAGAAGGCTGCCTATTTTGTACACAATGCAGAAGGCTGCCTATTTGGTAGACCACACAGAAGGCAGCTTATTTGTAAGACCACGTAGAAGGCAGCCAGTTGGTAGACCACGTAAAATGTGGCCTGTTTGGCAGAACACACTGAAGGCGGCCTATTTTTTAGACCATGTAGAAAGGCTGCCTATTATGTACACCATGTAGAAAGGCTGCCTATTTTTACACCAAGCAGGAGGCAACCTATTTTGTATACCACGGGGAAGGCAGCCCGTTTTTTACACCACCAAGAAGGCTGCCTATTTTTTACACAATGCAGAAGGCGGCCTATTTTTTACATCAAGCAGGAGACGGCCTATTTTGTAGACCACCTGAAAAGCAGCCTATTTTTACACTACCCAGAAGGCTGCCTATTTTGTACACAATGCAGAAGGCGGCCTATTTGGTAGACCACACAGAAGGCAGCCTATTTGTAAGACCACGTAGAAGGCAGCCTATTTGTAAGACCACGTAGAAGGCAGCTAGTTGGTAGACCACGCAAAATGTGGCCTGTTTGGCAGAACACACTGAAGGCAGCCTATTTTTAGACCATGCAGAAGGCAGCCTATTTTGTACACCATGTAGGAAGGCTGCCTATTTTGTACACCAAGCAGTAGGCAACCTATTTTGTATACCACGGGGAAGGCAGCCCGTTTTTTATACCACCAAGGCTGCCTATTTTTTGTACAGTGCAGAAGGCGGCCTATTTTTTACACCAAGCAGGAGGCAGCCTATTTTGTAGACCACCTGAAAAGCAGCCTTTTTTTTTACACTACCCAGAAGACTGTCTATTTTGTACACAATGCAGAAGGCGGCCTATTTGGTAGACCACACAGAAGGCAGCCTATTTGTAAGACCACGTAGAAGGCAGCGTTGGTAGATCACGCAAAATGTGGCCAGTTTGGCAGAACACACTGAAGGCGGCCTATTTTTAGACCATGTAGAAAGGCTGCCTATTTTGTACACCAAGCAGGAGGCAACCTATTTTGTATACCACTGGGAAGGCAGCACGTTTTTTACACCACCAAGAAGGCTGCCTATGTTTTACACCAAGCGGGAGGCGGCCTATTTTGTAGACCACCTGAAAAGCAGCCATTTTTTACACTACCCAGAAGGCGTCCTATTTGGTAGACCACACAGAAGGCAGCCTATTTGTAAGACCACGTAGAAGGCAGCCAGTTGGTAGACCACGCAAAATGTGGCCTGTTTGGCAGAACACACTGAAGGCGGCCTATTTTTTTAGACCATGTAGAAAGGCTGCCTATTTTGTACACCATGTAGAAAGGCTGCCTATTTTTACACCAAGCAGGAGGCAACCTATTTTGTATACCATGGGTAAGGCAGCCCGTTTTTTACACCACCAAGAAGGCTGCCTATTTTTTACACAATGCAGAAGGCGGCCTATTTTTTACACCAAGCAGGAGGCGGCCTATTTTGTAGACCACCTGAAAAGCAGCCTTTTTTTTTACACTACCCAGAAGGCTGCCTATTTTGTACACAATGCAGAAGGCGGCCTATTTGGTAGACCACACAGAAGGCAGCCTATTTGTAAGACCACGTAGAAGGCAGCTAGTTGGTAGACCACGCAAAATGTGGCCTGTTTGGCAGAACACACTGAAGGCAGCCTATTTTTAGACCATGCAGAAGGCAGCCTATTTTGTACACCATGTAGGAAGGCTGCCTATTTTGTACACCAAGCAGTAGGCAACCTATTTTGTATACCACGGGGAAGGCAGCCCGTTTTTTACACCACCAAGGCTGCCTATTTTTTGTACAGTGCAGAAGGCGGCCTATTTTTTACACCAAGCAGGAGGCGGCCTGCTTTGTAGACCACCGGAAAGGCGGCCTGATTTGTAGACCACCAGAAAGGCTTTTTTTTTTTTTTTACACTACCCAGAAGGCAGCCTATTTGTAAGACCACGTAGAAGGCAGCCAGTTGGTAGACCACGCAAAATGTGGCCTGTTTGGCAGAACACACTAAAGGCGGCCTATTTTTTAGACCATGTAGAAAGGCTGCCTATTTTGTACACCCTGTAGAAAGGCTGCCTATTTTTACACCAAGCAGGAGGCAACCTATTTTGTATACCACGGGGAAGGCAGCCCGTTTTTTACACCACCAAGGCTACCTATTTTTTGTACAATGCAGAAGGCGGCCTATTTTTTACACCAAGCAGTAGGCAGCCTATTTTGTACACCACGGGGAAGGCGGCCGGTTTTTTTTTACACCATCCAGAATGCTGCCTATTTTGTACACAACGCGGAAAGTGGCCTATTTGTAAGACCACACAGAAGTCAGCCTATTTGTAAGACCACGTAGAAGGCAGCCTGTTGGTAGACCATGCAAAATGTGGCCTATTTGGTACACCATACTGAGTGTGGCCTATTTTGTACACCATGCGGAAGGCAGCCTATTTTTTACACCAAGCAGAAGGCGGCCTATTTTGTAGACCACGGGAAAGGCGGCTTTTGTTTTTTTTAACACTACCCAGAAGGCTGCCTATTTTGTACACAATGCAGAAGGAAGCCTGTTTGTAAGACCACATAGAAGGCAGCCTGTTAAACCTCGCAAAATGTGGCCTGTTTGGTAGACCGCACTGAAGGTGGCCTATTTTGTACACCATGCAGAAGGCGGCCTATTTGTTAGACCATACGGAATGCAGCCTGTTTTGTTAACGACGCAAAAGGCGGCCTTGTTTGGTAGACCGCACAAAAAATGTCCTGTTTGGTAGAGAACTTGGAAGACAGCCTGTTTGGTAGACCACGCAAAATGTGGCTTGTTTGATAGACCACGCAGAAGGCGGCCTATTTTGAACACCAAGCGGAAGGTAACACTTTTGGGGGACCTCACAGAAAATGGCCCTTTTGAGAGCCCACATAAAATGCAGCTATTTAATTGCAGATAGCTGCACCGGTCTGACTTAACACAGACAACACTAACAGGTTGCATAATGTACTCACCCTTTGGTCACGTAGCACACTTCCTGTAGTAACACATCATAGCTCATTTTACTGGTTCATAAGAACTACTGCATCTCATTCCAGGTCATGTGCTCCTAAAAAAAAAGACACTTAGTACATTAAACATTTTTTTAAAGGTAAAACCACTGAAAATACACAACTTTACTCACCAACTTTTAACCCCTTTAACTACTTTTAACAACTTTTTGGTAGATAACGCTGAAGGCGGCCTGTTTGGTAGACCACGCTGAAAGCGGCCTGTTTGGTAGACCACGTGGAAGGCAGCCTGTGTTTGATAAACCAGAAGGAAGACTGTCTATTTGATAGACCACACAGAATGCGGCTCTGTTTCGGTAGACCGTGCAAAATGGAGCCTTTTTACAGACCACGTGAAAGGCTGCTTGTTTGGTTAACCAGAAGAAAGACTGCCCTTTGACCATACGGAAGGCGGCCTGTTCGATAAACCGGAAGAAAGACTGCCTATTTGGTTGACCACACAGTAGGCGTAGTCCCAAGCACTCTCACTGCTTGGGATCACCACCCACAACCACACCATGTGTGTGGAGGGGAACTGAACAGGCAGCACCCCAAGTGCTCTCACCACTTTGGAAAACCACCCACACCCATAAAGTGTGGCAGTAGTAACTAACACCTTTTCCTAAATCTGTCTGCATGTACATTCAAATCTAGATTAGGCTTTACAAGGGAGAAAGGTACCAGGAGTGCCCCCAAGCGCTCTCACTGCTTGGGATCACCACCCACAACCACACTCCATATGTGTGGGGGGGAACTGAACAGGCAGAACCCCAAGTGCTCTCACCACTTTGGAAAACCACCCACACCCATAAAGTGTGGCAGTAGTAACTAACACCTTTTCCTAAATCTGTCTGCATGTACATTCAAATCTAGATTAGGCTTTAGAAGGGAGAAAGGTACCAGGAGTGCCCCCAAGCGCTCTCACTGCTTGGGATCACCACCCACAACCACACTCCATGTGTGTGGGGGGGAACTGAACAGGCAGCACCTCAAGTGCTCTCACCACTTTGGAAAACCACCCACACCCATAAAGTGTGGCAGTAGTAACTAAAACCTTTTCCTAAATCTGTCTGCATGTACATTCAAATCTAGATTAGGCTTTAGAAGGGAGAAAGGTACCAGGAGTGCCCCCAAGCACTCTCACTGCTTGGGATCACCACCCACAACCACACTCCATGTGTGTGGGGGGGAACTGAACAGGCAGAACCCCAAGTGCTCTCACCACTTTGGAAAACCACCCACACCCATAAAGTGTGGCAGTAGTAACTAATACCTTTTCCTAAATCTGTCTGCATGTACATTCAAATCTAGATTAGGCTTTAGAAGGGAGAAAGGTACCAGGAGTGCCCCCAAGCGCTCTCACTGCTTGGGATAACCACCCACAACCACACTCCATGTGTGTGGGGGGGAACTGAACAGGCAGCACCCCAAGTGCTCTCACCACTTTGGAAAACCACCCACACCCATAAAGTGTGGCAGTAGTAGCTAATACCTTTTCCTAAATCTGTGTAAAAAAACAAGAAATTATTAGTTAACACTTACAAAGTTACATTATTTTGGGTTGAAAAGAAACATACATTCATCAAGTTAAACCATAAAGTAAAGTACAACATTTGCCTGCACTCTCACATTAACCTGTTGATCCAGAGGAAGGCGAAAAAACCCTTACAAGGCATGTTCCAATTAGGCCCAAAAGGGAAAAAAATTCCTTCCAGACTCCAGATGGCAATCAAATAAAATTCCTGGATCAACACGACCGGGAATTACCTAGTAATCATAGCCACGGATGTCTCAACACACTGAAAGTGGCCTATTTTGTACACCATGCGGAAGGCGGCCTATTTTTTACACCAAGCAGGAGGCGGCCTGCTTTGTAGACCACCGGAAAGGCGGCCTGCTTTGTAGACCACCGGAAAGGCGTTTTTTTTTACACTACCCAGAAGGCTGCCTATTTTGTACACAATGCAGAAGGCGGCCTATTTGGTAGACCACACAGAAGGTAGCCTATTTGTAAGACCACGTAGAAGGCAGCCAGTTGGTAGACCACGCAAAATGTGGCCTGTTTGGCAGAACACACTGAAGGCGGCCTATTTTTTTTAGACCATGTAGAAAGGCTGCCTATTTTGTACACCATGTAGAAAGGCTGCCTCTTTTTACACCAAGCAGGAGGCAACCTATTTTGTATACCACGGGGAAGGCAGCCCATTTTTTACACCACCAAGAAGGCTGCCTATTTTTTACACAATGCAGAAGGCGGCCTATTTTTTTACACCAAGCAGGAGGCGGCCTATTTTGTAGACCACCTGAAAAGCAGCCTTTTTTCACACTACCCAGAAGGCTGCCTCTTTTGTACACAATGCAGAAGGCGGCCTATTTGGTAGACCACACAGAAGGCAGCCTATTTGTAAGACCACGTAGAAGGCAGCTAGTTGATAGACCACGCAAAATGTGGCCTGTTTGGCAGAACACACTGAAGGCAGCCTATTTTTAGACCATGCAGAAGGCAGCCTATTTTGTACACCATGTAGGAAGGCTGCCTATTTTGTACACCAAGCAGTAGGCAACCTATTTTGTATACCACGGGGAAGGCAGCCCGTTTTTTACACCACCAAGGCTGCCTATTTTTTGTACAGTGCAGAAGGCGGCCTATTTTTTACACCAAGCAGGAGGCGGCCTGCTTTGTAGACCACCGGAAAGGCAGCCTGATTTGTAGACCACCGGAAAGGCAATTTTTTTTTTTTACACTACCCAGAAGGCTGCCTATTTTGTACACAATGCAGAAGGCTGCCTATTTGGTAGACCACACAGAAGGCAGCTTATTTGTAAGACCACGTAGAAGGCAGCCAGTTGGTAGACCACGCAAAATGTGGCCTGTTTGGCAGAACACACTGAAGGCGGCCTATTTTTTAGACCATGTAGAAAGGCTGCCTAATATGTACACCATGTAGAAAGGCTGCCTATTTTTACACCAAGCAGGAGGCAACCTATTTTGTATACCACGGGGAAGGCAGCCCGTTTTTTACACCACCAAGAAGGCTGCCTATTTTTTACACAATGCAGAAGGCGGCCTATTTTTTACATCAAGCAGGAGGCGGCCTATTTTGTAGACCACCTGAAAAGCAGCCTATTTTTACACTACCCAGAAGGCTGCCTATTTTGTACACAATGCAGAAGGCGGCCTATTTGGTAGACCACACAGAAGGCAGCCTATTTGTAAGACCACGTAGAAGGCAGCTAGTTGGTAGACCACGCAAAATGTGGCCAGTTTGGCAGAACACACTGAAGGCGGCCTATTTTTAGACCATGTAGAAAGGCTGCCTATTTTGTACACCAAGCAGGAGGCAACCTATTTTGTATACCACTGGGAAGGCAGCACGTTTTTTACACCACCAAGAAGGCTGCCTATGTTTTACACCAAGCGGGAGGCGGCCTATTTTGTAGACCACCTGAAAAGCAGCCATTTTTTACACTACCCAGAAGGCGTCCTATTTGGTAGACCACACAGAAGGCAGCCTATTTGTAAGACCACGTAGAAGGCAGCCAGTTGGTAGACCACGCAAAATGTGGCCTGTTTGGCAGAACACACTGAAGGCGGCCTATTTTTTTAGACCATGTAGAAAGGCTGCCTATTTTGTACACCATGTAGAAAGGCTGCCTATTTTTACACCAAGCAGGAGGCAACCTATTTTGTATACCATGGGGAAGGCAGCCCGTTTTTTACACCACCAAGAAGGCTGCCTATTTTTTACACAATGCAGAAGGCGGCCTATTTTTTACACCAAGCAGGAGGCGGCCTATTTTGTAGACCACCTGAAAAGCAGCCTTTTTTTTTTACACTACCCAGAAGGCTGCCTATTTTGTACACAATGCAGAAGGCGGCCTATTTGGTAGACCACACAGAAGGCAGCCTATTTGTAAGACCACGTAGAAGGCAGCTAGTTGGTAGACCACGCAAAATGTGGCCTGTTTGGCAGAACACACTGAAGGCAGCCTATTTTTAGACCATGCAGAAGGCAGCCTATTTTGTACACCATGTAGGAAGGCTGCCTATTTTGTACACCAAGCAGTAGGCAACCTATTTTGTATACCACGGGGAAGGCAGCCCGTTTTTTACACCACCAAGGCTGCCTATTTTTTGTACAGTGCAGAAGGCGGCCTATTTTTTACACCAAGCAGGAGGCGGCCTGCTTTGTAGACCACCGGAAAGGCGGCCTGATTTGTAGACCACCAGAAAGGCTTTTTTTTTTTTTTTACACTACCCAGAAGGCAGCCTATTTGTAAGACCACGTAGAAGGCAGCCAGTTGGTAGACCACGCAAAATGTGGCCTGTTTGGCAGAACACACTGAAGGCGGCCTATTTTTTAGACCATGTAGAAAGGCTGCCTATTTTGTACACCCTGTAGAAAGGCTGCCTATTTTTACACCAAGCAGGAGGCAACCTATTTTGTATACCACGGGGAAGGCAGCCCGTTTTTTACACCACCAAGGCTACCTATTTTTTGTACAATGCAGAAGGCGGCCTATTTTTTACACCAAGCAGTAGGCAGCCTATTTTGTACACCACGGGGAAGGCGGCCGTTTTTTTTTTTACACCATCCAGAATGCTGCCTATTTTGTACACAACGCGGAAAGTGGCCTATTTGTAAGACCACACAGAAGTCAGCCTATTTGTAAGACCACGTAGAAGGCAGCCTGTTGGTAGACCATGCAAAATGTGGCCTATTTGGTACACCATACTGAGTGTGGCCTATTTTGTACACCATGCGGAAGGCAGCCTATTTTTTACACCAAGCAGAAGGCGGCCTATTTTGTAGACCACGGGAAAGGCGGCTTTTGTTTTTTTTAACACTACCCAGAAGGCTGCCTATTTTGTACACAATGCAGAAGGAAGCCTGTTTGTAAGACCACATAGAAGGCAGCCTGTTAAACCTCGCAAAACGTGGCCTGTTTGGTAGACCGCACTGAAGGTGGCCTATTTTGTACACCATGCAGAAGGCGGCCTATTTGTTAGACCATACGGAATGCAGCCTGTTTTGTTAACGACGCAAAAGGCGGCCTTGTTTGGTAGACCGCACAAAAAATGTCCTGTTTGGTAGAGAACTTGGAAGACAGCCTGTTTGGTAGACCACGCAAAATGTGGCTTGTTTGATAGACCACGCAGAAGGCGGCCTATTTTGAACACCAAGCGGAAGGTAACACTTTTGGGGGACCTCACAGAAAATGGCCCTTTTGAGAGCCCACATAAAATGCAGCTATTTAATTGCAGATAGCTGCACCGGTCTGACTTAACACAGACAACACTAACAGGTTGCATAATGTACTCACCCTTTGGTCACGTAGCACACTTCCTGTAGTAACACATCATAGCTCATTTTACTGGTTCATAAGAACTACTGCATCTCATTCCAGGTCATGTGCTCCTAAAAAAAAAGACACTTAGTACATTAAACATTTTTTTAAAGGTAAAACCACTGAAAATACACAACTTTACTCACCAACTTTTAACCCCTTTAACTACTTTTAACAACTTTTTGGTAGATAACGCTGAAGGCGGCCTGTTTGGTAGACCACGCTGAAAGTGGCCTGTTTGGTAGACCACGTGGAAGGCAGCCTGTGTTTGATAAACCAGAAGGAAGACTGTCTATTTGATAGACCACACAGAATGCGGCTCTGTTTCGGTAGACCGTGCAAAATGGAGCCTTTTTACAGACCACGTGAAAGGCTGCTTGTTTGGTTAACCAGAAGAAAGACTGCCCTTTGACCATACGGAAGGCGGCCTGTTCGATAAACCGGAAGAAAGACTGCCTATTTGGTTGACCACACAGTAGGCGTAGTCCCAAGCACTCTCACTGCTTGGGATCACCACCCACAACCACACCATGTGTGTGGAGGGGAACTGAACAGGCAGCACCCCAAGTGCTCTCACCACTTTGGAAAACCACCCACACCCATAAAGTGTGGCAGTAGTAACTAACACCTTTTCCTAAATCTGTCTGCATGTACATTCAAATCTAGATTAGGCTTTACAAGGGAGAAAGGTACCAGGAGTGCCCCCAAGCGCTCTCACTGCTTGGGATCACCACCCACAACCACACTCCATATGTGTGGGGGGGAACTGAACAGGCAGAACCCCAAGTGCTCTCACCACTTTGGAAAACCACCCACACCCATAAAGTGTGGCAGTAGTAACTAACACCTTTTCCTAAATCTGTCTGCATGTACATTCAAATCTAGATTAGGCTTTAGAAGGGAGAAAGGTACCAGGAGTGCCCCCAAGCGCTCTCACTGCTTGGGATCACCACCCACAACCACACTCCATGTGTGTGGGGGGGAACTGAACAGGCAGCACCCCAAGTGCTCTCACCACTTTGGAAAACCACCCACACCCATAAAGTGTGGCAGTAGTAACTAACACCTTTTCCTAAATCTGTCTGCATGTACATTCAAATCTAGATTAGGCTTTAGAAGGGAGAAAGGTACCAGGAGTGCCCTCAAGCACTCTCACTGCTTGGGATCACCACCCACAACCACACTCCATGTGTGTGGGGGGGAACTGAACAGGCAGAACCCCAAGTGCTCTCACCACTTTGGAAAACCACCCACACCCATAAAGTGTGGCAGTAGTAACTAATACCTTTTCCTAAATCTGTCTGCATGTACATTCAAATCTAGATTAGGCTTTAGAAGGGAGAAAGGTACCAGGAGTGCCCCCAAGCGCTCTCACTGCTTGGGATCACCACCCACAACCACACTCCATGTGTGTGGGGGGGAACTGAACAGGCAGCACCCCAAGTGCTCTCACCACTTTGGAAAACCACCCACACCCATAAAGTGTGGCAGTAGTAGCTAATACCTTTTCCTAAATCTGTGTAAAAAAACAAGAAATTATTAGTTAACACTTACAAAGTTACATTATTTTGGGTTGAAAAGAAACATACATTCATCAAGTTAAACCATAAAGTAAAGTACAACATTTGCCTGCACTCTCACATTAACCTGTTGATCCAGAGGAAGGCGAAAAAACCCTTACAAGGCATGTTCCAATTAGGCCCAAAAGGGAAAAAAATTCCTTCCAGACTCCAGATGGCAATCAAATAAAATTCCTGGATCAACACGACCGGGAATTACCTAGTAATCATAGCCACGGATGTCTCAACACACTGAAAGTGGCCTATTTTGTACACCATGCGGAAGGCGGCCTATTTTTTACACCAAGCAGGAGGCGGCCTGCTTTGTAGACCACCGGAAAGGCGGCCTGCTTTGTAGACCACCGGAAAGGCGTTTTTTTTTACACTACCCAGAAGGCTGCCTATTTTGTACACAATGCAGAAGGCGGCCTATTTGGTAGACCACACAGAAGGTAGCCTATTTGTAAGACCACGTAGAAGGCAGCCAGTTGGTAGACCACGCAAAATGTGGCCTGTTTGGCAGAACACACTGAAGGCGGCCTATTTTTTTAGACCATGTAGAAAGGCTGCCTATTTTGTACACCATGTAGAAAGGCTGCCTCTTTTTACACCAAGCAGGAGGCAACCTATTTTGTATACCACGGGGAAGGCAGCCCGTTTTTTACACCACCAAGAAGGCTGCCTATTTTTTACACAATGCAGAAGGCGGCCTATTTTTTTACACCAAGCAGGAGGCGGCCTATTTTGTAGACCACCTGAAAAGCAGCCTTTTTTCACACTACCCAGAAGGCTGCCTCTTTTGTACACAATGCAGAAGGCGGCCTATTTGGTAGACCACACAGAAGGCAGCCTATTTGTAAGACCACGTAGAAGGCAGCTAGTTGATAGACCACGCAAAATGTGGCCTGTTTGGCAGAACACACTGAAGGCAGCCGATTTTTAGACCATGCAGAAGGCAGCCTATTTTGTACACCATGTAGGAAGGCTGCCTATTTTGTACACCAAGCAGTAGGCAACCTATTTTGTATACCACGGGGAAGGCAGCCCGTTTTTTACACCACCAAGGCTGCCTATTTTTTGTACAGTGCAGAAGGCGGCCTATTTTTTACACCAAGCAGGAGGCGGCCTGCTTTGTAGACCACCGGAAAGGCAGCCTGATTTGTAGACCACCGGAAAGGCAATTTTTTTTTTTTACACTACCCAGAAGGCTGCCTATTTTGTACACAATGCAGAAGGCTGCCTATTTGGTAGACCACACAGAAGGCAGCTTATTTGTAAGACCACGTAGAAGGCAGCCAGTTGGTAGACCACGTAAAATGTGGCCTGTTTGGCAGAACACACTGAAGGCGGCCTATTTTTTAGACCATGTAGAAAGGCTGCCTATTATGTACACCATGTAGAAAGGCTGCCTATTTTTACACCAAGCAGGAGGCAACCTATTTTGTATACCACGGGGAAGGCAGCCCGTTTTTTACACCACCAAGAAGGCTGCCTATTTTTTACACAATGCAGAAGGCGGCCTATTTTTTACATCAAGCAGGAGGCGGCCTATTTTGTAGACCACCTGAAAAGCAGCCTATTTTTACACTACCCAGAAGGCTGCCTATTTTGTACACAATGCAGAAGGCGGCCTATTTGGTAGACCACACAGAAGGCAGCCTATTTGTAAGACCACGTAGAAGGCAGCTAGTTGGTAGACCACGCAAAATGTGGCCAGTTTGGCAGAACACACTGAAGGCGGCCTATTTTTAGACCATGTAGAAAGGCTGCCTATTTTGTACACCAAGCAGGAGGCAACCTATTTTGTATACCACTGGGAAGGCAGCACGTTTTTTACACCACCAAGAAGGCTGCCTATGTTTTACACCAAGCGGGAGGCGGCCTATTTTGTAGACCACCTGAAAAGCAGCCATTTTTTACACTACCCAGAAGGCGTCCTATTTGGTAGACCACACAGAAGGCAGCCTATTTGTAAGACCACGTAGAAGGCAGCCAGTTGGTAGACCACGCAAAATGTGGCCTGTTTGGCAGAACACACTGAAGGCGGCCTATTTTTTTAGACCATGTAGAAAGGCTGCCTATTTTGTACACCATGTAGAAAGGCTGCCTATTTTTACACCAAGCAGGAGGCAACCTATTTTGTATACCATGGGGAAGGCAGCCCGTTTTTTACACCACCAAGAAGGCTGCCTATTTTTTACACAATGCAGAAGGCGGCCTATTTTTTACACCAAGCAGGAGGCGGCCTATTTTGTAGACCACCTGAAAAGCAGCCTTTTTTTTACACTACCCAGAAGGCTGCCTATTTTGTACACAATGCAGAAGGCGGCCTATTTGGTAGACCACACAGAAGGCAGCCTATTTGTAAGACCACGTAGAAGGCAGCTAGTTGGTAGACCACGCAAAATGTGGCCTGTTTGGCAGAACACACTGAAGGCAGCCTATTTTTAGACCATGCAGAAGGCAGCCTATTTTGTACACCATGTAGGAAGGCTGCCTATTTTGTACACCAAGCAGTAGGCAACCTATTTTGTATACCACGGGGAAGGCAGCCCGTTTTTTACACCACCAAGGCTGCCTATTTTTTGTACAGTGCAGAAGGCGGCCTATTTTTTACACCAAGCAGGAGGCGGCCTGCTTTGTAGACCACCGGAAAGGCGGCCTGATTTGTAGACCACCAGAAAGGCTTTTTTTTTTTTTTACACTACCCAGAAGGCAGCCTATTTGTAAGACCACGTAGAAGGCAGCCAGTTGGTAGACCACGCAAAATGTGGCCTGTTTGGCAGAACACACTGAAGGCGGCCTATTTTTTAGACCATGTAGAAAGGCTGCCTATTTTGTACACCCTGTAGAAAGGCTGCCTATTTTTACACCAAGCAGGAGGCAACCTATTTTGTATACCACGGGGAAGGCAGCCCGTTTTTTACACCACCAAGGCTACCTATTTTTTGTACAATGCAGAAGGCGGCCTATTTTTTACACCAAGCAGTAGGCAGCCTATTTTGTACACCACGGGGAAGGCGGCCGGTTTTTTTTTACACCATCCAGAATGCTGCCTATTTTGTACACAACGCGGAAAGTGGCCTATTTGTAAGACCACACAGAAGTCAGCCTATTTGTAAGACCACGTAGAAGGCAGCCTGTTGGTAGACCATGCAAAATGTGGCCTATTTGGTACACCATACTGAGTGTGGCCTATTTTGTACACCATGCGGAAGGCAGCCTATTTTTTACACCAAGCAGAAGGCGGCCTATTTTGTAGACCACGGGAAAGGCGGCTTTTGTTTTTTTTAACACTACCCAGAAGGCTGCCTATTTTGTACACAATGCAGAAGGAAGCCTGTTTGTAAGACCACATAGAAGGCAGCCTGTTAAACCTCGCAAAATGTGGCCTGTTTGGTAGACCGCACTGAAGGTGGCCTATTTTGTACACCATGCAGAAGGCGGCCTATTTGTTAGACCATACGGAATGCAGCCTGTTTTGTTAACGACGCAAAAGGCGGCCTTGTTTGGTAGACCGCACAAAAAATGTCCTGTTTGGTAGAGAACTTGGAAGACAGCCTGTTTGGTAGACCACGCAAAATGTGGCTTGTTTGATAGACCACGCAGAAGGCGGCCTATTTTAAACACCAAGCGGAAGGTAACACTTTTGGGGGACCTCACAGAAAATGGCCCTTTTGAGAGCCCACATAAAATGCAGCTATTTAATTGCAGATAGCTGCACCGGTCTGACTTAACACAGACAACACTAACAGGTTGCATAATGTACTCACCCTTTGGTCACGTAGCACACTTCCTGTAGTAACACATCATAGCTCATTTTACTGGTTCATAAGAACTACTGCATCTCATTCCAGGTCATGTGCTCCTAAAAAAAAAGACACTTAGTACATTAAACATTTTTTTAAAGGTAAAACCACTGAAAATACACAACTTTACTCACCAACTTTTAACCCCTTTAACTACTTTTAACAACTTTTTGGTAGATAAAGCTGAAGGCGGCCTGTTTGGTAGACCACGCTGAAAGCGGCCTGTTTGGTAGACCACGTGGAAGGCAGCCTGTGTTTGATAAACCAGAAGGAAGACTGTCTATTTGATAGACCACACAGAATGCGGCTCTGTTTCGGTAGACCGTGCAAAATGGAGCCTTTTTACAGACCACGTGAAAGGCTGCTTGTTTGGTTAACCAGAAGAAAGACTGCCCTTTGACCATACGGAAGGCGGCCTGTTCGATAAACCGGAAGAAAGACTGCCTATTTGGTTGACCACACAGTAGGCGTAGTCCCAAGCACTCTCACTGCTTGGGATCACCACCCACAACCACACCATGTGTGTGGAGGGGAACTGAACAGGCAGCACCCCAAGTGCTCTCACCACTTTGGAAAACCACCCACACCCATAAAGTGTGGCAGTAGTAACTAACACCTTTTCCTAAATCTGTCTGCATGTACATTCAAATCTAGATTAGGCTTTAGAAGGGAGAAAGGTACCAGGAGTGCCCCCAAGCGCTCTCACTGCTTGGGATCACCACCCACAACCACACTCCATATGTGTGGGGGGGAACTGAACAGGCAGAACCCCAAGTGCTCTCACCACTTTGGAAAACCACCCACACCCATAAAGTGTGGCATTAGTAACTAACACCTTTTCCTAAATCTGTCTGCATGTACATTCAAATCTAGATTAGGCTTTAGAAGGGAGAAAGGTACCAGGAGTGCCCCCAAGCGCTCTCACTGCTTGGGATCACCACCCACAACCACACTCCATGTGTGTGGGGGGGAACTGAACAGGCAGCACCCCAAGTGCTCTCACCACTTTGGAAAACCACCCACACCCATAAAGTGTGGCAGTAGTAACTAACACCTTTTCCTAAATCTGTCTGCATGTACATTCAAATCTAGATTAGGCTTTAGAAGGGAGAAAGGTACCAGGAGTGCCCTCAAGCACTCTCACTGCTTGGGATCACCACCCACAACCACACTCCATGTGTGTGGGGGGGAACTGAACAGGCAGAACCCCAAGTGCTCTCACCACTTTGGAAAACCACCCACACCCATAAAGTGTGGCAGTAGTAACTAATACCTTTTCCTAAATCTGTCTGCATGTACATTCAAATCTAGATTAGGCTTTAGAAGGGAGAAAGGTACCAGGAGTGCCCCCAAGCGCTCTCACTGCTTGGGATCACCACCCACAACCACACTCCATGTGTGTGGGGGGGAACTGAACAGGCAGCACCCCAAGTGCTCTCACCACTTTGGAAAACCACCCACACCCATAAAGTGTGGCAGTAGTAGCTAATACCTTTTCCTAAATCTGTGTAAAAAAACAAGAAATTATTAGTTAACACTTACAAAGTTACATTATTTTGGGTTGAAAAGAAACATACATTCATCAAGTTAAACCATAAAGTAAAGTACAACATTTGCCTGCACTCTCACATTAACCTGTTGATCCAGAGGAAGGCGAAAAAACCCTTACAAGGCATGTTCCAATTAGGCCCAAAAGGGAAAAAAATTCCTTCCAGACTCCAGATGGCAATCAAATAAAATTCCTGGATCAACACGACCGGGAATTACCTAGTAATCATAGCCACGGATGTCTCAACACACTGAAAGTGGCCTATTTTGTACACCATGCGGAAGGCGGCCTATTTGTTACACCAAGCAGGAGGCGGCCTGCTTTGTAGACCACCGGAAAGGCGGCCTGCTTTGTAGACCACCGGAAAGGCGTTTTTTTTTACACTACCCAGAAGGCTGCCTATTTTGTACACAATGCAGAAGGCGGCCTATTTGGTAGACCACGCAAAATGTGGCCTGTTTGGCAGAACACACTGAAGGCGGCCTATTTTTTTAGACCATGTAGAAAGGCTGCCTATTTTGTACACCATGTAGAAAGGCTGCCTCTTTTTACACCAAGCAGGAGGCAACCTATTTTGTATACCACGGGGAAGGCAGCCCGTTTTTTACACCACCAAGAAGGCTGCCTATTTTTTACACAATGCAGAAGGCGGCCTATTTTTTTACACCAAGCAGGAGGCGGCCTATTTTGTAGACCACCTGAAAAGCAGCCTTTTTTCACACTACCCAGAAGGCTGCCTCTTTTGTACACAATGCAGAAGGTGGCCTATTTGGTAGACCACACAGAAGGCAGCCTATTTGTAAGACCACGTAGAAGGCAGCTAGTTGATAGACCACGCAAAATGTGGCCTGTTTGGCAGAACACACTGAAGGCAGCCTATTTTTAGACCATGCAGAAGGCAGCCTATTTTGTACACCATGTAGGAAGGCTGCCTATTTTGTACACCAAGCAGTAGGCAACCTATTTTGTATACCACGGGGAAGGCAGCCCGTTTTCTACACCACCAAGGCTGCCTATTTTTTGTACAGTGCAGAAGGCGGCCTATTTTTTACATCAAGCAGGAGGCGGCCTGCTTTGTAGACCACCGGAAAGGCAGCCTGATTTGTAGACCACCGGAAAGGCAATTTTTTTTTTTACACTACCCAGAAGGCTGCCTATTTTGTACACAATGCAGAAGGCTGCCTATTTGGTAGACCACACAGAAGGCAGCCTATTTGTAAGACCACGTAGAAGGCAGCCAGTTGGTAGACCACGCAAAATGTGGCCTGTTTGGCAGAACACACTGAAGGCGGCCTATTTTTTAGACCATGTAGAAAGGCTGCCTATTATGTACACCATGTAGAAAGGCTGCCTATTTTTACACCAAGCAGGAGGCAACCTATTTTGTATGCCACGGGGAAGGCAGCCCGTTTTTTATACCACCAAGAAGGCTGCCTATTTTTTACACAATGCAGAAGGCGGCCTATTTTTTACATCAAGCAGGAGGCGGCCTATTTTGTAGACCACCTGAAAAGCAGCCTATTTTTACACTACCCAGAAGGCTGCCTATTTTGTACACAATGCAGAAGGCGGCCTATTTGGTAGACCACACAGAAGGCAGCCTATTTGTAAGACCACGTAGAAGGCAGCTAGTTGGTAGATCACGCAAAATGTGGCCAGTTTGGCAGAACACACTGAAGGCGGCCTATTTTTAGACCATGTAGAAAGGCTGCCTATTTTGTACACCAAGCAGGAGGCAACCTATTTTGTATACCACTGGGAAGGCAGCACGTTTTTTACACCACCAAGAAGGCTGCCTATGTTTTACACCAAGCGGGAGGCGGCCTATTTTGTAGACCACCTGAAAAGCAGCCATTTTTTACACTACCCAGAAGGCGGCCTATTTGGTAGACCACACAGAAGGCAGCCTATTTGTAAGACCACGTAGAAGGCAGCCAGTTGGTAGACCACGCAAAATGTGGCCTGTTTGGCAGAACACACTGAAGGCGGCCTATTTTTTTAGACCATGTAGAAAGGCTGCCTATTTTGTACACCATGTAGAAAGGCTGCCTATTTTTACACCAAGCAGGAGGCAACCTATTTTGTATACCATGGGGAAGGCAGCCCGTTTTTTACACCACCAAGAAGGCTGCCTATTTTTTACACAATGCAGAAGGCGGCCTATTTTTTACACCAAGCAGGAGGCGGCCTATTTTGTAGACCACCTGAAAAGCAGCCTTTTTTTTTACACTACCCAGAAGGCTGCCTATTTTGTACACAATGCAGAAGGCGGCCTATTTGGTAGACCACACAGAAGGCAGCCTATTTGTAAGACCACGTAGAAGGCAGCTAGTTGGTAGACCACGCAAAATGTGGCCTGTTTGGCAGAACACACTGAAGGCAGCCTATTTTTAGACCATGCAGAAGGCAGCCTATTTTGTACACCATGTAGGAAGGCTGCCTATTTTGTACACCAAGCAGTAGGCAACCTATTTTGTATACCACGGGGAAGGCAGCCCGTTTTTTACACCACCAAGGCTGCCTATTTTTTGTACAGTGCAGAAGGCGGCCTATTTTTTACACCAAGCAGGAGGCGGGCTGCTTTGTAGACCACCGGAAAGGCGGCCTGATTTGTAGACCACCAGAAAGGCTTTTTTTTTTTTTTTACACTACCCAGAAGGCTGCCTATTTTGTACACAATGCAGAAGGCGGCCTATTTGGTAGACCACACAGAAGGCAGCCTATTTGTAAGACCACGTAGAAGGCAGCCAGTTGGTAGACCACGCAAAATGTGGCCTGTTTGGCAGAACACACTGAAGGCGGCCTATTTTTTAGACCATGTAGAAAGGCTGCCTATTTTGTACACCCTGTAGAAAGGCTGACTATTTTTACACCAAGCAGGAGGCAACCTATTTTGTATACCACGGGGAAGGCAGCCCGTTTTTTACACCACCAAGGCTACCTATTTTTTGTACAATGCAGAAGGCGGCCTATTTTTTACACCAAGCAGTAGGCAGCCTATTTTGTACACCACGGGGAAGGCGGACGGTTTTTTTTTACACCATCCAGAATGCTGCCTATTTTGTACACAACGCGGAAAGTGGCCTATTTGTAAGACCACACAGAAGTCAGCCTATTTGTAAGACCACGTAGAAGGCAGCCTGTTGGTAGACCATGCAAAATGTGGCCTATTTGGTACACCATACTGAGTGTGGCCTATTTTGTACACAATGCAGAAGGCGGCCTATTTTTTACATCAAGCAGGAGGCGGCCTATTTTGTAGACCACCTGAAAAGCAGCCTATTTTTACACTACCCAGAAGGCTGCCTATTTTGTACACAATGCAGAAGGCGGCCTATTTGGTAGACCACACAGAAGGCAGCCTATTTGTAAGACCACGTAGAAGGCAGCTAGTTGGTAGACCACGCAAAATGTGGCCTGTTTGGCAGAACACACTGAAGGCAGATCATTTTTAGACCATGCAGAAGGCAGCCTATTTTGTACACCATGTAGGAAGGCTGCCTTTTTTGTACACCAAGCAGTAGGCAACCTACTTTGTATACCACGGGGAAGGCAGCACGTTTTTTATACCACCAAGGCTGCCTATTTTTTGTACAGTGCAGAAGGCGGCCTATTTTTTGTACAGTGCAGAAGGCGGCCTATTTTTTACACCAAGCAGGTGGCAGCCTATTTTGTAGACCACCTGAAAAGCAGCCTTTTTTTTACACTACCCAGAAGACTGTCTATTTTGTACACAATGCAGAAGGCGGCCTATTTGGTAGACCACACAGAAGGCAGCCTATTTGTAAGACCACGTAGAAGGCAGCTAGTTGGTAGATCACGCTAAATGTGGCCAGTTTGGCAGAACACACTGAAGGCGGCCTATTTTTAGACCATGTAGAAAGGCTGCCTATTTTGTACACCAAGCAGGAGGCAACCTATTTTGTATACCACTGGGAAGGCAGCACGTTTTTTACACCACCAAGTAGGCTGCCTATGTTTTACACTAAGCGGGAGGCGGCCTATTTTGTAGACCACCTGAAAAGCAGCCATTTTTTACACTACCCAGAAGGCGGCCTATTTGGTAGACCACACAGAAGGCAGCCTATTTGTAAGACCACGTAGAAGGCAGCCAGTTGGTAGACCACGCAAAATGTGGCCTGTTTGGCAGAACACACTGAAGGCGGCCTATTTTTTAGACCATGTAGAAAGGCTGCCTATTATGTACACCATGTAGAAAGGCTGCCTATTTTTACACCAAGCAGGAGGCAACCTATTTTGTATACCACGGGGAAGGCAGCCCGTTTTTTACACCACCAAGAAGGCTGCCTATTTTTTACACAATGCAGAAGGCGGCCTATTTTTTACATCAAGCAGGAGGCGGCCTATTTTGTAGACCACCTGAAAAGCAGCCTATTTTTACACTACCCAGAAGGCTGCCTATTTTGTATACAATGCAGAAGGCGGCCTATTTGGTAGACCACACAGAAGGCAGCCTATTTGTAAGACCACGTAGAAGGCAGCTAGTTGGTAGACCACGCAAAATGTGGCCTGTTTGGCAGAACACATTGAAGGCGGCCTATTTTTTAGACCATGTAGAAAGGCTGCCTATTTTGTACACCCTGTAGAAAGGCTGCCTATTTTTACACCAAGCAGGAGGCAACTTATTTTGTATACCACGGGGAAGGCAGCCCGTTTTTTACACCACCAAGGCTACCTATTTTTTGTACAATGCAGAAGGCGGCCTATTTTTTACACCAAGCAGTAGGCAGCCTATTTTGTACACCACGGGGAAGGCGGCCGGTTTTTTTTTACACCATCCAGAATGCTGCCTATTTTGTACACAACGCGGAAAGTGGCCAATTTGTAAGACCACACAGAAGTCAGCCTATTTGTAAGACCACGTAGAAGGCAGCCTGTTGGTAGACCATGCAAAATGTGGCCTATTTGGTACACCATACTGAGCGTGGCCTATTTTGTACACCATGCGGAAGGCAGCCTATTTTTTACACCAAGCAGAAGGCGGCCTATTTTGTAGACCACGGGAAAGGCGGCTTTTGTTTTTTTTAACACTACCCAGAAGGCTGCCTATTTTGTACACAATGCAGAAGGAAGCCTGTTTGTAAGACCACATAGAAGGCAGCCTGTTAAACCTCGCAAAATGTGGCCTGTTTGGTAGACCGCACTGAAGGTGGCCTATTTTGTACACCATGCAGAAGGCGGCCTATTTGTTAGACCATACGGAATGCAGCCTGTTTTGTTAATGACGCAAAAGGCGGCCTTGTTTGGTAGACCGCACAAAAAATGTCCTGTTTGGTAGAGAACTTGGAAGACAGCCTGTTTGGTAGACCACGCAAAATGTGGCTTGTTTGATAGACCACGCAGAAGGCGGCCTATTTTGAACACCAAGCGGAAGGTAACACTTTTGGGGGACCTCACAGAAAATGGCCCTTTTGAGAGCCCACATAAAATGCAGCTATTTAATTGCAGATAGCTGCACCGGTCTGACTTAACACAGACAACACTAACAGGTTGCATAATGTACTCACCCTTTGGTCACGTAGCACACTTCCTGTAGTAACACATCATAGCTCATTTTACTGGTTCATAAGAACTACTGCATCTCATTCCAGGTCATGTGCTCCTAAAAAAAAAAAGACACTTAGTACATTAAACATTTTTTTAAAGGTAAAACCACTGAAAATACACAACTTTACTCACCAACTTTTAACCCCTTTAACTACTTTTAACAACTTTTTGGTAGATAACGCTGAAGGCGGCCTGTTTGGTAGACCACGCTGAAAGCGGCCCGTTTGGTAGACCACGTGGAAGGCAGCCTGTGTTTGATAAACCAGAAGGAAGACTGTCTATTTGATAGACCACACAGAATGCGGCTCTGTTTCGGTAGACCGTGCAAAATGGAGCCTTTTTTACAGACCACGTGAAAGGCTGCTTGTTTGGTTAACCAGAAGAAAGACTGCCCTTTGACCATACGGAAGGCGGCCTGTTCGATAAACCGGAAGAAAGACTGCCTATTTGGTTGACCACACAGTAGGCGTAGTCCCAAGCACTCTCACTGCTTGGGACCACCACCCACAACCACACCATGTGTGTGGAGGGGAACTGAACAGGCAGCACCCCAAGTACTCTCACCACTTTGGAAAACCACCCACACCCATAAAGTGTGGCAGTAGTAACTAACACCTTTTCCTAAATCTGTCTGCATGTACATTCAAATCTAGATTAGGCTTTACAAGGGAGAAAGGTACCAGGAGTGCCCCCAAGCGCTCTCACTGCTTGGGATCACCACCCACAACCACACTCCATATGTGTGGGGGGGAACTGAACAGGCAGAACCCCAAGTGCTCTCACCACTTTGGAAAACCACCCACACCCATAAAGTGTGGCAGTAGTAACTAACACCTTTTCCTAAATCTGTCTGCATGTACATTCAAATCTAGATTAGGCTTTAGAAGGGAGAAAGGTACCAGGAGTGCCCCCAAGCGCTCTCACTGCTTGGGATCACCACCCACAACCACACTCCATGTGTGTGGGGGGGAACTGAACAGGCAGCACCCCAAGTGCTCTCACCACTTTGGAAAACCACCCACACCCATAAAGTGTGGCAGTAGTAGCTAATACCTTTTCCTAAATCTGTGTAAAAAAAACAAGAAATTATTAGTTAACACTTACAAAGTTACATTATTTTGGGTTGAAAAGAAACATACATTCATCAAGTTAAACCATAAAGTAAAGTACAACATTTGCCTGCACTCTCACATTAACCTGTTGATCCAGAGGAAGGTGAAAAAACCCTTACAAGGCATGTTCCAATTAGGCCCAAAAGGGAAAAAAATTCCTTCCAGACTCCAGATGGCAATCAAATAAAATTCCTGGATCAACACGACCGGGAATTACCTAGTAATCATAGCCACGGATGTCTCAACACACTGAAAGTGGCCTATTTTGTACACCATGCGGAAGGCGGCCTATTTTTTACACCAAGCAGGAGGCGGCCTGCTTTGTAGACCACCGGAAAGGCGGCCTGCTTTGTAGACCACCGGAAAGGCGTTTTTTTTTACACTACCCAGAAGGCTGCCTATTTTGTACACAATGCAGAAGGCGGCCTATTTGGTAGACCACACAGAAGGTAGCCTATTTGTAAGACCACGTAGAAGGCAGCCAGTTGGTAGACCACGCAAAATGTGGCCTGTTTGGCAGAACACACTGAAGGCGGCCTATTTTTTTAGACCATGTAGAAAGGCTGCCTATTTTGTACACCATGTAGAAAGGCTGCCTCTTTTTACACCAAGCAGGAGGCAACCTATTTTGTATACCACGGGGAAGGCAGCCCGTTTTTTACACCACCAAGAAGGCTGCCTATTTTTTACACAATGCAGAAGGCGGCCTATTTTTTTACACCAAGCAGGAGGCGGCCTATTTTGTAGACCACCTGAAAAGCAGCCTTTTTTCACACTACCCAGAAGGCTGCCTCTTTTGTACACAATGCAGAAGGCGGCCTATTTGGTAGACCACACAGAAGGCAGCCTATTTGTAAGACCACGTAGAAGGCAGCTAGTTGATAGACCACGCAAAATGTGGCCTGTTTGGCAGAACACACTGAAGGCAGCCTATTTTTAGACCATGCAGAAGGCAGCCTATTTTGTACACCATGTAGGAAGGCTGCCTATTTTGTACACCAAGCAGTAGGCAACCTATTTTGTATACCACGGGGAAGGCAGCCCGTTTTTTACACCACCAAGGCTGCCTATTTTTTGTACAGTGCAGAAGGCGGCCTATTTTTTACACCAAGCAGGAGGCGGCCTGCTTTGTAGACCACCGGAAAGGCAGCCTGATTTGTAGACCACCGGAAAGGCAATTTTTTTTTTTTACACTACCCAGAAGGCTGCCTATTTTGTACACAATGCAGAAGGCTGCCTATTTGGTAGACCACACAGAAGGCAGCTTATTTGTAAGACCACGTAGAAGGCAGCCAGTTGGTAGACCACGTAAAATGTGGCCTGTTTGGCAGAACACACTGAAGGCGGCCTATTTTTTAGACCATGTAGAAAGGCTGCCTATTATGTACACCATGTAGAAAGGCTGCCTATTTTTACACCAAGCAGGAGGCAACCTATTTTGTATACCACGGGGAAGGCAGCCCGTTTTTTACACCACCAAGAAGGCTGCCTATTTTTTACACAATGCAGAAGGCGGCCTATTTTTTACATCAAGCAGGAGGCGGCCTATTTTGTAGACCACCTGAAAAGCAGCCTATTTTTACACTACCCAGAAGGCTGCCTATTTTGTACACAATGCAGAAGGCGGCCTATTTGGTAGACCACACAGAAGGCAGCCTATTTGTAAGACCACGTAGAAGGCAGCTAGTTGGTAGACCACGCAAAATGTGGCCAGTTTGGCAGAACACACTGAAGGCGGCCTATTTTTAGACCATGTAGAAAGGCTGCCTATTTTGTACACCAAGCAGGAGGCAACCTATTTTGTATACCACTGGGAAGGCAGCACGTTTTTTACACCACCAAGAAGGCTGCCTATGTTTTACACCAAGCGGGAGGCGGCCTATTTTGTAGACCACCTGAAAAGCAGCCATTTTTTACACTACCCAGAAGGCGTCCTATTTGGTAGACCACACAGAAGGCAGCCTATTTGTAAGACCACGTAGAAGGCAGCCAGTTGGTAGACCACGCAAAATGTGGCCTGTTTGGCAGAACACACTGAAGGCGGCCTATTTTTTTAGACCATGTAGAAAGGCTGCCTATTTTGTACACCATGTAGAAAGGCTGCCTATTTTTACACCAAGCAGGAGGCAACCTATTTTGTATACCATGGGGAAGGCAGCCCGTTTTTTACACCACCAAGAAGGCTGCCTATTTTTTACACAATGCAGAAGGCGGCCTATTTTTTACACCAAGCAGGAGGCGGCCTATTTTGTAGACCACCTGAAAAGCAGCCTTTTTTTTACACTACCCAGAAGGCTGCCTATTTTGTACACAATGCAGAAGGCGGCCTATTTGGTAGACCACACAGAAGGCAGCCTATTTGTAAGACCACGTAGAAGGCAGCTAGTTGGTAGACCACGCAAAATGTGGCCTGTTTGGCAGAACACACTGAAGGCAGCCTATTTTTAGACCATGCAGAAGGCAGCCTATTTTGTACACCATGTAGGAAGGCTGCCTATTTTGTACACCAAGCAGTAGGCAACCTATTTTGTATACCACGGGGAAGGCAGCCCGTTTTTTACACCACCAAGGCTGCCTATTTTTTGTACAGTGCAGAAGGCGGCCTATTTTTTACACCAAGCAGGAGGCGGCCTGCTTTGTAGACCACCGGAAAGGCGGCCTGATTTGTAGACCACCAGAAAGGCTTTTTTTTTTTTTTACACTACCCAGAAGGCAGCCTATTTGTAAGACCACGTAGAAGGCAGCCAGTTGGTAGACCACGCAAAATGTGGCCTGTTTGGCAGAACACACTGAAGGCGGCCTATTTTTTAGACCATGTAGAAAGGCTGCCTATTTTGTACACCCTGTAGAAAGGCTGCCTATTTTTACACCAAGCAGGAGGCAACCTATTTTGTATACCACGGGGAAGGCAGCCCGTTTTTTACACCACCAAGGCTACCTATTTTTTGTACAATGCAGAAGGCGGCCTATTTTTTACACCAAGCAGTAGGCAGCCTATTTTGTACACCACGGGGAAGGCGGCCGGTTTTTTTTTACACCATCCAGAATGCTGCCTATTTTGTACACAACGCGGAAAGTGGCCTATTTGTAAGACCACACAGAAGTCAGCCTATTTGTAAGACCACGTAGAAGGCAGCCTGTTGGTAGACCATGCAAAATGTGGCCTATTTGGTACACCATACTGAGTGTGGCCTATTTTGTACACCATGCGGAAGGCAGCCTATTTTTTACACCAAGCAGAAGGCGGCCTATTTTGTAGACCACGGGAAAGGCGGCTTTTGTTTTTTTTAACACTACCCAGAAGGCTGCCTATTTTGTACACAATGCAGAAGGAAGCCTGTTTGTAAGACCACATAGAAGGCAGCCTGTTAAACCTCGCAAAATGTGGCCTGTTTGGTAGACCGCACTGAAGGTGGCCTATTTTGTACACCATGCAGAAGGCGGCCTATTTGTTAGACCATACGGAATGCAGCCTGTTTTGTTAACGACGCAAAAGGCGGCCTTGTTTGGTAGACCGCACAAAAAATGTCCTGTTTGGTAGAGAACTTGGAAGACAGCCTGTTTGGTAGACCACGCAAAATGTGGCTTGTTTGATAGACCACGCAGAAGGCGGCCTATTTTAAACACCAAGCGGAAGGTAACACTTTTGGGGGACCTCACAGAAAATGGCCCTTTTGAGAGCCCACATAAAATGCAGCTATTTAATTGCAGATAGCTGCACCGGTCTGACTTAACACAGACAACACTAACAGGTTGCATAATGTACTCACCCTTTGGTCACGTAGCACACTTCCTGTAGTAACACATCATAGCTCATTTTACTGGTTCATAAGAACTACTGCATCTCATTCCAGGTCATGTGCTCCTAAAAAAAAAGACACTTAGTACATTAAACATTTTTTTAAAGGTAAAACCACTGAAAATACACAACTTTACTCACCAACTTTTAACCCCTTTAACTACTTTTAACAACTTTTTGGTAGATAACGCTGAAGGCGGCCTGTTTGGTAGACCACGCTGAAAGCGGCCTGTTTGGTAGACCACGTGGAAGGCAGCCTGTGTTTGATAAACCAGAAGGAAGACTGTCTATTTGATAGACCACACAGAATGCGGCTCTGTTTCGGTAGACCGTGCAAAATGGAGCCTTTTTACAGACCACGTGAAAGGCTGCTTGTTTGGTTAACCAGAAGAAAGACTGCCCTTTGACCATACGGAAGGCGGCCTGTTCGATAAACCGGAAGAAAGACTGCCTATTTGGTTGACCACACAGTAGGCGTAGTCCCAAGCACTCTCACTGCTTGGGATCACCACCCACAACCACACCATGTGTGTGGAGGGGAACTGAACAGGCAGCACCCCAAGTGCTCTCACCACTTTGGAAAACCACCCACACCCATAAAGTGTGGCAGTAGTAACTAACACCTTTTCCTAAATCTGTCTGCATGTACATTCAAATCTAGATTAGGCTTTAGAAGGGAGAAAGGTACCAGGAGTGCCCCCAAGCGCTCTCACTGCTTGGGATCACCACCCACAACCACACTCCATATGTGTGGGGGGGAACTGAACAGGCAGAACCCCAAGTGCTCTCACCACTTTGGAAAACCACCCACACCCATAAAGTGTGGCAGTAGTAACTAACACCTTTTCCTAAATCTGTCTGCATGTACATTCAAATCTAGATTAGGCTTTAGAAGGGAGAAAGGTACCAGGAGTGCCCCCAAGCGCTCTCACTGCTTGGGATCACCACCCACAACCACACTCCATGTGTGTGGGGGGGAACTGAACAGGCAGCACCCCAAGTGCTCTCACCACTTTGGAAAACCACCCACACCCATAAAGTGTGGCAGTAGTAACTAACACCTTTTCCTAAATCTGTCTGCATGTACATTCAAATCTAGATTAGGCTTTAGAAGGGAGAAAGGTACCAGGAGTGCCCTCAAGCACTCTCACTGCTTGGGATCACCACCCACAACCACACTCCATGTGTGTGGGGGGGAACTGAACAGGCAGAACCCCAAGTGCTCTCACCACTTTGGAAAACCACCCACACCCATAAAGTGTGGCAGTAGTAACTAATACCTTTTCCTAAATCTGTCTGCATGTACATTCAAATCTAGATTAGGCTTTAGAAGGGAGAAAGGTACCAGGAGTGCCCCCAAGCGCTCTCACTGCTTGGGATCACCACCCACAACCACACTCCATGTGTGTGGGGGGGAACTGAACAGGCAGCACCCCAAGTGCTCTCACCACTTTGGAAAACCACCCACACCCATAAAGTGTGGCAGTAGTAGCTAATACCTTTTCCTAAATCTGTGTAAAAAAACAAGAAATTATTAGTTAACACTTACAAAGTTACATTATTTTGGGTTGAAAAGAAACATACATTCATCAAGTTAAACCATAAAGTAAAGTACAACATTTGCCTGCACTCTCACATTAACCTGTTGATCCAGAGGAAGGCGAAAAAACCCTTACAAGGCATGTTCCAATTAGGCCCAAAAGGGAAAAAAATTCCTTCCAGACTCCAGATGGCAATCAAATAAAATTCCTGGATCAACACGACCGGGAATTACCTAGTAATCATAGCCACGGATGTCTCAACACACTGAAAGTGGCCTATTTTGTACACCATGCGGAAGGCGGCCTATTTTTTACACCAAGCAGGAGGCGGCCTGCTTTGTAGACCACCGGAAAGGCGGCCTGCTTTGTAGACCACCGGAAAGGCGTTTTTTTTTACACTACCCAGAAGGCTGCCTATTTTGTACACAATGCAGAAGGCGGCCTATTTGGTAGACCACACAGAAGGTAGCCTATTTGTAAGACCACGTAGAAGGCAGCCAGTTGGTAGACCACGCAAAATGTGGCCTGTTTGGCAGAACACACTGAAGGCGGCCTATTTTTTTAGACCATGTAGAAAGGCTGCCTATTTTGTACACCATGTAGAAAGGCTGCCTCTTTTTACACCAAGCAGGAGGCAACCTATTTTGTATACCACGGGGAAGGCAGCCCGTTTTTTACACCACCAAGAAGGCTGCCTATTTTTTACACAATGCAGAAGGCGGCCTATTTTTTTACACCAAGCAGGAGGCGGCCTATTTTGTAGACCACCTGAAAAGCAGCCTTTTTTCACACTACCCAGAAGGCTGCCTCTTTTGTACACAATGCAGAAGGCGGCCTATTTGGTAGACCACACAGAAGGCAGCCTATTTGTAAGACCACGTAGAAGGCAGCTAGTTGATAGACCACGCAAAATGTGGCCTGTTTGGCAGAACACACTGAAGGCAGCCTATTTTTAGACCATGCAGAAGGCAGCCTATTTTGTACACCATGTAGGAAGGCTGCCTATTTTGTACACCAAGCAGTAGGCAACCTATTTTGTATACCACGGGGAAGGCAGCCCGTTTTTTACACCACCAAGGCTGCCTATTTTTTGTACAGTGCAGAAGGCGGCCTATTTTTTACACCAAGCAGGAGGCGGCCTGCTTTGTAGACCACCGGAAAGGCAGCCTGATTTGTAGACCACCGGAAAGGCAATTTTTTTTTTTTACACTACCCAGAAGGCTGCCTATTTTGTACACAATGCAGAAGGCTGCCTATTTGGTAGACCACACAGAAGGCAGCTTATTTGTAAGACCACGTAGAAGGCAGCCAGTTGGTAGACCACGTAAAATGTGGCCTGTTTGGCAGAACACACTGAAGGCGGCCTATTTTTTAGACCATGTAGAAAGGCTGCCTATTATGTACACCATGTAGAAAGGCTGCCTATTTTTACACCAAGCAGGAGGCAACCTATTTTGTATACCACGGGGAAGGCAGCCCGTTTTTTACACCACCAAGAAGGCTGCCTATTTTTTACACAATGCAGAAGGCGGCCTATTTTTTACATCAAGCAGGAGGCGGCCTATTTTGTAGACCACCTGAAAAGCAGCCTATTTTTACACTACCCAGAAGGCTGCCTATTTTGTACACAATGCAGAAGGCGGCCTATTTGGTAGACCACACAGAAGGCAGCCTATTTGTAAGACCACGTAGAAGGCAGCTAGTTGGTAGACCACGCAAAATGTGGCCAGTTTGGCAGAACACACTGAAGGCGGCCTATTTTTAGACCATGTAGAAAGGCTGCCTATTTTGTACACCAAGCAGGAGGCAACCTATTTTGTATACCACTGGGAAGGCAGCACGTTTTTTACACCACCAAGAAGGCTGCCTATGTTTTACACCAAGCGGGAGGCGGCCTATTTTGTAGACCACCTGAAAAGCAGCCATTTTTTACACTACCCAGAAGGCGTCCTATTTGGTAGACCACACAGAAGGCAGCCTATTTGTAAGACCACGTAGAAGGCAGCCAGTTGGTAGACCACGCAAAATGTGGCCTGTTTGGCAGAACACACTGAAGGCGGCCTATTTTTTTAGACCATGTAGAAAGGCTGCCTATTTTGTACACCATGTAGAAAGGCTGCCTATTTTTACACCAAGCAGGAGGCAACCTATTTTGTATACCATGGGGAAGGCAGCCCGTTTTTTACACCACCAAGAAGGCTGCCTATTTTTTACACAATGCAGAAGGCGGCCTATTTTTTACACCAAGCAGGAGGCGGCCTATTTTGTAGACCACCTGAAAAGCAGCCTTTTTTTTACACTACCCAGAAGGCTGCCTATTTTGTACACAATGCAGAAGGCGGCCTATTTGGTAGACCACACAGAAGGCAGCCTATTTGTAAGACCACGTAGAAGGCAGCTAGTTGGTAGACCACGCAAAATGTGGCCTGTTTGGCAGAACACACTGAAGGCAGCCTATTTTTAGACCATGCAGAAGGCAGCCTATTTTGTACACCATGTAGGAAGGCTGCCTATTTTGTACACCAAGCAGTAGGCAACCTATTTTGTATACCACGGGGAAGGCAGCCCGTTTTTTACACCACCAAGGCTGCCTATTTTTTGTACAGTGCAGAAGGCGGCCTATTTTTTACACCAAGCAGGAGGCGGCCTGCTTTGTAGACCACCGGAAAGGCGGCCTGATTTGTAGACCACCAGAAAGGCTTTTTTTTTTTTTTTTACACTACCCAGAAGGCAGCCTATTTGTAAGACCACGTAGAAGGCAGCCAGTTGGTAGACCACGCAAAATGTGGCCTGTTTGGCAGAACACACTGAAGGCGGCCTATTTTTTAGACCATGTAGAAAGGCTGCCTATTTTGTACACCCTGTAGAAAGGCTGCCTATTTTTACACCAAGCAGGAGGCAACCTATTTTGTATACCACGGGGAAGGCAGCCCGTTTTTTACACCACCAAGAAGGCTGCCTATTTTTTACACAATGCAGAAGGCGGCCTATTTTTTACATCAAGCAGGAGGCGGCCTATTTTGTAGACCACCTGAAAAGCAGCCTATTTTTACACTACCCAGAAGGCTGCCTATTTTGTACACAATGCAGAAGGCGGCCTATTTGGTAGACCACACAGAAGGCAGCCTATTTGTAAGACCACGTAGAAGGCAGCTAGTTGGTAGACCACGCAAAATGTGGCCTGTTTGGCAGAACACACTGAAGGCAGCCCATTTTTAGACCATGCAGAAGGCAGCCTATTTTGTACACCATGTAGGAAGGCTGCCTATTTTGTACACCAAGCAGTAGGCAACCTATTTTGTATACCACGGGGAAGGCAGCCCGTTTTTTATACCACCAAGGCTGCCTATTTTTTGTACAGTGCAGAAGGCGGCCTATTTTTTACACCAAGCAGGAGGCAGCCTATTTTGTAGACCACCTGAAAAGCAGCCTTTTTTTTACACTACCCAGAAGACTGTCTATTTTGTACACAATGCAGAAGGCGGCCTATTTGGTAGACCACACAGAAGGCAGCCTATTTGTAAGACCACGTAGAAGGCAGCTAGTTGGTAGATCACGCAAAATGTGGCCAGTTTGGCAGAACACACTGAAGGCGGCCTATTTTTAGACCATGTAGAAAGGCTGCCTATTTTGTACACCATGTAGAAAGGCTGCCTATTTTTACACCAAGCAGGAGGCAACCTATTTTGTATACCATGGGGAAGGCAGCCCGTTTTTTACACCACCAAGAAGGCTGCCTATTTTTTACACAATGCAGAAGGCGGCCTATTTTTTACACCAAGCAGGAGGCGGCCTATTTTGTAGACCACCTGAAAAGCAGCCTTTTTTTTTACACTACCCAGAAGGCTGCCTATTTTGTACACAATGCAGAAGGCGGCCTATTTGGTAGACCACACAGAAGGCAGCCTATTTGTAAGACCACGTAGAAGGCAGCTAGTTGGTAGACCACGCAAAATGTGGCCTGTTTGGCAGAACACACTGAAGGCAGCCTATTTTTAGACCATGCAGAAGGCAGCCTATTTTGTACACCATGTAGGAAGGCTGCCTATTTTGTACACCAAGCAGTAGGCAACCTATTTTGTATACCACGGGGAAGGCAGCCCATTTTTTACACCACCAAGGCTGCCTATTTTTTGTACAGTGCAGAAGGCGGCCTATTTTTTACACCAAGCAGGAGGCGGCCTGCTTTGTAGACCACCGGAAAGGCGGCCTGATTTGTAGACCACCAGAAAGGCTTTTTTTTTTTTTTTACACTACCCAGAAGGCTGCCTATTTTGTACACAATGCAGAAGGCGGCCTATTTGGTAGACCACACAGAAGGCAGCCTATTTGTAAGACCACGTAGAAGGCAGCCAGTTGGTAGACCACGCAAAATGTGGCCTGTTTGGCAGAACACACTGAAGGCGGCCTATTTTTTAGACCATGTAGAAAGGCTGCCTATTTTGTACACCCTGTAGAAAGGCTGCCTATTTTTACACCAAGCAGGAGGCAACTTATTTTGTATACCACGGGGAAGGCAGCCCGTTTTTTACACCACCAAGGCTACCTATTTTTTGTACAATGCAGAAGGCGGCCTATTTTTTACACCACGGGGAAGGCGGCCGTTTTTTTTTTACACCATCCAGAATGCTGCCTATTTTGTACACAACGCGGAAAGTGGCCAATTTGTAAGACCACACAGAAGTCAGCCTATTTGTAAGACCACGTAGAAGGCAGCCTGTTGGTAGACCATGCAAAATATGGCCTATTTGGTACACCATACTGAGCGTGGCCTATTTTGTACACCATGCGGAAGGCAGCCTATTTTTTACACCAAGCAGAAGGAAGCCTGTTTGTAAGACCACATAGAAGGCAGCCTGTTAAACCTCGCAAAATGTGGCCTGTTTGGTAGACCGCACTGAAGGTGGCCTATTTTGTACACCATGCAGAAGGCGGCCTATTTGTTAGACCATACGGAATGCAGCCTGTTTTGTTAATGACGCAAAAGGCGGCCTTGTTTGGTAGACCGCACAAAAAATGTCCTGTTTGGTAGAGAACTTGGAAGACAGCCTGTTTGGTAGACCACGCAAAATGTGGCTTGTTTGATAGACCACGCAGAAGGCGGCCTATTTTGAACACCAAGCGGAAGGTAACACTTTTGGGGGACCTCACAGAAAATGGCCCTTTTGAGAGCCCACATAAAATGCAGCTATTTAATTGCAGATAGCTGCACCGGTCTGACTTAACACAGACAACACTAACAGGTTGCATAATGTACTCACCCTTTGGTCACGTAGCACACTTCCTGTAGTAACACATCATAGCTCATTTTACTGGTTCATAAGAACTACTGCATCTCATTCCAGGTCATGTGCTCCTAAAAAAAAAAAAGACACTTAGTACATTAAACATTTTTTTAAAGGTAAAACCACTGAAAATACACAACTTTACTCACCAACTTTTAACCCCTTTAACTACTTTTAACAACTTTTTGGTAGATAACGCTGAAGGCGGCCTGTTTGGTAGACCACGCTGAAAGCGGCCTGTTTGGTAGACCACGTGGAAGGCAGCCTGTGTTTGATAAACCAGAAGGAAGACTGTATTTGATAGACCACACAGAATGCGGCTCTGTTTCGGTAGACCGTGCAAAATGGAGCCTTTTTTACAGACCACGTGAAAGGCTGCTTGTTTGGTTAACCAGAAGAAAGACTGCCCTTTGACCATACGGAAGGCGGCCTGTTCGATAAACCGGAAGAAAGACTGCCTATTTGGTTGACCACACAGTAGGCGTAGTCCCAAGCACTCTCACTGCTTGGGATCACCACCCACAACCACACCATGTGTGTGGAGGGGAACTGAACAGGCAGCACCCCAAGTGCTCTCACCACTTTGGAAAACCACCCACACCCATAAAGTGTGGCAGTAGTAACTAATACCTTTTCCTAAATCTGTCTGCATGTACATTCAAATCTAGATTAGGCTTTACAAGGGAGAAAGGTACCAGGAGTGCCCCCAAGCGCTCTCACTGCTTGGGATCACCACCCACAACCACACTCCATATGTGTGGGGGGGAACTGAACAGGCAGAACACAAGTGCTCTCACCACTTTGGAAAACCACCCACACCCATAAAGTGTGGCAGTAGTAACTAACACCTTTTCCTAAATCTGTCTGCATGTACATTCAAATCTAGATTAGGCTTTAGAAGGGAGAAAGGTACCAGGAGTGCCCCCAAGCGCTCTCACTGCTTGGGATCACCACCCACAACCACACTCCATGTGTGTGGGGGGGAACTGAACAGGCAGCACCCCAAGTGCTCTCACCACTTTGGAAAACCACCCACACCCATAAAGTGTGGCAGTAGTAACTAACACCTTTTCCTAAATCTGTCTGCATGTACATTCAAATCTAGATTAGGCTTTAGAAGGGAGAAAGGTACCAGGAGTGCCCCCAAGCACTCACTGCTTGGGATCACCACCCACAACCACACTCCATGTGTGTGGGGGGGAACTGAACAGGCAGAACCCCAAGTGCTCTCACCACTTTGGAAAACCACCCACACCCATAAAGTGTGGCAGTAGTAACTAATACCTTTTCCTAAATCTGTCTGCATGTACATTCAAATCTAGATTAGGCTTTAGAAGGGAGAAAGGTACCAGGAGTGCCCCCAAGCGCTCTCACTGCTTGGGATCACCACCCACAACCACACTCCATGTGTGTGGGGGGGAACTGAACAGGCAGCACCCCAAGTGCTCTCACCACTTTGGAAAACCACCCACACCCATAAAGTGTGGCAGTAGTAGCTAATACCTTTTCCTAAATCTGTGTAAAAAAAACAAGAAATTATTAGTTAACACTTACAAAGTTACATTATTTTGGGTTGAAAAGAAACATACATTCATCAAGTTAAACCATAAAGTAAAGTACAACATTTGCCTGCACTCTCACATTAACCTGTTGATCCAGAGGAAGGCGAAAAAAACCCTTACAAGGCATGTTCCAATTAGGCCCAAAAGGGAAAAAAATTTCTTCCAGACTCCAGATGGCAATCAAATAAAATTCCTGGATCAACACGACCGGGAATTACCTAGTAATCATAGCCACGGATGTCTCAACACACTGAAAGTGGCCTATTTTGTACACCATGCGGAAGGCGGCCTATTTTTTACACCAAGCAGGAGGCGGCCTGCTTTGTAGACCACCGGAAAGGCGGCCTGCTTTGTAGACCACCGGAAAGGCGTTTTTTTTTTACACTACCCAGAAGGCTGCCTATTTTGTACACAATGCAGAAGGCGGCCTATTTGGTAGACCACACAGAAGGCAGCCTATTTGTAAGACCACGTAGAAGGCAGCTAGTTGATAGACCACGCAAAATGTGGCCTGTTTGGCAGAACACACTGAAGGCAGCCTATTTTTAGACCATGCAGAAGGCAGCCTATTTTGTACACCATGTAGGAAAGCTGCCTATTTTGTACACCAAGCAGTAGGCAACCTATTTTGTATACCACGGGGAAGGCAGCCCGTTTTTTACACCACCAAGGCTGCCTATTTTTTGTACAGTGCAGAAGGCGGCCTATTTTTTACACCAAGCAGGAGGCGGCCTGCTTTGTAGACCACCGGAAAGGCGGCCTGATTTGTAGACCACCAGAAAGGCGTTTTTTTTTTTTTTACACTACCCAGAAGTCTGCCTATTTTGTACACAATGCAGAAGGCGGCCTATTTGGTAGACCACACAGAAGGCAGCCTATTTGTAAGACCACGTAGAAGGCAGCCAGTTGGTAGACCACGCAAAATGTGGCCTGTTTGGCAGAACACACTGAAGGCGGCCTATTTTTTAGACCATGTAGAAAGGTTGCCTATTTTGTACACCCTGTAGAAAGGCTGCCTATTTTTACACCAAGCAGGAGGCAACCTATTTTGTATACCACGGGGAAGGCAGCCCGTTTTTTACACCACCAAGGCTACCTATTTTTTGTACAATGCAGAAGGCGGCCTATTTTTTACACCAAGCAGTAGGCAGCCTATTTTGTACACCACGGGGAAGGCGGCCTGTTTTTTTTTTTTTTACACCATCCAGAATGCTGCCTATTTTCTACACAACGCGGAAAGTGGCCTATTTGTAAGACCACACAGAAGTCAGCCTGTTGGTAGACCATGCAAAATGTGGCCTATTTGGTACACCATACTGAGTGTGGCCTATTTTGTACACCATGCGGAAGGCAGCCTATTTTTTACACCAAGCAGAAGGCGGCCTATTTTGTAGACCACGGGAAAGGCGGCTTTTGTTTTTTTTAACACTACCCAGAAGGCTGCCTATTTTGTACACAATGCAGAAGGAAGCCTGTTTGTAAGACCACATAGAAGGCAGCCTGTTAAACCTCGCAAAATGTGGCCTGTTTGGTAGACCGCACTGAAGGTGGCCTATTTTGTACACCATGCAGAAGGCGGCCTATTTGTTAGACCATACGGAATGCAGCCTGTTTTGTTAACGACGCAAAAGGCAGCCTTGTTTGGTAGACCGCACAAAAAATGTCCTGTTTGGTAGAGAACTTGGAAGACAGCCTGTTTGGTAGACCACGCAAAATGTGGCTTGTTTGATAGACCACGCAGAAGGCGGCCTATTTTGAACACCAAGCGGAAGGTAACACTTTTGGGGGACCTCACAGAAAATGGCCCTTTTGAGAGCCCACATAAAATGCAGCTATTTAATTGCAGATAGCTGCACCGGTCTGACTTAACACAGAGAACACTAACAGGTTGCATAATGTACTCACCCTTTGGTCACGTAGCACACTTCCTGTAGTAACACATCATAGCTCATTTTACTGGTTCATAAGAACTACTGCATCTCATTCCAGGTCATGTGCTCCTAAAAAAAAAAAAAGACACTTAGTACATTAAACATTTTTTTAAAGGTAAAACCACTGAAAATACACAACTTTACTCACCAACTTTTAACCCCTTTAACTACTTTTAACAACTTTTTGGTAGATAACGCTGAAGGCGGCCTGTTTGGTAGACCACGCTGAAAGCGGCCTGTTTGGTAGACCACGTGGAAGGCAGCCTGTGTTTAATAAACCAGAAGGAAGACTGTCTATTTGATAGACCACACAGAATGCGGCTCTGTTTGGTAGACTGTGCAAAATGGAGCCTTTTTTACAGACCACGTGAAAGGCTGCTTGTTTGGTTAACCAGAAGAAAGACTGCCCTTTGACCATACGGAAGGCGGCATGTTCGATAAACCGGAAGAAAGACTGCCTATTTGGTTGACCACACAGTAGGCGTAGTCCCAAGCACTCTCACTGCTTGGGATCACCACCCACAACCACACTCCATGTGTGTTGGAGGGGAACTGAACAGGCAGCACCCCAAGTGCTCTCACTACTTTGGAAAACCACCCACACCCATAAAGTGTGGCAGTAGTAACTAATACCTTTTCCTAAATCTGTCTGCATGTACATTCAAATCTAGATTAGGCTTTAGAAGGTAGAAAGGTACCAGGAGTGCCCCCAAGCGCTCTCACTGCTTGGGATCACCACCCACAACCACACTCCATGTGTGTTGGAGGGGAACTGAACAGGCAGCACCCCAAGTGCTCTCACCACTTTGGAAAACCACCCACACCCATAAAGTGTGGCAGTAGTAGCCAATACCTTTTCCTAAATCTGTGTAAAAAACAAGAAATTATTAGTTAACACTTACAAAGTTACATTATTTTGGGTTGAAAAGAAACATACATTCATCAAGTTAAACCATAAAGTAAAGTACAACATTTGCCTGCACTCTCACATTAACCTGTTGATCCAGAGGAAGGCGAAAAAACCCTACAAGGCATGTTCCAATTAGGCCCAAAAGGGAAAAAAATTCCTTCCAGACTCCAGATGGCAATCAAATAAAATTCCTGGATCAACACGACCGGGAATTACCTAGTAATCATAGCCACGGATGTCTCAACATACTGAAAGTGGCCTATTTTGTACACCATGCGGAAGGCGGCATATTTTTTACACCAAGCAGGAGGCGGACTGCTTTGTAGACCACCAGAAAGGCGGCCTGCTTTGTAGACCACCGGAAAGGCGTTTTGTTTTTTTTTTACACTACCCAGAAGGCTGCCTATTTTGTACACAATGCAGAAGGCGGCCAATTTGGTAGACCACACAGAAGGTAGCCTATTTGTAAGACCACGTAGAAGGCAGCCAGTTGGTAGACCACGCAAAATGTGGCCTGTTTGGCAGAACACACTGAAGGCGGCCTATTTTTTTAGACCATGTAGAAAGGCTGCCTATTTTGTACACCATGTAGAAAGGCTGCCTATTTTTACACCAAGCAGGAGGCAACCTATTTTGTATACCACGGGGAAGGCAGCCCGTTTTTTTACACCACCAAGGCGGCTGCCTATTTTTTACACAATGCAGAAGGCGGCCTATTTTTTACACCAAGCAGGAGGCGGCCTATTTTGTAGACCACCTGAAAAGCAGCCTTTTTTTACACTACCCAGAAGGCTGCCTATTTTGTACACAATGCAGAAGGCGGCCTATTTGGTAGACCACACAGAAGGCAGCCTATTTGTAAGACCACGTAGAAGGCAGCCAGTTTGTAGACCACGCAAAATGTGGCCTGTTTGGCAGAACACACTGAAGGCGGCCTATTTTTTAGACCATGTAGAAAGGCTGCCTATTATGTACACCATGTAGAAAGGCTGCCTATTTTTACACCAAGCAGGAGGCAACCTATTTTGTACACCACGGGGAAGGCAGCCCGTTTTTTACACCACCAAGAAGGCTGCCAATTTTTTACACAATGCAGAAGGCGGCCTATTTTTTACACCAAGCAGGAGGCGGCCTATTTTGTAGACCACCTGAAAAGCAGCCTTTTTATTACACTACCCAGAAGACTGTCTATTTTGTACACAATGCAGAAGGCGGCCTATTTGGTAGACCACACAGAAGGCAGCCTATTTGTAAGACCACGTAGAAGGCAGCTAGTTGGTAGATCTTGCAAAATGTGGCCAGTTTGGCAGAACACACTGAAGGCGGCCTATTTTTAGACCATGTAGAAAGACTGCCTATTTTGTACACCATGTAGAAAGGCTGCCTATTTTGTACACCAAGCAGGAGGCAACCTATTTTGTATACCACTGGGAAGGCAGTACGTTTTTTTACACCACCAAGAAGGCTGCCTATTTTTTACACAATGCAGAAGGCGGCCTATTTTTTACACCAAGCAGGAGGCGGCCTATTTTAGGCTTTAGAAGGGAGAAAGGTACCATGAGTGCCCCCAAGCACTCTCACTGCTTGGGATCACCACCCACAACCACACTCCATGTGTGTGGGGGGGAACTGAGCAGGCAGCACCCCAAGTGCTCTCACCACTTTGGAAAACAACCCACACCCAGAAAGTGTGGCAGTAGTAACTAATACCTTTTCCTAAATCTGTCTGCATGTACATTAAAATCTAGATTAGGCTTTACAAGGGGGAAAGGTACCAGCAGTGCCCCCAAGCGCTCTCACTGCTTGGGATCACCACCCACAACCACACTCCAGGTGTGTGGGGGGGGAACTGAACAGGCAGCACCCCAAGTGCTCTCACCACTTTGGAAAACCACCCACACCCATAAAGTGTGGCAGTAGTAGCTAATACCTTTTCCTAAATCTGTAAAAAACAAGAAATTATTAGTTAACACTTACAAAGTTACATTATTTTGGGTTGAAAAGAAACATACATTCATCAAGTTAAACCATAAAGTAAAGTACAACATTTGCCTGCACTCTCACATTAACCTGTTGATCCAGAGGAAGGCGAAAAAACCCTTACAAGGCATGTTCCAATTAGGCCCAAAAGAGAAAAAAATTCCTTCCAGACTCCAGATGGCAATCAAATAAAATTCCTGGATCAACACGACCAGGAATTACCTAGTAATCATAGCCACAGATGTCTCAACACACTGAAAGTGGCCTATTTTGTACACCATGCGGAAGGCGGCCTATTTTTTACACCAAGCAGGAGGCGGCCTGCTTTGTAGACCACCGGAAAGGCAGCCTGCTTTGTAGACCACCGGAAAGGCGGCCTGCTTTGTAGACCACCGGAAAGGCGATTTTTTTTTTACACTACCCAGAAGGCTGCCTATTTTGTACACAATGCAGAAGGTGGCCTATTTGGTAGACCACACAGAAGGCAGCCTATTTGTAAGACTACGTAGAAGGCAGCCAGTTGGTAGACCATGCAAAATGTGGCCTGTTTGGCAGAACACACTGAAGGCGGCCTATTTTTTTAGACCATGTAGAAAGGCTGCCTATTTTGTACACCATGTAGAAAGGCTGCCTATTTTTACACCAAGCAGGAGGCAACCTATTTTGTATACCATGGGGAAGGCAGCCCGTTTTTTTACACCACCAAGGCGGCTGCCTATTTTTTACACAATGCAGAAGGCGGCCTATTTTTTACACCAAGCAGGAGGCGGCCTATTTTGTAGACCACCTGAAAAGCAGCCTTTTTTACACTACCCAGAAGGCTGCCTATTTTGTACACAATGCAGAAGGTGGCCTATTTGGTAGACCACACAGAAGGCAGCCTATTTGTAAGACCACGTAGAAGGCAGCTAGTTGGTAGACCACGCAAAATGTGGCCTGTTTGGCAGAACACACTGAAGGCAGCCTATTTTTAGACCATGCAGAAGGCAGCCTATTTTGTACACCATGTAGGAAGGCTGCCTATTTTTTACACCAAGCAGGAGGCGGCCTATTTTGTAGACCACCTGAAAAGCAGCCTTTTTTACACTACCCAGAAGGCTGCCTATTTTGTACACAATGCAGAAGGTGGCCTATTTGGTAGACCACACAGAAGGCAGCCTATTTGTAAGACCACCTAGAAGGCAGCCAGTTGGTAGACCACGCAAAATGTGGCCTGTTTGGCAGAACACACTGAAGGCGGCCTATTTTTAGACCATGCAGAAGGCAGCCTATTTTGTACACCAAGCAGGAGGCAACCAATTTTGTATACCACGGGGAAGGCAGCACGTTTTTTACACCTTCAAGAAGGCTGCCTATGTTTTACACTAAGCAGGAGGCGGCCTATTTTGTAGACCACCTGAAAAGCAGCCATTTTTTACACTACCCAGAAGGCTGCCTATTTTGTACACAATGCAGAAGGCGGCCTATTTGGTAGACCACACAGAAGGCAGCCTATTTGTAAGACCACGTAGAAGGCAGCTAGTTGGTAGACCACGCAAAATGTGGCCTGTTTGGCAGAACACACTGAAGGCAGCCTATTTTTAGACCAAGCAGAAGGCAGCCTATTTTGTACACCATGTAGGAAGGCTGCCTATTTTGTACACCAAGCAGTAGGCAACCTATTTTGTATACCACGGGGAAGGCAGCCCGTTTTTTACACCACCAAGGCTGCCTATTTTTTGTACAATGCAGAAGGCGGCCTATTTTTTACACCAAGCAGTAGGCAGCCTTTTTTGTACACCACGGGGAAGGCGGCCTGTTTTTTTACACCATCCAGAATGCTGCCTATTTTGTACACAACGCGGAAAGTGGCCTATTTGGAAGACCACACAGAAGTCAGCCTATTTGTAAGACCACGTAGAAGGCAGCCTGTTTGTAGACCATGCAAAATGTCGCCTATTTGGTACACCATACTGAGTGTGGCCTATTTTGTACACCATGCGGAAGGCAGCCTATTTTTTTTACACCAAGCAGGAGGCGGCCTATTTTGTAGACCACGGGAAAGGCGGCTTTTGTTTTTTATTAACACTACCCAGAAGGCTGCCTATTTTGTACACAATGCAGAAGGAAACCTGTTTGTAAGACCACATAGAAGGCAGCCTGTTAAACCACGCAAAATGTGGCCTGTTTGGTAGACCGCACTGAAGGTGGCCTATTTTGTACACCATGTGGAAGGCAGCCTATTTTTTACACCATGCAGAAGGCAGCCTGTTTTGTTAACGACGCAAAAGGCGGCCTTGTTTGGTAGACCGCACAAAAAATGTCCTGTTTGGTACAGAACTTGGAAGACAGCCTGTTTGGTAGACCACGCAAAATGTGGCTTGTTTGATATACCACGCAGAAGGCGGCCTATTTTGAACACAAAGCGGAAGGTAACACTTTTGGGGGACCTCACAGAAAATGGTCCTTTTGAGAGACCACACAAAATGCAGCTATTTAATTGCAGATAGTGTTGTCTGTGTTAAGTCAGACCGGTGCAGCTAACAGGTTGCATAATGTACTCACCCTTTGGTCAAGTAGCACACTTTCTGTAGTAACACACCATAGCTCATTACAGGTTCATAAGAATTACTGTATCTCATTCCAGGTCAAGTGCTCCTAAAAAAGAAACATAGTACATTAAACAGTTTTTTAAAGGTAAAACCACTGAAAATACACAACTTTACTCAGCACCTTTTAACCCCTTTAACAACTTTTCAGTAGAGAACACTGAAGGCGGCCTAATTGGTAGACCATGCGGAAGGCAGCCTGATTTGGAGACCGAGCGGAAGGCAGCCTGTTTGATAAACCAGAAGGAAGACTGCCTATTTGTTAGACTACACAGAATGCAGCTTTGATTGGTACGTGCAAAATGCAGCCTTTTTTACAGACCACGTGAAAGGCTGCCTGTTTGGTTAACCAGAAGAAAGACTGCCCTTTGACCATACGGAAGGCAGCCTGTTTGATAAACCGGAAGACAGACTGCCTATTTGGTCGACCACACAGAAGGCGTAGTCCCAAGCGCTCTCACTGCTTGGGATCACCACCCACAACCACACTCCATGTGTGTGGGGGGGAACTGCATAGGCAGCACCCCCCAAGTGCTCTCACCACTTTGGAAAACCACCCACACCCATAAAGTGTGGCAGTAGTAGCTAATACCTTTTCTTAAATCTGTGTAAAAAACAAGAAATTATTAGTTAACACTTACAAAATTACATTATTTTGGGTTGAAAAGAAACATACATTCAATAAGTTAAACCAGAAAGTAAAGTACAACATTCGCCTGCACTCTCACCACTTTGGAAAACCACCCACACCGATAAAGTGTGGCAGTAGTAACTAATACCTTTTCCTAAATCTGTCTGCATGTACATTCAAATCTAGATTAGGCTTTAGAAGGGAGAAAGGTACCAGGAGTGCCCCCAAGCGCTCTCACTGCTTGGGATCACCACCCACAACCACACTCCATGTGTGTGGGGGGAACTGAACAGGCAGAACCCCAAGTGCTCTCACCACTTTGGAAAACCACCCACACCCATAAAGTGTGGCAGTAGTGACTAATACCTTTTCCTAAATCTGTCTGCATGTACATTCAAATCTACATTAGGCTTTAGAAGGGGGAAAGGTACCAGGAGTGCCCCCAAGCGCTCTCACTGCTTGGGATCACCACCCACAACCACACTCCATGTGTGTGGGGGGGAACTGAACAGGCAGCACCCCAAGTGCTCTCACCACTTTGGAAAACCACCCACACCCATAAAGTGTGGCAGTAGTAGCTAATACCTTTTCCTAAATCTGTAAAAAACAAGAAATTATTAGTTAACACTTACAAAGTTACATTATTTTGGGTTGAAAAGAAACATACATTCATCAAGTTAAACCATAAAGTAAAGTACAACATTTGCCTGCACTCTCACATTAACCTGTTGATCCAGAGGAAGGCGAAAAAACCCTTACAAGGCATGTTCCAATTAGGCCCAAAAGGGAAAAAAATTCCTTCCAGACGGCAATCAAATAAAATTCCTGGATCAACACGACCGGGAATTACCTAGTAATCATACCCACGGATGTCTCAACACACTCAAAGTGGCCTATTTTGTACACCATGCGGAAGGCGGCCTATTTTGTACACCATGCGGAAGGCGGCCTATTTCTTACACTTAAGCATGAGGCGGCCTATTTTTTTACACCAAGCAGGAGGCTGCCTATTTTGTAGACCAGGGGAAAGGCTGACTTTTTGTACACTACCCAGAAGGCTGCCTATTCTGTACACAACGCAGAAGGAAGCCTGTTTGTAAGACCATGTAGAATGCAGCCTGTTAAACCACGCAAAATGTGGTCTGTTTGGTAGACCACACTGAAGGTGGCCTATTTTGTACACCTTGCGGAAGGCAGACTATTTTTACACCATGCGGAAGGAAGCCTTTTTACACCATGTGGAAGGAAGCCATTTTACACCATGTGGAAGGAAGCCATTTTACACCATGCGGAAGGAAGCCTTTTTACACCATGCGGAAGGCGGCCTATTTTTTTACACCAAGCAGTAGGCAGCCTATTTTGTACACAAGGCGGAAAGTGGCCTATTTGACCACACAGAAGTCAGCCCATGTGTAAGACCACATAGAAGGCAGCCTGTTTGCAGACCACGCAAAATGCGGCCTATTTGGTAGACCACACTGAAAGTGGCCTATTTTGTACACCATTAGGAAGGCGGCCAATTTTTTACACCAAGCAGGAGGCGGCCTATTTTGTAGACCACGGGAAAGGCGGCCTTTTTCTTTTTTACACTACCCATAAGGCTGCCTATTTTGTACACAACGCAGAAGGAAGCAGCTTGTAAGACCATGTAGAAGGCAGTCTGTTAAACTATGCAAAATGTGGTCTGTTTGGTAGACCACACTGAAGGTGGCCTATTTTGTACACCTTGCGGAAGGCAGCTTATTTTTTCACCATGCGGAAGGCGGCTTTTTACACTACGTGGAAGACAACCTTTTTTGTACACCACATGGAAGACGGCCTTTTAATTGCAGATAGTTGCACCGGTCTGACTAAACATACGACAACACTAACAGGTTGCATAATGTACTCACCCAGTGTTCACGCAGCACACTTCCTGTAGTAACACATCATAGCTCATATTACTGGGTCATGAGAATTACTGCACCTCATTCCTGGTCATGTGCTCCTAAAGAAAAAAAAGAAACATTGTAGTACATTAAGCAGTTTTTAAGGCAATATGCATTGTTTAAAAGTAAATATATCTGCCTCCATATCCCTCCCTTCAGGTGTGCTTTAATTTTTAGGTATCTCAAACTCACATTTAAACTTTTATCCCCACAGGATAAAATGATCCCTTTAATCATTTCTTGGAGTTTTGGCATTACATTTACTTGAGACAAGAAAATAAACCACACGACAACAAAAGAAATAACTTTATTTCACAATCAAAAACAATCAACATGCATTGTATCAATAGAAATTGAAAGATTGTAAAAGAAAAAAAATCAGGTAAATAGCTAAACATAATTTGTGATTTTTCTTCTCAGTAATGGGACTTGCATTGGCCCAAGAACCTTTTGGAAAAAACAGCAAAGACTTGGTGAGTGATATGGAAGCTTCCTTATTTATTTCTTTGTAAACAATACCAGTTGCCTGGCAGCCCCATTGATCTTCTGGCATAAGTAGTGAGTCAAAACCCTGGAACAAGCATATGGCTAATCCAGGAAAACCAGAGTCTGAGTACCTGATCTGCTGCATGCTTATTCAGGGTCTATGGCTCGAAGTATTAGAGACACGATCAGGAAAACTGCCAGGTAACTGGTATTGTTTAAAAGGAAATACATATGGCAGCATTCAATAGCCTTTTCACCTTGGGTTCCCTTTAAAGCACATCTGAATTCAGAGCTACCCCACTCCATCTCGACTTGCTAAATGTTAACCCTCTACCCCTGACCTATATAGTAAATGCTTTACCCCTAACACCTCATGTGGCTCTGTCCTCCCTTGGCTGCCTTGTGGAAACCGGTAACTGACTACTTACATGATATGATGGGTTCTCCGCTAGCCCTAGACATCAGGCTTTGTGTATTGAACCTAATAGATGAAGATGTTCCTACATTTTATAAAGTTTTTCTTGCTGAAACACTTTTTGCTGCCAAACGATGTATTACATTCCATTGGCTATTTACAATCCTCCCTACACTAGAGGCCATGAAATCCAAAGTGCAGAAACACCTCCCTTACAAAAAACTAATTGACTCTCACAGAAACTTTTCTACTAAATTTAACAAAATTTGGGACAGATGGATCAATCACTCCTAATGCTACAATACTAATACGTTGATACCTCGGTAATTGTGTCTAAATGCTACAGTAGGTCTTATTCCTGCTCTGCTGTTATGCTTGTCAATTCGTTTTACTTGAAACATCTGCTATGCCACATTATATTCATTATTGTACTTTTGCAAATTATGCTGTATTCTTGAATTCTTTAACACTTATGGTTGAAAAAAAATAATTCTGAATTGAGGGATATGGAGGCTGCCATATTTATTTCCTTTCAAACAATAACAGTTACCTTGCTATCCTGCTGCTCCTCTGTCTCTAATACTTTTAGCCATAGAACTTGATCTAGCAATGCAGCAGATCAGGCGTTTCTTACATTGTCAGATCAGACAAGTTTAGCTGCATGCTTGTTTCTGGTGTTATTCAGACACTACTGCAGCCAAATAGATCAGCAGGGCTGCCAGGCAACTGGTATTGTTTAAGAGGAAATAAATATGGCAGCCTCCATATCCCTCTCACTACAGTTGTCCTTTAAGAAGAGAGGCACAAAAAATAAATACTAATTTTCTGTATTGATGCAAATTTGAGAAGTGCAAGCAGATTGGAATTGGGTCAATAAAATGCAGTTGGCCTAATTCTAAGTGTCATGTAATTACGGCAAACTTGCATCAGCATGATCAATTAACATCAACCTAAAGGTGCCCAGACAAATCAAATCTGATTGGAGGGTGATCTGTTGGCTACCCCATATACCGCAAAATAGTTTCTGCGCAAATTTAGCATGAAATCTCTTGGGATCTGCCTTGCAACTCTATTTCCCGCATCCCCCCCAACCCCCCCCCCCCCCCCCCCCAGAACAACCCAAATGTTATCCTCCTGTCCCCCTCCCCCAATGCCCCGCTATGTAATCTCACCTGTACCAGCTGCCACGTCTGCTCTGCGCCTGGTCTCACATTACTGGGTCACATGCAAGCATGACAGCATCTCATCCCAAAATGTCATATGATCCTTAAAGAAAAAAGACAACTGTAAACATATGTAACTCTAAAAATTCATAATTCTTTACACTAAGCAAGCAAATGAGGATAACTTCAATGAAGCACATGTGTTACAAAATAAGGCTGTGTTCCCACTAGAGCAGAGAATGGACTTTTTGTCCATCCGCCGCTCATCGCTAAACGGACAGTGAACAGCTGCTATTTTATAAATAGGAGCTTTTTACACTTGTCACAGATCCACAGAATCTATTGCAGCAAGCTGACCGCACTTCTGTGCATTCCGTGATAATACCGGACAGGCGGATGCGTTCCCTCGAATAGCCTATGCGGGAGCGCATCCACCCCAGGCTCCAGCCAAAACACAACGGACCATCAGAGCGGACACTACGCTGTCCACTCCCGCTGGCCGCATGCAGCCCCGGCAATAAGTGGGAACAGAGCTTTCCAGGTAATGACATGCACATATTGTCCACAATCAGAAAAATAGATATCACTTAAATACTGATATTCCCAATCATTAACAGAAAATACCAAAAGGGCAAAATAACAGTGACATACAAATAACAGCAGTAAGCAGATGATGGCATTCATGTGTGGTGGATGTGGTATAACAGCGTACAAAATCCCAAAGCACTGCATGCAGTGCATTACTGCAAAACGTGTTTTAACAGTGAAGCTTATTTTTCATGGATCGTATGCTTCACTGTATGCAACACAACCTGCTGCTAATGTGCTGCATTGTTTTCCCGCTGTCACAGGGACTGACAGGCACACATTACCAGCAATGAACGGCACACATTACCAGCAATAACCGGCACACATTATCACATTTATAAAAGACCTGCAGACATTGCCAAGTGACCTGCAGACATTACCAGTAGCGACCAGCAAACACCAATAGCCTGCATACATTACCATCAATGACCTGCAGACATTACCAGCTAACTTACAGACAATGCAAAATGACCTGCAGGCAGAAAGATAGCCTGCAAACATTGCAATGACCTGTAGACATTACCAGAAATAGCCTGATGACAGGAACCTGCAGGCAGACATTACCGCATTGCCAAATGACATGCACACAATGCCAGGTGACCAGCAAACAGCAATGCCCTGCAAACAGTCAATGGTAGGAAGACCTCATTGACCTGCAGTAATTACCAGCAGACATTACCATCAATGACCTGCAGACATTACCATCAATGACCTGCAGGCAGAAAGGGATAGCCTGCACACATTGCAATGACCTGCAGGCAGACAGAGATGGCCTGCACACATTACCAGCGATAGCCAGGGCTGTGGAGTCGGTACAAAAATCCACCGACTGACTCCTCAGTTTAGGATTCCACCCTCTCCTCGACTCTGACTCCTCTAATTTGCATATTACAATCTGGTTGATTGAAGGTATGTAACATGAAATCCGTCTCTTAACTGCTAACGCTTAGGAATTTTAAAAGACAACTGACGTGAGAGGGATATGTAGACTGCCATATTTATTCACTTTAGTCAGACAAACTAGTCCTTGGTAAAGAGTACTTGTAAAAGGTACAGACCGGAACAAAGAACATGTATCAGGCCCTAGGCAATGTAACTGTGGGTACATGTAAGAATGATGTGCAGGTACTCTGCAGGAGAATGAGGGGATTCTTCCTCTATTACACATTCTTCATGCACAATCTGAACCAGGTTTATGGGTGATAGACAACACCTCTGTGTTCAATGTGCACAACATTCTCAGTGGATTCCCTGCAGCTCTGTGGGGAATACATATGTATAATACTACTGAGTAACAAAGTAAACCTGAGACAGATGAAATTAAAGTTTTATACATACCTGGGGCTTCCTCCAGCCACCTTCAGGATAATCAGTCCCTTGCTGTCCTCCTCCGCCACCTGGATCTTCTGGTATAAAACATTTCTTTTCATCAGTCTCAGGTACCCTTTAATTCAGTCACCAAACCAAATTTTAGCATATCAAATTATTTGATTTCATCAGCAAAGGGAGTGCATACATTTGCATAAATCGGCATCAACGCAAAATTATTTCCATCTCTTTGACCATCTCTATTAGTGACACGGCTACACATCAGGCTTTATTCTTACAGCATAGATGTTATTTAGTATATATAAGAGATTCCTGTGTACACATCATATATACTGTAGTCACAATCAGACATGTATATCTGACTTTAAAAATACAGGGACTGCTTTATTGAAGCAAGTAACAAATTTTGATTGGTTTATTTCATTTTTGTGGACTAAGCACAGCTATTACTGTACAGTGTTCTCCCCAGGCTCTTTTAGCCGGGTGCTCCACCCGGCTGGTTTTGATCAGCACCCGGCTGTCATCGGCTTACATCCTCCTATGCTGTTAGCAAAGTTGTGCAGAGAAGCACCAGCCCTGAATTCTCTCATCTTGCCCCACCCGGCTACTTTTTCATGCCACCCGGCTGGAAAAAAATTCTGGGGAGAACACTGCTGTATATATAAATTTTTTATGATGACTATTTGAGAAATAGAACATTATCATATTTTCTATTTTAATTACAGTTTAAATTCATTAGGAGTCGGAGTCAGTGCATTTTTTCCCGACTCCGACTCCAGGCACCCAAAATTGCTCCGACTCCACAGCCCTGGAGATAGCCAACGGACACTACCACATTGCCAAATGACATGCACATAATGCCAGGTGACCTGAAGGCATAGCCAATGGTAGGCAGACTGCAATGACCTGCAGACATTACCAGCAATGACGGGCAGCAGACAGACAGCGATGGCCTGCACACATTACCAGCCATGACCAACAGACATTAGCCCACATTGCCAAATCACTGCAGGCATTGCCAAATGACCTGCAGGCAAAGCCAATGCCGGTGTACAGAGATTACCAGCAACAACCGGTAGACAGCAATAGCCTGCAGGCGTTGCCAAATGACCTGAAGACATTGCCAGATGACCTGCAGGAACGGCAAAATGACCTGCAAGCATAGTCAATGGTAGGCAGATAGCAATGACAAGCAGACAGTCAATGGCCAGATAACCTGCAGACAACGACGGCAATGACCTGCACATGTTACCAGCAATGACATGCAGACAGCAATAACCTGCAGACATTGTTAATGGTAGGCAGAAAGCAAAGGCTTGCAGACATTAATGGCAATGATCTGTAGACGTTGCCCAGAGACCGGCAGACGTAGTAAATGGTAGGCAGACAGCGATGACCTGCAGACATAGGCCTAATGACCTGCACACATAGCCAGGTGACCTGCAGACAGCAATAAACTGAGGTCACTGGTAGGCAGACAGCAATGACCTGCAAGCATAGTCAATGGTAGGCAGTCAGCAACAACCTGCAGATATTACCATCAATGACCTGCAGGCAGACAGCGCTGGCCTGCACACATTACCTTCAATGACCTGCAGGCAGACAGCGCTGGCCTGCACACATTACCTTCAATGACCTGCAGGCAGACAGCGCTGGCCTGCACACATTACCAGCAATGACCTGCAGGCAGACAGCGCTGGCCTGCACACATTACCATCAATGACCTGCAGGCAGACAGCGCTGGCCTGCACACATTACCATCAATGACCTGCAGGCAGACAGCGCTGGCCTGCACACATTACCAGCAATGACCTGCAGGCAGACAGCGCTGGCCTGCACACATTACCAGCAGACATTACCCCACATTGCCAAATGACCGCAGGAATTGTCAGGTGACCCTGAATGCATGGCCAAATGACATGCAGGCATAGCCAATGGTAGGCAGACAACCTGTAGACATTACCAGCTACAACCAGCAATGACCTGCAGACACTGCCAAATGACCTTCAAATATTACCAATAGCAAGCAGGCAGCAATGACCTGGAGACATTACCAGCGATGCAATGACCTGCAAACCGCAAAAACCTGCAGACATTGACCAAACGACATGCAGACAGCAATGACCTGCAAGCATAGTCAACGGTAGGCAGACAGCAATGACAGGCAGACAGCAATGACCTGCAGACATTACCAGCAACGACCAGCAAACAGCAATGACCTGCAGGCAACACCAGCAATGCAATGACCTGCAGGCAACACCAGCAATGCAATGACCTGCAGGCAACACCAGCAATGCAATGACCTGCAGGCAACACCAGCAATGCAATGACCTGCAGGCAACACCAGCAATGCAATGACCTGCAGGCAACACCAGCAATGCAATGACCTGCAGGCAACACCAGCAATGCAATGACCTGCAGGCAACACCAGCAATGCAAAGACCTGCAGGCAACACCAGCAATGCAAAGACCTGCAGGCAACACCAGCAATGCAAAGACCTGCAGGCAACACCAGCAATGCAAAGACCTGCAGGCAACACCAGCAATGCAAAGACCTGCAGGCAACACCAGCAATGCAAAGACCTGCAGGCAACACCAGCAATGCAAAGACCTGCAGGCAACACCAGCAATGCAAAGACCTGCAGGCAACACCAGCAATGCAAAGACCTGCAGGCAACACCAGCAATGCAAAGACCTGCAGGCAACACCAGCAATGCAAAGACCTGCAGGCAAAACCAGCAATGCAAAGACCTGCAGGCAAAACCAGCAATGCAAAGACCTGCAGGCAAAACCAGCAATGCAAAGACCTGCAGACAAAACCAGCACTGCAAAGACCTGCAGACACCAGCACTGCAAAGACCTGCAGACACCAGCAATGCAAAGACCTGCAGACACCAGCAATGCAAAGACCTGCAGACACCAGCAATGCAAAGACCTGCAGACAACACAAGCAATGCAAAGACCTGCAGGCAACACAAGCAATGCAAAGACCTGCAGGCAACACCAGCAATGCAAAGACCTGCAGGCAACACCAGCAATGCAAAGACCTGCAGGCAATACCAGCACTGCAAAGACCTGCAGGCAACACCAGCAATGCAAAGACCTGCAGGCAACACCAGCAATGCAAAGACCTGCAGGCAACACCAGCAATGCAAAGACCTGCAGGCAACACCAGCAATGCAAAGACCTGCAGGCAACACCAGCAATGCAAAGACCTGCAGGCAACACCAGCGATGCAAAGACCTGCAGGCAACACCAGCGATGCAAAGACCTGCAGGCAACACCAGCGATGCAAAGACCTGCAGGCAACACCAGCGATGCAAAGACCTGCAGGCAACACCAGCGATGCAAAGACCTGCAGGCAACACCAGCGATGCAAAGACCTGCAGGCAACACCAGCGATGCAAAGACCTGCAGGCAACACCAGCGATGCAAAGACCTGCAGGCAACACCAGCGATGCAAAGACCTGCAGGCAACACCAGCGATGCAACGACCTGCAGACAGCCCCAGCGATGCAACGACCTGCAGACAGCCCCAGCGATGCAACGACCTGCAGACAGCCCCAGCGATGCAACGACCTGCAGACAGCCCCAGCGATGCAACGACCTGCAGACAGCCCCAGCGATGCAACGACCTGCAGACAGCCCCAGCGATGCAACGACCTGCAGACAGCCCCAGCGATGCAACGACCTGCAGACAGCCCCAGCGATGCAACGACCTGCAGACAGCCCCAGCGATGCAACGACCTGCAGACAGCCCCAGCGATGCAACGACCTGCAGACAGCCCCAGCGATGCAACGACCTGCAGACAGCCCCAGCGATGCAACGACCTGCAGACAGCCCCAGCGATGCAACGACCTGCAGACAGCCCCAGCGATGCAACGACCTGCAGACAGCCCCAGCGATGCAACGACCTGCAGACAGCCCCAGCGATGCAACGACCTGCAGACAGCCCCAGCGATGCAACGACCTGCAGACAGCCCCAGCGATGCAACGACCTGCAGACAGCCCCAGCGATGCAACGACCTGCAGACAGCCCCAGCGATGCAACGACCTGCAGACAGCCCCAGCGATGCAACGACCTGCAGACAGCCCCAGCGATGCAACGACCTGCAGACAGCCCCAGCGATGCAACGACCTGCAGACAGCCCCAGCGATGCAACGACCTGCAGACAGCCCCAGCGATGCAACGACCTGCAGACAGCCCCAGCGATGCAACGACCTGCAGACAGCCCCAGCGATGCAACGACCTGCAGACAGCCCCAGCGATGCAACGACCTGCAGACAGCCCCAGCGATGCAACGACCTGCAGACAGCCCCAGCGATGCAACGACCTGCAGACAGCCCCAGCGATGCAACGACCTGCAGACAGCCCCAGCGATGCAACGACCTGCAGACAGCCCCAGCGATGCAACGACCTGCAGACAGCCCCAGCGATGCAACGACCTGCAGACAGCCCCAGCGATGCAATGACCTGCAGACAGCCCCAGCGATGCAATGACCTGCAGACAGCCCCAGCGATGCAATGACCTGCAGACATCAATGGCAGGCAACCAGCGATGGCCTATACACAATACCAGCGGCAGACATTATGGCAGGGCCAGGTGACCTCCAGGCATGGTCAATGCAGCCAAGCAGTGATAATCTGCAGAAAACTCCAGCAATGACCTGCAGACATTATCAATGGCAGGCAGACAGTGATGGCCTGCAAACATTACCACATTGCCAGATGGCCTGCAGGCATTGCCAGATGGCCTGCAGGCATGGCCAAACTACCTGCAGGCATAGTCAATGGTAGGCAGACAGCAATGATCTGCAGACATTACCAGCAACGACCAGCAAACAGCAATGCCCTGCAGGCATTGCCAAATGGCCTGTAGGTATTACCAATAGGCAGCAATAACCTGGAGGCATTAAATGCAATGACTGGCAGACAGCAATAACCCGCAGACATTACCAGCGATGTGATAACCTGCAGGTAGCAAAAGACTGCAGACATTGCCAGGAGACCTGTAGGCACAGCCAAATGACCTGCACACAATGCCAGGTGACCTGTAGGCATAGCCAACAGTAGGCAGACAGCAATGATCTGCAGACATTACCAGTAATGACCAGCAGACAGAAATGACATGCAGACAGCAATAACTTGCAGACATTAGCCAAATGACCTGCAGGCATAGTCAATGGTAGGCAGACAGCGATGACCTGCAAGCACAGTCAATGGTAGGCAGCCCGCAACAACCTGCAGATATTACCATCATTGACCTGCAGTCAAATAGCACTGGCCTGCGCACATTACCAGTCATGACCAGCAGATATTACCAGGCCCGGCCCTAGACTTTTTGCCGCCTGAGGCAATTTTCAAAGAAATCGCCGCCCCCCCCCCCCCCCCAAGCCGTGGGTGTGGGGGGCCGCCCGAGCTGGAGGGGATAGCGGGCAGGAAGGGGGTATTGGGCTTAGCAGCGGGGAGGGGGGTCGGACCCCCCCTCCCTCGCCTGGGTTCCCCGTCCTCCGCTCCCCTCCAGCTTTAAAAAGTTCCGTGCTGGCTGCAGCTATGTGTAAGAGGCAACGGGCGGGGATCACTCACCTCTTCCTCGTTCCAGGCCAGCCTGCGCTCCACTGACGTCACTTCCTGCTACGCCGCAGGAAGTGACGTCAGTGGAGCGCACGCTAGAACGAGGAAGAGGTGAGCGATCCCCGCCCGTTGCCTCTTACACTCTGTAAGAGTGTATAGAGCGCTCTGTAAAAGAGTACAGCGCTCTATAAAAGAGTCCACTCTGAAGTCCGCAATCTCAAGTCTCCAATACAAAGCCCCTGATGAGTCATATGACGAAACCGGTAGGGCGTGGCCTCGTAGCACGGAGTGGAGACGCAAGACTGGCAGCATAGAGGACGTCCGGAGGTGTTTTTACTATATGCGCATGATTTTATTCAGAAATGTGAGTGCACTACTTTGATCTTATGCATTTTAATAAACATTATTACACTATAGAGGCTTTGTTCTTGAGCCTATTAAGGGAGAAGACTCTGCCAGAGAGAGGAGAGGATTTGATTGTTTATGCGCTGAGAGCTGGTCTATCATACGATCAGCATCTATATCTGGTGAGCCCACAGCTATAACAATTCCATGCACCGGGAGTGTGGTGTATATATTATCAAACACACGGGTGATCAGTTGCATGGGTGGAGGTGTGGTTTACCCGTTTTGAAACAGTATTACGCTATGTATTGTTTTTTGCCCTGAGGAACATACAAGGAGAAGGCTAAAGGAAAGTGAGGTGCCATATACCATATGCCATTTATGCTGATCGTAATTAATCAGCCATCAAATTTGGTGAGCGTGATACCTACCATTTGTATTGGAGACTTGAGATTGCGGACTTCAGAGTGGACTCATATTTAACTCATGCCAAGGAACTGTGTTGTGGGAATCTGAGATTGTGTTAAGGCTGGTGTAGAGCGTTGTACTCAAACAGTTACATACTCTACAGGGTGTCAATACTCACCCAATTGTATAGAGATCCACTCAGCCAATGTGACTGCATTTATCATACTGTGAACTATATTAGTCTGTGCTGAGGAGCGCATATACCACCTGATCCCGATTACCAGCAATAGCATGCAGGTGTTGTCAAATGACCTACACACATTACCAAAGGCAGGCAGTGATGGCCTGCAGACATTACCAGAGATGACCTGGTAGACCTGCAAACATTACCAATGACAGGCAGACAGCAATGATTTTAAAGGAGTCATCAGCGGAAAACTTAATATAAGTGCTACTTACCGGGGGCTTCCTCCAGCCCCAAAGCTTCCAGCATGTCCCTCGCCGCAGCTCTCCCCGCAACTCGCTCCCAATCCTCGGCGATGATGTCAGGGCGACCTCCAGGTCGGCCTGTACTGCACCAGTGGCGCTGTCACTCACCGCCACGTGGGCCGGAGTGGACTGCATAGACGCAGTAGTTCTGCGTCTGTGCAGTCCGCACCGGCCCACATGGCGGTGGATGACAGCGCCGCTTGTGCAGGCGCAGAACAGGCCGACCTGGAGGTCGCCCTGACATCATCGCAGGGGACCGGGACGGAGCTGCGGCAAACGGCTGCGGGGAGAGCTGCGGCGATGGACATGCTGGGAGCTTGGGGCTGGAGGAAGCCCCCGGTAAGTAGCACTTATTTCATTAAGTTTCCCTGATGACTCCTTTAAAGGGAACCAGAGAGGAACGAGGGGTGAAAAAAGGCAAAGATTTTATACATACCTGGGGCTTCTTCCAGCCCCATAAGACTGAATCACTCCCACGTCGCCGTCCTCAGGCTTCCTGGATCCGCCGGTACCGGGCCCGTCACTTCCGGCGGACGCGGCCAATTGTCCGCATCACAGGGGCTCCCTCCATACATGTACGCATGCGGCTGCGCAGTAAGCAGCCACATGCGTATCTGTATGGGGAGAGCACCCTGTGATGCGGAGAATTGGCCGCGTCCGCCGGCCGACTTGCCGACTCGCGGCAATGACGGGACCCGGTGGCGGCGGATCCAGGCAGCGGGGGACGGCGGCGTGGGTGCGATCCGTGCGTATGGGGCTGGAGGAAGCCCTAGGTATGTATAGTTCATCCTCTCTGGTTCCCTTTAAAGGACTTACGAGGCCAAACTCTGCCCCCAAAACGTAAAAAAAGTTAACTACCTGCATGACTTTGTAAGGCACGGAGGACGCCGTCCGCGCCCTCCATGCCGTTCCGCCTGGTCCCCTCTGTTCAATAGCCCCCCGAAAGGCTGTGACCCCACGGTCCGGGTCAGTATCTGCAGCCTGCATAAAGATGGCCGCCGGAGCTGGCCACGGCTGCGCAGTTCGCATAGCCGCTACTGCGGCTGCGCAGCTCTAGGGCCAACCCCCCGATCCACTTAACAGGCAGCGTGGATCGGAGGGTTGGCCCTAGAGCTGCGCAGTCGCAGTAGCGGCTATGCGGACTGCGCAGCCGCGGCCATCTTTTTGCAGGCTGCAGATACCGACCCGGACCGTGGAGTCGCAGCCTTTCGGGTGGCTATTGAGCAGAGGGGACCAGGCGGAACGGTACGGAGGGCGCGGACGGCGTCCTCCATGCCTTACAAAGTCATGCAGGTAGTTCACTTTTTTTACGTTTTGGGGGCAGATTTTGGCCTCGTAAGACCTTTAAGTAAAATGTCAAGCTACAAGCAGAGAGCATCAACCTACAGATATTTCCAGTGCCAAGTAGCAATGGTGCTTACCCCACCCAACACCATTATGAACCTCCCCTATGGAGTAGTTCATTTTTTTAAATGCAAAAAATACCTTTAAAGAGACTAACGTCAAAAAGATCCCCTGGGGGGTACTCACCCGGGGTGGGGGAAGCCTCCGGATCCTAATGAGGCTTCCCACGCCATCCTCCATCCCACGGGGGTCTCGCTGCAGCCCTCTGAACAGCCGACGACAGGCCCGACTGTAATTTCAATATTTACCTTTGCTGGCTCCAGCGGGGGCGCTGTGGCTGCTTTCGGCTCAGAAATAGACGGAAATACCTGATCTCCGTCGGGTCCGCTCTACTGCGCAGGCGCCGGAGACTTGCGCCTGCGCAGTACAGCGGACCCGACGGCGATCGGGTATTTCCGCCTAATTCGGAGCCGACAGCCGTCAGAGCGCCTGCGCAGGAGCCAGGAAGGTAAATATTACGTCACGGCTGTACGGAGGGCTGCAGCGAGACCCCCGAGGGACGGAGGACGGCGTGGGAAGCCTCATTAGGATCCTGAGGCTTCCCCCACCCGAGGTGAGTACCCCCCAGGGGACGTTTTGCCGTTACAGTTCCTCTTTAACCCTCCTGGCGGTAAGCCCGAGCTGAGCTCGGGGTAAGCCGCCGGGAGGCACCGCTCAGGCCCCGCTGGGCCGATTTGCATAATTTTTTTTTTCCTGCACGCAGCTAGCACTTTGCTAGCTGCGTGCAGTGTCCGATCGCCGCCGCTACCCGCCGATCCGCCGCTACCCGTCGCGCCGCAGCCGCCCCCCCCCCCCCCAGACCCCGTGCGCTGCCTGGCCAATCAGTGCCAGGCAGCGCCGTGGGGTGGATCGGAGTCCCCTTTGACGTCACGACGTCGATGACGTCATCCCGCCCCGTCGCCATGGCGACGGGGGAAGCCCTTCAAGAGATCCCGTTCTTTGAACGGGATCTCTTGATCTCCGATCGCCGGCGGCGATCGGAGGGGCTGGGGGGATGCCGCTGAGCAGCGGCTATCATGTAGCGAGACCTCGTCTCGCTACATGAAAAAAAAATTTTTTTTTTTTAAAAACGTATTTGCTGCCCCCCTGGCGGATTTTGTCAAACCGCCAGGAGGGTTAAGGGCTGGTTCAGACGGACGCTTGCGGAGCGTTTACCGCAAGCGTTCGGACCGTCGCGGTAAACGCTCCTATTCAAGTGAATGGGAGCGTTTACACCAAGCTTTTGCGCGCTTTTACCCGAACGCGGCGTTCGGGTCCCGATTTTCGAGAGCGTTCGGGCTGCCCCTGGAAGCAACATGTAGCTTCCAGGGAGCGGCCAACCGCGACGGCTAATGTTCCCCTACGGGGGAAAAAAAACGCAACCGCATCACGACGCGACCGAAGGCTACTGAAAGCCTGACCGCGCAGCCGCCGCAACGCCCCCAGACGCGACGCTACGCAGACGTCCGTCTGAACCAGCCCTAATGTGTAAAAGCACTAAATGACAGGCAGCTACCAGTGGAAAACTATACCAATGACAGGGCAATAAAGGTAACCATATATCTAGCGATGATGGGCAGATTTGACCAAGAGAAATCTTTCTCTAATCAAATTTGATTAGAAAGATCTGTTGGCTGCCCATACACCGCTGGCTAATTCCTAATCAATTTCATGCTGGAATCGATCTGGAATCGGCCTTGTGATGCTGCATCCGACCACCTCAACGCCATCCCACGAATGTTTAATGTCCCCTCGGTGCCCAGTGCAAGTGGTACATTACCTGTCCGTGGCCTCCATTTGTCCCCCGCTGGCTTCCAGGTGCACTCTGTTCTCCATATACGTGCGCCAAGTGGTTGCCTAGTAATGTGGCCGCATGTGTGACGTCTGATGTCATACGCCTGCCCTTTCTAGGCAACTACTTAAGGGGCGAGTATGTAGAGTGGAGAGCACCCGGAGCAAGGACAAGTGGATGCTGCAAACAGGTAATGTACAACTTGCACTGGACATCAGAGGGACATTTAACATTGGGGGGGGGGGGGGAAGCGCCAGGGGCTTTGTCGCATTCATCAATCGTCCCAAAATTGCACGCCATTACCGCCGTGCACCTGATCCAGCAAGCCATCCCAACATCTTGCAGCATGTGCAATCCACTTATGCAACCAATTTAGTCCTGCAATTGGTCACATTGTCGGTTGTGCATGCACTTGGCAGCAGCGATTTTCATCAGATTCGATTATAATTGAATTGGATGGTCAATCTCCCGCCAAGTCACCTGATGTATGGCTACCTTAACAGAACAAGCAGATAACACTAACATAACAATGACCTGCAGGCATTACCAATGGCAGGCAGATAGCAATGATTAAAAAATAAATTTCAAGAGAGAGGCAAGACAGCAATGACCTACAAATATTTCCACTGGCAAAAAGACAACAAGCAGACCAATAACACGTACAAAACATACAGAAATTGCCAATGGCAAACGGACAGTAATTACTGTTAAAGGATACCTTAGCCAATATCAAAATATAAAAATGGGGAGCAGGCATGTGTAGGAGGCTCTAAACCACTGCTCCCCCTGTTCTCCTCCGTAATGGTGTAACGTCCCCCCAAAGCTACTTCCAGATAAGTGAACACTGCGCGCAGGCGCTGCCTGGTGACATGCGTCCTTGATCACGTGGCCAGGAGTGCTCTGCACATGCTCACTATGAAGTAGTTCCTTAGTGCGCATGTGCAGAGCGCTCCCGGCCACGCGATCAAGCATGCACAACGCCTGCTCAGTGTTCACCTACCCTCCCGACCCAGAAGTAGCTTCAGGGGACATTACACTACAACGGAGAGGGACGGAGGAGAAAGGGTGAGCGGTGGGCGTAAGCAGAGCCTCCTACACATGCCTGCTCCCCTGTTTTTACATTTTGACTGAGATGTCCTTTAAAAATAAAATACTAGCAATCAACAAATGGCAATGGAATTCAGATGTTACCAAATACAAGCATTTATCAGCAATCTAGACAGAAAAGCAACATAGCTATGAAGCTATTACGCTAAACCGTACACTTTAAACTACTAGCAACCGCTTAAAGAGAACCTGAGGTGGTTCGGGGGGGAGATGGGACACAGAGGCATGTTCTTTGCCTCATGACATGCCTCTGTGTCCCCACACCACCACTGCTCTGCCCCCTCACTGCCACGCTATGGACCCCCAAGATTAGCAACAATATTTGTTGCAGGCTCAGAGGTAAAAAAAAAGGGAAGAGGAATTCCCTGTTCAAAACAGCTGCCAGGGGCATTCCCCGGCCGCTCTCCCGCCTCCCTGCATGCTATGAGAGGGACACAGTCTCTCAGTGCAGCGTTGTGACCTATAGGTAGTGAAAGTGGGCTACTGCAGCCCACGGGAGCAGCGGTTTTTGCGGCTACCTGATCCACTCAGCCCCGCACACTTTGTGTTCCCTATGAGGTTTCATGCTGGGTCCCTGAAAGACAACTAGCAGCATATACACATCCAATTTTGACTGGCCAATAACTAGCCAAATTTAACTCCTCCATGCAGAATGAAGGATTCATTTTGATTAGACTTCCCTCCACCCGGCTGAGTGCAGCCTTAGCAGCAGGATTTACTACACAGCACTCAGGGGCATAGCTAAAACTCATAGGGCCCCATTGCAAATTTTGATTGGGGCCCTCCCCCCCAAAAAATTAATTATGCACCTTTGTGTCCCGTCCCCTGCATCAGTTTTAGGTAGCTAGAGGTGCCCCAAGTAATTAGGTAGCCCCCCCAGTATTAGGAAGCCAGTGTGCTTTCCCCCTAGTACAGGTAGCCAGGGTGCTTCCATGGCCAGATTCGTATTTATGTACGCCGAAGGCCCGCTGTTAGCAGCTGCCCCCCAAATAACGTCTTCCTCACCAAACCCTTACACCCCACTGTTCCAGCACTGGGACCCTCTCTGGTTGATTAGTTTGCTTGTGTGAACACGGCCTTAAGCAGGTGTGTTTATACTGGGCATGCACAAGTAAGATCTGCACATGCGCAGTAGAACTAAAGTACTCGTGCGCTGCTTTTTTCCTCCATGCAAAAGCACTTCAATTGTGACATATACGTACCTCAATTGTGCATGCCCAGTACAAATACGCTTGCTCAGTGTGAGGGTTGCACACTGGGGAAACCCATTGGACCACAGAGGGACCCAGCACAGGAACTGCGTATACAGAAGGAGGCAGTTAGAACTGAGGGATGTCAATTAGGCTGCTGGGTTCCCCAGGCCACACCCAATGTGAATACATTTCCTTGGAGCATCTGCAGAGTATTTGTAGCGGAGTGCACTCACCTATCCGCCCAGCACGCTTCTCCTTCAGTCTGTATGCTTCATCCTCCTGGCCACCTCATCTCCATGACCTGGTGGCATGTGCATAACTCTTGTGCCGCTGGGTCACGCTGATGAGGTGCCTGCTAGGATGAAGATGGAAGCACACAGATGAGAATGAGGCAAGTGCACTCTACTGCGAACACTCTGCAGAAGCTCCAGGTGACACTAATAACATTGGGGCAGATCGGAGGGGTTGTCCAACTGACTCTGGGTACCTGACTGGGGGAAAACTCAATACTGTGAGGATGGGCATGCTGGAAGCTGTAGTACCACTATGTAGGCAGAGGGGCATGCTGAGAGCTGTGTTCCCTCTATGGGGGGGGGGCGGAGGGGGGGGGGAGCAGCATGCTGGGAGCTGAGGCCCCTCTATGGAGGGATCAGAGCATGCTGGGAACTGTAGTCTCTCTTTTGATGGAAGAAGGAGGGGGCAAGCTGGGAACTGTGGTATCTCTATGGAGAAGAGAGCGGGCATGATAGAAGCTGTGGCGCCTCTGTGGAGGAGAAGGGGGCATGCTGGGAGCTGTGTTCCCACTGTGGAGGAGAAGGGGCATGGTGGGAGCTGTGGTCCCTTTATGGATAAGGGGACATGCTTTGAGTTGTGGTCCCTCTATGGAGAAGGGGGCATGCTGGGAGTTGTGGTCCCTCTATGGAGAAGGGGGCATGCTGGGAGTTGTGGTCCCTCTATTAAGGAAAAGGGGGCATGCTGGCAGTTGTGGTCCCTCTATGCAGGAAAAGGTGGCGTGCTGGGAGTTGTGGTCCCTCTATGAAGGAAAAGGGGGTATGCTGGGAGTTGTGGTCCCTCTATGAAGGAAAAGGGGGCATGCTGGGAGTTGTGGTCCCAATATGGAAAGGGGCATGCTGGTAGTTGTGGTCCCTGTATGGAGAAGGGAGCATGCTGGAAGTTGTGGTCCCTCTATGGAGGGGCATGTTAGGAGTTGTTGTCCCTCTATGGAGGAGGAGGCATGCTGGGAGTTGTGGTCCCTCTATAGAGAAAGGGGCATGCTGGGGGTTGTGGTCCCTCTACGGAGAGGGGGTAGTTTGCTGGGAATCTACAGTGCCGATGAATACTTAAAGGAAAAGATCAACTGTCTGAGAAAAATAATAAATACCGTATACAAATGGACTAATTATAACTTCCATTTTTTGAGATATGTTATTGATATCTTTGTGATATATAATGATTGTACCAGAACCCCCACTGTCTGTGTTTTCTCATTTTTAAGTGATTTTAAATTTTATTGTGTTAAGGTGCATTTAATAAAGATTTATACATGGAAGTTATAGCTAGTCCCATTTGTATATTATTTTTTCTTAGACAGATGATCTTTTCCTTTAAGTATTCATTGTGTTGTGTACTTCTGCTGAGACACTTATTATGGTGTAATAATACTGTTTTAGACCTATTTTTTGTGTCTTCTACAGTGTCGATGTCTGCAGAATAATGCCCAAAACCGGCCACCTAATGTTATGAGGTGGAGGGTAGTGTACACGCCTGCAGGGTCACACCAGCAGACGGCATTAACAGCCCAGGGGTCAGATCCTTCAATGGACTGGGGAAAGCTTCACTCTGCTTCTCCCGATGTGAGCTCCATTCCCATCATCACTCCTCCCTCCCCTCCCCCGCGCTTTGCTGTCCAAAGAGAGGGGGGAAGGTACAAGCAGCAGCCCGAATTGTGCATTCACAGACTTGAGCGAGACCTCGCTATACGGTCACACACAGTGTAGGAAGGACGCTGTAGCCACTAATACTAAACTAGGGAGGAGCACACTGCACAGAACTGCCTCGCACAGATGCCAGCGAACGCCGGGAGACTCAGAGCTGCTTCCAGCAACTAGAGAAGCAATCGCAGCCAAATGTAACAAACAAAAGGCGCCAAAAGATACTTTGTATTCCTGGAAAATGTATTTGAGAAAACCTAGCGTCTCACCACAAATGCACGCCGCTCCTCTCTTGCCGACAATCAGCGCTGTTCTTGTTCTATGGAGCGCGGCCGGCGGGAAATGCAGCTATTTATGGGCAGGGCAGGTGATTTTCGCGCCATTTCTTGCCGGCCAATCAGGTGGCAGAAGCAGACCAGCGGTTTAGGAAAAAAAAAAGTTTTGAAACTACTTTTGGAGGTGATTGTCTAAATCTTACTCTGTTCATCAACAGAGTTCTGTAAATATGATATAAATATATATTATATAAAAAGGACATTGAAACTTGAAAGGGAAAAAAAAACACAGCTAGGCGTTTATAATAAGCCCCGCCCACCGTCAGTCGTGCCTTCTTTTCTGGATAGACGGCTATGGGCTGTGTGTGAAATGTATCATTAGAGTTAGATGGACCAGGCCTACGAACAAGCATTACCTGATGCATTTTCCTGCCCACAAAATGCATGATGGGGTGAACGAGAGTTCAAACGATCGCGGCTCTTTGCTAGGGAAATGTCAAGAATCTTAAAGATCCGCCATGACCGTTATTATCGTCGCACATTGCAAACTGTCATTCATCTAGCTGCACCCGCGTACACGCGGTGCCTGATCATGGAAATGAACGTTCATCGTACATAAAAAAAACTGGTCGGGGGAAAAATCGTTAGCAAAGACGCATGGGTACACAGCTTAAAGGCCTATTCACACCTGAGCGGCAATTTGTAAAAAACGCTATACATTGTAGCAAATGGCAGTGTTCTCACTGCCGCGTTTGCGGTTAGCGTTAACCGCAAATGCGATGCATGCAGCAGTTTGCCTGCGATTTGCGTTTAGCGATTGTGAATAGCGTGCAAAGGACGCTAATCGCGATCGCGCCCAAACCGCCGCAGTGTCCAGTGATTTTTCCATGTTAATCGCGGGAAAATCACTCCCGCAATCGCCGGCGTTTTGCGATTATAGGTGTGAACGGGCCCTTTGGGCACTTTTCCACTGCCAACGTTTTGCAATCCGATCACTAGCAGATCGCATAACGCTAATAACAGCTAAAACAAATTGAAAACAGTAGCAAACTTTCCATTAGTGAAATCCGTTTGTGAAACATTTTGCGAACATTTTTCTCATGAGCGCAATTGTTGCCCTGACATGTTTTCTGTGCAATTCAGCTCTTATACTTTGCACAGGAAAATCGCATAGCAATTACACCGCTATGAGATTTTCCCAGTGATCGGGGGTGCGATCCTTTGGGTGTGCAGCACAATTGCGTTGTGTTTTTGCGAAAATTTGCTGAATCGCGGGGAAAATCGCATGGCAATGTAATGCTATGTGATTTTATTAGTACATAGCAAGGAAATGAGCAGCGCTACTTAAAAACAGACTAGTGCCTACCTGCAAAAGAGTGCAAGCCCCACTTGTGGGGTCGAATACACACCGAGCATACACATGACCTGTCTACCACTAGAGGAGGATGTTGGTTTCCATTAACAGCTTGCATGCAACCTATTAAGTACTCGTCCCTCCCACTGCGAAGAAGTCAATCCTCCATGGGAGGGGCCTAACACTAACTAAATCCTAACCTATGTATATGCATAGCCTGGGTGCGGCTAATCAAATAAAATTGAAAATTGCGCAAAAGGTGGATCAGCGCAACACCAGGCCGCCTCCGAATGGCCTCCATCAGAGATGCGCTGAGCCCCCCCAGTTCCGCACCCAGGCTATGCATATACATAGGTTAGGATTTAGTTAGTGTTAGGCCCCTCCCATGGAGGATTGACTTCTTCGCAGTGGGAGGGACGAGTACTTAATAGGTTGCATGCAAGCTGTTAATGGAAACCAACATCCTCCTCTAGTGGTAGACAGGTCATGTGTATGCTCGGTGTGTATTCGACCCCACAAGTGGGGCTTGCAATCTTTTGCAGGTAGGCACTAGTCTGTTTTTAAGAAGCGCTGCTCATTTCCTTGCTATGTACTAATGTAATTCGTTTTTGGTCAGCTGCTCCCACTTAACAGCCATGCTTTTGGTGTATATGCAGAGCTTCTGTTTGGGTTCAAGGTGCGTTTGTAGTTCCTATGTGATTTCATTGTGCAAAGTATAGGAGCTGGATCACACAAAAAACATGGCAGGACGACAATTGCGCTCACGAGATAATTGTGACACAAACGGATCGCACTACTGGAAATGATTGCTACTGTTTTTCCTTGGTTTTAGCTGTGCTTAGCGTTATGCCATCTGCTAGCGTTCGAATCACAAAACGCTGGCAGTGGAAAAGGGCCCTTAAGCTACGTACCTACGTTGCATTTTCTGTGAACGATTTTTCCCACAATCAATGATCATTTCTGCGGTGTGTGTGCGTGATGAGGCAAAGTGGTTTGCAATACAAAGTAGTTTGCAATACATGGTGATAACGACTGACACAGCGGATCAGATCTTTAAGGTCCCTAACTAACACATAGGGGTCATGGCTGCAGCGGTCGCCTATGCGAGTGGGCCCCTAAGGGGCCCGCTCATCCTCCTGATGTGCTGCATGAGGGGAGGCAGCGGCACGCACACAAGCAGTGGCTGAGGGGTCATTAGGAGCCAGCAGCGCATGTACAACTTACTTCTTCCTGTCCTGCGTTCCAGCTCACAGTAACAGCACCATTACTGTGACATGGAACGGAAGAACAGGAAGAAGTAAGTACATCCAGCGTGTGGATCCCGGCAAAGCGATATTATACTGTGTTATACTGGGTTATACTGTGCATGCGAGGCCTTATCAACTCTCCCGGCAAGGGTGGAGCGTGCGCAGCCTGACTGCACCAACTGGCCCTGACTGGAGGAACGTCTGGGGCGAATTGCTGATGATCCTGGAGGCTGAGAACGACATCGAGGGAGCGACCAGCCTAGAGGGGACTGGAGGGAGCCCCAGGTATGTATCATTTTTTTCTCCTCCCTCCCCCATCTGAGGTACCCTTTAGGCTGATTTCACACTATAAACCAGCATTAGCAGTGCATTGCGTACGACACACTTGATCGCACTGTCAAAGACAGGCCTTCAGGGAACAGCACCACGCTATTGCGCGGCGTTCCCTGTCTGCCCACTGGCCAAGCAGGAAGTGATGCGCACTTGCCGTCAGTTCCTGCTTTGAGTATGCAGAAGCGTATTGTTAAAATACACGTTGTTAAAATCCACGCGTTGCCATAGACTAACATGACTTCCCGGGGCCAACGCAGATTACCGCAGGTCGACGCATCACCGCACCGTTAATGTAGTTCTGGACATGTGTCGGGGATGCGGCGAAAATGTCATTTCTGTCGTGCCATACTGCGGAAGTGTGAAAGTCTCCATAGACTTTCAATACCCGGGTGTGCGGTGCGGCAAAAAAAAAACGCACCGTGCCGCTGTGAAAGAACTCTTAAAGGTGGCCACTAAAAACACACCACATAATTGAAGTAGTAAGTTTATTCAATTAAATCGTTGTATCAAAAAGTCAAATGAAATGTTTCCATCGATCAATGGATCTCAATCAGTGGCGTAACAATCACACCCTGCAGACCTGCAATCTGAGTGGATGCGGACCGTTCCAGTAGGCACAGTGCCAGATATACATCCTATGGCTATTGGGAGGTGGGCCTTTTTCTTTTTTTTCCTCCCCGCCCTCTCCTTGGGAACTTCTTCTGTGCTCCTCCTATTCTTGCAGATAGGCACAGCAGTGGTGCATGGTTCTGATTATGCTAGACTCAGCATATCGCCCCTTCCCCAGAGTTGGCTCTTCTTCCCATCCTACACAGCTGCCACCCAATTTCCTTACCTTGGTCCTGAGTCTTTTCTTCAAGTTTGTGGCGCAGGCTGGAGATGCCGAATGGCTAATACAACTGCAGCTAAATTATTTTATTTAAAGGGTTCCCGGGACGATCCATACCTTACAGAGTGTCCACGAGGCTTCTTATGTGTCCTCATAACATCTGCGGCAGCTCAAATCTGTCTCCCCTCTGTGCTCAAGCTGTGGCTCCCATTTACTGCTCCAGCTGGATCCGGTTAGAGTGGGGTGCGTTCTCCATCCCCTCTGAATGCCTTCTTAGACTGTGCTCCTGAATGGCTGTGACCAACAGCCCTGACCAGGAATGTCCTGGGCATGTGCGGTTCCAAATTTGTTTTAACCATGCTCCCTATTGCGGCTTCTGCACACAGTCTTGTAGGAGTATGCCCAAAGAGGGAGCACAGACTGGATGGAGCATGCTTTGATTGGATGGAGCAGCTTCGACTTGAGCCGTGAATGGAAGGCATAGCCAAACCACAAGGGGGAGGCCACAGAAAGTGAGGGACCATGGATATCTCAATCCATACATAAACTACAGTGGGATGCGAACGTTTGGGCAACCTTGTTAATTGTCATGATTTTCTTGTATAAATCATTGGTTGTTACGATGAAAAATGTCAGTTAGATATATCATATAGGAGACACACACAGTGATATTTGAGAAGTGAAATAAAGTTTATTGGATTTACAGAAAGTGTGCAATAATTGTTTAAACATAATTAGGCAGGTGCATAAATTTGAACACCACAAAAAATAAATTAAATCAATATTTAGTAGAGCCTCCTGTTGCAGAAATTACAGCCTATAAATGCTTCCTGTAAGCTCCAATGAGAGTCTGAATTCTGGTTGAAGGTATTTTGGACCATTCCTCTAGTTCATTCAGGTTTGATGGCTTCCAAACATGGACAGCTCTCTTTAACTCACACCACAGATTTTCAATTATATTCAGGTCTGGGGACTGAGCTGGCCATTCCAGAACGTTGTACTTGTTCCTCTGTATGAATGCCTTAGTGGATTTTAAACAGTGTTTAGGGTCTTTGTTGTAATGAGCGCAGCCGCGGCGGATTGCGTTGCCACCGCGGCTGCCTCTGGGCCCCTGTCCGTCCCTCCGTCGTCTAGGACGCCGGGGACGGAACTACCTTCTTGCTGTAAGGTCGCTGTCTCGCGCGGGGCCTTTATCCTGGGAGAGCGCTCGTCAGCTGACCGGCTGGTCAGCTGACAGTGGAGGAGACTCACGGCGCCCCGGATTGACTGCAGCAGGGGGCGTGCCAGTGAGGTCTCTTCTGCTTCTTAAGCCTTCGGCTTTTAGTCTGGCGCTGTCTGTTGTCGTGAACGCTAGTGTGTTAGCGCTCAGACCAAGCTTAGGATTACTGTGTCATTACTGTGTTATACTTTAGACCAGTTCCAGGGTGTTGAGACCAGGGACCTCACACCCAAGCTTTGGGTTACTGTGTCATTACTGTGTTATACTTTAGACCAGTTCCAGGGTGTTGAGACAAGGGACCTCACACCCAAGCTTAGGGTTACTGTGTCATTACTGTGTCATACTTTAGACCAGTTCCAGGGTGTTGAGACCAGGGACCTCACACCCAAGCTTAGGGTTACTGTGTCATCAATGTGTTATACTTTAGACCAGTTCCAGGGTGTTGAGACCAGAGACCTCACACCCAAGCTTAGGGTTACTGTGTAATTACTGTGTTATACTTTAGACCAGTTCCAGGGTGTTGAGACCAAGGACCTCACACCCAAGCTTAGGATTACTGTGTCATTACTGTCTTGTCTGTTAGACTAGATCCCAGGTGTGATGCTAAGGATTTTACACCTAGACTAGGATATTGCTTTATTGCTTCTGTTATCTGTTAGTCTAGTTCCCGGGTGTTGATGCCAAGGACTTCACACCTAGACTAGGAGATTGTATTGTTTGGATTTCTGTGTATGACTCTTGGCTAACTACTCTGACTCTAATCCTGCTTTCTGATCTTGTACTTCCGCCTGTCTGTCTTCTAGTTGCTGAAACTCTGCTTGATTACCGATACTTACCTCTCTGTTGCCGAGCCTTGCCTGTCAGACTACTCTACTCACCAGTGGGCCCTCGCCGCCGGTGAAGTTGTTCTTTAGTGCAGTTCTGTTTGTGTCTCAGGTTATCACTTGCCTGCAGTATTGTCTGAATCACCCGCTCCTCGGGAGATTCTATTCCAGTTTCAGTATCCCCAGCTTGCTGGGGTTTGTACTTTATTATACGGACGGCCTGTGTATCTTTAGTACCTCACCAGCACCTTTGTAGAGGTCTAGCCTTTATTAGGTTCAGCTAGTGCCAGCCTGCTTCTCTGTAGGGGCCTAGTCTGCGTGGTCTGAGGTGCATCAGCTCCACTGATGAACACCTGTTATGTATTTACTATCCTCACCTGCTCCACTGGTGAGGTATAGCTTGTGTTTTTGGTACCTTCTCAGCTCTCCTGGAAGGTTTAAACAAAGCGTTCTAAGTCATTCGTGTCACCTTTCCAGTTCCACTGGAAAGGCCTAGGGTAGCTTCTTGCTGCCAGTTAAGCTAGCTCTGCTGATAGGACTAGTTTACTATCTGGTGTATGTCTGTTATTATCTGTCTGATTGGTTCTTGTCTCTCGCCGGCACCCCTGGCAGAAACTAGCTAAACTACCACCGTATTCTCTGTCTGTAACCTTCCCAGCCTCACTGGGGAGCCTATTGTCTATCCGTCTTGTTTGTATCCAGATTGTTCCTTACCAACTCCTTTGGTAAGGTCCTGTAAAATCATTGAAGTTACGGTTGCACCAAACACTACACACTCTGATCTTGGTCTTGCTATACTGGTATTATTGGTGATTCTGCGGATCACACATAATCGAATATAGCGTCTGCATTGTTGGTGATTCCGCAGATCACCAATAATCAGACGTCTGAGTTGTGGCACTCAACCGTCACAGTTGTCTTGTTGTAGAATCCAGCCCCGGCACAGCTTCAGCTTTGTCACTGATTCTTGAACATTGGTCTCTAGAATCTGCTGATACTGAGTGGAATCCATGCGTCCCTCAACTTTAACAAGATTCCCAGTCCCTGCACTGGCCACACAGCCCCACAGCATGATGGAACCACCTCCATATTTTACTGTGGGTAGCAGGTGATTTTCTTTGAATGCTGTGTTTTTCCTCCATGCATAATGCCCAAATAACTCAATTTTAATTTCATCAGTCCACAGCACCTGATTCCAAAATGAGGCTGGCTTGTCCAAATGTGCTTTAGTGGCTTTGTTTGTGCTGTGGGTGGAGAAAAAGCTTCCTCAGCATCACTCTCACATACAGCATCTCTTTGTGTAAAGTTTGCCAAATGGTTGAACGATGCACAGTGACTTACTCTGCAGCAAGATGATGCTGTAGGTCTTTGGTGCTGGTCTGTGAGTTGACTCTGACTGTTCTCACCACTCATCGCTTCTGTTTATCCAAGATTTTTCTTGGTCTGCACTTCGAGCCTTAACTTGAACTGAGCCTGTGGTCTTCCGTTTCCTCAATAAGTTCTTAACTGTGGAAACAGACAGCTGAAATCTCTGAGGCAGCTTTCTGCATTTTTCCCCTAAACCATGATGGTGAACAATCTTTGTCTTCAGGGCATTTGAGAGTAGTTTTGAGACCCCCATGTTGCTGCTCTTCAGAGAAATTTAAAAGAGGAGGGAAACTTACAATTGACCCCCTTTAAATACTCTTTCTCATAATTGGATTCACCTGTGTATGTAGGTCAGGGGTCACTGAACTTGTCAAGCCAATTTGAGTTCCAATAATTAGTTCTAAAGGTTTTGGAATCAATAAAATGACAACAGTGCCTACATTCAAGTACCTGCCTAATTTTATTTAAACAATTATTGCACACTTTCTGTAAATCCAATAAACTTCATTTCACTTCTCAAATATAACTGTGTGTGTCTCCTATATGATATATTTAACTGACATTTTTCATCATAACAGCCAATGATTTATACAGAAATATCATGACGATTAACAAGGTTGCCCAAACTTTCGCATCCCACTGTATGTATGTATATATATGTATCTTTACTTGTATTACTAGATGTCATGACTGTACAGTGTCTTGAACTTCTCATGGATATATGTTCCCCAATATTTGTTTTGTACTATGTACAGTGCTACAGAAGATGTTGGCGCTATGTAAATAAAAAATAATAATACAGGTAGTCCCAGGTTAACAAACAAGATAGGGACTGTGGGTTCGTTCTTAACATGAATCCATTCTTATGTCGGAATGCTGTTCCACCTAAGTTCCCTATACCTCCTCTGTGCCCTCCTTTGCCTCCAGTGTCCCCCTCTGTGCCCCCTATGCCTCTTCTGAACCCTCCTTTGCCTCCAGTGTCCCCCTCTGTGCCATCTGTTCCCTCCTTTGCCTCCAGTGTCCACCTCTGCCTTCATTGTGTCCCTCTATTTGCCTCTTTCTATCCCCATTTGTACCTCCTTGTGCTTCCTTGTTTCCCCTTGTGCCTCCATTGTGTCCCCCTGTACATTATTATGCCCCCTTGTACCTCCTCTGTGTCCCCCGGTACATTATTATGCCCCCCTGCACCTCCGTTGTGTCCAACTGTACATTATTATGCCCCCCTGTGGCTGCTTCATGTCCCCCGTGCCTGCTTCGTGCACCCCTCTGCATCCTTCATGTCCCCCTATGCCTGATTTGTGTCTCCCTGTGCCTCCTTTATGCCCCCCTGTGCCTGCCTTGTGCCCCCTTGTGTCTGCTTCGTGCCCCCCTGTGCATCATTCATGTCCCACTGTGCCTGCTTCGTGCCCCCCTGTGCCTTCTTCATGTCCCCCTGTGCCTGCTTCGTGCCCCCCTGTGCATCATTCATGTCCCACTGTGCCTGCTTCGTGCCCCCCTGTGCCTTCTTCATGTCCCCCTGTGCCTGCTTTGTGGCCCCGCTGAGCATCCTTCATGTCTGCCTGTGTTTGCTTTGTATCCCGATGGCCTTTGATCTGCCTCTGTGTCCCCTACCTCTTGCCTCCCTGTCCTGCGCTCATTGAGTTTATGGGAGATGTAATCTACTCACCTCCACGCTGGAGTCCATCGCAATTTTTTTCGGGCTTGCAGGACACAAGATGGGGTCGGACAGAGGCACAAGGGTAGTCCCCGGCGTCACATGATGGGATCGACGGCTCATTCGTACCAGCAGTCATTTGTATGTCGGACGTTCCTAAGTCTGGGACTACCTGCAATTTGGGTCACCTCAGGTTTGCTTTGAAAGGTAGAATATTGGCTGTAATTGGGGTGGGACTGGTAGTAGCATGTCTCATAATGGGGATAATAGCTGCATTTGTTGATGATGGAGGGGGGGAGAGTTATGCGGGGGAGAGGGGCTTGACATGGCCACACTTTAATGTCTTCCCTCTTGGGGCCTCCCTTCTACAATGCCCTGTGTTTTGCAGAGAAGTGCACTGGGTGGGTACATCCAGCCCTGTACCATCATATAGAATAAAGGTGGCCACTAACCATACTATTTGCCGAACGATTGTTTACGAATGATTATTTGTATGAACGATCGTAAATGATTGTTTGGGACCACTAATGGACAAAAGTTTGGGACCAATACAATCAGATTGGATTGATGGGATTGAACCAAAAATTGAATTGATTTCATTAATCGGATCACGTTGGTTAGGAGATTTTTGTCTGTTAGTGGTCCCAAAGGATGATTTCCAATCATTCACACAAATAATCAATTGTAAACGATCAGCAAATTGTATCGTTAGTGGCCACCTTTACGAGGCTCTGCACAGAGCTTATGGCCAGGCTGAAAAGAGGAGCGTGCACCTGCTGCTGGAAGCAGATACACTTACTGCTCTGATGTGCTCCTGTGCATATATCAGGGGGAGGGGGTAACACTCCAGGCTCCCTAACTAGCTGGGGGAGCAGTGCACACAAAAGCTGCTTAAAGTGGATCCGAGATGAAAAACTAACCATAAGAAGTACTTGTCTATATATCTAAAGTTTAGATAGTTTACACAGCAAATCTAGCTGCAAACAGCTTCAACAGTTTATGATTATTTCTGCCTGTGATATAATGAGAGCAGCCATGTTCTGCTTGCCATCATTACATACAGGCATGCTGTTCTGCATCACAACCCCTCAGCCTATGAAAACTCCACTTCCCTCTCCCCCCCCCCCCCCTTGCCTCTGAAACCTCTGGCTGGTAATGCCCTCCTTCAGGAAAAACATCTACCTACCCTAGACTGAGCTCCCATGAGCCCCTGCTACATGGGACTCGTGCTAGAGGAGCTGTGGGCAAAGCTTGTTTAGTTTGTAGAGAATTAGGGTATTAAAAAAAAAAAAGATAAAAAATATTGGGCTGGAAGAATGCCCTATAAACTATATGTAAGGAACACAATTATGCAATGAGTAAAAATGTATCTCGGATCCACTTTAAGGGCACGTTCACAGTATGACGCACATGCAGCAGATGCGGAAACGTTGTGGTAAGTGTATCTGCTCAGGATGCGCTGACCATGTTCACATTCCATCCGCTTTGTTTGCGTCGCCACCTGTCCGCTCATTCGGCACTTCCCCACTCGTCTGCCACTTGTTCCAATGTCCAGTAAGCACAGGGCTTCTTGTTGCAGGAGGATTCTCATTGGTGCCCCATGCTTCTGCTGGCTTAGAGCTTAGATGTCCTGCACTGGATCAAATGGTGGCGGTGGAACTAAAAATCCACAGGACAGGTGAGTGATCTGCATGTGGCGACCAGCATTCTGCTTGACAGTGTAACTGCATCCTATTACTAACATAGGATGCATTTACCGTCTGATCATGCCTTTATTTCCATTGTGGAAAATGCAGCAATTTTTAGCTCAATGTGAACGGGACCTAATAAAGATACCTTGATACTAATACCTGGGGGAGGTGGGGCAGAAATGCTTCCTGGTACTTATGGGGGGGCACACCAGGACTTCCTACTACACATATCTGAGGGGTGGGGCACTAGGGTTAGCTAATACCAATATCTGGAGGGGAGGGGCAAAGGCTGGCAGTAGACATTGGCAGTGTGGGAAGCGGGGGCACAGTGGTGGATGGGCTGCAGGTGCACACGTTGTCCCACTATGTTGAGTGCTCTGACCTGCAATCAATGTACAATGTAACATAGATGTGTAATGTTTGCAGGGAGAAAAGTAGCCGGACAGCTATTTCGCACTTGGTACTTCTTCCAAGGCCAATAGCCGGTATGTGATTTCTTGCACGTTTTTGCACCACAATTGTGTAATGTATAGCCCTTTATGAATAAACAATGGGCCCAGCAGTGCCGGCCTCTGCCACCATCTCTTCTACTGAAACATACTGCTTAAAGCGGACCAGAACTCGGAACTTCCCCTCTGCTCCAAAAGATAAGCAACAGCATAATAACCTTTAGAGAAAAACATTTCTTTGTTACAGCCGATAGCAATCCTGCAATAAATCTGCAGTGTGTCTAGTTCCTGCTTTCAGGGAATCAGACAAAGGTTTAATATCCCGTGTTTACAATTTAGCTGCTCTTAGTACATAGCAAGGAAATGAACAGCGCTACTTAAAAACAGGCAAGTGCCTACCTGCAAAAGAGTGCAAGCCCCACTTGTGGGATATAATACACACCGAGCATACACATGACCTGTCTACCACTGGAGAAGGATGTTAGTTTCCTGTAACAGCTTGCATGCAACCTATTAAGTACTCGTCCCTCCCACTGCGAAGAAGTCAATCCTCCATGGGAGGGGCCTAACACTAACTAAATCCTAACCTATGTATATGCATAGCCTGGGTGCGGCTAATCAAGTAAAATCGAAAATTGAAAATTGCGCAATTTTCAATTTTACTTGATTAGCCGCACCTAGGCTATGCATATACATAGGTTAGGATTTAGTTAGTGTTAGGCCCCTCCCATGGAGGATTGACTTCTTCGCAGTGGGAGGGACAAGTACTTAATAGGTTGCATACAAGCTGTTACAGGAAACCAACATCCTCCAGTGGTAGACAGATCATGTGTATGCTCGGTGTGTATTATATCCCACAAGTGGGGCTTGCACTCTTTTGCAGGTAGGCACTTGCCTGTTTTTAAGTAGCACTGTTCATTTCCTTGCTATGTACTAATTTAATTCATTTTTGGTCAGCTGCTCCCACTTAAAAGCCATGCTTTTGGTGTATATGCAGAGCTTCTGTTTGGGTTCAAGGTGCGTTTGTGGTTCTTGGGGGGGCTCAGCGCATCTCTGATGGAGGCTATTTGGAGGCGGCCTGGTGTTGCGCTGATCCACCTTTTGCGCAATTTAGCTGCTCTGCCAAGGCAGCCAGCTGTCACAGCTGAGAGATCAAATTACACTTGTGATTAGTCACAGATGAGGGGAAATTAGACAGGCTAAACTCTCTAAATACAATCAAGGTGTATTTCTCTATATGTTCCTTCTGTCCTGTGCAAGAGTTCTGGTCCACTTTAATAGAACTACCTAATTCTAATATCTGGGCGCACAAATGCTTCCTAATACTTTAAGGACAACTGTAATGAGAGGGATATGGAGGCTGCCTGCCATATGTATTGCCTTTTAAACAATACCTGTTGCCTGGCAGCCCTGCTGGTCTATTTGGCTGCAGTAGTGTCTGAATCATACAAGAAACAAGCATGCAGCTAATCCTGTCAGCTCTGACAATAATGTCAGAAACATCTGAGCTGCTGCATGCTTGTTCAGGGGCTATGGCTAAAAGTATTAGAGGCAGATGATCCGCTTGGAAGGAAAAAAAAAAGACATTTTTACTGAAAAAAAAAGAACGTTTAAAATATACTACAACTGAAAAAATAAAAGGTGCGGTGTCTAGGGAGGGAAAATTAGATACTTACTGCATCTCAGCCGCCAGTCTCCTCCAATAGATGCCGGTGTCCGGGGGACTCTCCACTTCTGCCGTTACTTAATTTCGGCAGAAGGAAGTTCACTCCCCTGGCTCCTCCTTCATTGTGCTCCACGGAAGGAGGAGCCAGGGGAGTGAACTTGCTTCTGCTGAAACTACGCACCGGCAGAAGCGGTGAAGAACGGACCGACTGCACCGCGCATGTGCAGTATGTCCGGGTTAGAGGTCAGGCGAGTCGCCCAGACACCGGCATCTATTGGAGTAGACCGGCAGCTGACGGCGGGGAACAAGAGAGGCGGTAAGTATCTACTTTTCCAGGGAATGGAGGATCGTAGGAGGACGGCGGCTACAGGGGGCCGATAGAAACCCCAGGTAAGTGTCTGTTTTTGTTTCTTTTTACTATCTACACAACCCCTTTAAGCAGATAAGCCCATTTGAAATCACAGGCTGTAAAAAAATATTTCCTAATGCATCCCTGCCAGCACCTATGGGTAGTTGCTCCGCCCCCTATCTCCTATAGGCTGTGGCTGGAAAGTGTAATGGTTAAGGGCTCTGCCTCTGACATGGGAGACCAGGGTTCGAATCTTGGCACTGCCTGTTCAATAAGCCAGCACCTATTCAGCAGGAGACCTTAGGCAAGTCTCCCTAACACTGCTACTGCCTATAGAGCGCTTTTAGTCCGCCAGGAGAAAAGCGCTATATAAGTTTTTTTTTTTTGTTTTTTTTAGGACAGGTAACTAGATAAGTTTGAAGCAACCACCTTCCACTTCATCTATGTTTTTTGTCCTCACCTCGGACAGGTAGCACGTTTTGCTGGGCTCTCATATCTATCATCATCTTATCAGGTTCAGCCTCTCCTGATATGCTACAGCTTTGGGCTCTAAAAGAGGTTTATCAGCTGTTTGCCACATTTCTGCTGATCTTGAGGGGGAACATTTTATGATATCATAATGGGGCTGTCAGGCGGAGGGTTAAATACCACTCCTTGGATGCCATAAATCATCACCAGGGCAGGATGTCGGCTAAATGCCGACTGCTTTTGCACAGATCCAGTGACAAACTCCGGGTGCTCATATACAGGAGTCTTTTTATGGGCAGCTTTCTCTTTATCTCACCTTTTCTTTTTCTCCCTTTGCTCTTTGAGTGCCGGGCCAGCGTCTGACCGGCATTGTGCTTGCGAATGGCTGTTCGCGTCCCTCCACTGATGGTTTTCGTCACTTTCGGTTTGCGTTCCAAGAACCGGAAGTGACGTAGGGACGGTGGAGACGAGCTGCAGGAGGTGTCTGGCGACTAATTAGCATGCTGGAGATGGCGTCCTAGTAGAGAGCTACCGCTCTGGAAAAGCTCCTGGATGCCATCCCTGGAACTTACCATATCAGTGACTTTATTGCTTGTATCGCAAGGTGGGTCATCACTGCCTGTTAGGCTGCAGGCTGCTTTTTTTCTCCTTATCTGTTGTCTGGGCTATGTGCTTCCATGGATGCATCAGGAAAGGAAAATTACCGGTCGGTGAGTATACAATTTTCCGTTTTCCTAATGCACCCCTGGCAGCACTTATGGCTCTTGCAACGGCTCCTTTTGAACCGTTGGAGTCTTGCACTTTGTTGAACTTAACCTTCAAGGCAGTTTTTCTCACAGCCTTGTTTTCGGCCAGGAGAGTGTCAGAATTGCAGGCCATGAGAATTAAAGAACCATATTTGACTTTTTTCCCGGATAGGGTAATTGTCAGGCCAACTCAGCACCTCATACCAAAGGTAGCAACCGTCTACCATTTTAATCAAGAATGGACTCTCCCTGCATTTCAAGATACAGAATCACAGAGCCCTCACAAACTGGATGTAGGTCGCAAACAGTACCTTCTAGCCACAGAACAGCTGCGTAAAGCGGACAGGCTGTTTGTTATCCCATCAGGCTACAGAAAGAGTGAACCAGCTTCATTGAGGTTGATAGCATCGTGGATTTTGAAGACAATTGCTTCTGCTTACAGGGCTGCCAATCTTGATCCTCCTCAGGACATAAGGGCGCACTCTACAAGAGCTGTGGCGACGTCATGGGCAGCGTACACCAAAGTTTCGGCAGACAAAATTTGTCAGGCGGCTAACTGGAGATCTATGCATACATTTATGCAACACTACAGGGTTGATCCCGCCGCTAACTCAACAATAGACTTTGGGAAAGCAATATTAAAGGTTCAAGATATAGCAGTTTAAAAGAAAAAAAGAAAAAACCCAAAGGAATAAGAGAGAGAATGTATCCCAAATGTAAATAATATTTTTTGTGTGCAGCAGTAAATCTGGGACCCTCCCTTTTATTTCTTTGTCTAGTCAGATCCCGTAGGTGCTGCCAGGGATGCATTAGGAAAATTGAAAATTGTATACTCACCTACCGGTAATTTTCCTTTCCTAATGCATCCATGGCAGCACATAGTGCCCACCTTGACGACTCCAAAATTAATATAGACAAGGTGGCTGCTTCAAACTTATCTAGTTACCTGTCCTATAGGAGGTAGGGGGCGGAGCAACTACCTGCCCCTACCTGTAGGTGCTGCCATGGATGCATCAGGAAAGGAAAATTACCGGTAGGTGAGTATACAATTTTTCGTTGTCTGCTTACATGAATCAGGAAGTAGAAACTGTGCAGATTTATTTTAGGATTTCTATGAGCAGTAACAAAGAAATGTTTTTGTTTAAAGGTTATTATGCTGTTGTGTATCTTTTAGAGCAGAGAGGAGGCCTGAGTTCAGGTCCACTCTAAAGCTGCAGTGTGCTAAATTGCAAAAAAAATGGCCTGGTCACTAGGGGGGTGTAAGCATTTGGTCCTTAAGAAGTTAAATATGCTATTGATCGACTTTCAACGATTTTTACTAAAATTTTTCAAAAGGATTGATTGGGCAGGATGTAAAATACACTTCTGTGGGTTACGGGCGGAGCAGGAGTGGCAGTCAATCGATTCAGTTCCCACTGAAAATCGATGTGTTGTGTGGGGTAATCGATCACAAATAGACCAAATTCTTATCGGATGGTGATTGATCGGATAGGCACATCGGCTCATAATTGAACCGTGTACGGCTAGCTTTACACCGCCCTCAATAGTTAGCAGTGCAGGGAGGGGAATGGTCAGGAAAATTTACAGCAGATTTTTGAAATTTTTTTTGCCCAGGCAGGGCAAGAAGACCATTATATCCAACTGGTGGCAGATTTACAGACAGTAAGCAACCCTTGCTCTGGGCTCAGAACTGGGACTTCAACTCCATTTTCTTAAAGTGACCCTGAAGCGGGACCCCCAAAAAAGACGTTAGATGCATGCGCTAAGTCCACTGCTGTCCCCCAAGGAAGTTATTCAACCAGCTGGTCAAATACACCTTTGGGACACCTTGTGAAGGCTTCGAAAAAATACCCACATTCCTGAGTACTTCCGAAGACGCGTGGATCTGCGCTGTCCGGGCTCACGCATGTGCAGTACAGATGCACCCATCTTCAGAAGTACTCAAGGGGCTTGATTTACTAACTGGCACTAAGCCGGTTAGTGAGCCTTACCACCCAGTGGGCGCAAACCACGGAGTTAAGTGGTTTGCGCCCACACATCATACACAGCCCCGCTCAGTGCTGTGCGCCGGTAATAGTGCGCGGTGCGACGATAACGCCGCACCTGCTGCCCTGTAAACGCCACCGGGTGCCCCCTAAAGCAACGCATTGATGCACCATTTTGGGGGCACCCAATGCGCCGTTTTCGGCGCAGCGGGTGTGACGTTTACAGGGCAGCGGGTGTGACGTTATCGTCGCACCGAAGCACAGCGCAGATCCACGCGTCTTGGGAAGTGCTCAGGAATGTGGGTATTTTCGAAGCCTTCACAAGGTGTATTTGACCAGCTACTTATGGGGCACTAAGAGGCTTTTCACTCTGGCGCTAACACTTAGCGCCGGTTAGTGAATCAAGCCCAAGGACGGGAGTACTTCTGATGCCTTCACGAGAAGTTATGAATTTAGAATGGGGAATGGCACTGGAACAACAGGACATAGAGAGGACCGGGAAGGTTCTATAGGATCCAGAGCTTCCCTCTTCTTAGGTAAGTAAGCATTATGTTTTCAGCATCCTCTGTGGGACTGAACCAGACAGGTTAGCCACGTCTCCCCATGTGCAATTATGACTCCATTGCCAGTTCACCGGCTGTCCTACCTTGGACCACCTTTGGTAGGTACTAGCCATGTCATACTGTGAACACTCCTGAAGACCTTCCATTTTTTTATATATTCTGAGCCAGTTGTCAAGCCATTACAGGTTGGCTCTTACTCCTGCCCATTTTTCCTTCTTACCGCACCACGTTGAAGTGGTAACTGTTCACTTTCTGCCCAATGTATCAAGATAGTCAATGTTATCAGAATCAATTTTATTTTGCCAAGTAAGTTTGCACCTACAAGGAATTTGTCTTGGCAGCTGCTTAACAAACGCAAACAAAAAACAATACAAGGACAGTCAGTGTGTATTTTACAAGTCAAGGACATTTATGCAAGTATAGTGGCAGTAAGCAATGTGAGAATTGTTCATTTACAGTTCTGTGCTGATTACTATCAAGTCACCTCTTAGTAGTCTTAACCCTCCTGGCGGTTTGCAAAACATCCGCCAGGGGGCAGCAAACTCTTTTTTTAATTTTTTTTTTTTTTCTTTTCATGTAGCGAGTCAAAGTCTCGCTACATGATAGCCGCAGCTCAGCGGCATCCCCCCAGCCCCTCCGATCGCCTCCGGCGATCGGAGATCAGGAGATCCCGTTCAAAGAACGGGATCTCCTGGAGGGCTTCCCCCGTCGCCATGGCGACGGGCGGCATGACGTCACCGACGTCATCGACGTCGTGACGTCATTGGGAGTCCCGGCCTACCCCTTAGCGCTGCCTGGCACTGATTGGCCAGGCAGCGCACGGGGTCTGGGGGGGGGGGGGCCGGCGCGGCGAGCGGAGGCACCTAATCGGTGCGGAGCGGCGGCGATCAGACTGCACACGCAGCTAGCAAAGTGCTAGCTGCGTGTTGCAAAACAAAAAGTGAACAAATCGGCCCAGCAGGGCCTGAGAAATCCCCCTGCGCGGCATAGCCCGTGCTCAGCACGGGCTTACCGCCAGGGAGGTTAAAGTGGACCCAATTTAAAAATACAAGATTTCAGAAATAAAATCTATTTTCTAAATTATAATAATAAATAGCAGCCTTTTTTCAGCTGCATGAAGACAAATATAAAATAGTTTACATTCATTGGAGGAACCCCTCCCTTCCTTTCAAATTGCCGGGACAAAATCCGGCAAACTGATGGAGTAAGTGGTGTCTGGCAATGAAGGAATTGCTAATGGCTGCCCCCAGTATAAGCCTAGTTATGAAAAGAGAAGGGTGAAAAGCATGCACTGAAGTGCTCATAGGTTTGAAGGAGTGTTTATTTATCTTTGTATGTGTCAGAGTGGTACAACGAAATATTTTTAATTAAAAAAATGTTTGGTTTGGGTCCGCTTTAAGGGCCCTTTCACACTGGGGTGGTGAGGTGCGTCAAATTGCAAGCTTATGGGGAAAACACATTACCTGCATCACGGTGCGGTCCGCTGGAAGTCCTCAATCTGATGCAGCTCCAAAACGACATTACCACTCTACTTCTGAGCACATGATCGCTTGGCCGGCAGGAATTCAGCATCAGTTCCTGCTTGTCCAAATGGGGAATACCACGTTATAATGCGGTATTCCCCGAAGGCCAGTTTGCAATGTGAAACTAGCCTAAAGGTGTACATGTAATTAACGAGCCGGGAAATTTGGGTGCAGGGCTCCTGCAAAAGTCCCGGCGACATTAATTACTATTCCCCCTCCAGACCGCTGTGGACTGTGATGTAAGATGTAATTCGGCTGGCAGCTATTGCTATATGCTATTTTTATCGTTATTTGGGCTCTGTCTCTTGATGGCACCTAAATTGGTGCCTGAGCCCTGAAATAGCTGTAATGCGTATGTATATACCTGTCACTGGTGAATTGGGCACAGGGGGAGCCGAATGATGGCTCTCCCTGCTGACGTGAAACTCCCCAGCACGTTAGATACTATTCCCCCTCCGAGTTGTCACCACTTGGGGATAGATGTAATTTGAGGTCCAGCAACCACCACGCAGTATTACATTACTGCTACGAGGCACCTAGTTTTGGCGCTAAACAACCTGCTTCAGCTGTAATTTCCAATACCACCTATGGCGGTGCCTGGTGCGTCCACATTTCCAACTCCATTTTTGCCTGACTCGTCTTAAAGGGCATCTAAAGGGAGAAGCACACGGAGACTGACATATTATTTCTTTTTAAATAATGATAATTGCCTTGCTGTCCTGCTGATCCTTTGCCTTTAATACTGTAATTTTAGCTATAGAACCTGAACAAGCATACAGATTAGATTTTACTGACTGAAGTCTGACAAAATTAGCTGCATGCTTGTTTCAGTTGAGTGAATCAGACACAACTGACCCGAAAGATCATCAGGACTGCCAGGCAACTGGTATTGATTAAAAATAAATAAACATGTCAGCCTCCATATTCCTTTCACTTCAGGCCTGGAACCCATTACAAATCGCTATTGCTAATCATAATCGCTAGCATTTTGTATAAGTGTTTTGTAAGCGATTTCATTATCGTTTTCTGGTGATTTTGGTAGCGATTTTAAAAAGTGTAAGCGTTTTGCCAGCGATTGTATAGCAATTAGAGGTTAGCATTTTTAATTCTGATTGGTCCTTTCAAATAATTTTTTTTTACAGTGTGCAGTAATTTCAAAACGCTAGCAAAATCGCTCTGTGTAGGTTTTGAAGAGTGATTATGCCAGCGTTTATATACTTCACATTGCAGAAACGCTAACGCTTACCGCTAAACATGCTGCATGTCCTGCGTTTGCGATTTTGGTAATCGAAATGGCTCCAGTGGAATCTGGCCTAATCCATTAACAATAGCTGAGTGTTTGGGGGGGTAGGGGGATTGAGGGTCGGTTTAGGTGGCAGGAAGGTTGTCTGTGCAACCAGGGGGAGGGGAGGACGGTTAGGTGTCAGGAAAAGTGTTAGTAGTCTGGGGCGGTTAGGGATATGTGCCAGGAAGGTTGTTTGTGCGGGATGGGGGGAGAGGGGGGGTGGGGTCCTAGGGTTAGGCATCAGAAATGGGGTGTGTGTTTGTTTTTCTTTCTGTGTGGGAATAGGCTTAGGTTTAGCTATAGAAAAAAATCAGTGTTTAATACTGATATTTTTACTATCTGTAGTATAATTTAATAGTAAAATATCGGTATTAAATACCGATATTTTACTATAGGGATTACTGGGCACCCACATTTCCAAGCACCTTTTTTGATGTAGGAATCCCATACCTCCCTCTGGATGCCTAATAAATTCATGTATCAGCTATAGATAAACCACGGCTGCAGCGTCCGGCAACCCCCTACGCTTTGCAGCATTGCCGAAAAATGACAGATGCACCTTTAGATTGTAGTCACACAAGGACAGGGCTCTCTCACCCTTTTGTGTCTTGGAAGTTGTTATTCATTTTGTGGCTTGCAACTTGTTATACATTTTATTCATCATGTTACATGTGTCACTGTAATTACCAATTCTGCATGTTGTACCTGTGTCTGTGTTTGGTCTACACCATTGTATGCATTATTATGTACCCCATGTTTGTTTCTTACTTTGTACAGCGCCACGGAATATGTTGGCGCTTTAAAAATCAATAATAATTATAATACTCTTTTGCTGATTGTTAGCTTTGACGTTTCTCATGTGCACTCGCTAATTTAATTTCGAACACTAGATGGCAGCATTATCCCAGTGATGATGAAGGCAGCAGAGCTTGTGTGGCTGAGGTAAGTGGGGCGTGATTTACAAGACTAGGAGAGCTGAGGCTGCGCTGTGGTAAATGTTGTGTGTTCTTATAAATGAATTTTATATAGGTAGCCAAGGGTGGGTGGTGTTTTCTGTACAGTGCAGTTTCTAGGCTAAAATGCACCCAGGGCGAGGGTGTAAAAATTGCCCCCCCCCCCCCCCCCCCCGAGCAAGGTATGGGTGCCCGCAGTATAGGTTAGCCAGGTCTAGTTGCACTTAGTATAGGTCCCCCCAATATAGGTAGCCAAGAATAGGTACCCCAGTATAGGTAGCGAGGCATAGGTAAGCCAGTATAGTTGCCCCCGCTATAGGTTAGCCAGGTAGGTGCCTCCAGTATAGGTAGCCAGTATAGTTGCCCCCAGTATAGGTTAGATAGGCAGGCGCCCCCGGTATAAGTTAGATAGGTAGGTGCCCCAGTACAGGTTAGCTAGGTGGGTGCCTCTAATATAGGTAGCCAGAATAGTTGCCCCCAGCATAGGTTAGATAGGTAGGTGCCCCCACCCCCCAGTATAGGTTAGATAGGTAGCTGCCCCCCCCCAGTATAGGTTAGATAGGTAGGTGCCCCCCAGTATAGGTTAGATTCGGTAGCTGCCCCCTAGTATAGGCTAGAATAGGTAGCTGCCCCCTAGTATAGGCTAGATTAGACAGGTGCCCCCCAGTATAGGTTAGATAGGTAGCTGCCCCCCTGTATAGGTTAGATAGGTAGCTGCCCCCCAGTGTAGGTTAGATTAGGTAGGTGCCCCCCAGTGTAGGTTAGATAGGTAGCGTCCCCCCAGTGTAGGTTAGATTAGGTAGCTGCCCCCCAGCGTAGGTTAGATTAGGTAGGTGCCCCCCAGTATAGGTTAGATAGGTAGCTGCCCCCCTGTATAGGTTAGATAGGTAGCTGCCCCCCAGTGTAGGTTAGATTAGGTAGGTGCCCCCCAGTGTAGGTTAGATAGGTAGCTGCCCCCCAGTGTAGGTTAGATTAGGTAGGTGCCCCCCAGTGTAGGTTAGATAGGTAGCTGCCCCCCAGTGTAGGTTAGATTAGGTAGCTGCCCCCCAGCGTAGGTTAGATTAGGTAGGTGCCCCCCAGTATAGGTTAGATAGGTAGCTGTCCCCTATAATGGAGGGGGGAGCCGGAGCCACAGGGAGGGCAGCCCGACCTCTCCTTCCCTCTCCCGGGCCGCCCTCCATGCTCCCCTCTTAGATGCAGAGCGAGCAGCCAGGAAGCGCTTTTTACAACTCACCTGCCTGGCTCCAAGCGCCGCTCTCTCGCCGCCGGTCTTTTCCTCTCTGCCTACACGCGTATACACACGCTGCTTCCGGCTAAACAGGAAGCAGCGTGTGTATCAGCATGTATACAGAGAGAGGAGACTAGCGGTGAGAGAGCAGCGCTTGGAGCCAGGCAGGTGAGTTGTAAACAGCGCTTCCTGGCTGCTCGCTCTGCATCTGAGGGGGGAGCACGGAGGGCGGCCCGGGAGAGGGAGGGAGAGGTTGGGCTGCCCTCCCCGCGGCTCCGGCTCCCCCCTCCATAACATCGCCCCCCTCCCAACAGCGCCCCGGGCGGCGGCACGCCCCGCACGGCCCTAGAAACGGGCCTGTTTCTGTATCACAACCTGTGGGTAATATACCAACACCGTTTTAAAAGGAGAAAAGGTGAAGGAAGAGGGAAGATAAATTTCCACTACCCAGAACTACCTCATGCTCACCTATGAGATCCTCAGGTCTCACTTTCAGGGTGATGTATAGAGTACCCTGTGCTGCCCCTCCCTGAATATAGCTCCCAACTGTCCCTCTTTCAGAGGAACAGTCCTTCTTTGGGAATCAAATCCCATCCTTCTTCCTCATTTGTCTCTCTTTTAGGACTGCTGTAAATATCTGTAGTTTTCTACTGTGTTTAAAGAATACTATGGCTGACAGATATTGTAAATAACGAAGGGGGGTGCAGTGAAGCAGGCATGTATAGGAAGCAGTCCTCATACCCACCGCTCCCCCAGTTCTCCTATGCCCCCCTCTGCTTTTACCTGAACGTTTGCCACAGCTACATCTGGGTCGTCGAGTTGGGCAGTAGTCAGGGCCGGATTTGTACTTTTTACTGTCCAAGGTCACTGTCAGCAGCCGCCTCCCTTCAGTATAGATAGCCAGATGAGTCCCCCCCCCCCCCCCCAGCATAGTTAGCCAGATGGCCCTTCCTACCCCCATCCCTCAGTTTAGATAGTCTAATGACCCTCCCTATCCTCCAGTATAGGTATCCTGGTGAGCCCTGCTCCCCCATCTCTCTAGTATAAGAAGCCAGATGTCCCTCCCCCTTCCATATAGATAGCCTGAACCCCCCCCCCCCCCCCATAGGTAGCAAGGTGATGCTTTTCTTCCTCCTAGTATAGCCTGATGCTCACCCGCCCTTGATCCTGTGGTGCCCTAGGCCATGGCCTATGTGGCCTTGGCTTAAATCTGGCCATGGCAGTAGTGCGCTGGCCTGGCCGATTATTAATTAGTGTCAGTGACCAGGAGCGTTGTGCGCATGCACACGATCTGTCACGACTACGTCATGCGCAGAGCACTCATGGGCACCCAAACCGCACATGGGCCTCAAATCCACTACCTTGCCTAGGGCCCCATTACATATTCATCCATCTCTGCCTACTCCCCCTATTTTTAAAATAATTGTCAGCTCCAGTATCCTTTAATTCCCATCCTTTAAATGGATATATTTCTTCATTTCAAATGTTAAAATGAAGAAAAATTAGTGATAATAGAAAAGACCAGTGTGGTATGAATTCTGATACTGCATCTTTTGCTTGTTAGTGGTATGTGTGGCTAGGTTTGCGGCTGGGGCGTGATTAGGGCTGTGGTGGGGCGTGATTAGAGGTGTGGCAGCGGCGTGTCAGCGGCGTGTCAGCGGCGTGTCTTAAAGTGTCCCTTTTTCTCATCTCAAAAAGTTGGCAAGTATGCTGAATCATCTAGGATTTTGGCACTCCGGATGCCATCCCTGTATCCCCCCCCCCCCCCCCCTAGACTGACCCTGTTATGGAGCTATAATGTAGGCTAAGGGCCGTCACACGGCATTAAATGCACCAGTCACAGCGTTTGTCGCTGAAAGGACAACTGTAACAAGAGGGATATGGAGGCTGCCATATTTATTTCCTTTTTAACAATACCAGTTGCCTGGCTATCCTGCTGATCCTCTGACTCTAATACTTTTAGTTACAGCCCCTGAACAAGCATGCAGCAGATCAAATGTTTCTGATATGATTGTCAGATCTGACCAGATTAGCTGCATGCTTGTTTCTGGTATGATTCAGACACTACTGCAGCAAAATAGATCAGCAGTGTTACTAGGCAACTGGTATTGTTTAAAATGAAATAAATATGACAGCCTCCATATTCTTGTCACTACAATTGTCCTTTAAGCGCTGTCCATTCTAATGAATGGACAGTGCTTTTTAAACAACGGTACCGGCTATTCCTATCCTTTGCATAAATGCTGCACTGGATCTCCAGGATCGGTTAAGTTTTGGGTTTCCGTGTCCCCCTAGGGGGCTTGAAACGTGACGACTTTTCTGCTCAGTTGCAGAAAACTACTTAATATTGGCTAAGCGAGACGTCTCCCAAACGTCTATGTCAACCGACCCTTTTTAGTGCAGGCAGCAGACATGGCGTCATTCACTGACAGTGCTCTACACACCATACTGAAGGGGACTAGGCCGCGGCAAGGCTATCATTATTATTATTATGGTGGGGGTGGCATCAGACTTTACCCGCACTTTTCAATAAACTAGGAGGTGGACAAGGAGAAGAAAGCTAGAAAATGTATCCTGACCATTTTTTTTCCAGTGGCCACCACTTTGATCTGATTTACAATTAAAGAGCACCCGAAAGTGAACCTGAACCAAGTAAAATTGTTTAAAATAAACACATGATGTACATGCAAATGAATATTACATACTCACCTCGATATCAGTTCCTCTCAGAAGCTCACCATTTTCTTCTAACAACGATCCCTTTCAGTTCTGACAAGATTTTGTCAGAACTGAAATATATCAGATGCAGTCAGTTACTGTATATATTAGTTGCTGTCAGTTATAACTAAAAGGACAATGATGTGCAAGATAATGTCCATGTTTCCCTATGGTACAAGTGGCCGTTATTACAGTTTAACAGTGTGCTCACCAGGAAGCTGTTATGGGGTAATTGTCTTTTTCAAAATGGAGGACGGAGAATTCCATTGATCACAGTGGACAAACAGGACAAAGGAGAGGAGAAAGAGATTGATATGTATGTAGACTACATGGGAGGTAAGTATGACCTTTGTATGGTTATTTTTTAATTTCAGTTCAGGTTTGCTTTAAGTGTGTTCGATAATAAAAGGAAAGTGTTTAGTGAGAACCTAGGATTAGGATCAGTAGTGGTTAGCGCTCTCGCCTTGCAGCGCTGGGTCGCCGGTTCGTATCCCAGCCAGGTCAACATCTGCAAGGAGTTTGTATGTTCTCCCCGTGTCTGCGTGAGTTTCCTCCAGGCACTCCGGTTTCCAAGTTAATTGGCTTCCCCCCTAAAAATTAGCCCTCGACTACAATACATACACTACACAATATAGGCATATGACTATGGTAGGGACTAGAGCCTCTTCGATGGACAGTTAGTGACAGTTACTCTGTACAGCATTGCGGAAGATGTCGGGGCTATATAAATACTAAATAATAATAATAATAAAATAATAATAAATAATAATACTCACCCGCATGCCCTCATTAAGAAAAGGTGCTGAAACCACTGTGGCAGTTTTGGCCAAAATGTTTCTAAAACAGCCCCCCAGCCTCCTTGGGCTACCCCCAGCTCTGTCACCAGCTTGGCGTATACAGCCTAGTAGTTGGCCACTGAGCTGTGGGTGTAGCACCAGAGTTGGGGAGGGGGGGGGGGTTGGTTTGGAAACACTTTAAGCAAAACCATAATGACCATTTTGCTGATCGGGGGTAATGGTGGCACAGGATTTCAGTACCTTCACTCGTTTATTAGTAAAATTATTTTCTCATTAAATGAGTAGGAATAAGAAAGTTCAGACGCTTCCCCATCTTCTTCTTATGCCCCTCCTTCCTTGTGCTGGAAACCTTTAATAATATTGTTGAATGTGTTGCTCGCAGCGATGCTCCCGTCCATACAGTGCAGGTGCCAGTACAGTCTGCGATTGCGCAGCGGCACAAAGTCACCTGTACTACTGCACAGGCATGATGAACAGGGATAGCTCCAGGATTTTTTATTTAGGGTGCTATGCAGGTCCTGGATCCAGCGCTGGGGTAGCCGTCGACCTGCGGCACACCAAGTGCGCTGCAGCAAAAAGTGGGTGTGTCTATGCACTGGAAAGTGGGCGTGGTAATGACTGGGCTAAATGAACTTAGCAGCTGTGTAATTCAGAGACAGTGGACATCAACAGCACTATAAATCCAGATTTAGGCACCTCCGCCCCAAGTCAAGGTAGCCAGATGTCCCACTTGAAGACCCACCCTTTACCCCCCCTTAAGGACCAGCGCTGGTTTGATTGATCTGTGCTGGGTGGGCTCTGCAGCCCCCAGCACAGATCAGGGTGCAGGCAGGGAGATCAGATTGCCCCCCTTTTTTCCCCCCTATGGGGATGATGTGCTGGGGGGGTCTGATCTCTCCTGCCTGCTGTGGGTGGCGGGGGGGGGGCACCTCAAAGCCCCCCTCCGCGGCGAAATTCCCCCCTCCCTCTCCTACCTGCTGCCTCCCCCGGTGATCGGGGCTGCACAGGACGGCTATCCGTCCTGTGCAGCCAGTGACAGGACGTCCCCTGTCACATGGCGGCGATCCCCGGCCGCTGATTGGCCGGGGATCGCCGATCTGCCTTACGGCGCTGCTGCGCAGCAGCGCCGTACAAATGTAAACAAAGCGGATTATTTCCGCTTGTGTTTACATCTAGCCTGCGAGCCGCCATCGGCGGCCCGCAGGCTATTCACGGAGCCCCCCGCCGTGATTTGACAGGAAGCAGCCGCTCGTACGAGCGGCTGCTTCCTGATTAATTAGGCTGCAGCTGGCGACGCAGTACTGCGTCGCTGGTCCTGCAGCTGCCACTTTGCCGACGCACGTTATGAGTGTGCGGTCGGCAAGTGGTTAAAGCGGACCCAAACCAAACATTTTTTTAATTAAAAATATTTAGTTGCACCACTCTGACACATACAAAGATAAATAAACACTCCTTCATACCTATGATTCTTTCAGTGCATGCTTTTCACCCTTCTCTTTTCATAGCTAGGGTTATACTGGGGGCAGCCATTAGCAATTCCTCCATTGCCGGACACCATCTACTCCACCAGTGTGCCAGAAAAATCCCGGCAATTGGAAAGGAAGGGAGGGATTCCTCCAATAAATGTAAAATATTTTATATTTGTCATCATGCAGCTGAAAAAAGGCTGCTATTTATTATTATAATTTAGAAAATAGATTTTATTTCTGAAATCTTGTATTTTTAATGTGGGTCCACTTTAACTATAAGCCCCTACACTAGGATTGGTGCCAGGTTTGCCCCAGTATAGGTAGCCAGGCGTAGGTGACCCCAGTATAGATAGCCATGCGGGGGGGGGAGGGACTCTACCTCAGGGGGCGCTGTTACTGTGAGATGGAACCCAAAACAGTAAGTACACGAGGCGCTGGATCCCAGCTATGTAAGTATTTCAACATGCTCTGGCTCAGCATGCGCCTGCGGCAATGCCCGATTTCACGTCCGTTGGTGGGAGTTCTGTGCGCCGGTGCTAGCTGAATTTTTGGGAGTGTTACAGCCCCTCCCCAAGCAACCCCTGGCGCTGTCTCATCGGCTGTGCATTGCGGCCACGCTATACATGGAGGAGAGTGCGGCTGCGGAGCAGAGGGTCTTGGGCCGGCAGGAGTTTGCTTGACGAGGGTCGCGGAAGCCTCTGGAGCATTTAGAGGCTTCCCTCTACCGATGTACCTATGATTTATGCTTAACATTAAAATTAAAGTGACCGGGTACTGGGAATGTGCCCACCTATGTGCAAGTAAGAGTTGTGTACTGTAGTATATAGACTTTAATACCTCAGCAACATTGGCTGCTGTCCCGAATGCGGCCTGAACCCTGGTGAGTCACCATAGTCAGCAGAATCCAACCATGACTTGACACTTATCTCCCCCCAACATGTTGGCTTAGTGTTGTAGTGTAACCAATGATAGCAATAAGCTTGTATTTTAGAACAGAATTATTTTGTGCACATAGACAGCATAGCAGCTTAGTGGTTAGCAGGCATGCAATGCAGCACTTGAGTCCCAGGCTTGATTCCTGACCAGGACACTATTTGCATAGAGTTTGGATTTTCTACTGGTATTTGTGTGGATTTTGTCCTGGCACTCGAGTTTACCCCCTTATCATAAAAATATACTGTTAGTCTAGCCATACATTGGTCGATGTGGCCAACAGATAGATCCCTCTTCTATCAAGGTGTTCGAAAGGGTGAACTGGAAATGTATAATGACAACTTTCGAATATGTAGGCATGGGTACTAATATGATGGGCTAGATTGGTACTTTATATATGAATCCCTCAGCACAGGTTACAGCTAATGGGGCCTTGTCAGATGCCTTCACCGTGTCTAATGGCACGTGGCAGGGTTGCCCATGGTCTCCTATATTATTTACTAGCTGATTGCCCGGCGTTGCCCGGGTATGTATTTGGCTGGTGTTGGCTCCACCCACTTTTTCTAACCCTAACACACAATTACTCAATGACCAAGTTTGTGAGCTCTGTGGTCTTTGGCATCAATAATTTGCATTGAAATTAAAAAATCTGATGGGCTGTTTGTGGCTCCACCCCCTTTTCTGAATTTGAACCCCAGACACCCAATGACCAACTGTACCAGGTTTGAGGCCTGTGCCATTAACAGTGCAAGAATGGTAGCAATTAAATATTCCCTTGAAAAGCAATAGGTGAAGCTTTATTCACTTTTGTAGCCTTCACCCACTTTTCTGAATATTAATCCCATTCACTGAGTGATCAACTGTGCAAAGAACCCTGCCATTAACAGTGTAAGAATGGCTGCAGTTTACATTTTCCCAGTGAAATTTGTATTTGTCTCCACTCACTGATGACCCGGCCTTGCCCGGGTATGTATTTGACTGGTGTTGGTTCAGCCCACTCAATGACCAAGTTTGGGAGTTTTGGGGTCTTTAGCATCAATAATTTGTATATTCCCATAGAAATTAAACAAATCAGATTGGCTGTTTGTGGTTCCGCCCCTCTCCAGTATTTGAACCCCAGTCACCCAAAGACCAACTGTAACAGGTTTGAGGCATCTGCTATTAACAGTGTATGGCAGAAATTTAAATATTCCCCTTGAAAATCAACAGGTGAATTTTGATTGGCTATCATAGGCTCCACCCACTTCTTTGAATATTAATCTTAGTCACCCAGTGACCATCTGGGCAAAGTTTGGGAACCCTGCCATAAACAGTGTAAGAAGGACTGCAGTCTACATTTTCCCAGTGAAATTAGTTTTTAGCTCCGCCCACTTTTTGTAACCTGGACCCACAGTCACTCAATGACCAAGTGTGTGAGCTTTGGGGTCCTTGGCATCAAAAATTTGTATTTTCCTAAGAAATGAAACGGTTTGTGGCTCTGTCCCCTTTTCTAAATTTGAACCCCAAAGACTAACTGTACCAGGTTTGAGGCTTGTGCCATTAACAGTGCAAGAATGGCAGCAATTTTAATACTCCCCTTGAAAATCAACAGGTGATTTTGATTGGCTTTTTAGGCCCCACCCACTTTTCTGAATATTAATACCAGTCACCCAGTAACCAGCTGTGAAAAGTTTAAAAACCCTGCCATTAACAGCGAAGAAGGGCTGCAGTTTACAATTTCCCAGAAAAATCTGTTTTTGACTCCACCCAGTTTTTTAACCTTGACACACAGTCATGACCAAGTTTGTGAGCTTTTGGGTTCCTGGCATCAAAATTGTGAGAATGTAAGCAGTTTATCCAGAAAAGCAAATCTGATTGGCTGTTTGTGGCTCTGCCCCTTTAGTGAATTTGAACCCCAGTCACTTGATGACCGACTGTAGCAGGTTTAAGGCCTCTGCCATTAACAGTGTAAGAATGACAGCAGTTTCAATATTCCTCTTGAAAATCAATAGGTAAATTTTGATTGGCTCTTGTAGGCTCCACTTACTTTTCTGAATATTAATCCTAGTCCCCCAGTGACCAACTGTGTCAAGTTTGAGAACCCTGCCATTAACAGCGTAAGAATAGCTGCAATTTATATTTTCCCATGTAAAAAGTTAGTTGTTTTTGGCTCTGCCCACTATTTCTAACCTTGACATACAGTCACTCAATGACCAAGTTTATGAGCTGTGGGGTCTTTGGCATCAATAAGTTGCATTTTACCATTGAAATTAAAAAAATCTGATTGCCTGTTTTTGCCCCCCCCCCCCCACCCCTTTCAGAATTTAAACCGCAGTCTCCCAGTGACGGACTGTACCAGATTTGAGGCCTCTGCCATTAAGAGTGTATGAATGGCAGCAATGTAAATATTCCCCTTGAAAATCAAAAGGTGAATTTTGATTGGCTGCTGTAGGCTCCACTCACTTTCCTGAATATTAGTCCCAGTCACCCAGTGGCCAACTGTGTCAAGTTTGAGAACCCTGCCAATAACAGAATGTCTGAAATCAATCTAAAAAATCTGATTGGCTGTTTGTGGCTCCACCCCCTTTAGTGAATTTGGACCCCAGTCACCCAGTAACTGACTGTATCAGGTTTGAGTCCTCTGCCATTTACAGTGTAAGAATGGTAGCAATGTAAATATTCCCCTTGAAAATCAATAGGGGAATTTTGATTGATTGTTTTAGGCTCCACCCACATTTCTGAATATTAATCCCAGTCACCCAGTGGCCAATTGTGTCAAGTTTGGGATCCCTGCCATGTAAAAAATTAAGTTGTTGGTGCCGCACACTTTTCTAACCTTGACATACAGTCGTTCAATTATAAAGTTTATCAGCTTTGGGGTCCTTGGTATCAATACTTTGTATATTCCCATTGAAAAATAAACAAATATGATTGGCTGTTTGTGGCTCCGCCCCTTTTCTTAATTTGCGCCCTAATCACCCAGTGACCAACTGTACCATGTTTGAGGCATCTGCTATTAACAGTATAAGAATGGTAGCAGATTAAATATTCCCTTTGAAAATCGAAAGGTGAATTTTTATAGGCTGTTGTAGGCTCCACCTACCTTCCAAAATCTTAAACTCATTCACTCAGTGTCCAACTGTGCAAAGTTTGAGAACCCTGCCATTAACGGTGTAAGAATGGCTACACTTTATATTTCCCTAGTAAAATTTGTTTTTGGCTCCGCCCACTTTTTGTAACCTTCACACACAGTCACTCAATGACCAAGTTTGTGAGCTTTCAGGTTCCTGGCATCAAAAATGTGTGAATGGAAGCAGTTTATCCACCAAGGAAATCTGATTGCCTGTTTGTGGCCCCGCCCTTTTAGTGAATTTGGACCCCAGTCACCCAAAAACCAACTGTAGCAAGTTTGAAGCCTCTGCCATTAAGTGTCAAAATGGCAGCAATTTATATTTTCCCCTTGAAAATAAATAGGTTAATTTTGATTGGCAGTTGTAGGCTCCACCCACTTTCCTGAATATTTATCCCAGTCACCCAGTAATCAAGTTTGAGAACCCTGCCATTAACAGTCTAAATATGTCTGCAGTTTACACTTTCCCATTCAAAATGAATGGCTGAAATTTGATTGTCTGTTTTATGCTCCGCCCACTCTTCCTGGAATTGTAACCTCGGTCACCAAGTGACCACCTGTGCCAAGTGCGGGGACTCTGGCTTGATTACTGTGAGAATGGCACCCTTTTGCATTTTTTCCATTAACATGAATGGGTGAAATCTGATTTGCTGTTTGTAGCTCCGCCCAGGTGTGCAGGGGGGATGCGAGACCCCCGGAACATATCATCCCAGGGATCTGTATACCAAGTTTTGTTGAAATTGGTCAAGCTAGTTTTGCGTGATCGCGACACGCACGCACTCACACACCCACCTATATATATGGTGCTGTATGACCCCTTCACTGCCTGTATCATGTGTCTTTACTGTTTGAAATATGCATAGTTGACACTCGAACGCCCTGATGTGGACAGGTTTTACTTATTTCTATTGTAATGTAATTGTGTATATACATACAGTAACCGGGTACATTGATCACTGGTAAATCACAAGTGTCCTGTGCATACAACTACCAACATATATATATAGGGTGTTCTTGTATAATGTTTATTTTGTGCAACCCTCTTTATATACCCCTTTGGTCAGGGGAGGACTGGGACCGTTTGGCCTGGGGGGAAAACACAAACTAGAGGCCCATGTTCATGGCAGCCTCAGCCCAAGTGGTCCCCCCACACACACTTATATCATAAGAGAGACTGTCCCTTCAAAAGAGGGAAAGTTGGGAGCTATGATGGTAAGAGAGCACAATTTTTTTTTCCCACGGACCCTCCGGGCAAGACTCTGCTCTGCATTATGCTGTGCATTTTTACCAGGTTACCCGCCCTCTAATTGCTAATTGGGCTTTTATTTCCGTCAGCCAAACTAATGTTTCACATTGCCTTATACAAAAACCTGAATGCAGCAGGCCATGCACCAGCCCTAAATCATTAAATGAGAGGCAGCCTGTGGGGAAATCTCCCCCCTTCCTCCCTGGCCAGTCCTCCCCTGCCTTTGGTATCCAAGTTTAGGAGAGAAGTGGTTCATTAGCTTGCCCCCCTACGAGTTAGAGGCTGCAGACCGTTCTTGTCTGATCCATTGGCCGCATCTGGTAACGATGGTTATGCAGCATCTAATCACGGAGACATGGGCGAGGCATGCGACCAATCTTCCGCATCCGCCCATTGACCATGACGGCATAGGCAGCTGTGCAATGCACTCTGCGTTCCATTGCCATGGGAACGCACAGTGCAAGACGTGGGCAGATGTGACATGCCCACCCCACCCTTGCACGCAGTCAATCCGGTCTGCCCATCTCTCGCTGTCAGGTGACCACAATTGCTGCATACATATAGCGGGGCGCCACTCTGACACTGCCAACCGGCATGCACAGATTTCGAAACCTATACAAGGTATAAACTATATGGCTAATTTATACTATGGGTGGGGCTACTGACAGACCGCCTCCCCTTCCTCCTAACAATGCAGCAGTATATATACTGCACGCCTAACCTGGCATCCTCAGCTCTGACTTGGACTATATGATGGGGGGCAATTTGTAAATTGGTGGAATGTGAATGTTGTATAGCACTTTGTATAGCACCTTCTGAAGAAGCCTGTTAGGTGAAATATGTCATATTAAGGTTTATGTACAGCACCATTCCCATTTGTTAGCACTCATCTCATTGCCCACCATGTTGTTTTCAGACATTTATGGGGTAGTACTCTGAGTTGTCTGCAGTGGCATAGCTATGGAGCTCGGGGCCCCGGTGCGAGTTTTACATTGGGCCCCCTAGCAATCTATACGTAACAATTGATACGGCGCAACAAAACCTGCCAAGGTCATGTACAGTGTCAGAGGTACAAGAAGGGGATGGGGAACAGTTTGTTAATGATTACTACCATTCAAAGCATCTATAGAAGCGATTATTACCAGCACCGGACCAATAAACAGCGTATACTTTGGTTTAGTAGGGGCCCCTCTGGCCCAAGGGCCCCGATGCGGTCGCTACCTCTGCAACCCCTATTGCTATGCCCCTGGTTGTCTGCCATGAGTGTTTAATCTATGCTCTGCCAGAGCTGATGTACTCCATCCTCATAGACGCCCAGTGAATTATGAACCCGTCTGTGGGATAGCTACACCCCACTTGCCTAATAAATACAAGTGGAGGGGGATAAGCTAGGACCCCCACAGTATCTTGCCAAGGGGTTGAAGTCCCTATGAAGAGAATTCACAGGAGACGATACACTAAAAGTGGTGGCTGTGTCATAGTGACATTATTTTAACTATTCAAATGTATATGACTTTTATAAGGGCTTGTCTTATAGACATCAGTGTTTGTTACAATTTCCCTGGTACCGCTCTTTTCAGTTAGTGTTTGTTTCATTCAAATTAATAAAAAAAAAAATCTGATTGGCTGTTTTTCGCTCTGCCCACTGTTAAAATTTGAATTCCAGTCTCCCAATGACCAACTGTACCGAGTTTAAATTGCAGGCCATTAACAGTAAAAGAATGGCAGCTGTTTATATATAACCATTGAATAGCAATAGGTAACATTTGATTGGCCGTTTGAACTTCCGCACAGCTTTCTGATTTTTAAACCCAGTCACCCAGTCAAGGTCTTTACTACATTTGTGGCCTCTGGCTTTAAAACTGTGAGAATGGCAGTAGTTGAAAAATGTTACATTGAAGTCAATAGGCAAAATCGGATTGGCTGTTTTTGGCTCCACCCACTTTTTCTATATTTTAAATGCAATCACCCAAGGAGTAATTAAAATGCCAAGTTTAGGACACTTGGCATTTTAAACTGTGATAATAGCAGCAGTTTATCTTTTTTTTTTTTATTAATGTCAATGGCTAAAGTCTGATTGGCTGCTGTTGTTGCCCCGCCCCATTTTTTTCTTAATTGTGAACCGCAGTCACCCAGTGACTAACACTTTAAGGTTTGGGAATCATGGCATTTAACATGTAAAAATGGCACCAGTTTTATTTTTTTCATTGAAAATCAATGAGTGAAATGTAATTGGTTGTTGATCTCCACCCACTTTTTTTAAATCTTGAAGTGGAAACATCCAGTGACCACATTTGGAATGTTTGAGGTCCATGACATCAGTAATGGCATCCTTTTTAATGTTTCCCATTTAAATCAATCAAGGAAATCTGATTGGTTGGTTTTGGCTCCACCTTTCTGAATTTTAATCCCAGTCCCCTATTGACCAACTTTGCCAACTTTGAGGACCCTGCCATTAACCTGCTATGAGCAGCGACAGTTTTAAATATTCCTATTTAAACAAATGGCTGAAAGTTGATTGGCTGTTGTAGACTCCATCCACTTTTTAAAAATGCATTTTAACCGCAGTCACCCAGTGACCCAAGGTGCCAAGGTTGGGGACTCTGGCTTTAATACTGTGAGAATTACAGCTGTTTACAGTTTCTCATTGAAGTCAATAGGGAAAATCTGATTGGTTGTGGCTCCGCCCAATTTATTGGGTCCCCAAAATGTGACAGAATTTTTCAGCTTCACCCCAGGACTAAGTGACCCAAGTTTATTGAGTGTAACATCACAGCTGTACGAGTGGCAAAGTTTTCAAATTTTCCAGTGAAAGTCTATGGGAAAAAATGGGGTCTTCAAGGGACCACCACAGGGGCACGGAGGGTGGGATTGCTTAATAGAGCACAATTAACCTATTCGGGTATGACCTGGACAAGTGTACAAAGTTTTGAAATCATACTCCTAAAATTGTGGCAGGAATAGCATATGGAAATATGGAAATATGGAAAATTGAAAAATATTCATTGGCGGTTGCTAGCTCTGCCCACATTGGGTCTATCCCCCCCTTACCAAATTCATATTTTTATTCATAGTGACACCAACAATACTTGTTTTTCCGAGTTTGGGGAGTGTAGCTTCAAAACTGTACTAGCGTCAGTGATTAGAAAATGTTCCCTGTCAAAGTCAATAGCGAAAAAGGAGTCTTTGGTGGTGCACTGCACGGGAGAAAGAGATCGCTTATTAAAGCACAAGCAACATACTTTGCTGTAAGACGGATAAGTGTGGAAATTTTGGCGCGTGTAACCCTAAAACTAGGCGGAGTAGCATATAGAAAATGAGGGGGACGCTAATAATAATGTTGGATTTTTCCAAGCCAACATAAAAATGGCAAAAACACACAACAAGACATTTGCTTCTAAAATAAAAGGAAATAAAACTGAAATAGAACTTTATCCTGGATTGTGTGGTAGTTGATTCTGCTCCTACTAACCCCCCTAGCCCTTCCAGTGTATCTGTAGAATCAGAACCCTCTGTTTCATCGATTTCAACTGTGCGTTCAAGGGCATCAGCAAGTGGTGGGGTACAAAGGTAACAAAGGGCATGTCCAGGGCAGAATATGACCACAAACTAATTACTTTCTTACAACAAGCTATAAGTCATCTAGACAAGTCACAAGAGGCTAAGAAAAAGGAGCAAGCTCCTTCATTTCAATTCCCGATGAGTGTGCTTCCAAGGTTGGAACAAGTGCCTGAAAAACAGCAGTTTGCCTTGCATAAAGCGATCATGGATTACATACACAGATATGTCCCACCTGAACACAGGATCCAACAATGCCCCAGGGAAGTACCTTTCCGGTTGCACAAACATATGCTCCTGTGCCACCTGCCCAACCTATCCACCCTATCAGTACTATGGCCCACCAATGCATGATGTCCCTAGTGCCCACCGAAGCCCACAAGGTCCCTACGCAAGAGTCAGTACACCACGAATGCAGAGAGTGGAGGTATCATCCATTGTACCCCTGCTGGTGGCACCTACAATAGAGAGGAACGAGTGTAAAGTGACCTTGTACCCGTGGCAAATGCTCAAATCGATCAGGATAGCAGTTCCTCTAGTCCCAGTCTTTCTACCACAATGAGCGGGTTATTATTTAGTGATGACATCTAAAATGTCATTTTTTTTTTTTCAAACAAATTTTATTTGAATTTTCTCAGTGTTCAACAATGCATCATTTTTACTGGCTAGACAAATGGTAAGTTTTGTGTCTTAAAGGGGAACTGAAGTGAGAGAAGTATGGAGGCTGTAGATTATTTTCTTTTGAGCAACGCTAGTTGTTGGGCAGTCTTGATGCTCCTGTGTCACCCACACTGTTATTTACTATCCCTGAACAAGCACAGACACATAGATCAGCAGGCCTGCCGGGCAACTGGCATTGTTTAGAAGGAAAGATGGCAGCCTCCATATTCCTCTCTGGACAGTTCTCCTTTAGGGCACACCTACGCTGCCAACCAGGTACTTTGCTGTATTTATAAGAGTTTGCCAACACCACTTTGTGCACCTGTTGTCCTTAAATAGACCGGAGCCTACAGCCTGTTTCACAGTATTTGCAAGCAATCTACTATGTTTTTAGAATCTTAAAGGGGAACCGGAGGGAGAGAGATATGGAGGCTGCAGTTTATTTCCTTTGAAACAATGCCAGTTGACAGACAGTCATGCTGATCCTCTGAATTCTATATGCCTGTAGCACTGCAACAAGAAGGATAACTGCTACTGGCACCCTGCTGCCTACAGCCTGCGCCTTGCTTTCGTGGTGCCCTAGGCCATGGCCTTTGTGACCTTGCCTGAAATCCGGCCATGCGGAAACGACTGAAGCCACATAGATCAGCAGGCCTTCTGGGCAACTGGCATTGTTTAAAAGGAAAGATGGCAGCCTCCATATCCCTCTCTGGATAGTTTCCTTTAACCAGTTCACCCCCAAGGGTTTTTATCCTAACGGACCAGAGCAATTTTCAGTTGTCAGCGCTCCTCCCTTTTATTCCCTAATAACTTTATTACTACTTATCACAAGAAAATGATCTATACCTCGTTTTTTTCGCCACCAATTAGGCTTTCTGTGGATAGTACATTTTGCTAAGAATTTTTTTATTCTAAATGCATTTTAATGAGAAAAACAGAAAAAAAAAGAAAAAAAATCATTATTTCTCAGTGTTCAGCCTTTATAGTTTTAAAATTAAACATTCTCCTGTGGATAAAACAAACACGTTTTATTTGCCCAGTGGTCCCGATAATTAAACCGTTTAGATTATGTCCCTACCACAATGTATGGCGACAGTATATTATTTTGAAATATAAGTGGTTATTTTTCTGTTTGTTCTGGCCATAACTACAAGCCCCTATGTAATAAATTAAAATTAATTTTCCCCCATAAAATATAGAATAAAAAAAGCTGAGTCCCTAAGGCAACTATTTATTTATTTTTTTTAAGCTGATTTTTTTTTTTACAAGTGTTTTTTTTGGGGGGGAGGGTTGGAAGTGTAATTTTATTAATGATGTGTATATACTTGAAAATGTATGTATTTTGTAAGTGTAATATACTTTTTGGCCACAAGATGGCGCTGGTGAACACTCATAGGACGTGTTCACTTTTTTTTTTTTTTTTTTTTGCACACTTTATTAAACTGTTACATTTCCTGTTTATGTGAATGGACGTAGCCGCTGTTCGCGGTCACGTCCATTCACTCCAGGCACTGCGATTGGGTAGAGGACTGTTCAGTCCTCTTCCCCAATCGCCCAGCACGGGATCCCGACGGTAATGGCGGCGGTAGCGGCGGACACACGGCGGTAGCAGCGGCGGGAATGCGCGACGTATTAAAACGTCATGTTGCTGTTAATAGAGGTAAGCATGACGTTTTAATACGTTAGGATGGCGGTAAATGGTTAAGGCATACCTACACCTACAGTGTGTAGACAATATATGTAATTTACCTCAAAGTTATTAGCAGCCTCTCTGTTGGGGAGATGACCTTCCTTGGGCGAGTATCTTGGCGCAGGTAATGAGGTCGAAGGGTGTCCAACAGCAAGTCGAAACTACAAAAGTTGGCAAAAGATAGCACTTAATTGTTTACGTGGAAACATCTTCACTATTGTTGAGGCAGGGAACACACTTGTCTTTCAGTTTTCTGCACACCAAGTGTTTTTCCATGCAAGAAAATGCACGCGTTTTTTCACAGCAGCTAATGTAATTGATACAGAAAACTGACAAAATGTGCAGAATCAGGATGCAGAATGTCAGTTTTTTTTCTGCGTGCGAGAAACACATTAACCTTCCTGGCGGTAAGCCCGAGCTGAGCTCGGGGTAAGCCGCCGGAAGGCACCGCTCAGGCCCCGCTGGGCCGATTTGCATAATTTTTTTTTTGCTGCACGCAGCTAGCACTTTGCTAGCTGCGTGCAGTGCCCGATCGCCGCCGCTACCCGCCGATCCGCCGCTATCCGTCGCGCCGCAGCCGCCCCCCCCCCAGACCCCGTGCGCTGCCTGGCCAATCAGTGCCAGGCAGCTCTATGGGGTGGATCGGAATCCCCTTTGACGTCACGACGTCAATGACGTCGGTGACGTCATCCCGCCCCGTCGCCATGGCGACGGGGGAAGCCCTCCGGGAGATCCCGTTCTTTGAACGGGATCTCCGGATCTCCGATCGCCGGCGGCGATCGGAGGGGCTGGGGGGATGCCGCTGAGCAGCGGCTATCATGTAGCGAGACTTTGTCTCGCTACATGAAAAAAAAATAAAAAAATTAAAAAAAAAAGATTTGCTGCCCCCTGGCGATTTTTTTGCAAACCGCCAGGAGGGTTAAGTGTGTGCAGTAGCCCATTGATTAACATGAGTTCTCAGTTTTTCTGTGCAGAAAACGCGTACGAAAACAGTCAAGTGTGTTCCCTGCCTTAACGTTTTACTTTTAGGATGCCTGTTACATAGTTATTTGGGTTGAAAAAAGACATATGTCCATCGAGTTCAGCCAGAAAATAAAGTATAACACCAGCCTGCTCCCTCACATATCCCTGTTGATACTGGTATTCCTATTTTTGTTTAGTTTGGCCTACGGTATCCTTCAATGCACTACGATTGCACTGTGAACTTTGCACTAAGTACATATTCCAAAGTTCTTTGTATGAAAAGGGGAATGCAAGGAGTTTTACTGATGTATATTTTCTGACTGTGAGATCTAGGAAAATTTGTGCAATTGTTTTATTGATATAAGAAAGCTTGTTTTTTTTTTTTTTTCCTTCAATTTTTTAGGTTGTTAATGCAAATAAAAAAAAATGTTGAACAAGCTAAAGAAAATAGTAGTGGATGATTGGTGTCAGGACACCTTCTGGGGAAAAGACACAGGAAACAAAAAACACGGGAGCCCAATAGTGTAATATGTTTAGTCAAAATTGTCAATGTAGAAGATAAGAATCTACTCACAAGAGTGGGTTGCAAGGGGGCAACCGACCACAGGAAGCAGGTGGAGACAATTAACCCGACTCCACTCGGGGAGGTCACTAAGGACCTGGATGCGGTCGCTCTCCTTGGAAAAAAGAAGGGAGGCAGATGTCCACCGTGGTAAACCACATATGTTCTGCCTCCACCCCTCACACGGGTAGTGTATGGGGGTTAGGGATGCACTAAATGGTTTAAAGAGGTGCCCTGGTGGTATATAAAAGCGTTTAAAAGCAGTTTAAAACCGAGAAAGGTTTGAGGTTGCTTACCTCAAGGACGACAAATCTTTGTAGGGACAAAAGATTTTATTGGTAGCACAGGCAACGCGTTTCACGGGTCTGAGCCCGCTTCCTCAGGCCAATAGCAGTGCCAGGCCAATTGAAATAGCAAGCTAAGGGAGCCTCCCTTAGCTTGCTATTTCAATTGGCCTGGCACTGCTATTGGCCTGAGGAAGCGGGCTCAGACCCGTGAAACGCGTTGCCTGTGCTACCAATAAAATCTTTTGTCCCTACAAAGATTTGTCGTCCTTGAGGTAAGCAACCTCAAACCTTTCTCGGTTTTAAACTGCTTTTAACCGCTTTTATATACCACCAGGGCGCCTCTTTAAACCATTTAAAGCTAAAAAAAAGTTGTCTAGGTGTCAGTTTGAAGCGTGTGTGTGCCTGTTTGTTTCCATACCTGGCAATGGACATCCTTGGACTTCCACGCATCAATGGTAAGAGCCTCACCTTCTTTTGCCCCGCAGTGGGCCTGCTTCTCTGCCCCTCTCCTGCTGCTCCTTCCTGGCCTAGCTGCTGCAGAACTCTGCGTGCCATGTTGAATTCTGTTGTGTTTTGATCAGCCTGCATGCTGACCCTGTGTCTCTGTTGCTGTGCTTGTCAACATGGCACCTGGCTGAACTGTGGCGAGTCCTGCTGTACTGTTTGCGCTGCTGCTGCACTACTGTCTGAGTTCACTTGTACTACTGTTGCACCACTGGCTGTGGATGGGCCTGCCTGCCTGTCTCTGTTTCTGCTGCCTGCGCACTCTGTGTACACTGGGACTTTCGGCACTGCCGCCTGCTGAGCTGTCGGGTCTGTCTCCCTGAACCAGCCTAACTGTATGCGGTCCCTTGATGTCTCTCCAGCGCGCTGTCCCCTCCCCTCAGAGTCCTCTGCCAGCGCCTCACGCCTGGGACCATAGCATGCACAGGCCTCTTCCTGGCATGCGCACCACCTACACCAGGACGCAGCTTCTACAGTGGGAACCACGGGGGCCCCCACCCCCCGATGCCAGGGACCTTACCGACCTGGTCTGGAACCACATCCAGCAAGTCTTGGTCCCGGCCCTGGGACACCGTACAGGTCAGCGACAGAGAGGATGTCGTGCAGGAGCCCGGGTGAGGCTAAGGAGGAAAGGCTTGCGTACAATCCCACCCCAACAAACTAGACGAACTGCGCCTCCTCTGCAACAGGAGAGACCTCAGCAACTACACTTCAGCCCTGTGCCTCACAGAAACATAGCTACACGAGGACATTCCTGAGAACGCCCTTTTTCTCCCAAGCTTCAGCCTCATACGAGCAGACAGGGACCCTGTCCTCTCTGGGAAAAAAAAGGGGGGAGGCATCTGCTTCTACATTATCTCTGCATGGTGCCGAACCCCGTCAGTACTTGGTAAGAAGTGCTCCGCTGATCTCGAACTTCTGCTCGTCAACTGCAGGCCGACATACTCGCCAAGGGAGTTTTCCTCCTATGTCCTTGTGGGAGTGTACATCCCTCCCAATGCCAATGTCAAATCTGCCGTACTGGACCTCAGTGAGACCATCTTGCAGTGGGAGACGTCCCTCCCGGACTCACTGTTTATAGTCATGGGCGACTTCAATAAGGCCAACCTTCGCCAGGAAATGCCACGCTATCACCAGCATGTAGCCTGCCCCACCAGGGGCCCGAACACCCTTGGCCACTGCTACACGGCATTGAAGGATGCATATAAAGCGGTCCCATGGGTACCTCTCGGCTCCTCTGACCACTGTCTCATACATGTTACCCCACCTATAGGAGGTGCCTGGAATCAGCAAAACCGACCCTTAGGTCCATCAAAGTGTGGTCGGACGAGGCCAAGCTGCAACTATAAGCTTGTTTTCGACTGCACTGACTGGAAGTCCCTGGAAGCGCCAAACTTGGATGAGTGGGCAGACAACATTGCATCATACATCAGTTTCTGCGAGGATTCGTGTGTACCAACCAGATCCTTCAAGGTGTACCCGAACAACAAACCGTGGTTCACCAACAAGCTACAGCAACTGCGGAGGAGCAAGGAAGCCGCACATAAGTCTGGCAGCCAGGGGGACTACAGAAGGGCAAGGAATGATCTAAATCGGGAGCTGAGAGTTGCCAAAAGGAAGTACGCCGTGAGGATTAAACACAACCTGCGCTCGAATGACTCACGTGCTGTATGGAAGGGGCTTAAGCCTGCCACAAACTACAAGCCCCCCCCAACATGCAGCACCCAGCCTGGAACTTGCCGAAGAACCTAGTAAATTCTACTGTAGGTTCGAGAGAACGGGGAGTCCGGAGAGGCACCTGGAATCTCCTGCCCCCTCTCCGTCCACTGTAAACACCCCGAGATCACCCTCTCCTTCTGAGGTCAGTGAGGCTGAAGTCCTGCAACTCCTATCAACTCTGAATGCCAGGAAAGCCTCCGGCCCTGATGGCGTTTCTCCTGCTTGCCTGAAAACCTGCTCACGGCAACTTGCTCCCATCCTCTCCGCTATGTTCACGATGTCACTGAAAGAAGGCAAGGTCCCCACATGCTTCAAGAGGTCCACTATCATACCTGTTCCTAAAAAGCAGGGGGCCATCAACCTTAATAATTTTAGGCCTGTGGCCCTGACATCCATTATCATGAAAACCTTGGAGCGCATTGTCCTGTCCTCCCTGAAGCTCTCCACTACTCCCCTCCTTGACCCTTACCAGTTCGCTTACAGGGCGAACAGGTCCACAGATGACGCAATAAATATCTGCCTGGAGTTCATCAATGACCACCTTGACCGGGGGTGCCCAATAGGTCAATCGCGATCTACCGGTAGATCGCGACCGCCTATTTGGTAGATCGCGGCCTCTTGGCCGCGTCCCATCACAATTTGCGGCCGGCAGCTTTCCCATCATGTTTTGCTGCCAGCTGTCGGCCAATAGGAAGCTGGGAAGAGAAAGGAGGCACGGCTGAAGAGGGCATGACGTGACATCATGGCTGGCTGGCAGCGCCGGGCACACTCGCACACGCTGGACGGTGGCTGCACAGGACGCAGGCTCCTACTGCGCATGCGGGCTGCACAACGTGAGGGGCTGCAGTAGCTGACGCTACACCGGATCGCTCCGAGTCCGAGAGGGGAGACCAGACATCGCCGCTGGAGAGAGGTAAGTGATTGAGCACCCATCCTACCTACGCTAATGGCACCTATCCCTACCTACCTACGCTAGAGGCACCTATCCCCACCTACCTACCTATGCCAAAGGGACCCACCCCCACCTACTTACCTATACTAAAGGGACCCATCCCCCACCTACCTATACTAAAGGGACCCATCCCCACCTACCTATGCTAAAGGGACCCATCCCCACCTACCTACCTATACTAAAGGGACCCATCCCCACCTACCTACCTATGCTAAAGAGGGACCCATCCCCACCTACCTATGCTAAAGGGACCCATCCCCACCTACCTATGCTAAAGGGACCCATCCCCACCTACCTACCTATGCTAAAGGGACCCATCCCCACCTACCTACCTATGCTAAAGGGACCCATCCCCACCTACCTACCTATGCTAAAGGCACCCATCCCCACCTACCTATGCTAAAGGCACCCATCCCCACCTACCTATGCTAAAGGGACCCATCCCCACCTACCTACCTATGCTAAAGGCACCCATCCCCACCTACCTACCTATGCTAAAGGGACCCATCCCCACCTACCTATGCTAAAGGGACCCATCCCCACCTTCCTATGCTAAAGGGACCCATCCCCACCTACCTACCTATGCTAAAGGCACCCATCCCCACCTACCTATGCTGAAGGTACCTATCCCCACCTACCTTTGCTAAAGGCACCTGTACCCAGCTACCTTTGCTGAAGGAACCTATACTTAGCTACCTATACTGGAGGCACTTGTACCTGGGGGCTATTCGTGACGGGGGGGGGGGGGGGGGGGTCTGCAACACTTTAAATGTTGGTAGATCTCCTGGACTTGGCAAATTTTAAAGTAGCTCGCGAGCCGAAAAAGTGTGGGTACCCCTGACCTTGACAGACCAGATGCATACGCCAGAATACTACTCCTGGACTTCAGCTCAGCGTTTAATACCATCTGCCCACGCATTCTCCAGGATGATCTGGTCGCACTCGGCGCCCACCCAAGCCTACGCCTTTGGATCACAGACTTTCTCACCAATAGGTCCCAAGTCCTCAGGCTGGGTGGCATATGCTCACAACCAATGACCACGAACACAGCCTCAAGGCTGCGTCCTGTCTCCACTGCAGTTCTCCCTCTACACAAATAACTGCAGATCCGAGACAGACTCTGTCAAGATCATCAAATTCGCTGATGACACCACCATTGTTGGCCTTATCACGAAGGATAATGTCGAGGAGTACCATCAGCAGGTGGTGAGAATCTGTAACTGGTGCAAGGAGAACAGGCTGGTGCTCAACACTGCGAAAACAGTTGAGCTAATCGTTGATTTCAGGACGTCGGCTCCCGCCCCACCTCCAATTTACATTGATGGCACTGAGGTAGCTAGGGTTCCCTGTGCCCGACTTCTGGGCATGACCATCTCCAGTGATCTCAGCTGGAAGACTAACATCACTGTCACCCAGCGGAAAGCCCAGCAGAGACTGTACTTCCTCAGCCAGCTGAGGAAGTTTGGCATGTCCCGAGAGATTCTGACTAGCTTCTACTCCGCCACCATCGAATCGATCCTCTGCTCTTCCATCTTAGTCTGGTATGCTGGCGCCACCACCAACGACAGGAACAGACTACAGAGAGTCATCAGGTCGGCGGAGGGGATCATTGGGCAGGGATGGATCTAGGGGGGAGCAGGCGGGTCTCTTGCCCCAGGCACAGTTTGTTGAATTCTTAAAAAGGCAGCAAAATTTGGATGGGGAATGGCAGTTTAGGCGCCAAAACCTGACCTTGCCCCAGGCGCAACTTGGTCTAGATCCGTCCCGGTCATTGGGTGCTCCCTCCCCTCACTTGCCATCTTACATAAAAATAGGCTACGATCTAGTGCACTGAGGATTGCAAATGACCCCTCACACCCAGGCTGCTTCCACTGGGGCGGAGGCTACGTGCCATTGTCACAAAGACCCCCTTTGGGCTGTGTCCTGTCACCATTCCTGTTCTCTCTTTACACCAATAACTGCACATCCACTGCAAACTCCGTCAAAGTCATCAAATTTGCGGACGACACTACAATTATTGGCCTTGTCAGTAAGGGCGACGAGCAGGCCTACCGACAGGAGGTAGACAGAGTCTGCAATTGGTGCAGAGGGAATAGGCTAGTCCTAAACACAGCCAAAACCGTTGAGATGGTCATTGACTTCAGAAAGCATGCCACAAACCCACTCCCAATCTATATCGACGGAACCGAAGTCACAAGGGTATCTAGCGTCCGCCTCCTGGGCACAACCATCTCTGATGACCTGACCTGGAGGGCAAATACCATCTCAACTCAGAAGAAGGCGCAGCAAAGACTCTTCTTTCTACGCCAACTAAAGAAGTTTGGTATGGCTCAGGAACTTCTGAGATCCTTCTACTCTGCCACCATTGAGTCGGTCCTTTGCTCATCCATCCTGGTCTGGTATGCTAGCTCCTCCGCTAGCGACAGATACAAAATTCAGAGGGTCATCAACTCAGCGGAGAAAATAATTGGAAAACCTCTTCCCCCTTAGACCTCATCCACAACACTAGACTACTTTCCAGAGCAACGAAAATCGCTGGTGACCTCTCCCACCCGGGCCACAGCCTTTTCAGTCGACACACATCGGGCAGGATGTTCCGGTCCATCCCGTCCAAAACCTCAAGGCGCAGGAACACTTTTTTTCACACGACAGTTAGACTCTTAAACTCTGCCCTCTCTACAAACGCTACCCCCCTGTAGCCGTCTACGGACTGTTATCTGACCCAAGTTTGTCGCCGCCCCTGATCACTGTTCTCTGCTAGAGCGTATAGTAGTACTACCGATTTTGAAGTTCTGTAACATGTTGCTGACTCTGTAAACCTGTGTTGTCTTACTTCCAATGTTGTGTTGCGTTTTTGTACTCTATTATGCCATATCTCTGTGCCAAATCCAATTCCGGGCACGGCCCAGCCGTGCTTGGCGAAATAAAGCGATTCTGATTCTGACCACTAGACACAGCAACTCATTCTTCCCCTCGGCTGTCAGCCTCCTTAATTCCCTCCACATACTCCCATCAGGGCAATCCAAATGAGCTGCAGCCCGGGCAGAGTCACGGAAAACCAGGCAACCGGCCCACGTGACAATTTGGGGGAATCTAATGTCACATTGGGATTGTGATGTATAATGTAACTGATGTAAAATGTAACTGTTGATGAATGCTAGCTTGTTTTTTCTATCTGTCTTGTTCTTCTTTTCTAGAGCCATCTGTACTGTACTGTGCCAAAACCAATTCCAGGCATGGATCCATGTCATGCTTGGCGAAATAAAGATTTCTGATTCTGATTCTACATAGGCAAAGAATTTCTCTGGGTGAGCATGTAACTCTCTGTATAGTATCCGAAATTGTCCTTTTCTCTCTCTTTCTGCCAGTATAGGATGGACCCAATATCTTCTACGCCTGCCACAACGTCGGTTCAAAGCTGCTATGATAAATAGCACAACTAATTCTGGCAGCATCTTCACTTCTTTTGCTTTGCTTTGCCTTGCTTCTGTGTCTTCTGTCTCCTCTCCCGTCTGCAAACCTCTTCATGTGATCCTGGCTTTTTATATTAAACGTGTGCCTGAGGAGCCAATAACAGCTTTTTAAACTTCGAACCAATCAAAAAGCATCAAAAAGACAGTGTCACATTTTTCCAAATAAAAACTACAACCCACCAATCATTGACTAATCGCTACACTCTAAATCGCTCAAGAAACACTTTTTTTTACTGTACACAAAATCGCTAGCTTTCCAGCCAAAAGCGCTGGAAAAGCACTAAAAAAAATGCCCCAAATTGCTTAGCGATTTTATTTGGCGATTGCCAGTGTGAACTAGCCCTTATCCTAGTGCTGGAAAATGTAATTATGATGTTGGATCAGGGTACCCTTGCTTTGCAGAAATCTCCAGAGAATTACACTTACTGGATCTCAAAAAAAACCTTTAAAATAATTTCCTCAGAAAATTGCTTTATAAATTTACTGATTCATCTAAAATGGGCTGACATCCTACTTTACATGTATTCACACATTAGACATATAGGCTGCCCGAATACACAACTATTCATTTGCCTCAGTTTCCTAATTTGACAATGATTAGACTATACCATCTCCAGCGAGAGATCACCATGGCCAGTCAGAGGGGAATCTTTGGCACGTGACCAATCAGGTGGGGGTGCTGGCACCAGATTGGCCAATCACAGCTGCCCTCTGCTCCTTTTACTAACTGGTGCTGCTGGTCTCACAGGCTGGGCAACAGCACCATTATTGGGCCAATCACTGCACTTGATCAGTAGAACGGCTACTGATTAAGTGCAGCGACAGGCCTAATGACAGTGTCGTAGTCCCACCTCTGAGACCATTGTCACCAGTTAGCAAAAGGAGCAGTGGGCAGCTGTGCTTAGCCGGTCCAGTGCCAGCACCCCCACCTGATTGGTCGCAGCAGGTACTACCAGTCGAATGAAGATGGAGATTTGGGGGTGCGTGGATGAGGAGGGAAATGTGTGTGTCAAGAAGGTGCGCAGGAGAGCCGGGAGGAGACAGGTGGGCCAAACTGTTTGTCAAAACACCACCCCCTAGATTTTGTCACTTGAATTACATGATTTAGGTGATTTCATGGTGGGTCCGGCCCTGGCTCGCGCATTGTCCAGATGCTCCATCCTACATTAAACGTCCACAAGTTTTTCACTTGTCAGTCACTCTCAGCTATTGAATTATGATACGCTGCATATGACATCATTATAGTCATAGCTGTTAGAGGAGTGACTCCTGAACACCTACTTTTATCTATTACTACTGTAGCCGCACGCACGCACGCACCTCTTCTACAGAAGTGATTTGTAAGTATTGTGTTGATTACTAGTTCTGAGATAATATCATCACTCACTAGTGATCCACACAACTTCACTTCTCCCCAGGCGAATTGGTTTTTCAACTATGGCCTGTTGGGTTTCTCTTTGTTCATGTTACTTGGGTTATAAGGTCCTTTCTATCTGTTAAGTTAGGACAGGGCGGGCTGCTTTATTTTAAAGGTGTTTATTCTGTACTTCTTTTTACCCTGCCAATATTTTCTAATCATAGAATACAGCATCACTACGTAACATGGCCTACAAACCAGCAAATTATCGGTCATATGCTGGAATGTCTGAGGTCTAAATGACCCCTTTAAGAGATCAATTATTTTTAATTTCAATAATAAATATAGACCAGATATTTTGGTCCTACTGGAGACTCGTGTCACAGGTAGCAAGGTTAAAGCCCTAGAGCCTCGGTGGGTTGGGAAAGCTTTTCACTCCTCACATTCTCAATACTCTAGAGGTGTCACCATTCTATTAAAGAAATCTCTCCCTCTCCAAATTATATCTACCAAAATTGATCCGTTAGGGAGATATGTTTTCCATCATAGTTTATTAGAGGGCAAGCATATCTCAATACTAGCCAGATACATCTCCCCCCCCCCCCCTTACTCCTCATCAGCGCTCAAGGAAGCTGTCCTTTTCTTGGCAGATTTGCCGCCTTGTCCAAACATTTGGATGGGGGACTTCAACACTGTATGTAATCCCGTATTAGACTGCTTTCCCCCTGCCACTGATAAAACTACAGCCTTTGCCAATCTAATAACAGAACTCCAGTTAACTGATGTTTGGAGACATCTATACCCCACCTCTCTGCAATATACTTGTCACTCATCCACCTACAACACCTTATCTCGGCTGGACTATTTCCTTGCATCACCCACCTTGCTACCTGTGATAAACTCCATGAATTTACTTCCTAGATTAGTGTCTGACCACTCCCCTATGCAGTTGATCCTAGATTGGACTGATCTTCCCTAAACCTATATTTGGAAGTTCAATCCATTCTGGTTATCTCTTTTTACTTACATTTACATTTAAGTGCCTTTTTTCACTCCCACAGGGATGAGGAGGACCTCTCATTAATATGGGAATCTTTTAAACCATACCTAAGTGGACTTCTAATTAGTTCAGTATCTCACCTCAAAAAAGAAACCACCGCTAAAATTACGAACCTTCAAAAACAAGTCCCAATACTCGAGCAACAATATACTTCCCAACCCTTTGAATTGTCCCTGGGAGACTAGAAGAAGGCACAATTAGAACTTTAATCAGCGAAACTCTAGCCAAAACTTTCTTTTATAAACAGGCCTTTTACAAGGCTGGAGAAAGGACAGGTATAATTCTTGCTCACCTTGCCAGAGATAGATCCTCCTCCAACATTATTACCTGTATTCAAGATGTAAACAACTCCACAATAACTGGTTCCCAAAGTATAAACAGAGTTTTTACTGAATATTTTAAAGACCTCTATACTGTAAAATCACAATTTACTCAATCTGATGCTGAAATCGTTCTCTCTGAGGTGAACTTTAGTCACTGGAGGGGAGCATGGAGATTAGGCAAGTTAGGTTCACTCAGATGTATAGCATGGGTTCACAGTAATGGAGGTGCATGATCAGGTAAGGCACAAAAGGAGGAGGACCCTGCCCAAACGCTTACAATCTAGAGGGAGAGGTAAGCACACGAAAGGTAGGGGACCAGAGTTCAGCTGTGGGTTTAGAGCACTTGTGAGGGGTAGTAGGCCAGAGTGAAAAGGTGAGTTTTGAGGGATTTCTTGAAGATGTTGAAGGAGGGGGCTGCCCTAATGGGTGAAGGTAGGGAGTTCCATAGTGTTGGAGCAGCTCTTGAGAAGTCCTGGAGGCATGCATGGAACTGGGTGATGCGGGGGCGGTTAGGCGAAGTTCATTGGAAGAGCGGAGTGAGCGGCTAGGTGTGTACCTCTGAGTAAGATCGGAAATGTAGGTTGCACAGGTTTTGTGGACAGATTTGTAGGTCAGACACAGTATCTTGAATCTGATTCTGGACTGGATAGGATGCCAGTGGAGGGATTCTAGGAGGGGATCTGCCGTGGTGGAGCGATGGGAGCAGTGGATAATTCTGGCTGCTGCATTCATGATGGACTGCAGTGGGGCTGTTCGGGTCATAGGGAGACCAGACAGCAGGGCATTGCAGTAGTCAAGGGAAATTATGAGGGCATGGATGAGGAGTTTGGTGGTGGCAGAGGTCAGGAAAGGGCGAATCTTACAGATGTTACGAAGGTGGAAGTTGCAGGAGTTTGTGAGGTTTTGGATGTGGTGAGTGAAGGAGAGTGCGGAGTCCAGGGTGACACCCAGACAGCGGGCTTGAGAGGTAGGGCGAATGGTAGTGTGGTTAACAGTGACATGCACATCTGGGAGGTTCATGGATGGCCGGGTTGGAAAGATCATAAATTCCGTTTTGTCTAGATTTAGTTTCAGGAACCTAGTGGACATCCAGGAGGAGATGGCTGATGGGCAGGAGGAGACCTTGTCCATGGTAGTGGTGGATATGTCAGGGGTGTGGAGGTAGATCTGGGTATCATTTGCATACAGATGATAGTTAAAACCCATGGAGGAGATAACCTTGCCAATGGAGGATGTGTATAGGGTAAACAGTAGGGGGGCCAAGGACCGAACCTTGGGGGACTCCCACCGAGAGGTGGTTGGGGGGGGAGGGGGGAGGTTGGACAAGGACTCATTGAAGGCGGTCGGGAAGGAGCAGTTGGAGAGGTAGGATGAAAGCCAGGACCGGGCGAGATCGTGAATGCCCATGGACTGGAGGAGTAGGGGATGATCTACTGTGTCAAAAGCTGCTGAAAGGTCAAGGAGGAGGAGAATGGAGTATTTACCTTCAGCTTTAGCTAAGGCAAGGTCATTGACCACTTTGGTGAGAGCAGTTTCGGGTTGAGTGGGCAGGCCGAAATCCAGATTGCAGTGGGTCTAGCAGAGAGTTGGCATTGAGGTACTGGGTCAGGCGTTTGTGAACCAGACGCTCAAGGAGTTTTGAGGCAAAGGGGAGAAGGGAGATGGACAATTGTGTGTAAAAAAATAAAAAAAATTGTCATTTACAGAGATATTTTTCCCATCCAGCATGGGTATGTATAAAAATACACCCCAAAACACATTATACTACTTCTCCTGAGTATGGCAATACCACATGTGTGACACTTTTTGCAGCCTAGGTGCGCTAAGGGGTCCAACGTCCTATTCACAGGTCATTTTGAGGCATTTGGTTTTTAGACTACTCCTCACGGTTTAGGGCCCCTAAAATGACAGGGCAGTATAGGAACCCCACAAGTAACCCCATTTTAGAAAGAAGACACCCCAAGGTATTTCATTAGGTGTATGGTGAGTTCATAGAAGATTTTATTTTTTGTCACTAGTTAGTGGTAAATGACACTTTGTGAAAAAAATAAACAATGAAAATCAATTTCCACTAACTTTTGACAAAAAGTAAAATCTTCTATGAACTCATCATACACCTAACGGAATACCTTGGGGAGTCTTCTTTCTAAAATGGGGTCACTTGTGGGGTTCCTATACGGCACTGGCATTTTAGGGGCCCAAAACCGTGAGTAGTAGTCTAGAAACCAAATGCCTCAAAATCACTGTTCAGGGGTATAAGCATCTGCAAATTTTGATGACAGGTGGTCTATGAGGGGCCGAATTTTGTGGAACCAGTCATAAGCAGGGTGGCCTCTTAGATGACAGGTTGTATTGGCACTGAAGTGCAGGATGTTCTCAAATCGTGACCTGGACATGGCAGCAGAGAACATGGGTATGTGATGTATTGGGTGTGTAGACCAATAAGACCGCAATACATTATTTTTGACTAGACCCATGTTAAGGAGAAGGCCCCAAAAAATGTTACATTCAGAATTTTGGAGTGGCTTCCACCGAAAAGGCTGGGCATAGTAGCTTCTTGGATTGGCGGTTGCGTATTGTGTGGCATAACGGTTGGTCTCGCCACAATTAAGTCGTACCAGCAGTGATCAGAAAAAAAAAATTCTGTCACTGTGGTGGGGCGGGTAAGGGTTTGGCTGGGTAATCATAAGCCCGCAGAAGGGAAGATTAGGGCCTGATCTGATGGATAGGAGTGCTAGGGGGTGACAGGAGGTGATTGATGGGTGTCTCAGTGGGTGATTAGAGGGGAAAATAGATGCAATCAATGCACTGGGGAGGTGATTGGAAGGGGGTCTGAGGGGGATCTGAGGGTTTGGCTGAGTGATCAGAAGCCCACACGGGTCAAATTAGGGCCTGATATGATGGGCAGGTGTGCTAGGGGTGACAGGAGGTGATTGATGGGTGTCTCAGGGTGTGAATAGAGGGGGAATAGATGCAAGCAATGCACTGGGGAGGTGATCGGGAGTATCTGAGGGCGATCTGAGGGTGTGGGCCAGTACTTGGGTGCCCGCAAGGGGCAGATGAGGGTCTGATCTGATGGGTATCAGTGACAGGGGGTGATTGATGGGTGATTAGAGGGGAGAACAGATGTAAATAATGCACTGGGGAGGTGATCAGAGGGGTCTGGGGGGCTATCTCAGGGTGTGGGCGCGTAATTGGGTGCCCGCAAGGGGCAGATTAGGGTCTGATCTGATGGGTAGCAGTGACAGGTAGTGACAGGGTGATTAGTAGGTGATTACAGAGCAGAATATATGCAAGCAATGCACTGGCGAGTTGATCAGAGGGGGTCTGGGGGGCTATCTGAGGGTGTGGGCTGGTGATTGGGTGCCCGCAAGGAGCACATTAGGGTCTGATCTGATGGGTAGCAGTGACAGGGGGTGACGAGGTGATTGATAGCTGATCAGTAGGTGATTACAGAGGAGAATATATGCAAGCAACGCACTGGCGAGTTGATGAGAGGGGGTCTGGGGGGCTATCTGAGAGTGTGGGCGGGTGATTGGGTGCCCGCAAGGGGCAGATTAGGGTCTAATCTGATGGGTAGCAGTGACAGGGGGTGATTGATAGGTGATCAGTAGGTGATTACAGGGGAGAATATATGCAAGCAATGTACTGGCGAGTTGATCAGAGCGGGTCTGGGGGGCTATTTGAGGGTGTTGCGGATGATTGGGTGCCAGCAAGGGGCAGATTAGGGTCTGATCTGATGGGTAGCAGTGACAGGTGGTGACGGGGTGTTTGGTTTGATGGGTGATCACTGGGTGATTAGAGGGGAGAGCAGATGTAAACAATGCACTTTTGGAGGTGATCTGAGGGTGGGTCTGCGGGCAATCTGAGGGTGTGGGTGGGTGATCAGGTGCCCACAAGGGGCAGGTTAGGGTCTGAGCTGATGGGTGGCAGTGACAGGGGGTGATTGATTTGTGATTTACAGGTGATTGCAGGGGAGAATAGATGCATACAGTACATGGGGGGGGGGGGTCTGGGGAGGATCTGAGGGGGTGGAGGGGTGATTAGGAGCCCCCAGGGGGCAGTTTAGGACCTAATCTAAAAAATAGCGTTGACAGAGAGTGATTGATGGGTGATTAGGTGCAAACAGGGGTCTGGGGGGTGGGCAGGGGAGGGTCTGAGGGGTGCTTTGGGTGATCAGGGGGAAGATCAGTGTGTTTGGGTGCAGACAGGGAGGGATGCAGCCCGCCCTGGTGGTCCCTCAATCACTGGGACCACCAGGGCAGGAGGCAGCCTGTATAATATGCTTTGTATAGATTACAAAGCGTATTATACACTTCTAGCGTGGCGATCGAGGAGTTAACAACCCGCCGGCGCTTCCGAACGGCCGGCAGGTTGACGTCGTGGGTGGGCGGAGCCTATTGCCGGCGGATGCGCACTATCCCCCGGTACAGTCCCAGGACCCGACGCCCATTGGCGTTACGTGGTCCTGGGCATGCCACTTTGCCGACGCCCATAGGTAGTGGGTGGTCGGCAAGTGGTTAAAGAGGAAAAAAAAAAATAGCAGTTACCTCAGTAAAATGAAAGATAATGTATTAATAAGTATATAAATGTATTAATAAATAAATAAATATATATATATATATATATATATATATATATATATATATATATATATATATATACAGTGGTGTGAAAAACGATTTGCCCCCTTCCTGATTTCTTATTCTTTTGCATGTTTGTCACACTTAAATGTTTCTGCTCATCAAAAACCGTTAACTATTAGTCAAAGATAACATAATTGAACACAAAATGCAGTTTTAAATGATGGTTTTTATTATTTAGTGAGAAAAAAAACTCCAAATCTACATGGCCCTGTGTGAAAAAGTGATTGCCCCCTTGTGAAAAAAATAACTTAACTGTGGTTTATCCGGCCTGATTACTGCCACACCTGTTTCAATCAAGAAATCACTTAAATAGGAGCTATCTGACACCGAGAAGTAGACCAAAAGCACCTCAAAAGCTAGACATCATGCCAAGATCCAAAGAAATTCAGGAACAAATGAGAACAAAAGTACTGTAATTGAGATCTATCAGTCTGGTAAAGGTTATAAAGCCATTTCTAAAGCTTTGGGACTCCAGCGAACCACAGTGAGAGCCATTATCCACAAATGGCAAAAACATGGAACAGTGATGAACCTTCCCAGGAGTGGCTGGCCGACCAAAATTACCCCAAGAGCGCAGAGAAAACTCATCCGAGAGGCCACAAAAGACCCCAGGACAACATCTAAAGAACTGCAGGCCTCACTTGCCTCAATTAAGGTCAGTGTTCACGACTCCGCCATAAGAAAGAGACTGGGCAAAAACGGCCTGCATGGCAGATATCCAAGGCGCAAACCACTTTTAAGCAAAAAGAACATTAAGGCTCGTCTTAGTTTTGCTAAAAAACATTTCAATGATTGGCAAGACTTTTGGGAAAATACCTTGTGGACCGACGAGGCAAAAGTTGAACTTTTTGGAAGGTGCGTGTCCTGTTACATCTGGCGTAGAAGTAACACAGCATTTCAGCAAAAGAACATCATACCAACAGTAAAATATGGTGGTGGTAGTGTGATGGTCTGGGGTTGTTTTGCTGCTTCAGGACCTAGAAGGCTTGCTGTGATAGATGGAACCATGAATTCTACTGTCTACCAAAAAATCCTGAAGGAGAATGTCCGGCCATCTGTTCGTCAACTCAAGCTGAAGCGATCTTGGGTGCTGCAGCAGGACAATGGCCCAAAACACACCAGCAAATCCACCTCTGAATGGCTGAAGGAAAACAAAATGAAGACTTTGGAGTGGCCTAGTCAAAGTCCTGACCTGAATCCTATTGAGATGTTGTGGCATGACCTTAAAAAGGCGGTTCATGCTAGAAAACCCTCTAATAAAGCTGAATTACAACAATTCTGCAAAGATGAGTGGGCCAAAATTCCTCCAGAGCGCTGTAAAAGACTCGTTGCAAGTTATCGCAAATGCTTGATTGCAGTTATTGCTGCTAAGGGTAGCCCAACCAGTTATTAGGTTCAGGGGGCAATTTCTTTTTCACACAGGGCCATGTAGGTTTTTAGTTTTTTTTCTCACTAAATAATAAAAACCATCATTTAAAACTGCATTTTGTGTTCAATTATGTTATCTTTGACTAATAGTTAACGGTTTTTGAAGAGCAGAAACATTTAATTGTGACAAACATGCAAAAGGGTAAGAAATCAGGAAGGGGGCAAATAGTTTTTCACACCACTGTGTATATATATATATATATATATCTATATTGTGATAAAGTTCATTATTTTCTGTAATGTACTGATAAACATTAGACTTTCATATATTTTAGATTCATTACACACAACTGAAGTAGGTCAAGCCTTTTATTGTTTTTCTTATTGATGATTTTGGCATACAGCTCATAAAAACCCAAATTTCCTATCTCAAAAAATTAGCATATTTCATCTGACCAATAAAAGAAAAGTGTTTTTAAAACAAAAAAAAGTCAACCTTCAAACAATTATGTTCAGTTATGCACTCGATACTTGGTCGGGAATCCTTTTGCAGAAATGACTGCTTCAATGCAGCGTGGCATGGAGGCAATCAGCCTGTGGCACTGCTCAGGTGTTATGGAGGCCCAGGATGCTTCGATAGTGGCCTTAAGCTCATCCAGAGTGTTGGGTCTTGCGTCTCTCAACTTTCTTTTCACAATATCCCACAGATTCTCTATGGGGTTCAGGTCAGGAGAGTGGGCTGGCCAATTGAGAACAGTAATACCATGGTCAGTAAACCATTTACCAGTGGTTTTGGCACTGTGAGCAGGTGCCAAGTCGTGCTGAAAAATGAAATCTTCATCTCCATAAAGCTTTCCAGCAGATGGAAGCATGAAGTGCTCCAAAATCTCCTGATAGCTAGCTGCATTGACCCTGCCCTTGATAAAACAGAGTGGACCAACACCAGCAGCTGACATGGCACCCCAGAGCATCACTGACATATACATATATATACCCTGAGTTATACCAGCCCGCATGGTCCATGGGCAGGCTCTGGGGGACAAGGGCGGCCAAGCCTCCCCCTCTCCCCCAGAGCCCTTGTCCAATCCATGGACAAGGGGCTCTTTCCCACCTCCGGTGCCCCAGGAGGAGGTGGGGCCGCCAACGTCGGTGGGGATTCATGGTGGCATCTGGAAGTCCCCTTTAAGAAGGGGACCCCCAGATGTCAGTCTCCTTCCCAGGAGAAATGAGCATAGGGTACAAAGTACCCCTTACCCATTTTCATCAAGGGTTAAATTAAATAAAAACATGACGACAAAGAAAGTCCTTTAATATTCTTTATTAACACCAGTGCCTTTAAAAAAATGTTCCCACAATAATATGCTTGGAAATAATCCCATGCCAATATCCTCCTGCTGCTTCTCTGTAGCCCAGGTCAGGCGCTTCTGTCGCTGTTTCTGGTTAAAAAGTGGGTTCATGCTTCCATGGAGATGAAGATTTATGGAGCTGAAAATTTAATTTTTCAGCACGACCTGGCACCTGCTCACAGTGCCAAAACCACTGGTAAATGGTTTATGTTATAAATCGCCTTAACTGTTCCGACACCAGCAACTTCTTACAGTTGCGTCTCACAGACTGTGAGATAACTTGACTCTCAACACAGCAAGCAGGAGATAGACTTTTCTCAGGCTTCTTCAATATTTAAGGAGTTTATTCACTACACAGATATACAGATACAGTTCATCATATCCTCGCAAAGCAGATCCTCATGTTTAAGTTCTTGGCGTTACAGCTCTTGACTAACCTTCCTCCTGAAGGTTAGTCAGTTACCTTCTTTCTAGACTACGTTATTCCAGACTACCTATGTACAGCATACATTAGATCAGATTACATATAGAATGGAAATACTTAGAGGTCCCAGTTAGCATCTAGATAGCATGAAAGTAGGAAGCAGAGCAGGAATCAGAGTGAGCTTCTTCAGCTCGTCCGGCTCTTTAATACCGACTAGGAAAGAGTTAAATGTGATCTCATCTTCGCCATCCCCCAGACCCGACTATTGGTTTAGCCCCCTCGTGGTGTCATAATACACACCTACTCGATTAATATTTAATGTCACTTTTCCCTTACTCACAAGAATTTGGTATTTAGTAAACATGGCCTATGTCTACTGTTCTTGTGGTGTACATGTTGAGGTCAGTGTAGGCCTGTGGCCTTCTTTCAGGAACAGCTTCTTGGTATGTTCTAGTTCTGCTGACAGAACTGTAGATTTTCTCTCTAAAGAGAAAATCCCCTTAAAGGGCAGGTCTGCACCCCAAGCCTTTTTGACTAACTCAGTCCAAAAAACTGAGGCCTACTTAAATTATACCAATGCCCCCTAAAAAGGCTTGATCCGCAGATCCCGGATTCTGAACCCAACCGTACCAGGTTTCTTTTCTTTATATTTCACTTTTCGTGCTCACACAACTTCTCTGCTCTAGGCGGTTATCCCTGGGAGAGAGGGCAAGACCTCTTGGTCTTCCTGTAACCAGGCTCTCTGGGAATGCCCTACTTCTAAGTCCCTCTATCCCACATGCTCAGCATTTGCGTCACTTGCGCATCACTCACAAACTTGCATGACCACAGAAAAGTGAAACTCGTTTGTCTGTTACACAACGGAGCAGTGCCAGGTGCCTTCTAAAAGAGCGCCTTTATACAATCAGCTCCATCACAGGTACTGCTACACCTATACCCGTAACCCTGTATATCCCTTAATTTGGAAATATTGGTTCATGAGATTGTTTATGAGGCACCAATCTCTTGACCAGGTTAATTTGTTTTGCGTAATTTGACACATAACCTCACCTGGATAATGATGCCTAAAGTTGTCATCCCCATCCAGACGACCAGTGGGTGTAGGAAGAAATTTTGAACTGCAGAGGCCCAGTCCGAGTGTCCCTGGAACATCGCCGGAAAACCTTTTCCACCAGGTCAGACTGGAACTCACCTGCTTACTTTTGTGTTCTACCTCGTTAAGATCACCTGGATCATGGTGAAATCTTACCTCTAACTTAGTGTACTGTTTGTTTAACCGTTGTAACAAAGTGTAGTCGTCTTGGATCAAACCCTGTTCCCATTTGTCCCATGTCGTGTTATCTTTCAGGAGGGGAACTTCACGTGAAACTTTGAACTTTAGAGTTCTCTTAACAATTTGAGAAATAACGTCATCAAACCTGGATGACTTGATCCATATGGGATCTCCGCTCACACAATATGTTCCTCTTGACAGATCCCCCTTATCGGAACAATTATGAAAATGTACCTTGAATGTGTCCTTAGACATGATGCTAAAAAAACAAACCTTTCCTTCAGCCACCGGAACTATTGGTTTGGCTTCAGGGCGGATCTTTTGAATGGTAGCCTCGCATTCTGTGTTATTGAGCCAGCAGGCTTCTTCACTAAATTTTACTTGCCCCGGCAAACACAGGTACCTCTGTGAGAATTGCCCGCATTAGGACAACTCTACTCGTTTCACCTCCCCGTCTAGCACCAAAAAAGGTTGACCTCTCAGGTCATGGTGTAAGACATGTGTTGAGGTGGGAACTGAGGAAGTGGCGGTGCCTAAAGAAATGTTGCACCGTTTCCATTTGTTCACCCAAACATCTCGACGCTTCCATGCAAAAGATCCTTCTCCAGAAAAATCGATATACCTCCCCTTGTCCACCTTCTCCAGAAAAATCGATACACCTCCCTTTGTCCAATCTCCGTTATACAGGATCTTTTAGCCTCTCCCTGACAAGATATGTCCCCAACTGTCCTGATTGGACCTCTTCCCCCCTTATGTCCTGAGGCACAATATGTACCTGAGGTCGAGAAGACTGTACTCTCAGCAATCTTTCAATTAAGAGTACCTCTTCACTTATCCAACTAGCATGAAGATAAATGGCTGCATATGGGCTGTGTAATATCGTCCCCTGTTGTGACCCGTGTAGTGGGAATGGGGTTCCCTGTGTTGGCTTTCCCTCCCCCGGTATCGCTCTCCCCACCCTCTTTGTCACCTGGAAATGTGGCTTGATCTCGATTTTTACTTCTTGTTCCGAGAACCACCAACCCTCGGCTTTCCAGCCTTTATGTGTGTATAATTGTTTCAGAGACACCCTCTGTTGGTAACCCCAGAGTGTGATGTTGTCCCCTGCGTCTTTCTGGTAGGAGAATTGACGCCTCCTGCTCGTTCCTCTCCAATCTGGAACCATCTCACTCTGTATAACCAAGACAAGGTACCCCTGAATCACACACTCCACCTGTTGCATGTACCCATTGTACTGCAATGTACCCTTTAACAAAACTTTGGATCGGTGCATCAATTCTGGGAGTGTGACATTCAATAGCAGATTTACACTGCCGTTCAAGTCACCCTGCCAGCACACCTGACCTTTCACCCACATTGTGCCATGAAATTTGTCTGCACCTGGCACTTGTGCTCTTTTCCTCCATCCCTGCTTAGTCCATCTGTGCCAATCAGAGGGAGGTGTGAAAGGATTAGTACCTTTGTCACCAAACATTAACCTCCTCAGCGGTATGGACGACTATACACGTCCATCACCGCCGGAGGTCGCCGCTCAGGCCCTGCTGGGCCGATTTGAGCGAAATAAAAAGCAGCACACGCAGCCGGCACTTTGCCAGCCGCGTGTGCTGCCTGATCGCCGCCGCTCTGCGGCGATCCGCCGCGAGCAGCGCCGAAAGAGGGTTCCCCCAGCCGCCCGAGCCCTGCGCAGCCGGAACAAAAGTTCCGGCCAGCGCTAAGGGCTGGATCGGAGGCGGCTGACGCCAAGACGTCAGCTGACGTCCATGACGTCACTCCGCTCGTCGCTATGGCGACGATGTAAGCAAAACAAGGAAGGCTGCTCATTGCGGCCTTCCTTGTTTATTCTGGGCGCCGGAGGCGATCGGAAGAACGCCTCCGGAGCGCCCTCTAGTGGGCTTTCATGCAGCCAACTTTCAGTTGGCTGCATGAAACAGTTTTTTTTTTATTAAAAAAAAAAACCCTCCCGCAGCCGCCCTGGAGATCTTAATAGACTGCCAGGGAGGTTAACATGCTTTGGCCTTGTCTTCTCATTAACCTCTTATTATTCATGAGAATGTCCTCTCTTCGTTCTCCTAGGACGAAATGGCAGCCTAGGATCACCATCAGCACGGTACTCTTCATTATAAAAGCACCTCCTTGGGAAAGAAAAACATTAGCAATTTGCACTATGCTTTGCTCGGTCAGTTTTTTTAGTCGTTTTCCAATCTCAGGAACCTCGTTTTTTAGTCTCTTTCCAATTTCAAGAATCTTGTTTTATAGTCTCTTTGCAATTTCAGGAATCTCGCTGTTCTCCAAACTCAGATTGGCATCTGGAACCTTTCGCTTATCCGACTGACATCTCCATCTTTGCTGCCAGCACTGCAGCTGTCTCGATTCCATATTGCCAAACTCCTGAAATCGAAATACAAACAAATCAATTCTTATTAAATATTTGGGTTTCGCCTTGCGGCTTGTACTCTGTACACTTTAAATTGATCAATATATATACCGTAATTGATCTAAGGTCTAATTTAGACCTTTTTGGGTTTCGCCCTGCGGCTTGTACTCTGTACACTTTAAATTGATCAATATATATACCGTAATTGATCTCGTTGCTTTATGGTTCTCATGAACTCTGTTTACTCTTTTTGGTAGATTGGAGTTAAACTTCTCTCCCCTACCCAAGTACTATCCTAAGTACTTACCTGTTTAAAATATGCTCCAGCGGACTTCACCTTTGGAAGCTCTCACCTCATTGCAAGCTCTCTCCACCCCTCCTTCCGTACATACGCGGCCGTCGTATGCACAGAGTACGGATGCCACACACCTGTTGCTGCTTTGCAGGTGAGCCTGCAATGCTCTTACTTATTTTCGCATTTACTTACCTAGAACTTCGTTGCGATACCAGCTCTGCTAAAAGTTCTGTGTGTTGTACCCTCTGCCCAATGTTTGCCGTGCTACTACCCCCATACTACAAAAAAAATGGCTGCCTCCCTGTAGGAAGGAGCACTTTGCACTTAAACTACACAGGCTGCAGGGCTAAGCATTCCAGCGTCAAATGCCTGTATGCAGATCCCTGAATGCCCACTTGGTAGGTAGTCACATGGCAAACCTGTGCTGATACACTGTCACTCCGTAAATGGCAATTCTTAAATCTTTAAAATTGCCCCATGAACTGCTGCCAGTTCTTGTGGTACACTTGGTAGGAGCTGGAAAAAACATATTTGGCCAATCAGTGGACGAGAAAAACGCACAAACAGTCCCAGCCCAGCATTGACCTCTTAATCAAGCACTGGCCCTGTCCACGACAAAAACCGGAAAAAACGTTACCGCTCTGCAGCCGCAGCGACGGATACCTGGATTGGTCAACTCCCTTTTTTCAAACTCCGGCACCGCCTGATGCACTGTCTCCCCTTTTACTCTATTGGGAACTCATGCTGCACCACCCGTTAAGGTGCCTCACTTAAAGGAATAATCCCATAAGCAACCCCGTACAGATACTTTCCTGATCTGCGCTGCGCTTGCAAATCACTCCCTGGGAAATATCTGACTGCTCTGTTTCCATGCACCTTGCTGGAAAGCACTTCCTATCCGTGACCATGCTAGTCTCACGGGTAACTGCTTGGTGCACGTATTCTGGCATTCCTTTCCCTGGACCTAGGCTCTGGGAAAATACTCCGGGATCCGAGATGCTCAGTAGAATGTCTCACTATTACTACCATCCCTTCCTTGCAGCTGCTCTGCCCGGAACCGCGAGCACAGCCTGACGTGACGTGGATCCCCCAGCCCCACTCCCCTCTGCCATGACGTGTGGGGGCCATGACTCGTGGGGGCGGGCCCTCCCCAATGCCGCCATTTTGAGTCCTGGACTGCCAGCTAAGATGGCTGCTATACAATCTCTCATAGCAACCTCTTAATCCTAAACACATTAGGAGAAAAAACAAAATCAACAGAACAAACATTTCATGCCTAGTTACATATAGCATCCATACACATTGCAGAAGATCAGCATTCCGCTACATACACTCTTCTTTCTAAAATGGGGTCATTTGTGGGGTTCCTATACTGCCCTGGCATTTTAGGGGCCCTAAACCGTGAGGAGTAGTCTGGAAATCAAATGCCGCAAAATGACCTGTGAAATCCTAAAGGTACTCATTGGACTCTGGGCCCCTTAGCACAGTTAGGGTGCAAAAAAGTGCCACACATGTGGTATCGCCGTACTCGGGAGAAGTAGTATAATGTGTTTTGGGGTGTACTTTTACACATACCCATGCTGGGTGGGAGAAATACCTCTGTAAATGACAATATTTAGATTTTTTACACATAATTATCCATTTACAGACATATTTCTCCCACCCAGCATGGGTATGTGTAAAAATACACCCCGAAACACATTGTACTACTTCTCCTGAGTACGGCAATACCACATGTGTGGCATTTTTTGCACCCAAACTGCGCTAAGGGTCCCAAAGTCCAATGAGTACCTTTAGGATTTCAAGGGTCATTTTGCGGCATTTGGTTTTCAGACTACTCCTCACGGTTTAGGGCCCCTAAAATGCCAGGGCAGTATAGGAACCCCACAAATGACCCCATTTTAGAAAGAAGACACCCCAAGGTATTCTGTTAGGACTATGGTGAGTTCATAGAAGATTTTATTTTTTGTCACAAGTTAGCGGAAAGTGACACTTTGTGAAAAAAAAACAACACAAATCAATTTCCGCTAACTTGTGACAAAAAATAAAATCTTCTATGAACTCACCATACTCCTAACAGAGTACCTTGGTATGTCTTCTTTCTAAAATGGGGTCATTTGTGGGGTTCCTATACTGCCCTGGCATTTTAGGGGCCCTAAACCGTGAAGAGTAGTCTGGAAACCAAATGCTGCAAAATGACCCTTGAAATCCTAAAGGTACTCTTTGGACTTTGGACCCCTTAGCGCAGTTAGGGTGCAAAAAAGTGCCACACATGTGGTATCGCCGTACTCGGGAGAAGTAGTAAAATGTGTTTTGGGGTGTATTTTTACACATACCCATGCTGGGTGGGAGAAATATCTCTGTAAATGGACAATTGTGTGTAAAAAAAAATCAAAAGATTGTCATTTACAGAGGTATTTCTCCCACCCAGCATGGGTATATGTAAAAATACACCTCAAAATACATTATACCACTTGTCCTGAGTACGGCGATACCACATGTGTGGCACTTTTTTGCACCCTAACTGCGCTAAGGGGCCCAGAGTCCAATGAGTACCTTTAGGCTTTACAGGGGTGCTTAAAATTTAGCACCCCGCCCACTTGCCAGGACAGTTAACAAACCCCACAAATGACCCCATTTTGGAAAGAATACACAACAAGGTATTCCATGAGGGGAATGGTGAGGTCATTGAAAATTTTATTTTTTGTCACAAGTTAACGGAAAATGACACTTTGTAAAAAAAAAAAAAAAAAAAAATTCTGCTAACTTGGGACAAAAACTAAAATCTTCTATGAACTCACCATGCACCTCACAGAATACTTTAGGGTGTCCTTTTTCCAAAATGGGGTCATTAGTGGAGTCTGTCCTGGCATTTTAGGGTCTCTGCAATCATTACATGTATGGCCAGTATTAGGAGTTTCTGCTATACTCCTTATATTGGGTATACGAGTAATGCACTCTGGGCTGAAAGGAAAAATGAACGGCAAACATACCTTGCTCCACATCAATGGCAGATCTTCCTGCACATCAATGGCAGTGATAACCTCAGGAGAGACACCCCGTGCCACCCTGCACTCAGGGTGAGCCACTAACTTATGTGACTGGGCCTCAGAACTTGTAGTATACCTGTAGTATACAGCAATATGCCTGCCAATAGAGATGACTCTGTGTGGCATTAAAGTATTATCTTAGGCCCAAAGTAAATCACATATAAACCGGGGGTGTCCACACTCAAGGGAAATTCGAACATGCCGTCTTATATCGCCAACCCAGGACAGATCAGCAATATCAAGCATGGAAACCGATCCTTCTTCCGACTTTTATGCTTACCTGTTAGTTTGGTTTTCAAGCTTACCTCTCCTCTCCCTGGGACAATGTGCGAAAGACCACTGAGTGTGTGCCTACTCCTGTGTCTGGAGTTCCCTAGGTTCTAATAGTGTACCTGCTCGTGGTACCTCTCAAAACACTCCCCTATGCATAGGCTAGGCTAGTCAGGACATTTGGGACAATAATAAATGTTGTCAGTCCTTCTTCTAGCACTGCTGCAGACACGACACTGTTTTCTTCAAGTGTGTTGACCTGGGGCACACGGGAAGCTGATAGGCGTAATGCCTTCCATGCAGTCGGCTAGTTGCATCTGGGGGGGCCCCTGGCAACTCCTGGATACAGGAGGTCCAGAACAATCTGTTCCTAAAATTGAAGGAAAGATCCAGTTCTCCCAGCCTTAGGCCACATACAGACATCAGACCATAGTCTTTGGAAAATGAAAGATCACAGACCAATCTTACCACCCTTCCTGTAGTATAAGAGCCATACTCTACACAGTCTTTTCTATGGAGCTGAACTCCACATCAGAAAAAAATCATTGCAAGATGCTGCACACACAGATGCTGTACAGACACAAAAGATCAGTATCTGCAAAAGATCTGTTCCTGCCAAAAATCCATTCCTGCAAATTGCAATAATAGTCTATGAGATCTGCAGATCATCATACACACATGATTTAACTGACATTCATTTGCAGATCAGATCCACCAGGATGGATTTGCAGATCTGCAGATCTGCAGATGAATGTCAGTTAAATCATGTGTGTATGATGATCTGCAGATCTCATAGACTATCATTGCAATTTGCAGGAATGGATTTTTGGCAGGAACAGATCTTTTGCAGATACTAATCTTTTGTGTCTGTACAGCATCTGTGTGTGCAGCATCTTGCAATGATTTTTTTCTGATGTGGAGTTCAGCTCCATAGAAAAGACTGTGTAGAGTATGGCTCTCATACTACATGGAAGGGGGTAAGATTGGTCTGTGATCTTTCATTTTCCAAAGACTATGGTCTGATGTCTGTATGTGGCCTTACTGTAGAGAACAAAGCTGTTGTAAACTGCCAATTGAATCAGATAAAAAGACCCTTCCTCTACCAGCGTCTTGTTTTCCGGGATATTAAATATGGCACTAACCTCTGGTCATTGAAGTCCACCCCTCCCATGTTGACATTATATTCGTGGACGATAAGGGGCTTTTCAATGACCTCAGTTGCCCGTTGAATTTGGACTGTCGTGTCTGTGTGAATGGTGGACAGAAAGTAAACGTCCCTCTTGTCCTTCCATTTCACCGCGAGCAGGTCGTCAGTACGCAAGGCGGCCCTCTGCCCCCGTTCAAGTCTGGTGGTAACAAGCCGTTGGGGGAAGCCCTGGCGACTAGGCCGCGCAGTGCCACAGCATCGGATTCCTTCTAACTTTAAGTGCTGATAGAGGGCCACACTTGTGTAATAGTTGTCCACATAAATATGGTACCCCTTCTGGGACAAGGGTGACACCAAGTCGCACACAACCTTTCCACTGCTCCCCAGGTAGTCAGGGCATCCGACCGACTCCAATTTTGAGTCTTTTCCCTCATAGACCCTAAAACGACATGTATAGCCTGTGGCCCTCTCACAGAGCTTATACAGTTTCACCCCATACCGGGCGCGCTTGCTTGGGATGTACTGTTTGATGCCAAGGCGCCCGGTAAAGCGTAAGATGGACTCGTCTACGCAGATGTTCTGTTCAGGGGTATAAGCATCTGCAAATGTTGATGACAGGTGGTCTATGAGGGGCCGAATTTTGTGGAGCCGGTCATAAGCAGGGTGGCCCTTTTCATGACAGGTTTCGTCGTCGTTGAAGTGCAGGAAGCGCAGGATGGACTCAAATCGTGTCCTGGACATGGCAGCAGGGTACAAGGGAACATGATGTACTGGGTTCGTAGACCAATACGACCGCAATACATTCTGTTTCATTAGTCCCAAGTGAAGGATAAGGGCCAAAAAGATTTTATTGTCGTAAACTTGGACTGGTTTCCACCGGAAAGGCTGGGCATAGCTGCTCTCCGGGTGCTCGGTGATGAATTGTGGGGCTTTACGGTTGGCTCAACCACAATTAAGTCCAAGAGAACCTGGGTGATGAACAGCTGCAAAAAGTCTAGGGCCGTTCCTAGATGAGCTGTCGCCACCTGGACTCCAGACTGGGTGGTGAAAGGGGGCACTACGGGTGCGGCGGAATCAGGGGATTGCCAATCTGGATGTGCCAGCACCTCTGGGAGTCTATGGGTACTACGGGCCCGTCTTATTCTTGGTGGCTGCAACGGGGGTACTACTGCACGTGCCACCGTACCAGTTTCAACTTTCATGCTGGCGCTCACTTCACCAGGGTCTACGGAAGTACTGGTACTAAGTCCAGGAGATGCTGCTCTGCTGGTGCCTGCCTCACCAAGAAAACTCTCATCAGCGCTAGCACCACCCTGCTGCCCTTGAGGCGGATCCTGCGCCACCTGCGGTCTAACGACATGGGGTCTGGTACGTCTGGCTCTAGCCGTGACCAAAACCTCGTCATCACTTTCGGTCAGAGAACCACTGCTTTCCACAGGTTCAAATTCGGACCCGGATGATTCGTCGGATGAGTCTACCCAAAAGCTCTCATCCGACTGGTCCATGTACCTGTATACCTCCTCATCGGAAAGCCCCCTTCTTGCCATTGTGGACTGCTAAATGTATGGGGTTTTCCTCTGAGACTACCCAGAAAAAAAGAGCACCTACCTAGCAAAAGGGAGTATTTGAGAGGTATTGGCGAGTGGGGTCTCAGAGGCAATCAAACAATCACGGGACAATCAAAGCTGATCACGGGACAATCAAATACAATTACAGCACAATCGAATCCAATCACAGCACAATCAAATCTGATGCACTCAGAAGGTGATGGGGTGTAGTGGGGGGTTGGTGGGAAGTGGGGTCTCAGAGGCAATCAAACAATCACGGGACAATCAAAGCCGATCAAGGGACAATTAAATACAATTACAGCACCATCGAATCCAATCACAGCACAAGCAAATCTGATGCACTCGGAAGGTGGTGGGGGGGAGGGTGGGGTTGGTGGGAAGTGGGGTCTTAGAGGCAATCAAACAATCACTGGACAATCGAAGCAGATCATGGGACAATCAAATCAAATTACAGCACAATCAAATCCAATCACAGCACAAGCAAATCTGATACACTCGGAAGGTGGGGGGGGGGGGGGGGGGGAGGGGTGGTTGGGGGTGGCGGGAAGTGGGGTCTCAGAGGCAATCAAACAATCACGGGATAATCGAAGCAGATCACGGGACAATCGAATACAATCGCAGCACAATCGAATACAATCACAGCACAGTCAAATACAATGCACTCGGACGGTGATTAAGGGGGGGTCTGAGGGCGATTTGAGGGGGTGGGGGGTTGATAAGGAGCCCGCACGGGGCAGACTGAGTCCTGATGTGATGAGAGGCAGACACAGGGGGTTACTGATTGAAGATCAGTTAGTGATTGCTGGGGAGGACAGATGTAAACAATGGGCAGGGGATGTAATCAGGAGGGGGGTATGAGGGCAATCGAGGGTCTGGGCAGGTGATCGGTTGCCCCCGTGGGGCAGTTATGCTCTGATGGGTGGGGGTGCTGAGGGGTGATGGACAGGTGATAAGAGGGGCATCAGAGGTGGATCAGGGGGTAAGGTAGCTGTATACAGATGTATACAGTATACAGGGGGGTAGTCTGGGATGGGGTCTGGGGGTGATCTAAAGGTAGGGGGGGGATCAGGGGTGATTAGGAGGCAGTTAGGGACCTAATGCTGGGGATAGCGTCGCTAGTTAGTGATAGGTGTGTGTGTGTGGGGGGGTTATAGGGGTGCAAGGGTGCTGGGCAGGAGTCTGCTGGGGTGATCAGGGGGGGTCTGAAGGCTGGGGTGGGAGATCAGGGGGGCTGTGGTAAAAAAAAAGCAGTGTGCAGTGTTACTTACAATGGCTTCCTCCTCGCTGGTGGTCTCTGGAACAATGAGACCACGAGGCGAGGAGGAAGCCTGTATAAGGCACATTGTTTACCTAACAAAGTGCCTTATACTCATTGATTGGCTGATTTTCTATATTCCTCCGCTCGCCGGCGCTGCTAAGTGGCTGGCGAGCTGGAGGCCTAATGTCGGGCTATCGATCCCCGGCGGAGGATCGCGTCACGGATGACGCGATCGCTCCGCCCATGCCCTTACAAGGACCGCCGCCTCTGTGCATGCGGCGGTCCTTGCGGGATCCACTTGCCGGCCGCCTCTGTGCAGTGGGCGGTAGGCAAGTGGTTAAATTATAACAGTTTACTGACCATGGTATTACTGTGCTCAATTGGCCTGCCAACTCTCCTGACCTGAACCCCATAGAGAATCTGTGGGATATTGTGAAAAGAAAGTTGAGAGACGCAAGACCCAACACTCTGGATGAGCTTAAGGCCGCTATGGAAGCATCCTGGGCCTCCATAACACCTGAGCAGTGCCACAGGCTGATTGCCTCCATGCCACGCCGCATTGAAGCAGTCATTTCTGCAAAAGAATTCCCGACCAAGTATTGAGTGCATAACTGAACATAATTATTTGAAGGTTGACTTTTCTTTGTTTTAAAAACACTTCTTTTATTGGTTGGATGAAATATGCTAATTTTTTGAGATAGGAAATTTGGGTTTTCATGAGCTGTATGCCAAAATCATCAATAAGAAAAACAATAAAAGGCTTGAACTACTTCAGTTGTGTGTAATGGATCTAAAATATATGAAAGTCTAATGTTTATCAGTACATTACAGAAAATAATGAACTTGTTATCACAATATGCTATTGTTTGAGAAGATCCTGTATATACAGAATATATACATATATAAACTCTTGAGTTAAACCAGCCCGCATGGTCCATGGGCATGGGCAGGATCTGGGGGACAAGGGCGGCCAAGCCTCCCCCTCTCCACCAGAGCCCGTGTCCAATCCATGGACAAGGGGCTCTTCCCCACGTCCGGTGCCCCAGGAGGAGGAGGGGCCACCGACGTCTGGGAGGGTTTATGGTGGCATCTGGGAGTCTCCTTTAAGAAGGGAACCCCCAGATGTTAGTCTCCTTCCCAGGAGAAATGAGCATAGGGGTACAAAGTACCCCTTACCCATTTTCATCAAGGGTTAAATTAAATAAAAACATGACGACAAAGAAAGTCCTTTAATATTCTTCATTAACACCAGTACCTTTAAAAAAATGTTCCCACAATAATATGCTTGAAAATAATCCCATGCCAATATCCTCTATCTTGTGACCTTGGTTGAAGATCGCCGGCCGACGAAACACACTAAGCCCCGCTGCACCTGTCAGCTATACTAAGTATAGCTGAGTGTGCTGTCTACCTGACGCTGCACCACCAGCTCCTGCTGTATTCCTAACGCCCCTCCCACATCTGTCACCCCACCCATGCTGACACCTAGTGCACCCATGGGTGAGGGTGATAGGTGTGGGCAGGTAGAAAGAACAGCGGGAGAGTACTGCTGAGAACAAAAAGCATTTTTTAATTTCCCTCCAAAGCTCCCCATTTGCTCCTTAAAAAGCGGTATAAAACCATAATAATATTCACTAAAAACAGGTTTTCCTACTTTTTATATGCCATACGTTTAGCATATTTGCTTTTGTGCATAAGTATTATTATTCATTTAGAATTATACCGGTACATTACTCTGAGAGCTGACTTTGCATTTTATCTATAACTGCTTTATTCATCCTCTAACTTAATCAGAAAGCATTTATGCTTGTCTGACTTTGTTCAAGAGACCCGGCAGTGTGAGAGAATGCTTTGTTTACATTTCTCACTTGATACAATTAAACACTAGATAACATTATGTAAAGTTTCGGAAGCCAGCTCTGCAGACAGGGAAGCTTCTAAAGCGTGTTAACCCTTTGAATGCAGTTCTAGTAAAGAAAAAAAAATGCTGGTTGTATATAATGTGCTGTAAATAATCTATTAGAGCAAAGTAGAAATGCTGGGTTTCATTCCGCTTTAACAGACCAATGGGGATTCTTCCTGCCATAGTTTTCTGCCTCTAATAAGGTAGGTTATGGGGTGGAGTCAATATACTGTAGATGAAGAAGATATAAGAAAGGAATCCGCTTCTTTAAATTGTAGCGGATTCGATTTGAGAGAATGTGTTTACTTCCCAGTGAATTGAGCCATAATCCCCAAATTTCCTTTATGTCCTAGGATAAAGGAACTCCAAGATGAGGTGCAATCACTGCATCACCAGCTGAAGAGACAAATAGAAACCTTCCAGATCAAGTAAGTTCGTGTCACATATTAACCTCCCTGGCGGTTCATTTCTTTCTGGATTTATGGGTCTAAAAGTGGTTTATTTTTTCCCCAAGAATTTTAGGCCTCCAATTCTTAAAGAGAATCTGTATTGTTAAAATCGCACAAAAGTAAACATACCAGTGCGTTAGGGGACATCTCCTATTACCCTCTGTCACAATTTCGCCGCTCCTCTCCGCATTAAAAGTGGTTAAAAACAGTTTTAAAAAGTTTGTTTATAAACAAACAAAATGGACACCAAAACAGGAAGTAGGTTGATGTACAGTATGTCCACACATAGAAAATACATCCATACACAAGCAGGCTGTATACAGCCTTCCTTTTGAATCTCAAGAGATCATTGTGTGTTTCTTTCCCCCTTCTGCTCTCATGCACTGAAGTTTCAGGCTGCTCTTTTCTTCCTGCAAACAGCTTTGCCTTTGTCTGTAATTCCTCAGTATGTGAAAGCCCAGCCAGCTCAGAGGACGATTTATCCAGCTTGTAAAAGATAAGAGAGAAGCTGCACTAATCTAAATAATACACAGGCAGTGTGTATAGAGGGGCTTGGAAGGGGGAGTTCATAGCAGAACCACAACACTGAAGAACTTGGCAGCCATCCAGACACAGGCCGACAAGTCTGACAGTGGAAAGATACATTGATTTATAACAGAGACTGTGATAGTAGAAAGAGCTGCAGTAAGCCAGAACACATTAGAATAGCTTTAGGAACTTGTAGGATGATAAAAAACAGGATGAAATTTTTGTTACGGAGTCTCTTTAAGTCATAACTCACCAAAATATGTCAAAATAAAGGTCTTGTAGAAGAAAGAAATTTATGAATAAACGTAAAAAATAGTGCAACTATAGAAATAAGGCACCAGACTATACCGTATGTACATATATCCCTAATACACCTTCCGCGTGTGGTATATTTTCAAACAGGGAATGGCACAGAGGGGGACATCACAACTGGGGAAATAGAAGCAGGATTCCTTTCAGACTTTTTTCCCCTTTCCTATCAGTCTTAGGCGGTAGGTAGAGAGTAGTCAAAATCCAGGCAGAGGTCGGGGCAGGCGGCAGGCAAAGTAGTCAAAATCCAGGCAGAGGTTGGTGCAGGCAACTGGCAGAGAGTAGTCAAAATCCAGGCAGAAGTCGGCGCAGGTGGCAGGCAGAGAGTAGTCAAAATCCAGACAGAGGTTGGTGCAGGCAACTGGCAGAGTATAGTCAAAATCCAGGCAGAAGTCGGTGCAGGTGGCAGGCAGAGAGTAGTCAAAATCCAGGCAAAGGTCGGTGAAGGCGACTGGCAGAGAGTAGTCAAAATCCAGGCAAAGGTCGTTGAAAGCGACTGGCAGAGAGTAGGGAAAATGCAGGCAGAGGTCGATGCAGGCGGCAGGCAGAGAGTAGTCAAAATCCAGGCAGAGCGTAGTGCAGGTGACTGGCAGAGAGAAGTCAAAATCCAGGTAGAGCATTCTGTGTGTTTACCTTGACAAAGGGGACCCGAAACAAATCGTTGGTTATGGAATGGAATTGTGTCATTTTTTTTTAATAAAACAGACTTGGTCTACAATTGAGTGTGCGGACCTTCTGAATTCATCATTAAAATCCAGGCAGAGATCAGTGCAGGCGGCAGGTATAGAGTAGTCAAAATCCAGGCAGAAGTCGGTGCAGGCGGCAGGCAGAGTAATCAAAATCCAGGCAAAAATCGGTGACAGTAAGGCAGATCCAGCAGAAGCACTTAGCTCACAAGCAGTTGGGAACCAAACGGCTATGTTAACATCCAGTGCTTTCAAATGAGCTTATCTGCCATCTCTGCCATGGCAGTCATGTGACACAGGGGAAAGATCAAATTACAATTTGTGAATAGAGACAAATGAAGAAGAATTAGACAGGCTAAACTCTCTACATACATACAGGCTGCATTTCTCTATGTTTACCTTCTGTGTTGTGTAAGAGATCTGGTCCAGATTGGGGATTAGGCAGGATAAACTCTCTACATGCATACAGGCAGCATTTCTCTATGTGCATCTTCTGTCCTATGTAAGAGATCGGGTCCAGATGGGTGATTAGACAGGCTAAACTCACTACATGCATACAGGCAGCATTACTTGATGTTTTCCTCCAGTTCTGTGCAAGTGTTCAGGTCCACTTGAATTTTAGTGCTGCCCCCGATGACGTCACGCCTCTAGCGGACTTCTGTACCACCGCTGATTGGCCACCAGTATCCAGAAAAAAGATGGAGATCCTAGTGGATAGCAATGTAATTCTGGAGTCCCACTGGACAGCGCGCGGAACCCAGGTAAGGTACAGCAGCAGTGATTTCAGCTAGCCCGAGCATAGCTGCGCTTGGGCATACTACCAGGGAGGTTGAGAAAGACAGGTGTGCTCTCGTTTCAGAGACTGTTTAAATGAATACCTTCCTAGAGAGCTTGCTTTCTGGACAACAAGGTTTCATTGAAGATCTTGTTTGTGCCACTGTGCCGCTATTATTTGCTTTGTAGCAGTGCAGATTTTAGTTAGTGGGGTATTATTATTTATTGGAGTTATAAAGCACCAACATATTGTGCAGCACTGTACAATAAATAGGATTACAGACCATGATAACGGGTGACCGACAGCACAATACAGGTAATAAGCAATAAGATACACAATACAGATAGTAATACAATGCCAGATCATACACTGGAGTGGTAGTGCTAATAATACAAGTTTACATATTCTGGGTCAGGTGTACAATCAGGTATGATGCACAAGGGGAGAGGGCCCTGCCAAAGGCTTACAATCTAGAGGGAGGGGTGGTGACACAAAAGGAGGGGGTGCAGCAAGAAGTTTTCAGCAGAGAGAGTTAGGGCAGCGTCGAGGTGAGGTAGGCCTCTTTGAAGAAGTGAGTTTTGAGTGCTTTTTTGAAGAAGTTGGAGGGGGAAAGCCTGATGGGCAATGGGAGAGAGTTCCACAGGATGGGGGCAGCTTTAGTGAAGTCCTGTAGTTGTGCATGGGAGTGGGAGATGCGTGGGGTGGTTAGGAGGAGGTTGTTGGATGAGCTAAGTGGGCGACCAGGTGTGTATCTGCTGACCAGGTCAGAGATGTAGGTCGGCAGGACTTGTGTATAGATATGTAGGCCAAACATAGAATATTGAAGCTGATTCTGAAGCGAATTGGAAACCACTGAGGGGATTTGCAAAGGGGATTTGTGGAGACAGAGTGGTGAGAAGAGTAGATTAGTCTGGCTGTTGCGTTCATTATGGATTGTAGGGGGCATTGCAGTTTTGAGGCAAGCCTAACAGAAGGGTGTTGCAGTAGTCCAGGAGGTAAATGATGAAGGCATAGACAAGGAGAGTTTGGCAGTTTCTGAGGTCAGGAAAGACCAGATCTTGGAGATGTTGTGTAAATGGAAATTGCAGGCCCTAACAATGGTTGGGATGTGGGGGGTTAAGGAGAGGTCTGAGTCTAGGGTGGCACCCAGCTTGTGTGGTTGGGCAGATGATTGTGCTGTTGAAAGTGACCTAGATTGCTTGCGGGGAAGGGGGGGGGGGGGTGAGACTGCATGGGGAATGAAGATTATGAGTTCAGTCTAATCCAGGTTTAACTCTAGGAACCTGGCAGACATCCAGCATGAGATGGCCGAGAGGCAGTAGGATATCTTCTCCTTGAGTGGTGGTGGAGAGGTCCGTGGTATGGAAGTAAATCTGGGTGTCATCTGCATATAGGTGATGGTTGAAGCCCAGAGATGAGATAAGGTTGCCGATGGAGGAACCATCGAAGGAGGTCTTAAAGGAGCGATTTGAGTGGTAGGAGGCGAACCATGCTAGAGCAAGGTCTTGGGATACCCGCAGGTTGCTGGGATTGGAGAAGCAGGGAAGGAACAACAGTGTCAAATGCTGATGAGAGGTCTAGGAGGAGAAGGATGGTGTATTTTCATTCCACCTTGGAGAGCGTGAGGTCATTGAGGACCTTGGTGCAGTCTCGGTGGAGGGGGCTGGCTTAAATTTTGATTGGGGGGAGGGTCAAACAGGGAGTTGGAGCCAGGTAATGGTACATGCGTTGGTGGACTAGATGCTCCAGGAGTTTTCATGCAAAAGGGAGGCGGGAGATGGGGCAGTAGCTGGATGGGATTGAGGGGTCTAGTGAGAGTTTTTTTTTAGTAGGGGAAGTACAGTGGCCAATTTGAAGTCAGATGGGAAGTAGCCTGTGGAGAGGGAGAAGTTGGACAGTATTTTCGTTTATGGTGAGGGCAGGTAAAGGAAGGTTGAGTAAGGCACTTGATAAATCTGGCATAATATCTTTATGTGTGGCCAAACTCACTCACTTATATACGCCACCCCATATCTTTTTAACCTGTGAGCAATCCCACCACATATGCTTAAAACAATCTATAGTGACACGGCTTCTGAAACCATTTGGGTCCTTATCTGTCAAATGTTTTGAGTACCTTTCTGGTGTTAAATATATACAGTGGAAAACTAAGGGATGTTTCTGTCCACGTGACATTGGTAGAGAGTTTGGGGTAAGGTCAGGGCCGGGCCGAGGCATAGGCTGGAGAGGCTCCAGCCTCAGGGTGAAGTGTAGGAGGGGGCGCACAATTCATTCAGCTGTCATTCCTAATTGTGTATGAAGCAGAAAGAAATAAGAAAAGGGGATACATAGCAGTGACTGCAAGCCAAATAACTAGATATTAAGGTGTTGGGGAGGTTGTGGGCAATCAGTGTGTGACAGCTGGGGTGGGATGGATGGAGGGGCGCACTTTGGTGTCTCAGCCTTGGGTGCAGGAGGACCTTGTCCATGCTCTGGGTAAGGTTTCATATTTTCTCCCATTCTTTAACTGATATGAGGCGCAAAAGGTGAGCTAACCTTCCTGCCATGAAACTTAGAACATGAAGGAGGAAGCTCATCCCTAATTGCCAGTCATATCCATGTTCCAAAGTCTGCAGACTTTGCTGGTGTTCTATAGAGGAATCCTATGAATTCATCCTATACTAACCACCCTTCCCCACATTACAGCTATGCACACAAGCTACACCGAACACAAATAAATTAATATTTACATTATTTGACCCGTCTTGCCAGTAAGTGTTGGGGGTGTATATAGAAGATGGTAGAGGAAGAACAAGCATACAAACATTGCAGGGATTTGAACCCCATCCTGCCAGGCAGGAGTGCCAATCACCAACGTTTTCTGGTTTTCTGCCATAGTCAAATCACAGTAACATAGTTTGATTGAAAAAAAAAGGACATACTTCCAACTTCAATCGGAAAGGAAAAACAAACCCTGCACATTTCCCAGTTGATAGAGAGGAAGGAGAAAAACCTTACAAGGCCCGTAAGGCCAATTAGCTTTAAAAAGGAAAAATTCCTTTCTGACTCCAGATGGCAGTCAGATAAATTCCTGGAACCACTAACAGCACTACATTGTAATTATAGTCATTAAGGCTCTTCAATGTATAGAAAGCAACCAAGCCTCCTTTAAATGCAAATAAGGAGTTTTCCATAACTACTTTTAAAGGTAACATATTCCATATTATTGTCATACTGTGAAGGCACCCTTTTATAATTGGTAAAATACTTTTTTTTGCCTATATGCAGATCATGTCCTCTTATCTGTACAACCCTAGGGACAAAAAGCTCATCTGCCAAGCTTTTTTTTATTGGCTTCTGTTTTATACATGTTTATCAGGTCACCTCTCAGTCTCCTTTTTTTCAAAGCTAAATTATCCCTTACCAAGAAAGGTTGGAAAGCAGGGCCCATATTCACAATCAAGGGGTAGGGAGGCATATACAGGGGGTAGAGGAAGAGAAGCTGATGCAGGTGGCGACAGCAGGGCCCATACCCACAATCAATAGGCAGGGGAGGCATATACAGGGGGTAGAGGGAGAGAAGCTGCCGCCGGGTTTGCGCTGATGCAGGTGGCGACAGCAGGGCCCATATTCACAATCTATAGGCAGGGGAGGCATATACAGGGGGTAGAGGGAGAGAAGCTGCCGCCGGGTTTGAGCTGATGCAGGTGGCGACAGCAGGGCCCATATTCACAATCAATAGGCAGGGGAAGCATATACAAGGGGTAGAGGAAGAGAAGCTGCTGCCAGGCGTGCACTGATGCAGGTAGCGACAGCAGGGCCCATATTAACAATCAATAGATAGGGAAGGCATAAGCAGGAGGTATAGGGAAATAAGCTGCTGCCGGGATTGCGCTGATGCAGGCAGCGACAGCAGGGCCCATATTCACACTGAAGAGGTAGCGGAGCCATATAAAGGGGAGAGGAGGAGGAGAAGCTGATGCAGGTGGCGACAGCAGGGCCCATACTCACAATCTACAGGTTGGAATGCATATACATGGGGGTAGAGGAAGAGAAGCTGCCGCCAGGTTTGAGCTGATGCAGGTGGCGACAGCAGGGCCCACATTCACAATCAATAGGTAGGGGAGGCATATACAAGGGGTAGAGGAAGAGAAGCTGCCGCGGGGAGTGTGCTGATGCAGGTGGCGACAACAGGGCCCATACTCACAATCTACAGGTAGGAAGGCATATACAGGGGGTATAGGAAGAGAAGCTGCTGCCGGGCTTGCGCTAATGCAGGTGGCGACAGCAGGGCCCATATTCACAATCAATAGGTAGGGGAGGCATATACAAGGGGTAGAGGAAGAGAAGCTGCCGCGGGGAGTGTGCTGATGCAGGTGGCGACAGCAGGGCCCATACTCACAATCTACAGGTAGGAAGGCATATACAGGGGGTAGAGGAAGAGAAGCTGCCACCGAGCTTGCGCTGATGCAGGTGGCGACAGCTGGGCCCATATTCACACTGAAGAGGTAGGGGAGGCATATAAAGGGGATAGAGGAAGAGAAGCAGCCGCCAGGAGTGCGCATATGCAAGTGGCGACAGCAGGGCCCATATTCATAATCCAGAGGTAGGGAAGCAAATACTGGGGTAGAGGAAGACAAGCTGCCGCCAGTCTTGCGCTGATGCAGGTGGCGACAGCAGGGCCCACATTCACAATCAAGAGGTGGGGGGGCATATACCGGGGGTAGAGGAAGAGAAGCTGCCGCCGGACTTGCGCTGATGCAGGTGGCGACAGCAGGGCCCATATTCACAATCAATAGGTAGGGGAAGCATATACAAGAGGTAGAGGAAGAGACGCTGCCGCCGGGAGTGCGCTGATGCAGGTGGCGACAGCAGGGCCCATATTCACAATCTACAGGTAGGAATGCATATACAGGGGGTAGAAGAAGAGAAGCTGCCGCTGGGAGTGCGCTGATGCAGGTGGCGACAGCAGGGCCCACATTAACAATCAAGAGGTAGGGAGGTATATTCAGGGAGTAGAGGAAGAGCAACTGCCGCCGGGAGTGCGCTGATGCAGGTGGCGACAGCTGGGCCCATATTCCTAATCAATAGGTAGGGAGGTATATACAGGGAGTAGAGGAAGAGAAGCTGCCGCCGGGCTTGCGCTGATGCAGGTGGCGACAGCAGGGCTCATATTAACAATCAAGAGGTAGGGAGGTATATACAGGGAGTAGAGGAAGAGAAGCTGCCGCCGGACTTGCGCTGATGCAGGTGGCGAAAGCAGGGCCCATATCCATAATCAATAGGCAGGGGAGGCATATACAAGGGGTAGAGGAAGAGAAGCTGCCACCGGGAGTGCGCTGATGCAGGTGGCGACAGCAGGGCCCATTCTCACAATCTACAGGTAGGAATGCATATACAAGGGTAGAGGAAGAGAAGCTGCCGCCGGGCTTGCGCTGATGCAGGTGGCGACAGCAGGGCCCTTATTCACAATCAATAGGCAGGGGAAGCATATACAAGGGGTAGAGGAAGAGAAGCTGCCGCCGGGAGTGCGCTGATGCATTTGGCGACAGCAGGGCCCATATTTACAATCAATAGGTAGGGGAGGCATATACAAGGGGTAGAGGAAGAGAAGCTGCCGCTGGGAGTGCGCTGATGCAGGTGGCGACAGCAGGGCCCATTCTCACAATCTACAGGTAGGAATGCATATACAGGGGTTAGAAGAAGAGAAGCTGCCGCCAGGAGTGCGCTGATGCAGGTGGCGACAGCAGGGCCCATATTCATAATCCAGAGGTAGGGAAGCAAATACCGGGGTAGAGGAAAAGAAGCTGCCGCCGGGCTTGTACTGATGCAGGTGGCGACAGCAGGGCCCACATTCACAATCAATAGGTAGGGGAGGCATATACAAGAGGTAGAGGAAGAGAAGCGACCGCCGGGAGTGCGCTGATGCAGGTGGCGACAGCAGGGCCCATATTCACAATCTACAGGTTGGAATGCATATACAGGGGGTAGAGGAAGAGAAGCTGCCGCCGGGTTTGCGCTGATGCAGGTGGCGACAGCAGGGCCCATATTTACAATCAATAGGTAGGGGAGGAATATACAAGGGGTAGAGGAAGAGAAGCTGCCGGCGGGAGTGCGCTGATGCAGGTGGCGACAGTAGGGCCCATATTTACAATCAATAGGTAGGGGAGGCATATACAAGGGGTAGAGGAAGAGTAGCTGCCGCCGGGAGAGCGCTGATGCCGGTGGCGACAGCAGGGCCCATATTTACAATCAATAGGTAGGGGAGGCATATACAAGGGGTTCAGGAAGAGAAGCTGCCGCCGGGAGTGCGCTGATGCAGGTGGCGACAGCAGGGCCCATACTCACAATCTACAGGTTGGAATGCATATACAGGGGGTAGAGGAAGAAAAGCTGCCGCCGGGTTTGCGCTGATGCAGGTGGCGACAGCAGGGCCCATATTTACAATCAATAGGTAGGGGAGGCATATACAAGGGGTAGAGGAAGAGAAGCTGCCGCCGGGAGTGCGCTGATGCAGGTGGCGACAGCAGGGCCCATACTCACAATCTACAGGTTGGAATGCATATACAAGGGGTAGAGGAAGAAAAGCTGCCGCCGGGTTTGCGCTGATGCAGGTGGTGACAGCAGGGCCCATATTTACAATCAATAGGCAGGGGAAGCATATACAAGGGGTAGAGGAAGAGAAGCTGCCGCCGGGTTTGCGCTGATGCAGGTGGCGACAGCAGGGCCCATATTTACAATCAATAGGTAGGGGAGGCATATACAAGGAGTGGAGAAAGAGAAGCTGCCGCCGGGCTTGCGCTGATGCAGGTGGCGACAGCAGGGCCCATATTTACAATCAATAGGTAGGGGAGGCATATACAAGGGGTAGAGGAAGAGAAGCTGCCGCCGGGAGTGCGCTGATGCAGGTGGCGACAGCAGGGCCCATATTCACAATCTACAGGTAGGAATGCATATACAGGGAGTAGAGGAAGAGAAGCTGCCGCCGGGCTTGCGCTGATGCAGGTGGCGACAGCAGGGCCCATATCCATAATCATTAGGCAGGGGAGGCATATACAAGGGGTAGAGTAAGAGAAGCTGCCGCCGGGCTTGCGCTGATGCAGGTGGCGACAGCAGGGCCCACATTCACAATCAAGAGGTAGGGAAAACATATACAAGGGGTAGAGGAAGAGAAGCTGCCGCCGGGAGTGCGCTGATGCAGGTGGCAAAAGCAGGGCCCATATTTACAATCAATAGGTAGGGGAGGCATATACAAGGGGTAGAGGAAGAGAAGCTGCCGCTGGGAGTGCGCTGATGCAGGTGGCGACAGCAGGGCCCATTCTCACAATCTACAGGTAGGAATGCATATACAGGGGTTAGAAGAAGAGAAGCTGCCGCCAGGAGTGCGCTGATGCAGGTGGCGACAGCAGGGCCCATATTCATAATCCAGAGGTAGGGAAGCAAATACCGGGGTAGAGGAAAAGAAGCTGCCGCCGGGCTTGTACTGATGCAGGTGGCGACAGCAGGGCCCACATTCACAATCAAGAGGTAGGGGAGGCATATACAAGAGGTAGAGGAAGAGAAGCGACCGCCGGGAGTGCGCTGATGCAGGTGGCGACAGCAGGGCCCATATTCACAATCTACAGGTTGGAATGCATATACAGGGGGTAGAGGAAGAGAAGCTGCCGCCGGGTTTGCGCTGATGCAGGTGGCGACAGCAGGGCCCATATTTACAATCAATAGGTAGGGGAGGCATATACAAGGGGTAGAGGAAGAGAAGCTGCCGGCGGGAGTGCGCTGATGCAGGTGGCGACAGTAGGGCCCATATTTACAATCAATAGGTAGGGGAGGCATATACAAGGGGTAGAGGAAGAGTAGCTGCCGCCGGGAGAGCGCTGATGCCGGTGGCGACAGCAGGGCCCATATTTACAATCAATAGGTAGGGGAGGCATATACAAGGGGTTCAGGAAGAGAAGCTGCCGCCGGGAGTGCGCTGATGCAGGTGGCGACAGCAGGGCCCATACTCACAATCTACAGGTTGGAATGCATATACAGGGGGTAGAGGAAGAAAAGCTGCCGCCGGGTTTGCGCTGATGCAGGTGGCGACAGCAGGGCCCATATTTACAATCAATAGGTAGGGGAGGCATATACAAGGGGTAGAGGAAGAGAAGCTGCCGCCGGGAGTGCGCTGATGCAGGTGGCGACAGCAGGGCCCATACTCACAATCTACAGGTTGGAATGCATATACAAGGGGTAGAGGAAGAAAAGCTGCCGCCGGGTTTGCGCTGATGCAGGTGGTGACAGCAGGGCCCATATTTACAATCAATAGGCAGGGGAAGCATATACAAGGGGTAGAGGAAGAGAAGCTGCCGCCGGGTTTGCGCTGATGCAGGTGGCGACAGCAGGGCCCATATTTACAATCAATAGGTAGGGGAGGCATATACAAGGAGTGGAGAAAGAGAAGCTGCCGCCGGGCTTGCGCTGATGCAGGTGGCGACAGCAGGGCCCATATTTACAATCAATAGGTAGGGGAGGCATATACAAGGGGTAGAGGAAGAGAAGCTGCCGCCGGGAGTGCGCTGATGCAGGTGGCGACAGCAGGGCCCATATTCACAATCTACAGGTAGGAATGCATATACAGGGAGTAGAGGAAGAGAAGCTGCCGCCGGGCTTGCGCTGATGCAGGTGGCGACAGCAGGGCCCATATCCATAATCATTAGGCAGGGGAGGCATATACAAGGGGTAGAGTAAGAGAAGCTGCCGCCGGGCTTGCTCTGATGCAGGTGGCGACAGCAGGGCCCACATTCACAATCAAGAGGTAGGGAAAACATACAAGGGGTAGAGGAAGAGAAGCTGCCGCCGGGAGTGCGCTGATGCAGGTGGCAAAAGCAGGGCCCATACTCACAATAAACAGGTAGGAATGCATATACAGAGGGTAGAAGAAGAGAAGCTGCCGCCGGAAGTGCGCTGAAGCATGTGGCGACAGCAGGGCCCATATACACACTCAGTAGGCAGGGGAGGCATATACAAGGGGGAGAGGAAGAAAAACTGCCGCCGGGTTTGCGCTGATGCAGGTGGCGACAGCAGGGCCCATATTCACAATCAATAGGTAGCGGAAGCATATACAAGGGGTAGGGGTAGAGGAAGAGAAGCTGCTGCCGGGAGTGCGCTGATGCAGGTGGCGACAGCAGGGCCCATATTAACAATCAAGAGGTAGGGAGGTATATACAGGGAGTAGAGGAAGAGCAACTGCCGCCGGGCTTGCGCTGATGCAGGTGGCGACAGCTGGGCCTATATTCCTAATCAATAGGTAGGGGAAGCATATGCAAGGGACAGAGGAAGAGCAGCTGCCGCCAGGCTTGCGCTGATGCAGGTGGCGACAGCAGGGCCCATATTCACAATCAATAGGTAGGGGAGGCATATACAAGGGGTAGAGGAAGAGAAGCTGCCGCCGGGAGTGCGCTGATGCAGGTGGCGACAGCAGGGCCCATACTCACAATCTACAGGTTGGAATGCATATACAGGGGGTAGAGGAAGAGAAGCTGCCGCCGGGTTTGCGCTGATGCAGGTGGCGACAGCAGGGCCCATATTTACAATCAATAGGTAGGGGAGGCATATACAAGGGGTAGAGGAAGAGAAGCTGCCGCCGGGAGTGCGCTGATGCAGGTGGCGACAGCAGGGCCCATATTTACAATCAATAGGTAGGGGAGGCATATACAAGGGGTAGAGGAAGAGAAGCTGCCGCCGGGAGTGCGCTGATGCAGGTGGCGACAGCAGGGCCCATACTCACAATCCACAGGTTGGAATGTATATACAGGGGGTAGAGGAAGAGAAGCTGCCGCCGGGTTTGCGCTGATGCAGGTGGGGACAGCAGGGCCCATATTTACAATCAATAGGTAGGGGAGGCATATACAAGGGGTAGAGGAAGAGAAGCTGCCGCCGGGAGTGCGCTGATGCAGGTGGCGACAGCAGGGCCCATACTCACAATCCACAGGTTGGAATGTATATACAGGGGGTAGAGGAAGAGAAGCTGCCGCCGGGTTTGCGCTGATGCAGGTGGTGACAGCAGGGCCCATATTCACAATCAATAGGCAGGGGAGGCATATACAAGGAGTAGAGGAAGAGAAGCTGCCGCCGGGCTTGCGCTGATGCAGGTGGCGACAGCAGGGCCCATATTTACAATCAATAGGTAGGGGAGGCATATACAAGGGGTAGAGGAAGAGAAGCTGCCGGCGGGAGTGCGCTGATGCAGGTGGCGACAGTAGGGCCCATATTTACAATCAATAGGTAGGGGAGGCATATACAAGGGGTAGAGGAAGAGTAGCTGCCGCCGGGAGAGCGCTGATGCCGGTGGCGACAGCAGGGCCCATATTTACAATCAATAGGTAGGGGAGGCATATACAAGGGGTTCAGGAAGAGAAGCTGCCGCCGGGAGTGCGCTGATGCAGGTGGCGACAGCAGGGCCCATACTCACAATCTACAGGTTGGAATGCATATACAGGGGGTAGAGGAAGAAAAGCTGCCGCCGGGTTTGCGCTGATGCAGGTGGCGACAGCAGGGCCCATATTTACAATCAATAGGTAGGGGAGGCATATACAAGGGGTAGAGGAAGAGAAGCTGCCGCCGGGAGTGCGCTGATGCAGGTGGCGACAGCAGGGCCCATACTCACAATCTACAGGTTGGAATGCATATACAAGGGGTAGAGGAAGAAAAGCTGCCGCCGGGTTTGCGCTGATGCAGGTGGTGACAGCAGGGCCCATATTTACAATCAATAGGCAGGGGAAGCATATACAAGGGGTAGAGGAAGAGAAGCTGCCGCCGGGTTTGCGCTGATGCAGGTGGCGACAGCAGGGCCCATATTTACAATCAATAGGTAGGGGAGGCATATACAAGGAGTGGAGAAAGAGAAGCTGCCGCCGGGCTTGCGCTGATGCAGGTGGCGACAGCAGGGCCCATATTTACAATCAATAGGTAGGGGAGGCATATACAAGGGGTAGAGGAAGAGAAGCTGCCGCCGGGAGTGCGCTGATGCAGGTGGCGACAGCAGGGCCCATATTTACAATCAATAGGTAGGGGAGGCATATACAAGGGGTAGAGGAAGAGTAGCTGCCGCCGGGAGAGCGCTGATGCCGGTGGCGACAGCAGGGCCCATATTTACAATCAATAGGTAGGGGAGGCATATACAAGGGGTAGAGGAAGAGAAGCTGCCGCCGGGTTTGCGCTGATGAAGGTGGCGACAGCAGGGCCCATACTCACAATCTACAGGTTGGAATGCATATACAGGGGGTAGAGGAAGAGAAGCTGCCGCCGGGTTTGCGCTGATGCAGGTGGCGACAGCAGGGCCCATATTTGCAATCAATAGGTAGGGGAGGCATATACAAGGAGTGGAGAAAGAGAAGCTGCCGCCGGGCTTGCGCTGATGCAGGTGGCGACAGCAAGGCCCATATTTACAATCAATAGGTAGGGGAGGCATATACAAGGGGTAGAGGAAGAGAAGCTGCCGCCGGGAGTGCGCTGATGCAGGTGGCGACAGCAGGGCCCATATTTACAATCAATAGGTAGGGGAGGCATATACAAGGGGTAGAGGAAGAGCAGCTGCCGCCGGGAGAGCGCTGATGCCGGTGGCGACAGCAGGGCCCATATTTACAATCAATAGGTAGAGGAGGCATATACAAGGGGTAGAGGAAGAGAAGCTGCCGCCGGGAGTGCGCTGATGCAGGTGGCGACAGCAGGGCCCATATTTACAATCAATAGGTAGGGGAGGCATATACAAGGAGTAGAGGAAGAGAAGCTGCCGCCGGGCTTGCGCTGATGCAGGTGGCGACAGCAGGGCCCATATCCATAATCAATAGGCAGGGGAGGAATACACAAGGGGTAGAGGAAGAGAAGCTGCCGCCGGGCTTGCGCTGATGCAGGTGGTGACAGCAGGGCCCATATTCACAATCAATAGGCAGGGGAGGCATATACAAGGGGTAGAGGAAGAGAAGCTGCCGCCGGGCTTGCGCTGATGCAGGTGGTGACAGCAGGGCCCATATTCACAATCAATAGGCAGGGGAGGCATATACAAGGGGTAGAGGAAGAGAAGCTGCCGCCGGGAGTGCGCTGATGCAGGTGGCAACAGCAGGGCTCATATTTACAATCAATAGGTAGGGGAGGCATATACAAGGGGTAGAGGAAGAGAAGCTGCCGCCGGGAGTGCGCTGATGCAGGTGGCGACAGCAGGGCCCATACTCACAATCCACAGGTTGGAATGTATATACAGGGGGTAGAGGAAGAGAAGCTGCTGCCGGGTTTGCGCTGATGCAGGTGGCGACAGCAGGGCCCATATCCATAATCAATAGGCAGGGGAGGCATATACAAGGGGTAGAGGAAGAGAAGCTGCCGCCGGGAGTGCGCTGATGCAGGTGGCGACAGCAGGGCCCATACTCACAATCTACAGGTTGGAATGCATATACAGGGGGTAGAGGAAGAGAAGCTGCCGCCGGGTTTGCGCTCATGCAGGTGGCGACAGCAGGGCCCATATTTACAATCAATAGGTAGGGGAGGCATATACAAGAGGTAGAGGAAGAGAAGCTGCCGCCGGGAGTGCGCTGATGCAGGTGGCGACAGCAGGGCCCATACTCACAATCTACAGGTAGGAATGCATATACAGGGAGTAGAGGAAGAGAAGCTGCCACCGGGCTTGCGCTGATGCAGGTGGCGACAGCAGGGCCCATATCCATAATCAATAGGCAGGGGAGGCATATACAAGGGGTAGAGGAAGAGAAGCTGCCGCCGGGAGTGCGCTGATGCAGGTGGCGACAGCAGGGCCCATATTTACAATCAATAGGCAGGGGAAGCATATACAAGGGGTAGAGGAAGAGAAGCTGCCACCGGGCTTGCGCTGATGCAGGTGGTGACAGCAGGGCCCATATTCACAATCAATAGGCAGGGGAAGCATATACAAGGGGTAGAGGAAGAGAAGCTGCCACCGGGAGTGCGCTGATGCAGGTGGCGACAGCAGGGCCCATACTCACAATCTACAGGTTGGAATGCATATACAGGGGGTAGAGGAATAGAAGCTGCCGCCGGGTTTGCGCTGATGCAGGTGGCGACAGCAGGGCCCATATTTACAATCAATAGGTAGGGGAGGCATATACAAGGGGTAGAGGAAGAGAAGCTGCCGCCGGGAGTGCGCTGATGCAGGTGGCGACAGCAGGGCTCATATTTACAATCAATAGGTAGGGGAGGCAAATACAAGGGGTAGAGGAAGAGAAGCTGCCGCCGGGAGTGCGCTGATGCAGGTGGCGACAGCAGGGCCCATACTCACAATCCACAGGTTGGAATGTATATACAGGGGGTAGAGGAAGAGAAGCTGCTGCCGGGTTTGCGCTGATGCAGGTGGCGACAGCAGGGCCCATATCCATAATCAATAGGCAGGGGAGGCATATACAAGGGGTAGAGGAAGAGAAGCTGCCGCCGGGCTTGCGCTGATGCAGGTGGTGACAGCAGGGCCCATTTTCACAATCAATAGGCAGGGGAAGCATATACAAGGGGTAGAGGAAGAGAAGCTGCCGCCGGGAGTGCGCTGATGCAGGTGGCGACAGCAGGGCCCACACTCACAATCTACAGGTTGGAATGCATATACAGGGGGTAGAGGAAGAGAAGCTGCCGCCGGGCTTGCGCTGATGCAGGTGGCGAGAGCAGGGCCCATAACCATAATCAATAGGCAGGGGAGGCATATACAAGGGGAAGAGGAAGAGAAGCTGCCGCCGGGCGTGCGCTGATGCAGGTGGTGACAGCAGGGCCCATATTCACAATCAATAGGCAGGGGAAGCATATACAAGGGGTAGAGGAAGAGAAGCTGCCGCCGGGAGTGCGCTGATGCAGGTGGCGACAGCAGGGCCCATATTTACAATCAATAGGTAGGGGAGGCATATACAAGGGGTAGAGGAAGAGAAGCTGCCGCCGGGAGTGCGCTGATGCAGGTGGCGACAGCAGGGCCCATACTCACAATCTACAGGTTGGAATGCATATACAGGGGGTAGAGGAAGAGAAGCTGCCGCCGGGTTTGCGCTGATGCAGGTGGCGACAGCAGGGCCCATATTTACAATCAATAGGTAGGGGAGGCATATACAAGGGGTAGAGGAAGAGAAGCTGCCGCCGGGAGTGCGCTGATGCAGGTGGCGACAGCAGGGCCCATATTTACAATCAATAGGTAGGGGAGGCATATACAAGGGGTAGAGGAAGAGAAGCTGCCGCCGGGAGTGCGCTGATGCAGGTGGCGACAGCAGGGCCCATACTCACAATCCACAGGTTGGAATGTATATACAGGGGGTAGAGGAAGAGAAGCTGCCGCCGGGTTTGCGCTGATGCAGGTGGGGACAGCAGGGCCCATATTTACAATCAATAGGTAGGGGAGGCATATACAAGGAGTAGAGGAAGAGAAGCTGCCGCCGGGCTTGCGCTGATGCAGGTGGCGACAGTAGGGCCCATATTTACAATCAATAGGTAGGGGAGGCATATACAAGGGGTAGAGGAAGAGTAGCTGCCGCCGGGAGAGCGCTGATGCCGGTGGCGACAGCAGGGCCCATACTCACAATCTACAGGTTGGAATGCATATACAGGGGGTAGAGGAAGAAAAGCTGCCGCCGGGTTGGCGCTGATGCAGGTGGCGACAGCAGGGCCCATATTTACAATCAATAGGTAGGGGAGGCATATACAAGGGGTAGCGGAAGAGAAGCTGCCGCCGGGAGTGCGCTGATGCAGGTGGCGACAGCAGAGCCCATACTCACTATCTACAGGTACGAATGCATATACAGGGAGTAGAGGAAGAGAAGCTGCCGCCGGGCTTGCGCTGATGCAGGTGGCGACAGCAAGGCTCATATCCATAATCAATAGGCAGGGGAGGCATATACAAGGGGTAGAGGAAGAGAAGCTGCCGCCGGGCGTGCGCTGATGCAGGTGGTGACAGCAGGGCCCATATTCACAATCAATAGGCAGGGGAAGCATATACAAGGGGTAGAGGAAGAGAAGCTGCCGCCGGGAGTGCGCTGATGCAGGTGGCGACAGCAGGGCCCATACTCACAATCCACAGGTTGGAATGTATATACAGGGGGTAGAGGAAGAGAAGCTGCTGCCGGGTTTGCGCTGATGCAGGTGGCGACAGCAGGGCCCATATCCATAATCAATAGGCAGGGGAGGCATATACAAGGGGTAGAGGAAGAGAAGCTGCCGCCGGGCTTGCGCTGATGCAGGTGGTGACAGCAGGGCCCATATTAACAATCAATAGGCAGGGGAAGCATATACAAGGGGTAGAGGAAGAGAAGCTGCCGCCGGGAGTGCGCTGATGCAGGTGGCGACAGCAGGGCCCACACTCACAATCTACAGGTTGGAATGCATATACAGGGGGTAGAGGAAGAGAAGCTGCCGCCGGGTGTGCGCTGATGCAGGTGGCGACAGCAGGGCCCATATTTACAATCAATATGTAGGGGAGGCATATACAAGGGGTAGAGGAAGAGAAGCTGCCGCCGGGAGTGCGCTGATGCAGGTGGCGACAGCAGGGCCCATATTTACAATCAATAGGTAGGGGAGGCATATACAAGGAGTAGAGGAAGAGAAGCTGCCGCCGGGAGTGCGCTGATGCAGGTGGCGACAGCAGGGCCCATACTCACAATCTACAGGTTGGAATGCATATACAGGGGGTAGAGGAAGAGAAGCTGCCGCCGGGTTTGCGCTGATGCAGGTGGCAACAGCAGGGCCCATATTTACAATCAATAGGTAGGGGAGGCATATACAAGGAGTAGAGGAAGAGAAGCTGCCGCCGGGCTCGCGCTGATGCAGGTGGCGACAGCAGGGCCCATATTTACAATCAATAGGTAGGGGAGGCATATACAAGGGGTAGAGGAAGAGAAGCTGCCGCCGAGAGTGCGCTGATGCAGGTGGCGACAGCAGGGCCCATACTCACAATCTACAGGTAGGAATGCATATACAGGGAGTAGAGGAAGAGAAGCTGCCGCCGGGCTTGCGCTGATGCAGGTGGCGAGAGCAGGGCCCATAACCATAATCAATAGGCAGGGGAGGCATATACAAGGGGAAGAGGAAGAGAAGCTGCCGCCGGGCGTGCGCTGATGCAGGTGGTGACAGCAGGGCCCATATTCACAATCAATAGGCAGGGGAAGCATATACAAGGGGTAGAGGAAGAGAAGCTGCCGCCGGGAGTGCGCTGATGCAGGTGGCGACAGCAGGGCCCATATTTACAATCAATAGGTAGGGGAGGCATATACAAGGGGTAGAGGAAGAGAAGCTGCCGCCGGGAGTGCGCTGATGCAGGTGGCGACAGCAGGGCCCATACTCACAATCTACAGGTTGGAATGCATATACAGGGGGTAGAGGAAGAGAAGCTGCCGCCGGGTTTGCGCTGATGCAGGTGGCGACAGCAGGGCCCATATTTACAATCAATAGGTAGGGGAGGCATATACAAGGGGTAGAGGAAGAGAAGCTGCCGCCGGGAGTGCGCTGATGCAGGTGGCGACAGCAGGGCCCATATTTACAATCAATAGGTAGGGGAGGCATATACAAGGGGTAGAGGAAGAGAAGCTGCCGCCGGGAGTGCGCTGATGCAGGTGGCGACAGCAGGGCCCATACTCACAATCCACAGGTTGGAATGTATATACAGGGGGTAGAGGAAGAGAAGCTGCCGCCGGGTTTGCGCTGATGCAGGTGGGGACAGCAGGGCCCATATTTACAATCAATAGGTAGGGGAGGCATGTACAAGGAGTAGAGGAAGAGAAGCTGCCGCCGGGCTTGCGCTGATGCAGGTGGCGACAGCAGGGCCCATATTTACAATCAATAGGTAGGGGAGGCATATACAAGGGGTAGAGGAAGAGAAGCTGCCGGCGGGAGTGCGCTGATGCAGGTGGCGACAGTAGGGCCCATATTTACAATCAATAGGTAGGGGAGGCATATACAAGGGGTAGAGGAAGAGAAGCTGCCGCCGGGAGTGCGCTGATGCAGGTGGCGACAGCAGGGCCCATACTCACAATCTACAGGTTGGAATGCATATACAGGGGGTAGAGGAAGAAAAGCTGCCGCCGGGTTTGCGCTGATGCAGGTGGCGACAGCAGGGCCCATATTTACAATCAATAGGTAGGGGAGGCATATACAAGGGGTAGCGGAAGAGAAGCTGCCGCCGGGAGTGCGCTGATGCAGGTGGCGACAGCAGAGCCCATACTCACTATCTACAGGTACGAATGCATATACAGGGAGTAGAGGAAGAGAAGCTGCCGCCGGGCTTGCGCTGATGCAGGTGGCGACAGCAAGGCCCATATCCATAATCAATAGGCAGGGAGTAGAGGAAGAGAAGCTGCCGCCGGGCTTGCGCTGATGCAGGTGGCGACAGCAAGGCCCATATCCATAATCAATAGGCAGGGGAGGCATATACAAGGGGTAGAGGAAGAGAAGCTGCCGCCGGGCGTGCGCTGATGCAGGTGGTGACAGCAGGGCCCATATTCACAATCAATAGGCAGGGGAAGCATATACAAGGGGTAGAGGAAGAGAAGCTGCCGCCGGGAGTGCGCTGATGCAGGTGGCGAAAGCAGGGCCCATATTTACAATCAATAGGTAGGGGAGGCATATACAAGGGGTAGAGGAAGAGAAGCTGCCGCCGGGAGTGCGCTGATGCAGGTGGCGACAGCAGGGCCCATATTTACAATCAATAGGTAGGGGAGGCATATACAAGGGGTAGAGGAAGAGAAGCTGCCGCCGGGAGTGCGCTGATGCAGGTGGCGACAGCAGGGCCCATATTTACAATCAATAGGTAGGGGAGGCATATACAAGGAGTAGAGGAAGAGAAGCTGCCGCCGAGAGTGCGCTGATGCAGGTGGCGACAGCAGGGCCCATACTCACAATCTACAGGTAGGAATGCATATACAGGGAGTAGAGGAAGAGAAGCTGCCGCCGGGCTTGCGCTGATGCAGGTGGCAACAGCAGGGCCCATATCCATAATCAATAGGCAGGGGAGGCATATACAAGGGGAAGAGGAAGAGAAGCTGCCGCCGGGCGTGCGCTGATGCAGGTGGTGACAGCAGGGCCCATATTCACAATCAATAGGCAGGGGAAGCATATACAAGGGGTAGAGGAAGAGAAGCTGCCGCCGGGAGTGCGCTGATGCAGGTGGCGACAGCAGGGCCCATACTCACAATCCACAGGTTGGAATGTATATACAGGGGGTAGAGGAAGAGAAGCTGCCGCCGGGTTTGCGCTGATGCAGGTGGGGACAGCAGGGCCCATATTTACAATCAATAGGTAGGGGAGGCATATACAAGGAGTAAAGGAAGAGAAGCTGGCGCCGGGAGTGCGCTGATGCAGGTGGCGACAGCAGAGCCCATACTCACAATCTACGGGTTGGAATGCATATACAGGGGGTAGAGGAAGAGAAGCTGCCGCCGGGTTTGCGCTGATGCAGGTGGCGACAGCAGGGCCCATATTTACAATCAATAGGTAGGGGAGGCATATACAAGGGGTAGAGGAAGAGAAGCTGCCGCCGAAAGTGCGCTGATGCAGGTGGCGACAGCAGGGCCCATATTTACAATCAATAGGTAGGGGAGGCATATACAAGGGGTAGAGGAAGAGTAGCTGCCGCCGGGTTTGCGCTGATGCCGGTGGTGACAGCAGGGCCCATATTTACTATCAATAGGTAGGGGAGGCACATACAAGAGGTAGAGGAAGAGAAGCTGCCGCCGGGAGTGCGCTGATGCCGGTGGCGACAGCAGGGCCTATATTTACAATCAATAGGTAGGGGAGGCATATACAAGGGGTAGAGGAAGAGAAGCTGCCGCCGGGAGTGCGCTGATGCAGGTGGCGACAGCAGGGCCCATATTTACAATCAATAGGTAGGGGAGGCATATACAAGGGGTAGACGAAGAGAAGCTGCCGCCGGGAGTGCGCTGATGCAGGTGGCGACAGCAGGGCCCATATTTACAATCAATAGGTAGGGGAGGCATATACAAGGGGTAGAGGAAGAGTAGCTGCCGCCGGGAGAGCGCTGATGCCGGTGGCGACAGCAGGGCCCATATTTACAATCAATAGGTAGGGGAGGCATATACAAGGGGTAGAGGAAGAGAAGCTGCCGCCGGGAGTGCGCTGATGCAGGTGGCGACAGCAGGGCCCATACTCACAATCTACAGGTTGGAATGCATATACAGGTGGTAGAGGAAGAGAAGCTGCCGGCGGGTTTGCGCTGACGCAGGTGGCGACAGCAGGGCCCATATTTACAATCAATAGGTAGGGGAGGCATATACAAGGAGTAGAGGAAGAGAAGCTGCCGCCGGGCTTGCGCTGATGCAGGTGGCGACAGCAAGGCCCATATTTACAATCAATAGATAGGGGAGGCATATACAAGGGGTAGAGGAAGAGAAGCTGCCGCCGGGAGTGCGCTGATGCAGGTGGCGACAGCAGGGCCCATATTTACAATCAATAGGTAGGGGAGGCATATACAAGGGGTAGAGGAAGAGTAGCTGCCGCCGGGAGAGCGCTGATGCCGGTGGAGACAGCAGGGCCCATATTTACAATCAATAGGTAGGGGAGGCATATACAAGGGGTAGAGGAAGAGAAGCTGCCGCCGGGAGTGCGCTGATGCAGGTGGCGACAGCAGGGCCCATATTTACAATCAATAGGTAGGGGAGGCATATACAAGTGGTAGAGGAAGAGAAGCTGCCGCCGGGAGTGCGCTGATGCAGGTGGCGACAGCAGGGCCCATATTTACAATCAATAGGTAGGGGAGGCATATACAAGGGGTAGAGGAAGAGAAGCTGCCGCCGGGAGTGCGCTGATGCAGGTGGCAACAGCAGGGCCCATACTCACAATCTACAGGTTGGAATGCATATACAGGGGGTAGAGGAAGAGAAGCTGCCGCCGGGTTTGCGCTGATGCAGGTGGCGATAGCAGGGCCCATATTTACAATCAATAGGTAGGGGAGGCATATACAAGGGGTAGAGGAAGAGAAGCTGCCGCCGGGAGTGCGCTGATGCAGGTGGCGACAGCAGGGCCCATATTTACAATCAATAGGTAGGAGAGGCATATACAAGGGGTAGAGGAAGAGAAGCTGCCGCCGGGAGTGCGCTGATGCAGGTGGCGACAGCAGGGTCCATATTTACAATCAATAGGTAGGGGAGGCATATACAAGGGGTAGAGGAAGAGTAGCTGCCGCCGGGTTTGCGCTGATGCCGGTGGTGACAGCAGGGCCCATATTTACTATCAATAGGTAGGGGAGGCACATACAAGAGGTAGAGGAAGAGAAGCTGCCGCCGGGAGTGCGCTGATGCCGGTGGCGACAGCAGGGCCTATATTTACAATCAATAGGTAGGGGAGGCATATACAAGGGGTAGAGGAAGAGAAGCTGCCGCCGGGAGTGCGCTGATGCAGGTGGCGACAGCAGGGCCCATATTTACAATCAATAGGTAGGGGAGGCATATACAAGGGGTAGAGGAAGAGAAGCTGCCGCCGGGAGTGCGCTGATGCAGGTGGCGACAGCAGGGCCCATATTTACAATCAATAGGTAGGGGAGGCATATACAAGGGGTAGAGGAAGAGTAGCTGCCGCCGGGAGAGCGCTGATGCCGGTGGCGACAGCAGGGCCCATATTTACAATCAATAGGTAGGGGAGGCATATACAAGGGGTAGAGGAAGAGAAGCTGCCGCCGGGAGTGCGCTGATGCAGGTGGCGACAGCAGGGCCCATACTCACAATCTACAGGTTGGAATGCATATACAGGGGGTAGAGGAAGAGAAGCTGCCGGCGGGTTTGCGCTGACGCAGGTGGCGACAGCAGGGCCCATATTTACAATCAATAGATAGGGGAGGCATATACAAGGAGTAGAGGAAGAGAAGCTGCCGCCGGGCTTGCGCTGATGCAGGTGGCGACAGCACGGCCCATATTTACAATCAATAGGTAGGGGAGGCATATACAAGGGGTAGAGGAAGAGTAGCTGCCGCCGGGAGAGCGCTGATGCCGGTGGCGACAGCAGGGCCCATATTTACAATCAATAGGTAGGGGAGGCATATACAAATGGTAGAGGAAGAGAAGCTGCCGCCGGGAGTGCGCTGATGCAGGTGGCGACAGCAGGGCCCATATTTACAATCAATAGGTAGGGGAGGCATATACAAGGGGTAGAGGAAGAGAAGCTGCCGCCGGGAGTGCGCCGATGCAGGTGGCGACAGCAGGGCCCATACTCACAATCTACAGGTTGGAATGCATATACAGGGGGTAGAGGAAGAGAAGCTGCCGCCGGGTTTGCGCTGATGCAGGTGGCGACAGCAGGGCCCATATTTACAATCAATAGGTAGGGGAGGCATATACAAGGAGTGGAGAAAGAGAAGCTGCCGCCGGGCTTGCGCTGATGCAGGTGGCGACAGCAGGGCCCATATTTACAATCAATAGGTAGGGGAGGCATATACAAGGGGTAGAGGAAGAGAAGCTGCCGCCGGGAGTGCGCTGATGCAGGTGGCGACAGCAGGGCCCATATTTACAATCAATAGGTAGGGGAGGCATATACAAGGAGTAGAGGAAGAGAAGCTGCCGCCGGGCTTGCGCTGATGCAGGTGGCGACAGCAAGGCCCATATTTACAATCAATAGGTAGGGGAGGCATATACAAGGGGTAGAGGAAGAGAAGCTGCCGCCGGGAGTGCGCTGATGCAGGTGGCGACAGCAGGGCCCATATTTACAATCAATAGGTAGGGGAAGCATATACAAGGGGTAAAGGAAGAGTAGCTGCCGCCGGGAGAGCGCTGATGCCGGTGGCGACAGCAGGGCCCATATTTACAATCAATAGGTAGGGGAGGCATATACAAGGGGTAGAGGAAGAGAAGCTGCCGCCGGGAGTGCGCTGATGCAGGTGGCGACAGCAGGGCCCATATTTACAATCAATAGGTAGGGGAGGCATATACAAGGAGTAGAGGAAGAGAAGCTGCCGCCGGGAGTGCGCTGATGCAGGTGGCGACAGCAGGGCCCATACTCACAATCTACAGGTTGGAATGCATATACAGGGGGTAGAGGAAGAGAAGCTGCCGCTGGGTTTGCGTTGATGCAGGTGGCGACAGCAGGGCCCATATTTACAATCAATAGGTAGGGGAGGCATATACAAGGAGTGGAGAAAGAGAAGCTGCCGCCGGGAGTGCGCTGATGCAGGTGGCGACAGCAGGGCCCATACTCACAATCTACAGGTAGGAATGCATATACAGGGAGTAGAGGAAGAGAAGCTGCCGCCGGGCTTGCGCTGATGCAGGTGGCGACAGCAGGGCCCATATCCATAATCAATAGGCAGGGGAGGCATATACAAGGGGTAGAGGAAGAGAAGCTGCCGCCGGGAGTGCGCTGATGCAGGTGGCGACAGCAGGGCCCATATTTACAATCAATAGGTAGGGGAGGCATATACAAGGAGTAGAGGAAGAGAAGCTGCCGCCGGGAGTGCGCTGATGCAGGTGGCGACAGCAGGGCCCATACTCACAATCTACAGGTAGGAATGCATATACAGGGAGTAGAGGAAGAGAAGCTGCCGCCGGGCTTGCGCTGATGCAGGTGGCGACAGCAGGGCCCATATCCATAATCAATAGGCAGAGGAGGAATACACAAGGGGTAGAGGAAGAGAAGCTGCCGCCGGGCTTGCGCTGATGCAGGTGGTGACAGCAGGGCCCATATTCACAATCAATAGGCAGGGGAGGCATATACAAGGGGTAGAGGAAGAGAAGCTGCCGCCGGGAGTGCGCTGATGCAGGTGGCGACAGCAGGGCCCATATTTACAATCAATAGGTAGGGGAGGCATATACAAGGGGTAGAGGAAAGAGAAGCTGCCGCCGGGAGTGCGCTGATGCAGGTGGCGACAGCAGGGCCCATACTCACAATCTACAGGTTGGAATGCATATACAGGGGGTAGAGGAAGAGAAGCTGCCGCCGGGTTTGCGCTGATGCAGGTGGCGACAGCAGGGCCCATATTTACAATCAATAGGTAGGGGAGGCATATACAAGGGGTAGAGGAAGAGAAGCTGCCGCCGGGAGTGCGCTGATGCAGGTGGCGACAGCAGGGCCCATACTCACAATCTACAGGTAGGAATGCATATACAGGGAGTAGAGGAAGAGAAGCTGCCGCCGGGCTTGCGCTGATGCAGGTGGCGACAGCAGGGCCCATATCCATAATCAATAGGAAGGGGAGGAATACACAAGGGGTAGAGGAAGAGAAGCTGCCGCCGGGCTTGCGCTGATGCAGGTGGCGACAGCAGGGCCCATATTTACAATCAATAGGTAGGGGAGGCATATACAAGGGGTAGAGGAAGAGAAGCTGCCGCCGGGAGTGCGCTGATGCAGGTGGCGACAGCAGGGCCCATATTTACAATCAATAGGTAGGGGAGGCATATACAAGGGGTAGAGGAAGAGAAGCTGCCGCCGGGAGTGCGCTGATGCAGGTGGCGACAGCAGGGCCCACACTCACAATCTACAGGTTGGAATGCATATACAGGGGGTAGAGGAAGAGAAGCTGCCGCCGGGTTTGCGCTGATGCAGGTGGCGACAGCAGGGCCCATATTCACAATCAATAGGCAGGGGAGGCATATACAAGGGGTAGGGGTAGAGGAAGAGAAGCTGCCGCCGGGCTTGCGCTGATGCAGGTGGTGACAGCAGGGCCCATATTCACAATCAATAGGCAGGGGAAGCATATACAAGGGGTAGAGGAAGAGAAGCTGCCGCCGGGAGTGCGCTGATGCAGGTGGCGACAGCAGGGCCCATATTTACAATCAATAGGTAGGGGAGGCATATACAAGGGGTAAAAAAAGAGAAGCTGGCGCCGGAAGTGCGCTGATGCAGGTGGCGACAGCAGAGCCCATACTCACAATCTACAGGTTGGAATGCATATACAAGGGGTAGAGGAAGAGAAGCTGCCGCCGGGTTTGCGCTGATGCAGGTGGCGACAGCAGGGCCCATATTTAGAATCAATAGGTAGGGGAGGCATATACAAGGGGTAGAGGAAGAGAAGCTGCCGCCGGGAGTGCGCTGATGCAGGTGGCGACAGCAGGGCCCATACTCACAATCCACAGGTTGGAATGTATATACAGGGGGTAGAGGAAGAGAAGCTGCCGCCGGGTTTGCGCTGATGCAGGTGGGGACAGCAGGGCCCATATTTACAATCAATAGGTAGGGGAGGCATATACAAGGAGTAGAGGAAGAGAAGCTGCCGCCGGGTTTGCGCTGATGCAGGTGGCGACAGCAGGGCCCATATTTACAATCAATAGGTAGGGGAGGCATATACAAGGGGTAGAGGAAGAGAAGCTGCCGCCGGGAGTGCGCTGATGCAGGTGGCGACAGCAGGGCCCATACTCACAATCTACAGGTAGGAATGCATATACAGGGAGTAGAGGAAGAGAAGCTGCCGCCGGGCTTGCGCTGATGCAGGTGGCGACAGCAGGGCCCATATCCATAATCAATAGGAAGGGGAGGAATACACAAGGGGTAGAGGAAGAGAAGCTGCCGCCGGGCTTGCGCTGATGCAGGTGGCGACAGCAGGGCCCATATTTACAATCAATAGGTAGGGGAGGCATATACAAGGGGTAGAGGAAGAGAAGCTGCCGCCGGGAGTGCGCTGATGCAGGTGGCGACAGCAGGGCCCATATTTACAATCAATAGGTAGGGGAGGCATATACAAGGGGTAGAGGAAGAGAAGCTGCCGCCGGGAGTGCGCTGATGCAGGTGGCGACAGCAGGGCCCACACTCACAATCTACAGGTTGGAATGCATATACAGGGGGTAGAGGAAGAGAAGCTGCCGCCGGGTTTGCGCTGATGCAGGTGGCGACAGCAGGGCCCATATTCACAATCAATAGGCAGGGGAGGCATATACAAGGGGTAGGGGTAGAGGAAGAGAAGCTGCCGCCGGGCTTGCGCTGATGCAGGTGGTGACAGCAGGGCCCATATTCACAATCAATAGGCAGGGGAAGCATATACAAGGGGTAGAGGAAGAGAAGCTGCCGCCGGGAGTGCGCTGATGCAGGTGGCGACAGCAGGGCCCATATTTACAATCAATAGGTAGGGGAGGCATATACAAGGGGTAAAAAAAGAGAAGCTGGCGCCGGGAGTGCGCTGATGCAGGTGGCGACAGCAGAGCCCATACTCACAATCTACAGGTTGGAATGCATATACAAGGGGTAGAGGAAGAGAAGCTGCCGCCGGGAGTGCGCTGATGCAGGTGGCGACAGCAGGGCCCATACTCACAATCTACAGGTTGGAATGCATATACAGGGGGTAGAGGAAGAGAAGCTGCCGGCGGGTTTGCGCTGACGCAGGTGGCGACAGCAGGGCCCATATTTACAATCAATAGATAGGGGAGGCATATACAAGGAGTAGAGGAAGAGAAGCTGCCGCCGGGCTTGCGCTGATGCCGGTGGCGACAGCAAGGCCCATATTTACAATCAATAGGTAGGGGAGGCATATACAAGGGGTAGAGGAAGAGTAGCTGCCGCCGGGAGAGCGCTGATGCCGGTGGCGACAGCAGGGCCCATATTTACAATCAATAGGTAGGGGAGGCATATACAAGGGGTAGAGGAAGAGAAGCTGCCGCCGGGAGTGCGCTGATGCAGGTGGCGACAGCAGGGCCCATACTCACAATCTACAGGTTGGAATGCATATACAGGTGGTAGAGGAAGAGAAGCTGCCGGCGGGTTTGCGCTGACGCAGGTGGCGACAGCAGGGCCCATATTTACAATCAATAGGTAGGGGAGGCATATACAAGGAGTAGAGGAAGAGAAGCTGCCGCCGGGCTTGCGCTGATGCAGGTGGCGACAGCAAGGCCCATATTTACAATCAATAGATAGGGGAGGCATATACAAGGGGTAGAGGAAGAGAAGCTGCCGCCGGGAGTGCGCTGATGCAGGTGGCGACAGCAGGGCCCATATTTACAATCAATAGGTAGGGGAGGCATATACAAGGGGTAGAGGAAGAGTAGCTGCCGCCGGGAGAGCGCTGATGCCGGTGGAGACAGCAGGGCCCATATTTACAATCAATAGGTAGGGGAGGCATATACAAGGGGTAGAGGAAGAGAAGCTGCCGCCGGGAGTGCGCTGATGCAGGTGGCGACAGCAGGGCCCATATTTACAATCAATAGGTAGGGGAGGCATATACAAGTGGTAGAGGAAGAGAAGCTGCCGCCGGGAGTGCGCTGATGCAGGTGGCGACAGCAGGGCCCATATTTACAATCAATAGGTAGGGGAGGCATATACAAGGGGTAGAGGAAGAGAAGCTGCCGCCGGGAGTGCGCTGATGCAGGTGGCAACAGCAGGGCCCATACTCACAATCTACAGGTTGGAATGCATATACAGGGGGTAGAGGAAGAGAAGCTGCCGCCGGGTTTGCGCTGATGCAGGTGGCGATAGCAGGGCCCATATTTACAATCAATAGGTAGGGGAGGCATATACAAGGGGTAGAGGAAGAGAAGCTGCCGCCGGGAGTGCGCTGATGCAGGTGGCGACAGCAGGGCCCATATTTACAATCAATAGGTAGGAGAGGCATATACAAGGGGTAGAGGAAGAGAAGCTGCCGCCGGGAGTGCGCTGATGCAGGTGGCGACAGCAGGGTCCATATTTACAATCAATAGGTAGGGGAGGCATATACAAGGGGTAGAGGAAGAGTAGCTGCCGCCGGGTTTGCGCTGATGCCGGTGGTGACAGCAGGGCCCATATTTACTATCAATAGGTAGGGGAGGCACATACAAGAGGTAGAGGAAGAGAAGCTGCCGCCGGGAGTGCGCTGATGCCGGTGGCGACAGCAGGGCCTATATTTACAATCAATAGGTAGGGGAGGCATATACAAGGGGTAGAGGAAGAGAAGCTGCCGCCGGGAGTGCGCTGATGCAGGTGGCGACAGCAGGGCCCATATTTACAATCAATAGGTAGGGGAGGCATATACAAGGGGTAGAGGAAGAGAAGCTGCCGCCGGGAGTGCGCTGATGCAGGTGGCGACAGCAGGGCCCATATTTACAATCAATAGGTAGGGGAGGCATATACAAGGGGTAGAGGAAGAGTAGCTGCCGCCGGGAGAGCGCTGATGCCGGTGGCGACAGCAGGGCCCATATTTACAATCAATAGGTAGGGGAGGCATATACAAGGGGTAGAGGAAGAGAAGCTGCCGCCGGGAGTGCGCTGATGCAGGTGGCGACAGCAGGGCCCATACTCACAATCTACAGGTTGGAATGCATATACAGGGGGTAGAGGAAGAGAAGCTGCCGGCGGGTTTGCGCTGACGCAGGTGGCGACAGCAGGGCCCATATTTACAATCAATAGATAGGGGAGGCATATACAAGGAGTAGAGGAAGAGAAGCTGCCGCCGGGCTTGCGCTGATGCAGGTGGCGACAGCAAGGCCCATATTTACAATCAATAGGTAGGGGAGGCATATACAAGGGGTAGAGGAAGAGTAGCTGCCGCCGGGAGAGCGCTGATGCCGGTGGCGACAGCAGGGCCCATATTTACAATCAATAGGTAGGGGAGGCATATACAAATGGTAGAGGAAGAGAAGCTGCCGCCGGGAGTGCGCTGATGCAGGTGGCGACAGCAGGGCCCATATTTACAATCAATAGGTAGGGGAGGCATATACAAGGGGTAGAGGAAGAGAAGCTGCCGCCGGGAGTGCGCCGATGCAGGTGGCGACAGCAGGGCCCATACTCACAATCTACAGGTTGGAATGCATATACAGGGGGTAGAGGAAGAGAAGCTGCCGCCGGGTTTGCGCTGATGCAGGTGGCGACAGCAGGGCCCATATTTACAATCAATAGGTAGGGGAGGCATATACAAGGAGTGGAGAAAGAGAAGCTGCCGCCGGGCTTGCGCTGATGCAGGTGGCGACAGCAGGGCCCATATTTACAATCAATAGGTAGGGGAGGCATATACAAGGGGTAGAGGAAGAGAAGCTGCCGCCGGGAGTGCGCTGATGCAGGTGGCGACAGCAGGGCCCATATTTACAATCAATAGGTAGGGGAGGCATATACAAGGAGTAGAGGAAGAGAAGCTGCCGCCGGGCTTGCGCTGATGCAGGTGGCGACAGCAAGGCCCATATTTACAATCAATAGGTAGGGGAGGCATATACAAGGGGTAGAGGAAGAGAAGCTGCCGCCGGGAGTGCGCTGATGCAGGTGGCGACAGCAGGGCCCATATTTACAATCAATAGGTAGGGGAAGCATATACAAGGGGTAAAGGAAGAGTAGCTGCCGCCGGGAGAGCGCTGATGCCGGTGGCGACAGCAGGGCCCATATTTACAATCAATAGGTAGGGGAGGCATATACAAGGGGTAGAGGAAGAGAAGCTGCCGCCGGGAGTGCGCTGATGCAGGTGGCGACAGCAGGGCCCATATTTACAATCAATAGGTAGGGGAGGCATATACAAGGAGTAGAGGAAGAGAAGCTGCCGCCGGGAGTGCGCTGATGCAGGTGGCGACAGCAGGGCCCATACTCACAATCTACAGGTTGGAATGCATATACAGGGGGTAGAGGAAGAGAAGCTGCCGCTGGGTTTGCGTTGATGCAGGTGGCGACAGCAGGGCCCATATTTACAATCAATAGGTAGGGGAGGCATATACAAGGAGTGGAGAAAGAGAAGCTGCCGCCGGGAGTGCGCTGATGCAGGTGGCGACAGCAGGGCCCATACTCACAATCTACAGGTAGGAATGCATATACAGGGAGTAGAGGAAGAGAAGCTGCCGCCGGGCTTGCGCTGATGCAGGTGGCGACAGCAGGGCCCATATCCATAATCAATAGGCAGGGGAGGCATATACAAGGGGTAGAGGAAGAGAAGCTGCCGCCGGGAGTGCGCTGATGCAGGTGGCGACAGCAGGGCCCATATTTACAATCAATAGGTAGGGGAGGCATATACAAGGAGTAGAGGAAGAGAAGCTGCCGCCGGGAGTGCGCTGATGCAGGTGGCGACAGCAGGGCCCATACTCACAATCTACAGGTAGGAATGCATATACAGGGAGTAGAGGAAGAGAAGCTGCCGCCGGGCTTGCGCTGATGCAGGTGGCGACAGCAGGGCCCATATCCATAATCAATAGGCAGAGGAGGAATACACAAGGGGTAGAGGAAGAGAAGCTGCCGCCGGGCTTGCGCTGATGCAGGTGGTGACAGCAGGGCCCATATTCACAATCAATAGGCAGGGGAGGCATATACAAGGGGTAGAGGAAGAGAAGCTGCCGCCGGGAGTGCGCTGATGCAGGTGGCGACAGCAGGGCCCATATTTACAATCAATAGGTAGGGGAGGCATATACAAGGGGTAGAGGAAAGAGAAGCTGCCGCCGGGAGTGCGCTGATGCAGGTGGCGACAGCAGGGCCCATACTCACAATCTACAGGTTGGAATGCATATACAGGGGGTAGAGGAAGAGAAGCTGCCGCCGGGTTTGCGCTGATGCAGGTGGCGACAGCAGGGCCCATATTTACAATCAATAGGTAGGGGAGGCATATACAAGGGGTAGAGGAAGAGAAGCTGCCGCCGGGAGTGCGCTGATGCAGGTGGCGACAGCAGGGCCCATACTCACAATCTACAGGTAGGAATGCATATACAGGGAGTAGAGGAAGAGAAGCTGCCGCCGGGCTTGCGCTGATGCAGGTGGCGACAGCAGGGCCCATATCCATAATCAATAGGAAGGGGAGGAATACACAAGGGGTAGAGGAAGAGAAGCTGCCGCCGGGCTTGCGCTGATGCAGGTGGCGACAGCAGGGCCCATATTTACAATCAATAGGTAGGGGAGGCATATACAAGGGGTAGAGGAAGAGAAGCTGCCGCCGGGAGTGCGCTGATGCAGGTGGCGACAGCAGGGCCCATATTTACAATCAATAGGTAGGGGAGGCATATACAAGGGGTAGAGGAAGAGAAGCTGCCGCCGGGAGTGCGCTGATGCAGGTGGCGACAGCAGGGCCCACACTCACAATCTACAGGTTGGAATGCATATACAGGGGGTAGAGGAAGAGAAGCTGCCGCCGGGTTTGCGCTGATGCAGGTGGCGACAGCAGGGCCCATATTCACAATCAATAGGCAGGGGAGGCATATACAAGGGGTAGGGGTAGAGGAAGAGAAGCTGCCGCCGGGCTTGCGCTGATGCAGGTGGTGACAGCAGGGCCCATATTCACAATCAATAGGCAGGGGAAGCATATACAAGGGGTAGAGGAAGAGAAGCTGCCGCCGGGAGTGCGCTGATGCAGGTGGCGACAGCAGGGCCCATATTTACAATCAATAGGTAGGGGAGGCATATACAAGGGGTAAAAAAAGAGAAGCTGGCGCCGGGAGTGCGCTGATGCAGGTGGCGACAGCAGAGCCCATACTCACAATCTACAGGTTGGAATGCATATACAAGGGGTAGAGGAAGAGAAGCTGCCGCCGGGTTTGCGCTGATGCAGGTGGCGACAGCAGGGCCCATATTTAGAATCAATAGGTAGGGGAGGCATATACAAGGGGTAGAGGAAGAGAAGCTGCCGCCGGGAGTGCGCTGATGCAGGTGGCGACAGCAGGGCCCATACTCACAATCCACAGGTTGGAATGTATATACAGGGGGTAGAGGAAGAGAAGCTGCCGCCGGGTTTGCGCTGATGCAGGTGGGGACAGCAGGGCCCATATTTACAATCAATAGGTAGGGGAGGCATATACAAGGAGTAGAGGAAGAGAAGCTGCCGCCGGGTTTGCGCTGATGCAGGTGGCGACAGCAGGGCCCATATTTACAATCAATAGGTAGGGGAGGCATATACAAGGGGTAGAGGAAGAGAAGCTGCCGCCGGGAGTGCGCTGATGCAGGTGGCGACAGCAGGGCCCATACTCACAATCTACAGGTAGGAATGCATATACAGGGAGTAGAGGAAGAGAAGCTGCCGCCGGGCTTGCGCTGATGCAGGTGGCGACAGCAGGGCCCATATCCATAATCAATAGGAAGGGGAGGAATACACAAGGGGTAGAGGAAGAGAAGCTGCCGCCGGGCTTGCGCTGATGCAGGTGGCGACAGCAGGGCCCATATTTACAATCAATAGGTAGGGGAGGCATATACAAGGGGTAGAGGAAGAGAAGCTGCCGCCGGGAGTGCGCTGATGCAGGTGGCGACAGCAGGGCCCATATTTACAATCAATAGGTAGGGGAGGCATATACAAGGGGTAGAGGAAGAGAAGCTGCCGCCGGGAGTGCGCTGATGCAGGTGGCGACAGCAGGGCCCACACTCACAATCTACAGGTTGGAATGCATATACAGGGGGTAGAGGAAGAGAAGCTGCCGCCGGGTTTGCGCTGATGCAGGTGGCGACAGCAGGGCCCATATTCACAATCAATAGGCAGGGGAGGCATATACAAGGGGTAGGGGTAGAGGAAGAGAAGCTGCCGCCGGGCTTGCGCTGATGCAGGTGGTGACAGCAGGGCCCATATTCACAATCAATAGGCAGGGGAAGCATATACAAGGGGTAGAGGAAGAGAAGCTGCCGCCGGGAGTGCGCTGATGCAGGTGGCGACAGCAGGGCCCATATTTACAATCAATAGGTAGGGGAGGCATATACAAGGGGTAAAAAAAGAGAAGCTGGCGCCGGGAGTGCGCTGATGCAGGTGGCGACAGCAGAGCCCATACTCACAATCTACAGGTTGGAATGCATATACAAGGGGTAGAGGAAGAGAAGCTGCCGCCGGGAGTGCGCTGATGCAGGTGGCGACAGCAGGGCCCATACTCACAATCTACAGGTTGGAATGCATATACAGGGGGTAGAGGAAGAGAAGCTGCCGGCGGGTTTGCGCTGACGCAGGTGGCGACAGCAGGGCCCATATTTACAATCAATAGATAGGGGAGGCATATACAAGGAGTAGAGGAAGAGAAGCTGCCGCCGGGCTTGCGCTGATGCAGGTGGCGACAGCAAGGCCCATATTTACAATCAATAGGTAGGGGAGGCATATACAAGGGGTAGAGGAAGAGTAGCTGCCGCCGGGAGAGCGCTGATGCCGGTGGCGACAGCAGGGCCCATATTTACAATCAATAGGTAGGGGAGGCATATACAAATGGTAGAGGAAGAGAAGCTGCCGCCGGGAGTGCGCTGATGCAGGTGGCGACAGCAGGGCCCATATTTACAATCAATAGGTAGGGGAGGCATATACAAGGGGTAGAGGAAGAGAAGCTGCCGCCGGGAGTGCGCCGATGCAGGTGGCGACAGCAGGGCCCATACTCACAATCTACAGGTTGGAATGCATATACAGGGGGTAGAGGAAGAGAAGCTGCCGCCGGGTTTGCGCTGATGCAGGTGGCGACAGCAGGGCCCATATTTACAATCAATAGGTAGGGGAGGCATATACAAGGAGTGGAGAAAGAGAAGCTGCCGCCGGGCTTGCGCTGATGCAGGTGGCGACAGCAGGGCCCATATTTACAATCAATAGGTAGGGGAGGCATATACAAGGGGTAGAGGAAGAGAAGCTGCCGCCGGGAGTGCGCTGATGCAGGTGGCGACAGCAGGGCCCATATTTACAATCAATAGGTAGGGGAGGCATATACAAGGAGTAGAGGAAGAGAAGCTGCCGCCGGGCTTGCGCTGATGCAGGTGGCGACAGCAAGGCCCATATTTACAATCAATAGGTAGGGGAGGCATATACAAGGGGTAGAGGAAGAGAAGCTGCCGCCGGGAGTGCGCTGATGCAGGTGGCGACAGCAGGGCCCATATTTACAATCAATAGGTAGGGGAAGCATATACAAGGGGTAAAGGAAGAGTAGCTGCCGCCGGGAGAGCGCTGATGCCGGTGGCGACAGCAGGGCCCATATTTACAATCAATAGGTAGGGGAGGCATATACAAGGGGTAGAGGAAGAGAAGCTGCCGCCGGGAGTGCGCTGATGCAGGTGGCGACAGCAGGGCCCATATTTACAATCAATAGGTAGGGGAGGCATATACAAGGAGTAGAGGAAGAGAAGCTGCCGCCGGGAGTGCGCTGATGCAGGTGGCGACAGCAGGGCCCATACTCACAATCTACAGGTTGGAATGCATATACAGGGGGTAGAGGAAGAGAAGCTGCCGCTGGGTTTGCGTTGATGCAGGTGGCGACAGCAGGGCCCATATTTACAATCAATAGGTAGGGGAGGCATATACAAGGAGTGGAGAAAGAGAAGCTGCCGCCGGGAGTGCGCTGATGCAGGTGGCGACAGCAGGGCCCATACTCACAATCTACAGGTAGGAATGCATATACAGGGAGTAGAGGAAGAGAAGCTGCCGCCGGGCTTGCGCTGATGCAGGTGGCGACAGCAGGGCCCATATCCATAATCAATAGGCAGGGGAGGCATATACAAGGGGTAGAGGAAGAGAAGCTGCCGCCGGGAGTGCGCTGATGCAGGTGGCGACAGCAGGGCCCATATTTACAATCAATAGGTAGGGGAGGCATATACAAGGAGTAGAGGAAGAGAAGCTGCCGCCGGGAGTGCGCTGATGCAGGTGGCGACAGCAGGGCCCATACTCACAATCTACAGGTAGGAATGCATATACAGGGAGTAGAGGAAGAGAAGCTGCCGCCGGGCTTGCGCTGATGCAGGTGGCGACAGCAGGGCCCATATCCATAATCAATAGGCAGAGGAGGAATACACAAGGGGTAGAGGAAGAGAAGCTGCCGCCGGGCTTGCGCTGATGCAGGTGGTGACAGCAGGGCCCATATTCACAATCAATAGGCAGGGGAGGCATATACAAGGGGTAGAGGAAGAGAAGCTGCCGCCGGGAGTGCGCTGATGCAGGTGGCGACAGCAGGGCCCATATTTACAATCAATAGGTAGGGGAGGCATATACAAGGGGTAGAGGAAAGAGAAGCTGCCGCCGGGAGTGCGCTGATGCAGGTGGCGACAGCAGGGCCCATACTCACAATCTACAGGTTGGAATGCATATACAGGGGGTAGAGGAAGAGAAGCTGCCGCCGGGTTTGCGCTGATGCAGGTGGCGACAGCAGGGCCCATATTTACAATCAATAGGTAGGGGAGGCATATACAAGGGGTAGAGGAAGAGAAGCTGCCGCCGGGAGTGCGCTGATGCAGGTGGCGACAGCAGGGCCCATACTCACAATCTACAGGTAGGAATGCATATACAGGGAGTAGAGGAAGAGAAGCTGCCGCCGGGCTTGCGCTGATGCAGGTGGCGACAGCAGGGCCCATATCCATAATCAATAGGAAGGGGAGGAATACACAAGGGGTAGAGGAAGAGAAGCTGCCGCCGGGCTTGCGCTGATGCAGGTGGCGACAGCAGGGCCCATATTTACAATCAATAGGTAGGGGAGGCATATACAAGGGGTAGAGGAAGAGAAGCTGCCGCCGGGAGTGCGCTGATGCAGGTGGCGACAGCAGGGCCCATATTTACAATCAATAGGTAGGGGAGGCATATACAAGGGGTAGAGGAAGAGAAGCTGCCGCCGGGAGTGCGCTGATGCAGGTGGCGACAGCAGGGCCCACACTCACAATCTACAGGTTGGAATGCATATACAGGGGGTAGAGGAAGAGAAGCTGCCGCCGGGTTTGCGCTGATGCAGGTGGCGACAGCAGGGCCCATATTCACAATCAATAGGCAGGGGAGGCATATACAAGGGGTAGGGGTAGAGGAAGAGAAGCTGCCGCCGGGCTTGCGCTGATGCAGGTGGTGACAGCAGGGCCCATATTCACAATCAATAGGCAGGGGAAGCATATACAAGGGGTAGAGGAAGAGAAGCTGCCGCCGGGAGTGCGCTGATGCAGGTGGCGACAGCAGGGCCCATATTTACAATCAATAGGTAGGGGAGGCATATACAAGGGGTAAAAAAAGAGAAGCTGGCGCCGGGAGTGCGCTGATGCAGGTGGCGACAGCAGAGCCCATACTCACAATCTACAGGTTGGAATGCATATACAAGGGGTAGAGGAAGAGAAGCTGCCGCCGGGTTTGCGCTGATGCAGGTGGCGACAGCAGGGCCCATATTTAGAATCAATAGGTAGGGGAGGCATATACAAGGGGTAGAGGAAGAGAAGCTGCCGCCGGGAGTGCGCTGATGCAGGTGGCGACAGCAGGGCCCATACTCACAATCCACAGGTTGGAATGTATATACAGGGGGTAGAGGAAGAGAAGCTGCCGCCGGGTTTGCGCTGATGCAGGTGGGGACAGCAGGGCCCATATTTACAATCAATAGGTAGGGGAGGCATATACAAGGAGTAGAGGAAGAGAAGCTGCCGCCGGGTTTGCGCTGATGCAGGTGGCGACAGCAGGGCCCATATTTACAATCAATAGGTAGGGGAGGCATATACAAGGGGTAGAGGAAGAGAAGCTGCCGCCGGGAGTGCGCTGATGCAGGTGGCGACAGCAGGGCCCATACTCACAATCTACAGGTAGGAATGCATATACAGGGAGTAGAGGAAGAGAAGCTGCCGCCGGGCTTGCGCTGATGCAGGTGGCGACAGCAGGGCCCATATCCATAATCAATAGGAAGGGGAGGAATACACAAGGGGTAGAGGAAGAGAAGCTGCCGCCGGGCTTGCGCTGATGCAGGTGGCGACAGCAGGGCCCATATTTACAATCAATAGGTAGGGGAGGCATATACAAGGGGTAGAGGAAGAGAAGCTGCCGCCGGGAGTGCGCTGATGCAGGTGGCGACAGCAGGGCCCATATTTACAATCAATAGGTAGGGGAGGCATATACAAGGGGTAGAGGAAGAGAAGCTGCCGCCGGGAGTGCGCTGATGCAGGTGGCGACAGCAAGGCCCACACTCACAATCTACAGGTTGGAATGCATATACAGGGGGTAGAGGAAGAGAAGCTGCCGCCGGGTTTGCGCTGATGCAGGTGGCGACAGCAGGGCCCATATTCACAATCAATAGGCAGGGGAGGCATATACAAGGGGTAGGGGTAGAGGAAGAGAAGCTGCCGCCGGGCTTGCGCTGATGCAGGTGGTGACAGCAGGGCCCATATTCACAATCAATAGGCAGGGGAAGCATATACAAGGGGTAGAGGAAGAGAAGCTGCCGCCGGGAGTGCGCTGATGCAGGTGGCGACAGCAGGGCCCATATTTACAATCAATAGGTAGGGGAGGCATATACAAGGGGTAAAAAAAGAGAAGCTGGCGCCGGGAGTGCGCTGATGCAGGTGGCGACAGCAGAGCCCATACTCACAATCTACAGGTTGGAATGCATATACAAGGGGTAGAGGAAGAGAAGCTGCCGCCGGGTTTGCGCTGATGCAGGTGGCGACAGCAGGGCCCATATTTAGAATCAATAGGTAGGGGAGGCATATACAAGGGGTAGAGGAAGAGAAGCTGCCGCCGGGAGTGCGCTGATGCAGGTGGCGACAGCAGGGCCCATACTCACAATCCACAGGTTGGAATGTATATACAGGGGGTAGAGGAAGAGAAGCTGCCGCCGGGTTTGCGCTGATGCAGGTGGGGACAGCAGGGCCCATATTTACAATCAATAGGTAGGGGAGGCATATACAAGGAGTAGAGGAAGAGAAGCTGCCGCCGGGCTTGCGCTGATGCAGGTGGCGACAGCAGGGCCCATATTTACAATCAATTGGTAGGGGAGGCATATACAAGGGGTAGAGGAAGAGAAGCTGCCGGCGGGAGTGCGCTGATGCAGGTGGCGACAGTAGGGCCCATATTTACAATCAATAGGTAGGGGAGGCATATACAAGGGGTAGAGGAAGAGTAGCTGCCGCCGGGAGAGCGCTGATGCCGGTGGCGACAGCAGGGCCCATATTTACAATCAATAGGTAGGGGAGGCATATACAAGGGGTAGAGGAAGAGAAGCTGCCGCCGGGAGTGCGCTGATGCAGGTGGCGACAGCAGGGCCCATACTCACAATCTACAGGTTGGAATGCATATACAGGAGGTAGAGGAAGAAAAGCTGCCGCCGGGTTTGCGCTGATGCAGGTGGCGACAGCAGGGCCCATATTTACAATCAATAGGTAGGGGAGGCATATACAAGGGGTAGAGGAAGAGAAGCTGCCGCCGGGAGTGCGCTGATGCAGGTGGCGACAGCAGGGCCCATACTCACAATCTACAGGTTGGAATGCATATACAGGGGGTAGAGGAAGAAAAGCTGCCGCCGGGTTTGCGCTGATGCAGGTGGCGACAGCAGGGCCCATATTTACAATCAATAGGTAGGGGAGGCATATACAAGGGGTAGCGGAAGAGAAGCTGCCGCCGGGAGTGCGCTGATGCAGGTGGCGACAGCAGAGCCCTTATCCATAATCAATAGGCAGGGGAGGCATATACAAGGGGTAGAGGAAGAGAAGCTGCCGCCGGGCTTGCGCTGATGCAGGTGGCGACAGCAAGGCCCATATCCATAATCAATAGGCAGGGGAGGCATATACAAGGGGTAGAGGAAGAGAAGCTGCCGCCGGGCGTGCGCTGATGCAGGTGGTGACAGCAGGGCCCATATTCACAATCAATAGGCAGGGGAAGCATATACAAGGGGTAGAGGAAGAGAAGCTTCCGCCGGGTTTGCGCTGATGCAGGTGGCGACAGCAGGGCCCATATTTACAATCAATAGGTAGGGGAGGCATATACAAGGAGTGGAGAAAGAGAAGCTGCCGCCGGGCTTGCGCTGATGCAGGTGGCGACAGCAGGGCCCATATTTACAATCAATAGGTAGGGGAGGCATATACAAGGGGTAGAGGAAGAGAAGCTGCCGCCGGGAGTGCGCTGATGCAGGTGGCGACAGCAGGGCCCATATTTACAATCAATAGGTAGGGGAGGCATATACAAGGGGTAGAGGAAGAGTAGCTGCCGCCGGGAGAGCGCTGATGCCGGTGGCGACAGCAGGGCCCATATTTACAATCAATAGGTAGGGGAGGCATATACAAGGGGTAGAGGAAGAGAAGCTGCCGCCGGGAGTGCGCTGATGCAGGTGGCGACAGCAGGGCCCATACTCACAATCTACAGGTTGGAATGCATATACAGGGGGTAGAGGAAGAGAAGCTGCCGGCGGGTTTGCGCTGACGCAGGTGGCAACAGCAGGGCCCATATTCACAATCAATAGGTAGGGGAGGCATATACAAGGAGTAGAGGAAGAGAAGCTGCCGCCGGGCTCGCGCTGATGCAGGTGGCGACAGCAGGGCCCATATTTACAATCAATAGGTAGGGGAGGCATATACAAGGGGTAGAGGAAGAGAAGCTGCCGCCGGGAGTGCGCTGATGCAGGTGGCGACAGCAGGGCCCATACTCACAATCTACAGGTTGGAATGCATATACAGGGGGTAGAGGAAGAGAAGCTGCCGCCGGGTTTGCGCTGATGCAGGTGGCAACAGCAGGGCCCATATTTACAATCAATAGGTAGGGGAGGCATATACAAGGAGTAGAGGAAGAGAAGCTGCCGCCGGGCTCGCGCTGATGCAGGTGGCGACAGCAGGGCCCATATTTACAATCAATAGGTAGGGGAGGCATATACAAGGGGTAGAGGAAGAGAAGCTGCCGCCGAGAGTGCGCTGATGCAGGTGGCGACAGCAGGGCCCATACTCACAATCTACAGGTAGGAATGCATATACAGGGAGTAGAGGAAGAGAAGCTGCCGCCGGGCTTGCGCTGATGCAGGTGGCGAGAGCAGGGCCCATAACCATAATCAATAGGCAGGGGAGGCATATACAAGGGGAAGAGGAAGAGAAGCTGCCGCCGGGCGTGCGCTGATGCAGGTGGTGACAGCAGGGCCCATATTCACAATCAATAGGCAGGGGAAGCATATACAAGGGGTAGAGGAAGAGAAGCTGCCGCCGGGAGTGCGCTGATGCAGGTGGCGACAGCAGGGCCCATATTTACAATCAATAGGTAGGGGAGGCATATACAAGGGGTAGAGGAAGAGAAGCTGCCGCCGGGAGTGCGCTGATGCAGGTGGCGACAGCAGGGCCCATACTCACAATCTACAGGTTGGAATGCATATACAGGGGGTAGAGGAAGAGAAGCTGCCGCTGGGTTTGCGCTGATGCAGGTGGCGACAGCAGGGCCCATATTTACAATCAATAGGTAGGGGAGGCATATACAAGGGGTAGAGGAAGAGAAGCTGCCGCCGGGAGTGCGCTGATGCAGGTGGCGACAGCAGGGCCCATATTTACAATCAATAGGTAGGGGAGGCATATACAAGGAGTAGAGGAAGAGAAGCTGCCGCCGGGAGTGCGCTGATGCAGGTGGCGACAGCAGGGCCCATACTCACAATCTACAGGTTGGAATGCATATACAGGGGGTAGAGGAAGAGAAGCTGCCGCTGGGTTTGCGCTGATGCAGGTGGCGACAGCAGGGCCCATATTTACAATCAATAGGTAGGGGAGGCATATACAAGGAGTGGAGAAAGAGAAGCTGCCGCCGGGAGTGCGCTGATGCAGGTGGCGACAGCAGGGCCCATACTCACAATCTACAGGTAGGAATGCATATACAGGGAGTAGAGGAAGAGAAGCTGCCGCCGGGCTTGCGCTGATGCAGGTGGCGACAGCAGGGCCCATATCCATAATCAATAGGCAGGGGAGGCATATACAAGGGGTAGAGGAAGAGAAGCTGCCGCCGGGAGTGCGCTGATGCAGGTGGCGACAGCAGGGCCCATATTTACAATCAATAGGTAGGGGAGGCATATACAAGGAGTAGAGGAAGAGAAGCTGCCGCCGGGAGTGCGCTGATGCAGGTGGCGACAGCAGGGCCCATACTCACAATCTACAGGTAGGAATGCATATACAGGGAGTAGAGGAAGAGAAGCTGCCGCCGGGCTTGCGCTGATGCAGGTGGCGACAGCAGGGCCCATATCCATAATCAATAGGCAGAGGAGGAATACACAAGGGGTAGAGGAAGAGAAGCTGCCGCCGGGCTTGCGCTGATGCAGGTGGTGACAGCAGGGCCCATATTCACAATCAATAGGCAGGGGAGGCATATACAAGGGGTAGAGGAAGAGAAGCTGCCGCCGGGAGTGCGCTGATGCAGGTGGCGACAGCAGGGCCCATATTTACAATCAATAGGTAGGGGAGGCATATACAAGGGGTAGAGGAAAGAGAAGCTGCCGCCGGGAGTGCGCTGATGCAGGTGGCGACAGCAGGGCCCATACTCACAATCTACAGGTTGGAATGCATATACAGGGAGTAGAGGAAGAGAAGCTGCCGCCGGGTTTGCGCTGATGCAGGTGGCGACAGCAGGGCCCATATTTACAATCAATAGGTAGGGGAGGCATATACAAGGGGTAGAGGAAGAGAAGCTGCCGCCGGGAGTGCGCTGATGCAGGTGGCGACAGCAGGGCCCATACTCACAATCTACAGGTAGGAATGCATATACAGGGAGTAGAGGAAGAGAAGCTGCCGCCGGGCTTGCGCTGATGCAGGTGGCGACAGCAGGGCCCATATCCATAATCAATAGGAAGGGGAGGAATACACAAGGGGTAGAGGAAGAGAAGCTGCCGCCGGGCTTGCGCTGATGCAGGTGGCAACAGCAGGGCCCATATTCACAATCAATAGGTAGGGGAGGCATATACAAGGAGTAGAGGAAGAGAAGCTGCCGCCGGGCTCGCGCTGATGCAGGTGGCGACAGCAGGGCCCATATTTACAATCAATAGGTAGGGGAGGCATATACAAGGGGTAGAGGAAGAGAAGCTGCCGCCGGGAGTGCGCTGATGCAGGTGGCGACAGCAGGGCCCATACTCACAATCTACAGGTTGGAATGCATATACAGGGGGTAGAGGAAGAGAAGCTGCCGCCGGGTTTGCGCTGATGCAGGTGGCAACAGCAGGGCCCATATTTACAATCAATAGGTAGGGGAGGCATATACAAGGAGTAGAGGAAGAGAAGCTGCCGCCGGGCTCGCGCTGATGCAGGTGGCGACAGCAGGGCCCATATTTACAATCAATAGGTAGGGGAGGCATATACAAGGGGTAGAGGAAGAGAAGCTGCCGCCGAGAGTGCGCTGATGCAGGTGGCGACAGCAGGGCCCATACTCACAATCTACAGGTAGGAATGCATATACAGGGAGTAGAGGAAGAGAAGCTGCCGCCGGGCTTGCGCTGATGCAGGTGGCGAGAGCAGGGCCCATAACCATAATCAATAGGCAGGGGAGGCATATACAAGGGGAAGAGGAAGAGAAGCTGCCGCCGGGCGTGCGCTGATGCAGGTGGTGACAGCAGGGCCCATATTCACAATCAATAGGCAGGGGAAGCATATACAAGGGGTAGAGGAAGAGAAGCTGCCGCCGGGAGTGCGCTGATGCAGGTGGCGACAGCAGGGCCCATATTTACAATCAATAGGTAGGGGAGGCATATACAAGGGGTAGAGGAAGAGAAGCTGCCGCCGGGAGTGCGCTGATGCAGGTGGCGACAGCAGGGCCCATACTCACAATCTACAGGTTGGAATGCATATACAGGGGGTAGAGGAAGAGAAGCTGCCGCTGGGTTTGCGCTGATGCAGGTGGCGACAGCAGGGCCCATATTTACAATCAATAGGTAGGGGAGGCATATACAAGGGGTAGAGGAAGAGAAGCTGCCGCCGGGAGTGCGCTGATGCAGGTGGCGACAGCAGGGCCCATATTTACAATCAATAGGTAGGGGAGGCATATACAAGGAGTAGAGGAAGAGAAGCTGCCGCCGGGAGTGCGCTGATGCAGGTGGCGACAGCAGGGCCCATACTCACAATCTACAGGTTGGAATGCATATACAGGGGGTAGAGGAAGAGAAGCTGCCGCTGGGTTTGCGCTGATGCAGGTGGCGACAGCAGGGCCCATATTTACAATCAATAGGTAGGGGAGGCATATACAAGGAGTGGAGAAAGAGAAGCTGCCGCCGGGAGTGCGCTGATGCAGGTGGCGACAGCAGGGCCCATACTCACAATCTACAGGTAGGAATGCATATACAGGGAGTAGAGGAAGAGAAGCTGCCGCCGGGCTTGCGCTGATGCAGGTGGCGACAGCAGGGCCCATATCCATAATCAATAGGCAGGGGAGGCATATACAAGGGGTAGAGGAAGAGAAGCTGCCGCCGGGAGTGCGCTGATGCAGGTGGCGACAGCAGGGCCCATATTTACAATCAATAGGTAGGGGAGGCATATACAAGGAGTAGAGGAAGAGAAGCTGCCGCCGGGAGTGCGCTGATGCAGGTGGCGACAGCAGGGCCCATACTCACAATCTACAGGTAGGAATGCATATACAGGGAGTAGAGGAAGAGAAGCTGCCGCCGGGCTTGCGCTGATGCAGGTGGCGACAGCAGGGCCCATATCCATAATCAATAGGCAGAGGAGGAATACACAAGGGGTAGAGGAAGAGAAGCTGCCGCCGGGCTTGCGCTGATGCAGGTGGTGACAGCAGGGCCCATATTCACAATCAATAGGCAGGGGAGGCATATACAAGGGGTAGAGGAAGAGAAGCTGCCGCCGGGAGTGCGCTGATGCAGGTGGCGACAGCAGGGCCCATATTTACAATCAATAGGTAGGGGAGGCATATACAAGGGGTAGAGGAAAGAGAAGCTGCCGCCGGGAGTGCGCTGATGCAGGTGGCGACAGCAGGGCCCATACTCACAATCTACAGGTTGGAATGCATATACAGGGGGTAGAGGAAGAGAAGCTGCCGCCGGGTTTGCGCTGATGCAGGTGGCGACAGCAGGGCCCATATTTACAATCAATAGGTAGGGGAGGCATATACAAGGGGTAGAGGAAGAGAAGCTGCCGCCGGGAGTGCGCTGATGCAGGTGGCGACAGCAGGGCCCATACTCACAATCTACAGGTAGGAATGCATATACAGGGAGTAGAGGAAGAGAAGCTGCCGCCGGGCTTGCGCTGATGCAGGTGGCGACAGCAGGGCCCATATCCATAATCAATAGGAAGGGGAGGAATACACAAGGGGTAGAGGAAGAGAAGCTGCCGCCGGGCTTGCGCTGATGCAGGTGGCGACAGCAGGGCCCATATTTACAATCAATAGGTAGGGGAGGCATATACAAGGGGTAGAGGAAGAGAAGCTGCCGCCGGGAGTGCGCTGATGCAGGTGGCGACAGCAGGGCCCATATTTACAATCAATAGGTAGGGGAGGCATATACAAGGGGTAGAGGAAGAGAAGCTGCCGCCGGGAGTGCGCTGATGCAGGTGGCGACAGCAGGGCCCACACTCACAATCTACAGGTTGGAATGCATATACAGGGGGTAGAGGAAGAGAAGCTGCCGCCGGGTTTGCGCTGATGCAGGTGGCGACAGCAGGGCCCATATTCACAATCAATAGGCAGGGGAGGCATATACAAGGGGTAGGGGTAGAGGAAGAGAAGCTGCCGCCGGGCTTGCGCTGATGCAGGTGGTGACAGCAGGGCCCATATTCACAATCAATAGGCAGGGGAAGCATATACAAGGGGTAGAGGAAGAGAAGCTGCCGCCGGGAGTGCGCTGATGCAGGTGGCGACAGCAGGGCCCATATTTACAATCAATAGGTAGGGGAGGCATATACAAGGGGTAAAAAAAGAGAAGCTGGCGCCGGGAGTGCGCTGATGCAGGTGGCGACAGCAGAGCCCATACTCACAATCTACAGGTTGGAATGCATATACAAGGGGTAGAGGAAGAGAAGCTGCCGCCGGGTTTGCGCTGATGCAGGTGGCGACAGCAGGGCCCATATTTAGAATCAATAGGTAGGGGAGGCATATACAAGGGGTAGAGGAAGAGAAGCTGCCGCCGGGAGTGCGCTGATGCAGGTGGCGACAGCAGGGCCCATACTCACAATCCACAGGTTGGAATGTATATACAGGGGGTAGAGGAAGAGAAGCTGCCGCCGGGTTTGCGCTGATGCAGGTGGGGACAGCAGGGCCCATATTTACAATCAATAGGTAGGGGAGGCATATACAAGGAGTAGAGGAAGAGAAGCTGCCGCCGGGTTTGCGCTGATGCAGGTGGCGACAGCAGGGCCCATATTTACAATCAATAGGTAGGGGAGGCATATACAAGGGGTAGAGGAAGAGAAGCTGCCGCCGGGAGTGCGCTGATGCAGGTGGCGACAGCAGGGCCCATACTCACAATCTACAGGTAGGAATGCATATACAGGGAGTAGAGGAAGAGAAGCTGCCGCCGGGCTTGCGCTGATGCAGGTGGCGACAGCAGGGCCCATATCCATAATCAATAGGAAGGGGAGGAATACACAAGGGGTAGAGGAAGAGAAGCTGCCGCCGGGCTTGCGCTGATGCAGGTGGCGACAGCAGGGCCCATATTTACAATCAATAGGTAGGGGAGGCATATACAAGGGGTAGAGGAAGAGAAGCTGCCGCCGGGAGTGCGCTGATGCAGGTGGCGACAGCAGGGCCCATATTTACAATCAATAGGTAGGGGAGGCATATACAAGGGGTAGAGGAAGAGAAGCTGCCGCCGGGAGTGCGCTGATGCAGGTGGCGACAGCAGGGCCCACACTCACAATCTACAGGTTGGAATGCATATACAGGGGGTAGAGGAAGAGAAGCTGCCGCCGGGTTTGCGCTGATGCAGGTGGCGACAGCAGGGCCCATATTCACAATCAATAGGCAGGGGAGGCATATACAAGGGGTAGGGGTAGAGGAAGAGAAGCTGCCGCCGGGCTTGCGCTGATGCAGGTGGTGACAGCAGGGCCCATATTCACAATCAATAGGCAGGGGAAGCATATACAAGGGGTAGAGGAAGAGAAGCTGCCGCCGGGAGTGCGCTGATGCAGGTGGCGACAGCAGGGCCCATATTTACAATCAATAGGTAGGGGAGGCATATACAAGGGGTAAAAAAAGAGAAGCTGGCGCCGGGAGTGCGCTGATGCAGGTGGCGACAGCAGAGCCCATACTCACAATCTACAGGTTGGAATGCATATACAAGGGGTAGAGGAAGAGAAGCTGCCGCCGGGTTTGCGCTGATGCAGGTGGCGACAGCAGGGCCCATATTTAGAATCAATAGGTAGGGGAGGCATATACAAGGGGTAGAGGAAGAGAAGCTGCCGCCGGGAGTGCGCTGATGCAGGTGGCGACAGCAGGGCCCATACTCACAATCCACAGGTTGGAATGTATATACAGGGGGTAGAGGAAGAGAAGCTGCCGCCGGGTTTGCGCTGATGCAGGTGGGGACAGCAGGGCCCATATTTACAATCAATAGGTAGGGGAGGCATATACAAGGAGTAGAGGAAGAGAAGCTGCCGCCGGGCTTGCGCTGATGCAGGTGGCGACAGCAGGGCCCATATTTACAATCAATAGGTAGGGGAGGCATATACAAGGGGTAGAGGAAGAGAAGCTGCCGGCGGGAGTGCGCTGATGCAGGTGGCGACAGTAGGGCCCATATTTACAATCAATAGGTAGGGGAGGCATATACAAGGGGTAGAGGAAGAGTAGCTGCCGCCGGGAGAGCGCTGATGCCGGTGGCGACAGCAGGGCCCATATTTACAATCAATAGGTAGGGGAGGCATATACAAGGGGTAGAGGAAGAGAAGCTGCCGCCGGGAGTGCGCTGATGCAGGTGGCGACAGCAGGGCCCATACTCACAATCTACAGGTTGGAATGCATATACAGGGGGTAGAGGAAGAAAAGCTGCCGCCGGGTTTGCGCTGATGCAGGTGGCGACAGCAGGGCCCATATTTACAATCAATAGGTAGGGGAGGCATATACAAGGGGTAGAGGAAGAGAAGCTGCCGCCGGGAGTGCGCTGATGCAGGTGGCGACAGCAGGGCCCATACTCACAATCTACAGGTTGGAATGCATATACAGGGGGTAGAGGAAGAAAAGCTGCCGCCGGGTTTGCGCTGATGCAGGTGGCGACAGCAGGGCCCATATTTACAATCAATAGGTAGGGGAGGCATATACAAGGGGTAGCGGAAGAGAAGGTGCCGCCGGGAGTGCGCTGATGCAGGTGGCGACAGCAGAGCCCTTATCCATAATCAATAGGCAGGGGAGGCATATACAAGGGGTAGAGGAAGAGAAGCTGCCGCCGGGCTTGCGCTGATGCAGGTGGCGACAGCAAGGCCCATATCCATAATCAATAGGCAGGGGAGGCATATACAAGGGGTAGAGGAAGAGAAGCTGCCGCCGGGCGTGCGCTGATGCAGGTGGTGACAGCAGGGCCCATATTCACAATCAATAGGCAGGGGAAGCATATACAAGGGGTAGAGGAAGAGAAGCTTCCGCCGGGTTTGCGCTGATGCAGGTGGCGACAGCAGGGCCCATATTTACAATCAATAGGTAGGGGAGGCATATACAAGGAGTGGAGAAAGAGAAGCTGCCGCCGGGCTTGCGCTGATGCAGGTGGCGACAGCAGGGCCCATATTTACAATCAATAGGTAGGGGAGGCATATACAAGGGGTAGAGGAAGAGAAGCTGCCGCCGGGAGTGCGCTGATGCAGGTGGCGACAGCAGGGCCCATACTCACAATCTACAGGTTGGAATGCATATACAGGGGGTAGAGGAAGAAAAGCTGCCGCCGGGTTTGCGCTGATGCAGGTGGCGACAGCAGGGCCCATATTTACAATCAATAGGTAGGGGAGGCATATACAAGGGGTAGCGGAAGAGAAGCTGCCGCCGGGAGTGCGCTGATGCAGGTGGCGACAGCAGAGCCCTTATCCATAATCAATAGGCAGGGGAGGCATATACAAGGGGTAGAGGAAGAGAAGCTGCCGCCGGGCTTGCGCTGATGCAGGTGGCGACAGCAAGGCCCATATCCATAATCAATAGGCAGGGGAGGCATATACAAGGGGTAGAGGAAGAGAAGCTGCCGCCGGGCGTGCGCTGATGCAGGTGGTGACAGCAGGGCCCATATTCACAATCAATAGGCAGGGGAAGCATATACAAGGGGTAGAGGAAGAGAAGCTTCCGCCGGGTTTGCGCTGATGCAGGTGGCGACAGCAGGGCCCATATTTACAATCAATAGGTAGGGGAGGCATATACAAGGAGTGGAGAAAGAGAAGCTGCCGCCGGGCTTGCGCTGATGCAGGTGGCGACAGCAGGGCCCATATTTACAATCAATAGGTAGGGGAGGCATATACAAGGGGTAGAGGAAGAGAAGCTGCCGCCGGGAGTGCGCTGATGCAGGTGGCGACAGCAGGGCCCATATTTACAATCAATAGGTAGGGGAGGCATATACAAGGGGTAGAGGAAGAGTAGCTGCCGCCGGGAGAGCGCTGATGCCGGTGGCGACAGCAGGGCCCATATTTACAATCAATAGGTAGGGGAGGCATATACAAGGGGTAGAGGAAGAGAAGCTGCCGCCGGGAGTGCGCTGATGCAGGTGGCGACAGCAGGGCCCATACTCACAATCTACAGGTTGGAATGCATATACAGGGGGTAGAGGAAGAGAAGCTGCCGGCGGGTTTGCGCTGACGCAGGTGGCAACAGCAGGGCCCATATTCACAATCAATAGGTAGGGGAGGCATATACAAGGAGTAGAGGAAGAGAAGCTGCCGCCGGGCTCGCGCTGATGCAGGTGGCGACAGCAGGGCCCATATTTACAATCAATAGGTAGGGGAGGCATATACAAGGGGTAGAGGAAGAGAAGCTGCCGCCGGGAGTGCGCTGATGCAGGTGGCGACAGCAGGGCCCATACTCACAATCTACAGGTTGGAATGCATATACAGGGGGTAGAGGAAGAGAAGCTGCCGCCGGGTTTGCGCTGATGCAGGTGGCAACAGCAGGGCCCATATTTACAATCAATAGGTAGGGGAGGCATATACAAGGAGTAGAGGAAGAGAAGCTGCCGCCGGGCTCGCGCTGATGCAGGTGGCGACAGCAGGGCCCATATTTACAATCAATAGGTAGGGGAGGCATATACAAGGGGTAGAGGAAGAGAAGCTGCCGCCGAGAGTGCGCTGATGCAGGTGGCGACAGCAGGGCCCATACTCACAATCTACAGGTAGGAATGCATATACAGGGAGTAGAGGAAGAGAAGCTGCCGCCGGGCTTGCGCTGATGCAGGTGGCGAGAGCAGGGCCCATAACCATAATCAATAGGCAGGGGAGGCATATACAAGGGGAAGAGGAAGAGAAGCTGCCGCCGGGCGTGCGCTGATGCAGGTGGTGACAGCAGGGCCCATATTCACAATCAATAGGCAGGGGAAGCATATACAAGGGGTAGAGGAAGAGAAGCTGCCGCCGGGAGTGCGCTGATGCAGGTGGCGACAGCAGGGCCCATATTTACAATCAATAGGTAGGGGAGGCATATACAAGGGGTAGAGGAAGAGAAGCTGCCGCCGGGAGTGCGCTGATGCAGGTGGCGACAGCAGGGCCCATACTCACAATCTACAGGTTGGAATGCATATACAGGGGGTAGAGGAAGAGAAGCTGCCGCCGGGTTTGCGCTGATGCAGGTGGCGACAGCAGGGCCCATATTTACAATCAATAGGTAGGGGAGGCATATACAAGGGGTAGAGGAAGAGAAGCTGCCGCCGGGAGTGCGCTGATGCAGGTGGCGACAGCAGGGCCCATATTTACAATCAATAGGTAGGGGAGGCATATACAAGGGGTAGAGGAAGAGAAGCTGCCGCCGGGAGTGCGCTGATGCAGGTGGCGACAGCAGGGCCCATACTCACAATCCACAGGTTGGAATGTATATACAGGGGGTAGAGGAAGAGAAGCTGCCGCCGGGTTTGCGCTGATGCAGGTGGGGACAGCAGGGCCCATATTTACAATCAATAGGTAGGGGAGGCATATACAAGGAGTAGAGGAAGAGAAGCTGCCGCCGGGCTTGCGCTGATGCAGGTGGCGACAGCAGGGCCCATATTTACAATCAATAGGTAGGGGAGGCATATACAAGGGGTAGAGGAAGAGAAGCTGCCGGCGGGAGTGCGCTGATGCAGGTGGCGACAGTAGGGCCCATATTTACAATCAATAGGTAGGGGAGGCATATACAAGGGGTAGAGGAAGAGAAGCTGCCGCCGGGAGTGCGCTGATGCAGGTGGCGACAGCAGGGCCCATACTCACAATCTACAGGTTGGAATGCATATACAGGGGGTAGAGGAAGAAAAGCTGCCGCCGGGTTTGCGCTGATGCAGGTGGCGACAGCAGGGCCCATATTTACAATCAATAGGTAGGGGAGGCATATACAAGGGGTAGCGGAAGAGAAGCTGCCGCCGGGAGTGCGCTGATGCAGGTGGCGACAGCAGAGCCCATACTCACTATCTACAGGTACGAATGCATATACAGGGAGTAGAGGAAGAGAAGCTGCCGCCGGGCTTGCGCTGATGCAGGTGGCGACAGCAAGGCCCATATCCATAATCAATAGGCAGGGGAGGCATATACAAGGGGTAGAGGAAGAGAAGCTGCCGCCGGGCGTGCGCTGATGCAGGTGGTGACAGCAGGGCCCATATTCACAATCAATAGGCAGGGGAAGCATATACAAGGGGTAGAGGAAGAGAAGCTGCCGCCGGGAGTGCGCTGATGCAGGTGGCGAAAGCAGGGCCCATATTTACAATCAATAGGTAGGGGAGGCATATACAAGGGGTAGAGGAAGAGAAGCTGCCGCCGGGAGTGCGCTGATGCAGGTGGCGACAGCAGGGCCCATATTTACAATCAATAGGTAGGGGAGGCATATACAAGGGGTAGAGGAAGAGAAGCTGCCGCCGGGAGTGCGCTGATGCAGGTGGCGACAGCAGGGCCCATATTTACAATCAATAGGTAGGGGAGGCATATACAAGGAGTAGAGGAAGAGAAGCTGCCGCCGAGAGTGCGCTGATGCAGGTGGCGACAGCAGGGCCCATACTCACAATCTACAGGTAGGAATGCATATACAGGGAGTAGAGGAAGAGAAGCTGCCGCCGGGCTTGCGCTGATGCAGGTGGCAACAGCAGGGCCCATATCCATAATCAATAGGCAGGGGAGGCATATACAAGGGGAAGAGGAAGAGAAGCTGCCGCCGGGCGTGCGCTGATGCAGGTGGTGACAGCAGGGCCCATATTCACAATCAATAGGCAGGGGAAGCATATACAAGGGGTAGAGGAAGAGAAGCTGCCGCCGGGAGTGCGCTGATGCAGGTGGCGACAGCAGGGCCCATACTCACAATCCACAGGTTGGAATGTATATACAGGGGGTAGAGGAAGAGAAGCTGCCGCCGGGTTTGCGCTGATGCAGGTGGGGACAGCAGGGCCCATATTTACAATCAATAGGTAGGGGAGGCATATACAAGGAGTAAAGGAAGAGAAGCTGGCGCCGGGAGTGCGCTGATGCAGGTGGCGACAGCAGAGCCCATACTCACAATCTACGGGTTGGAATGCATATACAGGGGGTAGAGGAAGAGAAGCTGCCGCCGGGTTTGCGCTGATGCAGGTGGCGACAGCAGGGCCCATATTTACAATCAATAGGTAGGGGAGGCATATACAAGGGGTAGAGGAAGAGAAGCTGCCGCCGGGAGTGCGCTGATGCAGGTGGCGACAGCAGGGCCCATATTTACAATCAATAGGTAGGGGAGGCATATACAAGGGGTAGAGGAAGAGTAGCTGCCGCCGGGTTTGCGCTGATGCCGGTGGTGACAGCAGGGCCCATATTTACTATCAATAGGTAGGGGAGGCACATACAAGAGGTAGAGGAAGAGAAGCTGCCGCCGGGAGTGCGCTGATGCCGGTGGCGACAGCAGGGCCTATATTTACAATCAATAGGTAGGGGAGGCATATACAAGGGGTAGAGGAAGAGAAGCTGCCGCCGGGAGTGCGCTGATGCAGGTGGCGACAGCAGGGCCCATATTTACAATCAATAGGTAGGGGAGGCATATACAAGGGGTAGACGAAGAGAAGCTGCCGCCGGGAGTGCGTTGATGCAGGTGGCGACAGCAGGGCCCATATTTACAATCAATAGGTAGGGGAGGCATATACAAGGGGTAGAGGAAGAGTAGCTGCCGCCGGGAGAGCGCTGATGCCGGTGGCGACAGCAGGGCCCATATTTACAATCAATAGGTAGGGGAGGCATATACAAGGGGTAGAGGAAGAGAAGCTGCCGCCGGGAGTGCGCTGATGCAGGTGGCGACAGCAGGGCCCATACTCACAATGTACAGGTTGGAATGCATATACAGGTGGTAGAGGAAGAGAAGCTGCCGGCGGGTTTGCGCTGACGCAGGTGGCGACAGCAGGGCCCATATTTACAATCAATAGGTAGGGGAGGCATATACAAGGAGTAGAGGAAGAGAAGCTGCCGCCGGGCTTGCGCTGATGCAGGTGGCGACAGCAAGGCCCATATTTACAATCAATAGATAGGGGAGGCATATACAAGGGGTAGAGGAAGAGAAGCTGCCGCCGGGAGTGCGCTGATGCAGGTGGCGACAGCAGGGCCCATATTTACAATCAATAGGTAGGGGAGGCATATACAAGGGGTAGAGGAAAAGTAGCTGCCGCCGGGAGAGCGCTGATGCCGGTGGAGACAGCAGGGCCCATATTTACAATCAATAGGTAGGGGAGGCATATACAAGGGGTAGAGGAAGAGAAGCTGCCGCCGGGAGTGCGCTGATGCAGGTGGCGACAGCAGGGCCCATATTTACAATCAATAGGTAGGGGAGGCATATACAAGTGGTAGAGGAAGAGAAGCTGCCGCCGGGAGTGCGCTGATGCAGGTGGCGACAGCAGGGCCCATATTTACAATCAATAGGTAGGGGAGGCATATACAAGGGGTAGAGGAAGAGAAGCTGCCGCCGGGAGTGCGCTGATGCAGGTGGCGACAGCAGGGCCCATACTCACAATCTACAGGTTGGAATGCATATACAGGGGGTAGAGGAAGAGAAGCTGCCGCCGGGTTTGCGCTGATGCAGGTGGCGATAGCAGGGCCCATATTTACAATCAATAGGTAGGGGAGGCATATACAAGGGGTAGAGGAAGAGAAGCTGCCGCCGGGAGTGCGCTGATGCAGGTGGCGACAGCAGGGCCCATATTTACAATCAATAGGTAGGAGAGGCATATACAAGGGGTAGAGGAAGAGAAGCTGCCGCCGGGAGTGCGCTGATGCAGGTGGCGACAGCAGGGTCCATATTTACAATCAATAGGTAGGGGAGGCATATACAAGGGGTAGAGGAAGAGTAGCTGCCGCCGGGTTTGCGCTGATGCCGGTGGTGACAGCAGGGCCCATATTTACTATCAATAGGTAGGGGAGGCACATACAAGAGGTAGAGGAAGAGAAGCTGCCGCCGGGAGTGCGCTGATGCCGGTGGCGACAGCAGGGCCTATATTTACAATCAATAGGTAGGGGAGGCATATACAAGGGGTAGAGGAAGAGAAGCTGCCGCCGGGAGTGCGCTGATGCAGGTGGCGACAGCAGGGCCCATATTTACAATCAATAGGTAGGGGAGGCATATACAAGGGGTAGAGGAAGAGAAGCTGCCGCCGGGAGTGCGCTGATGCAGGTGGCGACAGCAGGGCCCATATTTACAATCAATAGGTAGGGGAGGCATATACAAGGGGTAGAGGAAGAGTAGCTGCCGCCGGGAGAGCGCTGATGCCGGTGGCGACAGCAGGGCCCATATTTACAATCAATAGGTAGGGGAGGCATATACAAGGGGTAGAGGAAGAGAAGCTGCCGCCGGGAGTGCGCTGATGCAGGTGGCGACAGCAGGGCCCATACTCACAATCTACAGGTTGGAATGCATATACAGGGGGTAGAGGAAGAGAAGCTGCCGGCGGGTTTGCGCTGACGCAGGTGGCGACAGCAGGGCCCATATTTACAATCAATAGATAGGGGAGGCATATACAAGGAGTAGAGGAAGAGAAGCTGCCGCCGGGCTTGCGCTGATGCAGGTGGCGACAGCAAGGCCCATATTTACAATCAATAGGTAGGGGAGGCATATACAAGGGGTAGAGGAAGAGTAGCTGCCGCCGGGAGAGCGCTGATGCCGGTGGCGACAGCAGGGCCCATATTTACAATCAATAGGTAGGGGAGGCATATACAAATGGTAGAGGAAGAGAAGCTGCCGCCGGGAGTGCGCTGATGCAGGTGGCGACAGCAGGGCCCATATTTACAATCAATAGGTAGGGGAGGCATATACAAGGGGTAGAGGAAGAGAAGCTGCCGCCGGGAGTGCGCCGATGCAGGTGGCGACAGCAGGGCCCATACTCACAATCTACAGGTTGGAATGCATATACAGGGGGTAGAGGAAGAGAAGCTGCCGCCGGGTTTGCGCTGATGCAGGTGGCGACAGCAGGGCCCATATTTACAATCAATAGGTAGGGGAGGCATATACAAGGAGTGGAGAAAGAGAAGCTGCCGCCGGGCTTGCGCTGATGCAGGTGGCGACAGCAGGGCCCATATTTACAATCAATAGGTAGGGGAGGCATATACAAGGGGTAGAGGAAGAGAAGCTGCCGCCGGGAGTGCGCTGATGCAGGTGGCGACAGCAGGGCCCATATTTACAATCAATAGGTAGGGGAGGCATATACAAGGAGTAGAGGAAGAGAAGCTGCCGCCGGGCTTGCGCTGATGCAGGTGGCGACAGCAAGGCCCATATTTACAATCAATAGGTAGGGGAGGCATATACAAGGGGTAGAGGAAGAGAAGCTGCCGCCGGGAGTGCGCTGATGCAGGTGGCGACAGCAGGGCCCATATTTACAATCAATAGGTAGGGGAAGCATATACAAGGGGTAAAGGAAGAGTAGCTGCCGCCGGGAGAGCGCTGATGCCGGTGGCGACAGCAGGGCCCATATTTACAATCAATAGGTAGGGGAGGCATATACAAGGGGTAGAGGAAGAGAAGCTGCCGCCGGGAGTGCGCTGATGCAGGTGGCGACAGCAGGGCCCATATTTACAATCAATAGGTAGGGGAGGCATATACAAGGAGTAGAGGAAGAGAAGCTGCCGCCGGGAGTGCGCTGATGCAGGTGGCGACAGCAGGGCCCATACTCACAATCTACAGGTTGGAATGCATATACAGGGGGTAGAGGAAGAGAAGCTGCCGCTGGGTTTGCGCTGATGCAGGTGGCGACAGCAGGGCCCATATTTACAATCAATAGGTAGGGGAGGCATATACAAGGAGTGGAGAAAGAGAAGCTGCCGCCGGGAGTGCGCTGATGCAGGTGGCGACAGCAGGGCCCATACTCACAATCTACAGGTAGGAATGCATATACAGGGAGTAGAGGAAGAGAAGCTGCCGCCGGGCTTGCGCTGATGCAGGTGGCGACAGCAGGGCCCATATCCATAATCAATAGGCAGGGGAGGCATATACAAGGGGTAGAGGAAGAGAAGCTGCCGCCGGGAGTGCGCTGATGCAGGTGGCGACAGCAGGGCCCATACTCACAATCTACAGGTAGGAATGCATATACAGGGAGTAGAGGAAGAGAAGCTGCCGCCGGGCTTGCGCTGATGCAGGTGGCGACAGCAGGGCCCATACTCACAATCTACAGGTTGGAATGCATATACAGGGGGTAGAGGAAGAGAAGCTGCCGCCGGGTTTGCGCTGATGCAGGTGGCGACAGCAGGGCCCATATTTACAATCAATAGGTAGGGGAGGCATATACAAGGAGTGGAGAAAGAGAAGCTGCCGCCGGGCTTGCGCTGATGCAGGTGGCGACAGCAGGGCCCATATTTACAATCAATAGGTAGGGGAGGCATATACAAGGGGTAGAGGAAGAGAAGCTGCCGCCGGGAGTGCGCTGATGCAGGTGGCGACAGCAGGGCCCATATTTACAATCAATAGGTAGGGGAGGCATATACAAGGAGTAGAGGAAGAGAAGCTGCCGCCGGGCTTGCGCTGATGCAGGTGGCGACAGCAAGGCCCATATTTACAATCAATAGGTAGGGGAGGCATATACAAGGGGTAGAGGAAGAGAAGCTGCCGCCGGGAGTGCGCTGATGCAGGTGGCGACAGCAGGGCCCATATTTACAATCAATAGGTAGGGGAAGCATATACAAGGGGTAAAGGAAGAGTAGCTGCCGCCGGGAGAGCGCTGATGCCGGTGGCGACAGCAGGGCCCATATTTACAATCAATAGGTAGGGGAGGCATATACAAGGGGTAGAGGAAGAGAAGCTGCCGCCGGGAGTGCGCTGATGCAGGTGGCGACAGCAGGGCCCATATTTACAATCAATAGGTAGGGGAGGCATATACAAGGAGTAGAGGAAGAGAAGCTGCCGCCGGGAGTGCGCTGATGCAGGTGGCGACAGCAGGGCCCATACTCACAATCTACAGGTTGGAATGCATATACAGGGGGTAGAGGAAGAGAAGCTGCCGCTGGGTTTGCGCTGATGCAGGTGGCGACAGCAGGGCCCATATTTACAATCAATAGGTAGGGGAGGCATATACAAGGAGTGGAGAAAGAGAAGCTGCCGCCGGGAGTGCGCTGATGCAGGTGGCGACAGCAGGGCCCATACTCACAATCTACAGGTAGGAATGCATATACAGGGAGTAGAGGAAGAGAAGCTGCCGCCGGGCTTGCGCTGATGCAGGTGGCGACAGCAGGGCCCATATCCATAATCAATAGGCAGGGGAGGCATATACAAGGGGTAGAGGAAGAGAAGCTGCCGCCGGGAGTGCGCTGATGCAGGTGGCGACAGCAGGGCCCATATTTACAATCAATAGGTAGGGGAGGCATATACAAGGAGTAGAGGAAGAGAAGCTGCCGCCGGGAGTGCGCTGATGCAGGTGGCGACAGCAGGGCCCATACTCACAATCTACAGGTAGGAATGCATATACAGGGAGTAGAGGAAGAGAAGCTGCCGCCGGGCTTGCGCTGATGCAGGTGGCGACAGCAGGGCCCATATCCATAATCAATAGGCAGAGGAGGAATACACAAGGGGTAGAGGAAGAGAAGCTGCCGCCGGGCTTGCGCTGATGCAGGTGGTGACAGCAGGGCCCATATTCACAATCAATAGGCAGGGGAGGCATATACAAGGGGTAGAGGAAGAGAAGCTGCCGCCGGGAGTGCGCTGATGCAGGTGGCGACAGCAGGGCCCATATTTACAATCAATAGGTAGGGGAGGCATATACAAGGGGTAGAGGAAAGAGAAGCTGCCGCCGGGAGTGCGCTGATGCAGGTGGCGACAGCAGGGCCCATACTCACAATCTACAGGTTGGAATGCATATACAGGGGGTAGAGGAAGAGAAGCTGCCGCCGGGTTTGCGCTGATGCAGGTGGCGACAGCAGGGCCCATATTTACAATCAATAGGTAGGGGAGGCATATACAAGGGGTAGAGGAAGAGAAGCTGCCGCCGGGAGTGCGCTGATGCAGGTGGCGACAGCAGGGCCCATACTCACAATCTACAGGTAGGAATGCATATACAGGGAGTAGAGGAAGAGAAGCTGCCGCCGGGCTTGCGCTGATGCAGGTGGCGACAGCAGGGCCCATATCCATAATCAATAGGAAGGGGAGGAATACACAAGGGGTAGAGGAAGAGAAGCTGCCGCCGGGCTTGCGCTGATGCAGGTGGCGACAGCAGGGCCCATATTTACAATCAATAGGTAGGGGAGGCATATACAAGGGGTAGAGGAAGAGAAGCTGCCGCCGGGAGTGCGCTGATGCAGGTGGCGACAGCAGGGCCCATATTTACAATCAATAGGTAGGGGAGGCATATACAAGGGGTAGAGGAAGAGAAGCTGCCGCCGGGAGTGCGCTGATGCAGGTGGCGACAGCAGGGCCCACACTCACAATCTACAGGTTGGAATGCATATACAGGGGGTAGAGGAAGAGAAGCTGCCGCCGGGTTTGCGCTGATGCAGGTGGCGACAGCAGGGCCCATATTCACAATCAATAGGCAGGGGAGGCATATACAAGGGGTAGGGGTAGAGGAAGAGAAGCTGCCGCCGGGCTTGCGCTGATGCAGGTGGTGACAGCAGGGCCCATATTCACAATCAATAGGCAGGGGAAGCATATACAAGGGGTAGAGGAAGAGAAGCTGCCGCCGGGAGTGCGCTGATGCAGGTGGCGACAGCAGGGCCCATATTTACAATCAATAGGTAGGGGAGGCATATACAAGGGGTAAAAAAAGAGAAGCTGGCGCCGGGAGTGCGCTGATGCAGGTGGCGACAGCAGAGCCCATACTCACAATCTACAGGTTGGAATGCATATACAAGGGGTAGAGGAAGAGAAGCTGCCGCCGGGTTTGCGCTGATGCAGGTGGCGACAGCAGGGCCCATATTTAGAATCAATAGGTAGGGGAGGCATATACAAGGGGTAGAGGAAGAGAAGCTGCCGCCGGGAGTGCGCTGATGCAGGTGGCGACAGCAGGGCCCATACTCACAATCCACAGGTTGGAATGTATATACAGGGGGTAGAGGAAGAGAAGCTGCCGCCGGGTTTGCGCTGATGCAGGTGGGGACAGCAGGGCCCATATTTACAATCAATAGGTAGGGGAGGCATATACAAGGAGTAGAGGAAGAGAAGCTGCCGCCGGGCTTGCGCTGATGCAGGTGGCGACAGCAGGGCCCATATTTACAATCAATAGGTAGGGGAGGCATATACAAGGGGTAGAGGAAGAGAAGCTGCCGGCGGGAGTGCGCTGATGCAGGTGGCGACAGTAGGGCCCATATTTACAATCAATAGGTAGGGGAGGCATATACAAGGGGTAGAGGAAGAGTAGCTGCCGCCGGGAGAGCGCTGATGCCGGTGGCGACAGCAGGGCCCATATTTACAATCAATAGGTAGGGGAGGCATATACAAGGGGTAGAGGAAGAGAAGCTGCCGCCGGGAGTGCGCTGATGCAGGTGGCGACAGCAGGGCCCATACTCACAATCTACAGGTTGGAATGCATATACAGGGGGTAGAGGAAGAAAAGCTGCCGCCGGGTTTGCGCTGATGCAGGTGGCGACAGCAGGGCCCATATTTACAATCAATAGGTAGGGGAGGCATATACAAGGGGTAGAGGAAGAGAAGCTGCCGCCGGGAGTGCGCTGATGCAGGTGGCGACAGCAGGGCCCATACTCACAATCTACAGGTTGGAATGCATATACAGGGGGTAGAGGAAGAAAAGCTGCCGCCGGGTTTGCGCTGATGCAGGTGGCGACAGCAGGGCCCATATTTACAATCAATAGGTAGGGGAGGCATATACAAGGGGTAGCGGAAGAGAAGCTGCCGCCGGGAGTGCGCTGATGCAGGTGGCGACAGCAGAGCCCTTATCCATAATCAATAGGCAGGGGAGGCATATACAAGGGGTAGAGGAAGAGAAGCTGCCGCCGGGCTTGCGCTGATGCAGGTGGCGACAGCAAGGCCCATATCCATAATCAATAGGCAGGGGAGGCATATACAAGGGGTAGAGGAAGAGAAGCTGCCGCCGGGCGTGCGCTGATGCAGGTGGTGACAGCAGGGCCCATATTCACAATCAATAGGCAGGGGAAGCATATACAAGGGGTAGAGGAAGAGAAGCTTCCGCCGGGTTTGCGCTGATGCAGGTGGCGACAGCAGGGCCCATATTTACAATCAATAGGTAGGGGAGGCATATACAAGGAGTGGAGAAAGAGAAGCTGCCGCCGGGCTTGCGCTGATGCAGGTGGCGACAGCAGGGCCCATATTTACAATCAATAGGTAGGGGAGGCATATACAAGGGGTAGAGGAAGAGAAGCTGCCGCCGGGAGTGCGCTGATGCAGGTGGCGACAGCAGGGCCCATATTTACAATCAATAGGTAGGGGAGGCATATACAAGGGGTAGAGGAAGAGTAGCTGCCGCCGGGAGAGCGCTGATGCCGGTGGCGACAGCAGGGCCCATATTTACAATCAATAGGTAGGGGAGGCATATACAAGGGGTAGAGGAAGAGAAGCTGCCGCCGGGAGTGCGCTGATGCAGGTGGCGACAGCAGGGCCCATACTCACAATCTACAGGTTGGAATGCATATACAGGGGGTAGAGGAAGAGAAGCTGCCGGCGGGTTTGCGCTGACGCAGGTGGCGACACCAGGGCCCATATTTACAATCAATAGGTAGGGGAGGCATATACAAGGAGTAGAGGAAGAGAAGCTGCCGCCGGGCTTGCGCTGATGCAGGTGGCGACAGCAAGGCCCATATTTACAATCAATAGGTAGGGGAGGCATATACAAGGGGTAGAGGAAGAGAAGCTGCCGCCGGGAGTGCGCTGATGCAGGTGGCGACAGCAGGGCCCATATTTACAATCAATAGGTAGGGGAAGCATATACAAGGGGTAGAGGAAGAGTAGCTGCCGCCGGGAGAGCGCTGATGCCGGTGGCGACAGCAGGGCCCATATTTACAATCAATAGGTAGGGGAGGCATATACAAGGGGTAGAGGAAGAGAAGCTGCCGCCGGGAGTGCGCTGATGCAGGTGGCGACAGCAGGGCCCATATTTACAATCAATAGGTAGGGGAGGCATATACAAGGGGTAGAGGAAGAGAAGCTGCCGCCGGGAGTGCGCTGATGCAGGTGGCAACAGCAGGGCCCATACTCACAATCTACAGGTTGGAATGCATATACAGGGGGTAGAGGAAGAGAAGCTGCCGCCGGGTTTGCGCTGATGCAGGTGGCGACAGCAGGGCCCATATTTACAATCAATAGGTAGGGGAGGCATATACAAGGAGTGGAGAAAGAGAAGCTGCCGCCGGGCTTGCGCTGATGCAGGTGGCGACAGCAAGGCCCATATTTACAATCAATAGGTAGGGGAGGCATATACAAGGGGTAGAGGAAGAGAAGCTGCCGCCGGGAGTGCGCTGATGCAGGTGGCGACAGCAGGGCCCATACTCACAATCTACAGGTTGGAATGCATATACAGGGGGTAGAGGAAGAGAAGCTGCCGCTGGGTTTGCGCTGATGCAGGTGGCGACAGCAGGGCCCATATTTACAATCAATAGGTAGGGGAGGCATATACAAGGAGTGGAGAAAGAGAAGCTGCCGCCGGGAGTGCGCTGATGCAGGTGGCGACAGCAGGGCCCATACTCACAATCTACAGGTAGGAATGCATATACAGGGAGTAGAGGAAGAGAAGCTGCCGCCGGGCTTGCGCTGATGCAGGTGGCGACAGCAGGGCCCATATCCATAATCAATAGGCAGGGGAGGCATATACAAGGGGTAGAGGAAGAGAAGCTGCCGCCGGGAGTGCGCTGATGCAGGTGGCGACAGCAGGGCCCATATTTACAATCAATAGGTAGGGGAGGCATATACAAGGAGTAGAGGAAGAGAAGCTGCCGCCGGGAGTGCGCTGATGCAGGTGGCGACAGCAGGGCCCATACTCACAATCTACAGGTAGGAATGCATATACAGGGAGTAGAGGAAGAGAAGCTGCCGCCGGGCTTGCGCTGATGCAGGTGGCGACAGCAGGGCCCATATCCATAATCAATAGGCAGGGGAGGAATACACAAGGGGTAGAGGAAGAGAAGCTGCCGCCGGGCTTGCGCTGATGCAGGTGGTGACAGCAGGGCCCATATTCACAATCAATAGGCAGGGGAGGCATATACAAGGGGTAGAGGAAGAGAAGCTGCCGCCGGGAGTGCGCTGATGCAGGTGGCGACAGCAGGGCCCATATTTACAATCAATAGGTAGGGGAGGCATATACAAGGGGAAGAGGAAGAGAAGCTGCCGCCGGGAGTGCGCTGATGCAGGTGGCGACAGCAGGGCCCACACTCACAATCTACAGGTTGGAATGCATATACAGGGGGTAGAGGAAGAGAAGCTGCTGCCGGGTTTGCGCTGATGCAGGTGGCGACAGCAGGGCCCATATTCACAATCAATAGGCAGGGGAGGCATATACAAGGGGTAGGGGTAGAGGAAGAGAAGCTGCCGCCGGGCTTGCGCTGATGCAGGTGGTGACAGCAGGGCCCATATTCACAATCAATAGGCAGGGGAAGCATATACAAGGGGTAGAGGAAGAGAAGCTGCCGCCGGGAGTGCGCTGATGCAGGTGGCGACAGCAGGGCCCATATTTACAATCAATAGGTAGGGGAGGCATATACAAGGGGTAAAAAAAGAGAAGCTGGCGCCGGGAGTGCGCTGATGCAGGTGGCGACAGCAGAGCCCATACTCACAATCTACAGGTTGGAATGCATATACAAGGGGTAGAGGAAGAGAAGCTGCCGCCGGGTTTGCGCTGATGCAGGTTGCGACAGCAGGGCCCATATTTAGAATCAATAGGTAGGGGAGGCATATACAAGGGGTAGAGGAAGAGAAGCTGCCGCCGGGAGTGCGCTGATGCAGGTGGCGACAGCAGGGCCCATACTCACAATCTACAGGTTGGAATGCATATACAGGGGGTAGAGGAAGAGAAGCTGCCGCTGGGTTTGCGCTGATGCAGGTGGCGACAGCAGGGCCCATATTTACAATCAATAGGTAGGGGAGGCATATACAAGGAGTGGAGAAAGAGAAGCTGCCGCCGGGAGTGCGCTGATGCAGGTGGCGACAGCAGGGCCCATACTCACAATCTACAGGTAGGAATGCATATACAGGGAGTAGAGGAAGAGAAGCTGCCGCCGGGCTTGCGCTGATGCAGGTGGCGACAGCAGGGCCCATATCCATAATCAATAGGCAGAGGAGGAATACACAAGGGGTAGAGGAAGAGAAGCTGCCGCCGGGCTTGCGCTGATGCAGGTGGTGACAGCAGGGCCCATATTCACAATCAATAGGCAGGGGAGGCATATACAAGGGGTAGAGGAAGAGAAGCTGCCGCCGGGAGTGCGCTGATGCAGGTGGCGACAGCAGGGCCCATATTTACAATCAATAGGTAGGGGAGGCATATACAAGGGGTAGAGGAAAGAGAAGCTGCCGCCGGGAGTGCGCTGATGCAGGTGGCGACAGCAGGGCCCATACTCACAATCTACAGGTTGGAATGCATATACAGGGGGTAGAGGAAGAGAAGCTGCCGCCGGGTTTGCGCTGATGCAGGTGGCGACAGCAGGGCCCATATTTACAATCAATAGGTAGGGGAGGCATATACAAGGGGTAGAGGAAGAGAAGCTGCCGCCGGGAGTGCGCTGATGCAGGTGGCGACAGCAGGGCCCATACTCACAATCTACAGGTAGGAATGCATATACAGGGAGTAGAGGAAGAGAAGCTGCCGCCGGGCTTGCGCTGATGCAGGTGGCGACAGCAGGGCCCATATCCATAATCAATAGGAAGGGGAGGAATACACAAGGGGTAGAGGAAGAGAAGCTGCCGCCGGGCTTGCGCTGATGCAGGTGGCGACAGCAGGGCCCATATTTACAATCAATAGGTAGGGGAGGCATATACAAGGGGTAGAGGAAGAGAAGCTGCCGCCGGGAGTGCGCTGATGCAGGTGGCGACAGCAGGGCCCATATTTACAATCAATAGGTAGGGGAGGCATATACAAGGGGTAGAGGAAGAGAAGCTGCCGCCGGGAGTGCGCTGATGCAGGTGGCGACAGCAGGGCCCACACTCACAATCTACAGATTGGAATGCATATACAGGGGGTAGAGGAAGAGAAGCTGCCGCCGGGTTTGCGCTGATGCAGGTGGCGACAGCAGGGCCCATATTCACAATCAATAGGCAGGGGAGGCATATACAAGGGGTAGAGGAAGAGAAGCTGCCGCCGGGCTTGCGCTGATGCAGGTGGTGACAGCAGGGCCCATATTCACAATCAATAGGCAGGGGAAGCATATACAAGGGGTAGAGGAAGAGAAGCTGCCGCCGGGAGTGCGCTGATGCAGGTGGCGACAGCAGGGCCCATATTTACAATCAATAGGTAGGGGAGGCATATACAAGGGGTAAAAAAAAGAGAAGCTGGCGCCGGGAGTGCGCTGATGCAGGTGGCGACAGCAGAGCCCATACTCACAATCTACAGGTTGGAATGCATATACAAGGGGTAGAGGAAGAGAAGCTGCCGCCGGGTTTGCGCTGATGCAGGTGGCGACAGCAGGGCCCATATTTAGAATCAATAGGTAGGGGAGGCATATACAAGGGGTAGAGGAAGAGAAGCTGCCGCCGGGAGTGCGCTGATGCAGGTGGCGACAGCAGGGCCCATACTCACAATCCACAGGTTGGAATGTATATACAGGGGGTAGAGGAAGAGAAGCTGCCGCCGGGTTTGCGCTGATGCAGGTGGGGACAGCAGGGCCCATATTTACAATCAATAGGTAGGGGAGGCATATACAAGGAGTAGAGGAAGAGAAGCTGCCGCCGGGCTTGCGCTGATGCAGGTGGCGACAGCAGGGCCCATATTTACAATCAATAGGTACGGGAGGCATATACAAGGGGTAGAGGAAGAGAAGCTGCCGGCGGGAGTGCGCTGATGCAGGTGGCGACAGTAGGGCCCATATTTACAATCAATAGGTAGGGGAGGCATATACAAGGGGTAGAGGAAGAGTAGCTGCCGCCGGGAGAGCGCTGATGCCGGTGGCGACAGCAGGGCCCATATTTACAATCAATAGGTAGGGGAGGCATATACAAGGGGTAGAGGAAGAGAAGCTGCCGCCGGGAGTGCGCTGATGCAGGTGGCGACAGCAGGGCCCATACTCACAATCTACAGGTTGGAATGCATATACAGGGGGTAGAGGAAGAAAAGCTGCCGCCGGGTTTGCGCTGATGCAGGTGGCGACAGCAGGGCCCATATTTACAATCAATAGGTAGGGGAGGCATATACAAGGGGTAGAGGAAGAGAAGCTGCCGCCGGTAGTGCGCTGATGCAGGTGGCGACAGCAGGGCCCATACTCACAATCTACAGGTTGGAATGCATATACAGGGGGTAGAGGAAGAAAAGCTGCCGCCGGGTTTGCGCTGATGCAGGTGGCGACAGCAGGGCCCATATTTACAATCAATAGGTAGGGGAGGCATATACAAGGGGTAGCGGAAGAGAAGCTGCCGCCGGGAGTGCGCTGATGCAGGTGGCGACAGCAGAGCCCTTATCCATAATCAATAGGCAGGGGAGGCATATACAAGGGGTAGAGGAAGAGAAGCTGCCGCCGGGCTTGCGCTGATGCAGGTGGCGACAGCAAGGCCCATATCCATAATCAATAGGCAGGGGAGGCATATACAAGGGGTAGAGGAAGAGAAGCTGCCGCCGGGCGTGCGCTGATGCAGGTGGTGACAGCAGGGCCCATATTCACAATCAATAGGCAGGGGAAGCATATACAAGGGGTAGAGGAAGAGAAGCTTCCGCCGGGTTTGCGCTGATGCAGGTGGCGACAGCAGGGCCCATATTTACAATCAATAGGTAGGGGAGGCATATACAAGGAGTGGAGAAAGAGAAGCTGCCGCCGGGCTTGCGCTGATGCAGGTGGCGACAGCAGGGCCCATATTTACAATCAATAGGTAGGGGAGGCATATACAAGGGGTAGAGGAAGAGAAGCTGCCGCCGGGAGTGCGCTGATGCAGGTGGCGACAGCAGGGCCCATATTTACAATCAATAGGTAGGGGAGGCATATACAAGGGGTAGAGGAAGAGTAGCTGCCGCCGGGAGAGTGCTGATGCCGGTGGCGACAGCAGGGCCCATATTTACAATCAATAGGTAGGGGAGGCATATACAAGGGGTAGAGGAAGAGAAGCTGCCGCCGGGAGTGCGCTGATGCAGGTGGCGACAGCAGGGCCCATACTCACAATCTACAGGTTGGAATGCATATACAGGGGGTAGAGGAAGAGAAGCTGCCGGCGGGTTTGCGCTGACGCAGGTGGCGACACCAGGGCCCATATTTACAATCAATAGGTAGGGGAGGCATATACAAGGAGTAGAGGAAGAGAAGCTGCCGCCGGGCTTGCGCTGATGCAGGTGGCGACAGCAAGGCCCATATTTACAATCAATAGGTAGGGGAGGCATATACAAGGGGTAGAGGAAGAGAAGCTGCCGCCGGGAGTGCGCTGATGCAGGTGGCGACAGCAGGGCCCATATTTACAATCAATAGGTAGGGGAAGCATATACAAGGGGTAGAGGAAGAGTAGCTGCCGCCGGGAGAGCGCTGATGCCGGTGGCGACAGCAGGGCCCATATTTACAATCAATAGGTAGGGGAGGCATATACAAGGGGTAGAGGAAGAGAAGCTGCCGCCGGGAGTGCGCTGATGCAGGTGGCGACAGCAGGGCCCATATTTACAATCAATAGGTAGGGGAGGCATATACAAGGGGTAGAGGAAGAGAAGCTGCCGCCGGGAGTGCGCTGATGCAGGTGGCGACAGCAGGGCCCATACTCACAATCTACAGGTTGGAATGCATATACAGGGGGTAGAGGAAGAGAAGCTGCCGCCGGGTTTGCGCTGATGCAGGCGGCGACAGCAGGGCCCATATTTACAATCAATAGGTAGGGGAGGCATATACAAGGGGTAGAGGAAGAGTAGCTGCCGCCAGGAGAGCGCTGATGCCGGTGGCGACAGCAGGGCCCATATTTACAATCAATAGGTAGGGGAGGCATATACAAGGGGTAGAGGAAGAGAAGCTGCCGCCGGGAGTGCGCTGATGCAGGTGGCGACAGCAGGGCACATATTTACAATCAATAGGTAGGGGAGGCATATACAAAGAGTAGAGGAAGAGAAGCTGCCGCCGGGAGTGCGCTGATGCAGGTGGCGACAGCAGGGCCCATACTCACAATCTACAGGTAGGAATGCATATACAGGGAGTAGAGGAAGAGAAGCTGCCGCCGGGCTTGCGCTGATGCAGGTGGCGACAGCAGGGCCCATATCCATAATCAATAGGCAGGGGAGGAATACACAAGGGGTAGAGGAAGAGAAGCTGCAGCCGGGCTTGCGCTGATGCAGGTGGTGACAGCAGGGCCCATATTCACAATCAATAGGCAGGGGAGGCATATACAAGGGGTAGAGGAAGAGAAGCTGCCGCCGGGAGTGCGCTGATGCAGGTGGCGACAGCAGGGCCCATATTTACAATCAATAGGTAGGGGAGGCATATACAAGGGGTAGAGGAAGAGAAGCTGCCGCCGGGAGTGCGCTGATGCAGGTGGCGACAGCAGGGCCCATACTCACAATCTACAGGTTGGAATGCATATACAGGGGGTAGAGGAAGAGAAGCTGCCGCCGGGTTTGCGCTCATGCAGGTGGCGACAGCAGGGCCCATATTTACAATCAATAGGTAGGGGAGGCATATACAAGGGGTAGAGGAAGAGAAGCTGCCGCCGGGAGTGCACTGATGCAGGTGGCGACAGCAGGGCCCATTATCACAATCTACAGGTAGGAATGCATATACAGGGGTTAGAAGAAGAGAAGCTGCCGCCGGGTTTGCGCTGATGCAGGTGGCGACAGAAGGGCCCATATTCATAATCCAGAGGTAGGGAAGCAAACACTGGGGTAGAGGAAGAGAAGCTGCCGCCGGGAGTGCGCTTATGCAGGTGGCGACAGCAGGGCCCATACTCACAATCCACAGGTTGGAATGTATATACAGGGGGTAGAGGAAGAGAAGCTGCTGCCGGGTTTGCGCTGATGCAGGTGGCGACAGCAGGGCCCATATCCATAATCAATAGGCAGGGGAGGCATATACAAGGGGTAGAGGAAGAGAAGCTGCCGCCGGGCTTGCGCTGATGCAGGTGGTGACAGCAGGGCCCATATTCACAATCAATAGGCAGGGGAAGCATATACAAGGGGTAGAGGAAGAGAAGCTGCCGCCGGGAGTGCGCTGATGCAGGTGGCGACAGCAGGGCCCACACTCACAATCTACAGGTTGGAATGCATATACAGGGGGTAGAGGAAGAGAAGCTGCCGCCGGGTGTGCGCTGATGCAGGTGGCGACAGCAGGGCCCATATTTACAATCAATAGGTAGGGGAGGCATATACAAGGAGTAGAGGAAGAGAAGCTGCCGCCGGGAGTGCGCTGATGCAGGTGGCGACAGCAGGGCCCATATTTACAATCAATAGGTAGGGGAGGCATATACAAGGAGTAGAGGAAGAGAAGCTGCCGCCGGGAGTGCGCTGATGCAGGTGGCGACAGCAGGGCCCATACTCACAATCTACAGGTTGGAATGCATATACAGGGGGTAGAGGAAGAGAAGCTGCCGCCGGGTTTGCGCTGATGCAGGTGGTGACAGCAGGGCCCATATTTACAATCAATAGGTAGGGGAGGCATATACAAGGAGTAGAGGAAGAGAAGCTGCCGCCGAGAGTGCGCTGATGCAGGTGGCGACAGCAGGGCCCATACTCACAATCTACAGGTAGGAATGCATATACAGGGAGTAGAGGAAGAGAAGCTGCCGCCGGGCTTGCGCTGATGCAGGTGGCGAGAGCAGGGCCCATATCCATAATCAATAGGCAGGGGAGGCATATACAAGGGGAAGAGGAAGAGAAGCTGCCGCCGGGCGTGCGCTGATGCAGGTGGTGACAGCAGGGCCCATATTCACAATCAATAGGCAGGGGAAGCATATACAAGGGGTAGAGGAAGAGAAGCTGCCGCCGGGAGTGCGCTGATGCAGGTGGCGACAGCAGGGCCCATATTTACAATCAATAGGTAGGGGAGGCATATACAAGGGGTAGAGGAAGAGAAGCTGCCGCCGGGAGTGCGCTGATGCAGGTGGCGACAGCAGGGCCTATACTCACAATCTACAGGTTGGAATGCATATACAGGGGGTAGAGGAAGAGAAGCTGCCGCCGGGTTTGCGCTGATGCAGGTGGCGACAGCAGGGCCCATATTTACAATCAATAGGTAGGGGAGGCATATACAAGGGGTAGAGGAAGAGAAGCTGCCGCCGGGAGTGCGCTGATGCAGGTGGCGACAGCCGGGCCCATATTTACAATCAATAGGTAGGGGAGGCATATACAAGGGGTAGAGGAAGAGAAGCTGCCGCCGGGAGTGCGCTGATGCAGGTGGCGACAGCAGGGCCCATACTCACAATCCACAGGTTGGAATGTATATACAGGGGGTAGAGGAAGAGAAGCTGCCGCCGGGTTTGCGCTGATGCAGGTGGGGACAGCAGGGCCCATATTTACAATCAATAGGTAGGGGAGGCATATACAAGGAGTAGAGGAAGAGAAGCTGCCGCCGAGCTTGCGCTGATGCAGGTGGCGACAGCAGGGCCCATATTTACAATCAATAGGTAGGGGAGGCATATACAAGGGGTAGAGGAAGAGAAGCTGCCGGCGGGAGTGCGCTGATGCAGGTGGCGACAGTAGGGCCCATATTTACAATCAATAGGTAGGGGAGGCATATACAAGGGGTAGAGGAAGAGTAGCTGCCGCCGGGAGAGCGCTGATGCCGGTGGCGACAGCAGGGCCCATATTTACAATCAATAGGTAGGGGAGGCATATACAAGGGGTAGAGGAAGAGAAGCTGCCGCCGGGAGCGCGCTGATGCAGGTGGCGACAGCAGGGCCCATACTCACAATCTACAGGTTGGAATGCATATACAGGGGGTAGAGGAAGAAAAGCTGCCGCCGGGTTTGCGCCGATGCAGGTGGCGACAGCAGGGCCCATATTTACAATCAATAGGTAGGGGAGGCATATACAAGGGGTAGCGGAAGAGAAGCTGCCGCCGGGAGTGCGCTGATGCAGGTGGCGACAGCAGAGCCCATACTCACTATCTACAGGTACGAATGCATATACAGGGAGTAGAGGAAGAGAAGCTGCCGCCGGGCTTGCGCTGATGCAGGTGGCGACAGCAAGGCCCATATCCATAATCAATAGGCAGGGGAGGCATATACAAGGGGTAGAGGAAGAGAAGCTGCCGCCGGGCGTGCGCTGATGCAGGTGGTGACAGCAGGGCCCATATTCACAATCAATAGGCAGGGGAAGCATATACAAGGGGTAGAGGAAGAGAAGTTGCCGCCGGGAGTGCGCTGATGCAGGTGGCGAAAGCAGGGCCCATATTTACAATCAATAGGTAGGGGAGGCATATACAAGGGGTAGAGGAAGAGAAGCTGCCGCCTGGAGTGCGCTGATGCAGGTGGCGACAGCAGGGCCCATATTTACAATCAATAGGTAGGGGAGGCATATACAAGGGGTAGAGGAAGAGAAGCTGCCGCCGGGAGTGCGCTGATGCAGGTGGCGACAGCAGGGCCCATATTTACAATCAATAGGTAGGGGAGGCATATACAAGGAGTAGAGGAAGAGAAGCTGCCGCCGAGAGTGCGCTGATGCAGGTGGCGACAGCAGGGCCCATACTCACAATCTACAGGTAGGAATGCATATACAGGGAGTAGAGGAAGAGAAGCTGCCGCCGGGCTTGCGCTGATGCAGGTGGCGAGAACAGGGCCCATATCCATAATCAATAGGCAGGGGAGGCATATACAAGGGGAAGAGGAAGAGAAGCTGCCGCCGGGCGTGCGCTGATGCAGGTGGTGACAGCAGGGCCCATATTCACAATCAATAGGCAGGGGAAGCATATACAAGGGGTAGAGGAAGAGAAGCTGCCGCCGGGAGTGCGCTGATGCAGGTGGCGACAGCAGGGCCCATACTCACAATCCACAGGTTGGAATGTATATACAGGGGGTAGAGGAAGAGAAGCTGCCGCCGGGTTTGCGCTGATGCAGGTGGGGATAGCAGGGCCCATATTTACAATCAATAGGTAGGGGAGGCATATACAAGGAGTAAAGGAAGAGAAGCTGGCGCCGGGAGTGCGCTGATGCAGGTGGCGACAGCAGAGCCCATACTCACAATCTACGGGTTGGAATGCATATACAGGGGGTAGAGGAAGAGAAGCTGCCGCCGGGTTTGCGCTGATGCAGGTGGCGACAGCAGGGCCCATATTTACAATCAATAGGTAGGGGAGGCATATACAAGGGGTAGAGGAAGAGAAGCTGCCGCCGGGAGTGCGCTGATGCAGGTGGCGACAGCAGGGTCCATATTTACAATCAATAGGTAGGGGAGGCATATACAAGGGGTAGAGGAAGAGTAGCTGCCGCCGGGTTTGCGCTGATGCCGGTGGTGACAGCAGGGCCCATATTTACTATCAATAGGTAGGGGAGGCACATACAAGAGGTAGAGGAAGAGAAGCTGCCGCCGGGAGTGCGCTGATGCCGGTGGCGACAGCAGGGCCTATATTTACAATCAATAGGTAGGGGAGGCATATACAAGGGGTAGAGGAAGAGAAGCTGCCGCCGGGAGTGCGCTGATGCAGGTGGCGACAGCAGGGCCCATATTTACAATCAATAGGTAGGGGAGGCATATACAAGGGGTAGACGAAGAGAAGCTGCCGCCGGGAGTGCGCTGATGCAGGTGGCGACAGCAGGGCCCATATTTACAATCAATAGGTAGGGGAGGCATATACAAGGGGTAGAGGAAGAGTAGCTGCCGCCGGGAGAGCGCTGATGCCGGTGGCGACAGCAGGGCCTATATTTACAATCAATAGGTAGGGGAGGCATATACAAGGGGTAGAGGAAGAGAAGCTGCCGCCGGGAGTGCGCTGATGCAGGTGGCGACAGCAGGGCCCATACTCACAATCTACAGGTTGGAATGCATATACAGGGGGTAGAGGAAGAGAAGCTGCCGGCGGGTTTGCGCTGACGCAGGTGGCGACAGCAGGGCCCATATTTACAATCAATAGGTAGGGGAGGCATATACAAGGAGTAGAGGAAGAGAAGCTGCCGCCGGGCTTGCGCTGATGCAGGTGGCGACAGCAAGGCCCATATTTACAATCAATAGGTAGGGGAGGCATATACAAGGGGTAGAGGAAGAGAAGCTGCCGCCGGGAGTGCGCTGATGCAGGTGGCGACAGCAGGGCCCATATTTACAATCAATAGGTAGGGGAGGCATATACAAGGGGTAGAGGAAGAGTAGCTGCCGCCGGGAGAGCGCTGATGCCGGTGGCGACAGCAGGGCCCATATTTACAATCAATAGGTAGGGGAGGCATATACAAGGGGTAGAGGAAGAGAAGCTGCCGCCGGGAGTGCGCCGATGCAGGTGGCGACAGCAGGGCCCATACTCACAATCTACAGGTTGGAATGCATATACAGGGGGTAGAGGAAGAGAAGCTGCCGCCGGGTTTGCGCTGATGCAGGTGGCGACAGCAGGGCCCATATTTACAATCAATAGGTAGGGGAGGCATATACAAGGAGTGGAGAAAGAGAAGCTGCCGCCGGGCTTGCGCTGATGCAGGTGGCGACAGCAGGGCCCATATTTACAATCAATAGGTAGGGGAGGCATATACAAGGGGTAGAGGAAGAGAAGCTGCCGCCGGGAGTGCGCTGATGCAGGTGGCGACAGCAGGGCCCATATTTACAATCAATAGGTAGGGGAGGCATATACAAGGGGTAGAGGAAGAGTAGCTGCCGCCGGGAGAGCGCTGATGCCGGTGGCGACAGCAGGGCCCATATTTACAATCAATAGGTAGGGGAGGCATATACAAGGGGTAGAGGAAGAGAAGCTGCCGCCGGGAGTGCGCTGATGCAGGTGGCGACAGCAGGGGCCATACTCACAATCTACAGGTTGGAATGCATATACAGGGGGTAGAGGAAGAGAAGCTGCCGGCGGGTTTGCGCTGACGCAGGTGGCGACAGCAGGGCCCATATTTACAATCAATAGGTAGGGGAGGCATATACAAGGAGTAGAGGAAGAGAAGCTGCCGCCGGGCTTGCGCTGATGCAGGTGGCGACAGCAAGGCCCATATTTACAATCAATAGGTAGGGGAGGCTTATACAAGGGGTAGAGGAAGAGAAGCTGCCGCCGGGAGTGCGCTGATGCAGGTGGCGACAGCAGGGCCCATATTTACAATCAATAGGTAGGGGAAGCATATACAAGGGGTAGAGGAAGAGTAGCTGCCGCCGGGAGAGCGCTGATGCCGGTGGCGACAGCAGGGCCCATATTTACAATCAATAGGTAGGGGAGGCATATACAAGGGGTAGAGGAAGAGAAGCTGCCGCCGGGAGTGCGCTGATGCAGGTGGCGACAGCAGGGCCCATATTTACAATCAATAGGTAGGGGAGGCATATACAAGGGGTAGAGGAAGAGAAGCTGCCGCCGGGAGTGCGCTGATGCAGGTGGCGACAGCAGGGCCCATACTCACAATCTACAGGTTGGAATGCATATACAGGGGGTAGAGGAAGAGAAGCTGCCGCCGGGCTTGCGCTGATGCAGGTGGCGACAGCAAGGCCCATATTTACAATCAATAGGTAGGGGAGGCATATACAAGGGGTAGAGGAAGAGAAGCTGCCGCCGGGAGTGCGCTGATGCAGGTGGCGACAGCAGGGCCCATATTTACAATCAATAGGTAGGGGAGGCATATACAAGGGGTAGAGGAAGAGAAGCTGCCGCCGGGAGTGCGCTGATGCAGGTGGCGACAGCAGGGTCCATATTTACAATCAATAGGTAGGGGAGGCATATACAAGGGGTAGAGGAAGAGTAGCTGCCGCCGGGTTTGCGCTGATGCCGGTGGTGACAGCAGGGCCCATATTTACTATCAATAGGTAGGGGAGGCACATACAAGAGGTAGAGGAAGAGAAGCTGCCGCCGGGAGTGCGCTGATGCCGGTGGCGACAGCAGGGCCTATATTTACAATCAATAGGTAGGGGAGGCATATACAAGGGGTAGAGGAAGAGAAGCTGCCGCCGGGAGTGCGCTGATGCAGGTGGCGACAGCAGGGCCCATATTTACAATCAATAGGTAGGGGAGGCATATACAAGGGGTAGAGGAAGAGAAGCTGCCGCCGTGAGTGCGCTGATGCAGGTGGCGACAGCAGGGCCCATATTTACAATCAATAGGTAGGGGAGGCATATACAAGGGGTAGAGGAAGAGTAGCTGCCGCCGGGAGAGCGCTGATGCCGGTGGCGACAGCAGGGCCCATATTTACAATCAATAGGTAGGGGAGGCATATACAAGGGGTAGAGGAAGAGAAGCTGCCGCCGGGAGTGCGCTGATGCAGGTGGCGACAGCAGGGCCCATATTTACAATCAATAGGTAGGGGAGGCATATACAAGGGGTAGAGGAAGAGAAGCTGCCGCCGGGAGTGCGCTGATGCAGGTGGCGACAGCAGGGCCCATATTTACAATCAATAGGTAGGGGAGGCATAAACAAGGGGTAGAGGAAGAGAAGCTGCCGCCGGGAGTGCGCTGATGCAGGTGGCGACAGCAGGGCCCATATTTACAATCAATAGGTAGGGGAGGCATATACAAGGGGTAGAGGAAGAGTAGCTGCCGCCGGGAGAGCGCTGATGCCGGTGGCGACAGCAGGGCCCATATTTACAATCAATAGGTAGGGGAGGCATATACAAGGGGTAGAGGAAGAGAAGCTGCCGCCGGGAATGCGCTGATGCAGGTGGCGACAGCAGGGCCCATACTCACAATCTACAGGTTGGAATGCATATACAGGGGGTAGAGGAAGAGAAGCTGCCGGCGGGTTTGCGCTGACGCAGGTGGCGACAGCAGGGCCCATATTTACAATCAATAGGTAGGGGAGGCATATACAAGGAGTAGAGGAAGAGAAGCTGCCGCCGGGCTTGCGCTGATGCAGGTGGCGACAGCAAGGCCCATATTTACAATCAATAGGTAGGGGAGGCATATACAAGGGGTAGAGGAAGAGAAGCTGCCGCCGGGAGTGCGCTGATGCAGGTGGCGACAGCAGGGCCCATATTTACAATCAATAGGTAGGGGAAGCATATACAAGGGGTAGAGGAAGAGTAGCTGCCGCCGGGAGAGCGCTGATGCCGGTGGCGACAGCAGGGCCCATATTTACAATCAATAGGTAGGGGAGGCATATACAAGGGGTAAAAAAAGAGAAGCTGGCGCCGGGAGTGCGCTGATGCAGGTGGCGACAGCAGAGCCCATACTCACAATCTACAGGTTGGAATGCATATACAAGGGGTAGAGGAAGAGAAGCTGCCGCCGGGTTTGCGCTGATGCAGGTTGCGACAGCAGGGCCCATATTTAGAATCAATAGGTAGGGGAGGCATATACAAGGGGTAGAGGAAGAGAAGCTGCCGCCGGGAGTGCGCTGATGCAGGTGGCGACAGCAGGGCCCATACTCACAATCTACAGGTTGGAATGCATATACAGGGGGTAGAGGAAGAGAAGCTGCCGCTGGGTTTGCGCTGATGCAGGTGGCGACAGCAGGGCCCATATTTACAATCAATAGGTAGGGGAGGCATATACAAGGAGTGGAGAAAGAGAAGCTGCCGCCGGGAGTGCGCTGATGCAGGTGGCGACAGCAGGGCCCATACTCACAATCTACAGGTAGGAATGCATATACAGGGAGTAGAGGAAGAGAAGCTGCCGCCGGGCTTGCGCTGATGCAGGTGGCGACAGCAGGGCCCATATCCATAATCAATAGGCAGAGGAGGAATACACAAGGGGTAGAGGAAGAGAAGCTGCCGCCGGGCTTGCGCTGATGCAGGTGGTGACAGCAGGGCCCATATTCACAATCAATAGGCAGGGGAGGCATATACAAGGGGTAGAGGAAGAGAAGCTGCCGCCGGGAGTGCGCTGATGCAGGTGGCGACAGCAGGGCCCATATTTACAATCAATAGGTAGGGGAGGCATATACAAGGGGTAGAGGAAAGAGAAGCTGCCGCCGGGAGTGCGCTGATGCAGGTGGCGACAGCAGGGCCCATACTCACAATCTACAGGTTGGAATGCATATACAGGGGGTAGAGGAAGAGAAGCTGCCGCCGGGTTTGCGCTGATGCAGGTGGCGACAGCAGGGCCCATATTTACAATCAATAGGTAGGGGAGGCATATACAAGGGGTAGAGGAAGAGAAGCTGCCGCCGGGAGTGCGCTGATGCAGGTGGCGACAGCAGGGCCCATACTCACAATCTACAGGTAGGAATGCATATACAGGGAGTAGAGGAAGAGAAGCTGCCGCCGGGCTTGCGCTGATGCAGGTGGCGACAGCAGGGCCCATATCCATAATCAATAGGAAGGGGAGGAATACACAAGGGGTAGAGGAAGAGAAGCTGCCGCCGGGCTTGCGCTGATGCAGGTGGCGACAGCAGGGCCCATATTTACAATCAATAGGTAGGGGAGGCATATACAAGGGGTAGAGGAAGAGAAGCTGCCGCCGGGAGTGCGCTGATGCAGGTGGCGACAGCAGGGCCCATATTTACAATCAATAGGTAGGGGAGGCATATACAAGGGGTAGAGGAAGAGAAGCTGCCGCCGGGAGTGCGCTGATGCAGGTGGCGACAGCAGGGCCCACACTCACAATCTACAGATTGGAATGCATATACAGGGGGTAGAGGAAGAGAAGCTGCCGCCGGGTTTGCGCTGATGCAGGTGGCGACAGCAGGGCCCATATTCACAATCAATAGGCAGGGGAGGCATATACAAGGGGTAGAGGAAGAGAAGCTGCCGCCGGGCTTGCGCTGATGCAGGTGGTGACAGCAGGGCCCATATTCACAATCAATAGGCAGGGGAAGCATATACAAGGGGTAGAGGAAGAGAAGCTGCCGCCGGGAGTGCGCTGATGCAGGTGGCGACAGCAGGGCCCATATTTACAATCAATAGGTAGGGGAGGCATATACAAGGGGTAAAAAAAGAGAAGCTGGCGCCGGGAGTGCGCTGATGCAGGTGGCGACAGCAGAGCCCATACTCACAATCTACAGGTTGGAATGCATATACAAGGGGTAGAGGAAGAGAAGCTGCCGCCGGGTTTGCGCTGATGCAGGTGGCGACAGCAGGGCCCATATTTAGAATCAATAGGTAGGGGAGGCATATACAAGGGGTAGAGGAAGAGAAGCTGCCGCCGGGAGTGCGCTGATGCAGGTGGCGACAGCAGGGCCCATACTCACAATCCACAGGTTGGAATGTATATACAGGGGGTAGAGGAAGAGAAGCTGCCGCCGGGTTTGCGCTGATGCAGGTGGGGACAGCAGGGCCCATATTTACAATCAATAGGTAGGGGAGGCATATACAAGGAGTAGAGGAAGAGAAGCTGCCGCCGGGCTTGCGCTGATGCAGGTGGCGACAGCAGGGCCCATATTTACAATCAATAGGTAGGGGAGGCATATACAAGGGGTAGAGGAAGAGAAGCTGCCGGCGGGAGTGCGCTGATGCAGGTGGCGACAGTAGGGCCCATATTTACAATCAATAGGTAGGGGAGGCATATACAAGGGGTAGAGGAAGAGTAGCTGCCGCCGGGAGAGCGCTGATGCCGGTGGCGACAGCAGGGCCCATATTTACAATCAATAGGTAGGGGAGGCATATACAAGGGGTAGAGGAAGAGAAGCTGCCGCCGGGAGTGCGCTGATGCAGGTGGCGACAGCAGGGCCCATACTCACAATCTACAGGTTGGAATGCATATACAGGGGGTAGAGGAAGAAAAGCTGCCGCCGGGTTTGCGCTGATGCAGGTGGCGACAGCAGGGCCCATATTTACAATCAATAGGTAGGGGAGGCATATACAAGGGGTAGAGGAAGAGAAGCTGCCGCCGGGAGTGCGCTGATGCAGGTGGCGACAGCAGGGCCCATACTCACAATCTACAGGTTGGAATGCATATACAGGGGGTAGAGGAAGAAAAGCTGCCGCCGGGTTTGCGCTGATGCAGGTGGCGACAGCAGGGCCCATATTTACAATCAATAGGTAGGGGAGGCATATACAAGGGGTAGCGGAAGAGAAGCTGCCGCCGGGAGTGCGCTGATGCAGGTGGCGACAGCAGAGCCCTTATCCATAATCAATAGGCAGGGGAGGCATATACAAGGGGTAGAGGAAGAGAAGCTGCCGCCGGGCTTGCGCTGATGCAGGTGGCGACAGCAAGGCCCATATCCATAATCAATAGGCAGGGGAGGCATATACAAGGGGTAGAGGAAGAGAAGCTGCCGCCGGGCGTGCGCTGATGCAGGTGGTGACAGCAGGGCCCATATTCACAATCAATAGGCAGGGGAAGCATATACAAGGGGTAGAGGAAGAGAAGCTTCCGCCGGGTTTGCGCTGATGCAGGTGGCGACAGCAGGGCCCATATTTACAATCAATAGGTAGGGGAGGCATATACAAGGAGTGGAGAAAGAGAAGCTGCCGCCGGGCTTGCGCTGATGCAGGTGGCGACAGCAGGGCCCATATTTACAATCAATAGGTAGGGGAGGCATATACAAGGGGTAGAGGAAGAGAAGCTGCCGCCGGGAGTGCGCTGATGCAGGTGGCGACAGCAGGGCCCATATTTACAATCAATAGGTAGGGGAGGCATATACAAGGGGTAGAGGAAGAGTAGCTGCCGCCGGGAGAGCGCTGATGCCGGTGGCGACAGCAGGGCCCATATTTACAATCAATAGGTAGGGGAGGCATATACAAGGGGTAGAGGAAGAGAAGCTGCCGCCGGGAGTGCGCTGATGCAGGTGGCGACAGCAGGGCCCATACTCACAATCTACAGGTTGGAATGCATATACAGGGGGTAGAGGAAGAGAAGCTGCCGCTGGGTTTGCGCTGATGCAGGTGGCGACAGCAGGGCCCATATTTACAATCAATAGGTAGGGGAGGCATATACAAGGAGTGGAGAAAGAGAAGCTGCCGCCGGGAGTGCGCTGATGCAGGTGGCGACAGCAGGGCCCATACTCACAATCTACAGGTAGGAATGCATATACAGGGAGTAGAGGAAGAGAAGCTGCCGCCGGGCTTGCGCTGATGCAGGTGGCGACAGCAGGGCCCATATCCATAATCAATAGGCAGAGGAGGAATACACAAGGGGTAGAGGAAGAGAAGCTGCCGCCGGGCTTGCGCTGATGCAGGTGGTGACAGCAGGGCCCATATTCACAATCAATAGGCAGGGGAGGCATATACAAGGGGTAGAGGAAGAGAAGCTGCCGCCGGGAGTGCGCTGATGCAGGTGGCGACAGCAGGGCCCATATTTACAATCAATAGGTAGGGGAGGCATATACAAGGGGTAGAGGAAAGAGAAGCTGCCGCCGGGAGTGCGCTGATGCAGGTGGCGACAGCAGGGCCCATACTCACAATCTACAGGTTGGAATGCATATACAGGGGGTAGAGGAAGAGAAGCTGCCGCCGGGTTTGCGCTGATGCAGGTGGCGACAGCAGGGCCCATATTTACAATCAATAGGTAGGGGAGGCATATACAAGGGGTAGAGGAAGAGAAGCTGCCGCCGGGAGTGCGCTGATGCAGGTGGCGACAGCAGGGCCCATACTCACAATCTACAGGTAGGAATGCATATACAGGGAGTAGAGGAAGAGAAGCTGCCGCCGGGCTTGCGCTGATGCAGGTGGCGACAGCAGGGCCCATATCCATAATCAATAGGAAGGGGAGGAATACACAAGGGGTAGAGGAAGAGAAGCTGCCGCCGGGCTTGCGCTGATGCAGGTGGCGACAGCAGGGCCCATATTTACAATCAATAGGTAGGGGAGGCATATACAAGGGGTAGAGGAAGAGAAGCTGCCGCCGGGAGTGCGCTGATGCAGGTGGCGACAGCAGGGCCCATATTTACAATCAATAGGTAGGGGAGGCATATACAAGGGGTAGAGGAAGAGAAGCTGCCGCCGGGAGTGCGCTGATGCAGGTGGCGACAGCAGGGCCCACACTCACAATCTACAGATTGGAATGCATATACAGGGGGTAGAGGAAGAGAAGCTGCCGCCGGGTTTGCGCTGATGCAGGTGGCGACAGCAGGGCCCATATTCACAATCAATAGGCAGGGGAGGCATATACAAGGGGTAGAGGAAGAGAAGCTGCCGCCGGGCTTGCGCTGATGCAGGTGGTGACAGCAGGGCCCATATTCACAATCAATAGGCAGGGGAAGCATATACAAGGGGTAGAGGAAGAGAAGCTGCCGCCGGGAGTGCGCTGATGCAGGTGGCGACAGCAGGGCCCATATTTACAATCAATAGGTAGGGGAGGCATATACAAGGGGTAAAAAAAGAGAAGCTGGCGCCGGGAGTGCGCTGATGCAGGTGGCGACAGCAGAGCCCATACTCACAATCTACAGGTTGGAATGCATATACAAGGGGTAGAGGAAGAGAAGCTGCCGCCGGGTTTGCGCTGATGCAGGTGGCGACAGCAGGGCCCATATTTAGAATCAATAGGTAGGGGAGGCATATACAAGGGGTAGAGGAAGAGAAGCTGCCGCCGGGAGTGCGCTGATGCAGGTGGCGACAGCAGGGCCCATACTCACAATCCACAGGTTGGAATGTATATACAGGGGGTAGAGGAAGAGAAGCTGCCGCCGGGTTTGCGCTGATGCAGGTGGGGACAGCAGGGCCCATATTTACAATCAATAGGTAGGGGAGGCATATACAAGGAGTAGAGGAAGAGAAGCTGCCGCCGGGCTTGCGCTGATGCAGGTGGCGACAGCAGGGCCCATATTTACAATCAATAGGTAGGGGAGGCATATACAAGGGGTAGAGGAAGAGAAGCTGCCGGCGGGAGTGCGCTGATGCAGGTGGCGACAGTAGGGCCCATATTTACAATCAATAGGTAGGGGAGGCATATACAAGGGGTAGAGGAAGAGTAGCTGCCGCCGGGAGAGCGCTGATGCCGGTGGCGACAGCAGGGCCCATATTTACAATCAATAGGTAGGGGAGGCATATACAAGGGGTAGAGGAAGAGAAGCTGCCGCCGGGAGTGCGCTGATGCAGGTGGCGACAGCAGGGCCCATACTCACAATCTACAGGTTGGAATGCATATACAGGGGGTAGAGGAAGAAAAGCTGCCGCCGGGTTTGCGCTGATGCAGGTGGCGACAGCAGGGCCCATATTTACAATCAATAGGTAGGGGAGGCATATACAAGGGGTAGAGGAAGAGAAGCTGCCGCCGGGAGTGCGCTGATGCAGGTGGCGACAGCAGGGCCCATACTCACAATCTACAGGTTGGAATGCATATACAGGGGGTAGAGGAAGAAAAGCTGCCGCCGGGTTTGCGCTGATGCAGGTGGCGACAGCAGGGCCCATATTTACAATCAATAGGTAGGGGAGGCATATACAAGGGGTAGCGGAAGAGAAGCTGCCGCCGGGAGTGCGCTGATGCAGGTGGCGACAGCAGAGCCCTTATCCATAATCAATAGGCAGGGGAGGCATATACAAGGGGTAGAGGAAGAGAAGCTGCCGCCGGGCTTGCGCTGATGCAGGTGGCGACAGCAAGGCCCATATCCATAATCAATAGGCAGGGGAGGCATATACAAGGGGTAGAGGAAGAGAAGCTGCCGCCGGGCGTGCGCTGATGCAGGTGGTGACAGCAGGGCCCATATTCACAATCAATAGGCAGGGGAAGCATATACAAGGGGTAGAGGAAGAGAAGCTTCCGCCGGGTTTGCGCTGATGCAGGTGGCGACAGCAGGGCCCATATTTACAATCAATAGGTAGGGGAGGCATATACAAGGAGTGGAGAAAGAGAAGCTGCCGCCGGGCTTGCGCTGATGCAGGTGGCGACAGCAGGGCCCATATTTACAATCAATAGGTAGGGGAGGCATATACAAGGGGTAGAGGAAGAGAAGCTGCCGCCGGGAGTGCGCTGATGCAGGTGGCGACAGCAGGGCCCATATTTACAATCAATAGGTAGGGGAGGCATATACAAGGGGTAGAGGAAGAGTAGCTGCCGCCGGGAGAGCGCTGATGCCGGTGGCGACAGCAGGGCCCATATTTACAATCAATAGGTAGGGGAGGCATATACAAGGGGTAGAGGAAGAGAAGCTGCCGCCGGGAGTGCGCTGATGCAGGTGGCGACAGCAGGGCCCATACTCACAATCTACAGGTTGGAATGCATATACAGGGGGTAGAGGAAGAGAAGCTGCCGGCGGGTTTGCGCTGACGCAGGTGGCGACACCAGGGCCCATATTTACAATCAATAGGTAGGGGAGGCATATACAAGGAGTAGAGGAAGAGAAGCTGCCGCCGGGCTTGCGCTGATGCAGGTGGCGACAGCAAGGCCCATATTAACAATCAATAGGTAGGGGAGGCATATACAAGGGGTAGAGGAAGAGAAGCTGCCGCCGGGAGTGCGCTGATGCAGGTGGCGACAGCAGGGCCCATATTTACAATCAATAGGTAGGGGAAGCATATACAAGGGGTAGAGGAAGAGTAGCTGCCGCCGGGAGAGCGCTGATGCCGGTGGCGACAGCAGGGCCCATATTTACAATCAATAGGTAGGGGAGGCATATACAAGGGGTAGAGGAAGAGAAGCTGCCGCCGGGAGTGCGCTGATGCAGGTGGCGACAGCAGGGCCCATATTTACAATCAATAGGTAGGGGAGGCATATACAAGGGGTAGAGGAAGAGAAGCTGCCGCCGGGAGTGCGCTGATGCAGGTGGCGACAGCAGGGCCCATACTCACAATCTACAGGTTGGAATGCATATACAGGGGGTAGAGGAAGAGAAGCTGCCGCCGGGTTTGCGCTGATGCAGGCGGCGACAGCAGGGCCCATATTTACAATCAATAGGTAGGGGAGGCATATACAAGGGGTAGAGGAAGAGTAGCTGCCGCCAGGAGAGCGCTGATGCCGGTGGCGACAGCAGGGCCCATATTTACAATCAATAGGTAGGGGAGGCATATACAAGGGGTAGAGGAAGAGAAGCTGCCGCCGGGAGTGCGCTGATGCAGGTGGCGACAGCAGGGCACATATTTACAATCAATAGGTAGGGGAGGCATATACAAAGAGTAGAGGAAGAGAAGCTGCCGCCGGGAGTGCGCTGATGCAGGTGGCGACAGCAGGGCCCATACTCACAATCTACAGGTAGGAATGCATATACAGGGAGTAGAGGAAGAGAAGCTGCCGCCGGGCTTGCGCTGATGCAGGTGGCGACAGCAGGGCCCATATCCATAATCAATAGGCAGGGGAGGAATACACAAGGGGTAGAGGAAGAGAAGCTGCAGCCGGGCTTGCGCTGATGCAGGTGGTGACAGCAGGGCCCATATTCACAATCAATAGGCAGGGGAGGCATATACAAGGGGTAGAGGAAGAGAAGCTGCCGCCGGGAGTGCGCTGATGCAGGTGGCGACAGCAGGGCCCATATTTACAATCAATAGGTAGGGGAGGCATATACAAGGGGTAGAGGAAGAGAAGCTGCCGCCGGGAGTGCGCTGATGCAGGTGGCGACAGCAGGGCCCATACTCACAATCTACAGGTTGGAATGCATATACAGGGGGTAGAGGAAGAGAAGCTGCCGCCGGGTTTGCGCTCATGCAGGTGGCGACAGCAGGGCCCATATTTACAATCAATAGGTAGGGGAGGCATATACAAGGGGTAGAGGAAGAGAAGCTGCCGCCGGGAGTGCACTGATGCAGGTGGCGACAGCAGGGCCCATTATCACAATCTACAGGTAGGAATGCATATACAGGGGTTAGAAGAAGAGAAGCTGCCGCCGGGTTTGCGCTGATGCAGGTGGCGACAGAAGGGCCCATATTCATAATCCAGAGGTAGGGAAGCAAACACTGGGGTAGAGGAAGAGAAGCTGCCGCCGGGAGTGCGCTTATGCAGGTGGCGACAGCAGGGCCCATACTCACAATCCACAGGTTGGAATGTATATACAGGGGGTAGAGGAAGAGAAGCTGCTGCCGGGTTTGCGCTGATGCAGGTGGCGACAGCAGGGCCCATATCCATAATCAATAGGCAGGGGAGGCATATACAAGGGGTAGAGGAAGAGAAGCTGCCGCCGGGCTTGCGCTGATGCAGGTGGTGACAGCAGGGCCCATATTCACAATCAATAGGCAGGGGAAGCATATACAAGGGGTAGAGGAAGAGAAGCTGCCGCCGGGAGTGCGCTGATGCAGGTGGCGACAGCAGGGCCCACACTCACAATCTACAGGTTGGAATGCATATACAGGGGGTAGAGGAAGAGAAGCTGCCGCCGGGTGTGCGCTGATGCAGGTGGCGACAGCAGGGCCCATATTTACAATCAATAGGTAGGGGAGGCATATACAAGGAGTAGAGGAAGAGAAGCTGCCGCCGGGAGTGCGCTGATGCAGGTGGCGACAGCAGGGCCCATATTTACAATCAATAGGTAGGGGAGGCATATACAAGGAGTAGAGGAAGAGAAGCTGCCGCCGGGAGTGCGCTGATGCAGGTGGCGACAGCAGGGCCCATACTCACAATCTACAGGTTGGAATGCATATACAGGGGGTAGAGGAAGAGAAGCTGCCGCCGGGTTTGCGCTGATGCAGGTGGTGACAGCAGGGCCCATATTTACAATCAATAGGTAGGGGAGGCATATACAAGGAGTAGAGGAAGAGAAGCTGCCGCCGGGCTCGCGCTGATGCAGGTGGCGACAGCAGGGCCCATATTTACAATCAATAGGTAGGGGAGGCATATACAAGGGGTAGAGGAAGAGAAGCTGCCGCCGAGAGTGCGCTGATGCAGGTGGCGACAGCAGGGCCCATACTCACAATCTACAGGTAGGAATGCATATACAGGGAGTAGAGGAAGAGAAGCTGCCGCCGGGCTTGCGCTGATGCAGGTGGCGAGAGCAGGGCCCATATCCATAATCAATAGGCAGGGGAGGCATATACAAGGGGAAGAGGAAGAGAAGCTGCCGCCGGGCGTGCGCTGATGCAGGTGGTGACAGCAGGGCCCATATTCACAATCAATAGGCAGGGGAAGCATATACAAGGGGTACAGGAAGAGAAGCTGCCGCCGGGAGTGCGCTGATGCAGGTGGCGACAGCAGGGCCCATATTTACAATCAATAGGTAGGGGAGGCATATACAAGGGGTAGAGGAAGAGAAGCTGCCGCCGGGAGTGCGCTGATGCAGGTGGCGACAGCAGGGCCCATACTCACAATCTACAGGTTGGAATGCATATACAGGGGGTAGAGGAAGAGAAGCTGCCGCCGGGTTTGCGCTGATGCAGGTGGCGACAGCAGGGCCCATATTTACAATCAATAGGTAGGGGAGGCATATACAAGGGGTAGAGGAAGAGAAGCTGCCGCCGGGAGTGCGCTGATGCAGGTGGCGACAGCAGGGCCCATACTCACAATCCACAGGTTGGAATGTATATACAGGGGGTAGAGGAAGAGAAGCTGCCGCCGGGTTTGCGCTGATGCAGGTGGGGACAGCAGGGCCCATATTTACAATCAATAGGTAGGGGAGGCATATACAAGGAGTAGAGGAAGAGAAGCTGCCGCCGAGCTTGCGCTGATGCAGGTGGCGACAGCAGGGCCCATATTTACAATCAATAGGTAGGGGAGGCATATACAAGGGGTAGAGGAAGAGAAGCTGCCGGCGGGAGTGCGCTGATGCAGGTGGCGACAGTAGGGCCCATATTTACAATCAATAGGTAGGGGAGGCATATACAAGGGGTAGAGGAAGAGTAGCTGCCGCCGGGAGAGCGCTGATGCCGGTGGCGACAGCAGGGCCCATATTTACAATCAATAGGTAGGGGAGGCATATACAAGGGGTAGAGGAAGAGAAGCTGCCGCCGGGAGCGCGCTGATGCAGGTGGCGACAGCAGGGCCCATACTCACAATCTACAGGTTGGAATGCATATACAGGGGGTAGAGGAAGAAAAGCTGCCGCCGGGTTTGCGCTGATGCAGGTGGCGACAGCAGGGCCCATATTTACAATCAATAGGTAGGGGAGGCATATACAAGGGGTAGCGGAAGAGAAGCTGCCGCCGGGAGTGCGCTGATGCAGGTGGCGACAGCAGAGCCCATACTCACTATCTACAGGTACGAATGCATATACAGGGAGTAGAGGAAGAGAAGCTGCCGCCGGGCTTGCGCTGATGCAGGTGGCGACAGCAAGGCCCATATCCATAATCAATAGGCAGGGGAGGCATATACAAGGGGTAGAGGAAGAGAAGCTGCCGCCGGGCGTGCGCTGATGCAGGTGGTGACAGCAGGGCCCATATTCACAATCAATAGGCAGGGGAAGCATATACAAGGGGTAGAGGAAGAGAAGTTGCCGCCGGGAGTGCGCTGATGCAGGTGGCGAAAGCAGGGCCCATATTTACAATCAATAGGTAGGGGAGGCATATACAAGGGGTAGAGGAAGAGAAGCTGCCGCCGGGAGTGCGCTGATGCAGGTGGCGACAGCAGGGCCCATATTTACAATCAATAGGTAGGGGAGGCATATACAAGGGGTAGAGGAAGAGAAGCTGCCGCCGGGAGTGCGCTGATGCAGGTGGCGACAGCAGGGCCCATATTTACAATCAATAGGTAGGGGAGGCATATACAAGGAGTAGAGGAAGAGAAGCTGCCGCCGAGAGTGCGCTGATGCAGGTGGCGACAGCAGGGCCCATACTCACAATCTACAGGTAGGAATGCATATACAGGGAGTAGAGGAAGAGAAGCTGCCGCCGGGCTTGCGCTGATGCAGGTGGCGAGAGCAGGGCCCATATCCATAATCAATAGGCAGGGGAGGCATATACAAGGGGAAGAGGAAGAGAAGCTGCCGCCGGGCGTGCGCTGATGCAGGTGGTGACAGCAGGGCCCATATTCACAATCAATAGGCAGGGGAAGCATATACAAGGGGTAGAGGAAGAGAAGCTGCCGCCGGGAGTGCGCTGATGCAGGTGGCGACAGCAGGGCCCATACTCACAATCCACAGGTTGGAATGTATATACAGGGGGTAGAGGAAGAGAAGCTGCCGCCGGGTTTGCGCTGATGCAGGTGGGGATAGCAGGGCCCATATTTACAATCAATAGGTAGGGGAGGCATATACAAGGAGTAAAGGAAGAGAAGCTGGCGCCGGGAGTGCGCTGATGCAGGTGGCGACAGCAGAGCCCATACTCACAATCTACGGGTTGGAATGCATATACAGGGGGTAGAGGAAGAGAAGCTGCCGCCGGGTTTGCGCTGATGCAGGTGGCGACAGCAGGGCCCATATTTACAATCAATAGGTAGGGGAGGCATATACAAGGGGTAGAGGAAGAGAAGCTGCCGCCGGGAGTGCGCTGATGCAGGTGGCGACAGCAGGGTCCATATTTACAATCAATAGGTAGGGGAGGCATATACAAGGGGTAGAGGAAGAGTAGCTGCCGCCGGGTTTGCGCTGATGCCGGTGGTGACAGCAGGGCCCATATTTACTATCAATAGGTAGGGGAGGCACATACAAGAGGTAGAGGAAGAGAAGCTGCCGCCGGGAGTGCGCTGATGCCGGTGGCGACAGCAGGGCCTATATTTACAATCAATAGGTAGGGGAGGCATATACAAGGGGTAGAGGAAGAGAAGCTGCCGCCGGGAGTGCGCTGATGCAGGTGGCGACAGCAGGGCCCATATTTACAATCAATAGGTAGGGGAGGCATATACAAGGGGTAGACCAAGAGAAGCTGCCGCCGGGAGTGCGCTGATGCAGGTGGCGACAGCAGGGCCCATATTTACAATCAATAGGTAGGGGAGGCATATACAAGGGGTAGAGGAAGAGTAGCTGCCGCCGGGAGAGCGCTGATGCCGGTGGCGACAGCAGGGCCTATATTTACAATCAATAGGTAGGGGAGGCATATACAAGGGGTAGAGGAAGAGAAGCTGCCGCCGGGAGTGCGCTGATGCAGGTGGCGACAGCAGGGCCCATACTCACAATCTACAGGTTGGAATGCATATACAGGGGGTAGAGGAAGAGAAGCTGCCGGCGGGTTTGCGCTGACGCAGGTGGCGACAGCAGGGCCCATATTTACAATCAATAGGTAGGGGAGGCATATACAAGGAGTAGAGGAAGAGAAGCTGCCGCCGGGCTTGCGCTGATGCAGGTGGCGACAGCAAGGCCCATATTTACAATCAATAGGTAGGGGAGGCATATACAAGGGGTAGAGGAAGAGAAGCTGCTGCCGGGAGTGCGCTGATGCAGGTGGCGACAGCAGGGCCCATATTTACAATCAATAGGTAGGGGAGGCATATACAAGGGGTAGAGGAAGAGTAGCTGCCGCCGGGAGAGCGCTGATGCCGGTGGCGACAGCAGGGCCCATATTTACAATCAATAGGTAGGGGAGGCATATACAAGGGGTAGAGGAAGAGAAGCTGCCGCCGGGAGTGCGCCGATGCAGGTGGCGACAGCAGGGCCCATACTCACAATCTACAGGTTGGAATGCATATACAGGGGGTAGAGGAAGAGAAGCTGCCGCCGGGTTTGCGTTGATGCAGGTGGCGACAGCAGGGCCCATATTTACAATCAATAGGTAGGGGAGGCATATACAAGGAGTGGAGAAAGAGAAGCTGCCGCCGGGCTTGCGCTGATGCAGGTGGCGACAGCAGGGCCCATATTCACAATCAATAGGTAGGGGAGGCATATACAAGGGGTAGAGGAAGAGAAGCTGCCGCCGGGAGTGCGCTGATGCAGGTGGCGACAGCAGGGCCCATATTTACAATCAATAGGTAGGGGAGGCATATACAAGGGGTAGAGGAAGAGTAGCTGCCGCCGGGAGAGCGCTGATGCCGGTGGCGACAGCAGGGCCCATATTTACAATCAATAGGTAGGGGAGGCATATACAAGGGGTAGAGGAAGAGAAGCTGCCGCCGGGAGTGCGCTGATGCAGGTGGCGACAGCAGGGGCCATACTCACAATCTACAGGTTGGAATGCATATACAGGGGGTAGAGGAAGAGAAGCTGCCGGCGGGTTTGCGCTGACGCAGGTGGCGACAGCAGGGCCCATATTTACAATCAATAGGTAGGGGAGGCATATACAAGGAGTAGAGGAAGAGAAGCTGCCGCCGGGCTTGCGCTGATGCAGGTGGCGACAGCAAGGCCCATATTTACAATCAATAGGTAGGGGAGGCTTATACAAGGGGTAGAGGAAGAGAAGCTGCCGCCGGGAGTGCGCTGATGCAGGTGGCGACAGCAGGGCCCATATTTACAATCAATAGGTAGGGGAAGCATATACAAGGGGTAGAGGAAGAGTAGCTGCCGCCGGGAGAGCGCTGATGCCGGTGGCGACAGCAGGGCCCATATTTACAATCAATAGGTAGGGGAGGCATATACAAGGGGTAGAGGAAGAGAAGCTGCCGCCGGGAGTGCGCTGATGCAGGTGGCGACAGCAGGGCCCATATTTACAATCAATAGGTAGGGGAGGCATATACAAGGGGTAGAGGAAGAGAAGCTGCCGCCGGGAGTGCGCTGATGCAGGTGGCGACAGCAGGGCCCATACTCACAATCTACAGGTTGGAATGCATATACAGGGGGTAGAGGAAGAGAAGCTGCCGCCGGGTTTGCGCTGATGCAGGTGGCGACAGCAGGGCCCATATTTACAATCAATAGGTAGGGGAGGCATATACAAGGAGTGGAGAAAGAGAAGCTGCCGCCGGGCTTGCGCTGATGCAGGTGGCGACAGCAAGGCCCATATTTACAATCAATAGGTAGGGGAGGCATATACAAGGGGTAGAGGAAGAGAAGCTGCCGCCGGGAGTGCGCTGATGCAGGTGGCGACAGCAGGGCCCATATTTACAATCAATAGGTAGGGGAGGCATATACAAGGGGTAGAGGAAGAGAAGCTGCCGCCGGGAGTGCGCTGATGCAGGTGGCGACAGCAGGGTCCATATTTACAATCAATAGGTAGGGGAGGCATATACAAGGGGTAGAGGAAGAGTAGCTGCCGCCGGGTTTGCGCTGATGCCGGTGGTGACAGCAGGGCCCATATTTACTATCAATAGGTAGGGGAGGCACATACAAGAGGTAGAGGAAGAGAAGCTGCCGCCGGGAGTGCGCTGATGCCGGTGGCGACAGCAGGGCCTATATTTACAATCAATAGGTAGGGGAGGCATATACAAGGGGTAGAGGAAGAGAAGCTGCCGCCGGGAGTGCGCTGATGCAGGTGGCGACAGCAGGGCCCATATTTACAATCAATAGGTAGGGGAGGCATATACAAGGGGTAGAGGAAGAGAAGCTGCCGCCGGGAGTGCGCTGATGCAGGTGGCGACAGCAGGGCCCATATTTACAATCAATAGGTAGGGGAGGCATATACAAGGGGTAGAGGAAGAGTAGCTGCCGCCGGGAGAGCGCTGATGCCGGTGGCGACAGCAGGGCCCATATTTACAATCAATAGGTAGGGGAGGCATATACAAGGGGTAGAGGAAGAGAAGCTGCCGCCGGGAGTGCGCTGATGCAGGTGGCGACAGCAGGGCCCATATTTACAATCAATAGGTAGGGGAGGCATATACAAGGGGTAGAGGAAGAGAAGCTGCCGCCGGGAGTGCGCTGATGCAGGTGGCGACAGCAGGGCCCATATTTACAATCAATAGGTAGGGGAGGCATAAACAAGGGGTAGAGGAAGAGAAGCTGCCGCCGGGAGTGCGCTGATGCAGGTGGCGACAGCAGGGCCCATATTTACAATCAATAGGTAGGGGAGGCATATACAAGGGGTAGAGGAAGAGTAGCTGCCGCCGGGAGAGCGCTGATGCCGGTGGCGACAGCAGGGCCCATATTTACAATCAATAGGTAGGGGAGGCATATACAAGGGGTAGAGGAAGAGAAGCTGCCGCCGGGAATGCGCTGATGCAGGTGGCGACAGCAGGGCCCATACTCACAATCTACAGGTTGGAATGCATATACAGGGGGTAGAGGAAGAGAAGCTGCCGGCGGGTTTGCGCTGACGCAGGTGGCGACAGCAGGGCCCATATTTACAATCAATAGGTAGGGGAGGCATATACAAGGAGTAGAGGAAGAGAAGCTGCCGCCGGGCTTGCGCTGATGCAGGTGGCGACAGCAAGGCCCATATTTACAATCAATAGGTAGGGGAGGCATATACAAGGGGTAGAGGAAGAGAAGCTGCCGCCGGGAGTGCGCTGATGCAGGTGGCGACAGCAGGACCCATATTTACAATCAATAGGTAGGGGAGGCATATACAAGGGGTAGAGGAAGAAAAGCTGCCGCCGGGAGTGCGCTGATGCAGGTGGCGACAGCAGGACCCATATTTACAATCAATAGGTAGGGGAGGCATATACAAGGGGTAGAGGAAGAAAAGCTGCCGCCGGGAGTGCGCTGATGCAGGTGGCGACAGCAGGGCCCATACTCACAATCTACAGGTTGGAATGCATATACAGGGGGTAGAGGAAGAGAAGCTGCCGCCGGGTTTGCGCTGATGCAGGTGGCGACAGCAGGGCCCATATTTACAATCAATAGGTAGGGGAGGCATATACAAGGAGTGGAGAAAGAGAAGCTGCCGCCGGGCTTGCGCTGATGCAGGTGGCGACAGCAAGGCCCATATTTACAATCAATAGGTAGGGGAGGCATACACAAGGGGTAGAGGAAGAGAAGCTGCCGCCGGGAGTGCGCTGATGCAGGTGGCGACAGCAGGGCCCATATTTACAATCAATAGGTAGGGGAGGCATATACAAGGGGTAGAGGAAGAGAAGCTGCCGCCGGGAGTGCGCTGATGCAGGTGGCGACAGCAGGGCCCATATTTACAATCAATAGGTAGGGGAGGCATATACAAGGGGTAGAGGAAGAGTAGCTGCCGCCGGGAGTGCGCTGATGCCGGTGGTGACAGCAGGGCCCATATTTACTATCAATAGGTAGGGGAGGCACATACAAGAGGTAGAGGAAGAGAAGCTGCCGCCGGGAGTGTGCTGATGCCGGTGGCGACAGCAGGGCCTATATTTACAATCAATAGGTAGGGGAGGCATATACAAGGGGTAGAGGAAGAGAAGCTGCCGCCGGGAGTGCGCTGATGCAGGTGGCGACAGCAGGGCCCATATTTACAATCAATAGGTAGGGGAGGCATATACAAGGGGTAGAGGAAGAGAAGCTGCCACCGGGAGTGCGCTGATGCAGGTGGCGACAGCAGGGCCCATACTCACAATCTACAGGTTGGAATGCATATACAGGGGGTAGAGGAAGAGAAGCTGCCGGCGGGTTTGCGCTGACGCAGGTGGCGACAGCAGGGCCCATATTTACAATCAATAGGTAGGGGAGGCATATACAAGGAGTAGAGGAAGAGAAGCTGCCGCCGGGCTTGCGCTGATGCAGGTGGCGACAGCAAGGCCCATATTTACAATCAATAGGTAGGGGAGGCATATACAAGGGGTAGAGGAAGAGAAGCTGCCGCCGGGAGTGCGCTGATGCAGGTGGCGACAGCAGGGCCCATATTTACAATCAATAGGTAGGGGAGGCATATACAAGGGGTAGAGGAAGAGTAGCTGCCGCCGGGAGTGCGCTGATGCAGGTGGCGACAGCAGGGCCCATATTTACAATCAATAGGTAGGGGAGGCATATACAAGGGGTAGAGGAAGAGAAGCTGCCGCCGGGAGTGCGCCGATGCAGGTGGCGACAGCAGGGCCCATACTCACAATCTACAGGTTGGAATGCATATACAGGGGGTAGAGGAAGAGAAGCTGCCGCCGGGTTTGCGCTGATGCAGGTGGCGACAGCAGGGCCCATATTTACAATCAATAGGTAGGGGAGGCATATACAAGGAGTGGAGAAAGAGAAGCTGCCGCCGGGCTTGCGCTGATGCAGGTGGCGACAGCAGGGCCCATATTTACAATCAATAGGTAGGGGAGGCATATACAAGGGGTAGAGGAAGAGAAGCTGCCGCCGGGAGTGCGCTGATGCAGGTGGCGACAGCAGGGCCCATATTTACAATCAATAGGTAGGGGAGGCATATACAAGGGGTAGAGGAAGAGTAGCTGCCGCCGGGAGAGCGCTGATGCCGGTGGCGACAGCAGGGCCCATATTTACAATCAATAGGTAGGGGAGGCATATACAAGGGGTAGAGGAAGAGAAGCTGCCGCCGGGAGTGCGCTGATGCAGGTGGCGACAGCAGGGCCCATACTCACAATCTACAGGTTGGAATGCATATACAGGGGGTAGAGGAAGAGAAGCTGCCGGCGGGTTTGCGCTGACGCAGGTGGCGACAGCAGGGCCCATATTTACAATCAATAGGTAGGGGAGGCATATACAAGGAGTAGAGGAAGAGAAGCTGCCGCCGGGCTTGCGCTGATGCAGGTGGCGACAGCAGGGCCTATATTTACAATCAATAGGTAGGGGAGGCATATACAAGGGGTAGAGGAAGAGAAGCTGCCGCCGGGAGTGCGCTGATGCAGGTGGCGACAGCAGGGCCCATATTTGCAATCAATAGGTAGGGGAGGCATATACAAGGGGTAGAGGAAGAGAAGCTGCCGCCGGGAGTGCGCTGATGCAGGTGGCGACAGCAGGGCCCATATTTACAATCAATAGGTAGGGGAGGCATATACAAGGGGTAGAGGAAGAGTAGCTGCCGCCGGGAGAGCGCTGATGCCGGTGGCGACAGCAGGGCCCATATTTACAATCAATAGGTAGGGGAGGCATATACAAGGGGTAGAGGAAGAGAAGCTGCCGCCGGGAGTGCGCTGATGCAGGTGGCGACAGCAGGGCCCATACTCACAATCTACAGGTTGGAATGCATATACAGGGGGTAGAGGAAGAGAAGCTGCCGGCGGGTTTGCGCTGACGCAGGTGGCGACAGCAGGGCCCATATTTACAATCAATAGGTAGGGGAGGCATATACAAGGAGTAGAGGAAGAGAAGCTGCCGCCGGGCTTGCGCTGATGCAGGTGGCGACAGCAAGGCCCATATTTACAATCAATAGGTAGGGGAGGCATATACAAGGGGTAGAGGAAGAGAAGCTGCCGCCGGGAGTGCGCTGATGCAGGTGGCGACAGCAGGGCCCATATTTACAATCAATAGGTAGGGGAGGCATATACAAGGGGTAGAGGAAGAGAAGCTGCCGCCGGGAGTGCGCTGATGCAGGTGGCGACAGCAGGGCCCCTATTTACAATCAATAGGTAGGGGAGGCATATACAAGGGGTAGAGGAAGAGAAGCTGCCGCCGGGAGTGCGCTGATGTAGGTGGCGACAGCAGGGCCCATATTTACAATCAATAGGTAGGGGAGGCATATACAAGGGGTAGAGGAAGAGTAGCTGCCGCCGGGAGAGCGCTGATGCCGGTGGCGACAGCAGGGCCCATATTTACAATCAATAGGTAGGGGAGGCATATACAAGGGGTAGAGGAAGAGAAGCTGCCGCCGGGAGTGCGCTGATGCAGGTGGCGACAGCAGGGCCCATACTCACAATCTACAGGTTGGAATGCATATACAGGGGGTAGAGGAAGAGAAGCTGCCGGCGGGTTTGCGCTGACGCAGGTGGCGACAGCAGGGCCCATATTTACAATCAATAGGTAGGGGAGGCATATACAAGGAGTAGAGGAAGAGAAGCTGCCGCCGGGCTTGCGCTGATGCAGGTGGCGACAGCAAGGCCCATATTTACAATCAATAGGTAGGGGAGGCATATACAAGGGGTAGAGGAAGAGAAGCTGCCGCCGGTAGTGCGCTGATGCAGGTGGCGACAGCAGGGCCCATATTTACAATCAATAGGTAGGGGAAGCATATACAAGGGGTAGAGGAAGAGTAGTTGCCGCCGGGAGAGCGCTGATGCCGGTGGCGACAGCAGGGCCCATATTTACAATCAATAGGTAGGGGAGGCATATACAAAGTGTAGAGGAAGTGAAGCTGCCGCTGGGAGTGCGCTGATGCAGGTGGCGACAGCAGGGCCCATATTTACAATCAATAGGTAGGGGAGGCATATACAAGGGGTAGAGGAAGAGAAGCTGCCGCCGGGAGTGCGCTGATGCAGGTGGCGACAGCAGGGCCCATACTCACAATCTACAGGTTGGAATGCATATACAGGGGGTAGAGGAAGAGAAGCTGCCGCCGGGTTTGCGCTGATGCAGGTGGCGACAGCAGGGCCCATATTTACAATCAATAGGTAGGGGAGGCATATACAAGGAGTGGAGAAAGAGAAGCTGCCGCCGGGCTTGCGCTGATGCAGGTGGCGACAGCAAGGCCCATATTTACAATCAATAGGTAGGGGAGGCATATACAAGGGGTAGAGGAAGAGAAGCTGCCGCCGGGAGTGCGCTGATGCAGGTGGCGACAGCAGGGCCCATATTTACAATCAATAGGTAGGGGAGGCATATACAAGGGGTAGAGGAAGAGAAGCTGCCGCCGGGAGTGCGCTGATGCAGGTGGCGACAGCAGGGTCCATATTTACAATCAATAGGTAGGGTAGGCATATACAAGGGGTAGAGGAAGAGTAGCTGCCGCCGGGTTTGCGCTGATGCCGGTGGTGACAGCAGGGCCCATATTTACTATCAATAGGTAGGGGAGGCACATACAAGAGGTAGAGGAAGAGAAGCTGCCGCCGGGAGTGCGCTGATGCCGGTGGCGACAGCAGGGCCTATATTTACAATCAATAGGTAGGGGAGGCATATACAAGGGGTAGAGGAAGAGAAGCTGCCGCCGGGAGTGCGCTGATGCAGGTGGCGACAGCAGGGCCCATATTTACAATCAATAGGTAGGTGAGGCATATACAAGGGGTAGAGGAAGAGAAGCTGCCGCCGGGAGTGCGCTGATGCAGGTGGCGACAGCAGGGCCCATACTCACAATCTACAGGTTGGAATGCATATACAGGGGGTAGAGGAAGAGAAGCTGCCGGCGGGTTTGCGCTGACGCAGGTGGCGACAGCAGGGCCCATATTTACAATCAATAGGTAGGGGAGGCATATACAAGGAGTAGAGGAAGAGAAGCTGCCGCCGGGCTTGCGCTGATGCAGGTGGCGACAGCAAGGCCCATATTTACAATCAATAGGTAGGGGAGGCATATACAAGGGGTAGAGGAAGAGAAGCTGCCGCCGGGAGTGCGCTGATGCAGGTGGCGACAGCAGGGCCCATATTTACAATCAATAGGTAGGGGAGGCATATACAAGGGGTAGAGGAAGAGTAGCTGCCGCCGGGAGAGCGCTGATGCCGGTGGCGACAGCAGGGCCCATATTTACAATCAATAGGTAGGGGAGGCATATACAAGGGGTAGAGGAAGAGAAGCTGCCGCCGGGAGTGCGCTGATGCAGGTGGCGACAGCAGGGCCCATATTTACAATCAATAGGTAGGGGAGGCATATACAAGGGGTAGAGGAAGAGAAGCTGCCGCCGGGAGTGCGCCGATGCAGGTGGCGACAGCAGGGCCCATACTCACAATCTACAGGTTGGAATGCATATACAGGGGGTAGAGGAAGAGAAGCTGCCGCCGGGTTTGCGCTGATGCAGGTGGCGACAGCAGGGCCCATATTTACAATCAATAGGTAGGGGAGGCATATACAAGGGGTAGAGGAAGAGAAGCTGCCGCCGGGCTTGCGCTGATGCAGGTGGCGACAGCAGGGCCCATATTTACAATCAATAGGTAGGGGAGGCATATACAAAGGGTAGAGGAAGAGAAGCTGCCGCCGGGAGTGCGCTGATGCAGGTGGCGACAGCAGGGCCCATATTTACAATCAATAGGTAGGGGAGGCATATACAAGGGGTAGAGGAAGAGTAGCTGCCGCCGGGAGAGCGCTGATGCCGGTGGCGACAGCAGGGCCCATATTTACAATCAATAGGTAGGGGAGGCATATACAAGGGGTAGAGGAAGAGAAGCTGCTGCCGGGAGTGCGCTGATGCAGGTGGCGACAGCAGGGCCCATACTCACAATCTACAGGTTGGAATGCATATACAGGGGGTAGAGGAAGAGAAGCTGCCGGCGGGTTTGCGCTGACGCAGGTGGCGACAGCAGGGCCCATATTTACAATCAATAGGTAGGGGAGGCATATACAAGGAGTAGAGGAAGAGAAGCTGCCGCCGGGCTTGCGCTGATGCAGGTGGCGACAGCAAGGCCCATATTTACAATCAATAGGTAGGGGAGGCATATACAAGGGGTAGAGGAAGAGAAGCTGCCGCCGGGAGTGCGCTGATGCAGGTGGCGACAGCAGGGCCCATATTTACAATCAATAGGTAGGGGAGGCATATACAAGGGGTAGAGGAAGAGTAGCTGCCGCCGGGAGAGCGCTGATGCCGGTGGCGACAGCAGGGCCCATATTTACAATCAATAGGTAGGGGAGGCATATACAAGGGGTAGAGGAAGAGAAGCTGCCGCCGGGAGTGCGCTGATGCAGGTGGCGACAGCAGGGCCCATATTTACAATCAATAGGTAGGGGAGGCATATACAAGGGGTAGAGGAAGAGAAGCTGCCGCCGGGAGTGAGCTGATGCCGGTGGCGACAGCAGGGCCCATATTTACAATCAATAGGTAGGGGAGGCATATACAAGGGGTAGAGGAAGAGAAGCTGCCGCCGGGAGTGCGCTGATGCAGGTGGCGACAGCAGGGCCCATACTCACAATCTACAGGTTGGAATGCATATACAGGGGGTAGAGGAAGAGAAGCTGCCGCCGGGTTTGCGCTGATGCAGGTGGCGACAGCAGGGCCCATATTTACAATCAATAGGTAGGGGAGGCATATACAAGGAGTGGAGAAAGAGAAGCTGCCGCCGGGCTTGCGCTGATGCAGGTGGCGACAGCAAGGCCCATATTTACAATCAATAGGTAGGGGAGGCATACACAAGGGGTAGAGGAAGAGAAGCTGCCGCCGGGAGTGCGCTGATGCAGGTGGCGACAGCAGGGCCCATATTTACAATCAATAGGTAGGGGAGGCATATACAAGGGGTAGAGGAAGAGAAGCTGCCGCCGGGAGTGCGCTGATGCAGGTGGCGACAGCAGGGCCCATATTTACAATCAATAGGTAGGGGAGGCATATACAAGGGGTAGAGGAAGAGTAGCTGCCGCCGGGTTTGCGCTGATGCCGGTGGTGACAGCAGGGCCCATATTTACTATCAATAGGTAGGGGAGGCACATACAAGAGGTAGAGGAAGAGAAGCTGCCGCCGGGAGTGTGCTGATGCCGGTGGCGACAGCAGGGCCTATATTTACAATCAATAGGTAGGGGAGGCATATACAAGGGGTAGAGGAAGAGAAGCTGCCGCCGGGAGTGCGCTGATGCAGGTGGCGACAGCAGGGCCCATATTTACAATCAATAGGTAGGGGAGGCATATACAAGGGGTAGAGGAAGAGAAGCTGCCACCGGGAGTGCGCTGATGCAGGTGGCGACAGCAGGGCCCATACTCACAATCTACAGGTTGGAATGCATATACAGGGGGTAGAGGAAGAGAAGCTGCCGGCGGGTTTGCGCTGACGCAGGTGGCGACAGCAGGGCCCATATTTACAATCAATAGGTAGGGGAGGCATATACAAGGAGTAGAGGAAGAGAAGCTGCCGCCGGGCTTGCGCTGATGCAGGTGGCGACAGCAAGGCCCATATTTACAATCAATAGGTAGGGGAGGCATATACAAGGGGTAGAGGAAGAGAAGCTGCCGCCGGGAGTGCGCTGATGCAGGTGGCGACAGCAGGGCCCATATTTACAATCAATAGGTAGGGGAGGCATATACAAGGGGTAGAGGAAGAGTAGCTGCCGCCGGGAGTGCGCTGATGCAGGTGGCGACAGCAGGGCCCATATTTACAATCAATAGGTAGGGGAGGCATATACAAGGGGTAGAGGAAGAGAAGCTGCCGCCGGGAGTGCGCCGATGCAGGTGGCGACAGCAGGGCCCATACTCACAATCTACAGGTTGGAATGCATATACAGGGGGTAGAGGAAGAGAAGCTGCCGCCGGGTTTGCGCTGATGCAGGTGGCGACAGCAGGGCCCATATTTACAATCAATAGGTAGGGGAGGCATATACAAGGAGTGGAGAAAGAGAAGCTGCCGCCGGGCTTGCGCTGATGCAGGTGGCGACAGCAGGGCCCATATTTACAATCAATAGGTAGGGGAGGCATATACAAGGGGTAGAGGAAGAGAAGCTGCCGCCGGGAGTGCGCTGATGCAGGTGGCGACAGCAGGGCCCATATTTACAATCAATAGGTAGGGGAGGCATATACAAGGGGTAGAGGAAGAGTAGCTGCCGCCGGGAGAGCGCTGATGCCGGTGGCGACAGCAGGGCCCATATTTACAATCAATAGGTAGGGGAGGCATATACAAGGGGTAGAGGAAGAGAAGCTGCCGCCGGGAGTGCGCTGATGCAGGTGGCGACAGCAGGGCCCATACTCACAATCTACAGGTTGGAATGCATATACAGGGGGTAGAGGAAGAGAAGCTGCCGGCGGGTTTGCGCTGACGCAGGTGGCGACAGCAGGGCCCATATTTACAATCAATAGGTAGGGGAGGCATATACAAGGAGTAGAGGAAGAGAAGCTGCCGCCGGGAGTGCGCTGATGCAGGTGGCGACAGCAGGGCCCATATTTACAATCAATAGGTAGGGGAGGCATATACAAGGGGTAGAGGAAGAAAAGCTGCCGCCGGGAGTGCGCTGATGCAGGTGGCGACAGCAGGGCCCATACTCACAATCTACAGGTTGGAATGCATATACAGGGGGTAGAGGAAGAGAAGCTGCCGCCGGGTTTGCGCTGATGCAGGTGGCGACAGCAGGGCCCATATTTACAATCAATAGGTAGGGGAGGCATATACAAGGAGTGGAGAAAGAGAAGCTGCCGCCGGGCTTGCGCTGATGCAGGTGGCGACAGCAAGGCCCATATTTACAATCAATAGGTAGGGGAGGCATACACAAGGGGTAGAGGAAGAGAAGCTGCCGCCGGGAGTGCGCTGATGCAGGTGGCGACAGCAGGGCCCATATTTACAATCAATAGGTAGGGGAGGCATATACAAGGGGTAGAGGAAGAGAAGCTGCCGCCGGGAGTGCGCTGATGCAGGTGGCGACAGCAGGGCCCATATTTACAATCAATAGGTAGGGGAAGCATATACAAGGGGTAGAGGAAGAGTAGCTGCCGCCGGGTTTGCGCTGATGCCGGTGGTGACAGCAGGGCCCATATTTACTATCAATAGGTAGGGGAGGCACATACAAGAGGTAGAGGAAGAGAAGCTGCCGCCGGGAGTGTGCTGATGCCGGTGGCGACAGCAGGGCCTATATTTACAATCAATAGGTAGGGGAGGCATATACAAGGGGTAGAGGAAGAGAAGCTGCCGCCGGGAGTGCGCTGATGCAGGTGGCGACAGCAGGGCCCATATTTACAATCAATAGGTAGGGGAGGCATATACAAGGGGTAGAGGAAGAGAAGCTGCCACCGGGAGTGCGCTGATGCAGGTGGCGACAGCAGGGCCCATACTCACAATCTACAGGTTGGAATGCATATACAGGGGGTAGAGGAAGAGAAGCTGCCGGCGGGTTTGCGCTGACGCAGGTGGCGACAGCAGGGCCCATATTTACAATCAATAGGTAGGGGAGGCATATACAAGGAGTAGAGGAAGAGAAGCTGCCGCCGGGCTTGCGCTGATGCAGGTGGCGACAGCAAGGCCCATATTTACAATCAATAGGTAGGGGAGGCATATACAAGGGGTAGAGGAAGAGAAGCTGCCGCCGGGAGTGCGCTGATGCAGGTGGCGACAGCAGGGCCCATATTTACAATCAATAGGTAGGGGAGGCATATACAAGGGGTAGAGGAAGAGTAGCTGCCGCCGGGAGTGCGCTGATGCAGGTGGCGACAGCAGGGCCCATATTTACAATCAATAGGTAGGGGAGGCATATACAAGGGGTAGAGGAAGAGAAGCTGCCGCCGGGAGTGCGCCGATGCAGGTGGCGACAGCAGGGCCCATACTCACAATCTACAGGTTGGAATGCATATACAGGGGGTAGAGGAAGAGAAGCTGCCGCCGGGTTTGCGCTGATGCAGGTGGCGACAGCAGGGCCCATATTTACAATCAATAGGTAGGGGAGGCATATACAAGGAGTGGAGAAAGAGAAGCTGCCGCCGGGCTTGCGCTGATGCAGGTGGCGACAGCAGGGCCCATATTTACAATCAATAGGTAGGGGAGGCATATACAAGGGGTAGAGGAAGAGAAGCTGCCGCCGGGAGTGCGCTGATGCAGGTGGCGACAGCAGGGCCCATATTTACAATCAATAGGTAGGGGAGGCATATACAAGGGGTAGAGGAAGAGTAGCTGCCGCCGGGAGAGCGCTGATGCCGGTGGCGACAGCAGGGCCCATATTTACAATCAATAGGTAGGGGAGGCATATACAAGGGGTAGAGGAAGAGAAGCTGCCGCCGGGAGTGCGCTGATGCAGGTGGCGACAGCAGGGCCCATACTCACAATCTACAGGTTGGAATGCATATACAGGGGGTAGAGGAAGAGAAGCTGCCGGCGGGTTTGCGCTGACGCAGGTGGCGACAGCAGGGCCCATATTTACAATCAATAGGTAGGGGAGGCATATACAAGGAGTAGAGGAAGAGAAGCTGCCGCCGGGCTTGCGCTGATGCAGGTGGCGACAGCAGGGCCTATATTTACAATCAATAGGTAGGGGAGGCATATACAAGGGGTAGAGGAAGAGAAGCTGCCGCCGGGAGTGCGCTGATGCAGGTGGCGACAGCAGGGCCCATATTTGCAATCAATAGGTAGGGGAGGCATATACAAGGGGTAGAGGAAGAGAAGCTGCCGCCGGGAGTGCGCTGATGCAGGTGGCGACAGCAGGGCCCATATTTACAATCAATAGGTAGGGGAGGCATATACAAGGGGTAGAGGAAGAGTAGCTGCCGCCGGGAGAGCGCTGATGCCGGTGGCGACAGCAGGGCCCATATTTACAATCAATAGGTAGGGGAGGCATATACAAGGGGTAGAGGAAGAGAAGCTGCCGCCGGGAGTGCGCTGATGCAGGTGGCGACAGCAGGGCCCATACTCACAATCTACAGGTTGGAATGCATATACAGGGGGTAGAGGAAGAGAAGCTGCCGGCGGGTTTGCGCTGACGCAGGTGGCGACAGCAGGGCCCATATTTACAATCAATAGGTAGGGGAGGCATATACAAGGAGTAGAGGAAGAGAAGCTGCCGCCGGGCTTGCGCTGATGCAGGTGGCGACAGCAGGGCCTATATTTACAATCAATAGGTAGGGGAGGCATATACAAGGGGTAGAGGAAGAGAAGCTGCCGCCGGGAGTGCGCTGATGCAGGTGGCGACAGCAGGGCCCATATTTGCAATCAATAGGTAGGGGAGGCATATACAAGGGGTAGAGGAAGAGAAGCTGCCGCCGGGAGTGCGCTGATGCAGGTGGCGACAGCAGGGCCCATATTTACAATCAATAGGTAGGGGAGGCATATACAAGGGGTAGAGGAAGAGTAGCTGCCGCCGGGAGAGCGCTGATGCCGGTGGCGACAGCAGGGCCCATATTTACAATCAATAGGTAGGGGAGGCATATACAAGGGGTAGAGGAAGAGAAGCTGCCGCCGGGAGTGCGCTGATGCAGGTGGCGACAGCAGGGCCCATACTCACAATCTACAGGTTGGAATGCATATACAGGGGGTAGAGGAAGAGAAGCTGCCGGCGGGTTTGCGCTGACGCAGGTGGCGACAGCAGGGCCCATATTTACAATCAATAGGTAGGGGAGGCATATACAAGGAGTAGAGGAAGAGAAGCTGCCGCCGGGCTTGCGCTGATGCAGGTGGCGACAGCAAGGCCCATATTTACAATCAATAGGTAGGGGAGGCATATACAAGGGGTAGAGGAAGAGAAGCTGCCGCCGGGAGTGCGCTGATGCAGGTGGCGACAGCAGGGCCCATATTTACAATCAATAGGTAGGGGAGGCATATACAAGGGGTAGAGGAAGAGAAGCTGCCGCCGGGAGTGCGCTGATGCAGGTGGCGACAGCAGGGCCCCTATTTACAATCAATAGGTAGGGGAGGCATATACAAGGGGTAGAGGAAGAGAAGCTGCCGCCGGGAGTGCGCTGATGTAGGTGGCGACAGCAGGGCCCATATTTACAATCAATAGGTAGGGGAGGCATATACAAGGGGTAGAGGAAGAGTAGCTGCCGCCGGGAGAGCGCTGATGCCGGTGGCGACAGCAGGGCCCATATTTACAATCAATAGGTAGGGGAGGCATATACAAGGGGTAGAGGAAGAGAAGCTGCCGCCGGGAGTGCGCTGATGCAGGTGGCGACAGCAGGGCCCATACTCACAATCTACAGGTTGGAATGCATATACAGGGGGTAGAGGAAGAGAAGCTGCCGGCGGGTTTGCGCTGACGCAGGTGGCGACAGCAGGGCCCATATTTACAATCAATAGGTAGGGGAGGCATATACAAGGAGTAGAGGAAGAGAAGCTGCCGCCGGGCTTGCGCTGATGCAGGTGGCGACAGCAAGGCCCATATTTACAATCAATAGGTAGGGGAGGCATATACAAGGGGTAGAGGAAGAGAAGCTGCCGCCGGTAGTGCGCTGATGCAGGTGGCGACAGCAGGGCCCATATTTACAATCAATAGGTAGGGGAAGCATATACAAGGGGTAGAGGAAGAGTAGTTGCCGCCGGGAGAGCGATGATGCCGGTGGCGACAGCAGGGCCCATATTTACAATCAATAGGTAGGGGAGGCATATACAAAGTGTAGAGGAAGTGAAGCTGCCGCTGGGAGTGCGCTGATGCAGGTGGCGACAGCAGGGCCCATATTTACAATCAATAGGTAGGGGAGGCATATACAAGGGGTAGAGGAAGAGAAGCTGCCGCCGGGAGTGCGCTGATGCAGGTGGCGACAGCAGGGCCCATACTCACAATCTACAGGTTGGAATGCATATACAGGGGGTAGAGGAAGAGAAGCTGCCGCCGGGTTTGCGCTGATGCAGGTGGCGACAGCAGGGCCCATATTTACAATCAATAGGTAGGGGAGGCATATACAAGGAGTGGAGAAAGAGAAGCTGCCGCCGGGCTTGCGCTGATGCAGGTGGCGACAGCAAGGCCCATATTTACAATCAATAGGTAGGGGAGGCATATACAAGGGGTAGAGGAAGAGAAGCTGCCGCCGGGAGTGCGCTGATGCAGGTGGCGACAGCAGGGCCCATATTTACAATCAATAGGTAGGGGAGGCATATACAAGGGGTAGAGGAAGAGAAGCTGCCGCCGGGAGTGCGCTGATGCAGGTGGCGACAGCAGGGTCCATATTTACAATCAATAGGTAGGGTAGGCATATACAAGGGGTAGAGGAAGAGTAGCTGCCGCCGGGTTTGCGCTGATGCCGGTGGTGACAGCAGGGCCCATATTTACTATCAATAGGTAGGGGAGGCACATACAAGAGGTAGAGGAAGAGAAGCTGCCGCCGGGAGTGCGCTGATGCCGGTGGCGACAGCAGGGCCTATATTTACAATCAATAGGTAGGGGAGGCATATACAAGGGGTAGAGGAAGAGAAGCTGCCGCCGGGAGTGCGCTGATGCAGGTGGCGACAGCAGGGCCCATATTTACAATCAATAGGTAGGTGAGGCATATACAAGGGGTAGAGGAAGAGAAGCTGCCGCCGGGAGTGCGCTGATGCAGGTGGCGACAGCAGGGCCCATACTCACAATCTACAGGTTGGAATGCATATACAGGGGGTAGAGGAAGAGAAGCTGCCGGCGGGTTTGCGCTGACGCAGGTGGCGACAGCAGGGCCCATATTTACAATCAATAGGTAGGGGAGGCATATACAAGGAGTAGAGGAAGAGAAGCTGCCGCCGGGCTTGCGCTGATGCAGGTGGCGACAGCAAGGCCCATATTTACAATCAATAGGTAGGGGAGGCATATACAAGGGGTAGAGGAAGAGAAGCTGCCGCCGGGAGTGCGCTGATGCAGGTGGCGACAGCAGGGCCCATATTTACAATCAATAGGTAGGGGAGGCATATACAAGGGGTAGAGGAAGAGTAGCTGCCGCCGGGAGAGCGCTGATGCCGGTGGCGACAGCAGGGCCCATATTTACAATCAATAGGTAGGGGAGGCATATACAAGGGGTAGAGGAAGAGAAGCTGCCGCCGGGAGTGCGCTGATGCAGGTGGCGACAGCAGGGCCCATATTTACAATCAATAGGTAGGGGAGGCATATACAAGGGGTAGAGGAAGAGAAGCTGCCGCCGGGAGTGCGCCGATGCAGGTGGCGACAGCAGGGCCCATACTCACAATCTACAGGTTGGAATGCATATACAGGGGGTAGAGGAAGAGAAGCTGCCGCCGGGTTTGCGCTGATGCAGGTGGCGACAGCAGGGCCCATATTTACAATCAATAGGTAGGGGAGGCATATACAAGGGGTAGAGGAAGAGAAGCTGCCGCCGGGCTTGCGCTGATGCAGGTGGCGACAGCAGGGCCCATATTTACAATCAATAGGTAGGGGAGGCATATACAAAGGGTAGAGGAAGAGAAGCTGCCGCCGGGAGTGCGCTGATGCAGGTGGCGACAGCAGGGCCCATATTTACAATCAATAGGTAGGGGAGGCATATACAAGGGGTAGAGGAAGAGTAGCTGCCGCCGGGAGAGCGCTGATGCCGGTGGCGACAGCAGGGCCCATATTTACAATCAATAGGTAGGGGAGGCATATACAAGGGGTAGAGGAAGAGAAGCTGCTGCCGGGAGTGCGCTGATGCAGGTGGCGACAGCAGGGCCCATACTCACAATCTACAGGTTGGAATGCATATACAGGGGGTAGAGGAAGAGAAGCTGCCGGCGGGTTTGCGCTGACGCAGGTGGCGACAGCAGGGCCCATATTTACAATCAATAGGTAGGGGAGGCATATACAAGGAGTAGAGGAAGAGAAGCTGCCGCCGGGCTTGCGCTGATGCAGGTGGCGACAGCAAGGCCCATATTTACAATCAATAGGTAGGGGAGGCATATACAAGGGGTAGAGGAAGAGAAGCTGCCGCCGGGAGTGCGCTGATGCAGGTGGCGACAGCAGGGCCCATATTTACAATCAATAGGTAGGGGAGGCATATACAAGGGGTAGAGGAAGAGTAGCTGCCGCCGGGAGAGCGCTGATGCCGGTGGCGACAGCAGGGCCCATATTTACAATCAATAGGTAGGGGAGGCATATACAAGGGGTAGAGGAAGAGAAGCTGCCGCCGGGAGTGCGCTGATGCAGGTGGCGACAGCAGGGCCCATATTTACAATCAATAGGTAGGGGAGGCATATACAAGGGGTAGAGGAAGAGAAGCTGCCGCCGGGAGTGAGCTGATGCCGGTGGCGACAGCAGGGCCCATATTTACAATCAATAGGTAGGGGAGGCATATACAAGGGGTAGAGGAAGAGAAGCTGCCGCCGGGAGTGCGCTGATGCAGGTGGCGACAGCAGGGCCCATACTCACAATCTACAGGTTGGAATGCATATACAGGGGGTAGAGGAAGAGAAGCTGCCGCCGGGTTTGCGCTGATGCAGGTGGCGACAGCAGGGCCCATATTTACAATCAATAGGTAGGGGAGGCATATACAAGGAGTGGAGAAAGAGAAGCTGCCGCCGGGCTTGCGCTGATGCAGGTGGCGACAGCAAGGCCCATATTTACAATCAATAGGTAGGGGAGGCATACACAAGGGGTAGAGGAAGAGAAGCTGCCGCCGGGAGTGCGCTGATGCAGGTGGCGACAGCAGGGCCCATATTTACAATCAATAGGTAGGGGAGGCATATACAAGGGGTAGAGGAAGAGAAGCTGCCGCCGGGAGTGCGCTGATGCAGGTGGCGACAGCAGGGCCCATATTTACAATCAATAGGTAGGGGAGGCATATACAAGGGGTAGAGGAAGAGTAGCTGCCGCCGGGTTTGCGCTGATGCCGGTGGTGACAGCAGGGCCCATATTTACTATCAATAGGTAGGGGAGGCACATACAAGAGGTAGAGGAAGAGAAGCTGCCGCCGGGAGTGTGCTGATGCCGGTGGCGACAGCAGGGCCTATATTTACAATCAATAGGTAGGGGAGGCATATACAAGGGGTAGAGGAAGAGAAGCTGCCGCCGGGAGTGCGCTGATGCAGGTGGCGACAGCAGGGCCCATATTTACAATCAATAGGTAGGGGAGGCATATACAAGGGGTAGAGGAAGAGAAGCTGCCACCGGGAGTGCGCTGATGCAGGTGGCGACAGCAGGGCCCATACTCACAATCTACAGGTTGGAATGCATATACAGGGGGTAGAGGAAGAGAAGCTGCCGGCGGGTTTGCGCTGACGCAGGTGGCGACAGCAGGGCCCATATTTACAATCAATAGGTAGGGGAGGCATATACAAGGAGTAGAGGAAGAGAAGCTGCCGCCGGGCTTGCGCTGATGCAGGTGGCGACAGCAAGGCCCATATTTACAATCAATAGGTAGGGGAGGCATATACAAGGGGTAGAGGAAGAGAAGCTGCCGCCGGGAGTGCGCTGATGCAGGTGGCGACAGCAGGGCCCATATTTACAATCAATAGGTAGGGGAGGCATATACAAGGGGTAGAGGAAGAGTAGCTGCCGCCGGGAGTGCGCTGATGCAGGTGGCGACAGCAGGGCCCATATTTACAATCAATAGGTAGGGGAGGCATATACAAGGGGTAGAGGAAGAGAAGCTGCCGCCGGGAGTGCGCCGATGCAGGTGGCGACAGCAGGGCCCATACTCACAATCTACAGGTTGGAATGCATATACAGGGGGTAGAGGAAGAGAAGCTGCCGCCGGGTTTGCGCTGATGCAGGTGGCGACAGCAGGGCCCATATTTACAATCAATAGGTAGGGGAGGCATATACAAGGAGTGGAGAAAGAGAAGCTGCCGCCGGGCTTGCGCTGATGCAGGTGGCGACAGCAGGGCCCATATTTACAATCAATAGGTAGGGGAGGCATATACAAGGGGTAGAGGAAGAGAAGCTGCCGCCGGGAGTGCGCTGATGCAGGTGGCGACAGCAGGGCCCATATTTACAATCAATAGGTAGGGGAGGCATATACAAGGGGTAGAGGAAGAGTAGCTGCCGCCGGGAGAGCGCTGATGCCGGTGGCGACAGCAGGGCCCATATTTACAATCAATAGGTAGGGGAGGCATATACAAGGGGTAGAGGAAGAGAAGCTGCCGCCGGGAGTGCGCTGATGCAGGTGGCGACAGCAGGGCCCATACTCACAATCTACAGGTTGGAATGCATATACAGGGGGTAGAGGAAGAGAAGCTGCCGGCGGGTTTGCGCTGACGCAGGTGGCGACAGCAGGGCCCATATTTACAATCAATAGGTAGGGGAGGCATATACAAGGAGTAGAGGAAGAGAAGCTGCCGCCGGGAGTGCGCTGATGCAGGTGGCGACAGCAGGGCCCATATTTACAATCAATAGGTAGGGGAGGCATATACAAGGGGTAGAGGAAGAAAAGCTGCCGCCGGGAGTGCGCTGATGCAGGTGGCGACAGCAGGGCCCATACTCACAATCTACAGGTTGGAATGCATATACAGGGGGTAGAGGAAGAGAAGCTGCCGCCGGGTTTGCGCTGATGCAGGTGGCGACAGCAGGGCCCATATTTACAATCAATAGGTAGGGGAGGCATATACAAGGAGTGGAGAAAGAGAAGCTGCCGCCGGGCTTGCGCTGATGCAGGTGGCGACAGCAAGGCCCATATTTACAATCAATAGGTAGGGGAGGCATACACAAGGGGTAGAGGAAGAGAAGCTGCCGCCGGGAGTGCGCTGATGCAGGTGGCGACAGCAGGGCCCATATTTACAATCAATAGGTAGGGGAGGCATATACAAGGGGTAGAGGAAGAGAAGCTGCCGCCGGGAGTGCGCTGATGCAGGTGGCGACAGCAGGGCCCATATTTACAATCAATAGGTAGGGGAGGCATATACAAGGGGTAGAGGAAGAGTAGCTGCCGCCGGGTTTGCGCTGATGCCGGTGGTGACAGCAGGGCCCATATTTACTATCAATAGGTAGGGGAGGCACATACAAGAGGTAGAGGAAGAGAAGCTGCCGCCGGGAGTGTGCTGATGCCGGTGGCGACAGCAGGGCCTATATTTACAATCAATAGGTAGGGGAGGCATATACAAGGGGTAGAGGAAGAGAAGCTGCCGCCGGGAGTGCGCTGATGCAGGTGGCGACAGCAGGGCCCATATTTACAATCAATAGGTAGGGGAGGCATATACAAGGGGTAGAGGAAGAGAAGCTGCCACCGGGAGTGCGCTGATGCAGGTGGCGACAGCAGGGCCCATACTCACAATCTACAGGTTGGAATGCATATACAGGGGGTAGAGGAAGAGAAGCTGCCGGCGGGTTTGCGCTGACGCAGGTGGCGACAGCAGGGCCCATATTTACAATCAATAGGTAGGGGAGGCATATACAAGGAGTAGAGGAAGAGAAGCTGCCGCCGGGCTTGCGCTGATGCAGGTGGCGACAGCAGGGCCCATATTTACAATCAATAGGTAGGGGAGGCATATACAAAGTGTAGAGGAAGTGAAGCTGCCGCTGGGAGTGCGCTGATGCAGGTGGCGACAGCAGGGCCCATATTTACAATCAATAGGTAGGGGAGGCATATACAAGGGGTAGAGGAAGAGAAGCTGCCGCCGGGAGTGCGCTGATGCAGGTGGCGACAGCAGGGCCCATACTCACAATCTACAGGTTGGAATGCATATACAGGGGGTAGAGGAAGAGAAGCTGCCGCCGGGTTTGCGCTGATGCAGGTGGCGACAGCAGGGCCCATATTTACAATCAATAGGTAGGGGAGGCATATACAAGGAGTGGAGAAAGAGAAGCTGCCGCCGGGCTTGCGCTGATGCAGGTGGCGACAGCAAGGCCCATATTTACAATCAATAGGTAGGGGAGGCATATACAAGGGGTAGAGGAAGAGAAGCTGCCGCCGGGAGTGCGCTGATGCAGGTGGCGACAGCAGGGCCCATATTTACAATCAATAGGTAGGGGAGGCATATACAAGGGGTAGAGGAAGAGAAGCTGCCGCCGGGAGTGCGCTGATGCAGGTGGCGACAGCAGGGTCCATATTTACAATCAATAGGTAGGGTAGGCATATACAAGGGGTAGAGGAAGAGTAGCTGCCGCCGGGTTTGCGCTGATGCCGGTGGTGACAGCAGGGCCCATATTTACTATCAATAGGTAGGGGAGGCACATACAAGAGGTAGAGGAAGAGAAGCTGCCGCCGGGAGTGCGCTGATGCCGGTGGCGACAGCAGGGCCTATATTTACAATCAATAGGTAGGGGAGGCATATACAAGGGGTAGAGGAAGAGAAGCTGCCGCCGGGAGTGCGCTGATGCAGGTGGCGACAGCAGGGCCCATATTTACAATCAATAGGTAGGTGAGGCATATACAAGGGGTAGAGGAAGAGAAGCTGCCGCCGGGAGTGCGCTGATGCAGGTGGCGACAGCAGGGCCCATACTCACAATCTACAGGTTGGAATGCATATACAGGGGGTAGAGGAAGAGAAGCTGCCGGCGGGTTTGCGCTGACGCAGGTGGCGACAGCAGGGCCCATATTTACAATCAATAGGTAGGGGAGGCATATACAAGGAGTAGAGGAAGAGAAGCTGCCGCCGGGCTTGCGCTGATGCAGGTGGCGACAGCAAGGCCCATATTTACAATCAATAGGTAGGGGAGGCATATACAAGGGGTAGAGGAAGAGAAGCTGCCGCCGGGAGTGCGCTGATGCAGGTGGCGACAGCAGGGCCCATATTTACAATCAATAGGTAGGGGAGGCATATACAAGGGGTAGAGGAAGAGTAGCTGCCGCCGGGAGAGCGCTGATGCCGGTGGCGACAGCAGGGCCCATATTTACAATCAATAGGTAGGGGAGGCATATACAAGGGGTAGAGGAAGAGAAGCTGCCGCCGGGAGTGCGCTGATGCAGGTGGCGACAGCAGGGCCCATATTTACAATCAATAGGTAGGGGAGGCATATACAAGGGGTAGAGGAAGAGAAGCTGCCGCCGGGAGTGCGCCGATGCAGGTGGCGACAGCAGGGCCCATACTCACAATCTACAGGTTGGAATGCATATACAGGGGGTAGAGGAAGAGAAGCTGCCGCCGGGTTTGCGCTGATGCAGGTGGCGACAGCAGGGCCCATATTTACAATCAATAGGTAGGGGAGGCATATACAAGGGGTAGAGGAAGAGAAGCTGCCGCCGGGCTTGCGCTGATGCAGGTGGCGACAGCAGGGCCCATATTTACAATCAATAGGTAGGGGAGGCATATACAAAGGGTAGAGGAAGAGAAGCTGCCGCCGGGAGTGCGCTGATGCAGGTGGCGACAGCAGGGCCCATATTTACAATCAATAGGTAGGGGAGGCATATACAAGGGGTAGAGGAAGAGTAGCTGCCGCCGGGAGAGCGCTGATGCCGGTGGCGACAGCAGGGCCCATATTTACAATCAATAGGTAGGGGAGGCATATACAAGGGGTAGAGGAAGAGAAGCTGCTGCCGGGAGTGCGCTGATGCAGGTGGCGACAGCAGGGCCCATACTCACAATCTACAGGTTGGAATGCATATACAGGGGGTAGAGGAAGAGAAGCTGCCGGCGGGTTTGCGCTGACGCAGGTGGCGACAGCAGGGCCCATATTTACAATCAATAGGTAGGGGAGGCATATACAAGGAGTAGAGGAAGAGAAGCTGCCGCCGGGCTTGCGCTGATGCAGGTGGCGACAGCAAGGCCCATATTTACAATCAATAGGTAGGGGAGGCATATACAAGGGGTAGAGGAAGAGAAGCTGCCGCCGGGAGTGCGCTGATGCAGGTGGCGACAGCAGGGCCCATATTTACAATCAATAGGTAGGGGAGGCATATACAAGGGGTAGAGGAAGAGTAGCTGCCGCCGGGAGAGCGCTGATGCCGGTGGCGACAGCAGGGCCCATATTTACAATCAATAGGTAGGGGAGGCATATACAAGGGGTAGAGGAAGAGAAGCTGCCGCCGGGAGTGCGCTGATGCAGGTGGCGACAGCAGGGCCCATATTTACAATCAATAGGTAGGGGAGGCATATACAAGGGGTAGAGGAAGAGAAGCTGCCGCCGGGAGTGAGCTGATGCCGGTGGCGACAGCAGGGCCCATATTTACAATCAATAGGTAGGGGAGGCATATACAAGGGGTAGAGGAAGAGAAGCTGCCGCCGGGAGTGCGCTGATGCAGGTGGCGACAGCAGGGCCCATACTCACAATCTACAGGTTGGAATGCATATACAGGGGGTAGAGGAAGAGAAGCTGCCGCCGGGTTTGCGCTGATGCAGGTGGCGACAGCAGGGCCCATATTTACAATCAATAGGTAGGGGAGGCATATACAAGGAGTGGAGAAAGAGAAGCTGCCGCCGGGCTTGCGCTGATGCAGGTGGCGACAGCAAGGCCCATATTTACAATCAATAGGTAGGGGAGGCATACACAAGGGGTAGAGGAAGAGAAGCTGCCGCCGGGAGTGCGCTGATGCAGGTGGCGACAGCAGGGCCCATATTTACAATCAATAGGTAGGGGAGGCATATACAAGGGGTAGAGGAAGAGAAGCTGCCGCCGGGAGTGCGCTGATGCAGGTGGCGACAGCAGGGCCCATATTTACAATCAATAGGTAGGGGAGGCATATACAAGGGGTAGAGGAAGAGTAGCTGCCGCCGGGTTTGCGCTGATGCCGGTGGTGACAGCAGGGCCCATATTTACTATCAATAGGTAGGGGAGGCACATACAAGAGGTAGAGGAAGAGAAGCTGCCGCCGGGAGTGTGCTGATGCCGGTGGCGACAGCAGGGCCTATATTTACAATCAATAGGTAGGGGAGGCATATACAAGGGGTAGAGGAAGAGAAGCTGCCGCCGGGAGTGCGCTGATGCAGGTGGCGACAGCAGGGCCCATATTTACAATCAATAGGTAGGGGAGGCATATACAAGGGGTAGAGGAAGAGAAGCTGCCACCGGGAGTGCGCTGATGCAGGTGGCGACAGCAGGGCCCATACTCACAATCTACAGGTTGGAATGCATATACAGGGGGTAGAGGAAGAGAAGCTGCCGGCGGGTTTGCGCTGACGCAGGTGGCGACAGCAGGGCCCATATTTACAATCAATAGGTAGGGGAGGCATATACAAGGAGTAGAGGAAGAGAAGCTGCCGCCGGGCTTGCGCTGATGCAGGTGGCGACAGCAAGGCCCATATTTACAATCAATAGGTAGGGGAGGCATATACAAGGGGTAGAGGAAGAGAAGCTGCCGCCGGGAGTGCGCTGATGCAGGTGGCGACAGCAGGGCCCATATTTACAATCAATAGGTAGGGGAGGCATATACAAGGGGTAGAGGAAGAGTAGCTGCCGCCGGGAGTGCGCTGATGCAGGTGGCGACAGCAGGGCCCATATTTACAATCAATAGGTAGGGGAGGCATATACAAGGGGTAGAGGAAGAGAAGCTGCCGCCGGGAGTGCGCCGATGCAGGTGGCGACAGCAGGGCCCATACTCACAATCTACAGGTTGGAATGCATATACAGGGGGTAGAGGAAGAGAAGCTGCCGCCGGGTTTGCGCTGATGCAGGTGGCGACAGCAGGGCCCATATTTACAATCAATAGGTAGGGGAGGCATATACAAGGAGTGGAGAAAGAGAAGCTGCCGCCGGGCTTGCGCTGATGCAGGTGGCGACAGCAGGGCCCATATTTACAATCAATAGGTAGGGGAGGCATATACAAGGGGTAGAGGAAGAGAAGCTGCCGCCGGGAGTGCGCTGATGCAGGTGGCGACAGCAGGGCCCATATTTACAATCAATAGGTAGGGGAGGCATATACAAGGGGTAGAGGAAGAGTAGCTGCCGCCGGGAGAGCGCTGATGCCGGTGGCGACAGCAGGGCCCATATTTACAATCAATAGGTAGGGGAGGCATATACAAGGGGTAGAGGAAGAGAAGCTGCCGCCGGGAGTGCGCTGATGCAGGTGGCGACAGCAGGGCCCATACTCACAATCTACAGGTTGGAATGCATATACAGGGGGTAGAGGAAGAGAAGCTGCCGGCGGGTTTGCGCTGACGCAGGTGGCGACAGCAGGGCCCATATTTACAATCAATAGGTAGGGGAGGCATATACAAGGAGTAGAGGAAGAGAAGCTGCCGCCGGGAGTGCGCTGATGCAGGTGGCGACAGCAGGGCCCATATTTACAATCAATAGGTAGGGGAGGCATATACAAGGGGTAGAGGAAGAAAAGCTGCCGCCGGGAGTGCGCTGATGCAGGTGGCGACAGCAGGGCCCATACTCACAATCTACAGGTTGGAATGCATATACAGGGGGTAGAGGAAGAGAAGCTGCCGCCGGGTTTGCGCTGATGCAGGTGGCGACAGCAGGGCCCATATTTACAATCAATAGGTAGGGGAGGCATATACAAGGAGTGGAGAAAGAGAAGCTGCCGCCGGGCTTGCGCTGATGCAGGTGGCGACAGCAAGGCCCATATTTACAATCAATAGGTAGGGGAGGCATACACAAGGGGTAGAGGAAGAGAAGCTGCCGCCGGGAGTGCGCTGATGCAGGTGGCGACAGCAGGGCCCATATTTACAATCAATAGGTAGGGGAGGCATATACAAGGGGTAGAGGAAGAGAAGCTGCCGCCGGGAGTGCGCTGATGCAGGTGGCGACAGCAGGGCCCATATTTACAATCAATAGGTAGGGGAAGCATATACAAGGGGTAGAGGAAGAGTAGCTGCCGCCGGGTTTGCGCTGATGCCGGTGGTGACAGCAGGGCCCATATTTACTATCAATAGGTAGGGGAGGCACATACAAGAGGTAGAGGAAGAGAAGCTGCCGCCGGGAGTGTGCTGATGCCGGTGGCGACAGCAGGGCCTATATTTACAATCAATAGGTAGGGGAGGCATATACAAGGGGTAGAGGAAGAGAAGCTGCCGCCGGGAGTGCGCTGATGCAGGTGGCGACAGCAGGGCCCATATTTACAATCAATAGGTAGGGGAGGCATATACAAGGGGTAGAGGAAGAGAAGCTGCCACCGGGAGTGCGCTGATGCAGGTGGCGACAGCAGGGCCCATACTCACAATCTACAGGTTGGAATGCATATACAGGGGGTAGAGGAAGAGAAGCTGCCGGCGGGTTTGCGCTGACGCAGGTGGCGACAGCAGGGCCCATATTTACAATCAATAGGTAGGGGAGGCATATACAAGGAGTAGAGGAAGAGAAGCTGCCGCCGGGCTTGCGCTGATGCAGGTGGCGACAGCAAGGCCCATATTTACAATCAATAGGTAGGGGAGGCATATACAAGGGGTAGAGGAAGAGAAGCTGCCGCCGGGAGTGCGCTGATGCAGGTGGCGACAGCAGGGCCCATATTTACAATCAATAGGTAGGGGAGGCATATACAAGGGGTAGAGGAAGAGTAGCTGCCGCCGGGAGTGCGCTGATGCAGGTGGCGACAGCAGGGCCCATATTTACAATCAATAGGTAGGGGAGGCATATACAAGGGGTAGAGGAAGAGAAGCTGCCGCCGGGAGTGCGCCGATGCAGGTGGCGACAGCAGGGCCCATACTCACAATCTACAGGTTGGAATGCATATACAGGGGGTAGAGGAAGAGAAGCTGCCGCCGGGTTTGCGCTGATGCAGGTGGCGACAGCAGGGCCCATATTTACAATCAATAGGTAGGGGAGGCATATACAAGGAGTGGAGAAAGAGAAGCTGCCGCCGGGCTTGCGCTGATGCAGGTGGCGACAGCAGGGCCCATATTTACAATCAATAGGTAGGGGAGGCATATACAAGGGGTAGAGGAAGAGAAGCTGCCGCCGGGAGTGCGCTGATGCAGGTGGCGACAGCAGGGCCCATATTTACAATCAATAGGTAGGGGAGGCATATACAAGGGGTAGAGGAAGAGTAGCTGCCGCCGGGAGAGCGCTGATGCCGGTGGCGACAGCAGGGCCCATATTTACAATCAATAGGTAGGGGAGGCATATACAAGGGGTAGAGGAAGAGAAGCTGCCGCCGGGAGTGCGCTGATGCAGGTGGCGACAGCAGGGCCCATACTCACAATCTACAGGTTGGAATGCATATACAGGGGGTAGAGGAAGAGAAGCTGCCGGCGGGTTTGCGCTGACGCAGGTGGCGACAGCAGGGCCCATATTTACAATCAATAGGTAGGGGAGGCATATACAAGGAGTAGAGGAAGAGAAGCTGCCGCCGGGCTTGCGCTGATGCAGGTGGCGACAGCAGGGCCTATATTTACAATCAATAGGTAGGGGAGGCATATACAAGGGGTAGAGGAAGAGAAGCTGCCGCCGGGAGTGCGCTGATGCAGGTGGCGACAGCAGGGCCCATATTTGCAATCAATAGGTAGGGGAGGCATATACAAGGGGTAGAGGAAGAGAAGCTGCCGCCGGGAGTGCGCTGATGCAGGTGGCGACAGCAGGGCCCATATTTACAATCAATAGGTAGGGGAGGCATATACAAGGGGTAGAGGAAGAGTAGCTGCCGCCGGGAGAGCGCTGATGCCGGTGGCGACAGCAGGGCCCATATTTACAATCAATAGGTAGGGGAGGCATATACAAGGGGTAGAGGAAGAGAAGCTGCCGCCGGGAGTGCGCTGATGCAGGTGGCGACAGCAGGGCCCATACTCACAATCTACAGGTTGGAATGCATATACAGGGGGTAGAGGAAGAGAAGCTGCCGGCGGGTTTGCGCTGACGCAGGTGGCGACAGCAGGGCCCATATTTACAATCAATAGGTAGGGGAGGCATATACAAGGAGTAGAGGAAGAGAAGCTGCCGCCGGGCTTGCGCTGATGCAGGTGGCGACAGCAGGGCCTATATTTACAATCAATAGGTAGGGGAGGCATATACAAGGGGTAGAGGAAGAGAAGCTGCCGCCGGGAGTGCGCTGATGCAGGTGGCGACAGCAGGGCCCATATTTGCAATCAATAGGTAGGGGAGGCATATACAAGGGGTAGAGGAAGAGAAGCTGCCGCCGGGAGTGCGCTGATGCAGGTGGCGACAGCAGGGCCCATATTTACAATCAATAGGTAGGGGAGGCATATACAAGGGGTAGAGGAAGAGTAGCTGCCGCCGGGAGAGCGCTGATGCCGGTGGCGACAGCAGGGCCCATATTTACAATCAATAGGTAGGGGAGGCATATACAAGGGGTAGAGGAAGAGAAGCTGCCGCCGGGAGTGCGCTGATGCAGGTGGCGACAGCAGGGCCCATACTCACAATCTACAGGTTGGAATGCATATACAGGGGGTAGAGGAAGAGAAGCTGCCGGCGGGTTTGCGCTGACGCAGGTGGCGACAGCAGGGCCCATATTTACAATCAATAGGTAGGGGAGGCATATACAAGGAGTAGAGGAAGAGAAGCTGCCGCCGGGCTTGCGCTGATGCAGGTGGCGACAGCAAGGCCCATATTTACAATCAATAGGTAGGGGAGGCATATACAAGGGGTAGAGGAAGAGAAGCTGCCGCCGGGAGTGCGCTGATGCAGGTGGCGACAGCAGGGCCCATATTTACAATCAATAGGTAGGGGAGGCATATACAAGGGGTAGAGGAAGAGAAGCTGCCGCCGGGAGTGCGCTGATGCAGGTGGCGACAGCAGGGCCCCTATTTACAATCAATAGGTAGGGGAGGCATATACAAGGGGTAGAGGAAGAGAAGCTGCCGCCGGGAGTGCGCTGATGTAGGTGGCGACAGCAGGGCCCATATTTACAATCAATAGGTAGGGGAGGCATATACAAGGGGTAGAGGAAGAGTAGCTGCCGCCGGGAGAGCGCTGATGCCGGTGGCGACAGCAGGGCCCATATTTACAATCAATAGGTAGGGGAGGCATATACAAGGGGTAGAGGAAGAGAAGCTGCCGCCGGGAGTGCGCTGATGCAGGTGGCGACAGCAGGGCCCATACTCACAATCTACAGGTTGGAATGCATATACAGGGGGTAGAGGAAGAGAAGCTGCCGGCGGGTTTGCGCTGACGCAGGTGGCGACAGCAGGGCCCATATTTACAATCAATAGGTAGGGGAGGCATATACAAGGAGTAGAGGAAGAGAAGCTGCCGCCGGGCTTGCGCTGATGCAGGTGGCGACAGCAAGGCCCATATTTACAATCAATAGGTAGGGGAGGCATATACAAGGGGTAGAGGAAGAGAAGCTGCCGCCGGTAGTGCGCTGATGCAGGTGGCGACAGCAGGGCCCATATTTACAATCAATAGGTAGGGGAAGCATATACAAGGGGTAGAGGAAGAGTAGTTGCCGCCGGGAGAGCGCTGATGCCGGTGGCGACAGCAGGGCCCATATTTACAATCAATAGGTAGGGGAGGCATATACAAAGTGTAGAGGAAGTGAAGCTGCCGCTGGGAGTGCGCTGATGCAGGTGGCGACAGCAGGGCCCATATTTACAATCAATAGGTAGGGGAGGCATATACAAGGGGTAGAGGAAGAGAAGCTGCCGCCGGGAGTGCGCTGATGCAGGTGGCGACAGCAGGGCCCATACTCACAATCTACAGGTTGGAATGCATATACAGGGGGTAGAGGAAGAGAAGCTGCCGGCGGGTTTGCGCTGACGCAGGTGGCGACAGCAGGGCCCATATTTACAATCAATAGGTAGGGGAGGCATATACAAGGAGTAGAGGAAGAGAAGCTGCCGCCGGGCTTGCGCTGATGCAGGTGGCGACAGCAAGGCCCATATTTACAATCAATAGGTAGGGGAGGCATATACAAGGGGTAGAGGAAGAGAAGCTGCCGCCGGGAGTGCGCTGATGCAGGTGGCGACAGCAGGGCCCATATTTACAATCAATAGGTAGGGGAGGCATATACAAGGGGTAGAGGAAGAGTAGCTGCCGCCGGGAGAGCGCTGATGCCGGTGGCGACAGCAGGGCCCATATTTACAATCAATAGGTAGGGGAGGCATATACAAGGGGTAGAGGAAGAGAAGCTGCCGCCGGGAGTGCGCTGATGCAGGTGGCGACAGCAGGGCCCATATTTACAATCAATAGGTAGGGGAGGCATATACAAGGGGTAGAGGAAGAGAAGCTGCCGCCGGGAGTGAGCTGATGCCGGTGGCGACAGCAGGGCCCATATTTACAATCAATAGGTAGGGGAGGCATATACAAGGGGTAGAGGAAGAGAAGCTGCCGCCGGGAGTGCGCTGATGCAGGTGGCGACAGCAGGGCCCATACTCACAATCTACAGGTTGGAATGCATATACAGGGGGTAGAGGAAGAGAAGCTGCCGCCGGGTTTGCGCTGATGCAGGTGGCGACAGCAGGGCCCATATTTACAATCAATAGGTAGGGGAGGCATATACAAGGAGTGGAGAAAGAGAAGCTGCCGCCGGGCTTGCGCTGATGCAGGTGGCGACAGCAAGGCCCATATTTACAATCAATAGGTAGGGGAGGCATACACAAGGGGTAGAGGAAGAGAAGCTGCCGCCGGGAGTGCGCTGATGCAGGTGGCGACAGCAGGGCCCATATTTACAATCAATAGGTAGGGGAGGCATATACAAGGGGTAGAGGAAGAGAAGCTGCCGCCGGGAGTGCGCTGATGCAGGTGGCGACAGCAGGGCCCATATTTACAATCAATAGGTAGGGGAGGCATATACAAGGGGTAGAGGAAGAGTAGCTGCCGCCGGGTTTGCGCTGATGCCGGTGGTGACAGCAGGGCCCATATTTACTATCAATAGGTAGGGGAGGCACATACAAGAGGTAGAGGAAGAGAAGCTGCCGCCGGGAGTGTGCTGATGCCGGTGGCGACAGCAGGGCCTATATTTACAATCAATAGGTAGGGGAGGCATATACAAGGGGTAGAGGAAGAGAAGCTGCCGCCGGGAGTGCGCTGATGCAGGTGGCGACAGCAGGGCCCATATTTACAATCAATAGGTAGGGGAGGCATATACAAGGGGTAGAGGAAGAGAAGCTGCCACCGGGAGTGCGCTGATGCAGGTGGCGACAGCAGGGCCCATACTCACAATCTACAGGTTGGAATGCATATACAGGGGGTAGAGGAAGAGAAGCTGCCGGCGGGTTTGCGCTGACGCAGGTGGCGACAGCAGGGCCCATATTTACAATCAATAGGTAGGGGAGGCATATACAAGGAGTAGAGGAAGAGAAGCTGCCGCCGGGCTTGCGCTGATGCAGGTGGCGACAGCAAGGCCCATATTTACAATCAATAGGTAGGGGAGGCATATACAAGGGGTAGAGGAAGAGAAGCTGCCGCCGGGAGTGCGCTGATGCAGGTGGCGACAGCAGGGCCCATATTTACAATCAATAGGTAGGGGAGGCATATACAAGGGGTAGAGGAAGAGTAGCTGCCGCCGGGAGTGCGCTGATGCAGGTGGCGACAGCAGGGCCCATATTTACAATCAATAGGTAGGGGAGGCATATACAAGGGGTAGAGGAAGAGAAGCTGCCGCCGGGAGTGCGCCGATGCAGGTGGCGACAGCAGGGCCCATACTCACAATCTACAGGTTGGAATGCATATACAGGGGGTAGAGGAAGAGAAGCTGCCGCCGGGTTTGCGCTGATGCAGGTGGCGACAGCAGGGCCCATATTTACAATCAATAGGTAGGGGAGGCATATACAAGGAGTGGAGAAAGAGAAGCTGCCGCCGGGCTTGCGCTGATGCAGGTGGCGACAGCAGGGCCCATATTTACAATCAATAGGTAGGGGAGGCATATACAAGGGGTAGAGGAAGAGAAGCTGCCGCCGGGAGTGCGCTGATGCAGGTGGCGACAGCAGGGCCCATATTTACAATCAATAGGTAGGGGAGGCATATACAAGGGGTAGAGGAAGAGTAGCTGCCGCCGGGAGAGCGCTGATGCCGGTGGCGACAGCAGGGCCCATATTTACAATCAATAGGTAGGGGAGGCATATACAAGGGGTAGAGGAAGAGAAGCTGCCGCCGGGAGTGCGCTGATGCAGGTGGCGACAGCAGGGCCCATACTCACAATCTACAGGTTGGAATGCATATACAGGGGGTAGAGGAAGAGAAGCTGCCGGCGGGTTTGCGCTGACGCAGGTGGCGACAGCAGGGCCCATATTTACAATCAATAGGTAGGGGAGGCATATACAAGGAGTAGAGGAAGAGAAGCTGCCGCCGGGAGTGCGCTGATGCAGGTGGCGACAGCAGGGCCCATATTTACAATCAATAGGTAGGGGAGGCATATACAAGGGGTAGAGGAAGAAAAGCTGCCGCCGGGGAGTGCGCTGATGCAGGTGGCGACAGCAGGGCCCATACTCACAATCTACAGGTTGGAATGCATATACAGGGTGGTAGAGGAAGAGAAGCTGCCGCCGGGTTTGCGCTGATGCAGGTGGCGACAGCAGGGCCCATATTTACAATCAATAGGTAGGGGAGGCATATACAAGGAGTGGAGAAAGAGAAGCTGCCGCCGGGCTTGCGCTGATGCAGGTGGCAGACAGCAAGGCCCATATTTACAATCAATAGGTAGGGGAGGCATACACAAGGGGTAGAGGAAGAGAAGCTGCCGCCGGGAGTGCGCTGATGCAGGTGGCGACAGCAGGGCTATTTACAATCAATAGGTAGGGGAGGCATATACAAGGGGTAGAGGAAGAGAAGCTGCCGCCGGGAGTGCGCTGATGCAGGTGGCGACAGCAGGGCCCATATTTACAATCAATAGGTAGGGGAAGCATATACAAGGGGTAGAGGAAGAGTAGCTGCCGCCGGGTTTGCGCTGATGCCGGTGGTGACAGCAGGGCCCATATTTACTATCAATAGGTAGGGGAGGCACATACAAGAGGTAGAGGAAGAGAAGCTGCCGCCGGGAGTGTGCTGATGCCGGTGGCGACAGCAGGGCCTATATTTACAATCAATAGGTAGGGGAGGCATATACAAGGGGTAGAGGAAGAGAAGCTGCCGCCGGGAGTGCGCTGATGCAGGTGGCGACAGCAGGGCCCATATTTACAATCAATAGGTAGGGGAGGCATATACAAGGGGTAGAGGAAGAGAAGCTGCCACCGGGAGTGCGCTGATGCAGGTGGCGACAGCAGGGCCCATACTCACAATCTACAGGTTGGAATGCATATACAGGGGGTAGAGGAAGAGAAGCTGCCGGCGGGTTTGCGCTGACGCAGGTGGCGACAGCAGGGCCCATATTTACAATCAATAGGTAGGGGAGGCATATACAAGGAGTAGAGGAAGAGAAGCTGCCGCCGGGCTTGCGCTGATGCAGGTGGCGACAGCAAGGCCCATATTTACAATCAATAGGTAGGGGAGGCATATACAAGGGGTAGAGGAAGAGAAGCTGCCGCCGGGAGTGCGCTGATGCAGGTGGCGACAGCAGGGCCCATATTTACAATCAATAGGTAGGGGAGGCATATACAAGGGGTAGAGGAAGAGTAGCTGCCGCCGGGAGTGCGCTGATGCAGGTGGCGACAGCAGGGCCCATATTTACAATCAATAGGTAGGGGAGGCATATACAAGGGGTAGAGGAAGAGAAGCTGCCGCCGGGAGTGCGCCGATGCAGGTGGCGACAGCAGGGCCCATACTCACAATCTACAGGTTGGAATGCATATACAGGGGGTAGAGGAAGAGAAGCTGCCGCCGGGTTTGCGCTGATGCAGGTGGCGACAGCAGGGCCCATATTTACAATCAATAGGTAGGGGAGGCATATACAAGGAGTGGAGAAAGAGAAGCTGCCGCCGGGCTTGCGCTGATGCAGGTGGCGACAGCAGGGCCCATATTTACAATCAATAGGTAGGGGAGGCATATACAAGGGGTAGAGGAAGAGAAGCTGCCGCCGGGAGTGCGCTGATGCAGGTGGCGACAGCAGGGCCCATATTTACAATCAATAGGTAGGGGAGGCATATACAAGGGGTAGAGGAAGAGTAGCTGCCGCCGGGAGAGCGCTGATGCCGGTGGCGACAGCAGGGCCCATATTTACAATCAATAGGTAGGGGAGGCATATACAAGGGGTAGAGGAAGAGAAGCTGCCGCCGGGAGTGCGCTGATGCAGGTGGCGACAGCAGGGCCCATACTCACAATCTACAGGTTGGAATGCATATACAGGGGGTAGAGGAAGAGAAGCTGCCGGCGGGTTTGCGCTGACGCAGGTGGCGACAGCAGGGCCCATATTTACAATCAATAGGTAGGGGAGGCATATACAAGGAGTAGAGGAAGAGAAGCTGCCGCCGGGCTTGCGCTGATGCAGGTGGCGACAGCAGGGCCTATATTTACAATCAATAGGTAGGGGAGGCATATACAAGGGGTAGAGGAAGAGAAGCTGCCGCCGGGAGTGCGCTGATGCAGGTGGCGACAGCAGGGCCCATATTTGCAATCAATAGGTAGGGGAGGCATATACAAGGGGTAGAGGAAGAGAAGCTGCCGCCGGGAGTGCGCTGATGCAGGTGGCGACAGCAGGGCCCATATTTACAATCAATAGGTAGGGGAGGCATATACAAGGGGTAGAGGAAGAGTAGCTGCCGCCGGGAGAGCGCTGATGCCGGTGGCGACAGCAGGGCCCATATTTACAATCAATAGGTAGGGGAGGCATATACAAGGGGTAGAGGAAGAGAAGCTGCCGCCGGGAGTGCGCTGATGCAGGTGGCGACAGCAGGGCCCATACTCACAATCTACAGGTTGGAATGCATATACAGGGGGTAGAGGAAGAGAAGCTGCCGGCGGGTTTGCGCTGACGCAGGTGGCGACAGCAGGGCCCATATTTACAATCAATAGGTAGGGGAGGCATATACAAGGAGTAGAGGAAGAGAAGCTGCCGCCGGGCTTGCGCTGATGCAGGTGGCGACAGCAGGGCCTATATTTACAATCAATAGGTAGGGGAGGCATATACAAGGGGTAGAGGAAGAGAAGCTGCCGCCGGGAGTGCGCTGATGCAGGTGGCGACAGCAGGGCCCATATTTGCAATCAATAGGTAGGGGAGGCATATACAAGGGGTAGAGGAAGAGAAGCTGCCGCCGGGAGTGCGCTGATGCAGGTGGCGACAGCAGGGCCCATATTTACAATCAATAGGTAGGGGAGGCATATACAAGGGGTAGAGGAAGAGTAGCTGCCGCCGGGAGAGCGCTGATGCCGGTGGCGACAGCAGGGCCCATATTTACAATCAATAGGTAGGGGAGGCATATACAAGGGGTAGAGGAAGAGAAGCTGCCGCCGGGAGTGCGCTGATGCAGGTGGCGACAGCAGGGCCCATACTCACAATCTACAGGTTGGAATGCATATACAGGGGGTAGAGGAAGAGAAGCTGCCGGCGGGTTTGCGCTGACGCAGGTGGCGACAGCAGGGCCCATATTTACAATCAATAGGTAGGGGAGGCATATACAAGGAGTAGAGGAAGAGAAGCTGCCGCCGGGCTTGCGCTGATGCAGGTGGCGACAGCAAGGCCCATATTTACAATCAATAGGTAGGGGAGGCATATACAAGGGGTAGAGGAAGAGAAGCTGCCGCCGGGAGTGCGCTGATGCAGGTGGCGACAGCAGGGCCCATATTTACAATCAATAGGTAGGGGAGGCATATACAAGGGGTAGAGGAAGAGAAGCTGCCGCCGGGAGTGCGCTGATGCAGGTGGCGACAGCAGGGCCCCTATTTACAATCAATAGGTAGGGGAGGCATATACAAGGGGTAGAGGAAGAGAAGCTGCCGCCGGGAGTGCGCTGATGTAGGTGGCGACAGCAGGGCCCATATTTACAATCAATAGGTAGGGGAGGCATATACAAGGGGTAGAGGAAGAGTAGCTGCCGCCGGGAGAGCGCTGATGCCGGTGGCGACAGCAGGGCCCATATTTACAATCAATAGGTAGGGGAGGCATATACAAGGGGTAGAGGAAGAGAAGCTGCCGCCGGGAGTGCGCTGATGCAGGTGGCGACAGCAGGGCCCATACTCACAATCTACAGGTTGGAATGCATATACAGGGGGTAGAGGAAGAGAAGCTGCCGGCGGGTTTGCGCTGACGCAGGTGGCGACAGCAGGGCCCATATTTACAATCAATAGGTAGGGGAGGCATATACAAGGAGTAGAGGAAGAGAAGCTGCCGCCGGGCTTGCGCTGATGCAGGTGGCGACAGCAAGGCCCATATTTACAATCAATAGGTAGGGGAGGCATATACAAGGGGTAGAGGAAGAGAAGCTGCCGCCGGTAGTGCGCTGATGCAGGTGGCGACAGCAGGGCCCATATTTACAATCAATAGGTAGGGGAAGCATATACAAGGGGTAGAGGAAGAGTAGTTGCCGCCGGGAGAGCGCTGATGCCGGTGGCGACAGCAGGGCCCATATTTACAATCAATAGGTAGGGGAGGCATATACAAAGTGTAGAGGAAGTGAAGCTGCCGCTGGGAGTGCGCTGATGCAGGTGGCGACAGCAGGGCCCATATTTACAATCAATAGGTAGGGGAGGCATATACAAGGGGTAGAGGAAGAGAAGCTGCCGCCGGGAGTGCGCTGATGCAGGTGGCGACAGCAGGGCCCATACTCACAATCTACAGGTTGGAATGCATATACAGGGGGTAGAGGAAGAGAAGCTGCCGCCGGGTTTGCGCTGATGCAGGTGGCGACAGCAGGGCCCATATTTACAATCAATAGGTAGGGGAGGCATATACAAGGAGTGGAGAAAGAGAAGCTGCCGCCGGGCTTGCGCTGATGCAGGTGGCGACAGCAAGGCCCATATTTACAATCAATAGGTAGGGGAGGCATATACAAGGGGTAGAGGAAGAGAAGCTGCCGCCGGGAGTGCGCTGATGCAGGTGGCGACAGCAGGGCCCATATTTACAATCAATAGGTAGGGGAGGCATATACAAGGGGTAGAGGAAGAGAAGCTGCCGCCGGGAGTGCGCTGATGCAGGTGGCGACAGCAGGGTCCATATTTACAATCAATAGGTAGGGTAGGCATATACAAGGGGTAGAGGAAGAGTAGCTGCCGCCGGGTTTGCGCTGATGCCGGTGGTGACAGCAGGGCCCATATTTACTATCAATAGGTAGGGGAGGCACATACAAGAGGTAGAGGAAGAGAAGCTGCCGCCGGGAGTGCGCTGATGCCGGTGGCGACAGCAGGGCCTATATTTACAATCAATAGGTAGGGGAGGCATATACAAGGGGTAGAGGAAGAGAAGCTGCCGCCGGGAGTGCGCTGATGCAGGTGGCGACAGCAGGGCCCATATTTACAATCAATAGGTAGGTGAGGCATATACAAGGGGTAGAGGAAGAGAAGCTGCCGCCGGGAGTGCGCTGATGCAGGTGGCGACAGCAGGGCCCATACTCACAATCTACAGGTTGGAATGCATATACAGGGGGTAGAGGAAGAGAAGCTGCCGGCGGGTTTGCGCTGACGCAGGTGGCGACAGCAGGGCCCATATTTACAATCAATAGGTAGGGGAGGCATATACAAGGAGTAGAGGAAGAGAAGCTGCCGCCGGGCTTGCGCTGATGCAGGTGGCGACAGCAAGGCCCATATTTACAATCAATAGGTAGGGGAGGCATATACAAGGGGTAGAGGAAGAGAAGCTGCCGCCGGGAGTGCGCTGATGCAGGTGGCGACAGCAGGGCCCATATTTACAATCAATAGGTAGGGGAGGCATATACAAGGGGTAGAGGAAGAGTAGCTGCCGCCGGGAGAGCGCTGATGCCGGTGGCGACAGCAGGGCCCATATTTACAATCAATAGGTAGGGGAGGCATATACAAGGGGTAGAGGAAGAGAAGCTGCCGCCGGGAGTGCGCTGATGCAGGTGGCGACAGCAGGGCCCATATTTACAATCAATAGGTAGGGGAGGCATATACAAGGGGTAGAGGAAGAGAAGCTGCCGCCGGGAGTGCGCCGATGCAGGTGGCGACAGCAGGGCCCATACTCACAATCTACAGGTTGGAATGCATATACAGGGGGTAGAGGAAGAGAAGCTGCCGCCGGGTTTGCGCTGATGCAGGTGGCGACAGCAGGGCCCATATTTACAATCAATAGGTAGGGGAGGCATATACAAGGGGTAGAGGAAGAGAAGCTGCCGCCGGGCTTGCGCTGATGCAGGTGGCGACAGCAGGGCCCATATTTACAATCAATAGGTAGGGGAGGCATATACAAAGGGTAGAGGAAGAGAAGCTGCCGCCGGGAGTGCGCTGATGCAGGTGGCGACAGCAGGGCCCATATTTACAATCAATAGGTAGGGGAGGCATATACAAGGGGTAGAGGAAGAGTAGCTGCCGCCGGGAGAGCGCTGATGCCGGTGGCGACAGCAGGGCCCATATTTACAATCAATAGGTAGGGGAGGCATATACAAGGGGTAGAGGAAGAGAAGCTGCTGCCGGGAGTGCGCTGATGCAGGTGGCGACAGCAGGGCCCATACTCACAATCTACAGGTTGGAATGCATATACAGGGGGTAGAGGAAGAGAAGCTGCCGGCGGGTTTGCGCTGACGCAGGTGGCGACAGCAGGGCCCATATTTACAATCAATAGGTAGGGGAGGCATATACAAGGAGTAGAGGAAGAGAAGCTGCCGCCGGGCTTGCGCTGATGCAGGTGGCGACAGCAAGGCCCATATTTACAATCAATAGGTAGGGGAGGCATATACAAGGGGTAGAGGAAGAGAAGCTGCCGCCGGGAGTGCGCTGATGCAGGTGGCGACAGCAGGGCCCATATTTACAATCAATAGGTAGGGGAGGCATATACAAGGGGTAGAGGAAGAGTAGCTGCCGCCGGGAGAGCGCTGATGCCGGTGGCGACAGCAGGGCCCATATTTACAATCAATAGGTAGGGGAGGCATATACAAGGGGTAGAGGAAGAGAAGCTGCCGCCGGGAGTGCGCTGATGCAGGTGGCGACAGCAGGGCCCATATTTACAATCAATAGGTAGGGGAGGCATATACAAGGGGTAGAGGAAGAGAAGCTGCCGCCGGGAGTGAGCTGATGCCGGTGGCGACAGCAGGGCCCATATTTACAATCAATAGGTAGGGGAGGCATATACAAGGGGTAGAGGAAGAGAAGCTGCCGCCGGGAGTGCGCTGATGCAGGTGGCGACAGCAGGGCCCATACTCACAATCTACAGGTTGGAATGCATATACAGGGGGTAGAGGAAGAGAAGCTGCCGCCGGGTTTGCGCTGATGCAGGTGGCGACAGCAGGGCCCATATTTACAATCAATAGGTAGGGGAGGCATATACAAGGAGTGGAGAAAGAGAAGCTGCCGCCGGGCTTGCGCTGATGCAGGTGGCGACAGCAAGGCCCATATTTACAATCAATAGGTAGGGGAGGCATACACAAGGGGTAGAGGAAGAGAAGCTGCCGCCGGGAGTGCGCTGATGCAGGTGGCGACAGCAGGGCCCATATTTACAATCAATAGGTAGGGGAGGCATATACAAGGGGTAGAGGAAGAGAAGCTGCCGCCGGGAGTGCGCTGATGCAGGTGGCGACAGCAGGGCCCATATTTACAATCAATAGGTAGGGGAGGCATATACAAGGGGTAGAGGAAGAGTAGCTGCCGCCGGGTTTGCGCTGATGCCGGTGGTGACAGCAGGGCCCATATTTACTATCAATAGGTAGGGGAGGCACATACAAGAGGTAGAGGAAGAGAAGCTGCCGCCGGGAGTGTGCTGATGCCGGTGGCGACAGCAGGGCCTATATTTACAATCAATAGGTAGGGGAGGCATATACAAGGGGTAGAGGAAGAGAAGCTGCCGCCGGGAGTGCGCTGATGCAGGTGGCGACAGCAGGGCCCATATTTACAATCAATAGGTAGGGGAGGCATATACAAGGGGTAGAGGAAGAGAAGCTGCCACCGGGAGTGCGCTGATGCAGGTGGCGACAGCAGGGCCCATACTCACAATCTACAGGTTGGAATGCATATACAGGGGGTAGAGGAAGAGAAGCTGCCGGCGGGTTTGCGCTGACGCAGGTGGCGACAGCAGGGCCCATATTTACAATCAATAGGTAGGGGAGGCATATACAAGGAGTAGAGGAAGAGAAGCTGCCGCCGGGCTTGCGCTGATGCAGGTGGCGACAGCAAGGCCCATATTTACAATCAATAGGTAGGGGAGGCATATACAAGGGGTAGAGGAAGAGAAGCTGCCGCCGGGAGTGCGCTGATGCAGGTGGCGACAGCAGGGCCCATATTTACAATCAATAGGTAGGGGAGGCATATACAAGGGGTAGAGGAAGAGTAGCTGCCGCCGGGAGTGCGCTGATGCAGGTGGCGACAGCAGGGCCCATATTTACAATCAATAGGTAGGGGAGGCATATACAAGGGGTAGAGGAAGAGAAGCTGCCGCCGGGAGTGCGCCGATGCAGGTGGCGACAGCAGGGCCCATACTCACAATCTACAGGTTGGAATGCATATACAGGGGGTAGAGGAAGAGAAGCTGCCGCCGGGTTTGCGCTGATGCAGGTGGCGACAGCAGGGCCCATATTTACAATCAATAGGTAGGGGAGGCATATACAAGGAGTGGAGAAAGAGAAGCTGCCGCCGGGCTTGCGCTGATGCAGGTGGCGACAGCAGGGCCCATATTTACAATCAATAGGTAGGGGAGGCATATACAAGGGGTAGAGGAAGAGAAGCTGCCGCCGGGAGTGCGCTGATGCAGGTGGCGACAGCAGGGCCCATATTTACAATCAATAGGTAGGGGAGGCATATACAAGGGGTAGAGGAAGAGTAGCTGCCGCCGGGAGAGCGCTGATGCCGGTGGCGACAGCAGGGCCCATATTTACAATCAATAGGTAGGGGAGGCATATACAAGGGGTAGAGGAAGAGAAGCTGCCGCCGGGAGTGCGCTGATGCAGGTGGCGACAGCAGGGCCCATACTCACAATCTACAGGTTGGAATGCATATACAGGGGGTAGAGGAAGAGAAGCTGCCGGCGGGTTTGCGCTGACGCAGGTGGCGACAGCAGGGCCCATATTTACAATCAATAGGTAGGGGAGGCATATACAAGGAGTAGAGGAAGAGAAGCTGCCGCCGGGAGTGCGCTGATGCAGGTGGCGACAGCAGGGCCCATATTTACAATCAATAGGTAGGGGAGGCATATACAAGGGGTAGAGGAAGAAAAGCTGCCGCCGGGAGTGCGCTGATGCAGGTGGCGACAGCAGGGCCCATACTCACAATCTACAGGTTGGAATGCATATACAGGGGGTAGAGGAAGAGAAGCTGCCGCCGGGTTTGCGCTGATGCAGGTGGCGACAGCAGGGCCCATATTTACAATCAATAGGTAGGGGAGGCATATACAAGGAGTGGAGAAAGAGAAGCTGCCGCCGGGCTTGCGCTGATGCAGGTGGCGACAGCAAGGCCCATATTTACAATCAATAGGTAGGGGAGGCATACACAAGGGGTAGAGGAAGAGAAGCTGCCGCCGGGAGTGCGCTGATGCAGGTGGCGACAGCAGGGCCCATATTTACAATCAATAGGTAGGGGAGGCATATACAAGGGGTAGAGGAAGAGAAGCTGCCGCCGGGAGTGCGCTGATGCAGGTGGCGACAGCAGGGCCCATATTTACAATCAATAGGTAGGGGAGGCATATACAAGGGGTAGAGGAAGAGTAGCTGCCGCCGGGTTTGCGCTGATGCCGGTGGTGACAGCAGGGCCCATATTTACTATCAATAGGTAGGGGAGGCACATACAAGAGGTAGAGGAAGAGAAGCTGCCGCCGGGAGTGTGCTGATGCCGGTGGCGACAGCAGGGCCTATATTTACAATCAATAGGTAGGGGAGGCATATACAAGGGGTAGAGGAAGAGAAGCTGCCGCCGGGAGTGCGCTGATGCAGGTGGCGACAGCAGGGCCCATATTTACAATCAATAGGTAGGGGAGGCATATACAAGGGGTAGAGGAAGAGAAGCTGCCACCGGGAGTGCGCTGATGCAGGTGGCGACAGCAGGGCCCATACTCACAATCTACAGGTTGGAATGCATATACAGGGGGTAGAGGAAGAGAAGCTGCCGGCGGGTTTGCGCTGACGCAGGTGGCGACAGCAGGGCCCATATTTACAATCAATAGGTAGGGGAGGCATATACAAGGAGTAGAGGAAGAGAAGCTGCCGCCGGGCTTGCGCTGATGCAGGTGGCGACAGCAAGGCCCATATTTACAATCAATAGGTAGGGGAGGCATATACAAGGGGTAGAGGAAGAGAAGCTGCCGCCGGGAGTGCGCTGATGCAGGTGGCGACAGCAGGGCCCATATTTACAATCAATAGGTAGGGGAGGCATATACAAGGGGTAGAGGAAGAGTAGCTGCCGCCGGGAGAGCGCTGATGCCGGTGGCGACAGCAGGGCCCATATTTACAATCAATAGGTAGGGGAGGCATATACAAGGGGTAGAGGAAGAGAAGCTGCCGCCGGGAGTGCGCTGATGCAGGTGGCGACAGCAGGGCCCATATTTACAATCAATAGGTAGGGGAGGCATATACAAGGGGTAGAGGAAGAGAAGCTGCCGCCGGGAGTGCGCCGATGCAGGTGGCGACAGCAGGGCCCATACTCACAATCTACAGGTTGGAATGCATATACAGGGGGTAGAGGAAGAGAAGCTGCCGCCGGGTTTGCGCTGATGCAGGTGGCGACAGCAGGGCCCATATTTACAATCAATAGGTAGGGGAGGCATATACAAGGGGTAGAGGAAGAGAAGCTGCCGCCGGGCTTGCGCTGATGCAGGTGGCGACAGCAGGGCCCATATTTACAATCAATAGGTAGGGGAGGCATATACAAAGGGTAGAGGAAGAGAAGCTGCCGCCGGGAGTGCGCTGATGCAGGTGGCGACAGCAGGGCCCATATTTACAATCAATAGGTAGGGGAGGCATATACAAGGGGTAGAGGAAGAGTAGCTGCCGCCGGGAGAGCGCTGATGCCGGTGGCGACAGCAGGGCCCATATTTACAATCAATAGGTAGGGGAGGCATATACAAGGGGTAGAGGAAGAGAAGCTGCTGCCGGGAGTGCGCTGATGCAGGTGGCGACAGCAGGGCCCATACTCACAATCTACAGGTTGGAATGCATATACAGGGGGTAGAGGAAGAGAAGCTGCCGGCGGGTTTGCGCTGACGCAGGTGGCGACAGCAGGGCCCATATTTACAATCAATAGGTAGGGGAGGCATATACAAGGAGTAGAGGAAGAGAAGCTGCCGCCGGGCTTGCGCTGATGCAGGTGGCGACAGCAAGGCCCATATTTACAATCAATAGGTAGGGGAGGCATATACAAGGGGTAGAGGAAGAGAAGCTGCCGCCGGGAGTGCGCTGATGCAGGTGGCGACAGCAGGGCCCATATTTACAATCAATAGGTAGGGGAGGCATATACAAGGGGTAGAGGAAGAGTAGCTGCCGCCGGGAGAGCGCTGATGCCGGTGGCGACAGCAGGGCCCATATTTACAATCAATAGGTAGGGGAGGCATATACAAGGGGTAGAGGAAGAGAAGCTGCCGCCGGGAGTGCGCTGATGCAGGTGGCGACAGCAGGGCCCATATTTACAATCAATAGGTAGGGGAGGCATATACAAGGGGTAGAGGAAGAGAAGCTGCCGCCGGGAGTGAGCTGATGCCGGTGGCGACAGCAGGGCCCATATTTACAATCAATAGGTAGGGGAGGCATATACAAGGGGTAGAGGAAGAGAAGCTGCCGCCGGGAGTGCGCTGATGCAGGTGGCGACAGCAGGGCCCATACTCACAATCTACAGGTTGGAATGCATATACAGGGGGTAGAGGAAGAGAAGCTGCCGCCGGGTTTGCGCTGATGCAGGTGGCGACAGCAGGGCCCATATTTACAATCAATAGGTAGGGGAGGCATATACAAGGAGTGGAGAAAGAGAAGCTGCCGCCGGGCTTGCGCTGATGCAGGTGGCGACAGCAAGGCCCATATTTACAATCAATAGGTAGGGGAGGCATACACAAGGGGTAGAGGAAGAGAAGCTGCCGCCGGGAGTGCGCTGATGCAGGTGGCGACAGCAGGGCCCATATTTACAATCAATAGGTAGGGGAGGCATATACAAGGGGTAGAGGAAGAGAAGCTGCCGCCGGGAGTGCGCTGATGCAGGTGGCGACAGCAGGGCCCATATTTACAATCAATAGGTAGGGGAGGCATATACAAGGGGTAGAGGAAGAGTAGCTGCCGCCGGGTTTGCGCTGATGCCGGTGGTGACAGCAGGGCCCATATTTACTATCAATAGGTAGGGGAGGCACATACAAGAGGTAGAGGAAGAGAAGCTGCCGCCGGGAGTGTGCTGATGCCGGTGGCGACAGCAGGGCCTATATTTACAATCAATAGGTAGGGGAGGCATATACAAGGGGTAGAGGAAGAGAAGCTGCCGCCGGGAGTGCGCTGATGCAGGTGGCGACAGCAGGGCCCATATTTACAATCAATAGGTAGGGGAGGCATATACAAGGGGTAGAGGAAGAGAAGCTGCCACCGGGAGTGCGCTGATGCAGGTGGCGACAGCAGGGCCCATACTCACAATCTACAGGTTGGAATGCATATACAGGGGGTAGAGGAAGAGAAGCTGCCGGCGGGTTTGCGCTGACGCAGGTGGCGACAGCAGGGCCCATATTTACAATCAATAGGTAGGGGAGGCATATACAAGGAGTAGAGGAAGAGAAGCTGCCGCCGGGCTTGCGCTGATGCAGGTGGCGACAGCAAGGCCCATATTTACAATCAATAGGTAGGGGAGGCATATACAAGGGGTAGAGGAAGAGAAGCTGCCGCCGGGAGTGCGCTGATGCAGGTGGCGACAGCAGGGCCCATATTTACAATCAATAGGTAGGGGAGGCATATACAAGGGGTAGAGGAAGAGTAGCTGCCGCCGGGAGTGCGCTGATGCAGGTGGCGACAGCAGGGCCCATATTTACAATCAATAGGTAGGGGAGGCATATACAAGGGGTAGAGGAAGAGAAGCTGCCGCCGGGAGTGCGCCGATGCAGGTGGCGACAGCAGGGCCCATACTCACAATCTACAGGTTGGAATGCATATACAGGGGGTAGAGGAAGAGAAGCTGCCGCCGGGTTTGCGCTGATGCAGGTGGCGACAGCAGGGCCCATATTTACAATCAATAGGTAGGGGAGGCATATACAAGGAGTGGAGAAAGAGAAGCTGCCGCCGGGCTTGCGCTGATGCAGGTGGCGACAGCAGGGCCCATATTTACAATCAATAGGTAGGGGAGGCATATACAAGGGGTAGAGGAAGAGAAGCTGCCGCCGGGAGTGCGCTGATGCAGGTGGCGACAGCAGGGCCCATATTTACAATCAATAGGTAGGGGAGGCATATACAAGGGGTAGAGGAAGAGTAGCTGCCGCCGGGAGAGCGCTGATGCCGGTGGCGACAGCAGGGCCCATATTTACAATCAATAGGTAGGGGAGGCATATACAAGGGGTAGAGGAAGAGAAGCTGCCGCCGGGAGTGCGCTGATGCAGGTGGCGACAGCAGGGCCCATACTCACAATCTACAGGTTGGAATGCATATACAGGGGGTAGAGGAAGAGAAGCTGCCGGCGGGTTTGCGCTGACGCAGGTGGCGACAGCAGGGCCCATATTTACAATCAATAGGTAGGGGAGGCATATACAAGGAGTAGAGGAAGAGAAGCTGCCGCCGGGAGTGCGCTGATGCAGGTGGCGACAGCAGGGCCCATATTTACAATCAATAGGTAGGGGAGGCATATACAAGGGGTAGAGGAAGAAAAGCTGCCGCCGGGAGTGCGCTGATGCAGGTGGCGACAGCAGGGCCCATACTCACAATCTACAGGTTGGAATGCATATACAGGGGGTAGAGGAAGAGAAGCTGCCGCCGGGTTTGCGCTGATGCAGGTGGCGACAGCAGGGCCCATATTTACAATCAATAGGTAGGGGAGGCATATACAAGGAGTGGAGAAAGAGAAGCTGCCGCCGGGCTTGCGCTGATGCAGGTGGCGACAGCAAGGCCCATATTTACAATCAATAGGTAGGGGAGGCATACACAAGGGGTAGAGGAAGAGAAGCTGCCGCCGGGAGTGCGCTGATGCAGGTGGCGACAGCAGGGCCCATATTTACAATCAATAGGTAGGGGAGGCATATACAAGGGGTAGAGGAAGAGAAGCTGCCGCCGGGAGTGCGCTGATGCAGGTGGCGACAGCAGGGCCCATATTTACAATCAATAGGTAGGGGAGGCATATACAAGGGGTAGAGGAAGAGTAGCTGCCGCCGGGTTTGCGCTGATGCCGGTGGTGACAGCAGGGCCCATATTTACTATCAATAGGTAGGGGAGGCACATACAAGAGGTAGAGGAAGAGAAGCTGCCGCCGGGAGTGTGCTGATGCCGGTGGCGACAGCAGGGCCTATATTTACAATCAATAGGTAGGGGAGGCATATACAAGGGGTAGAGGAAGAGAAGCTGCCGCCGGGAGTGCGCTGATGCAGGTGGCGACAGCAGGGCCCATATTTACAATCAATAGGTAGGGGAGGCATATACAAGGGGTAGAGGAAGAGAAGCTGCCACCGGGAGTGCGCTGATGCAGGTGGCGACAGCAGGGCCCATACTCACAATCTACAGGTTGGAATGCATATACAGGGGGTAGAGGAAGAGAAGCTGCCGGCGGGTTTGCGCTGACGCAGGTGGCGACAGCAGGGCCCATATTTACAATCAATAGGTAGGGGAGGCATATACAAGGAGTAGAGGAAGAGAAGCTGCCGCCGGGCTTGCGCTGATGCAGGTGGCGACAGCAAGGCCCATATTTACAATCAATAGGTAGGGGAGGCATATACAAGGGGTAGAGGAAGAGAAGCTGCCGCCGGGAGTGCGCTGATGCAGGTGGCGACAGCAGGGCCCATATTTACAATCAATAGGTAGGGGAGGCATATACAAGGGGTAGAGGAAGAGTAGCTGCCGCCGGGAGTGCGCTGATGCAGGTGGCGACAGCAGGGCCCATATTTACAATCAATAGGTAGGGGAGGCATATACAAGGGGTAGAGGAAGAGAAGCTGCCGCCGGGAGTGCGCCGATGCAGGTGGCGACAGCAGGGCCCATACTCACAATCTACAGGTTGGAATGCATATACAGGGGGTAGAGGAAGAGAAGCTGCCGCCGGGTTTGCGCTGATGCAGGTGGCGACAGCAGGGCCCATATTTACAATCAATAGGTAGGGGAGGCATATACAAGGAGTGGAGAAAGAGAAGCTGCCGCCGGGCTTGCGCTGATGCAGGTGGCGACAGCAGGGCCCATATTTACAATCAATAGGTAGGGGAGGCATATACAAGGGGTAGAGGAAGAGAAGCTGCCGCCGGGAGTGCGCTGATGCAGGTGGCGACAGCAGGGCCCATATTTACAATCAATAGGTAGGGGAGGCATATACAAGGGGTAGAGGAAGAGTAGCTGCCGCCGGGAGAGCGCTGATGCCGGTGGCGACAGCAGGGCCCATATTTACAATCAATAGGTAGGGGAGGCATATACAAGGGGTAGAGGAAGAGAAGCTGCCGCCGGGAGTGCGCTGATGCAGGTGGCGACAGCAGGGCCCATACTCACAATCTACAGGTTGGAATGCATATACAGGGGGTAGAGGAAGAGAAGCTGCCGGCGGGTTTGCGCTGACGCAGGTGGCGACAGCAGGGCCCATATTTACAATCAATAGGTAGGGGAGGCATATACAAGGAGTAGAGGAAGAGAAGCTGCCGCCGGGCTTGCGCTGATGCAGGTGGCGACAGCAGGGCCTATATTTACAATCAATAGGTAGGGGAGGCATATACAAGGGGTAGAGGAAGAGAAGCTGCCGCCGGGAGTGCGCTGATGCAGGTGGCGACAGCAGGGCCCATATTTGCAATCAATAGGTAGGGGAGGCATATACAAGGGGTAGAGGAAGAGAAGCTGCCGCCGGGAGTGCGCTGATGCAGGTGGCGACAGCAGGGCCCATATTTACAATCAATAGGTAGGGGAGGCATATACAAGGGGTAGAGGAAGAGTAGCTGCCGCCGGGAGAGCGCTGATGCCGGTGGCGACAGCAGGGCCCATATTTACAATCAATAGGTAGGGGAGGCATATACAAGGGGTAGAGGAAGAGAAGCTGCCGCCGGGAGTGCGCTGATGCAGGTGGCGACAGCAGGGCCCATACTCACAATCTACAGGTTGGAATGCATATACAGGGGGTAGAGGAAGAGAAGCTGCCGGCGGGTTTGCGCTGACGCAGGTGGCGACAGCAGGGCCCATATTTACAATCAATAGGTAGGGGAGGCATATACAAGGAGTAGAGGAAGAGAAGCTGCCGCCGGGCTTGCGCTGATGCAGGTGGCGACAGCAAGGCCCATATTTACAATCAATAGGTAGGGGAGGCATATACAAGGGGTAGAGGAAGAGAAGCTGCCGCCGGGAGTGCGCTGATGCAGGTGGCGACAGCAGGGCCCATATTTACAATCAATAGGTAGGGGACGCATATACAAGGGGTAGAGGAAGAGAAGCTGCCGCCGGGAGTGCGCTGATGCAGGTGGCGACAGCAGGGCCCATATTTACAATCAATAGGTAGGGGAGGCATATACAAGGGGTAGAGGAAGAGAAGCTGCCGCCGGGAGTGCGCTGATGCAGGTGGCGACAGCAGGGCCCATATTTACAATCAATAGGTAGGGGAGGCATATACAAGGGGTAGAGGAAGAGTAGCTGCCGCCGGGAGAGCGCTGATGCCGGTGGCGACAGCAGGGCCCATATTTACAATCAATAGGTAGGGGAGGCATATACAAGGGGTAGAGGAAGAGAAGCTGCCGCCGGGAGTGCGCTGATGCAGGTGGCGACAGCAGGGCCCATACTCACAATCTACAGGTTGGAATGCATATACAGGGGGTAGAGGAAGAGAAGCTGCCGGCGGGTTTGCGCTGACGCAGGTGGCGACAGCAGGGCCCATATTTACAATCAATAGGTAGGGGAGGCATATACAAGGAGTAGAGGAAGAGAAGCTGCCGCCGGGCTTGCGCTGATGCAGGTGGCGACAGCAAGGCCCATATTTACAATCAATAGGTAGGGGAGGCATATACAAGGGGTAGAGGAAGAGAAGCTGCCGCCGGGAGTGCGCTGATGCAGGTGGCGACAGCAGGGCCCATATTTACAATCAATAGGTAGGGGAAGCATATACAAGGGGTAGAGGAAGAGTAGTTGCCGCCGGGAGAGCGCTGATGCCGGTGGCGACAGCAGGGCCCATATTTACAATCAATAGGTAGGGGAGGCATATACAAAGTGTAGAGGAAGTGAAGCTGCCGCTGGGAGTGCGCTGATGCAGGTGGCGACAGCAGGGCCCATATTTACAATCAATAGGTAGGGGAGGCATATACAAGGGGTAGAGGAAGAGAAGCTGCCGCCGGGAGTGCGCAGATGCAGGTGGCGACAGCAGGGCCCATACTCACAATCTACAGGTTGGAATGCATATACAGGGGGTAGAGGAAGAGAAGCTGCCGCCGGGTTTGCGCTGATGCAGGTGGCGACAGCAGGGCCCATATTTACAATCAATAGGTAGGGGAGGCATATACAAGGAGTGGAGAAAGAGAAGCTGCCGCCGGGCTTGCGCTGATGCAGGTGGCGACAGCAAGGCCCATATTTACAATCAATAGGTAGGGGAGGCATATACAAGGGGTAGAGGAAGAGAAGCTGCCGCCGGGAGTGCGCTGATGCAGGTGGCGACAGCAGGGCCCATATTTACAATCAATAGGTAGGGGAGGCATATACAAGGGGTAGAGGAAGAGAAGCTGCCGCCGGGAGTGCGCTGATGCAGGTGGCGACAGCAGGGTCCATATTTACAATCAATAGGTAGGGTAGGCATATACAAGGGGTAGAGGAAGAGTAGCTGCCGCCGGGTTTGCGCTGATGCCGGTGGTGACAGCAGGGCCCATATTTACTATCAATAGGTAGGGGAGGCACATACAAGAGGTAGAGGAAGAGAAGCTGCCGCCGGGAGTGCGCTGATGCCGGTGGCGACAGCAGGGCCTATATTTACAATCAATAGGTAGGGGAGGCATATACAAGGGGTAGAGGAAGAGAAGCTGCCGCCGGGAGTGCGCTGATGCAGGTGGCGACAGCAGGGCCCATATTTACAATCAATAGGTAGGTGAGGCATATACAAGGGGTAGAGGAAGAGAAGCTGCCGCCGGGAGTGCGCTGATGCAGGTGGCGACAGCAGGGCCCATACTCACAATCTACAGGTTGGAATGCATATACAGGGGGTAGAGGAAGAGAAGCTGCCGGCGGGTTTGCGCTGACGCAGGTGGCGACAGCAAGGCCCATATTTACAATCAATAGGTAGGGGAGGCATATACAAGGGGTAGAGGAAGAGAAGCTGCCGCCGGGAGTGCGCTGATGCAGGTGGCGACAGCAGGGCCCATATTTACAATCAATAGGTAGGGGAGGCATATACAAGGGGTAGAGGAAGAGTAGCTGCCGCTGGGAGAGCGCTGATGCCGGTGGCGACAGCAGGGCCCATATTTACAATCAATAGGTAGGGGAGGCATATACAAGGGGTAGAGGAAGAGAAGCTGCCGCCGGGAGTGCGCTGATGCAGGTGGCGACAGCAGGGCCCATATTTACAATCAATAGGTAGGGGAGGCATATACAAGGGGTAGAGGAAGAGAAGCTGCCGCCGGGAGTGCGCCGATGCAGGTGGCGACAGCAGGGCCCATACTCACAATCTACAGGTTGGAATGCATATACAGGGGGTAGAGGAAGAGAAGCTGCCGCCGGGTTTGCGCTGATGCAGGTGGCGACAGCAGGGCCCATATTTACAATCAATAGGTAGGGGAGGCATATACAAGGGGTAGAGGAAGAGAAGCTGCCGCCGGGCTTGCGCTGATGCAGGTGGCGACAGCAGGGCCCATATTTACAATCAATAGGTAGGGGAGGCATATACAAAGGGTAGAGGAAGAGAAGCTGCCGCCGGGAGTGCGCTGATGCAGGTGGCGACAGCAGGGCCCATATTTACAATCAATAGGTAGGGGAGGCATATACAAGGGGTAGAGGAAGAGTAGCTGCCGCCGGGAGAGCGCTGATGCCGGTGGCGACAGCAGGGCCCATATTTACAATCAATAGGTAGGGGAGGCATATACAAGGGGTAGAGGAAGAGAAGCTGCTGCCGGGAGTGCGCTGATGCAGGTGGCGACAGCAGGGCCCATACTCACAATCTACAGGTTGGAATGCATATACAGGGGGTAGAGGAAGAGAAGCTGCCGGCGGGTTTGCGCTGACGCAGGTGGCGACAGCAGGGCCCATATTTACAATCAATAGGTAGGGGAGGCATATACAAGGAGTAGAGGAAGAGAAGCTGCCGCCGGGCTTGCGCTGATGCAGGTGGCGACAGCAAGGCCCATATTTACAATCAATAGGTAGGGGAGGCATATACAAGGGGTAGAGGAAGAGAAGCTGCCGCCGGGAGTGCGCTGATGCAGGTGGCGACAGCAGGGCCCATATTTACAATCAATAGGTAGGGGAGGCATATACAAGGGGTAGAGGAAGAGTAGCTGCCGCCGGGAGAGCGCTGATGCCGGTGGCGACAGCAGGGCCCATATTTACAATCAATAGGTAGGGGAGGCATATACAAGGGGTAGAGGAAGAGAAGCTGCCGCCGGGAGTGCGCTGATGCAGGTGGCGACAGCAGGGCCCATATTTACAATCAATAGGTAGGGGAGGCATATACAAGGGGTAGAGGAAGAGAAGCTGCCGCCGGGAGTGCGCTGATGCAGGTGGCGACAGCAGGGCCCATGTTTACAATCAATAGGTAGGGGAGGCATATACAAAGGGTAGAGGAAGAGAAGCTGCCGCCGGGAGTGAGCTGATGCAGGTGGCGACAGCAGGGCCCATATTTACAATCAATAGGTAGGGGAGGCATATACAAGGGGTAGAGGAAGAGTAGCTGCCGCCGGGAGAGCGCTGATGCCGGTGGCGACAGCAGGGCCCATATTTACAATCAATAGGTAGGGGAGGCATATACAAGGGGTAGAGGAAGAGAAGCTGCCGCCGGGAGTGCGCTGATGCAGGTGGCGACAGCAGGGCCCATACTCACAATCTACAGGTTGGAATGCATATACAGGGGGTAGAGGAAGAGAAGCTGCCGGCGGGTTTGCGCTGACGCAGGTGGCGACAGCAGGGCCCATATTTACAATCAATAGGTAGGGGAGGCATATACAAGGAGTAGAGGAAGAGAAGCTGCCGCCGGGCTTGCGCTGATGCAGGTGGCGACAGCAAGGCCCATATTTACAATCAATAGGTAGGGGAGGCATATACAAGGGGTAGAGGAAGAGAAGCTGCCGCCGGGAGTGCGCTGATGCAGGTGGCGACAGCAGGGCCCATATTTACAATCAATAGGTAGGGGAAGCATATACAAGGGGTAGAGGAAGAGTAGCTGCCGCCGGGAGAGCGCTGATGCCGGTGGCGACAGCAGGGCCCATATTTACAATCAATAGGTAGGGGAGGCATATACAAGGGGTAGAGGAAGAGAAGCTGCCGCCGGGAGTGCGCTGATGCAGGTGGCGACAGCAGGGCCCATATTTACAATCAATAGGTAGGGGAGGCATATACAAGGGGTAGAGGAAGAGAAGCTGCCGCCGGGAGTGCGCTGATGCAGGTGGCGACAGCAGGGCCCATACTCACAATCTACAGGTTGGAATGCATATACAGGGGGTAGAGGAAGAGAAGCTGCCGCCGGGTTTGCGCTGATGCAGGTGGCGACAGCAGGGCCCATATTTACAATCAATAGGTAGGGGAGGCATATACAAGGAGTGGAGAAAGAGAAGCTGCCGCCGGGCTTGCGCTGATGCAGGTGGCGACAGCAAGGCCCATATTTACAATCAATAGGTAGGGGAGGCATATACAAGGGGTAGAGGAAGAGAAGCTGCCGCCGGGAGTGCGCTGACGCAGGTGGCGACAGCAGGGCCCATATTTACAATCAATAGGTAGGGGAGGCATATACAAGGGGTAGAGGAAGAGAAGCTGCCGCCGGGAGTGCGCTGATGCAGGTGGCGACAGCAGGGTCCATATTTACAATCAATAGGTAGGGGAGGCATATACAAGGGGTAGAGGAAGAGTAGCTGCCGCCGGGTTTGCGCTGATGCCGGTGGTGACAGCAGGGCCCATATTTACTATCAATAGGTAGGGGAGGCACATACAAGAGGTAGAGGAAGAGAAGCTGCCGCCGGGAGTGCGCTGATGCCGGTGGCGACAGCAGGGCCTATATTTACAATCAATAGGTAGGGGAGGCATATACAAGGGGTAGAGGAAGAGAAGCTGCCGCCGGGAGTGCGCTGATGCAGGTGGCGACAGCAGGGCCCATATTTACAATCAATAGGTAGGGGAGGCATATACAAGGGGTAGAGGAAGAGTAGCTGCCGCCGGGAGAGCGCTGATGCCGGTGGCGACAGCAGGGCCCATATTTACAATCAATAGGTAGGGGAGGCATATACAAGGGGTAGAGGAAGAGAAGCTGCCGCCGGGAGTGCGCTGATGCAGGTGGCGACAGCAGGGCCCATACTCACAATCTACAGGTTGGAATGCATATACAGGGGGTAGAGGAAGAGAAGCTGCCGGCGGGTTTGCGTTGACGCAGGTGGCGACAGCAGGGCCCATATTTACAATCAATAGGTAGGGGAGGCATATACAAGGAGTAGAGGAAGAGAAGCTGCCGCCGGGCTTGCGCTGATGCAGGTGGCGACAGCAAGGCCCATATTTACAATCAATAGGTAGGGGAGGCATATACAAGGGGTAGAGGAAGAGAAGCTGCCGCCGGGAGTGCGCTGATGCAGGTGGCGACAGCAGGGCCCATATTTACAATCAATAGGTAGGGGAGGCATATACAAGGGGTAGAGGAAGAGTAGCTGCCGCCGGGAGAGCGCTGATGCCGGTGGCGACAGCAGGGCCCATATTTACAATCAATAGGTAGGGGAGGCATATACAAGGGGTAGGGGAAGAGAAGCTGCCGCCGGGAGTGCGCTGATGCAGGTGGCGACAGCAGGGCCCATATTTACAATCAATAGGTAGGGGAGGCATATACAAGGGGTAGAGGAAGAGAAGCTGCCGCCCGGAGTGCGCCGATGCAGGTGGCGACAGCAGGGCCCATACTCACAATCTACAGGTTGGAATGCATATACAGGGGGTAGAGGAAGAGAAGCTGCCGCCGGGTTTGCGCTGATGCAGGTGGCGACAGCAGGGCCCATATTTACAATCAATAGGTAGGGGAGGCATATACAAGGAGTGGAGAAAGAGAAGCTGCCGCCGGGCTTGCGCTGATGCAGGTGGCGACAGCAGGGCCCATATTTACAATCAATAGGTAGGGGAGGCATATACAAGGGGTAGAGGAAGAGAAGCTGCCGCCGGGAGTGCGCTGATGCAGGTGGCGACAGCAGGGCCCATATTTACAATCAATAGGTAGGGGAGGCATATACAAGGGGTAGAGGAAGAGTAGCTGCCGCCGGGAGAGCGCTGATGCCGGTGGCGACAGCAGGGCCCATATTTACAATCAATAGGTAGGGGAGGCATATACAAGGGGTAGAGGAAGAGAAGCTGCCGCCGGGAGTGCGCTGATGCAGGTGGCGACAGCAGGGCCCATACTCACAATCTACAGGTTGGAATGCATATACAGGGGGTAGAGGAAGAGAAGCTGCCGGCGGGTTTGCGCTGACGCAGGTGGCGACAGCAGGGCCCATATTTACAATCAATAGGTAGGGGAGGCATATACAAGGAGTAGAGGAAGAGAAGCTGCCGCCGGGCTTGCGCTGATGCAGGTGGCGACAGCAAGGCCCATATTTACAATCAATAGGTAGAGAAGGCATATACAAGGGGTAGAGGAAGAGAAGCTGCCGCCGGGAGTGCGCTGATGCAGGTGGCGACAGCAGGGCCCATATTTACAATCAATAGGTAGGGGAAGCATATACAAGGGGTAGAGGAAGAGTAGCTGCCGCCGGGAGAGCGCTGATGCCGGTGGCGACAGCAGGGCCCATATTTACAATCAATAGGTAGGGGAGGCATATACAAGGGGTAGAGGAAGAGAAGCTGCCGCCGGGAGTGCGCTGATGCAGGTGGCGACAGCAGGGCCCATATTTACAATCAATAGGTAGGGGAGGCATATACAAGGGGTAGAGGAAGAGAAGCTGCCGCCGGGAGTGCGCTGAGGCAGGTGGCGACAGCAGGGCACATACTCACAATCTACAGGTTGGAATGCATATACAGGGGGTAGAGGAAGAGAAGCTGCCGCCGGGTTTGCGCTGATGCAGGTGGCGACAGCAGGGCCCATATTTACAATCAATAGGTAGGGGAGGCATATACAAGGAGTGGAGAAAGAGAAGCTGCCGCCGGGAGTGCGCTGATGCAGGTGGCGACAGCAGGGCCCATACTCACAATCTACAGGTAGGAATGCATATACAGGGAGTAGAGGAAGAGAAGCTGCCGCCGGGCTTGCGCTGATGCAGGTGGCGACAGCAGGGCCCATATCCATAATCAATAGGCAGGGGAGGCATATACAAGGGGTAGAGGAAGAGAAGCTGCCGCCGGGAGTGCGCTGATGCAGGTGGCGACAGCAGGGCCCATATTTACAATCAATAGGTAGGGGAGGCATATACAAGGAGTAGAGGAAGAGAAGCTGCCGCCGGGAGTGCGCTGATGCAGGTGGCGACAGCAGGGCCCATACTCACAATCTACAGGTAGGAATGCATATACAGGGAGTAGAGGAAGAGAAGCTGCCGCCGGGCTTGAGCTGATGCAGGTGGCGACAGCAGGGCCCATATCCATAATCAATAGGCAGGGGAGGAATACACAAGGGGTAGAGGAAGAGAAGCTGCCGCCGGGCTTGCGCTGATGCAGGTGGTGACAGCAGGGCCCATATTCACAATCAATAGGCAGGGGAGGCATATACAAGGGGTAGAGGAAGAGAAGCTGCCGCCGGGAGTGCGCTGATGCAGGTGGCGACAGCAGGGCCCATATTTACAATCAATAGGTAGGGGAGGCATATACAAGGGGTAGAGGAAGAGAAGCTGCCGCCGGGAGTGCGCTGATGCAGGTGGCGACAGCAGGGCCCATACTCACAATCTACAGGTTGGAATGCATATACAGGGGGTAGAGGAAGAGAAGCTGCCGCCGGGTTTGCGCTGATGCAGGTGGCGACAGCAGGGCCCATATTTACAATCAATAGGTAGGGGAGGCATATACAAGGGGTAGAGGAAGAGAAGCTGCCGCCGGGAGTGCGCTGATGCAGGTGGCGACAGCAGGGCCCATACTCACAATCTACAGGTAGGAATGCATATACAGGGAGTAGAGGAAGAGAAGCTGCCACCGGGCTTGCGCTGATGCAGGTGGCGACAGCAGGGCCCATATCCATAATCAATAGGCAGGGGAGGAATACACAAGGGGTAGAGGAAGAGAAGCTGCCGCCGGGCTTGCGCTGATGCAGGTGGCGACAGCAGGGCCCATATTTACAATCAATAGGTAGGGGAGGCATATACAAGGGGTAGAGGAAGAGAAGCTGCCGCCGGGAGTGCGCTGATGCAGGTGGCGACAGCAGGGCCCATATTTACAATCAATAGGTAGGGGAGGCATTTACAAGGAGTAGAGGAAGAGAAGCTGCCGCCGGGAGTGCGCTGATGCAGGTGGCGACAGCAGGGCCCATATTTACAATCAATAGGTAGGGGAGGCATATACAAGGAGTAGAGGAAGAGAAGCTGCCGCAGGGAGTGCGCTGATGCAGGTGGCGACAGCAGGGCCCACACTCACAATCTACAGGTTGGAATGCATATACAGGGGGTAGAGGAAGAGAAGCTGCCGCCGGGTTTGCGCTGATGCAGGTGGCGACAGCAGGGCCCATATTCACAATCAATAGGCAGGGGAGGCATATACAAGGGGTAGAGGAAGAGTAGCTGCCGCCGGGAGAGCGCTGATGCCGGTGGCGACAGCAGGGCCCATATTTACAATCAATAGGTAGGGGAGGCATATACAAGGGGTAGAGGAAGAGAAGCTGCCGCCGGGAGTGCGCTGATGCAGGTGGCGACAGCAGGGCCCATATTTACAATCAATAGGTAGGGGAGGCATATACAAGGGGTAGAGGAAGAGAAGCTGCCGCCGGGAGTGCGCTGATGCAGGTGGCGACAGCAGGGCCCATGTTTACAATCAATAGGTAGGGGAGGCATATACAAAGGGTAGAGGAAGAGAAGCTGCCGCCGGGAGTGAGCTGATGCAGGTGGCGACAGCAGGGCCCATATTTACAATCAATAGGTAGGGGAGGCATATACAAGGGGTAGAGGAAGAGTAGCTGCCGCCGGGAGAGCGCTGATGCCGGTGGCGACAGCAGGGCCCATATTTACAATCAATAGGTAGGGGAGGCATATACAAGGGGTAGAGGAAGAGAAGCTGCCGCCGGGAGTGCGCTGATGCAGGTGGCGACAGCAGGGCCCATACTCACAATCTACAGGTTGGAATGCATATACAGGGGGTAGAGGAAGAGAAGCTGCCGGCGGGTTTGCGCTGACGCAGGTGGCGACAGCAGGGCCCATATTTACAATCAATAGGTAGGGGAGGCATATACAAGGAGTAGAGGAAGAGAAGCTGCCGCCGGGCTTGCGCTGATGCAGGTGGCGACAGCAAGGCCCATATTTACAATCAATAGGTAGGGGAGGCATATACAAGGGGTAGAGGAAGAGAAGCTGCCGCCGGGAGTGCGCTGATGCAGGTGGCGACAGCAGGGCCCATATTTACAATCAATAGGTAGGGGAAGCATATACAAGGGGTAGAGGAAGAGTAGCTGCCGCCGGGAGAGCGCTGATGCCGGTGGCGACAGCAGGGCCCATATTTACAATCAATAGGTAGGGGAGGCATATACAAGGGGTAGAGGAAGAGAAGCTGCCGCCGGGAGTGCGCTGATGCAGGTGGCGACAGCAGGGCCCATATTTACAATCAATAGGTAGGGGAGGCATATACAAGGGGTAGAGGAAGAGAAGCTGCCGCCGGGAGTGCGCTGATGCAGGTGGCGACAGCAGGGCCCATACTCACAATCTACAGGTTGGAATGCATATACAGGGGGTAGAGGAAGAGAAGCTGCCGCCGGGTTTGCGCTGATGCAGGTGGCGACAGCAGGGCCCATATTTACAATCAATAGGTAGGGGAGGCATATACAAGGAGTGGAGAAAGAGAAGCTGCCGCCGGGCTTGCGCTGATGCAGGTGGCGACAGCAAGGCCCATATTTACAATCAATAGGTAGGGGAGGCATATACAAGGGGTAGAGGAAGAGAAGCTGCCGCCGGGAGTGCGCTGACGCAGGTGGCGACAGCAGGGCCCATATTTACAATCAATAGGTAGGGGAGGCATATACAAGGGGTAGAGGAAGAGAAGCTGCCGCCGGGAGTGCGCTGATGCAGGTGGCGACAGCAGGGTCCATATTTACAATCAATAGGTAGGGGAGGCATATACAAGGGGTAGAGGAAGAGTAGCTGCCGCCGGGTTTGCGCTGATGCCGGTGGTGACAGCAGGGCCCATATTTACTATCAATAGGTAGGGGAGGCACATACAAGAGGTAGAGGAAGAGAAGCTGCCGCCGGGAGTGCGCTGATGCCGGTGGCGACAGCAGGGCCTATATTTACAATCAATAGGTAGGGGAGGCATATACAAGGGGTAGAGGAAGAGAAGCTGCCGCCGGGAGTGCGCTGATGCAGGTGGCGACAGCAGGGCCCATATTTACAATCAATAGGTAGGGGAGGCATATACAAGGGGTAGAGGAAGAGTAGCTGCCGCCGGGAGAGCGCTGATGCCGGTGGCGACAGCAGGGCCCATATTTACAATCAATAGGTAGGGGAGGCATATACAAGGGGTAGAGGAAGAGAAGCTGCCGCCGGGAGTGCGCTGATGCAGGTGGCGACAGCAGGGCCCATACTCACAATCTACAGGTTGGAATGCATATACAGGGGGTAGAGGAAGAGAAGCTGCCGGCGGGTTTGCGTTGACGCAGGTGGCGACAGCAGGGCCCATATTTACAATCAATAGGTAGGGGAGGCATATACAAGGAGTAGAGGAAGAGAAGCTGCCGCCGGCTTGCGCTGATGCAGGTGGCGACAGCAAGGCCCATATTTACAATCAATAGGTAGGGGAGGCATATACAAGGGGTAGAGGAAGAGAAGCTGCCGCCGGGAGTGCGCTGATGCAGGTGGCGACAGCAGGGCCCATATTTACAATCAATAGGTAGGGGAGGCATATACAAGGGGTAGAGGAAGAGTAGCTGCCGCTGGGAGAGCGCTGATGCCGGTGGCGACAGCAGGGCCCATATTTACAATCAATAGGTAGGGGAGGCATATACAAGGGGTAGGGGAAGAGAAGCTGCCGCCGGGAGTGCGCTGATGCAGGTGGCGACAGCAGGGCCCATATTTACAATCAATAGGTAGGGGAGGCATATACAAGGGGTAGAGGAAGAGAAGCTGCCGCCCGGAGTGCGCCGATGCAGGTGGCGACAGCAGGGCCCATACTCACAATCTACAGGTTGGAATGCATATACAGGGGGTAGAGGAAGAGAAGCTGCCGCCGGGTTTGCGCTGATGCAGGTGGCGACAGCAGGGCCCATATTTACAATCAATAGGTAGGGGAGGCATATACAAGGAGTGGAGAAAGAGAAGCTGCCGCCGGGCTTGCGCTGATGCAGGTGGCGACAGCAGGGCCCATATTTACAATCAATAGGTAGGGGAGGCATATACAAGGGGTAGAGGAAGAGAAGCTGCCGCCGGGAGTGCGCTGATGCAGGTGGCGACAGCAGGGCCCATATTTACAATCAATAGGTAGGGGAGGCATATACAAGGGGTAGAGGAAGAGTAGCTGCCGCCGGGAGAGCGCTGATGCCGGTGGCGACAGCAGGGCCCATATTTACAATCAATAGGTAGGGGAGGCATATACAAGGGGTAGAGGAAGAGAAGCTGCCGCCGGGAGTGCGCTGATGCAGGTGGCGACAGCAGGGCCCATACTCACAATCTACAGGTTGGAATGCATATACAGGGGGTAGAGGAAGAGAAGCTGCCGGCGGGTTTGCGCTGACGCAGGTGGCGACAGCAGGGCCCATATTTACAATCAATAGGTAGGGGAGGCATATACAAGGAGTAGAGGAAGAGAAGCTGCCGCCGGGCTTGCGCTGATGCAGGTGGCGACAGCAAGGCCCATATTTACAATCAATAGGTAGGGGAGGCATATACAAGGGGTAGAGGAAGAGAAGCTGCCGCCGGGAGTGCGCTGATGCAGGTGGCGACAGCAGGGCCCATATTTACAATCAATAGGTAGGGGAAGCATATACAAGGGGTAGAGGAAGAGTAGCTGCCGCCGGGAGAGCGCTGATGCCGGTGGCGACAGCAGGGCCCATATTTACAATCAATAGGTAGGGGAGGCATATACAAGGGGTAGAGGAAGAGAAGCTGCCGCCGGGAGTGCGCTGATGCAGGTGGCGACAGCAGGGCCCATATTTACAATCAATAGGTAGGGGAGGCATATACAAGGGGTAGAGGAAGAGAAGCTGCCGCCGGGAGTGCGCTGAGGCAGGTGGCGACAGCAGGGCACATACTCACAATCTACAGGTTGGAATGCATATACAGGGGGTAGAGGAAGAGAAGCTGCCGCCGGGTTTGCGCTGATGCAGGTGGCGACAGCAGGGCCCATATTTACAATCAATAGGTAGGGGAGGCATATACAAGGAGTGGAGAAAGTGAAGCTGCCGCCGGGAGTGCGCTGATGCAGGTGGCGACAGCAGGGCCCATACTCACAATCTACAGGTAGGAATGCATATACAGGGAGTAGAGGAAGAGAAGCTGCCGCCGGGCTTGCGCTGATGCAGGTGGCGACAGCAGGGCCCATATCCATAATCAATAGGCAGGGGAGGCATATACAAGGGGTAGAGGAAGAGAAGCTGCCGCCGGGAGTGCGCTGATGCAGGTGGCGACAGCAGGGCCCATATTTACAATCAATAGGTAGGGGAGGCATATACAAGGAGTAGAGGAAGAGAAGCTGCCGCCGGGAGTGCGCTGATGCAGGTGGCGACAGCAGGGCCCATACTCACAATCTACAGGTAGGAATGCATATACAGGGAGTAGAGGAAGAGAAGCTGCCGCCGGGCTTGAGCTGATGCAGGTGGCGACAGCAGGGCCCATATCCATAATCAATAGGCAGGGGAGGAATACACAAGGGGTAGAGGAAGAGAAGCTGCCGCCGGGCTTGCGCTGATGCAGGTGGTGACAGCAGGGCCCATATTCACAATCAATAGGCAGGGGAGGCATATACAAGGGGTAGAGGAAGAGAAGCTGCCGCCGGGAGTGCGCTGATGCAGGTGGCGACAGCAGGGCCCATATTTACAATCAATAGGTAGGGGAGGCATATACAAGGGGTAGAGGAAGAGAAGCTGCCGCCGGGAGTGCGCTGATGCAGGTGGCGACAGCAGGGCCCATACTCACAATCTACAGGTTGGAATGCATATACAGGGGGTAGAGGAAGAGAAGCTGCCGCCGGGTTTGCGCTGATGCAGGTGGCGACAGCAGGGCCCATATTTACAATCAATAGGTAGGGGAGGCATATACAAGGGGTAGAGGAAGAGAAGCTGCCGCCGGGAGTGCGCTGATGCAGGTGGCGACAGCAGGGCCCATACTCACAATCTACAGGTAGGAATGCATATACAGGGAGTAGAGGAAGAGAAGCTGCCACCGGGCTTGCGCTGATGCAGGTGGCGACAGCAGGGCCCATATCCATAATCAATAGGCAGGGGAGGAATACACAAGGGGTAGAGGAAGAGAAGCTGCCGCCGGGCTTGCGCTGATGCAGGTGGCGACAGCAGGGCCCATATTTACAATCAATAGGTAGGGGAGGCATATACAAGGGGTAGAGGAAGAGAAGCTGCCGCCGGGAGTGCGCTGATGCAGGTGGCGACAGCAGGGCCCATATTTACAATCAATAGGTAGGGGAGGCATTTACAAGGAGTAGAGGAAGAGAAGCTGCCGCCGGGAGTGCGCTGATGCAGGTGGCGACAGCAGGGCCCATATTTACAATCAATAGGTAGGGGAGGCATATACAAGGAGTAGAGGAAGAGAAGCTGCCGCAGGGAGTGCGCTGATGCAGGTGGCGACAGCAGGGCCCACACTCACAATCTACAGGTTGGAATGCATATACAGGGGGTAGAGGAAGAGAAGCTGCCGCCGGGTTTGCGTTGATGCAGGTGGCGACAGCAGGGCCCATATTCACAATCAATAGGCAGGGGAGGCATATACAAGGGGTAGAGGAAGAGAAGCTGCCGCCGGGCTTGCGCTGATGCAGGTGGTGACAGAAGGGCCCATATTCACAATCAATAGGCAGGGGAAGCATATACAAGGGGTAGAGGAAGAGAAGCTGCCGCCGGGAGTGCGCTGATGCAGGTGGCGACAGCAGGGCCCATATTTACAATCAATAGGTAGGGGAGGCATATACAAGGGGTAAAGGAAGAGAAGCTGGCGCCGGGAGCGCGCTGATGCAGGTGGCGACAGCAGAGCCCATACTCACAATCTACAGGTTGGAATGCATATACAAGGGGTAGAGGAAGAGAAGCTGCCGCCGGGTTTGCGCTGATGCAGGTGGCGACAGCAGGGCCCATATTTAGAATCAATAGGTAGGGGAGGCATATACAAGGGGTAGAGGAAGAGAAGCTGCCGCCGGGAGTGCGCTGATGCAGGTGGCGACAGCAGGGCCCATATTTACAATCAATAGGTAGGGGAGGCATATACAAGGAGTAAAGGAAGAGAAGCTGGCGCCGGGAGTGCGCTGATGCAGGTGGCGACAGCAGAGCCCATACTCACAATCTACAGGTTGGAATGCATATACAGGGGGTAGAGGAAGAGAAGCTGCCGCCGGGTTTGCGCTGATGCAGGTGGCGACAGCAGGGCCCATATTTACAATCAATAGGTAGGGGAGGCATATACAAGGGGTAGAGGAAGAGAAGCTGCCGCCGGGAGTGCACTGATGCAGGTGGCGACAGCAGGGTCCATATTTACAATCAATAGGTAGGGGAGGCATATACAAGGGGTAGAGGAAGAGAAGCTGCCGCCGGGTTTGCGCTGATGCAGGTGGCGACAGCAGGGCCCATATTTACAATCAATAGGTAGGGGAGGCATATACAAGGAGTGGAGAAAGAGAAGCTGCCGCCGGGCTTGCGCTGATGCAGGTGGCGACAGCAGGGCCCATATTTACAATCAATAGGTAGGGGAGGCATATACAAGGGGTAGAGGAAGAGAAGCTGCCGCCGGGAGTGCGCTGATGCAGGTGGCGACAGCAGGGCCCATATTTACAATCAATAGGTAGGGGAGGCATATACAAGGGGTAGAGGAAGAGTAGCTGCCGCCGGGAGAGCGCTGATGCCGGTGGCGACAGCAGGGCCCATATTTACAATCAATAGGTAGGGGAGGCATATACAAGGGGTAGAGGAAGAGAAGCTGCCGCCGGGAGTGCGCTGATGCAGGTGGCGACAGCAGGGCCCATACTCACAATCTACAGGTTGGAATGCATATACAGGGGGTAGAGGAAGAGAAGCTGCCGGCGGGTTTGCGCTGACGCAGGTGGCGACAGCAGGGCCCATATTTACAATCAATAGGTAGGGGAGGCATATACAAGGAGTAGAGGAAGAGAAGCTGCCGCCGGGCTTGCGCTGATGCAGGTGGCGACAGCAAGGCCCATATTTACAATCAATAGGTAGGGGAGGCATATACAAGGGGTAGAGGAAGAGAAGCTGCCGCCGGGAGTGCGCTGATGCAGGTGGCGACAGCAGGGCCCATATTTACAATCAATAGGTAGGGGAAGCATATACAAGGGGTAGAGGAAGAGTAGCTGCCGCCGGGAGAGCGCTGATGCCGGTGGCGACAGCAGGGCCCATATTTACAATCAATAGGTAGGGGAGGCATATACAAGGGGTAGAGGAAGAGAAGCTGCCGCCGGGAGTGCGCTGATGCAGGTGGCGACAGCAGGGCACATACTCACAATCTACAGGTTGGAATGCATATACAGGGGGTAGAGGAAGAGAAGCTGCCGCCGGGTTTGCGCTGATGCAGGTGGCGACAGCAGGGCCCATATTTACAATCAATAGGTAGGGGAGGCATATACAAGGAGTGGAGAAAGAGAAGCTGCCGCCGGGAGTGCGCTGATGCAGGTGGCGACAGCAGGGCCCATACTCACAATCTACAGGTAGGAATGCATATACAGGGAGTAGAGGAAGAGAAGCTGCCGCCGGGCTTGCGCTGATGCAGGTGGCGACAGCAGGGCCCATATCCATAATCAATAGGCAGGGGAGGCATATACAAGGGGTAGAGGAAGAGAAGCTGCCGCCGGGAGTGCGCTGATGCAGGTGGCGACAGCAGGGCCCATATTTACAATCAATAGGTAGGGGAGGCATATACAAGGAGTAGAGGAAGAGAAGCTGCCGCCGGGAGTGCGCTGATGCAGGTGGCGACAGCAGGGCCCATACTCACAATCTACAGGTAGGAATGCATATACAGGGAGTAGAGGAAGAGAAGCTGCCGCCGGGCTTGAGCTGATGCAGGTGGCGACAGCAGGGCCCATATCCATAATCAATAGGCAGGGGAGGAATACACAAGGGGTAGAGGAAGAGAAGCTGCCGCCGGGCTTGCGCTGATGCAGGTGGTGACAGCAGGGCCCATATTCACAATCAATAGGCAGGGGAGGCATATACAAGGGGTAGAGGAAGAGAAGCTGCCGCCGGGAGTGCGCTGATGCAGGTGGCGACAGCAGGGCCCATATTTACAATCAATAGGTAGGGGAGGCATATACAAGGGGTAGAGGAAGAGAAGCTGCCGCCGGGAGTGCGCTGATGCAGGTGGCGACAGCAGGGCCCATACTCACAATCTACAGGTTGGAATGCATATACAGGGGGTAGAGGAAGAGAAGCTGCCGCCGGGTTTGCGCTGATGCAGGTGGCGACAGCAGGGCCCATATTTACAATCAATAGGTAGGGGAGGCATATACAAGGGGTAGAGGAAGAGAAGCTGCCGCCGGGAGTGCGCTGATGCAGGTGGCGACAGCAGGGCCCATACTCACAATCTACAGGTAGGAATGCATATACAGGGAGTAGAGGAAGAGAAGCTGCCACCGGGCTTGCGCTGATGCAGGTGGCGACAGCAGGGCCCATATCCATAATCAATAGGCAGGGGAGGAATACACAAGGGGTAGAGGAAGAGAAGCTGCCGCCGGGCTTGCGCTGATGCAGCTGGCGACAGCAGGGCCCATATTTACAATCAATAGGTAGGGGAGGCATATACAAGGGGTAGAGGAAGAGAAGCTGCCGCCGGGAGTGCGCTGATGCAGGTGGCGACAGCAGGGCCCATATTTACAATCAATAGGTAGGGGAGGCATTTACAAGGAGTAGAGGAAGAGAAGCTGCCGCCGGGAGTGCGCTGATGCAGGTGGCGACAGCAGGGCCCATATTTACAATCAATAGGTAGGGGAGGCATATACAAGGAGTAGAGGAAGAGAAGCTGCCGCCGGGAGTGCGCTGATGCAGGTGGCGACAGCAGGGCCCACACTCACAATCTACAGGTTGGAATGCATATACAGGGGGTAGAGGAAGAGAAGCTGCCGCCGGGTTTGCGCTGATGCAGGTGGCGACAGCAGGGCCCATATTCACAATCAATAGGCAGGGGAGGCATATACAAGGGGTAGAGGAAGAGAAGCTGCCGCCGGGCTTGCGCTGATGCAGGTGGTGACAGAAGGGCCCATATTCACAATCAATAGGCAGGGGAAGCATATACAAGGGGTAGAGGAAGAGAAGCTGCCGCCGGGAGTGCGCTGATGCAGGTGGCGACAGCAGGGCCCATATTTACAATCAATAGGTAGGGGAGGCATATACAAGGGGTAAAGGAAGAGAAGCTGGCGCCGGGAGCGCGCTGATGCAGGTGGCGACAGCAGAGCCCATACTCACAATCTACAGGTTGGAATGCATATACAAGGGGTAGAGGAAGAGAAGCTGCCGCCGGGTTTGCGCTGATGCAGGTGGCGACAGCAGGGCCCATATTTACAATCAATAGGTAGGGGAGGCATATACAAGGGGTAGAGGAAGAGAAGCTGCCGCCGGGAGTGCGCTGATGCAGGTGGCGACAGCAGGGTCCATATTTACAATCAATAGGTAGGGGAGGCATATACAAGGGGTAGAGGAAGAGTAGCTGCCGCCGGGTTTGCGCTGATGCCGGTGGTGACAGCAGGGCCCATATTTACTATCAATAGGTAGGGGAGGCACATACAAGAGGTAGAGGAAGAGAAGCTGCCGCCGGGAGTGCGCTGATGCCGGTGGCGGCAGCAGGGCCTATATTTACAATCAATAGGTAGGGGAGGCATATACAAGGGGTAGAGGAAGAGAAGCTGCCGCCGGGAGTGCGCTGATGCAGGTGGCGACAGCAGGGCCCATATTTACAATCAATAGGTAGGGGAGGCATATACAAGGGGTAGAGGAAGAGTAGCTGCCGCCGGGAGAGCGCTGATGCCGGTGGCGACAGCAGGGCCCATATTTACAATCAATAGGTAGGGGAGGCATATACAAGGGGTAGAGGAAGAGTAGCTGCCGCCGGGAGAGCGCTGATGCCGGTGGCGACAGCAGGGCCCATATTTACAATCAATAGGTAGGGGAGGCATATACAAGGGGTAGAGGAAGAGAAGCTGCCGCCGGGAGTGCGCTGATGCAGGTGGCGACAGCAGGGCCCATACTCACAATCTACAGGTTGGAATGCATATACAGGGGGTAGAGGAAGAGAAGCTGCCGGCGGGTTTGCGTTGACGCAGGTGGCGACAGCAGGGCCCATATTTACAATCAATAGGTAGGGGAGGCATATACAAGGAGTAGAGGAAGAGAAGCTGCCGCCGGGCTTGCGCTGATGCAGGTGGCGACAGCAAGGCCCATATTTACAATCAATAGGTAGGGGAGGCATATACAAGGGGTAGAGGAAGAGAAGCTGCCGCCGGGAGTGCGCTGATGCAGGTGGCGACAGCAGGGCCCATATTTACAATCAATAGGTAGGGGAGGCATATACAAGGGGTAGAGGAAGAGTAGCTGCCGCCGGGAGAGCGCTGATGCCGGTGGCGACAGCAGGGCCCATATTTACAATCAATAGGTAGGGGAGGCATATACAAGGGGTAGGGGAAGAGAAGCTGCCGCCGGGAGTGCGCTGATGCAGGTGGCGACAGCAGGGCCCATATTTACAATCAATAGGTAGGGGAGGCATATACAAGGGGTAGAGGAAGAGAAGCTGCCGCCGGGAGTGCGCCGATGCAGGTGGCGACAGCAGGGCCCATACTCACAATCTACAGGTTGGAATGCATATAAAGGGGGTAGAGGAAGAGAAGCTGCCGCCGGGTTTGCGCTGATGCAGGTGGCGACAGCAGGGCCCATATTTACAATCAATAGGTAGGGGAGGCATATACAAGGAGTGGAGAAAGAGAAGCTGCCGCCGGGCTTGCGCTGATGCAGGTGGCGACAGCAGGGCCCATATTTACAATCAATAGGTAGGGGAGGCATATACAAGGGGTAGAGGAAGAGAAGCTGCCGCCGGGAGTGCGCTGATGCAGGTGGCGACAGCAGGGCCCATATTTACAATCAATAGGTAGGGGAGGCATATACAAGGGGTAGAGGAAGAGAAGCTGCCGCCGGGAGTGCGCTGATGCAGGTGGCGACAGCAGGGCCCATACTCACAATCTACAGGTTGGAATGCATATACAGGGGGTAGAGGAAGAGAAGCTGCCGGCGGGTTTGCGCTGACGCAGGTGGCGACAGCAGGGCCCATATTTACAATCAATAGGTAGGGGAGGCATATACAAGGAGTAGAGGAAGAGAAGCTGCCGCCGGGCTTGCGCTGATGCAGGTGGCGACAGCAAGGCCCATATTTACAATCAATAGGTAGGGGAGGCATATACAAGGGGTAGAGGAAGAGAAGCTGCCGCCGGGAGTGCGCTGATGCAGGTGGCGACAGCAGGGCCCATATTTACAATCAATAGGTAGGGGAAGCATATACAAGGGGTAGAGGAAGAGTAGCTGCCGCCGGGAGAGCGCTGATGCCGGTGGCGACAGCAGGGCCCATATTTACAATCAATAGGTAGGGGAGGCATATACAAGGGGTAGAGGAAGAGAAGCTGCCGCCGGGAGTGCGCTGATGCAGGTGGCGACAGCAGGGCCCATATTTACAATCAATAGGTAGGGGAGGCATATACAAGGGGTAGAGGAAGAGAAGCTGCCGCCGGGAGTGCGCTGATGCAGGTGGCGACAGCAGGGCACATACTCACAATCTACAGGTTGGAATGCATATACAGGGGGTAGAGGAAGAGAAGCTGCCGCCGGGTTTGCGCTGATGCAGGTGGCGACAGCAGGGCCCATATTTACAATCAATAGGTAGGGGAGGCATATACAAGGAGTGGAGAAAGAGAAGCTGCCGCCGGGAGTGCGCTGATGCAGGTGACGACAGCAGGGCCCATACTCACAATCTACAGGTAGGAATGCATATACAGGGAGTAGAGGAAGAGAAGCTGCCGCCGGGCTTGCGCTGATGCAGGTGGCGACAGCAGGGCCCATATCCATAATCAATAGGCAGGGGAGGCATATACAAGGGGTAGAGGAAGAGAAGCTGCCGCCGGGAGTGCGCTGATGCAGGTGGCGACAGCAGGGCCCATATTTACAATCAATAGGTAGGGGAGGCATATACAAGGAGTAGAGGAAGAGAAGCTGCCGCCGGGAGTGCGCTGATGCAGGTGGCGACAGCAGGGCCCATACTCACAATCTACAGGTAGGAATGCATATACAGGTTGTAGAGGAAGAGAAGCTGCCGCCGGGCTTGAGCTGATGCAGGTGGCGACAGCAGGGCCCATATCCATAATCAATAGGCAGGGGAGGAATACACAAGGGGTAGAGGAAGAGAAGCTGCCGCCGGGCTTGCGCTGATGCAGGTGGTGACAGCAGGGCCCATATTCACAATCAATAGGCAGGGGAGGCATATACAAGGGGTAGAGGAAGAGAAGCTGCCGCCGGGAGTGCGCTGATGCAGGTGGCGACAGCAGGGCCCATATTTACAATCAATAGGTAGGGGAGGCATATACAAAGGGTAGAGGAAGAGAAGCTGCCGCCGGGAGTGCGCTGATGCAGGTGGCGACAGCAGGGCCCATACTCACAATCTACAGGTTGGAATGCATATACAGGGGGTAGAGGAAGAGAAGCTGCCGCCGGGTTTGCGCTGATGCAGGTGGCGACAGCAGGGCCCATATTTACAATCAATAGGTAGGGGAGGCATATACAAGGGGTAGAGGAAGAGAAGCTGCCGCCGGGAGTGCGCTGATGCAGGTGGCGACAGCAGGGCCCATACTCACAATCTACAGGTAGGAATGCATATACAGGGAGTAGAGGAAGAGAAGCTGCCACCGGGCTTGCGCTGATGCAGGTGGCGACAGCAGGGCCCATATCCATAATCAATAGGCAGGGGAGGAATACACAAGGGGTAGAGGAAGAGAAGCTGCCGCCGGGCTTGCGCTGATGCAGGTGGCGACAGCAGGGCCCATATTTACAATCAATAGGTAGGGGAGGCATATACAAGGGGTAGAGGAAGAGAAGCTGCCGCCGGGAGTGCGCTGATGCAGGTGGCGACAGCAGGGCCCATATTTACAATCAATAGGTAGGGGAGGCATTTACAAGGAGTAGAGGAAGAGAAGCTGCCGCCGGGAGTGCGCTGATGCAGGTGGCGACAGCAGGGCCCATATTTACAATCAATAGGTAGGGGAGGCATATACAAGGAGTAGAGGAAGAGAAGCTGCCGCCGGGAGTGCGCTGATGCAGGTGGCGACAGCAGGGCCCACACTCACAATCTACAGGTTGGAATGCATATACAGGGGGTAGAGGAAGAGAAGCTGCCGCCGGGTTTGCGCTGATGCAGGTGGCGACAGCAGGGCCCATATTCACAATCAATAGGCAGGGGAGGCATATACAAGGGGTAGAGGAAGAGAAGCTGCCGCCGGGCTTGCGCTGATGCAGGTGGTGACAGAAGGGCCCATATTCACAATCAATAGGCAGGGGAAGCATATACAAGGGGTAGAGGAAGAGAAGCTGCCGCCGGGAGTGCGCTGATGCAGGTGGCGACAGCAGGGCCCATATTTACAATCAATAGGTAAGGGAGGCATATACAAGGGGTAAAGGAAGAGAAGCTGGCGCCGGGAGCGCGCTGATGCAGGTGGCGACAGCAGAGCCCATACTCACAATCTACAGGTTGGAATGCATATACAAGGGGTAGAGGAAGAGAAGCTGCCGCCGGGTTTGCGCTGATGCAGGTGGCGACAGCAGGGCCCATATTTACAATCAATAGGTAGGGGAGGCATATACAAGGAGTAAAGGAAGAGAAGCTGGCGCCGGGAGTGCGCTGATGCAGGTGGCGACAGCAGAGCCCATACTCACAATCTACAGGTTGGAATGCATATACAGGGGGTAGAGGAAGAGAAGCTGCCGCCGGGTTTGCGCTGATGCAGGTGGCGACAGCAGGGCCCATATTTACAATCAATAGGTAGGAGAGGCATATACAAGGGGTAGAGGAAGAGAAGCTGCCGCCGGGAGTGCGCTGATGCAGGTGGCGACAGCAGGGTCCATATTTACAATCAATAGGTAGGGGAGGCATATACAAGGGGTAGAGGAAGAGTAGCTGCCGCCGGGTTTGCGCTGATGCCGGTGGTGACAGCAGGGCCCATATTTACTATCAATAGGTAGGGGAGGCACATACAAGAGGTAGAGGAAGAGAAGCTGCCGCCGGGAGTGCGCTGATGCCGGTGGCGGCAGCAGGGCCTATATTTACAATCAATAGGTAGGGGAGGCATATACAAGGGGTAGAGGAAGAGAAGCTGCCGCCGGGAGTGCGCTGATGCAGGTGGCGACAGCAGGGCCCATATTTACAATCAATAGGTAGGGGAGGCATATACAAGGGGTAGAGGAAGAGTAGCTGCCGCCGGGAGAGCGCTGATGCCGGTGGCGACAGCAGGGCCCATATTTACAATCAATAGGTAGGGGAGGCATATACAAGGGGTAGAGGAAGAGTAGCTGCCGCCGGGAGAGCGCTGATGCCGGTGGCGACAGCAGGGCCCATATTTACAATCAATAGGTAGGGGAGGCATATACAAGGGGTAGAGGAAGAGAAGCTGCCGCCGGGAGTGCGCTGATGCAGGTGGCGACAGCAGGGCCCATACTCACAATCTACAGGTTGGAATGCATATACAGGGGGTAGAGGAAGAGAAGCTGCCGGCGGGTTTGCGTTGACGCAGGTGGCGACAGCAGGGCCCATATTTACAATCAATAGGTAGGGGAGGCATATACAAGGAGTAGAGGAAGAGAAGCTACCGCCGGGCTTGCGCTGATGCAGGTGGCGACAGCAAGGCCCATATTTACAATCAATAGGTAGGGGAGGCATATAAAAGGGGTAGAGGAAGAGAAGCTGCCGCCGGGAGTGCGCTGATGCAGGTGGCGACAGCAGGGCCCATATTTACAATCAATAGGTAGGGGAGGCATATACAAGGGGTAGAGGAAGAGTAGCTGCCGCCGGGAGAGCGCTGATGCGGGTGGCGACAGCAGGGCCCATATTTACAATCAATAGGTAGGGGAGGCATATACAAGGGGTAGGGGAAGAGAAGCTGCCGCCGGGAGTGCGCTGATGCAGGTGGCGACAGCAGGGCCCATATTTACAATCAATAGGTAGGGGAGGCATATACAAGGGGTAGAGGAAGAGAAGCTGCCGCCGGGAGTGCGCCGATGCAGGTGGCGACAGCAGGGCCCATACTCACAATCTACAGGTTGGAATGCATATACAGGGGGTAGAGGAAGAGAAGCTGCCGCCGGGTTTGCGCTGATGCAGGTGGCGACAGCAGGGCCCATATTTACAATCAATAGGTAGGGGAGGCATATACAAGGAGTGGAGAAAGAGAAGCTGCCGCCGGGCTTGCGCTGATGTAGGTGGCGACAGCAGGGCCCATATTTACAATCAATAGGTAGGGGAGGCATATACAAGGGGTAGAGGAAGAGAAGCTGCCGCCGGGAGTGCGCTGATGCAGGTGGCGACAGCAGGGCCCATATTTACAATCAATAGGTAGGGGAGGCATATACAAGGGGTAGAGGAAGAGTAGCTGCCGCCGGGAGAGCGCTGATGCCGGTGGCGACAGCAGGGCCCATATTTACAATCAATAGGTAGGGGAGGCATATACAAGGGGTAGAGGAAGAGAAGCTGCCGCCGGGAGTGCGCTGATGCAGGTGGCGACAGCAGGGCCCATACTCACAATCTACAGGTTGGAATGCATATACGGGGGTAGAGGAAGAGAAGCTGCCGGCGGGTTTGCGCTGACGCAGGTGGCGACAGCAGGGCCCATATTTACAATCAATAGGTAGTGGAGGCATATACAAGGAGTAGAGGAAGAGAAGCTGCCGCCGGGCTTGCGCTGATGCAGGTGGCGACAGCAAGGCCCATATTTACAATCAATAGGTAGGGGAGGCATATACAAGGGGTAGAGGAAGAGAAGCTGCCGCCGGGAGTGCGCTGATGCAGGTGGCGACAGCAGGGCCCATATTTACAATCAATAGGTAGGGGAAGCATATACAAGGGGTAGAGGAAGAGTAGCTGCCGCCGGGAGAGCGCTGATGCCGGTGGCGACAGCAGGGCCCATATTTACAATCAATAGGTAGGGGAGGCATATACAAGGGGTAGAGGAAGAGAAGCTGCCGCCGGGAGTGCGCTGATGCAGGTGGCGACAGCAGGGCCCATATTTACAATCAATAGGTAGGGGAGGCATATACAAGGGGTAGAGGAAGAGAAGCTGCCGCCGGGAGTGCGCTGATGCAGGTGGCGACAGCAGGGCACATACTCACAATCTACAGGTTGGAATGCATATACAGGGGGTAGAGGAAGAGAAGCTGCCGCCGGGTTTGCGCTGATGCAGGTGGCGACAGCAGGGCCCATATTTACAATCAATAGGTAGGGGAGGCATATACAAGGAGTGGAGAAAGAGAAGCTGCCGCCGGGAGTGCGCTGATGCAGGTGGCGACAGCAGGGCCCATACTCACAATCTACAGGTAGGAATGCATATACAGGGAGTAGAGGAAGAGAAGCTGCCGCCGGGCTTGCGCTGATGCAGGTGGCGACAGCAGGGCCCATATCCATAATCAATAGGCAGGGGAGGCATATACAAGGGGTAGAGGAAGAGAAGCTGCCGCCGGGAGTGCGCTGATGCAGGTGGCGACAGCAGGGCCCATATTTACAATCAATAGGTAGGGGAAGCATATACAAGGGGTAGAGGAAGAGTAGCTGCCGCCGGGAGAGCGCTGATGCCGGTGGCGACAGCAGGGCCCATATTTACAATCAATAGGTAGGGGAGGCATATACAAGGGGTAGAGGAAGAGAAGCTGCCGCCGGGAGTGCGCTGATGCAGGTGGCGACAGCAGGGCCCATATTTACAATCAATAGGTAGGGGAGGCATATACAAGGGGTAGAGGAAGAGAAGCTGCCGCCGGGAGTGCGCTGATGCAGGTGGCGACAGCAGGGCCCATATTTACAATCAATAGGTAGGGGAAGCATATACAAGGGGTAGAGGAAGAGTAGCTGCCGCCGGGAGAGCGCTGATGCCGGTGGCGACAGCAGGGCCCATATTTACAATCAATAGGTAGGGGAGGCATATACAAGGGGTAGAGGAAGAGAAGCTGCCGCCGGGAGTGCGCTGATGCAGGTGGCGACAGCAGGGCACATACTCACAATCTACAGGTTGGAATGCATATACAGGGGGTAGAGGAAGAGAAGCTGCCGCCGGGTTTGCGCTGATGCAGGTGGCGACAGCAGGGCCCATATTTACAATCAATAGGTAGGGGAGGCATATACAAGGAGTGGAGAAAGAGAAGCTGCCGCCGGGAGTGCGCTGATGCAGGTGGCGACAGCAGGGCCCATACTCACAATCTACAGGTAGGAATGCATATACAGGGAGTAGAGGAAGAGAAGCTGCCGCCGGGCTTGCGCTGATGCAGGTGGCGACAGCAGGGCCCATATCCATAATCAATAGGCAGGGGAGGCATATACAAGGGGTAGAGGAAGAGAAGCTGCCGCCGGGAGTGCGCTGATGCAGGTGGCGACAGCAGGGCCCATATTTACAATCAATAGGTAGGGGAGGCATATACAAGGAGTAGAGGAAGAGAAGCTGCCGCCGGGAGTGCGCTGATGCAGGTGGCGACAGCAGGGCCCATACTCACAATCTACAGGTAGGAATGCATATACAGGGAGTAGAGGAAGAGAAGCTGCCGCCGGGCTTGAGCTGATGCAGGTGGCGACAGCAGGGCCCATATCCATAATCAATAGGCAGGGGAGGAATACACAAGGGGTAGAGGAAGAGAAGCTGCCGCCGGGCTTGCGCTGATGCAGGTGGTGACAGCAGGGCCCATATTCACAATCAATAGGCAGGGGAGGCATATACAAGGGGTAGAGGAAGAGAAGCTGCCGCCGGGAGTGCGCTGATGCAGGTGGCGACAGCAGGGCCCATATTTACAATCAATAGGTAGGGGAGGCATATACAAGGGGTAGAGGAAGAGAAGCTGCCGCCGGGAGTGCGCTGATGCAGGTGGCGACAGCAGGGCCCATACTCACAATCTACAGGTTGGAATGCATATACAGGGGGTAGAGGAAGAGAAGCTGCCGCCGGGTTTGCGCTGATGCAGGTGGCGACAGCAGGGCCCATATTTACAATCAATAGGTAGGGGAGGCATATACAAGGGGTAGAGGAAGAGAAGCTGCCGCCGGGAGTGCGCTGATGCAGGTGGCGACAGCAGGGCCCATACTCACAATCTACAGGTAGGAATGCATATACAGGGAGTAGAGGAAGAGAAGCTGCCACCGGGCTTGCGCTGATGCAGGTGGCGACAGCAGGGCCCATATCCATAATCAATAGGCAGGGGAGGAATACACAAGGGGTAGAGGAAGAGAAGCTGCCGCCGGGCTTGCGCTGATGCAGCTGGCGACAGCAGGGCCCATATTTACAATCAATAGGTAGGGGAGGCATATACAAGGGGTAGAGGAAGAGAAGCTGCCGCCGGGAGTGCGCTGATGCAGGTGGCGACAGCAGGGCCCATATTTACAATCAATAGGTAGGGGAGGCATTTACAAGGAGTAGAGGAAGAGAAGCTGCCGCCGGGAGTGCGCTGATGCAGGTGGCGACAGCAGGGCCCATATTTACAATCAATAGGTAGGGGAGGCATATACAAGGAGTAGAGGAAGAGAAGCTGCCGCCGGGAGTGCGCTGATGCAGGTGGCGACAGCAGGGCCCACACTCACAATCTACAGGTTGGAATGCATATACAGGGGGTAGAGGAAGAGAAGCTGCCGCCGGGTTTGCGCTGATGCAGGTGGCGACAGCAGGGCCCATATTCACAATCAATAGGCAGGGGAGGCATATACAAGGGGTAGAGGAAGAGAAGCTGCCGCCGGGCTTGCGCTGATGCAGGTGGTGACAGAAGGGCCCATATTCACAATCAATAGGCAGGGGAAGCATATACAAGGGGTAGAGGAAGAGAAGCTGCCGCCGGGAGTGCGCTGATGCAGGTGGCGACAGCAGGGCCCATATTTACAATCAATAGGTAGGGGAGGCATATACAAGGGGTAAAGGAAGAGAAGCTGGCGCCGGGAGCGCGCTGATGCAGGTGGCGACAGCAGAGCCCATACTCACAATCTACAGGTTGGAATGCATATACAAGGGGTAGAGGAAGAGAAGCTGCCGCCGGGTTTGCGCTGATGCAGGTGGCGACAGCAGGGCCCATATTTACAATCAATAGGTAGGGGAGGCATATACAAGGGGTAGAGGAAGAGAAGCTGCCGCCGGGAGTGCGCTGATGCAGGTGGCGACAGCAGGGTCCATATTTACAATCAATAGGTAGGGGAGGCATATACAAGGGGTAGAGGAAGAGTAGCTGCCGCCGGGTTTGCGCTGATGCCGGTGGTGACAGCAGGGCCCATATTTACTATCAATAGGTAGGGGAGGCACATACAAGAGGTAGAGGAAGAGAAGCTGCCGCCGGGAGTGCGCTGATGCCGGTGGCGGCAGCAGGGCCTATATTTACAATCAATAGGTAGGGGAGGCATATACAAGGGGTAGAGGAAGAGAAGCTGCCGCCGGGAGTGCGCTGATGCAGGTGGCGACAGCAGGGCCCATATTTACAATCAATAGGTAGGGGAGGCATATACAAGGGGTAGAGGAAGAGTAGCTGCCGCCGGGAGAGCGCTGATGCCGGTGGCGACAGCAGGGCCCATATTTACAATCAATAGGTAGGGGAGGCATATACAAGGGGTAGAGGAAGAGTAGCTGCCGCCGGGAGAGCGCTGATGCCGGTGGCGACAGCAGGGCCCATATTTACAATCAATAGGTAGGGGAGGCATATACAAGGGGTAGAGGAAGAGAAGCTGCCGCCGGGAGTGCGCTGATGCAGGTGGCGACAGCAGGGCCCATACTCACAATCTACAGGTTGGAATGCATATACAGGGGGTAGAGGAAGAGAAGCTGCCGGCGGGTTTGCGTTGACGCAGGTGGCGACAGCAGGGCCCATATTTACAATCAATAGGTAGGGGAGGCATATACAAGGAGTAGAGGAAGAGAAGCTGCCGCCGGGCTTGCGCTGATGCAGGTGGCGACAGCAAGGCCCATATTTACAATCAATAGGTAGGGGAGGCATATACAAGGGGTAGAGGAAGAGAAGCTGCCGCCGGGAGTGCGCTGATGCAGGTGGCGACAGCAGGGCCCATATTTACAATCAATAGGTAGGGGAGGCATATACAAGGGGTAGAGGAAGAGTAGCTGCCGCCGGGAGAGCGCTGATGCCGGTGGCGACAGCAGGGCCCATATTTACAATCAATAGGTAGGGGAGGCATATACAAGGGGTAGGGGAAGAGAAGCTGCCGCCGGGAGTGCGCTGATGCAGGTGGCGACAGCAGGGCCCATATTTACAATCAATAGGTAGGGGAGGCATATACAAGGGGTAGAGGAAGAGAAGCTGCCGCCGGGAGTGCGCCGATGCAGGTGGCGACAGCAGGGCCCATACTCACAATCTACAGGTTGGAATGCATATAAAGGGGGTAGAGGAAGAGAAGCTGCCGCCGGGTTTGCGCTGATGCAGGTGGCGACAGCAGGGCCCATATTTACAATCAATAGGTAGGGGAGGCATATACAAGGAGTGGAGAAAGAGAAGCTGCCGCCGGGCTTGCGCTGATGCAGGTGGCGACAGCAGGGCCCATATTTACAATCAATAGGTAGGGGAGGCATATACAAGGGGTAGAGGAAGAGAAGCTGCCGCCGGGAGTGCGCTGATGCAGGTGGCGACAGCAGGGCCCATATTTACAATCAATAGGTAGGGGAGGCATATACAAGGGGTAGAGGAAGAGAAGCTGCCGCCGGGAGTGCGCTGATGCAGGTGGCGACAGCAGGGCCCATACTCACAATCTACAGGTTGGAATGCATATACAGGGGGTAGAGGAAGAGAAGCTGCCGGCGGGTTTGCGCTGACGCAGGTGGCGACAGCAGGGCCCATATTTACAATCAATAGGTAGGGGAGGCATATACAAGGAGTAGAGGAAGAGAAGCTGCCGCCGGGCTTGCGCTGATGCAGGTGGCGACAGCAAGGCCCATATTTACAATCAATAGGTAGGGGAGGCATATACAAGGGGTAGAGGAAGAGAAGCTGCCGCCGGGAGTGCGCTGATGCAGGTGGCGACAGCAGGGCCCATATTTACAATCAATAGGTAGGGGAAGCATATACAAGGGGTAGAGGAAGAGTAGCTGCCGCCGGGAGAGCGCTGATGCCGGTGGCGACAGCAGGGCCCATATTTACAATCAATAGGTAGGGGAGGCATATACAAGGGGTAGAGGAAGAGAAGCTGCCGCCGGGAGTGCGCTGATGCAGGTGGCGACAGCAGGGCCCATATTTACAATCAATAGGTAGGGGAGGCATATACAAGGGGTAGAGGAAGAGAAGCTGCCGCCGGGAGTGCGCTGATGCAGGTGGCGACAGCAGGGCACATACTCACAATCTACAGGTTGGAATGCATATACAGGGGGTAGAGGAAGAGAAGCTGCCGCCGGGTTTGCGCTGATGCAGGTGGCGACAGCAGGGCCCATATTTACAATCAATAGGTAGGGGAGGCATATACAAGGAGTGGAGAAAGAGAAGCTGCCGCCGGGAGTGCGCTGATGCAGGTGACGACAGCAGGGCCCATACTCACAATCTACAGGTAGGAATGCATATACAGGGAGTAGAGGAAGAGAAGCTGCCGCCGGGCTTGCGCTGATGCAGGTGGCGACAGCAGGGCCCATATCCATAATCAATAGGCAGGGGAGGCATATACAAGGGGTAGAGGAAGAGAAGCTGCCGCCGGGAGTGCGCTGATGCAGGTGGCGACAGCAGGGCCCATATTTACAATCAATAGGTAGGGGAGGCATATACAAGGAGTAGAGGAAGAGAAGCTGCCGCCGGGAGTGCGCTGATGCAGGTGGCGACAGCAGGGCCCATACTCACAATCTACAGGTAGGAATGCATATACAGGGAGTAGAGGAAGAGAAGCTGCCGCCGGGCTTGAGCTGATGCAGGTGGCGACAGCAGGGCCCATATCCATAATCAATAGGCAGGGGAGGAATACACAAGGGGTAGAGGAAGAGAAGCTGCCGCCGGGCTTGCGCTGATGCAGGTGGTGACAGCAGGGCCCATATTCACAATCAATAGGCAGGGGAGGCATATACAAGGGGTAGAGGAAGAGAAGCTGCCGCCGGGAGTGCGCTGATGCAGGTGGCGACAGCAGGGCCCATATTTACAATCAATAGGTAGGGGAGGCATATACAAAGGGTAGAGGAAGAGAAGCTGCCGCCGGGAGTGCGCTGATGCAGGTGGCGACAGCAGGGCCCATACTCACAATCTACAGGTTGGAATGCATATACAGGGGGTAGAGGAAGAGAAGCTGCCGCCGGGTTTGCGCTGATGCAGGTGGCGACAGCAGGGCCCATATTTACAATCAATAGGTAGGGGAGGCATATACAAGGAGTGGAGAAAGAGAAGCTGCCGCCGGGAGTGCGCTGATGCAGGTGACGACAGCAGGGCCCATACTCACAATCTACAGGTAGGAATGCATATACAGGGAGTAGAGGAAGAGAAGCTGCCGCCGGGCTTGCGCTGATGCAGGTGGCGACAGCAGGGCCCATATCCATAATCAATAGGCAGGGGAGGCATATACAAGGGGTAGAGGAAGAGAAGCTGCCGCCGGGAGTGCGCTGATGCAGGTGGCGACAGCAGGGCCCATATTTACAATCAATAGGTAGGGGAGGCATATACAAGGAGTAGAGGAAGAGAAGCTGCCGCCGGGAGTGCGCTGATGCAGGTGGCGACAGCAGGGCCCATACTCACAATCTACAGGTAGGAATGCATATACAGGGAGTAGAGGAAGAGAAGCTGCCGCCGGGCTTGAGCTGATGCAGGTGGCGACAGCAGGGCCCATATCCATAATCAATAGGCAGGGGAGGAATACACAAGGGGTAGAGGAAGAGAAGCTGCCGCCGGGCTTGCGCTGATGCAGGTGGTGACAGCAGGGCCCATATTCACAATCAATAGGCAGGGGAGGCATATACAAGGGGTAGAGGAAGAGAAGCTGCCGCCGGGAGTGCGCTGATGCAGGTGGCGACAGCAGGGCCCATATTTACAATCAATAGGTAGGGGAGGCATATACAAAGGGTAGAGGAAGAGAAGCTGCCGCCGGGAGTGCGCTGATGCAGGTGGCGACAGCAGGGCCCATACTCACAATCTACAGGTTGGAATGCATATACAGGGGGTAGAGGAAGAGAAGCTGCCGCCGGGTTTGCGCTGATGCAGGTGGCGACAGCAGGGCCCATATTTACAATCAATAGGTAGGGGAGGCATATACAAGGGGTAGAGGAAGAGAAGCTGCCGCCGGGAGTGCGCTGATGCAGGTGGCGACAGCAGGGCCCATACTCACAATCTACAGGTAGGAATGCATATACAGGGAGTAGAGGAAGAGAAGCTGCCACCGGGCTTGCGCTGATGCAGGTGGCGACAGCAGGGCCCATATCCATAATCAATAGGCAGGGGAGGAATACACAAGGGGTAGAGGAAGAGAAGCTGCCGCCGGGCTTGCGCTGATGCAGGTGGCGACAGCAGGGCCCATATTTACAATCAATAGGTAGGGGAGGCATATACAAGGGGTAGAGGAAGAGAAGCTGCCGCCGGGAGTGCGCTGATGCAGGTGGCGACAGCAGGGCCCATATTTACAATCAATAGGTAGGGGAGGCATTTACAAGGAGTAGAGGAAGAGAAGCTGCCGCCGGGAGTGCGCTGATGCAGGTGGCGACAGCAGGGCCCATATTTACAATCAATAGGTAGGGGAGGCATATACAAGGAGTAGAGGAAGAGAAGCTGCCGCCGGGAGTGCGCTGATGCAGGTGGCGACAGCAGGGCCCACACTCACAATCTACAGGTTGGAATGCATATACAGGGGGTAGAGGAAGAGAAGCTGCCGCCGGGTTTGCGCTGATGCAGGTGGCGACAGCAGGGCCCATATTCACAATCAATAGGCAGGGGAGGCATATACAAGGGGTAGAGGAAGAGAAGCTGCCGCCGGGCTTGCGCTGATGCAGGTGGTGACAGAAGGGCCCATATTCACAATCAATAGGCAGGGGAAGCATATACAAGGGGTAGAGGAAGAGAAGCTGCCGCCGGGAGTGCGCTGATGCAGGTGGCGACAGCAGGGCCCATATTTACAATCAATAGGTAAGGGAGGCATATACAAGGGGTAAAGGAAGAGAAGCTGGCGCCGGGAGCGCGCTGATGCAGGTGGCGACAGCAGAGCCCATACTCACAATCTACAGGTTGGAATGCATATACAAGGGGTAGAGGAAGAGAAGCTGCCGCCGGGTTTGCGCTGATGCAGGTGGCGACAGCAGGGCCCATATTTACAATCAATAGGTAGGGGAGGCATATACAAGGAGTAAAGGAAGAGAAGCTGGCGCCGGGAGTGCGCTGATGCAGGTGGCGACAGCAGAGCCCATACTCACAATCTACAGGTTGGAATGCATATACAGGGGGTAGAGGAAGAGAAGCTGCCGCCGGGTTTGCGCTGATGCAGGTGGCGACAGCAGGGCCCATATTTACAATCAATAGGTAGGAGAGGCATATACAAGGGGTAGAGGAAGAGAAGCTGCCGCCGGGAGTGCGCTGATGCAGGTGGCGACAGCAGGGTCCATATTTACAATCAATAGGTAGGGGAGGCATATACAAGGGGTAGAGGAAGAGTAGCTGCCGCCGGGTTTGCGCTGATGCCGGTGGTGACAGCAGGGCCCATATTTACTATCAATAGGTAGGGGAGGCACATACAAGAGGTAGAGGAAGAGAAGCTGCCGCCGGGAGTGCGCTGATGCCGGTGGCGGCAGCAGGGCCTATATTTACAATCAATAGGTAGGGGAGGCATATACAAGGGGTAGAGGAAGAGAAGCTGCCGCCGGGAGAGCGCTGATGCCGGTGGCGACAGCAGGGCCCATATTTACAATCAATAGGTAGGGGAGGCATATACAAGGGGTAGAGGAAGAGTAGCTGCCGCCGGGAGAGCGCTGATGCCGGTGGCGACAGCAGGGCCCATATTTACAATCAATAGGTAGGGGAGGCATATACAAGGGGTAGAGGAAGAGAAGCTGCCGCCGGGAGTGCGCTGATGCAGGTGGCGACAGCAGGGCCCATATTTACAATCAATAGGTAGGGGAGGCATATACAAGGGGTAGAGGAAGAGAAGCTGCCGCCGGGAGTGCGCTGATGCAGGTGGCGACAGCAGGGCACATACTCACAATCTACAGGTTGGAATGCATATACAGGGGGTAGAGGAAGAGAAGCTGCCGCCGGGTTTGCGCTGATGCAGGTGGCGACAGCAGGGCCCATATTTACAATCAATAGGTAGGGGAGGCATATACAAGGAGTGGAGAAAGAGAAGCTGCCGCCGGGAGTGCGCTGATGCAGGTGGCGACAGCAGGGCCCATACTCACAATCTACAGGTAGGAATGCATATACAGGGAGTAGAGGAAGAGAAGCTGCCGCCGGGCTTGCGCTGATGCAGGTGGCGACAGCAGGGCCCATATCCATAATCAATAGGCAGGGGAGGCATATACAAGGGGTAGAGGAAGAGAAGCTGCCGCCGGGAGTGCGCTGATGCAGGTGGCGACAGCAGGGTCCATATTTACAATCAATAGGTAGGGGAGGCATATACAAGGGGTAGAGGAAGAGTAGCTGCCGCCGGGTTTGCGCTGATGCCGGTGGTGACAGCAGGGCCCATATTTACTATCAATAGGTAGGGGAGGCACATACAAGAGGTAGAGGAAGAGAAGCTGCCGCCGGGAGTGCGCTGATGCCGGTGGCGGCAGCAGGGCCTATATTTACAATCAATAGGTAGGGGAGGCATATACAAGGGGTAGAGGAAGAGAAGCTGCCGCCGGGAGTGCGCTGATGCAGGTGGCGACAGCAGGGCCCATATTTACAATCAATAGGTAGGGGAGGCATATACAAGGGGTAGAGGAAGAGTAGCTGCCGCCGGGAGAGCGCTGATGCCGGTGGCGACAGCAGGGCCCATATTTACAATCAATAGGTAGGGGAGGCATATACAAGGGGTAGAGGAAGAGTAGCTGCCGCCGGGAGAGCGCTGATGCCGGTGGCGACAGCAGGGCCCATATTTACAATCAATAGGTAGGGGAGGCATATACAAGGGGTAGAGGAAGAGAAGCTGCCGCCGGGAGTGCGCTGATGCAGGTGGCGACAGCAGGGCCCATACTCACAATCTACAGGTTGGAATGCATATACAGGGGGTAGAGGAAGAGAAGCTGCCGGCGGGTTTGCGTTGACGCAGGTGGCGACAGCAGGGCCCATATTTACAATCAATAGGTAGGGGAGGCATATACAAGGAGTAGAGGAAGAGAAGCTGCCGCCGGGCTTGCGCTGATGCAGGTGGCGACAGCAAGGCCCATATTTACAATCAATAGGTAGGGGAGGCATATAAAAGGGGTAGAGGAAGAGAAGCTGCCGCCGGGAGTGCGCTGATGCAGGTGGCGACAGCAGGGCCCATATTTACAATCAATAGGTAGGGGAGGCATATACAAGGGGTAGAGGAAGAGTAGCTGCCGCCGGGAGAGCGCTGATGCGGGTGGCGACAGCAGGGCCCATATTTACAATCAATAGGTAGGGGAGGCATATACAAGGGGTAGGGGAAGAGAAGCTGCCGCCGGGAGTGCGCTGATGCAGGTGGCGACAGCAGGGCCCATATTTACAATCAATAGGTAGGGGAGGCATATACAAGGGGTAGAGGAAGAGAAGCTGCCGCCGGGAGTGCGCCGATGCAGGTGGCGACAGCAGGGCCCATACTCACAATCTACAGGTTGGAATGCATATACAGGGGGTAGAGGAAGAGAAGCTGCCGCCGGGTTTGCGCTGATGCAGGTGGCGACAGCAGGGCCCATATTTACAATCAATAGGTAGGGGAGGCATATACAAGGAGTGGAGAAAGAGAAGCTGCCGCCGGGCTTGCGCTGATGTAGGTGGCGACAGCAGGGCCCATATTTACAATCAATAGGTAGGGGAGGCATATACAAGGGGTAGAGGAAGAGAAGCTGCCGCCGGGAGTGCGCTGATGCAGGTGGCGACAGCAGGGCCCATATTTACAATCAATAGGTAGGGGAGGCATATACAAGGGGTAGAGGAAGAGTAGCTGCCGCCGGGAGAGCGCTGATGCCGGTGGCGACAGCAGGGCCCATATTTACAATCAATAGGTAGGGGAGGCATATACAAGGGGTAGAGGAAGAGAAGCTGCCGCCGGGAGTGCGCTGATGCAGGTGGCGACAGCAGGGCCCATACTCACAATCTACAGGTTGGAATGCATATACGGGGGTAGAGGAAGAGAAGCTGCCGGCGGGTTTGCGCTGACGCAGGTGGCGACAGCAGGGCCCATATTTACAATCAATAGGTAGTGGAGGCATATACAAGGAGTAGAGGAAGAGAAGCTGCCGCCGGGCTTGCGCTGATGCAGGTGGCGACAGCAAGGCCCATATTTACAATCAATAGGTAGGGGAGGCATATACAAGGGGTAGAGGAAGAGAAGCTGCCGCCGGGAGTGCGCTGATGCAGGTGGCGACAGCAGGGCCCATATTTACAATCAATAGGTAGGGGAAGCATATACAAGGGGTAGAGGAAGAGTAGCTGCCGCCGGGAGAGCGCTGATGCCGGTGGCGACAGCAGGGCCCATATTTACAATCAATAGGTAGGGGAGGCATATACAAGGGGTAGAGGAAGAGAAGCTGCCGCCGGGAGTGCGCTGATGCAGGTGGCGACAGCAGGGCCCATATTTACAATCAATAGGTAGGGGAGGCATATACAAGGGGTAGAGGAAGAGAAGCTGCCGCCGGGAGTGCGCTGATGCAGGTGGCGACAGCAGGGCACATACTCACAATCTACAGGTTGGAATGCATATACAGGGGGTAGAGGAAGAGAAGCTGCCGCCGGGTTTGCGCTGATGCAGGTGGCGACAGCAGGGCCCATATTTACAATCAATAGGTAGGGGAGGCATATACAAGGAGTGGAGAAAGAGAAGCTGCCGCCGGGAGTGCGCTGATGCAGGTGGCGACAGCAGGGCCCATACTCACAATCTACAGGTAGGAATGCATATACAGGGAGTAGAGGAAGAGAAGCTGCCGCCGGGCTTGCGCTGATGCAGGTGGCGACAGCAGGGCCCATATCCATAATCAATAGGCAGGGGAGGCATATACAAGGGGTAGAGGAAGAGAAGCTGCCGCCGGGAGTGCGCTGATGCAGGTGGCGACAGCAGGGCCCATATTTACAATCAATAGGTAGGGGAGGCATATACAAGGAGTAGAGGAAGAGAAGCTGCCGCCGGGAGTGCGCTGATGCAGGTGGCGACAGCAGGGCCCATACTCACAATCTACAGGTAGGAATGCATATACAGGGAGTAGAGGAAGAGAAGCTGCCGCCGGTCTTGAGCTGATGCAGGTGGCGACAGCAGGGCCCATATCCATAATCAATAGGCAGGGGAGGAATACACAAGGGGTAGAGGAAGAGAAGCTGCCGCCGGGCTTGCGCTGATGCAGGTGGTGACAGCAGGGCCCATATTCACAATCAATAGGCAGGGGAGGCATATACAAGGGGTAGAGGAAGAGAAGCTGCCGCCGGGAGTGCGCTGATGCAGGTGGCGACAGCAGGGCCCATATTTACAATCAATAGGTAGGGGAGGCATATACAAGGGGTAGAGGAAGAGAAGCTGCCGCCGGGAGTGCGCTGATGCAGGTGGCGACAGCAGGGCCCATACTCACAATCTACAGGTAGGAATGCATATACAGGGAGTAGAGGAAGAGAAGCTGCCACCGGGCTTGCGCTGATGCAGGTGGCGACAGCAGGGCCCATATCCATAATCAATAGGCAGGGGAGGAATACACAAGGGGTAGAGGAAGAGAAGCTGCCGCCGGGCTTGCGCTGATGCAGGTGGCGACAGCAGGGCCCATATTTACAATCAATAGGTAGGGGAGGCATATACAAGGGGTAGAGGAAGAGAAGCTGCCGCCGGGAGTGCGCTGATGCAGGTGGCGACAGCAGGGCCCATATTTACAATCAATAGGTAGGGGAGGCATTTACAAGGAGTAGAGGAAGAGAAGCTGCCGCCGGGAGTGCGCTGATGCAGGTGGCGACAGCAGGGCCCATATTTACAATCAATAGGTAGGGGAGGCATATACAAGGAGTAGAGGAAGAGAAGCTGCCGCCGGGAGTGCGCTGATGCAGGTGGCGACAGCAGGGCCCACACTCACAATCTACAGGTTGGAATGCATATACAGGGGGTAGAGGAAGAGAAGCTGCCGCCGCGTTTGCGCTGATGCAGGTGGCGACAGCAGGGCCCATATTCACAATCAATAGGCAGGGGAGGCATATACAAGGGGTAGAGGAAGAGAAGCTGCCGCCGGGAGTGCGCTGATGCAGGTGGCGACAGCAGGGCCCATACTCACAATCTACAGGTAGGAATGCATATACAGGGAGTAGAGGAAGAGAAGCTGCCACCGGGCTTGCGCTGATGCAGGTGGCGACAGCAGGGCCCATATCCATAATCAATAGGCAGGGGAGGAATACACAAGGGGTAGAGGAAGAGAAGCTGCCGCCGGGCTTGCGCTGATGCAGCTGGCGACAGCAGGGCCCATATTTACAATCAATAGGTAGGGGAGGCATATACAAGGGGTAGAGGAAGAGAAGCTGCCGCCGGGAGTGCGCTGATGCAGGTGGCGACAGCAGGGCCCATATTTACAATCAATAGGTAGGGGAGGCATTTACAAGGAGTAGAGGAAGAGAAGCTGCCGCCGGGAGTGCGCTGATGCAGGTGGCGACAGCAGGGCCCATATTTACAATCAATAGGTAGGGGAGGCATATACAAGGAGTAGAGGAAGAGAAGCTGCCGCCGGGAGTGCGCTGATGCAGGTGGCGACAGCAGGGCCCACACTCACAATCTACAGGTTGGAATGCATATACAGGGGGTAGAGGAAGAGAAGCTGCCGCCGGGTTTGCGCTGATGCAGGTGGCGACAGCAGGGCCCATATTCACAATCAATAGGCAGGGGAGGCATATACAAGGGGTAGAGGAAGAGAAGCTGCCGCCGGGCTTGCGCTGATGCAGGTGGTGACAGAAGGGCCCATATTCACAATCAATAGGCAGGGGAAGCATATACAAGGGGTAGAGGAAGAGAAGCTGCCGCCGGGAGTGCGCTGATGCAGGTGGCGACAGCAGGGCCCATATTTACAATCAATAGGTAGGGGAGGCATATACAAGGGGTAAAGGAAGAGAAGCTGGCGCCGGGAGCGCGCTGATGCAGGTGGCGACAGCAGAGCCCATACTCACAATCTACAGGTTGGAATGCATATACAAGGGGTAGAGGAAGAGAAGCTGCCGCCGGGTTTGCGCTGATGCAGGTGGCGACAGCAGGGCCCATATTTACAATCAATAGGTAGGGGAGGCATATACAAGGGGTAGAGGAAGAGAAGCTGCCGCCGGGAGTGCGCTGATGCAGGTGGCGACAGCAGGGTCCATATTTACAATCAATAGGTAGGGGAGGCATATACAAGGGGTAGAGGAAGAGTAGCTGCCGCCGGGTTTGCGCTGATGCCGGTGGTGACAGCAGGGCCCATATTTACTATCAATAGGTAGGGGAGGCACATACAAGAGGTAGAGGAAGAGAAGCTGCCGCCGGGAGTGCGCTGATGCCGGTGGCGGCAGCAGGGCCTATATTTACAATCAATAGGTAGGGGAGGCATATACAAGGGGTAGAGGAAGAGAAGCTGCCGCCGGGAGTGCGCTGATGCAGGTGGCGACAGCAGGGCCCATATTTACAATCAATAGGTAGGGGAGGCATATACAAGGGGTAGAGGAAGAGTAGCTGCCGCCGGGAGAGCGCTGATGCCGGTGGCGACAGCAGGGCCCATATTTACAATCAATAGGTAGGGGAGGCATATACAAGGGGTAGAGGAAGAGTAGCTGCCGCCGGGAGAGCGCTGATGCCGGTGGCGACAGCAGGGCCCATATTTACAATCAATAGGTAGGGGAGGCATATACAAGGGGTAGAGGAAGAGAAGCTGCCGCCGGGAGTGCGCTGATGCAGGTGGCGACAGCAGGGCCCATACTCACAATCTACAGGTTGGAATGCATATACAGGGGGTAGAGGAAGAGAAGCTGCCGGCGGGTTTGCGTTGACGCAGGTGGCGACAGCAGGGCCCATATTTACAATCAATAGGTAGGGGAGGCATATACAAGGAGTAGAGGAAGAGAAGCTGCCGCCGGGCTTGCGCTGATGCAGGTGGCGACAGCAAGGCCCATATTTACAATCAATAGGTAGGGGAGGCATATACAAGGGGTAGAGGAAGAGAAGCTGCCGCCGGGAGTGCGCTGATGCAGGTGGCGACAGCAGGGCCCATATTTACAATCAATAGGTAGGGGAGGCATATACAAGGGGTAGAGGAAGAGTAGCTGCCGCCGGGAGAGCGCTGATGCCGGTGGCGACAGCAGGGCCCATATTTACAATCAATAGGTAGGGGAGGCATATACAAGGGGTAGGGGAAGAGAAGCTGCCGCCGGGAGTGCGCTGATGCAGGTGGCGACAGCAGGGCCCATATTTACAATCAATAGGTAGGGGAGGCATATACAAGGGGTAGAGGAAGAGAAGCTGCCGCCGGGAGTGCGCCGATGCAGGTGGCGACAGCAGGGCCCATACTCACAATCTACAGGTTGGAATGCATATAAAGGGGGTAGAGGAAGAGAAGCTGCCGCCGGGTTTGCGCTGATGCAGGTGGCGACAGCAGGGCCCATATTTACAATCAATAGGTAGGGGAGGCATATACAAGGAGTGGAGAAAGAGAAGCTGCCGCCGGGCTTGCGCTGATGCAGGTGGCGACAGCAGGGCCCATATTTACAATCAATAGGTAGGGGAGGCATATACAAGGGGTAGAGGAAGAGAAGCTGCCGCCGGGAGTGCGCTGATGCAGGTGGCGACAGCAGGGCCCATATTTACAATCAATAGGTAGGGGAGGCATATACAAGGGGTAGAGGAAGAGAAGCTGCCGCCGGGAGTGCGCTGATGCAGGTGGCGACAGCAGGGCCCATACTCACAATCTACAGGTTGGAATGCATATACAGGGGGTAGAGGAAGAGAAGCTGCCGGCGGGTTTGCGCTGACGCAGGTGGCGACAGCAGGGCCCATATTTACAATCAATAGGTAGGGGAGGCATATACAAGGAGTAGAGGAAGAGAAGCTGCCGCCGGGCTTGCGCTGATGCAGGTGGCGACAGCAAGGCCCATATTTACAATCAATAGGTAGGGGAGGCATATACAAGGGGTAGAGGAAGAGAAGCTGCCGCCGGGAGTGCGCTGATGCAGGTGGCGACAGCAGGGCCCATATTTACAATCAATAGGTAGGGGAAGCATATACAAGGGGTAGAGGAAGAGTAGCTGCCGCCGGGAGAGCGCTGATGCCGGTGGCGACAGCAGGGCCCATATTTACAATCAATAGGTAGGGGAGGCATATACAAGGGGTAGAGGAAGAGAAGCTGCCGCCGGGAGTGCGCTGATGCAGGTGGCGACAGCAGGGCCCATATTTACAATCAATAGGTAGGGGAGGCATATACAAGGGGTAGAGGAAGAGAAGCTGCCGCCGGGAGTGCGCTGATGCAGGTGGCGACAGCAGGGCACATACTCACAATCTACAGGTTGGAATGCATATACAGGGGGTAGAGGAAGAGAAGCTGCCGCCGGGTTTGCGCTGATGCAGGTGGCGACAGCAGGGCCCATATTTACAATCAATAGGTAGGGGAGGCATATACAAGGAGTGGAGAAAGAGAAGCTGCCGCCGGGAGTGCGCTGATGCAGGTGACGACAGCAGGGCCCATACTCACAATCTACAGGTAGGAATGCATATACAGGGAGTAGAGGAAGAGAAGCTGCCGCCGGGCTTGCGCTGATGCAGGTGGCGACAGCAGGGCCCATATCCATAATCAATAGGCAGGGGAGGCATATACAAGGGGTAGAGGAAGAGAAGCTGCCGCCGGGAGTGCGCTGATGCAGGTGGCGACAGCAGGGCCCATATTTACAATCAATAGGTAGGGGAGGCATATACAAGGAGTAGAGGAAGAGAAGCTGCCGCCGGGAGTGCGCTGATGCAGGTGGCGACAGCAGGGCCCATACTCACAATCTACAGGTAGGAATGCATATACAGGGAGTAGAGGAAGAGAAGCTGCCGCCGGGCTTGAGCTGATGCAGGTGGCGACAGCAGGGCCCATATCCATAATCAATAGGCAGGGGAGGAATACACAAGGGGTAGAGGAAGAGAAGCTGCCGCCGGGCTTGCGCTGATGCAGGTGGTGACAGCAGGGCCCATATTCACAATCAATAGGCAGGGGAGGCATATACAAGGGGTAGAGGAAGAGAAGCTGCCGCCGGGAGTGCGCTGATGCAGGTGGCGACAGCAGGGCCCATATTTACAATCAATAGGTAGGGGAGGCATATACAAAGGGTAGAGGAAGAGAAGCTGCCGCCGGGAGTGCGCTGATGCAGGTGGCGACAGCAGGGCCCATACTCACAATCTACAGGTTGGAATGCATATACAGGGGGTAGAGGAAGAGAAGCTGCCGCCGGGTTTGCGCTGATGCAGGTGGCGACAGCAGGGCCCATATTTACAATCAATAGGTAGGGGAGGCATATACAAGGGGTAGAGGAAGAGAAGCTGCCGCCGGGAGTGCGCTGATGCAGGTGGCGACAGCAGGGCCCATACTCACAATCTACAGGTAGGAATGCATATACAGGGAGTAGAGGAAGAGAAGCTGCCACCGGGCTTGCGCTGATGCAGGTGGCGACAGCAGGGCCCATATCCATAATCAATAGGCAGGGGAGGAATACACAAGGGGTAGAGGAAGAGAAGCTGCCGCCGGGCTTGCGCTGATGCAGGTGGCGACAGCAGGGCCCATATTTACAATCAATAGGTAGGGGAGGCATATACAAGGGGTAGAGGAAGAGAAGCTGCCGCCGGGAGTGCGCTGATGCAGGTGGCGACAGCAGGGCCCATATTTACAATCAATAGGTAGGGGAGGCATTTACAAGGAGTAGAGGAAGAGAAGCTGCCGCCGGGAGTGCGCTGATGCAGGTGGCGACAGCAGGGCCCATATTTACAATCAATAGGTAGGGGAGGCATATACAAGGAGTAGAGGAAGAGAAGCTGCCGCCGGGAGTGCGCTGATGCAGGTGGCGACAGCAGGGCCCACACTCACAATCTACAGGTTGGAATGCATATACAGGGGGTAGAGGAAGAGAAGCTGCCGCCGGGTTTGCGCTGATGCAGGTGGCGACAGCAGGGCCCATATTCACAATCAATAGGCAGGGGAGGCATATACAAGGGGTAGAGGAAGAGAAGCTGCCGCCGGGCTTGCGCTGATGCAGGTGGTGACAGAAGGGCCCATATTCACAATCAATAGGCAGGGGAAGCATATACAAGGGGTAGAGGAAGAGAAGCTGCCGCCGGGAGTGCGCTGATGCAGGTGGCGACAGCAGGGCCCATATTTACAATCAATAGGTAAGGGAGGCATATACAAGGGGTAAAGGAAGAGAAGCTGGCGCCGGGAGCGCGCTGATGCAGGTGGCGACAGCAGAGCCCATACTCACAATCTACAGGTTGGAATGCATATACAAGGGGTAGAGGAAGAGAAGCTGCCGCCGGGTTTGCGCTGATGCAGGTGGCGACAGCAGGGCCCATATTTACAATCAATAGGTAGGGGAGGCATATACAAGGAGTAAAGGAAGAGAAGCTGGCGCCGGGAGTGCGCTGATGCAGGTGGCGACAGCAGAGCCCATACTCACAATCTACAGGTTGGAATGCATATACAGGGGGTAGAGGAAGAGAAGCTGCCGCCGGGTTTGCGCTGATGCAGGTGGCGACAGCAGGGCCCATATTTACAATCAATAGGTAGGAGAGGCATATACAAGGGGTAGAGGAAGAGAAGCTGCCGCCGGGAGTGCGCTGATGCAGGTGGCGACAGCAGGGTCCATATTTACAATCAATAGGTAGGGGAGGCATATACAAGGGGTAGAGGAAGAGTAGCTGCCGCCGGGTTTGCGCTGATGCCGGTGGTGACAGCAGGGCCCATATTTACTATCAATAGGTAGGGGAGGCACATACAAGAGGTAGAGGAAGAGAAGCTGCCGCCGGGAGTGCGCTGATGCCGGTGGCGGCAGCAGGGCCTATATTTACAATCAATAGGTAGGGGAGGCATATACAAGGGGTAGAGGAAGAGAAGCTGCCGCCGGGAGTGCGCTGATGCAGGTGGCGACAGCAGGGCCCATATTTACAATCAATAGGTAGGGGAGGCATATACAAGGGGTAGAGGAAGAGTAGCTGCCGCCGGGAGAGCGCTGATGCCGGTGGCGACAGCAGGGCCCATATTTACAATCAATAGGTAGGGGAGGCATATACAAGGGGTAGAGGAAGAGTAGCTGCCGCCGGGAGAGCGCTGATGCCGGTGGCGACAGCAGGGCCCATATTTACAATCAATAGGTAGGGGAGGCATATACAAGGGGTAGAGGAAGAGAAGCTGCCGCCGGGAGTGCGCTGATGCAGGTGGCGACAGCAGGGCCCATACTCACAATCTACAGGTTGGAATGCATATACAGGGGGTAGAGGAAGAGAAGCTGCCGGCGGGTTTGCGTTGACGCAGGTGGCGACAGCAGGGCCCATATTTACAATCAATAGGTAGGGGAGGCATATACAAGGAGTAGAGGAAGAGAAGCTGCCGCCGGGCTTGCGCTGATGCAGGTGGCGACAGCAAGGCCCATATTTACAATCAATAGGTAGGGGAGGCATATAAAAGGGGTAGAGGAAGAGAAGCTGCCGCCGGGAGTGCGCTGATGCAGGTGGCGACAGCAGGGCCCATATTTACAATCAATAGGTAGGGGAGGCATATACAAGGGGTAGAGGAAGAGTAGCTGCCGCCGGGAGAGCGCTGATGCGGGTGGCGACAGCAGGGCCCATATTTACAATCAATAGGTAGGGGAGGCATATACAAGGGGTAGGGGAAGAGAAGCTGCCGCCGGGAGTGCGCTGATGCAGGTGGCGACAGCAGGGCCCATATTTACAATCAATAGGTAGGGGAGGCATATACAAGGGGTAGAGGAAGAGAAGCTGCCGCCGGGAGTGCGCCGATGCAGGTGGCGACAGCAGGGCCCATACTCACAATCTACAGGTTGGAATGCATATACAGGGGGTAGAGGAAGAGAAGCTGCCGCCGGGTTTGCGCTGATGCAGGTGGCGACAGCAGGGCCCATATTTACAATCAATAGGTAGGGGAGGCATATACAAGGAGTGGAGAAAGAGAAGCTGCCGCCGGGCTTGCGCTGATGTAGGTGGCGACAGCAGGGCCCATATTTACAATCAATAGGTAGGGGAGGCATATACAAGGGGTAGAGGAAGAGAAGCTGCCGCCGGGAGTGCGCTGATGCAGGTGGCGACAGCAGGGCCCATATTTACAATCAATAGGTAGGGGAGGCATATACAAGGGGTAGAGGAAGAGTAGCTGCCGCCGGGAGAGCGCTGATGCCGGTGGCGACAGCAGGGCCCATATTTACAATCAATAGGTAGGGGAGGCATATACAAGGGGTAGAGGAAGAGAAGCTGCCGCCGGGAGTGCGCTGATGCAGGTGGCGACAGCAGGGCCCATACTCACAATCTACAGGTTGGAATGCATATACGGGGGTAGAGGAAGAGAAGCTGCCGGCGGGTTTGCGCTGACGCAGGTGGCGACAGCAGGGCCCATATTTACAATCAATAGGTAGTGGAGGCATATACAAGGAGTAGAGGAAGAGAAGCTGCCGCCGGGCTTGCGCTGATGCAGGTGGCGACAGCAAGGCCCATATTTACAATCAATAGGTAGGGGAGGCATATACAAGGGGTAGAGGAAGAGAAGCTGCCGCCGGGAGTGCGCTGATGCAGGTGGCGACAGCAGGGCCCATATTTACAATCAATAGGTAGGGGAAGCATATACAAGGGGTAGAGGAAGAGTAGCTGCCGCCGGGAGAGCGCTGATGCCGGTGGCGACAGCAGGGCCCATATTTACAATCAATAGGTAGGGGAGGCATATACAAGGGGTAGAGGAAGAGAAGCTGCCGCCGGGAGTGCGCTGATGCAGGTGGCGACAGCAGGGCCCATATTTACAATCAATAGGTAGGGGAGGCATATACAAGGGGTAGAGGAAGAGAAGCTGCCGCCGGGAGTGCGCTGATGCAGGTGGCGACAGCAGGGCACATACTCACAATCTACAGGTTGGAATGCATATACAGGGGGTAGAGGAAGAGAAGCTGCCGCCGGGTTTGCGCTGATGCAGGTGGCGACAGCAGGGCCCATATTTACAATCAATAGGTAGGGGAGGCATATACAAGGAGTGGAGAAAGAGAAGCTGCCGCCGGGAGTGCGCTGATGCAGGTGGCGACAGCAGGGCCCATACTCACAATCTACAGGTAGGAATGCATATACAGGGAGTAGAGGAAGAGAAGCTGCCGCCGGGCTTGCGCTGATGCAGGTGGCGACAGCAGGGCCCATATCCATAATCAATAGGCAGGGGAGGCATATACAAGGGGTAGAGGAAGAGAAGCTGCCGCCGGGAGTGCGCTGATGCAGGTGGCGACAGCAGGGTCCATATTTACAATCAATAGGTAGGGGAGGCATATACAAGGGGTAGAGGAAGAGTAGCTGCCGCCGGGTTTGCGCTGATGCCGGTGGTGACAGCAGGGCCCATATTTACTATCAATAGGTAGGGGAGGCACATACAAGAGGTAGAGGAAGAGAAGCTGCCGCCGGGAGTGCGCTGATGCCGGTGGCGGCAGCAGGGCCTATATTTACAATCAATAGGTAGGGGAGGCATATACAAGGGGTAGAGGAAGAGAAGCTGCCGCCGGGAGTGCGCTGATGCAGGTGGCGACAGCAGGGCCCATATTTACAATCAATAGGTAGGGGAGGCATATACAAGGGGTAGAGGAAGAGTAGCTGCCGCCGGGAGAGCGCTGATGCCGGTGGCGACAGCAGGGCCCATATTTACAATCAATAGGTAGGGGAGGCATATACAAGGGGTAGAGGAAGAGTAGCTGCCGCCGGGAGAGCGCTGATGCCGGTGGCGACAGCAGGGCCCATATTTACAATCAATAGGTAGGGGAGGCATATACAAGGGGTAGAGGAAGAGAAGCTGCCGCCGGGAGTGCGCTGATGCAGGTGGCGACAGCAGGGCCCATACTCACAATCTACAGGTTGGAATGCATATACAGGGGGTAGAGGAAGAGAAGCTGCCGGCGGGTTTGCGTTGACGCAGGTGGCGACAGCAGGGCCCATATTTACAATCAATAGGTAGGGGAGGCATATACAAGGAGTAGAGGAAGAGAAGCTGCCGCCGGGCTTGCGCTGATGCAGGTGGCGACAGCAAGGCCCATATTTACAATCAATAGGTAGGGGAGGCATATAAAAGGGGTAGAGGAAGAGAAGCTGCCGCCGGGAGTGCGCTGATGCAGGTGGCGACAGCAGGGCCCATATTTACAATCAATAGGTAGGGGAGGCATATACAAGGGGTAGAGGAAGAGTAGCTGCCGCCGGGAGAGCGCTGATGCGGGTGGCGACAGCAGGGCCCATATTTACAATCAATAGGTAGGGGAGGCATATACAAGGGGTAGGGGAAGAGAAGCTGCCGCCGGGAGTGCGCTGATGCAGGTGGCGACAGCAGGGCCCATATTTACAATCAATAGGTAGGGGAGGCATATACAAGGGGTAGAGGAAGAGAAGCTGCCGCCGGGAGTGCGCCGATGCAGGTGGCGACAGCAGGGCCCATACTCACAATCTACAGGTTGGAATGCATATACAGGGGGTAGAGGAAGAGAAGCTGCCGCCGGGTTTGCGCTGATGCAGGTGGCGACAGCAGGGCCCATATTTACAATCAATAGGTAGGGGAGGCATATACAAGGAGTGGAGAAAGAGAAGCTGCCGCCGGGCTTGCGCTGATGTAGGTGGCGACAGCAGGGCCCATATTTACAATCAATAGGTAGGGGAGGCATATACAAGGGGTAGAGGAAGAGAAGCTGCCGCCGGGAGTGCGCTGATGCAGGTGGCGACAGCAGGGCCCATATTTACAATCAATAGGTAGGGGAGGCATATACAAGGGGTAGAGGAAGAGTAGCTGCCGCCGGGAGAGCGCTGATGCCGGTGGCGACAGCAGGGCCCATATTTACAATCAATAGGTAGGGGAGGCATATACAAGGGGTAGAGGAAGAGAAGCTGCCGCCGGGAGTGCGCTGATGCAGGTGGCGACAGCAGGGCCCATACTCACAATCTACAGGTTGGAATGCATATACGGGGGTAGAGGAAGAGAAGCTGCCGGCGGGTTTGCGCTGACGCAGGTGGCGACAGCAGGGCCCATATTTACAATCAATAGGTAGTGGAGGCATATACAAGGAGTAGAGGAAGAGAAGCTGCCGCCGGGCTTGCGCTGATGCAGGTGGCGACAGCAAGGCCCATATTTACAATCAATAGGTAGGGGAGGCATATACAAGGGGTAGAGGAAGAGAAGCTGCCGCCGGGAGTGCGCTGATGCAGGTGGCGACAGCAGGGCCCATATTTACAATCAATAGGTAGGGGAAGCATATACAAGGGGTAGAGGAAGAGTAGCTGCCGCCGGGAGAGCGCTGATGCCGGTGGCGACAGCAGGGCCCATATTTACAATCAATAGGTAGGGGAGGCATATACAAGGGGTAGAGGAAGAGAAGCTGCCGCCGGGAGTGCGCTGATGCAGGTGGCGACAGCAGGGCCCATATTTACAATCAATAGGTAGGGGAGGCATATACAAGGGGTAGAGGAAGAGAAGCTGCCGCCGGGAGTGCGCTGATGCAGGTGGCGACAGCAGGGCACATACTCACAATCTACAGGTTGGAATGCATATACAGGGGGTAGAGGAAGAGAAGCTGCCGCCGGGTTTGCGCTGATGCAGGTGGCGACAGCAGGGCCCATATTTACAATCAATAGGTAGGGGAGGCATATACAAGGAGTGGAGAAAGAGAAGCTGCCGCCGGGAGTGCGCTGATGCAGGTGGCGACAGCAGGGCCCATACTCACAATCTACAGGTAGGAATGCATATACAGGGAGTAGAGGAAGAGAAGCTGCCGCCGGGCTTGCGCTGATGCAGGTGGCGACAGCAGGGCCCATATCCATAATCAATAGGCAGGGGAGGCATATACAAGGGGTAGAGGAAGAGAAGCTGCCGCCGGGAGTGCGCTGATGCAGGTGGCGACAGCAGGGCCCATATTTACAATCAATAGGTAGGGGAGGCATATACAAGGAGTAGAGGAAGAGAAGCTGCCGCCGGGAGTGCGCTGATGCAGGTGGCGACAGCAGGGCCCATACTCACAATCTACAGGTAGGAATGCATATACAGGGAGTAGAGGAAGAGAAGCTGCCGCCGGTCTTGAGCTGATGCAGGTGGCGACAGCAGGGCCCATATCCATAATCAATAGGCAGGGGAGGAATACACAAGGGGTAGAGGAAGAGAAGCTGCCGCCGGGCTTGCGCTGATGCAGGTGGTGACAGCAGGGCCCATATTCACAATCAATAGGCAGGGGAGGCATATACAAGGGGTAGAGGAAGAGAAGCTGCCGCCGGGAGTGCGCTGATGCAGGTGGCGACAGCAGGGCCCATATTTACAATCAATAGGTAGGGGAGGCATATACAAGGGGTAGAGGAAGAGAAGCTGCCGCCGGGAGTGCGCTGATGCAGGTGGCGACAGCAGGGCCCATACTCACAATCTACAGGTAGGAATGCATATACAGGGAGTAGAGGAAGAGAAGCTGCCACCGGGCTTGCGCTGATGCAGGTGGCGACAGCAGGGCCCATATCCATAATCAATAGGCAGGGGAGGAATACACAAGGGGTAGAGGAAGAGAAGCTGCCGCCGGGCTTGCGCTGATGCAGGTGGCGACAGCAGGGCCCATATTTACAATCAATAGGTAGGGGAGGCATATACAAGGGGTAGAGGAAGAGAAGCTGCCGCCGGGAGTGCGCTGATGCAGGTGGCGACAGCAGGGCCCATATTTACAATCAATAGGTAGGGGAGGCATTTACAAGGAGTAGAGGAAGAGAAGCTGCCGCCGGGAGTGCGCTGATGCAGGTGGCGACAGCAGGGCCCATATTTACAATCAATAGGTAGGGGAGGCATATACAAGGAGTAGAGGAAGAGAAGCTGCCGCCGGGAGTGCGCTGATGCAGGTGGCGACAGCAGGGCCCACACTCACAATCTACAGGTTGGAATGCATATACAGGGGGTAGAGGAAGAGAAGCTGCCGCCGCGTTTGCGCTGATGCAGGTGGCGACAGCAGGGCCCATATTCACAATCAATAGGCAGGGGAGGCATATACAAGGGGTAGAGGAAGAGAAGCTGCCGCCGGGCTTGCGCTGATGCAGGTGGTGACAGAAGGGCCCATATTCACAATCAATAGGCAGGGGAAGTATATACAAGGGGTAGAGGAAGAGAAGCTGCCGCCGGGAGTGCGCTGATGCAGGTGGCGACAGCAGGGCCCATATTTACAATCAATAGGTAGGGGAGGCATATACAAGGGGTAAAGGAAGAGAAGCTGGCGCCGGGAGCGCGCTGATGCAGGTGGCGACAGCAGAGCCCATACTCACAATCTACAGGTTGGAATGCATATACAAGGGGTAGAGGAAGAGAAGCTGCCGCCGGGTTTGCGCTGATGCAGGTGGCGACAGCAGGGCCCATATTTAGAATCAATAGGTAGGGGAGGCATATACAAGGGGTAGAGGAAGAGAAGCTGCCGCCGGGAGTGCGCTGATGCAGGTGGCGACAGCAGGGCCCATATTTACAATCAATAGGTAGGGGAGGCATATACAAGGAGTAAAGGAAGAGAAGCTGGCGCCGGGAGTGCGCTGATGCAGGTGGCGACAGCAGAGCCCATACTCACAATCTACAGGTTGGAATGCATATACAGGGGGTAGAGGAAGAGAAGCTGCCGCCGGGTTTGCGCTGATGCAGGTGGCGACAGCAGGGCCCATATTTACAATCAATAGGTAGGGGAGGCATATACAAGGGGTAGAGGAAGAGAAGCTGCCGCCGGGAGTGCGCTGATGCAGGTGGCGACAGCAGGGTCCATATTTACAATCAATAGGTAGGGGAGGCATATACAAGGGGTAGAGGAAGAGTAGCTGCCGCCGGGTTTGCGCTGATGCCGGTGGTGACAGCAGGGCCCATATTTACTATCAATAGGTAGGGGAGGCACATACAAGAGGTAGAGGAAGAGAAGCTGCCGCCGGGAGTGCGCTGATGCCGGTGGCGGCAGCAGGGCCTATATTTACAATCAATAGGTAGGGGAGGCATATACAAGGGGTAGAGGAAGAGAAGCTGCCGCCGGGAGTGCGCTGATGCAGGTGGCGACAGCAGGGCCCATATTTACAATCAATAGGTAGGGGAGGCATATACAAGGGGTAGAGGAAGAGAAGCTGCCGCCGGGAGTGCGCTGATGCAGGTGGCGACAGCAGGGCCCATATTTACAATCAATAGGTAGGGGAGGCATATACAAGGGGTAGAGGAAGAGTAGCTGCCGCCGGGAGAGCGCTGATGCCGGTGGCGACAGCAGGGCCCATATTTACAATCAATAGGTAGGGGAGGCATATACAAGGGGTAGAGGAAGAGAAGCTGCCGCCGGGAGTGCGCTGATGCAGGTGGCGACAGCAGGGCCCATACTCACAATCTACAGGTTGGAATGCATATACAGGGGGTAGAGGAAGAGAAGCTGCCGGCGGGTTTGCGCTGACGCAGGTGGCGACAGCAGGGCCCATATTTACAATCAATAGGTAGGGGAGGCATATACAAGGAGTAGAGGAAGAGAAGCTGCCGCCGGGCTTGCGCTGATGCAGGTGGCGACAGCAAGGCCCATATTTACAATCAATAGGTAGGGGAGGCATATACAAGGGGTAGAGGAAGAGAAGCTGCCGCCGGGAGTGCGCTGATGCAGGTGGCGACAGCAGGGCCCATATTTACAATCAATAGGTAGGGGAAGCATATACAAGGGGTAGAGGAAGAGTAGCTGCCGCCGGGAGAGCGCTGATGCCGGTGGCGACAGCAGGGCCCATATTTACAATCAATAGGTAGGGGAGGCATATGCAAGGGGTAGAGGAAGAGAAGCTGCCGCCGGGAGTGCGCTGATGCAGGTGGCGACAGCAGGGCCCATATTTACAATCAATAGGTAGGGGAGGCATATACAAGGGGTAGAGGAAGAGAAGCTGCCGCCGGGAGTGCGCTGATGCAGGTGGCGACAGCAGGGCCCATACTCACAATCTACAGGTTGGAATGCATATACAGGGGGTAGAGGAAGAGAAGCTGCCGCCGGGTTTGCGCTGATGCAGGTGGCGACAGCAGGGCCCATATTTACAATCAATAGGTAGGGGAGGCATATACAAGGAGTGGAGAAAGAGAAGCTGCCGCCGGGCTTGCGCTGATGCAGGTGGCGACAGCAAGGCCCATATTTACAATCAATAGGTAGGGGAGGCATATACAAGGGGTAGAGGAAGAGAAGCTGCCGCCGGGAGTGCGCTGATGCAGGTGGCGACAGCAGGGCCCATATTTACAATCAATAGGTAGGGGAGGCATATACAAGGGGTAGAGGAAGAGTAGCTGCCGCCGGGAGAGCGCTGATGCCGGTGGCGACAGCAGGGCCCATATTTACAATCAATAGGTAGGGGAGGCATATACAAGGGGTAGAGGAAGAGAAGCTGCCGCCGGGAGTGCGCTGATGCAGGTGGCGACAGCAGGGCCCATATTTACAATCAATAGGTAGGGGAGGCATATACAAGGAGTGGAGAAAGAGAAGCTGCCGCCGGGCTTGCGCTGATGCAGGTGGCGACAGCAGGGCCCATATTTACAATCAATAGGTAGGGGAGGCATATACAAGGGGTAGAGGAAGAGAAGCTGCCGCCGGGAGTGCGCTGATGCAGGTGGCGACAGCAGGGCCCATATTTACAATCAATAGGTAGGGGAGGCATATACAAGGGGTAGAGGAAGAGTAGCTGCCGCCGGGAGAGCGCTGATGCCGGTGGCGACAGCAGGGCCCATATTTACAATCAATAGGTAGGGGAGGCATATACAAGGGGTAGAGGAAGAGAAGCTGCCGCCGGGAGTGCGCTGATGCAGGTGGCGACAGCAGGGCCCATATTTACAATCAATAGGTAGGGGAGGCATATACAAGGGGTAGAGGAAGAGTAGCTGCCGCCGGGAGAGCGCTGATGCCGGTGGCGACAGCAGGGCCCATATTTAAAATCAATAGGTAGGGGAGGCATATACAAGGGGTAGAGGAAGAGAAGCTGCCGCCGGGAGTGCGCTGATGCAGGTGGCGACAGCAGAGCCCATACTCACTATATACAGGTAGAAATGCATATACAGGGAGTAGAGGAAGAGAAGCTGCCGCCGGGCTTGCGCTGATGCAGGTGGCGACAGCAGGGCCCATATCCATAATCAATAGGCAGGGGAGGCATATACAAGGGGTAGAGGAAGAGAAGCTGCCGCCGGGCTTGCGCTGATGCAGGTGGTGACAGCAGGGCCCATATTCACAATCAATAGGCAGGGGAAGCATATACAAGGGGTAGAGGAAGAGAAGCTGCCGCCGGGAGTGCGCTGATGCAGGTGGCGACAGCAGGGCCCATATTTACAATCAATAGGTAGGGGAGGCATATACAAGGGGTAGAGGAAGAGAAGCTGCTGCCGGGAGAGCGCTGATGCAGGTGGCGACAGCAGGGCCCATATTTACAATCAATAGGTAGGGGAGGCATATACAAGGGGTAGAGGAAGAGAAGCTGCGGCCGGGAGTGCTCTGATGCAGGTGGCGACAGCAGGGCCCATACTCACAATCTACAGGTTGCAATGCATATACAGGGGTCAGAGGAATAGAAGCTGCCGCCGGGTTTGCGCTGATGCAGGTGGCGACAGCAGGGCCCATATTTACAATCAATAGGTAGGGGAGGCATATACAAGGGGTAGAGGAAGAGAAGCTGCCGCCGGGAGTGCGCTGATGCAGGTGGCGACAGCAGGGCCCATACTCACAATCTACAGGTTGGAATGCATATACAGGGGGTAGAGGAAGAGAAGCTGCCGCCGGGTTTGCGCTGATGCAGGTGGCGACAGCAGGGCCCATATTTACAATCAATAGGTAGGGGAGGCATATACAAGGAGTGGAGAAAGAGAAGCTGCCGCCGGGCTTGCGCTGATGCAGGTGGCGACAGCAAGGCCCATATTTACAATCAATAGGTAGGGGAGGCATATACAAGGGGTAGAGGAAGAGAAGCTGCCGCCGGGAGTGCGCTGATGCAGGTGGCGACAGCAGGGCCCATATTTACAATCAATAGGTAGGGGAGGCATATACAAGGGGTAGAGGAAGAGTAGCTGCCGCCGGGAGAGCGCTGATGCCGGTGGCGACAGCAGGGCCCATATTTACAATCAATAGGTAGGGGAGGCATATACAAGGGGTAGAGGAAGAGAAGCTGCCGCCGGGAGTGCGCTGATGCAGGTGGCGACAGCAGGGCCCATATTTACAATCAATAGGTAGGGGAGGCATATACAAGGGGTAGAGGAAGAGTAGCTGCCGCCGGGAGAGCGCTGATGCCGGTGGCGACAGCAGGGCCCATATTTAAAATCAATAGGTAGGGGAGGCATATACAAGGGGTAGAGGAAGAGAAGCTGCCGCCGGGAGTGCGCTGATGCAGGTGGCGACAGCAGAGCCCATACTCACTATATACAGGTAGAAATGCATATACAGGGAGTAGAGGAAGAGAAGCTGCCGCCGGGCTTGCGCTGATGCAGGTGGCGACAGCAGGGCCCATATCCATAATCAATAGGCAGGGGAGGCATATACAAGGGGTAGAGGAAGAGAAGCTGCCGCCGGGCTTGCGCTGATGCAGGTGGTGACAGCAGGGCCCATATTCACAATCAATAGGCAGGGGAAGCATATACAAGGGGTAGAGGAAGAGAAGCTGCCGCCGGGAGTGCGCTGATGCAGGTGGCGACAGCAGGGCCCATATTTACAATCAATAGGTAGGGGAGGCATATACAAGGGGTAGAGGAAGAGAAGCTGCTGCCGGGAGAGCGCTGATGCAGGTGGCGACAGCAGGGCCCATATTTACAATCAATAGGTAGGGGAGGCATATACAAGGGGTAGAGGAAGAGAAGCTGCGGCCGGGAGTGCTCTGATGCAGGTGGCGACAGCAGGGCCCATACTCACAATCTACAGGTTGCAATGCATATACAGGGGTCAGAGGAATAGAAGCTGCCGCCGGGTTTGCGCTGATGCAGGTGGCGACAGCAGGGCCCATATTTACAATCAATAGGTAGGGGAGGCATATACAAGGGGTAGAGGAAGAGAAGCTGCCGCCGGGAGTGCGCTGATGCAGGTGGCGACAGCAGGGCCCATACTCACAATCCACAGGTGGAAATGCATATACAGGGGGTAGAGGAAGAGAAGCTGCCGCCGGGTTTGCGCTGATGCAGGTGGCAACAGCAGGGCCCATATCCATAATCAATAGGCAGGGGAGGCATATACAAGCGGTAGAGGAAGAGAAGCTGCCGCCGGGCTTGCGCTGATGCAGGTGGTGACAGCAGGGCCCATATTCACAATCAATAGGTAGGGGAGGCATATACAAGGGGTAGAGGAAGAGTAGCTGCCGCCGGGAGAGCGCTGATGCCGGTGGCGACAGCAGGGCCCATATTTACAATCAATAGGTAGGGGAGGCATATACAAGGGGTAGAGGAAGAGAAGCTGCCGCCGGGAGTGCGCTGATGCAGGTGGCGACAGCAGGGCCCATACTCACAATCTACAGGTTGGAATGCATATACAGGGGGTAGAGGAAGAGAAGCTGCCGGCGGGTTTGCGCTGACGCAGGTGGCGACAGCAGGGCCCATATTTACAATCAATAGGTAGGGGAGGCATATACAAGGAGTAGAGGAAGAGAAGCTGCCACCGGGCTTGCGCTGATGCAGGTGGCGACAGCAAGGCCCATATTTACAATCAATAGGTAGGGGAGGCATATACAAGGGGTAGAGGAAGAGAAGCTGCCGCCGGGAGTGCGCTGATGCAGGTGGCGACAGCAGGGCCCATATTTACAATCAATAGGTAGGGGAAGCATATACAAGGGGTAGAGGAAGAGTAGCTGCCGCCGGGAGAGCGCTGATGCCGGTGGCGACAGCAGGGCCCATATTTACAATCAATAGGTAGGGGAGGCATATACAAGGGGTAGAGGAAGAGAAGCTGCCGCCGGGAGTGCGCTGATGCAGGTGGCGACAGCAGGGCCCATATTTACAATCAATAGGTAGGGGAGGCATATACAAGGGGTAGAGGAAGAGAAGCTGCCGCCGGGAGTGCGCTGATGCAGGTGGTGACAGCAGGGCCCATACTCACAATCTACAGGTTGGAATGCATATACAGGGGGTAGAGGAAGAGAAGCTGCCGCCGGGTTTGCGCTGACGCAGGTGGCGACAGCAGGGCCCATATTTACAATCAATAGGTAGGGGAGGCATATACAAGGAGTAGAGGAAGAGAAGCTGCCACCGGGCTTGCGCTGATGCAGGTGGCGACAGCAAGGCCCATATTTACAATCAATAGGTAGGGGAGGCATATACAAGGGGTAGAGGAAGAGAAGCTGCCGCCGGGAGTGCGCTGATGCAGGTGGCGACAGCAGGGCCCATATTTACAATCAATAGGTAGGGGAGGCATATACAAGGGGTAGAGGAAGAGTAGCTGCCGCCGGGAGAGCGCTGATGCCGGTGGCGACAGCAGGGCCCATATTTACAATCAATAGGTAGGGGAGGCATATACAAGGGGTAGAGGAAGAGAAGCTGCCGCCGGGAGTGCGCTGATGCAGGTGGCGACAGCAGGGCCCATATTTACAATCAATAGGTAGGGGAGGCATATACAAGGGGTAGAGGAAGAGAAGCTGCCGCCGGGAGTGCGCTGATGCAGGTGGTGACAGCAGGGCCCATACTCACAATCTACAGGTTGGAATGCATATACAGGGGGTAGAGGAAGAGAAGCTGCCGCCGGGTTTGCGCTGATGCAGGTGGCGACAGCAGGGCCCATATTTACAATCAATAGGTAGGGGAGGCATATACAAGGAGTGGAGAAAGAGAAGCTGCCGCCGGGCTTGCGCTGATGCAGGTGGCGACAGCAAGGCCCATATTTACAATCAATAGGTAGGGGAGGCATATACAAGGGGTAGAGGAAGAGAAGCTGCCGCCGGGAGTGCGCTGATGCAGGTGGCGACAGCAGGGCCCATATTTACAATCAATAGGTAGGGGAGGCATATACAAGGGGTAGAGGAAGAGTAGCTGCCGCCGGGAGAGCGCTGATGCCGGTGGCGAAAGCAGGGCCCATATTTACAATCAATAGGTAGGGGAGGCATATACAAGGGGTAGAGGAAGAGAAGCTGCCGCCGGGAGTGCGCTGACGCAGGTGGCGACAGCAGGGCCCATATTTACAATCAATAGGTAGGGGAGGCATATACAAGGGGTAGAGGAAGAGTAGCTGCCGCCGGGAGAGCGCTGATGCCGGTGGCGACAGCAGGGCCCATATTTACAATCAATAGGTAGGGGAGGCATATACAAGGGGTAGAGGAAGAGAAGCTGCCGCCGGGAGTGCGCTGATGCAGGTGGCGACAGCAGGGCCCATATTTACAATCAATAGGTAGGGGAGGCATATACAAGGGGTAGAGGAAGAGAAGCTGCCGCCGGGAGTGCGCTGATGCAGGTGGCGACAGCAGGGCCCATACTCACAATCTACAGGTTGGAATGCATATACGGGGGTAGAGGAAGAGAAGCTGCCGCCGGGTTTGCGCTGATGCAGGTGGCGACAGCAGGGCCCATATTTACAATCAATAGGTAGGGGAGGCATATACAAGGAGTGGAGAAAGAGAAGCTGCCGCCGGGCTTGCGCTGATGCAGGTGGCGACAGCAGGGCCCATATTTACAATCAATAGGTAGGGGAGGCATATACAAGGGGTAGAGGAAGAGAAGCTGCCGCCGGGAGTGCGCTGATGCAGGTGGCGACAGCAGGGCCCATATTTACAATCAATAGGTAGGGGAGGCATATACAAGGGGTAGAGGAAGAGTAGCTGCCGCCGGGAGAGCGCTGATGCCGGTGGCGACAGCAGGGCCCATATTTACAATCAATAGGTAGGGGAGGCATATACAAGGGGTAGAGGAAGAGAAGCTGCCGCCGGGAGTGCGCTGATGCAGGTGGCGACAGCAGGGCCCATATTTACAATCAATAGGTAGGGGAGGCATATACAAGGGGTAGAGGTAGAGTAGCTGCCGCCGGGAGAGCGCTGATGCCGGTGGCGACAGCAGGGCCCATATTTACAATCAATAGGTAGGGGAGGCATATACAAGGGGTAGAGGAAGAGAAGCTGCGGCCGGGAGTGCTCTGATGCAGGTGGCGACAGCAGGGCCCATACTCACAATCTACAGGTTGCAATGCATATACAGGGGTCAGAGGAATAGAAGCTGCCGCCGGGTTTGCGCTGATGAGGGTGGCGACAGCAGGGCCCATATTTACAATCAATAGGTAGGGGAGGCATATACAAGGGGTAGAGGAAGAGAAGCTGCCGCCGGGAGTGCGCTGATGCAGGTGGCGACAGCAGGGCCCATACTCACAATCCACAGGTGGAAATGCATATACAGGGGGTAGAGGAAGAGAAGCTGCCGCCGGGTTTGCGCTGATCCAGGTGGCAACAGCAGGGCCCATATACATAATCAATAGGCAGGGGAGGCATATACAAGCGGTAGAGGAAGAGAAGCTGCCGCCGGGCTTGCGCTGATGCAGGTGGTGACAGCAGGGCCCATATTCACGTCAATAGGTAGGGGAGGCATATACAAGGGGTAGAGGAAGAGAAGCTGCCGCCGGGAGTGCGCTGATGCAGGTGGCGACAGCAGGGCCCATACTCACAATCTACAGGTTGGAATGCATATACAGGGGGTAGAGGAAGAGAAGCTGCCGCCGGGTTTGCGCTGATGCAGGTGGCGACAGCAGGGCCCATATTTACAATCAATAGGTAGGGGAGGCATATACAAGGGGTAGAGGAAGAGTAGCTGCCGCCGGGAGAGCGCTGATGCCGGTGGCGACAGCAGGGCCCATATTTACAATCAATAGGTAGGGGAGGCATATACAAGGGGTAGAGGAAGAGAAGCTGCCGCCGGGAGTGCGCTGATGCAGGTGGCGACAGCAGGGCCCATACTCACAATCTACAGGTTGGAATGCATATACAGGGGGTAGAGGAAGAGAAGCTGCCGGCGGGTTTGCGCTGATGCAGGTGGCGACAGCAGGGCCCATATTTACAATCAATAGGTAGGGGAAGCATATACAAGGGGTAGAGGAAGAGTAGCTGCCGCCGGGAGAGCGCTGATGCCGGTGGCGACAGCAGGGCCCATATTTACAATCAATAGGTAGGGGAGGCATATACAAGGGGTAGAGGAAGAGAAGCTGCCGCCGGGAGTGCGCTGATACAGGTGGCGACAGCAGGGCCCATATTTACAATCAATAGGTAGGGGAGGCATATACAAGGGGTAGAGGAAGAGAAGCTGCCGCCGGGAGTGCGCTGATGCAGGTGGCGACAGCAGGGCCCATACTCACAATCTACAGGTTGGAATGCATATACGGGGGTAGAGGAAGAGAAGCTGCCGCCGGGTTTGCGCTGATGCAGGTGGCGACAGCAGGGCCCATATTTACAATCAATAGGTAGGGGAGGCATATACAAGGAGTGGAGAAAGAGAAGCTGCCGCCGGGCTTGCGCTGATGCAGGTGGCGACAGCAGGGCCCATATTTACAATCAATAGGTAGGGGAGGCATATACAAGGGGTAGAGGAAGAGAAGCTGCCGCCGGGAGTGCGCTGATGCAGGTGGCGACAGCAGGGCCCATATTTACAATCAATAGGTAGGGGAGGCATATACAAGGGGTAGAGGAAGAGTAGCTGCCGCCGGGAGAGCGCTGATGCCGGTGGCGACAGCAGGGCCCATATTTACAATCAATAGGTAGGGGAGGCATATACAAGGGGTAGAGGAAGAGAAGCTGCCGCCGGGAGTGCGCTGATGCAGGTGGCGACAGCAGAGCCCATACTCACAATCTACAGGTAGGAATGCATATACAGGGAGTAGAGGAAGAGAAGCTGCCGCCGGGCTTGCGCTGATGCAGGTGGCGACAGCAGGGCCCATATCCATAATCAATAGGCAGGGGAGGCATATACAAGGGGTAGAGGAAGAGAAGCTGCCGCCGGGCTTGCGCTGATGCAGGTGGTGACAGCAGGGCCCATATTCACAATCAATAGGCAGGGGAAGCATATACAAGGGGTAGAGGAAGAGAAGCTGCCGCCGGGAGTGTGCTGATGCAGGTGGCGACAGCAGGGCCCATATTTACAATCAATAGGTAGGGGAGGCATATACAAGGGGTAGAGGAAGAGAAGCTGCCGCCGGGAGAGCGCTGATGCAGGTGGCGACAGCAGGGCCCATATTTACAATCAATAGGTAGGGGAGGCATATACAAGGGGTAGAGGAAGAGAAGCTGCGGCCGGGAGTGCTCTGATGCAGGTGGCGACAGCAGGGCCCATACTCACAATCTACAGGTTGCAATGCATATACAGGGGTCAGAGGAATAGAAGCTGCCGCCGGGTTTGCGCTGATGCAGGTGGCGACAGCAGGGCCCATATTTACAATCAATAGGTAGGGGAGGCATATACAAGGGGTAGAGGAAGAGAAGCTGCCGCCGGGAGTGCGCTGATGCAGGTGGCGACAGCAGGGCCCATACTCACAATCCACAGGTGGAAATGCATATACAGGGGGTAGAGGAAGAGAAGCTGCCGCCGGGTTTGCGCTGATGCAGGTGGCAACAGCAGGGCCCATATCCATAATCAATAGGCAGGGGAGGCATATACAAGCGGTAGAGGAAGAGAAGCTGCCGCCGGGCTTGCGCTGATGCAGGTGGTGACAGCAGGGCCCATATTCACAATCAATAGGTAGGGGAGGCATATACAAGGGGTAGAGGAAGAGAAGCTGCCGCCGGGAGTGCGCTGATGCAGGTGGCGACAGCAGGGCCCATATTTACAATCAATAGGTAGGGGAGGCATATACAAGGGGTAGAGGAAGAGAAGCTGCCACCGGGAGTGCGCTGATGCAGGTGGCGACAGCAGGGCCCATACTCACAATCTACAGGTTGGAATGCATATACAGGGGGTAGAGGAAGAGAAGCTGCCGGCGGGTTTGCGCTGACGCAGGTGGCGACAGCAGGGCCCATATTTACAATCAATAGGTAGGGGAGGCATATACAAGGAGTAGAGGAAGAGAAGCTGCCGCCGGGCTTGCGCTGATGCAGGTGGCGACAGCAGGGCCCATATTTACAATCAATAGGTAGGGGAGGCATATACAAGGAGTAGAGGAAGAGAAGCTGCCGCCGGGAGTGCGCTGATGCAGGTGGCGACAGCAGGGCCCATACTCACAATCTACAGGTAGGAATGCATATACAGGGAGTAGAGGAAGAGAAGCTGCCGCCGGGCTTGAGCTGATGCAGGTGGCGACAGCAGGGCCCATATCCATAATCAATAGGCAGGGGAGGAATACACAAGGGGTAGAGGAAGAGAAGCTGCCGCCGGGCTTGCGCTGATGCAGGTGGTGACAGCAGGGCCCACATTTACAATCAATAGGCAGGGGAGGCATATACAAGGGGTAGAGGAAGAGAAGCTGCCGCCGGGAGTGCGCTGATGCAGGTGGCGACAGCAGGGCCCATATTTACAATCAATAGGTAGGGGAGGCATATACAAGGGGTAGAGGAAGAGAAGCTGCCGCCGGGAGTGCGCTGATGCAGGTGGCGACAGCAGGGCCCATACTCACAATCTACAGGTTGGAATGCATATACAGGGGGTAGAGGAAGAGAAGCTGCCGCCGGGTTTGCGCTGATGCAGGTGGCGACAGCAGGGCCCATATTTACAATCAATAGGTAGGGGAGGCATATACAAGGGGTAGAGGAAGAGAAGCTGCCGCCGGGAGTGCGCTGATGCAGGTGGCGACAGCAGGGCCTATACTCACAATCTACAGGTAGGAATGCATATACAGGGAGTAGAGGAAGAGAAGCTGCCACCGGGCTTGCGCTGATGCAGGTGGCGACAGCAGGGCCCATATCCATAATCAATAGGCAGGGGAGGAATACACAAGGGGTAGAGGAAGAGAAGCTGCCGCCGGGCTTGCGCTGATGCAGGTGGCGACAGCAGGGCCCATATTTACAATCAATAGGTAGGGGAGGCATATACAAGGGGTAGAGGAAGAGAAGCTGCCGCCGGGAGTGCGCTGATGCAGGTGGCGACAGCAGGGCCCATATTTACAATCAATAGGTAGGGGAGGCATTTACAAGGAGTAGAGGAAGAGAAGCTGCCGCCGGGAGTGCGCTGATGCAGGTGGCGACAGCAGGGCCCATATTTACAATCAATAGGTAGGGGAGGCATATACAAGGAGTAGAGGAAGAGAAGCTGCCGCCGGGAGTGCGCTGATGCAGGTGGCGACAGCAGGGCCCACACTCACAATCTACAGGTTGGAATGCATATACAGGGGGTAGAGGAAGAGAAGCTGCCGCCGGGTTTGCGCTGATGCAGGTGGCGACAGCAGGGCCCATATTCACAATCAATAGGCAGGGGAGGCATATACAAGGGGTAGAGGAAGAGAAGCTGCCGCCGGGCTTGCGCTGATGCAGGTGGTGACAGAAGGGCCCATATTCACAATCAATAGGCAGGGGAAGCATATACAAGGGGTAGAGGAAGAGAAGCTGCCGCCGGGAGTGCGCTGATGCAGGTGGCGACAGCAGGGCCCATATTTACAATCAATAGGTAAGGGAGGCATATACAAGGGGTAAAGGAAGAGAAGCTGGCGCCGGGAGCGCGCTGATGCAGGTGGCGACAGCAGAGCCCATACTCACAATCTACAGGTTGGAATGCATATACAAGGGGTAGAGGAAGAGAAGCTGCCGCCGGGTTTGCGCTGATGCAGGTGGCGACAGCAGGGCCCATATTTACAATCAATAGGTAGGGGAGGCATATACAAGGAGTAAAGGAAGAGAAGCTGGCGCCGGGAGTGCGCTGATGCAGGTGGCGACAGCAGAGCCCATACTCACAATCTACAGGTTGGAATGCATATACAGGGGGTAGAGGAAGAGAAGCTGCCGCCGGGTTTGCGCTGATGCAGGTGGCGACAGCAGGGCCCATATTTACAATCAATAGGTAGGAGAGGCATATACAAGGGGTAGAGGAAGAGAAGCTGCCGCCGGGAGTGCGCTGATGCAGGTGGCGACAGCAGGGTCCATATTTACAATCAATAGGTAGGGGAGGCATATACAAGGGGTAGAGGAAGAGTAGCTGCCGCCGGGTTTGCGCTGATGCCGGTGGTGACAGCAGGGCCCATATTTACTATCAATAGGTAGGGGAGGCACATACAAGAGGTAGAGGAAGAGAAGCTGCCGCTGGGAGTGCGCTGATGCCGGTGGCGGCAGCAGGGCCTATATTTACAATCAATAGGTAGGGGAGGCATATACAAGGGGTAGAGGAAGAGAAGCTGCCGCCGGGAGTGCGCTGATGCAGGTGGCGACAGCAGGGCCCATATTTACAATCAATAGGTAGGGGAGGCATATACAAGGGGTAGAGGAAGAGTAGCTGCCGCCGGGAGAGCGCTGATGCCGGTGGCGACAGCAGGGCCCATATTTACAATCAATAGGTAGGGGAGGCATATACAAGGGGTAGAGGAAGAGTAGCTGCCGCCGGGAGAGCGCTGATGCCGGTGGCGACAGCAGGGCCCATATTTACAATCAATAGGTAGGGGAGGCATATACAAGGGGTAGAGGAAGAGAAGCTGCCGCCGGGAGTGCGCTGATGCAGGTGGCGACAGCAGGGCCCATACTCACAATCTACAGGTTGGAATGCATATACGGGGGTAGAGGAAGAGAAGCTGCCGGCGGGTTTGCGCTGACGCAGGTGGCGACAGCAGGGCCCATATTTACAATCAATAGGTAGGGGAGGCATATACAAGGAGTAGAGGAAGAGAAGCTGCCGCCGGGCTTGCGCTGATGCAGGTGGCGACAGCAAGGCCCATATTTACAATCAATAGGTAGGGGAGGCATATACAAGGGGTAGAGGAAGAGAAGCTGCCGCCGGGAGTGCGCTGATGCAGGTGGCGACAGCAGGGCCCATATTTACAATCAATAGGTAGGGGAAGCATATACAAGGGGTAGAGGAAGAGTAGCTGCCGCCGGGAGAGCGCTGATGCCGGTGGCGACAGCAGGGCCCATATTTACAATCAATAGGTAGGGGAGGCATATACAAGGGGTAGAGGAAGAGAAGCTGCCGCCGGGAGTGCGCTGATGCAGGTGGCGACAGCAGGGCCCATATTTACAATCAATAGGTAGGGGAGGCATATACAAGGGGTAGAGGAAGAGAAGCTGCCGCCGGGAGTGCGCTGATGCAGGTGGCGACAGCAGGGCACATACTCACAATCTACAGGTTGGAATGCATATACAGGGGGTAGAGGAAGAGAAGCTGCCGCCGGGTTTGCGCTGATGCAGGTGGCAACAGCAGGGCCCATATTTACAATCAATAGGTAGGGGAGGCATATACAAGGAGTGGAGAAAGAGAAGCTGCCGCCGGGAGTGCGCTGATGCAGGTGGCGACAGCAGGGCCCATACTCACAATCTACAGGTAGGAATGCATATACAGGGAGTAGAGGAAGAGAAGCTGCCGCCGGGCTTGCGCTGATGCAGGTGGCGACAGCAGGGCCCATATCCATAATCAATAGGCAGGGGAGGCATATACAAGGGGTAGAGGAAGAGAAGCTGCCGCCGGGAGTGCGCTGATGCAGGTGGCGACAGCAGGGCCCATATTTACAATCAATAGGTAGGGGAGGCATATACAAGGAGTAGAGGAAGAGAAGCTGCCGCCGGGAGTGCGCTGATGCAGGTGGCGACAGCAGGGCCCATACTCACAATCTACAGGTAGGAATGCATATACAGGGAGTAGAGGAAGAGAAGCTGCCGCCGGGCTTGAGCTGATGCAGGTGGCGACAGCAGGGCCCATATCCATAATCAATAGGCAGGGGAGGAATACACAAGGGGTAGAGGAAGAGAAGCTGCCGCCGGGCTTGCGCTGATGCAGGTGGTGACAGCAGGGCCCATATTCACAATCAATAGGCAGGGGAGGCATATACAAGGGGTAGAGGAAGAGAAGCTGCCGCCGGGAGTGCGCTGATGCAGGTGGCGACAGCAGGGCCCATATTTACAATCAATAGGTAGGGGAGGCATATACAAGGGGTAGAGGAAGAGAAGCTGCCGCCGGGAGTGCGCTGATGCAGGTGGCGACAGCAGGGCCCATACTCACAATCTACAGGTTGGAATGCATATACAGGGGGTAGAGGAAGAGAAGCTGCCGCCGGGTTTGCGCTGATGCAGGTGGCGACAGCAGGGCCCATATTTACAATCAATAGGTAGGGGAGGCATATACAAGGGGTAGAGGAAGAGAAGCTGCCGCCGGGAGTGCGCTGATGCAGGTGGCGACAGCAGGGCCCATACTCACAATCTACAGGTAGGAATGCATATACAGGGAGTAGAGGAAGAGAAGCTGCCACCGGGCTTGCGCTGATGCAGGTGGCGACAGCAGGGCCCATATCCATAATCAATAGGCAGGGGAGGAATACACAAGGGGTAGAGGAAGAGAAGCTGCCGCCGGGCTTGCGCTGATGCAGGTGGCGACAGCAGGGCCCATATTTACAATCAATAGGTAGGGGAGGCATATACAAGGGGTAGAGGAAGAGAAGCTGCCGCCGGGAGTGCGCTGATGCAGGTGGCGACAGCAGGGCCCATATTTACAATCAATAGGTAGGGGAGGCATTTACAAGGAGTAGAGGAAGAGAAGCTGCCGCCGGGAGTGCGCTGATGCAGGTGGCGACAGCAGGGCCCATATTTACAATCAATAGGTAGGGGAGGCATATACAAGGAGTAGAGGAAGAGAAGCTGCCGCCGGGAGTGCGCTGATGCAGGTGGCGACAGCAGGGCCCACACTCACAATCTACAGGTTGGAATGCATATACAGGGGGTAGAGGAAGAGAAGCTGCCGCCGCGTTTGCGCTGATGCAGGTGGCGACAGCAGGGCCCATATTCACAATCAATAGGCAGGGGAGGCATATACAAGGGGTAGAGGAAGAGAAGCTGCCGCCGGGCTTGCGCTGATGCAGGTGGTGACAGAAGGGCCCATATTCACAATCAATAGGCAGGGGAAGCATATACAAGGGGTAGAGGAAGAGAAGCTGCCGCCGGGAGTGCGCTGATGCAGGTGGCGACAGCAGGGCCCATATTTACAATCAATAGGTAGGGGAGGCATATACAAGGGGTAAAGGAAGAGAAGCTGGCGCCGGGAGCGCGCTGATGCAGGTGGCGACAGCAGAGCCCATACTCACAATCTACAGGTTGGAATGCATATACAAGGGGTAGAGGAAGAGAAGCTGCCGCCGGGTTTGCGCTGATGCAGGTGGCGACAGCAGGGCCCATATTTAGAATCAATAGGTAGGGGAGGCATATACAAGGGGTAGAGGAAGAGAAGCTGCCGCCGGGAGTGCGCTGATGCAGGTGGCGACAGCAGGGCCCATATTTACAATCAATAGGTAGGGGAGGCATATACAAGGAGTAAAGGAAGAGAAGCTGGCGCCGGGAGTGCGCTGATGCAGGTGGCGACAGCAGAGCCCATACTCACAATCTACAGGTTGGAATGCATATACAGGGGGTAGAGGAAGAGAAGCTGCCGCCGGGTTTGCGCTGATGCAGGTGGCGACAGCAGGGCCCATATTTACAATCAATAGGTAGGGGAGGCATATACAAGGGGTAGAGGAAGAGAAGCTGCCGCCGGGAGTGCGCTGATGCAGGTGGCGACAGCAGGGTCCATATTTACAATCAATAGGTAGGGGAGGCATATACAAGGGGTAGAGGAAGAGTAGCTGCCGCCGGGTTTGCGCTGATGCCGGTGGTGACAGCAGGGCCCATATTTACTATCAATAGGTAGGGGAGGCACATACAAGAGGTAGAGGAAGAGAAGCTGCCGCCGGGAGTGCGCTGATGCCGGTGGCGGCAGCAGGGCCTATATTTACAATCAATAGGTAGGGGAGGCATATACAAGGGGTAGAGGAAGAGAAGCTGCCGCCGGGAGTGCGCTGATGCAGGTGGCGACAGCAGGGCCCATATTTACAATCAATAGGTAGGGGAGGCATATACAAGGGGTAGAGGAAGAGAAGCTGCCGCCGGGAGTGCGCTGATGCAGGTGGCGACAGCAGGGCCCATATTTACAATCAATAGGTAGGGGAGGCATATACAAGGGGTAGAGGAAGAGTAGCTGCCGCCGGGAGAGCGCTGATGCCGGTGGCGACAGCAGGGCCCATATTTACAATCAATAGGTAGGGGAGGCATATACAAGGGGTAGAGGAAGAGAAGCTGCCGCCGGGAGTGCGCTGATGCAGGTGGCGACAGCAGGGCCCATACTCACAATCTACAGGTTGGAATGCATATACAGGGGGTAGAGGAAGAGAAGCTGCCGGCGGGTTTGCGCTGACGCAGGTGGCGACAGCAGGGCCCATATTTACAATCAATAGGTAGGGGAGGCATATACAAGGAGTAGAGGAAGAGAAGCTGCCGCCGGGCTTGCGCTGATGCAGGTGGCGACAGCAAGGCCCATATTTACAATCAATAGGTAGGGGAGGCATATACAAGGGGTAGAGGAAGAGAAGCTGCCGCCGGGAGTGCGCTGATGCAGGTGGCGACAGCAGGGCCCATATTTACAATCAATAGGTAGGGGAAGCATATACAAGGGGTAGAGCAAGAGTAGCTGCCGCCGGGAGAGCGCTGATGCCGGTGGCGACAGCAGGGCCCATATTTACAATCAATAGGTAGGGGAGGCATATACAAGGGGTAGAGGAAGAGAAGCTGCCGCCGGGAGTGCGCTGATGCAGGTGGCGACAGCAGGGCACATACTCACAATCTACAGGTTGGAATGCATATACAGGGGGTAGAGGAAGAGAAGCTGCCGCCGGGTTTGCGCTGATGCAGGTGGCGACAGCAGGGCCCATATTTACAATCAATAGGTAGGAGAGGCATATACAAGGGGTAGAGGAAGAGAAGCTGCCGCCGGGAGTGCGCTGATGCAGGTGGCGACAGCAGGGTCCATATTTACAATCAATAGGTAGGGGAGGCATATACAAGGGGTAGAGGAAGAGTAGCTGCCGCCGGGTTTGCGCTGATGCCGGTGGTGACAGCAGGGCCCATATTTACTATCAATAGGTAGGGGAGGCACATACAAGAGGTAGAGGAAGAGAAGCTGCCGCCGGGAGTGCGCTGATGCCGGTGGCGGCAGCAGGGCCTATATTTACAATCAATAGGTAGGGGAGGCATATACAAGGGGTAGAGGAAGAGAAGCTGCCGCCGGGAGTGCGCTGATGCAGGTGGCGACAGCAGGGCCCATATTTACAATCAATAGGTAGGGGAGGCATATACAAGGGGTAGAGGAAGAGTAGCTGCCGCCGGGAGAGCGCTGATGCCGGTGGCGACAGCAGGGCCCATATTTACAATCAATAGGTAGGGGAGGCATATACAAGGGGTAGAGGAAGAGTAGCTGCCGCCGGGAGAGCGCTGATGCCGGTGGCGACAGCAGGGCCCATATTTACAATCAATAGGTAGGGGAGGCATATACAAGGGGTAGAGGAAGAGAAGCTGCCGCCGGGAGTGCGCTGATGCAGGTGGCGACAGCAGGGCCCATACTCACAATCTACAGGTTGGAATGCATATACAGGGGGTAGAGGAAGAGAAGCTGCCGGCGGGTTTGCGTTGACGCAGGTGGCGACAGCAGGGCCCATATTTACAATCAATAGGTAGGGGAGGCATATACAAGGAGTAGAGGAAGAGAAGCTGCCGCCGGGCTTGCGCTGATGCAGGTGGCGACAGCAAGGCCCATATTTACAATCAATAGGTAGGGGAGGCATATAAAAGGGGTAGAGGAAGAGAAGCTGCCGCCGGGAGTGCGCTGATGCAGGTGGCGACAGCAGGGCCCATATTTACAATCAATAGGTAGGGGAGGCATATACAAGGGGTAGAGGAAGAGTAGCTGCCGCCGGGAGAGCGCTGATGCGGGTGGCGACAGCAGGGCCCATATTTACAATCAATAGGTAGGGGAGGCATATACAAGGGGTAGGGGAAGAGAAGCTGCCGCCGGGAGTGCGCTGATGCAGGTGGCGACAGCAGGGCCCATATTTACAATCAATAGGTAGGGGAGGCATATACAAGGGGTAGAGGAAGAGAAGCTGCCGCCGGGAGTGCGCCGATGCAGGTGGCGACAGCAGGGCCCATACTCACAATCTACAGGTTGGAATGCATATACAGGGGGTAGAGGAAGAGAAGCTGCCGCCGGGTTTGCGCTGATGCAGGTGGCGACAGCAGGGCCCATATTTACAATCAATAGGTAGGGGAGGCATATACAAGGAGTGGAGAAAGAGAAGCTGCCGCCGGGCTTGCGCTGATGTAGGTGGCGACAGCAGGGCCCATATTTACAATCAATAGGTAGGGGAGGCATATACAAGGGGTAGAGGAAGAGAAGCTGCCGCCGGGAGTGCGCTGATGCAGGTGGCGACAGCAGGGCCCATATTTACAATCAATAGGTAGGGGAGGCATATACAAGGGGTAGAGGAAGAGTAGCTGCCGCCGGGAGAGCGCTGATGCCGGTGGCGACAGCAGGGCCCATATTTACAATCAATAGGTAGGGGAGGCATATACAAGGGGTAGAGGAAGAGAAGCTGCCGCCGGGAGTGCGCTGATGCAGGTGGCGACAGCAGGGCCCATACTCACAATCTACAGGTTGGAATGCATATACGGGGGTAGAGGAAGAGAAGCTGCCGGCGGGTTTGCGCTGACGCAGGTGGCGACAGCAGGGCCCATATTTACAATCAATAGGTAGGGGAGGCATATACAAGGAGTAGAGGAAGAGAAGCTGCCGCCGGGCTTGCGCTGATGCAGGTGGCGACAGCAAGGCCCATATTTACAATCAATAGGTAGGGGAGGCATATACAAGGGGTAGAGGAAGAGAAGCTGCCGCCGGGAGTGCGCTGATGCAGGTGGCGACAGCAGGGCCCATATTTACAATCAACAGGTAGGGGAAGCATATACAAGGGGTAGAGGAAGAGTAGCTGCCGCCGGGAGAGCGCTGATGCCGGTGGCGACAGCAGGGCCCATATTTACAATCAATAGGTAGGGGAGGCATATACAAGGGGTAGAGGAAGAGAAGCTGCCGCCGGGAGTGCGCTGATGCAGGTGGCGACAGCAGGGCCCATATTTACAATCAATAGGTAGGGGAGGCATATACAAGGGGTAGAGGAAGAGAAGCTGCCGCCGGGAGTGCGCTGATGCAGGTGGCGACAGCAGGGCACATACTCACAATCTACAGGTTGGAATGCATATACAGGGGGTAGAGGAAGAGAAGCTGCCGCCGGGTTTGCGCTGATGCAGGTGGCGACAGCAGGGCCCATATTTACAATCAATAGGTAGGGGAGGCATATACAAGGAGTGGAGAAAAAGAAGCTGCCGCCGGGAGTGCGCTGATGCAGGTGGCGACAGCAGGGCCCATACTCACAATCTACAGGTAGGAATGCATATACAGGGAGTAGAGGAAGAGAAGCTGCCGCCGGGCTTGCGCTGATGCAGGTGGCGACAGCAGGGCCCATATCCATAATCAATAGGCAGGGGAGGCATATACAAGGGGTAGAGGAAGAGAAGCTGCCGCCGGGAGTGCGCTGATGCAGGTGGCGACAGCAGGGCCCATATTTACAATCAATAGGTAGGGGAGGCATATACAAGGAGTAGAGGAAGAGAAGCTGCCGCCGGGAGTGCGCTGATGCAGGTGGCGACAGCAGGGCCCATACTCACAATCTACAGGTAGGAATGCATATACAGGGAGTAGAGGAAGAGAAGCTGCCGCCGGGCTTGAGCTGATGCAGGTGGCGACAGCAGGGCCCATATCCATAATCAATAGGCAGGGGAGGAATACACAAGGGGTAGAGGAAGAGAAGCTGCCGCCGGGCTTGCGCTGATGCAGGTGGTGACAGCAGGGCCCATATTCACAATCAATAGGCAGGGGAGGCATATACAAGGGGTAGAGGAAGAGAAGCTGCCGCCGGGAGTGCGCTGATGCAGGTGGCGACAGCAGGGCCCATATTTACAATCAATAGGTAGGGGAGGCATATACAAGGGGTAGAGGAAGAGAAGCTGCCGCCGGGAGTGCGCTGATGCAGGTGGCGACAGCAGGGCCCATACTCACAATCTACAGGTAGGAATGCATATACAGGGAGTAGAGGAAGAGAAGCTGCCACCGGGCTTGCGCTGATGCAGGTGGCGACAGCAGGGCCCATATCCATAATCAATAGGCAGGGGAGGAATACACAAGGGGTAGAGGAAGAGAAGCTGCCGCCGGGCTTGCGCTGATGCAGGTGGCGACAGCAGGGCCCATATTTACAATCAATAGGTAGGGGAGGCATATACAAGGGGTAGAGGAAGAGAAGCTGCCGCCGGGAGTGCGCTGATGCAGGTGGCGACAGCAGGGCCCATATTTACAATCAATAGGTAGGGGAGGCATTTACAAGGAGTAGAGGAAGAGAAGCTGCCGCCGGGAGTGCGCTGATGCAGGTGGCGACAGCAGGGCCCATATTTACAATCAATAGGTAGGGGAGGCATATACAAGGAGTAGAGGAAGAGAAGCTGCCGCCGGGAGTGCGCTGATGCAGGTGGCGACAGCAGGGCCCACACTCACAATCTACAGGTTGGAATGCATATACAGGGGGTAGAGGAAGAGAAGCTGCCGCCGCGTTTGCGCTGATGCAGGTGGCGACAGCAGGGCCCATATTCACAATCAATAGGCAGGGGAGGCATATACAAGGGGTAGAGGAAGAGAAGCTGCCGCCGGGCTTGCGCTGATGCAGGTGGTGACAGAAGGGCCCATATTCACAATCAATAGGCAGGGGAAGCATATACAAGGGGTAGAGGAAGAGAAGCTGCCGCCGGGAGTGCGCTGATGCAGGTGGCGACAGCAGGGCCCATATTTACAATCAATAGGTAGGGGAGGCATATACAAGGGGTAAAGGAAGAGAAGCTGGCGCCGGGAGCGCGCTGATGCAGGTGGCGACAGCAGAGCCCATACTCACAATCTACAGGTTGGAATGCATATACAAGGGGTAGAGGAAGAGAAGCTGCCGCCGGGTTTGCGCTGATGCAGGTGGCGACAGCAGGGCCCATATTTAGAATCAATAGGTAGGGGAGGCATATACAAGGGGTAGAGGAAGAGAAGCTGCCGCCGGGAGTGCGCTGATGCAGGTGGCGACAGCAGGGCCCATATTTACAATCAATAGGTAGGGGAGGCATATACAAGGAGTAAAGGAAGAGAAGCTGGCGCCGGGAGTGCGCTGATGCAGGTGGCGACAGCAGAGCCCATACTCACAATCTACAGGTTGGAATGCATATACAGGGGGTAGAGGAAGAGAAGCTGCCGCCGGGTTTGCGCTGATGCAGGTGGCGACAGCAGGGCCCATATTTACAATCAATAGGTAGGGGAGGCATATACAAGGGGTAGAGGAAGAGAAGCTGCCGCCGGGAGTGCGCTGATGCAGGTGGCGACAGCAGGGTCCATATTTACAATCAATAGGTAGGGGAGGCATATACAAGGGGTAGAGGAAGAGTAGCTGCCGCCGGGTTTGCGCTGATGCCAGTGGTGACAGCAGGGCCCATATTTACTATCAATAGGTAGGGGAGGCACATACAAGAGGTAGAGGAAGAGAAGCTGCCGCCGGGAGTGCGCTGATGCCGGTGGCGGCAGCAGGGCCTATATTTACAATCAATAGGTAGGGGAGGCATATACAAGGGGTAGAGGAAGAGAAGCTGCCGCCGGGAGTGCGCTGATGCAGGTGGCGACAGCAGGGCCCATATTTACAATCAATAGGTAGGGGAGGCATATACAAGGGGTAGAGGAAGAGAAGCTGCCGCCGGGAGTGCGCTGATGCAGGTGGCGACAGCAGGGCCCATATTTACAATCAATAGGTAGGGGAGGCATATACAAGGGGTAGAGGAAGAGTAGCTGCCGCCGGGAGAGCGCTGATGCCGGTGGCGACAGCAGGGCCCATATTTACAATCAATAGGTAGGGGAGGCATATACAAGGGGTAGAGGAAGAGAAGCTGCCGCCGGGAGTGCGCTGATGCAGGTGGCGACAGCAGGGCCCATACTCACAATCTACAGGTTGGAATGCATATACAGGGGGTAGAGGAAGAGAAGCTGCCGGCGGGTTTGCGCTGACGCAGGTGGCGACAGCAGGGCCCATATTTACAATCAATAGGTAGGGGAGGCATATACAAGGAGTAGAGGAAGAGAAGCTGCCGCCGGGCTTGCGCTGATGCAGGTGGCGACAGCAAGGCCCATATTTACAATCAATAGGTAGGGGAGGCATATACAAGGGGTAGAGGAAGAGAAGCTGCCGCCGGGAGTGCGCTGATGCAGGTGGCGACAGCAGGGCCCATATTTACAATCAATAGGTAGGGGAAGCATATACAAGGGGTAGAGGAAGAGTAGCTGCCGCCGGGAGAGCGCTGATGCCGGTGGCGACAGCAGGGCCCATATTTACAATCAATAGGTAGGGGAGGCATATACAAGGGGTAGAGGAAGAGAAGCTGCCGCCGGGAGTGCGCTGATGCAGGTGGCGACAGCAGGGCCCATATTTACAATCAATAGGTAGGGGAGGCATATACAAGGGGTAGAGGAAGAGAAGCTGCCGCCGGGAGTGCGCTGATGCAGGTGGCGACAGCAGGGCCCATACTCACAATCTACAGGTTGGAATGCATATACAGGGGGTAGAGGAAGAGAAGCTGCCGCCGGGTTTGCGCTGATGCAGGTGGCGACAGCAGGGCCCATATTTACAATCAATAGGTAGGGGAGGCATATACAAGGAGTGGAGAAAGAGAAGCTGCCGCCGGGCTTGCGCTGATGCAGGTGGCGACAGCAAGGCCCATATTTACAATCAATAGGTAGGGGAGGCATATACAAGGGGTAGAGGAAGAGAAGCTGCCGCCGGGAGTGCGCTGATGCAGGTGGCGACAGCAGGGCCCATATTTACAATCAATAGGTAGGGGAGGCATATACAAGGGGTAGAGGAAGAGTAGCTGCCGCCGGGAGAGCGCTGATGCCGGTGGCGACAGCAGGGCCCATATTTACAATCAATAGGTAGGGGAGGCATATACAAGGGGTAGAGGAAGAGAAGCTGCCGCCGGGAGTGCGCTGATGCAGGTGGCGACAGCAGGGCCCATATTTACAATCAATAGGTAGGGGAGGCATATACAAGGAGTGGAGAAAGAGAAGCTGCCGCCGGGCTTGCGCTGATGCAGGTGGCGACAGCAGGGCCCATATTTACAATCAATAGGTAGGGGAGGCATATACAAGGGGTAGAGGAAGAGAAGCTGCCGCCGGGAGTGCGCTGATGCAGGTGGCGACAGCAGGGCCCATATTTACAATCAATAGGTAGGGGAGGCATATACAAGGGGTAGAGGAAGAGTAGCTGCCGCCGGGAGAGCGCTGATGCCGGTGGCGACAGCAGGGCCCATATTTACAATCAATAGGTAGGGGAGGCATATACAAGGGGTAGAGGAAGAGAAGCTGCCGCCGGGAGTGCGCTGATGCAGGTGGCGACAGCAGGGCCCATATTTACAATCAATAGGTAGGGGAGGCATATACAAGGGGTAGAGGAAGAGTAGCTGCCGCCGGGAGAGCGCTGATGCCGGTGGCGACAGCAGGGCCCATATTTAAAATCAATAGGTAGGGGAGGCATATACAAGGGGTAGTGGAAGAGAAGCTGCCGCCGGGAGTGCGCTGATGCAGGTGGCGACAGCAGAGCCCATACTCACTATATACAGGTAGAAATGCATATACAGGGAGTAGAGGAAGAGAAGCTGCCGCCGGGCTTGCGCTGATGCAGGTGGCGACAGCAGGGCCCATATCCATAATCAATAGGCAGGGGAGGCATATACAAGGGGTAGAGGAAGAGAAGCTGCCGCCGGGCTTGCGCTGATGCAGGTGGTGACAGCAGGGCCCATATTCACAATCAATAGGCAGGGGAAGCATATACAAGGGGTAGAGGAAGAGAAGCTGCCGCCGGGAGTGCGCTGATGCAGGTGGCGACAGCAGGGCCCATATTTACAATCAATAGGTAGGGGAGGCATATACAAGGGGTAGAGGAAGAGAAGCTGCTGCCGGGAGAGCGCTGATGCAGGTGGCGACAGCAGGGCCCATATTTACAATCAATAGGTAGGGGAGGCATATACAAGGGGTAGAGGAAGAGAAGCTGCGGCCGGGAGTGCTCTGATGCAGGTGGCGACAGCAGGGCCCATACTCACAATCTACAGGTTGCAATGCATATACAGGGGTCAGAGGAATAGAAGCTGCCGCCGGGTTTGCGCTGATGCAGGTGGCGACAGCAGGGCCCATATTTACAATCAATAGGTAGGGGAGGCATATACAAGGGGTAGAGGAAGAGAAGCTGCCGCCGGGAGTGCGCTGATGCAGGTGGCGACAGCAGGGCCCATACTCACAATCTACAGGTTGGAATGCATATACAGGGGGTAGAGGAAGAGAAGCTGCCGCCGGGTTTGCGCTGATGCAGGTGGCGACAGCAGGGCCCATATTTACAATCAATAGGTAGGGGAGGCATATACAAGGAGTGGAGAAAGAGAAGCTGCCGCCGGGCTTGCGCTGATGCAGGTGGCGACAGCAAGGCCCATATTTACAATCAATAGGTAGGGGAGGCATATACAAGGGGTAGAGGAAGAGAAGCTGCCGCCGGGAGTGCGCTGATGCAGGTGGCGACAGCAGGGCCCATATTTACAATCAATAGGTAGGGGAGGCATATACAAGGGGTAGAGGAAGAGTAGCTGCCGCCGGGAGAGCGCTGATGCCGGTGGCGACAGCAGGGCCCATATTTACAATCAATAGGTAGGGGAGGCATATACAAGGGGTAGAGGAAGAGAAGCTGCCGCCGGGAGTGCGCTGATGCAGGTGGCGACAGCAGGGCCCATATTTACAATCAATAGGTAGGGGAGGCATATACAAGGGGTAGAGGAAGAGTAGCTGCCGCCGGGAGAGGGCTGATGCCGGTGGCGACAGCAGGGCCCATATTTAAAATCAATAGGTAGGGGAGGCATATACAAGGGGTAGAGGAAGAGAAGCTGCCGCCGGGAGTGCGCTGATGCAGGTGGCGACAGCAGAGCCCATACTCACTATATACAGGTAGAAATGCATATACAGGGAGTAGAGGAAGAGAAGCTGCCGCCGGGCTTGCGCTGATGCAGGTGGCGACAGCAGGGCCCATATCCATAATCAATAGGCAGGGGAGGCATATACAAGGGGTAGAGGAAGAGAAGCTGCCGCCGGGCTTGCGCTGATGCAGGTGGTGACAGCAGGGCCCATATTCACAATCAATAGGCAGGGGAAGCATATACAAGGGGTAGAGGAAGAGAAGCTGCCGCCGGGAGTGCGCTGATGCAGGTGGCGACAGCAGGGCCCATATTTACAATCAATAGGTAGGGGAGGCATATACAAGGGGTAGAGGAAGAGAAGCTGCTGCCGGGAGAGCGCTGATGCAGGTGGCGACAGCAGGGCCCATATTTACAATCAATAGGTAGGGGAGGCATATACAAGGGGTAGAGGAAGAGAAGCTGCGGCCGGGAGTGCTCTGATGCAGGTGGCGACAGCAGGGCCCATACTCACAATCTACAGGTTGCAATGCATATACAGGGGTCAGAGGAATAGAAGCTGCCGCCGGGTTTGCGCTGATGCAGGTGGCGACAGCAGGGCCCATATTTACAATCAATAGGTAGGGGAGGCATATACAAGGGGTAGAGGAAGAGAAGCTGCCGCCGGGAGTGCGCTGATGCAGGTGGCGACAGCAGGGCCCATACTCACAATCCACAGGTGGAAATGCATATACAGGGGGTAGAGGAAGAGAAGCTGCCGCCGGGTTTGCGCTGATGCAGGTGGCAACAGCAGGGCCCATATCCATAATCAATAGGCAGGGGAGGCATATACAAGCGGTAGAGGAAGAGAAGCTGCCGCCGGGCTTGCGCTGATGCAGGTGGTGACAGCAGGGCCCATATTCACAATCAATAGGTAGGGGAGGCATATACAAGGGGTAGAGGAAGAGTAGCTGCCGCCGGGAGAGCGCTGATGCCGGTGGCGACAGCAGGGCCCATATTTACAATCAATAGGTAGGGGAGGCATATACAAGGGGTAGAGGAAGAGAAGCTGCCGCCGGGAGTGCGCTGATGCAGGTGGCGACAGCAGGGCCCATACTCACAATCTACAGGTTGGAATGCATATACAGGGGGTAGAGGAAGAGAAGCTGCCGGCGGGTTTGCGCTGACGCAGGTGGCGACAGCAGGGCCCATATTTACAATCAATAGGTAGGGGAGGCATATACAAGGAGTAGAGGAAGAGAAGCTGCCACCGGGCTTGCGCTGATGCAGGTGGCGACAGCAAGGCCCATATTTACAATCAATAGGTAGGGGAGGCATATACAAGGGGTAGAGGAAGAGAAGCTGCCGCCGGGAGTGCGCTGATGCAGGTGGCGACAGCAGGGCCCATATTTACAATCAATAGGTAGGGGAAGCATATACAAGGGGTAGAGGAAGAGTAGCTGCCGCCGGGAGAGCGCTGATGCCGGTGGCGACAGCAGGGCCCATATTTACAATCAATAGGTAGGGGAGGCATATACAAGGGGTAGAGGAAGAGAAGCTGCCGCCGGGAGTGCGCTGATGCAGGTGGCGACAGCAGGGCCCATATTTACAATCAATAGGTAGGGGAGGCATATACATGGGGTAGAGGAAGAGAAGCTGCCGCCGGGAGTGCGCTGATGCAGGTGGCGACAGCAGGGCCCATACTCACAATCTACAGGTTGGAATGCATATACAGGGGGTAGAGGAAGAGAAGCTGCCGCCGGGTTTGCGCTGATGCAGGTGGCGACAGCAGGGCCCATATTTACAATCAATAGGTAGGGGAGGCATATACAAGGAGTGGAGAAAGAGAAGCTGCCGCCGGGCTAGCGCTGATGCAGGAGGCGACAGCAAGGCCCATATTTACAATCAATAGGTAGGGGAGGCATATACAAGGGGTAGAGGAAGAGAAGCTGCCGCCGGGAGTGCGCTGATGCAGGTGGCGACAGCAGGGCCCATATTTACAATCAATAGGTAGGGGAGGCATATACAAGGGGTAGAGGAAGAGTAGCTGCCGCCGGGAGAGCGCTGATGCCGGTGGCGACAGCAGGGCCCATATTTACAATCAATAGGTAGGGGAGGCATATACAAGGGGTAGAGGAAGAGAAGCTGCCGCCGGGAGTGCGCTGACGCAGGTGGCGACAGCAGGGCCCATATTTACAATCAATAGGTAGGGGAGGCATATACAAGGGGTAGAGGAAGAGTAGCTGCCGCCGGGAGAGCGCTGATGCCGGTGGCGACAGCAGGGCCCATATTTACAATCAATAGGTAGGGGAGGCATATACAAGGGGTAGAGGAAGAGAAGCTGCCGCCGGGAGTGCGCTGATGCAGGTGGCGACAGCAGGGCCCATATTTACAATCAATAGGTAGGGGAGGCATATACAATGGGTAGAGGAAGAGAAGCTGCCGCCGGGAGTGCGCTGATGCAGGTGGCGACAGCAGGGCCCATACTCACAATCTACAGGTTGGAATGCATATACGGGGGTAGAGGAAGAGAAGCTGCCGCCGGGTTTGCGCTGATGCAGGTGGCGACAGCAGGGCCCATATTTACAATCAATAGGTAGGGGAGGCATATACAAGGAGTGGAGAAAGAGAAGCTGCCGCCGGGCTTGCGCTGATGCAGGTGGCGACAGCAGGGCCCATATTTACAATCAATAGGTAGGGGAGGCATATACAAGGGGTAGAGGAAGAGAAGCTGCCGCCGGGAGTGCGCTGATGCAGGTGGCGACAGCAGGGCCCATATTTACAATCAATAGGTAGGGGAGGCATATACAAGGGGTAGAGGAAGAGTAGCTGCCGCCGGGAGAGCGCTGATGCCGGTGGCGACAGCAGGGCCCATATTTACAATCAATAGGTAGGGGAGGCATATACAAGGGGTAGAGGAAGAGAAGCTGCCGCCGGGAGTGCGCTGATGCAGGTGGCGACAGCAGGGCCCATATTTACAATCAATAGGTAGGGGAGGCATATACAAGGGGTAGAGGAAGAGTAGCTGCCGCCGGGAGAGCGCTGATGCCGGTGGCGACAGCAGGGCCCATATTTACAATCAATAGGTAGGGGAGGCATATACAAGGGGTAGAGGAAGAGAAGCTGCGGCCGGGAGTGCTCTGATGCAGGTGGCGACAGCAGGGCCCATACTCACAATCTACAGGTTGCAATGCATATACAGGGGTCAGAGGAATAGAAGCTGCCGCCGGGTTTGCGCTGATGAGGGTGGCGACAGCAGGGCCCATATTTACAATCAATAGGTAGGGGAGGCATATACAAGGGGTAGAGGAAGAGAAGCTGCCGCCGGGAGTGCGCTGATGCAGGTGGCGACAGCAGGGCCCATACTCACAATCCACAGGTGGAAATGCATATACAGGGGGTAGAGGAAGAGAAGCTGCCGCCGGGTTTGCGCTGATGCAGGTGGCAACAGCAGGGCCCATATACATAATCAATAGGCAGGGGAGGCATATACAAGCGGTAGAGGAAGAGAAGCTGCCGCCGGGCTTGCGCTGATGCAGGTGGTGACAGCAGGGCCCATATTCACGTCAATAGGTAGGGGAGGCATATACAAGGGGTAGAGGAAGAGAAGCTGCCGCCGGGAGTGCGCTGATGCAGGTGGCGACAGCAGGGCCCATACTCACAATCTACAGGTTGGAATGCATATACAGGGGGTAGAGGAAGAGAAGCTGCCGCCGGGTTTGCGCTGATGCAGGTGGCGACAGCAGGGCCCATATTTACAATCAATAGGTAGGGGAGGCATATACAAGGGGTAGAGGAAGAGTAGCTGCCGCCGGGAGAGCGCTGATGCCGGTGGCGACAGCAGGGCCCATATTTACAATCAATAGGTAGGGGAGGCATATACAAGGGGTAGAGGAAGAGAAGCTGCCGCCGGGAGTGCGCTGATGCAGGTGGCGACAGCAGGGCCCATACTCACAATCTACAGGTTGGAATGCATATACAGGGGGTAGAGGAAGAGAAGCTGCCGGCGGGTTTGCGCTGATGCAGGTGGCGACAGCAGGGCCCATATTTACAATCAATAGGTAGGGGAAGCATATACAAGGGGTAGAGGAAGAGTAGCTGCCGCCGGGAGAGCGCTGATGCCGGTGGCGACAGCAGGGCCCATATTTACAATCAATAGGTAGGGGAGGCATATACAAGGGGTAGAGGAAGAGAAGCTGCCGCCGGGAGTGCGCTGATACAGGTGGCGACAGCAGGGCCCATATTTACAATCAATAGGTAGGGGAGGCATATACAAGGGGTAGAGGAAGAGAAGCTGCCGCCGGGAGTGCGCTGATGCAGGTGGCGAAAGCAGGGCCCATACTCACAATCTACAGGTTGGAATGCATATACGGGGGTAGAGGAAGAGAAGCTGCCGCCGGGTTTGCGCTGATGCAGGTGGCGACAGCAGGGCCCATATTTACAATCAATAGGTAGGGGAGGCATATACAAGGAGTGGAGAAAGAGAAGCTGCCGCCGGGCTTGCGCTGATGCAGGTGGCGACAGCAGGGCCCATATTTACAATCAATAGGTAGGGGAGGCATATACAAGGGGTAGAGGAAGAGAAGCTGCCGCCGGGAGTGCGCTGATGCAGGTGGCGACAGCAGGGCCCATATTTACAATCAATAGGTAGGGGAGGCATATACAAGGGGTAGAGGAAGAGTAGCTGCCGCCGGGAGAGCGCTGATGCCGGTGGCGACAGCAGGGCCCATATTTACAATCAATAGGTAGGGGAGGCATATACAAGGGGTAGAGGAAGAGAAGCTGCCGCCGGGAGTGCGCTGATGCAGGTGGCGACAGCAGAGCCCATACTCACAATCTACAGGTAGGAATGCATATACAGGGAGTAGAGGAAGAGAAGCTGCCGCCGGGCTTGCGCTGATGCAGGTGGCGACAGCAGGGCCCATATCCATAATCAATAGGCAGGGGAGGCATATACAAGGGGTAGAGGAAGAGAAGCTGCCGCCGGGCTTGCGCTGATGCAGGTGGTGACAGCAGGGCCCATATTCACAATCAATAGGCAGGGGAAGCATATACAAGGGGTAGAGGAAGAGAAGCTGCCGCCGGGAGTGTGCTGATGCAGGTGGCGACAGCAGGGCCCATATTTACAATCAATAGGTAGGGGAGGCATATACAAGGGGTAGAGGAAGAGAAGCTGCCGCCGGGAGAGCGCTGATGCAGGTGGCGACAGCAGGGCCCATATTTACAATCAATAGGTAGGGGAGGCATATACAAGGGGTAGAGGAAGAGAAGCTGCGGCCGGGAGTGCTCTGATGCAGGTGGCGACAGCAGGGCCCATACTCACAATCTACAGGTTGCAATGCATATACAGGGGTCAGAGGAATAGAAGCTGCCGCCGGGTTTGCGCTGATGCAGGTGGCGACAGCAGGGCCCATATTTACAATCAATAGGTAGGGGAGGCATATACAAGGGGTAGAGGAAGAGAAGCTGCCGCCGGGAGTGCGCTGATGCAGGTGGCGACAGCAGGGCCCATACTCACAATCCACAGGTGGAAATGCATATACAGGGGGTAGAGGAAGAGAAGCTGCCGCCGGGTTTGCGCTGATGCAGGTGGCAACAGCAGGGCCCATATCCATAATCAATAGGCAGGGGAGGCATATACAAGCGGTAGAGGAAGAGAAGCTGCCGCCGGGCTTGCGCTGATGCAGGTGGTGACAGCAGGGCCCATATTCACAATCAATAGGTAGGGGAGGCATATACAAGGGGTAGAGGAAGAGAAGCTGCCGCCGGGAGTGCGCTGATGCAGGTGGCGACAGCAGGGCCCATATTTACAATCAATAGGTAGGGGAGGCATATACAAGGGGTAGAGGAAGAGAAGCTGCCACCGGGAGTGCGCTGATGCAGGTGGCGACAGCAGGGCCCATACTCACAATCTACAGGTTGGAATGCATATACAGGGGGTAGAGGAAGAGAAGCTGCCGGCGGGTTTGCGCTGACGCAGGTGGCGACAGCAGGGCCCATATTTACAATCAATAGGTAGGGGAGGCATATACAAGGAGTAGAGGAAGAGAAGCTGCCGCCGGGCTTGCGCTGATGCAGGTGGCGACAGCAGGGCCCATATTTACAATCAATAGGTAGGGGAGGCATATACAAGGAGTAGAGGAAGAGAAGCTGCCGCCGGGAGTGCGCTGATGCAGGTGGCGACAGCAGGGCCCATACTCACAATCTACAGGTAGGAATGCATATACAGGGAGTAGAGGAAGAGAAGCTGCCGCCGGGCTTGAGCTGATGCAGGTGGCGACAGCAGGGCCCATATCCATAATCAATAGGCAGGGGAGGAATACACAAGGGGTAGAGGAAGAGAAGCTGCCGCCGGGCTTGCGCTGATGCAGGTGGTGACAGCAGGGCCCACATTCACAATCAATAGGCAGGGGAGGCATATACAAGGGGTAGAGGAAGAGAAGCTGCCGCCGGGAGTGCGCTGATGCAGGTGGCGACAGCAGGGCCCATATTTACAATCAATAGGTAGGGGAGGCATATACAAGGGGTAGAGGAAGAGAAGCTGCCGCCGGGAGTGCGCTGATGCAGGTGGCGACAGCAGGGCCCATACTCACAATCTACAGGTTGGAATGCATATACAGGGGGTAGAGGAAGAGAAGCTGCCGCCGGGTTTGCGCTGATGCAGGTGGCGACAGCAGGGCCCATATTTACAATCAATAGGTAGGGGAGGCATATACAAGGGGTAGAGGAAGAGAAGCTGCCGCCGGGAGTGCGCTGATGCAGGTGGCGACAGCAGGGCCCATACTCACAATCTACAGGTAGGAATGCATATACAGGGAGTAGAGGAAGAGAAGCTGCCACCGGGCTTGCGCTGATGCAGGTGGCGACAGCAGGGCCCATATCCATAATCAATAGGCAGGGGAGGAATACACAAGGGGTAGAGGAAGAGAAGCTGCCGCCGGGCTTGCGCTGATGCAGGTGGCGACAGCAGGGCCCATATTTACAATCAATAGGTAGGGGAGGCATATACAAGGGGTAGAGGAAGAGAAGCTGCCGCCGGGAGTGCGCTGATGCAGGTGGCGACAGCAGGGCCCATATTTACAATCAATAGGTAGGGGAGGCATTTACAAGGAGTAGAGGAAGAGAAGCTGCCGCCGGGAGTGCGCTGATGCAGGTGGCGACAGCAGGGCCCATATTTACAATCAATAGGTAGGGGAGGCATATACAAGGAGTAGAGGAAGAGAAGCTGCCGCCGGGAGTGCGCTGATGCAGGTGGCGACAGCAGGGCCCACACTCACAATCTACAGGTTGGAATGCATATACAGGGGGTAGAGGAAGAGAAGCTGCCGCCGGGTTTGCGCTGATGCAGGTGGCGACAGCAGGGCCCATATTCACAATCAATAGGCAGGGGAGGCATATACAAGGGGTAGAGGAAGAGAAGCTGCCGCCGGGCTTGCGCTGATGCAGGTGGTGACAGAAGGGCCCATATTCACAATCAATAGGCAGGGGAAGCATATACAAGGGGTAGAGGAAGAGAAGCTGCCGCCGGGAGTGCGCTGATGCAGGTGGCGACAGCAGGGCCCATATTTACAATCAATAGGTAAGGGAGGCATATACAAGGGGTAAAGGAAGAGAAGCTGGCGCCGGGAGCGCGCTGATGCAGGTGGCGACAGCAGAGCCCATACTCACAATCTACAGGTTGGAATGCATATACAAGGGGTAGAGGAAGAGAAGCTGCCGCCGGGTTTGCGCTGATGCAGGTGGCGACAGCAGGGCCCATATTTACAATCAATAGGTAGGGGAGGCATATACAAGGAGTAAAGGAAGAGAAGCTGGCGCCGGGAGTGCGCTGATGCAGGTGGCGACAGCAGAGCCCATACTCACAATCTACAGGTTGGAATGCATATACAGGGGGTAGAGGAAGAGAAGCTGCCGCCGGGTTTGCGCTGATGCAGGTGGCGACAGCAGGGCCCATATTTACAATCAATGGGTAGGAGAGGCATATACAAGGGGTAGAGGAAGAGAAGCTGCCGCCGGGAGTGCGCTGATGCAGGTGGCGACAGCAGGGTCCATATTTACAATCAATAGGTAGGGGAGGCATATACAAGGGGTAGAGGAAGAGTAGCTGCCGCCGGGTTTGCGCTGATGCCGGTGGTGACAGCAGGGCCCATATTTACTATCAATAGGTAGGGGAGGCACATACAAGAGGTAGAGGAAGAGAAGCTGCCGCCGGGAGTGCGCTGATGCCGGTGGCGGCAGCAGGGCCTATATTTACAATCAATAGGTAGGGGAGGCATATACAAGGGGTAGAGGAAGAGAAGCTGCCGCCGGGAGTGCGCTGATGCAGGTGGCGACAGCAGGGCCCATATTTACAATCAATAGGTAGGGGAGGCATATACAAGGGGTAGAGGAAGAGAAGCTGCCGCCGGGAGTGCGCTGATGCAGGTGGCGACAGCAGGGCCCATACTCACAATCTACAGGTTGGAATGCATATACAGGGGGTAGAGGAAGAGAAGCTGCCGGCGGGTTTGCGTTGACGCAGGTGGCGACAGCAGGGCCCATATTTACAATCAATAGGTAGGGGAGGCATATACAAGGAGTAGAGGAAGAGAAGCTGCCGCCGGGCTTGCGCTGATGCAGGTGGCGACAGCAAGGCCCATATTTACAATCAATAGGTAGGGGAGGCATATAAAAGGGGTAGAGGAAGAGAAGCTGCCGCCGGGAGTGCGCTGATGCAGGTGGCGACAGCAGGGCCCATATTTACAATCAATAGGTAGGGGAGGCATATACAAGGGGTAGAGGAAGAGTAGCTGCCGCCGGGAGAGCGCTGATGCGGGTGGCGACAGCAGGGCCCATATTTACAATCAATAGGTAGGGGAGGCATATACAAGGGGTAGGGGAAGAGAAGCTGCCGCCGGGAGTGCGCTGATGCAGGTGGCGACAGCAGGGCCCATATTTACAATCAATAGGTAGGGGAGGCATATACAAGGGGTAGAGGAAGAGAAGCTGCCGCCGGGAGTGCGCCGATGCAGGTGGCGACAGCAGGGCCCATACTCACAATCTACAGGTTGGAATGCATATACAGGGGGTAGAGGAAGAGAAGCTGCCGCCGGGTTTGCGCTGATGCAGGTGGCGACAGCAGGGCCCATATTTACAATCAATAGGTAGGGGAGGCATATACAAGGAGTGGAGAAAGAGAAGCTGCCGCCGGGCTTGCGCTGATGTAGGTGGCGACAGCAGGGCCCATATTTACAATCAATAGGTAGGGGAGGCATATACAAGGGGTAGAGGAAGAGAAGCTGCCGCCGGGAGTGCGCTGATGCAGGTGGCGACAGCAGGGCCCATATTTACAATCAATAGGTAGGGGAGGCATATACAAGGGGTAGAGGAAGAGTAGCTGCCGCCGGGAGAGCGCTGATGCCGGTGGCGACAGCAGGGCCCATATTTACAATCAATAGGTAGGGGAGGCATATACAAGGGGTAGAGGAAGAGAAGCTGCCGCCGGGAGTGCGCTGATGCAGGTGGCGACAGCAGGGCCCATACTCACAATCTACAGGTTGGAATGCATATACGGGGGTAGAGGAAGAGAAGCTGCCGGCGGGTTTGCGCTGACGCAGGTGGCGACAGCAGGGCCCATATTTACAATCAATAGGTAGGGGAGGCATATACAAGGAGTAGAGGAAGAGAAGCTGCCGCCGGGCTTGCGCTGATGCAGGTGGCGACAGCAAGGCCCATATTTACAATCAATAGGTAGGGGAGGCATATACAAGGGGTAGAGGAAGAGAAGCTGCCGCCGGGAGTGCGCTGATGCAGGTGGCGACAGCAGGGCCCATATTTACAATCAATAGGTAGGGGAAGCATATACAAGGGGTAGAGGAAGAGTAGCTGCCGCCGGGAGAGCGCTGATGCCGGTGGCGACAGCAGGGCCCATATTTACAATCAATAGGTAGGGGAGGCATATACAAGGGGTAGAGGAAGAGAAGCTGCCGCCGGGAGTGCGCTGATGCAGGTGGCGACAGCAGGGCCCATATTTACAATCAATAGGTAGGGGAGGCATATACAAGGGGTAGAGGAAGAGAAGCTGCCGCCGGGAGTGCGCTGATGCAGGTGGCGACAGCAGGGCACATACTCACAATCTACAGGTTGGAATGCATATACAGGGGGTAGAGGAAGAGAAGCTGCCGCCGGGTTTGCGCTGATGCAGGTGGCGACAGCAGGGCCCATATTTACAATCAATAGGTAGGGGAGGCATATACAAGGAGTGGAGAAAGAGAAGCTGCCGCCGGGAGTGCGCTGATGCAGGTGGCGACAGCAGGGCCCATACTCACAATCTACAGGTAGGAATGCATATACAGGGAGTAGAGGAAGAGAAGCTGCCGCCGGGCTTGCGCTGATGCAGGTGGCGACAGCAGGGCCCATATCCATAATCAATAGGCAGGGGAGGCATATACAAGGGGTAGAGGAAGAGAAGCTGCCGCCGGGAGTGCGCTGATGCAGGTGGCGACAGCAGGGCCCATATTTACAATCAATAGGTAGGGGAGGCATATACAAGGAGTAGAGGAAGAGAAGCTGCCGCCGGGAGTGCGCTGATGCAGGTGGCGACAGCAGGGCCCATACTCACAATCTACAGGTAGGAATGCATATACAGGGAGTAGAGGAAGAGAAGCTGCCGCCGGGCTTGAGCTGATGCAGGTGGCGACAGCAGGGCCCATATCCATAATCAATAGGCAGGGGAGGAATACACAAGGGGTAGAGGAAGAGAAGCTGCCGCCGGGCTTGCGCTGATGCAGGTGGTGACAGCAGGGCCCATATTCACAATCAATAGGCAGGGGAGGCATATACAAGGGGTAGAGGAAGAGAAGCTGCCGCCGGGAGTGCGCTGATGCAGGTGGCGACAGCAGGGCCCATATTTACAATCAATAGGTAGGGGAGGCATATACAAGGGGTAGAGGAAGAGAAGCTGCCGCCGGGAGTGCGCTGATGCAGGTGGCGACAGCAGGGCCCATACTCACAATCTACAGGTTGGAATGCATATACAGGGGGTAGAGGAAGAGAAGCTGCCGCCGGGTTTGCGCTGATGCAGGTGGCGACAGCAGGGCCCATATTTACAATCAATAGGTAGGGGAGGCATATACAAGGGGTAGAGGAAGAGAAGCTGCCGCCGGGAGTGCGCTGATGCAGGTGGCGACAGCAGGGCCCATACTCACAATCTACAGGTAGGAATGCATATACAGGGAGTAGAGGAAGAGAAGCTGCCACCGGGCTTGCGCTGATGCAGGTGGCGACAGCAGGGCCCATATCCATAATCAATAGGCAGGGGAGGAATACACAAGGGGTAGAGGAAGAGAAGCTGCCGCCGGGCTTGCGCTGATGCAGGTGGCGACAGCAGGGCCCATATTTACAATCAATAGGTAGGGGAGGCATATACAAGGGGTAGAGGAAGAGAAGCTGCCGCCGGGAGTGCGCTGATGCAGGTGGCGACAGCAGGGCCCATATTTACAATCAATAGGTAGGGGAGGCATTTACAAGGAGTAGAGGAAGAGAAGCTGCCGCCGGGAGTGCGCTGATGCAGGTGGCGACAGCAGGGCCCATATTTACAATCAATAGGTAGGGGAGGCATATACAAGGAGTAGAGGAAGAGAAGCTGCCGCCGGGAGTGCGCTGATGCAGGTGGCGACAGCAGGGCCCACACTCACAATCTACAGGTTGGAATGCATATACAGGGGGTAGAGGAAGAGAAGCTGCCGCCGCGTTTGCGCTGATGCAGGTGGCGACAGCAGGGCCCATATTCACAATCAATAGGCAGGGGAGGCATATACAAGGGGTAGAGGAAGAGAAGCTGCCGCCGGGCTTGCGCTGATGCAGGTGGTGACAGAAGGGCCCATATTCACAATCAATAGGCAGGGGAAGCATATACAAGGGGTAGAGGAAGAGAAGCTGCCGCCGGGAGTGCGCTGATGCAGGTGGCGACAGCAGGGCCCATATTTACAATCAATAGGTAGGGGAGGCATATACAAGGGGTAAAGGAAGAGAAGCTGGCGCCGGGAGCGCGCTGATGCAGGTGGCGACAGCAGAGCCCATACTCACAATCTACAGGTTGGAATGCATATACAAGGGGTAGAGGAAGAGAAGCTGCCGCCGGGTTTGCGCTGATGCAGGTGGCGACAGCAGGGCCCATATTTAGAATCAATAGGTAGGGGAGGCATATACAAGGGGTAGAGGAAGAGAAGCTGCCGCCGGGAGTGCGCTGATGCAGGTGGCGACAGCAGGGCCCATATTTACAATCAATAGGTAGGGGAGGCATATACAAGGAGTAAAGGAAGAGAAGCTGGCGCCGGGAGTGCGCTGATGCAGGTGGCGACAGCAGAGCCCATACTCACAATCTACAGGTTGGAATGCATATACAGGGGGTAGAGGAAGAGAAGCTGCCGCCGGGTTTGCGCTGATGCAGGTGGCGACAGCAGGGCCCATATTTACAATCAATAGGTAGGGGAGGCATATACAAGGGGTAGAGGAAGAGAAGCTGCCGCCGGGAGTGCGCTGATGCAGGTGGCGACAGCAGGGTCCATATTTACAATCAATAGGTAGGGGAGGCATATACAAGGGGTAGAGGAAGAGTAGCTGCCGCCGGGTTTGCGCTGATGCCGGTGGTGACAGCAGGGCCCATATTTACTATCAATAGGTAGGGGAGGCACATACAAGAGGTAGAGGAAGAGAAGCTGCCGCCGGGAGTGCGCTGATGCCGGTGGCGGCAGCAGGGCCTATATTTACAATCAATAGGTAGGGGAGGCATATACAAGGGGTAGAGGAAGAGAAGCTGCCGCCGGGAGTGCGCTGATGCAGGTGGCGACAGCAGGGCCCATATTTACAATCAATAGGTAGGGGAGGCATATACAAGGGGTAGAGGAAGAGAAGCTGCCGCCGGGAGTGCGCTGATGCAGGTGGCGACAGCAGGGCCCATATTTACAATCAATAGGTAGGGGAGGCATATACAAGGGGTAGAGGAAGAGAAGCTGCCGCCGGGAGTGCGCTGATGCAGGTGGCGACAGCAGGGCCCATATTTACAATCAATAGGTAGGGGAGGCATATACAAGGGGTAGAGGAAGAGTAGCTGCCGCCGGGAGAGCGCTGATGCCGGTGGCGACAGCAGGGCCCATATTTACAATCAATAGGTAGGGGAGGCATATACAAGGGGTAGAGGAAGAGTAGCTGCCGCCGGGAGAGCGCTGATGCGGGTGGCGACAGCAGGGCCCATATTTACAATCAATAGGTAGGGGAGGCATATACAAGGGGTAGGGGAAGAGAAGCTGCCGCCGGGAGTGCGCTGATGCAGGTGGCGACAGCAGGGCCCATATTTACAATCAATAGGTAGGGGAGGCATATACAAGGGGTAGAGGAAGAGAAGCTGCCGCCGGGAGTGCGCCGATGCAGGTGGCGACAGCAGGGCCCATACTCACAATCTACAGGTTGGAATGCATATACAGGGGGTAGAGGAAGAGAAGCTGCCGCCGGGTTTGCGCTGATGCAGGTGGCGACAGCAGGGCCCATATTTACAATCAATAGGTAGGGGAGGCATATACAAGGAGTGGAGAAAGAGAAGCTGCCGCCGGGCTTGCGCTGATGTAGGTGGCGACAGCAGGGCCCATATTTACAATCAATAGGTAGGGGAGGCATATACAAGGGGTAGAGGAAGAGAAGCTGCCGCCGGGAGTGCGCTGATGCAGGTGGCGACAGCAGGGCCCATATTTACAATCAATAGGTAGGGGAGGCATATACAAGGGGTAGAGGAAGAGTAGCTGCCGCCGGGAGAGCGCTGATGCCGGTGGCGACAGCAGGGCCCATATTTACAATCAATAGGTAGGGGAGGCATATACAAGGGGTAGAGGAAGAGAAGCTGCCGCCGGGAGTGCGCTGATGCAGGTGGCGACAGCAGGGCCCATACTCACAATCTACAGGTTGGAATGCATATACGGGGGTAGAGGAAGAGAAGCTGCCGGCGGGTTTGCGCTGACGCAGGTGGCGACAGCAGGGCCCATATTTACAATCAATAGGTAGGGGAGGCATATACAAGGAGTAGAGGAAGAGAAGCTGCCGCCGGGCTTGCGCTGATGCAGGTGGCGACAGCAAGGCCCATATTTACAATCAATAGGTAGGGGAGGCATATACAAGGGGTAGAGGAAGAGAAGCTGCCGCCGGGAGTGCGCTGATGCAGGTGGCGACAGCAGGGCCCATATTTACAATCAATAGGTAGGGGAAGCATATACAAGGGGTAGAGGAAGAGTAGCTGCCGCCGGGAGAGCGCTGATGCCGGTGGCGACAGCAGGGCCCATATTTACAATCAATAGGTAGGGGAGGCATATACAAGGGGTAGAGGAAGAGAAGCTGCCGCCGGGAGTGCGCTGATGCAGGTGGCGACAGCAGGGCCCATATTTACAATCAATAGGTAGGGGAGGCATATACAAGGGGTAGAGGAAGAGAAGCTGCCGCCGGGAGTGCGCTGATGCAGGTGGCGACAGCAGGGCACATACTCACAATCTACAGGTTGGAATGCATATACAGGGGGTAGAGGAAGAGAAGCTGCCGCCGGGTTTGCGCTGATGCAGGTGGCGACAGCAGGGCCCATATTTACAATCAATAGGTAGGGGAGGCATATACAAGGAGTGGAGAAAGAGAAGCTGCCGCCGGGAGTGCGCTGATGCAGGTGGCGACAGCAGGGCCCATACTCACAATCTACAGGTAGGAATGCATATACAGGGAGTAGAGGAAGAGAAGCTGCCGCCGGGCTTGCGCTGATGCAGGTGGCGACAGCAGGGCCCATATCCATAATCAATAGGCAGGGGAGGCATATACAAGGGGTAGAGGAAGAGAAGCTGCCGCCGGGAGTGCGCTGATGCAGGTGGCGACAGCAGGGCCCATATTTACAATCAATAGGTAGGGGAGGCATATACAAGGAGTAGAGGAAGAGAAGCTGCCGCCGGGAGTGCGCTGATGCAGGTGGCGACAGCAGGGCCCATACTCACAATCTACAGGTAGGAATGCATATACAGGGAGTAGAGGAAGAGAAGCTGCCGCCGGGCTTGAGCTGATGCAGGTGGCGACAGCAGGGCCCATATCCATAATCAATAGGCAGGGGAGGAATACACAAGGGGTAGAGGAAGAGAAGCTGCCGCCGGGCTTGCGCTGATGCAGGTGGTGACAGCAGGGCCCATATTCACAATCAATAGGCAGGGGAGGCATATACAAGGGGTAGAGGAAGAGAAGCTGCCGCCGGGAGTGCGCTGATGCAGGTGGCGACAGCAGGGCCCATATTTACAATCAATAGGTAGGGGAGGCATATACAAGGGGTAGAGGAAGAGAAGCTGCCGCCGGGAGTGCGCTGATGCAGGTGGCGACAGCAGGGCCCATACTCACAATCTACAGGTTGGAATGCATATACAGGGGGTAGAGGAAGAGAAGCTGCCGCCGGGTTTGCGCTGATGCAGGTGGCGACAGCAGGGCCCATATTTACAATCAATAGGTAGGGGAGGCATATACAAGGGGTAGAGGAAGAGAAGCTGCCGCCGGGAGTGCGCTGATGCAGGTGGCGACAGCAGGGCCCATACTCACAATCTACAGGTAGGAATGCATATACAGGGAGTAGAGGAAGAGAAGCTGCCACCGGGCTTGCGCTGATGCAGGTGGCGACAGCAGGGCCCATATCCATAATCAATAGGCAGGGGAGGAATACACAAGGGGTAGAGGAAGAGAAGCTGCCGCCGGGCTTGCGCTGATGCAGGTGGCGACAGCAGGGCCCATATTTACAATCAATAGGTAGGGGAGGCATATACAAGGGGTAGAGGAAGAGAAGCTGCCGCCGGGAGTGCGCTGATGCAGGTGGCGACAGCAGGGCCCATATTTACAATCAATAGGTAGGGGAGGCATTTACAAGGAGTAGAGGAAGAGAAGCTGCCGCCGGGAGTGCGCTGATGCAGGTGGCGACAGCAGGGCCCATATTTACAATCAATAGGTAGGGGAGGCATATACAAGGAGTAGAGGAAGAGAAGCTGCCGCCGGGAGTGCGCTGATGCAGGTGGCGACAGCAGGGCCCACACTCACAATCTACAGGTTGGAATGCATATACAGGGGGTAGAGGAAGAGAAGCTGCCGCCGCGTTTGCGCTGATGCAGGTGGCGACAGCAGGGCCCATATTCACAATCAATAGGCAGGGGAGGCATATACAAGGGGTAGAGGAAGAGAAGCTGCCGCCGGGCTTGCGCTGATGCAGGTGGTGACAGAAGGGCCCATATTCACAATCAATAGGCAGGGGAAGCATATACAAGGGGTAGAGGAAGAGAAGCTGCCGCCGGGAGTGCGCTGATGCAGGTGGCGACAGCAGGGCCCATATTTACAATCAATAGGTAGGGGAGGCATATACAAGGGGTAAAGGAAGAGAAGCTGGCGCCGGGAGCGCGCTGATGCAGGTGGCGACAGCAGAGCCCATACTCACAATCTACAGGTTGGAATGCATATACAAGGGGTAGAGGAAGAGAAGCTGCCGCCGGGTTTGCGCTGATGCAGGTGGCGACAGCAGGGCCCATATTTAGAATCAATAGGTAGGGGAGGCATATACAAGGGGTAGAGGAAGAGAAGCTGCCGCCGGGAGTGCGCTGATGCAGGTGGCGACAGCAGGGCCCATATTTACAATCAATAGGTAGGGGAGGCATATACAAGGAGTAAAGGAAGAGAAGCTGGCGCCGGGAGTGCGCTGATGCAGGTGGCGACAGCAGAGCCCATACTCACAATCTACAGGTTGGAATGCATATACAGGGGGTAGAGGAAGAGAAGCTGCCGCCGGGTTTGCGCTGATGCAGGTGGCGACAGCAGGGCCCATATTTACAATCAATAGGTAGGGGAGGCATATACAAGGGGTAGAGGAAGAGAAGCTGCCGCCGGGAGTGCGCTGATGCAGGTGGCGACAGCAGGGCCCATATTTACAATCAATAGGTAGGGGAGGCATATACAAGGGGTAGAGGAAGAGAAGCTGCCGCCGGGAGTGCGCTGATGCAGGTGGCGACAGCAGGGCCCATATTTACAATCAATAGGTAGGGGAGGCATATACAAGGGGTAGAGGAAGAGTAGCTGCCGCCGGGAGAGCGCTGATGCCGGTGGCGACAGCAGGGCCCATATTTACAATCAATAGGTAGGGGAGGCATATACAAGGGGTAGAGGAAGAGAAGCTGCCGCCGGGAGTGCGCTGATGCAGGTGGCGACAGCAGGGCCCATACTCACAATCTACAGGTTGGAATGCATATACGGGGGTAGAGGAAGAGAAGCTGCCGGCGGGTTTGCGCTGACGCAGGTGGCGACAGCAGGGCCCATATTTACAATCAATAGGTAGGGGAGGCATATACAAGGAGTAGAGGAAGAGAAGCTGCCGCCGGGCTTGCGCTGATGCAGGTGGCGACAGCAAGGCCCATATTTACAATCAATAGGTAGGGGAGGCATATACAAGGGGTAGAGGAAGAGAAGCTGCCGCCGGGAGTGCGCTGATGCAGGTGGCGACAGCAGGGCCCATATTTACAATCAATAGGTAGGGGAAGCATATACAAGGGGTAGAGGAAGAGTAGCTGCCGCCGGGAGAGCGCTGATGCCGGTGGCGACAGCAGGGCCCATATTTACAATCAATAGGTAGGGGAGGCATATACAAGGGGTAGAGGAAGAGAAGCTGCCGCCGGGAGTGCGCTGATGCAGGTGGCGACAGCAGGGCCCATATTTACAATCAATAGGTAGGGGAGGCATATACAAGGGGTAGAGGAAGAGAAGCTGCCGCCGGGAGTGCGCTGATGCAGGTGGCGACAGCAGGGCACATACTCACAATCTACAGGTTGGAATGCATATACAGGGGGTAGAGGAAGAGAAGCTGCCGCCGGGTTTGCGCTGATGCAGGTGGCGACAGCAGGGCCCATATTTACAATCAATAGGTAGGGGAGGCATATACAAGGAGTGGAGAAAGAGAAGCTGCCGCCGGGAGTGCGCTGATGCAGGTGGCGACAGCAGGGCCCATACTCACAATCTACAGGTAGGAATGCATATACAGGGAGTAGAGGAAGAGAAGCTGCCGCCGGGCTTGCGCTGATGCAGGTGGCGACAGCAGGGCCCATATCCATAATCAATAGGCAGGGGAGGCATATACAAGGGGTAGAGGAAGAGAAGCTGCCGCCGGGAGTGCGCTGATGCAGGTGGCGACAGCAGGGCCCATATTTACAATCAATAGGTAGGGGAGGCATATACAAGGAGTAGAGGAAGAGAAGCTGCCGCCGGGAGTGCGCTGATGCAGGTGGCGACAGCAGGGCCCATACTCACAATCTACAGGTAGGAATGCATATACAGGGAGTAGAGGAAGAGAAGCTGCCGCCGGGCTTGAGCTGATGCAGGTGGCGACAGCAGGGCCCATATCCATAATCAATAGGCAGGGGAGGAATACACAAGGGGTAGAGGAAGAGAAGCTGCCGCCGGGCTTGCGCTGATGCAGGTGGTGACAGCAGGGCCCATATTCACAATCAATAGGCAGGGGAGGCATATACAAGGGGTAGAGGAAGAGAAGCTGCCGCCGGGAGTGCGCTGATGCAGGTGGCGACAGCAGGGCCCATATTTACAATCAATAGGTAGGGGAGGCATATACAAGGGGTAGAGGAAGAGAAGCTGCCGCCGGGAGTGCGCTGATGCAGGTGGCGACAGCAGGGCCCATACTCACAATCTACAGGTTGGAATGCATATACAGGGGGTAGAGGAAGAGAAGCTGCCGCCGGGTTTGCGCTGATGCAGGTGGCGACAGCAGGGCCCATATTTACAATCAATAGGTAGGGGAGGCATATACAAGGGGTAGAGGAAGAGAAGCTGCCGCCGGGAGTGCGCTGATGCAGGTGGCGACAGCAGGGCCCATACTCACAATCTACAGGTAGGAATGCATATACAGGGAGTAGAGGAAGAGAAGCTGCCACCGGGCTTGCGCTGATGCAGGTGGCGACAGCAGGGCCCATATCCATAATCAATAGGCAGGGGAGGAATACACAAGGGGTAGAGGAAGAGAAGCTGCCGCCGGGCTTGCGCTGATGCAGGTGGCGACAGCAGGGCCCATATTTACAATCAATAGGTAGGGGAGGCATATACAAGGGGTAGAGGAAGAGAAGCTGCCGCCGGGAGTGCGCTGATGCAGGTGGCGACAGCAGGGCCCATATTTACAATCAATAGGTAGGGGAGGCATTTACAAGGAGTAGAGGAAGAGAAGCTGCCGCCGGGAGTGCGCTGATGCAGGTGGCGACAGCAGGGCCCATATTTACAATCAATAGGTAGGGGAGGCATATACAAGGAGTAGAGGAAGAGAAGCTGCCGCCGGGAGTGCGCTGATGCAGGTGGCGACAGCAGGGCCCACACTCACAATCTACAGGTTGGAATGCATATACAGGGGGTAGAGGAAGAGAAGCTGCCGCCGCGTTTGCGCTGATGCAGGTGGCGACAGCAGGGCCCATATTCACAATCAATAGGCAGGGGAGGCATATACAAGGGGTAGAGGAAGAGAAGCTGCCGCCGGGCTTGCGCTGATGCAGGTGGTGACAGAAGGGCCCATATTCACAATCAATAGGCAGGGGAAGCATATACAAGGGGTAGAGGAAGAGAAGCTGCCGCCGGGAGTGCGCTGATGCAGGTGGCGACAGCAGGGCCCATATTTACAATCAATAGGTAGGGGAGGCATATACAAGGGGTAAAGGAAGAGAAGCTGGCGCCGGGAGCGCGCTGATGCAGGTGGCGACAGCAGAGCCCATACTCACAATCTACAGGTTGGAATGCATATACAAGGGGTAGAGGAAGAGAAGCTGCCGCCGGGTTTGCGCTGATGCAGGTGGCGACAGCAGGGCCCATATTTAGAATCAATAGGTAGGGGAGGCATATACAAGGGGTAGAGGAAGAGAAGCTGCCGCCGGGAGTGCGCTGATGCAGGTGGCGACAGCAGGGCCCATATTTACAATCAATAGGTAGGGGAGGCATATACAAGGAGTAAAGGAAGAGAAGCTGGCGCCGGGAGTGCGCTGATGCAGGTGGCGACAGCAGAGCCCATACTCACAATCTACAGGTTGGAATGCATATACAGGGGGTAGAGGAAGAGAAGCTGCCGCCGGGTTTGCGCTGATGCAGGTGGCGACAGCAGGGCCCATATTTACAATCAATAGGTAGGGGAGGCATATACAAGGGGTAGAGGAAGAGAAGCTGCCGCCGGGAGTGCGCTGATGCAGGTGGCGACAGCAGGGTCCATATTTACAATCAATAGGTAGGGGAGGCATATACAAGGGGTAGAGGAAGAGTAGCTGCCGCCGGGTTTGCGCTGATGCCGGTGGTGACAGCAGGGCCCATATTTACTATCAATAGGTAGGGGAGGCACATACAAGAGGTAGAGGAAGAGAAGCTGCCGCCGGGAGTGCGCTGATGCCGGTGGCGGCAGCAGGGCCTATATTTACAATCAATAGGTAGGGGAGGCATATACAAGGGGTAGAGGAAGAGAAGCTGCCGCCGGGAGTGCGCTGATGCAGGTGGCGACAGCAGGGCCCATATTTACAATCAATAGGTAGGGGAGGCATATACAAGGGGTAGAGGAAGAGAAGCTGCCGCCGGGAGTGCGCTGATGCAGGTGGCGACAGCAGGGCCCATATTTACAATCAATAGGTAGGGGAGGCATATACAAGGGGTAGAGGAAGAGTAGCTGCCGCCGGGAGAGCGCTGATGCCGGTGGCGACAGCAGGGCCCATATTTACAATCAATAGGTAGGGGAGGCATATACAAGGGGTAGAGGAAGAGAAGCTGCCGCCGGGAGTGCGCTGATGCAGGTGGCGACAGCAGGGCCCATACTCACAATCTACAGGTTGGAATGCATATACAGGGGGTAGAGGAAGAGAAGCTGCCGGCGGGTTTGCGCTGACGCAGGTGGCGACAGCAGGGCCCATATTTACAATCAATAGGTAGGGGAGGCATATACAAGGAGTAGAGGAAGAGAAGCTGCCGCCGGGCTTGCGCTGATGCAGGTGGCGACAGCAAGGCCCATATTTACAATCAATAGGTAGGGGAGGCATATACAAGGGGTAGAGGAAGAGAAGCTGCCGCCGGGAGTGCGCTGATGCAGGTGGCGACAGCAGGGCCCATATTTACAATCAATAGGTAGGGGAAGCATATACAAGGGGTAGAGGAAGAGTAGCTGCCGCCGGGAGAGCGCTGATGCCGGTGGCGACAGCAGGGCCCATATTTACAATCAATAGGTAGGGGAGGCATATACAAGGGGTAGAGGAAGAGAAGCTGCCGCCGGGAGTGCGCTGATGCAGGTGGCGACAGCAGGGCCCATATTTACAATCAATAGGTAGGGGAGGCATATACAAGGGGTAGAGGAAGAGAAGCTGCCGCCGGGAGTGCGCTGATGCAGGTGGCGACAGCAGGGCCCATACTCACAATCTACAGGTTGGAATGCATATACAGGGGGTAGAGGAAGAGAAGCTGCCGCCGGGTTTGCGCTGATGCAGGTGGCGACAGCAGGGCCCATATTTACAATCAATAGGTAGGGGAGGCATATACAAGGAGTGGAGAAAGAGAAGCTGCCGCCGGGCTTGCGCTGATGCAGGTGGCGACAGCAAGGCCCATATTTACAATCAATAGGTAGGGGAGGCATATACAAGGGGTAGAGGAAGAGAAGCTGCCGCCGGGAGTGCGCTGATGCAGGTGGCGACAGCAGGGCCCATATTTACAATCAATAGGTAGGGGAGGCATATACAAGGGGTAGAGGAAGAGTAGCTGCCGCCGGGAGAGCGCTGATGCCGGTGGCGACAGCAGGGCCCATATTTACAATCAATAGGTAGGGGAGGCATATACAAGGGGTAGAGGAAGAGAAGCTGCCGCCGGGAGTGCGCTGATGCAGGTGGCGACAGCAGGGCCCATATTTACAATCAATAGGTAGGGGAGGCATATACAAGGAGTGGAGAAAGAGAAGCTGCCGCCGGGCTTGCGCTGATGCAGGTGGCGACAGCAGGGCCCATATTTACAATCAATAGGTAGGGGAGGCATATACAAGGGGTAGAGGAAGAGAAGCTGCCGCCGGGAGTGCGCTGATGCAGGTGGCGACAGCAGGGCCCATATTTACAATCAATAGGTAGGGGAGGCATATACAAGGGGTAGAGGAAGAGAAGCTGCCGCCGGGAGTGCGCTGATGCAGGTGGCGACAGCAGGGCCCATACTCACAATCTACAGGTAGGAATGCATATACAGGGAGTAGAGGAAGAGAAGCTGCCACCGGGCTTGCGCTGATGCAGGTGGCGACAGCAGGGCCCATATCCATAATCAATAGGCAGGGGAGGAATACACAAGGGGTAGAGGAAGAGAAGCTGCCGCCGGGCTTGCGCTGATGCAGGTGGCGACAGCAGGGCCCATATTTACAATCAATAGGTAGGGGAGGCATATACAAGGGGTAGAGGAAGAGAAGCTGCCGCCGGGAGTGCGCTGATGCAGGTGGCGACAGCAGGGCCCATATTTACAATCAATAGGTAGGGGAGGCATTTACAAGGAGTAGAGGAAGAGAAGCTGCCGCCGGGAGTGCGCTGATGCAGGTGGCGACAGCAGGGCCCATATTTACAATCAATAGGTAGGGGAGGCATATACAAGGAGTAGAGGAAGAGAAGCTGCCGCCGGGAGTGCGCTGATGCAGGTGGCGACAGCAGGGCCCACACTCACAATCTACAGGTTGGAATGCATATACAGGGGGTAGAGGAAGAGAAGCTGCCGCCGCGTTTGCGCTGATGCAGGTGGCGACAGCAGGGCCCATATTCACAATCAATAGGCAGGGGAGGCATATACAAGGGGTAGAGGAAGAGAAGCTGCCGCCGGGCTTGCGCTGATGCAGGTGGTGACAGAAGGGCCCATATTCACAATCAATAGGCAGGGGAAGCATATACAAGGGGTAGAGGAAGAGAAGCTGCCGCCGGGAGTGCGCTGATGCAGGTGGCGACAGCAGGGCCCATATTTACAATCAATAGGTAGGGGAGGCATATACAAGGGGTAAAGGAAGAGAAGCTGGCGCCGGGAGCGCGCTGATGCAGGTGGCGACAGCAGAGCCCATACTCACAATCTACAGGTTGGAATGCATATACAAGGGGTAGAGGAAGAGAAGCTGCCGCCGGGTTTGCGCTGATGCAGGTGGCGACAGCAGGGCCCATATTTAGAATCAATAGGTAGGGGAGGCATATACAAGGGGTAGAGGAAGAGAAGCTGCCGCCGGGAGTGCGCTGATGCAGGTGGCGACAGCAGGGCCCATATTTACAATCAATAGGTAGGGGAGGCATATACAAGGAGTAAAGGAAGAGAAGCTGGCGCCGGGAGTGCGCTGATGCAGGTGGCGACAGCAGAGCCCATACTCACAATCTACAGGTAGGAATGCATATACAGGGAGTAGAGGAAGAGAAGCTGCCACCGGGCTTGCGCTGATGCAGGTGGCGACAGCAGGGCCCATATCCATAATCAATAGGCAGGGGAGGAATACACAAGGGGTAGAGGAAGAGAAGCTGCCGCCGGGCTTGCGCTGATGCAGGTGGCGACAGCAGGGCCCATATTTACAATCAATAGGTAGGGGAGGCATATACAAGGGGTAGAGGAAGAGTAGCTGCCGCCGGGAGAGCGCTGATGCCGGTGGCGACAGCAGGGCCCATATTTACAATCAATAGGTAGGGGAGGCATATACAAGGGGTAGAGGAAGAGAAGCTGCCGCCGGGAGTGCGCTGATGCAGGTGGCGACAGCAGGGCCCATATTTACAATCAATAGGTAGGGGAGGCATATACAAGGAGTGGAGAAAGAGAAGCTGCCGCCGGGCTTGCGCTGATGCAGGTGGCGACAGCAGGGCCCATATTTACAATCAATAGGTAGGGGAGGCATATACAAGGGGTAGAGGAAGAGAAGCTGCCGCCGGGAGTGCGCTGATGCAGGTGGCGACAGCAGGGCCCATATTTACAATCAATAGGTAGGGGAGGCATATACAAGGGGTAGAGGAAGAGAAGCTGCCGCCGGGAGTGCGCTGATGCAGGTGGCGACAGCAGGGCCCATACTCACAATCTACAGGTAGGAATGCATATACAGGGAGTAGAGGAAGAGAAGCTGCCACCGGGCTTGCGCTGATGCAGGTGGCGACAGCAGGGCCCATATCCATAATCAATAGGCAGGGGAGGAATACACAAGGGGTAGAGGAAGAGAAGCTGCCGCCGGGCTTGCGCTGATGCAGGTGGCGACAGCAGGGCCCATATTTACAATCAATAGGTAGGGGAGGCATATACAAGGGGTAGAGGAAGAGAAGCTGCCGCCGGGAGTGCGCTGATGCAGGTGGCGACAGCAGGGCCCATATTTACAATCAATAGGTAGGGGAGGCATATACAAGGAGTGGAGAAAGAGAAGCTGCCGCCGGGCTTGCGCTGATGCAGGTGGCGACAGCAGGGCCCATATTTACAATCAATAGGTAGGGGAGGCATATACAAGGGGTAGAGGAAGAGAAGCTGCCGCCGGGAGTGCGCTGATGCAGGTGGCGACAGCAGGGCCCATATTTACAATCAATAGGTAGGGGAGGCATTTACAAGGAGTAGAGGAAGAGAAGCTGCCGCCGGGAGTGCGCTGATGCAGGTGGCGACAGCAGGGCCCATATTTACAATCAATAGGTAGGGGAGGCATATACAAGGAGTAGAGGAAGAGAAGCTGCCGCCGGGAGTGCGCTGATGCAGGTGGCGACAGCAGGGCCCACACTCACAATCTACAGGTTGGAATGCATATACAGGGGGTAGAGGAAGAGAAGCTGCCGCCGCGTTTGCGCTGATGCAGGTGGCGACAGCAGGGCCCATATTCACAATCAATAGGCAGGGGAGGCATATACAAGGGGTAGAGGAAGAGAAGCTGCCGCCGGGCTTGCGCTGATGCAGGTGGTGACAGAAGGGCCCATATTCACAATCAATAGGCAGGGGAAGCATATACAAGGGGTAGAGGAAGAGAAGCTGCCGCCGGGAGTGCGCTGATGCAGGTGGCGACAGCAGGGCCCATATTTACAATCAATAGGTAGGGGAGGCATATACAAGGGGTAAAGGAAGAGAAGCTGGCGCCGGGAGCGCGCTGATGCAGGTGGCGACAGCAGAGCCCATACTCACAATCTACAGGTTGGAATGCATATACAAGGGGTAGAGGAAGAGAAGCTGCCGCCGGGTTTGCGCTGATGCAGGTGGCGACAGCAGGGCCCATATTTAGAATCAATAGGTAGGGGAGGCATATACAAGGGGTAGAGGAAGAGAAGCTGCCGCCGGGAGTGCGCTGATGCAGGTGGCGACAGCAGGGCCCATATTTACAATCAATAGGTAGGGGAGGCATATACAAGGAGTAAAGGAAGAGAAGCTGGCGCCGGGAGTGCGCTGATGCAGGTGGCGACAGCAGAGCCCATACTCACAATCTACAGGTTGGAATGCATATACAGGGGGTAGAGGAAGAGAAGCTGCCGCCGGGTTTGCGCTGATGCAGGTGGCGACAGCAGGGCCCATATTTACAATCAATAGGTAGGGGAGGCATATACAAGGGGTAGAGGAAGAGAAGCTGCCGCCGGGAGTGCGCTGATGCAGGTGGCGACAGCAGGGTCCATATTTACAATCAATAGGTAGGGGAGGCATATACAAGGGGTAGAGGAAGAGTAGCTGCCGCCGGGTTTGCGCTGATGCCGGTGGTGACAGCAGGGCCCATATTTACTATCAATAGGTAGGGGAGGCACATACAAGAGGTAGAGGAAGAGAAGCTGCCGCCGGGAGTGCGCTGATGCCGGTGGCGGCAGCAGGGCCTATATTTACAATCAATAGGTAGGGGAGGCATATACAAGGGGTAGAGGAAGAGAAGCTGCCGCCGGGAGTGCGCTGATGCAGGTGGCGACAGCAGGGCCCATATTTACAATCAATAGGTAGGGGAGGCATATACAAGGGGTAGAGGAAGAGAAGCTGCCGCCGGGAGTGCGCTGATGCAGGTGGCGACAGCAGGGCCCATATTTACAATCAATAGGTAGGGGAGGCATATACAAGGGGTAGAGGAAGAGTAGCTGCCGCCGGGAGAGCGCTGATGCCGGTGGCGACAGCAGGGCCCATATTTACAATCAATAGGTAGGGGAGGCATATACAAGGGGTAGAGGAAGAGAAGCTGCCGCCGGGAGTGCGCTGATGCAGGTGGCGACAGCAGGGCCCATACTCACAATCTACAGGTTGGAATGCATATACAGGGGGTAGAGGAAGAGAAGCTGCCGGCGGGTTTGCGCTGACGCAGGTGGCGACAGCAGGGCCCATATTTACAATCAATAGGTAGGGGAGGCATATACAAGGAGTAGAGGAAGAGAAGCTGCCGCCGGGCTTGCGCTGATGCAGGTGGCGACAGCAAGGCCCATATTTACAATCAATAGGTAGGGGAGGCATATACAAGGGGTAGAGGAAGAGAAGCTGCCGCCGGGAGTGCGCTGATGCAGGTGGCGACAGCAGGGCCCATATTTACAATCAATAGGTAGGGGAAGCATATACAAGGGGTAGAGGAAGAGTAGCTGCCGCCGGGAGAGCGCTGATGCCGGTGGCGACAGCAGGGCCCATATTTACAATCAATAGGTAGGGGAGGCATATACAAGGGGTAGAGGAAGAGAAGCTGCCGCCGGGAGTGCGCTGATGCAGGTGGCGACAGCAGGGCCCATATTTACAATCAATAGGTAGGGGAGGCATATACAAGGGGTAGAGGAAGAGAAGCTGCCGCCGGGAGTGCGCTGATGCAGGTGGCGACAGCAGGGCCCATACTCACAATCTACAGGTTGGAATGCATATACAGGGGGTAGAGGAAGAGAAGCTGCCGCCGGGTTTGCGCTGATGCAGGTGGCGACAGCAGGGCCCATATTTACAATCAATAGGTAGGGGAGGCATATACAAGGAGTGGAGAAAGAGAAGCTGCCGCCGGGCTTGCGCTGATGCAGGTGGCGACAGCAAGGCCCATATTTACAATCAATAGGTAGGGGAGGCATATACAAGGGGTAGAGGAAGAGAAGCTGCCGCCGGGAGTGCGCTGATGCAGGTGGCGACAGCAGGGCCCATATTTACAATCAATAGGTAGGGGAGGCATATACAAGGGGTAGAGGAAGAGTAGCTGCCGCCGGGAGAGCGCTGATGCCGGTGGCGACAGCAGGGCCCATATTTACAATCAATAGGTAGGGGAGGCATATACAAGGGGTAGAGGAAGAGAAGCTGCCGCCGGGAGTGCGCTGATGCAGGTGGCGACAGCAGGGCCCATATTTACAATCAATAGGTAGGGGAGGCATATACAAGGAGTGGAGAAAGAGAAGCTGCCGCCGGGCTTGCGCTGATGCAGGTGGCGACAGCAGGGCCCATATTTACAATCAATAGGTAGGGGAGGCATATACAAGGGGTAGAGGAAGAGAAGCTGCCGCCGGGAGTGCGCTGATGCAGGTGGCGACAGCAGGGCCCATATTTACAATCAATAGGTAGGGGAGGCATATACAAGGGGTAGAGGAAGAGAAGCTGCCGCCGGGAGTGCGCTGATGCAGGTGGCGACAGCAGGGCCCATACTCACAATCTACAGGTAGGAATGCATATACAGGGAGTAGAGGAAGAGAAGCTGCCACCGGGCTTGCGCTGATGCAGGTGGCGACAGCAGGGCCCATATCCATAATCAATAGGCAGGGGAGGAATACACAAGGGGTAGAGGAAGAGAAGCTGCCGCCGGGCTTGCGCTGATGCAGGTGGCGACAGCAGGGCCCATATTTACAATCAATAGGTAGGGGAGGCATATACAAGGGGTAGAGGAAGAGAAGCTGCCGCCGGGAGTGCGCTGATGCAGGTGGCGACAGCAGGGCCCATATTTACAATCAATAGGTAGGGGAGGCATTTACAAGGGGTAAAGGAAGAGAAGCTGGCGCCGGGAGCGCGCTGATGCAGGTGGCGACAGCAGAGCCCATACTCACAATCTACAGGTTGGAATGCATATACAAGGGGTAGAGGAAGAGAAGCTGCCGCCGGGTTTGCGCTGATGCAGGTGGCGACAGCAGGGCCCATATTTAGAATCAATAGGTAGGGGAGGCATATACAAGGGGTAGAGGAAGAGAAGCTGCCGCCGGGAGTGCGCTGATGCAGGTGGCGACAGCAGGGCCCATATTTACAATCAATAGGTAGGGGAGGCATATACAAGGAGTAAAGGAAGAGAAGCTGGCGCCGGGAGTGCGCTGATGCAGGTGGCGACAGCAGAGCCCATACTCACAATCTACAGGTTGGAATGCATATACAGGGGGTAGAGGAAGAGAAGCTGCCGCCGGGTTTGCGCTGATGCAGGTGGCGACAGCAGGGCCCATATTTACAATCAATAGGTAGGGGAGGCATATACAAGGGGTAGAGGAAGAGAAGCTGCCGCCGGGAGTGCGCTGATGCAGGTGGCGACAGCAGGGTCCATATTTACAATCAATAGGTAGGGGAGGCATATACAAGGGGTAGAGGAAGAGTAGCTGCCGCCGGGTTTGCGCTGATGCCGGTGGTGACAGCAGGGCCCATATTTACTATCAATAGGTAGGGGAGGCACATACAAGAGGTAGAGGAAGAGAAGCTGCCGCCGGGAGTGCGCTAATGCCGGTGGCGGCAGCAGGGCCTATATTTACAATCAATAGGTAGGGGAGGCATATACAAGGGGTAGAGGAAGAGAAGCTGCCGCCGGGAGTGCGCTGATGCAGGTGGCGACAGCAGGGCCCATATTTACAATCAATAGGTAGGGGAGGCATATACAAGGGGTAGAGGAAGAGAAGCTGCCGCCGGGAGTGCGCTGATGCAGGTGGCGACAGCAGGGCCCATATTTACAATCAATAGGTAGGGGAGGCATATACAAGGGGTAGAGGAAGAGTAGCTGCCGCCGGGAGAGCGCTGATGCCGGTGGCGACAGCAGGGCCCATATTTACAATCAATAGGTAGGGGAGGCATATACAAGGGGTAGAGGAAGAGAAGCTGCCGCCGGGAGTGCGCTGATGCAGGTGGCGACAGCAGGGCCCATACTCACAATCTACAGGTTGGAATGCATATACAGGGGGTAGAGGAAGAGAAGCTGCCGGCGGGTTTGCGCTGACGCAGGTGGCGACAGCAGGGCCCATATTTACAATCAATAGGTAGGGGAGGCATATACAAGGAGTAGAGGAAGAGAAGCTGCCGCCGGGCTTGCGCTGATGCAGGTGGCGACAGCAAGGCCCATATTTACAATCAATAGGTAGGGGAGGCATATACAAGGGGTAGAGGAAGAGAAGCTGCCGCCGGGAGTGCGCTGATGCAGGTGGCGACAGCAGGGCCCATATTTACAATCAATAGGTAGGGGAAGCATATACAAGGGGTAGAGGAAGAGTAGCTGCCGCCGGGAGAGCGCTGATGCCGGTGGCGACAGCAGGGCCCATATTTACAATCAATAGGTAGGGGAGGCATATACAAGGGGTAGAGGAAGAGAAGCTGCCGCCGGGAGTGCGCTGATGCAGGTGGCGACAGCAGGGCCCATATTTACAATCAATAGGTAGGGGAGGCATATACAAGGGGTAGAGGAAGAGAAGCTGCCGCCGGGAGTGCGCTGATGCAGGTGGCGACAGCAGGGCCCATACTCACAATCTACAGGTTGGAATGCATATACAGGGGGTAGAGGAAGAGAAGCTGCCGCCGGGTTTGCGCTGATGCAGGTGGCGACAGCAGGGCCCATATTTACAATCAATAGGTAGGGGAGGCATATACAAGGAGTGGAGAAAGAGAAGCTGCCGCCGGGCTTGCGCTGATGCAGGTGGCGACAGCAAGGCCCATATTTACAATCAATAGGTAGGGGAGGCATATACAAGGGGTAGAGGAAGAGAAGCTGCCGCCGGGAGTGCGCTGATGCAGGTGGCGACAGCAGGGCCCATATTTACAATCAATAGGTAGGGGAGGCATATACAAGGGGTAGAGGAAGAGTAGCTGCCGCCGGGAGAGCGCTGATGCCGGTGGCGACAGCAGGGCCCATATTTACAATCAATAGGTAGGGGAGGCATATACAAGGGGTAGAGGAAGAGAAGCTGCCGCCGGGAGTGCGCTGATGCAGGTGGCGACAGCAGGGCCCATATTTACAATCAATAGGTAGGGGAGGCATATACAAGGAGTGGAGAAAGAGAAGCTGCCGCCGGGCTTGCGCTGATGCAGGTGGCGACAGCAGGGCCCATATTTACAATCAATAGGTAGGGGAGGCATATACAAGGGGTAGAGGAAGAGAAGCTGCCGCCGGGAGTGCGCTGATGCAGGTGGCGACAGCAGGGCCCATATTTACAATCAATAGGTAGGGGAGGCATATACAAGGGGTAGAGGAAGAGAAGCTGCCGCCGGGAGTGCGCTGATGCAGGTGGCGACAGCAGGGCCCATACTCACAATCTACAGGTAGGAATGCATATACAGGGAGTAGAGGAAGAGAAGCTGCCACCGGGCTTGCGCTGATGCAGGTGGCGACAGCAGGGCCCATATCCATAATCAATAGGCAGGGGAGGAATACACAAGGGGTAGAGGAAGAGAAGCTGCCGCCGGGCTTGCGCTGATGCAGGTGGCGACAGCAGGGCCCATATTTACAATCAATAGGTAGGGGAGGCATATACAAGGGGTAGAGGAAGAGAAGCTGCCGCCGGGAGTGCGCTGATGCAGGTGGCGACAGCAGGGCCCATATTTACAATCAATAGGTAGGGGAGGCATTTACAAGGAGTAGAGGAAGAGAAGCTGCCGCCGGGAGTGCGCTGATGCAGGTGGCGACAGCAGGGCCCATATTTACAATCAATAGGTAGGGGAGGCATATACAAGGAGTAGAGGAAGAGAAGCTGCCGCCGGGAGTGCGCTGATGCAGGTGGCGACAGCAGGGCCCACACTCACAATCTACAGGTTGGAATGCATATACAGGGGGTAGAGGAAGAGAAGCTGCCGCCGCGTTTGCGCTGATGCAGGTGGCGACAGCAGGGCCCATATTCACAATCAATAGGCAGGGGAGGCATATACAAGGGGTAGAGGAAGAGAAGCTGCCGCCGGGCTTGCGCTGATGCAGGTGGTGACAGAAGGGCCCATATTCACAATCAATAGGCAGGGGAAGCATATACAAGGGGTAGAGGAAGAGAAGCTGCCGCCGGGAGTGCGCTGATGCAGGTGGCGACAGCAGGGCCCATATTTACAATCAATAGGTAGGGGAGGCATATACAAGGGGTAAAGGAAGAGAAGCTGGCGCCGGGAGCGCGCTGATGCAGGTGGCGACAGCAGAGCCCATACTCACAATCTACAGGTTGGAATGCATATACAAGGGGTAGAGGAAGAGAAGCTGCCGCCGGGTTTGCGCTGATGCAGGTGGCGACAGCAGGGCCCATATTTAGAATCAATAGGTAGGGGAGGCATATACAAGGGGTAGAGGAAGAGAAGCTGCCGCCGGGAGTGCGCTGATGCAGGTGGCGACAGCAGGGCCCATATTTACAATCAATAGGTAGGGGAGGCATATACAAGGAGTAAAGGAAGAGAAGCTGGCGCCGGGAGTGCGCTGATGCAGGTGGCGACAGCAGAGCCCATACTCACAATCTACAGGTAGGAATGCATATACAGGGAGTAGAGGAAGAGAAGCTGCCACCGGGCTTGCGCTGATGCAGGTGGCGACAGCAGGGCCCATATCCATAATCAATAGGCAGGGGAGGAATACACAAGGGGTAGAGGAAGAGAAGCTGCCGCCGGGCTTGCGCTGATGCAGGTGGCGACAGCAGGGCCCATATTTACAATCAATAGGTAGGGGAGGCATATACAAGGGGTAGAGGAAGAGTAGCTGCCGCCGGGAGAGCGCTGATGCCGGTGGCGACAGCAGGGCCCATATTTACAATCAATAGGTAGGGGAGGCATATACAAGGGGTAGAGGAAGAGAAGCTGCCGCCGGGAGTGCGCTGATGCAGGTGGCGACAGCAGGGCCCATATTTACAATCAATAGGTAGGGGAGGCATATACAAGGAGTGGAGAAAGAGAAGCTGCCGCCGGGCTTGCGCTGATGCAGGTGGCGACAGCAGGGCCCATATTTACAATCAATAGGTAGGGGAGGCATATACAAGGGGTAGAGGAAGAGAAGCTGCCGCCGGGAGTGCGCTGATGCAGGTGGCGACAGCAGGGCCCATATTTACAATCAATAGGTAGGGGAGGCATATACAAGGGGTAGAGGAAGAGAAGCTGCCGCCGGGAGTGCGCTGATGCAGGTGGCGACAGCAGGGCCCATACTCACAATCTACAGGTAGGAATGCATATACAGGGAGTAGAGGAAGAGAAGCTGCCACCGGGCTTGCGCTGATGCAGGTGGCGACAGCAGGGCCCATATCCATAATCAATAGGCAGGGGAGGAATACACAAGGGGTAGAGGAAGAGAAGCTGCCGCCGGGCTTGCGCTGATGCAGGTGGCGACAGCAGGGCCCATATTTACAATCAATAGGTAGGGGAGGCATATACAAGGGGTAGAGGAAGAGAAGCTGCCGCCGGGAGTGCGCTGATGCAGGTGGCGACAGCAGGGCCCATATTTACAATCAATAGGTAGGGGAGGCATTTACAAGGAGTAGAGGAAGAGAAGCTGCCGCCGGGAGTGCGCTGATGCAGGTGGCGACAGCAGGGCCCATATTTACAATCAATAGGTAGGGGAGGCATATACAAGGAGTAGAGGAAGAGAAGCTGCCGCCGGGAGTGCGCTGATGCAGGTGGCGACAGCAGGGCCCACACTCACAATCTACAGGTTGGAATGCATATACAGGGGGTAGAGGAAGAGAAGCTGCCGCCGCGTTTGCGCTGATGCAGGTGGCGACAGCAGGGCCCATATTCACAATCAATAGGCAGGGGAGGCATATACAAGGGGTAGAGGAAGAGAAGCTGCCGCCGGGCTTGCGCTGATGCAGGTGGTGACAGAAGGGCCCATATTCACAATCAATAGGCAGGGGAGGCATATACAAGGGGTAGAGGAAGAGAAGCTGCCGCCGGGAGTGCGCTGATGCAGGTGGCGACAGCAGGGCCCATATTTACAATCAATAGGTAGGGGAGGCATATACAAGGGGTAAAGGAAGAGAAGCTGGCGCCGGGAGCGCGCTGATGCAGGTGGCGACAGCAGAGCCCATACTCACAATCTACAGGTTGGAATGCATATACAAGGGGTAGAGGAAGAGAAGCTGCCGCCGGGTTTGCGCTGATGCAGGTGGCGACAGCAGGGCCCATATTTAGAATCAATAGGTAGGGGAGGCATATACAAGGGGTAGAGGAAGAGAAGCTGCCGCCGGGAGTGCGCTGATGCAGGTGGCGACAGCAGGGCCCATATTTACAATCAATAGGTAGGGGAGGCATATACAAGGAGTAAAGGAAGAGAAGCTGGCGCCGGGAGTGCGCTGATGCAGGTGGCGACAGCAGAGCCCATACTCACAATCTACAGGTTGGAATGCATATACAGGGGGTAGAGGAAGAGAAGCTGCCGCCGGGTTTGCGCTGATGCAGGTGGCGACAGCAGGGCCCATATTTACAATCAATAGGTAGGGGAGGCATATACAAGGGGTAGAGGAAGAGAAGCTGCCGCCGGGAGTGCGCTGATGCAGGTGGCGACAGCAGGGTCCATATTTACAATCAATAGGTAGGGGAGGCATATACAAGGGGTAGAGGAAGAGTAGCTGCCGCCGGGTTTGCGCTGATGCCGGTGGTGACAGCAGGGCCCATATTTACTATCAATAGGTAGGGGAGGCACATACAAGAGGTAGAGGAAGAGAAGCTGCCGCCGGGAGTGCGCTGATGCCGGTGGCGGCAGCAGGGCCTATATTTACAATCAATAGGTAGGGGAGGCATATACAAGGGGTAGAGGAAGAGAAGCTGCCGCCGGGAGTGCGCTGATGCAGGTGGCGACAGCAGGGCCCATATTTACAATCAATAGGTAGGGGAGGCATATACAAGGGGTAGAGGAAGAGAAGCTGCCGCCGGGAGTGCGCTGATGCAGGTGGCGACAGCAGGGCCCATATTTACAATCAATAGGTAGGGGAGGCATATACAAGGGGTAGAGGAAGAGTAGCTGCCGCCGGGAGAGCGCTGATGCCGGTGGCGACAGCAGGGCCCATATTTACAATCAATAGGTAGGGGAGGCATATACAAGGGGTAGAGGAAGAGAAGCTGCCGCCGGGAGTGCGCTGATGCAGGTGGCGACAGCAGGGCCCATACTCACAATCTACAGGTTGGAATGCATATACAGGGGGTAGAGGAAGAGAAGCTGCCGGCGGGTTTGCGCTGACGCAGGTGGCGACAGCAGGGCCCATATTTACAATCAATAGGTAGGGGAGGCATATACAAGGAGTAGAGGAAGAGAAGCTGCCGCCGGGCTTGCGCTGATGCAGGTGGCGACAGCAAGGCCCATATTTACAATCAATAGGTAGGGGAGGCATATACAAGGGGTAGAGGAAGAGAAGCTGCCGCCGGGAGTGCGCTGATGCAGGTGGCGACAGCAGGGCCCATATTTACAATCAATAGGTAGGGGAAGCATATACAAGGGGTAGAGGAAGAGTAGCTGCCGCCGGGAGAGCGCTGATGCCGGTGGCGACAGCAGGGCCCATATTTACAATCAATAGGTAGGGGAGGCATATACAAGGGGTAGAGGAAGAGAAGCTGCCGCCGGGAGTGCGCTGATGCAGGTGGCGACAGCAGGGCCCATATTTACAATCAATAGGTAGGGGAGGCATATACAAGGGGTAGAGGAAGAGAAGCTGCCGCCGGGAGTGCGCTGATGCAGGTGGCGACAGCAGGGCCCATACTCACAATCTACAGGTTGGAATGCATATACAGGGGGTAGAGGAAGAGAAGCTGCCGCCGGGTTTGCGCTGATGCAGGTGGCGACAGCAGGGCCCATATTTACAATCAATAGGTAGGGGAGGCATATACAAGGAGTGGAGAAAGAGAAGCTGCCGCCGGGCTTGCGCTGATGCAGGTGGCGACAGCAAGGCCCATATTTACAATCAATAGGTAGGGGAGGCATATACAAGGGGTAGAGGAAGAGAAGCTGCCGCCGGGAGTGCGCTGATGCAGGTGGCGACAGCAGGGCCCATATTTACAATCAATAGGTAGGGGAGGCATATACAAGGGGTAGAGGAAGAGTAGCTGCCGCCGGGAGAGCGCTGATGCCGGTGGCGACAGCAGGGCCCATATTTACAATCAATAGGTAGGGGAGGCATATACAAGGGGTAGAGGAAGAGAAGCTGCCGCCGGGAGTGCGCTGATGCAGGTGGCGACAGCAGGGCCCATATTTACAATCAATAGGTAGGGGAGGCATATACAAGGAGTGGAGAAAGAGAAGCTGCCGCCGGGCTTGCGCTGATGCAGGTGGCGACAGCAGGGCCCATATTTACAATCAATAGGTAGGGGAGGCATATACAAGGGGTAGAGGAAGAGAAGCTGCCGCCGGGAGTGCGCTGATGCAGGTGGCGACAGCAGGGCCCATATTTACAATCAATAGGTAGGGGAGGCATATACAAGGGGTAGAGGAAGAGTAGCTGCCGCCGGGAGAGCGCTGATGCCGGTGGCGACAGCAGGGCCCATATTTACAATCAATAGGTAGGGGAGGCATATACAAGGGGTAGAGGAAGAGAAGCTGCCGCCGGGAGTGCGCTGATGCAGGTGGCGACAGCAGGGCCCATATTTACAATCAATAGGTAGGGGAGGCATATACAAGGGGTAGAGGAAGAGTAGCTGCCGCCGGGAGAGCGCTGATGCCGGTGGCGACAGCAGGGCCCATATTTAAAATCAATAGGTAGGGGAGGCATATACAAGGGGTAGAGGAAGAGAAGCTGCCGCCGGGAGTGCGCTGATGCAGGTGGCGACAGCAGAGCCCATACTCACTATATACAGGTAGAAATGCATATACAGGGAGTAGAGGAAGAGAAGCTGCCGCCGGGCTTGCGCTGATGCAGGTGGCGACAGCAGGGCCCATATCCATAATCAATAGGCAGGGGAGGCATATACAAGGGGTAGAGGAAGAGAAGCTGCCGCCGGGCTTGCGCTGATGCAGGTGGTGACAGCAGGGCCCATATTCACAATCAATAGGCAGGGGAAGCATATACAAGGGGTAGAGGAAGAGAAGCTGCCGCCGGGAGTGCGCTGATGCAGGTGGCGACAGCAGGGCCCATATTTACAATCAATAGGTAGGGGAGGCATATACAAGGGGTAGAGGAAGAGAAGCTGCTGCCGGGAGAGCGCTGATGCAGGTGGCGACAGCAGGGCCCATATTTACAATCAATAGGTAGGGGAGGCATATACAAGGGGTAGAGGAAGAGAAGCTGCGGCCGGGAGTGCTCTGATGCAGGTGGCGACAGCAGGGCCCATACTCACAATCTACAGGTTGCAATGCATATACAGGGGTCAGAGGAATAGAAGCTGCCGCCGGGTTTGCGCTGATGCAGGTGGCGACAGCAGGGCCCATATTTACAATCAATAGGTAGGGGAGGCATATACAAGGGGTAGAGGAAGAGAAGCTGCCGCCGGGAGTGCGCTGATGCAGGTGGCGACAGCAGGGCCCATACTCACAATCCACAGGTGGAAATGCATATACAGGGGGTAGAGGAAGAGAAGCTGCCGCCGGGTTTGCGCTGATGCAGGTGGCAACAGCAGGGCCCATATCCATAATCAATAGGCAGGGGAGGCATATACAAGCGGTAGAGGAAGAGAAGCTGCCGCCGGGCTTGCGCTGATGCAGGTGGTGACAGCAGGGCCCATATTCACAATCAATAGGTAGGGGAGGCATATACAAGGGGTAGAGGAAGAGTAGCTGCCGCCGGGAGAGCGCTGATGCCGGTGGCGACAGCAGGGCCCATATTTACAATCAATAGGTAGGGGAGGCATATACAAGGGGTAGAGGAAGAGAAGCTGCCGCCGGGAGTGCGCTGATGCAGGTGGCGACAGCAGGGCCCATACTCACAATCTACAGGTTGGAATGCATATACAGGGGGTAGAGGAAGAGAAGCTGCCGGCGGGTTTGCGCTGACGCAGGTGGCGACAGCAGGGCCCATATTTACAATCAATAGGTAGGGGAGGCATATACAAGGAGTAGAGGAAGAGAAGCTGCCACCGGGCTTGCGCTGATGCAGGTGGCGACAGCAAGGCCCATATTTACAATCAATAGGTAGGGGAGGCATATACAAGGGGTAGAGGAAGAGAAGCTGCCGCCGGGAGTGCGCTGATGCAGGTGGCGACAGCAGGGCCCATATTTACAATCAATAGGTAGGGGAAGCATATACAAGGGGTAGAGGAAGAGTAGCTGCCGCCGGGAGAGCGCTGATGCCGGTGGCGACAGCAGGGCCCATATTTACAATCAATAGGTAGGGGAGGCATATACAAGGGGTAGAGGAAGAGAAGCTGCCGCCGGGAGTGCGCTGATGCAGGTGGCGACAGCAGGGCCCATATTTACAATCAATAGGTAGGGGAGGCATATACAAGGGGTAGAGGAAGAGAAGCTGCCGCCGGGAGTGCGCTGATGCAGGTGGCGACAGCAGGGCCCATACTCACAATCTACAGGTTGGAATGCATATACAGGGGGTAGAGGAAGAGAAGCTGCCGCCGGGTTTGCGCTGATGCAGGTGGCGACAGCAGGGCCCATATTTACAATCAATAGGTAGGGGAGGCATATACAAGGAGTGGAGAAAGAGAAGCTGCCGCCGGGCTTGCGCTGATGCAGGTGGCGACAGCAAGGCCCATATTTACAATCAATAGGTAGGGGAGGCATATACAAGGGGTAGAGGAAGAGAAGCTGCCGCCGGGAGTGCGCTGATGCAGGTGGCGACAGCAGGGCCCATATTTACAATCAATAGGTAGGGGAGGCATATACAAGGGGTAGAGGAAGAGTAGCTGCCGCCGGGAGAGCGCTGATGCCGGTGGCGACAGCAGGGCCCATATTTACAATCAATAGGTAGGGGAGGCATATACAAGGGGTAGAGGAAGAGAAGCTGCCGCCGGGAGTGCGCTGACGCAGGTGGCGACAGCAGGGCCCATATTTACAATCAATAGGTAGGGGAGGCATATACAAGGGGTAGAGGAAGAGTAGCTGCCGCCGGGAGAGCGCTGATGCCGGTGGCGACAGCAGGGCCCATATTTACAATCAATAGGTAGGGGAGGCATATACAAGGGGTAGAGGAAGAGAAGCTGCCGCCGGGAGTGCGCTGATGCAGGTGGCGACAGCAGGGCCCATATTTACAATCAATAGGTAGGGGAGGCATATACAAGGGGTAGAGGAAGAGAAGCTGCCGCCGGGAGTGCGCTGATGCAGGTGGCGACAGCAGGGCCCATACTCACAATCTACAGGTTGGAATGCATATACGGGGGTAGAGGAAGAGAAGCTGCCGCCGGGTTTGCGCTGATGCAGGTGGCGACAGCAGGGCCCATATTTACAATCAATAGGTAGGGGAGGCATATACAAGGAGTGGAGAAAGAGAAGCTGCCGCCGGGCTTGCGCTGATGCAGGTGGCGACAGCAGGGCCCATATTTACAATCAATAGGTAGGGGAGGCATATACAAGGGGTAGAGGAAGAGTAGCTGCCGCCGGGAGAGCGCTGATGCCGGTGGCGACAGCAGGGCCCATATTTACAATCAATAGGTAGGGGAGGCATATACAAGGGGTAGAGGAAGAGAAGCTGCCGCCGGGAGTGCGCTGATGCAGGTGGCGACAGCAGGGCCCATATTTACAATCAATAGGTAGGGGAGGCATATACAAGGGGTAGAGGAAGAGTAGCTGCCGCCGGGAGAGCGCTGATGCCGGTGGCGACAGCAGGGCCCATATTTACAATCAATAGGTAGGGGAGGCATATACAAGGGGTAGAGGAAGAGAAGCTGCGGCCGGGAGTGCTCTGATGCAGGTGGCGACAGCAGGGCCCATACTCACAATCTACAGGTTGCAATGCATATACAGGGGTCAGAGGAATAGAAGCTGCCGCCGGGTTTGCGCTGATGAGGGTGGCGACAGCAGGGCCCATATTTACAATCAATAGGTAGGGGAGGCATATACAAGGGGTAGAGGAAGAGAAGCTGCCGCCGGGAGTGCGCTGATGCAGGTGGCGACAGCAGGGCCCATACTCACAATCCACAGGTGGAAATGCATATACAGGGGGTAGAGGAAGAGAAGCTGCCGCCGGGTTTGCGCTGATGCAGGTGGCAACAGCAGGGCCCATATACATAATCAATAGGCAGGGGAGGCATATACAAGCGGTAGAGGAAGAGAAGCTGCCGCCGGGCTTGCGCTGATGCAGGTGGTGACAGCAGGGCCCATATTCACGTCAATAGGTAGGGGAGGCATATACAAGGGGTAGAGGAAGAGAAGCTGCCGCCGGGAGTGCGCTGATGCAGGTGGCGACAGCAGGGCCCATACTCACAATCTACAGGTTGGAATGCATATACAGGGGGTAGAGGAAGAGAAGCTGCCGCCGGGTTTGCGCTGATGCAGGTGGCGACAGCAGGGCCCATATTTACAATCAATAGGTAGGGGAGGCATATACAAGGGGTAGAGGAAGAGTAGCTGCCGCCGGGAGAGCGCTGATGCCGGTGGCGACAGCAGGGCCCATATTTACAATCAATAGGTAGGGGAGGCATATACAAGGGGTAGAGGAAGAGAAGCTGCCGCCGGGAGTGCGCTGATGCAGGTGGCGACAGCAGGGCCCATACTCACAATCTACAGGTTGGAATGCATATACAGGGGGTAGAGGAAGAGAAGCTGCCGGCGGGTTTGCGCTGATGCAGGTGGCGACAGCAGGGCCCATATTTACAATCAATAGGTAGGGGAAGCATATACAAGGGGTAGAGGAAGAGTAGCTGCCGCCGGGAGAGCGCTGATGCCGGTGGCGACAGCAGGGCCCATATTTACAATCAATAGGTAGGGGAGGCATATACAAGGGGTAGAGGAAGAGAAGCTGCCGCCGGGAGTGCGCTGATACAGGTGGCGACAGCAGGGCCCATATTTACAATCAATAGGTAGGGGAGGCATATACAAGGGGTAGAGGAAGAGAAGCTGCCGCCGGGAGTGCGCTGATGCAGGTGGCGACAGCAGGGCCCATACTCACAATCTACAGGTTGGAATGCATATACGGGGGTAGAGGAAGAGAAGCTGCCGCCGGGTTTGCGCTGATGCAGGTGGCGACAGCAGGGCCCATATTTACAATCAATAGGTAGGGGAGGCATATACAAGGAGTGGAGAAAGAGAAGCTGCCGCCGGGCTTGCGCTGATGCAGGTGGCGACAGCAGGGCCCATATTTACAATCAATAGGTAGGGGAGGCATATACAAGGGGTAGAGGAAGAGAAGCTGCCGCCGGGAGTGCGCTGATGCAGGTGGCGACAGCAGGGCCCATATTTACAATCAATAGGTAGGGGAGGCATATACAAGGGGTAGAGGAAGAGTAGCTGCCGCCGGGAGAGCGCTGATGCCGGTGGCGACAGCAGGGCCCATATTTACAATCAATAGGTAGGGGAGGCATATACAAGGGGTAGAGGAAGAGAAGCTGCCGCCGGGAGTGCGCTGATGCAGGTGGCGACAGCAGAGCCCATACTCACAATCTACAGGTAGGAATGCATATACAGGGAGTAGAGGAAGAGAAGCTGCCGCCGGGCTTGCGCTGATGCAGGTGGCGACAGCAGGGCCCATATCCATAATCAATAGGCAGGGGAGGCATATACAAGGGGTAGAGGAAGAGAAGCTGCCGCCGGGCTTGCGCTGATGCAGGTGGTGACAGCAGGGCCCATATTCACAATCAATAGGCAGGGGAAGCATATACAAGGGGTAGAGGAAGAGAAGCTGCCGCCGGGAGTGTGCTGATGCAGGTGGCGACAGCAGGGCCCATATTTACAATCAATAGGTAGGGGAGGCATATACAAGGGGTAGAGGAAGAGAAGCTGCCGCCGGGAGAGCGCTGATGCAGGTGGCGACAGCAGGGCCCATATTTACAATCAATAGGTAGGGGAGGCATATACAAGGGGTAGAGGAAGAGAAGCTGCGGCCGGGAGTGCTCTGATGCAGGTGGCGACAGCAGGGCCCATACTCACAATCTACAGGTTGCAATGCATATACAGGGGTCAGAGGAATAGAAGCTGCCGCCGGGTTTGCGCTGATGCAGGTGGCGACAGCAGGGCCCATATTTACAATCAATAGGTAGGGGAGGCATATACAAGGGGTAGAGGAAGAGAAGCTGCCGCCGGGAGTGCGCTGATGCAGGTGGCGACAGCAGGGCCCATACTCACAATCCACAGGTGGAAATGCATATACAGGGGGTAGAGGAAGAGAAGCTGCCGCCGGGTTTGCGCTGATGCAGGTGGCAACAGCAGGGCCCATATGCATAATCAATAGGCAGGGGAGGCATATACAAGCGGTAGAGGAAGAGAAGCTGCCGCCGGGCTTGCGCTGATGCAGGTGGTGACAGCAGGGCCCATATTCACAATCAATAGGTAGGGGAGGCATATACAAGGGGTAGAGGAAGAGAAGCTGCCGCCGGGAGTGCGCTGATGCAGGTGGCGACAGCAGGGCCCATATTTACAATCAATAGGTAGGGGAGGCATATACAAGGGGTAGAGGAAGAGAAGCTGCCGCCGGGAGTGCGCTGATGCAGGTGGCGACAGCAGGGCCCATATTTACAATCAATAGGTAGGGGAGGCATATACAAGGGGTAGAGGAAGAGTAGCTGCCGCCGGGAGAGCGCTGATGCCGGTGGCGACAGCAGGGCCCATATTTACAATCAATAGGTAGGGGAGGCATATACAAGGGGTAGAGGAAGAGAAGCTGCCGCCGGGAGTGCGCTGATGCAGGTGGCGACAGCAGGGCCCATACTCACAATCTACAGGTTGGAATGCATATACAGGGGGTAGAGGAAGAGAAGCTGCCGGCGGGTTTGCGCTGACGCAGGTGGCGACAGCAGGGCCCATATTTACAATCAATAGGTAGGGGAGGCATATACAAGGAGTAGAGGAAGAGAAGCTGCCGCCGGGCTTGCGCTGATGCAGGTGGCGACAGCAAGGCCCATATTTACAATCAATAGGTAGGGGAGGCATATACAAGGGGTAGAGGAAGAGAAGCTGCCGCCGGGAGTGCGCTGATGCAGGTGGCGACAGCAGGGCCCATATTTACAATCAATAGGTAGGGGAGGCATATACAAGGGGTAGAGGAAGAGTAGCTGCCGCCGGGAGTGCGCTGATGCAGGTGGCGACAGCAGGGCCCATATTTACAATCAATAGGTAGGGGAGGCATATACAAGGGGTAGAGGAAGAGAAGCTGCCGCCGGGAGTGCGCCGATGCAGGTGGCGACAGCAGGGCCCATACTCACAATCTACAGGTTGGAATGCATATACAGGGGGTAGAGGAAGAGAAGCTGCCGCCGGGTTTGCGCTGATGCAGGTGGCGACAGCAGGGCCCATATTTACAATCAATAGGTAGGGGAGGCATATACAAGGAGTGGAGAAAGAGAAGCTGCCGCCGGGCTTGCGCTGATGCAGGTGGCGACAGCAGGGCCCATATTTACAATCAATAGGTAGGGGAGGCATATACAAGGGGTAGAGGAAGAGAAGCTGCCGCCGGGAGTGCGCTGATGCAGGTGGCGACAGCAGGGCCCATATTTACAATCAATAGGTAGGGGAGGCATATACAAGGGGTAGAGGAAGAGTAGCTGCCGCCGGGAGAGCGCTGATGCCGGTGGCGACAGCAGGGCCCATATTTACAATCAATAGGTAGGGGAGGCATATACAAGGGGTAGAGGAAGAGAAGCTGCCGCCGGGAGTGCGCTGATGCAGGTGGCGACAGCAGGGCCCATACTCACAATCTACAGGTTGGAATGCATATACAGGGGGTAGAGGAAGAGAAGCTGCCGGCGGGTTTGCGCTGACGCAGGTGGCGACAGCAGGGCCCATATTTACAATCAATAGGTAGGGGAGGCATATACAAGGAGTAGAGGAAGAGAAGCTGCCGCCGGGCTTGCGCTGATGCAGGTGGCGACAGCAGGGCCTATATTTACAATCAATAGGTAGGGGAGGCATATACAAGGGGTAGAGGAAGAGAAGCTGCCGCCGGGAGTGCGCTGATGCAGGTGGCGACAGCAGGGCCCATATTTACAATCAATAGGTAGGGGAGGCATATACAAGGGGTAGAGGAAGAGAAGCTGCCGCCGGGAGTGCGCTGATGCAGGTGGCGACAGCAGGGCCCATATTTACAATCAATAGGTAGGGGAGGCATATACAAGGGGTAGAGGAAGAGTAGCTGCCGCAGGGAGAGCGCTGATGCCGGTGGCGACAGCAGGGCCCATATTTACAATCAATAGGTAGGGGAGGCATATACAAGGGGTAGAGGAAGAGAAGCTGCCGCCGGGAGTGCGCTGATGCAGGTGGCGACAGCAGGGCCCATACTCACAATCTACAGGTTGGAATGCATATACAGGGGGTAGAGGAAGAGAAGCTGCCGGCGGGTTTGCGCTGACGCAGGTGGCGACAGCAGGGCCCATATTTACAATCAATAGGTAGGGGAGGCATATACAAGGAGTAGAGGAAGAGAAGCTGCCGCCGGGCTTGCGCTGATGCAGGTGGCGACAGCAAGGCCCATATTTACAATCAATAGGTAGGGGAGGCATATACAAGGGGTAGAGGAAGAGAAGCTGCCGCCGGGAGTGCGCTGATGCAGGTGGCGACAGCAGGGCCCATATTTACAATCAATAGGTAGGGGAGGCATATACAAGGGGTAGAGGAAGAGAAGCTGCCGCCGGGAGTGCGCTGATGCAGGTGGCGACAGCAGGGCCCATATTTACAATCAATAGGTAGGGGAGGCATATACAAGGGGTAGAGGAAGAGAAGCTGCCGCCGGGAGTGCGCTGATGCAGGTGGCGACAGCAGGGCCCATATTTACAATCAATAGGTAGGGGAGGCATATACAAGGGGTAGAGGAAGAGTAGCTGCCGCCGGGAGAGCGCTGATGCCGGTGGCGACAGCAGGGCCCATATTTACAATCAATAGGTAGGGGAGGCATATACAAGGGGTAGAGGAAGAGAAGCTGCCGCCGGGAGTGCGCTGATGCAGGTGGCGACAGCAGGGCCCATACTCACAATCTACAGGTTGGAATGCATATACAGGGGGTAGAGGAAGAGAAGCTGCCGGCGGGTTTGCGCTGACGCAGGTGGCGACAGCAGGGCCCATATTTACAATCAATAGGTAGGGGAGGCATATACAAGGAGTAGAGGAAGAGAAGCTGCCGCCGGGCTTGCGCTGATGCAGGTGGCGACAGCAAGGCCCATATTTACAATCAATAGGTAGGGGAGGCATATACAAGGGGTAGAGGAAGAGAAGCTGCCGCCGGGAGTGCGCTGATGCAGGTGGCGACAGCAGGGCCCATATTTACAATCAATAGGTAGGGGAGGCATATACAAGGGGTAGAGGAAGAGAAGCTGCCGCCGGGAGTGCGCTGATGCAGGTGGCGACAGCAGGGCCCATATTTACAATCAATAGGTAGGGGAGGCATATACAAGGGGTAGAGGAAGAGAAGCTGCCGCCGGGAGTGCGCTGATGCAGGTGGCGACAGCAGGGCCCATATTTACAATCAATAGGTAGGGGAGGCATATACAAGGGGTAGAGGAAGAGTAGCTGCCGCCGGGAGAGCGCTGATGCCGGTGGCGACAGCAGGGCCCATATTTACAATCAATAGGTAGGGGAGGCATATACAAGGGGTAGAGGAAGAGAAGCTGCCGCCGGGAGTGCGCTGATGCAGGTGGCGACAGCAGGGCCCATACTCACAATCTACAGGTTGGAATGCATATACAGGGGGTAGAGGAAGAGAAGTTGCCGGCGGGTTTGCGCTGACGCAGGTGGCGACAGCAGGGCCCATATTTACAATCAATAGGTAGGGGAGGCATATACAAGGAGTAGAGGAAGAGAAGCTGCCGCCGGGCTTGCGCTGATGCAGGTGGCGACAGCAAGGCCCATATTTACAATCAATAGGTAGGGGAGGCATATACAAGGGGTAGAGGAAGAGAAGCTGCCGCCGGGAGTGCGCTGATGCAGGTGGCGACAGCAGGGCCCATATTTACAATCAATAGGTAGGGGAAGCATATACAAGGGGTAGAGGAAGAGTAGCTGCCGCCGGGAGAGCGCTGATGCCGGTGGCGACAGCAGGGCCCATATTTACAATCAATAGGTAGGGGAGGCATATACAAAGTGTAGAGGAAGAGAAGCTGCCGCTGGGAGTGCGCTGATGCAGGTGGCGACAGCAGGGCCCATATTTACAATCAATAGGTAGGGGAGGCATATACAAGGGGTAGAGGAAGAGAAGCTGCCGCCGGGAGTGCGCTGATGCAGGTGGCGACAGCAGGGCCCATACTCACAATCTACAGGTTGGAATGCATATACAGGGGGTAGAGGAAGAGAAGCTGCCGCCGGGTTTGCGCTGATGCAGGTGGCGACAGCAGGGCCCATATTTACAATCAATAGGTAGGGGAGGCATATACAAGGAGTGGAGAAAGAGAAGCTGCCGCCGGGCTTGCGCTGATGCAGGTGGCGACAGCAAGGCCCATATTTACAATCAATAGGTAGGGGAGGCATATACAAGGGGTAGAGGAAGAGAAGCTGCCGCCGGGAGTGCGCTGATGCAGGTGGCGACAGCAGGGCCCATACTCACAATCTACAGGTTGGAATGCATATACAGGGGGTAGAGGAAGAGAAGCTGCCGGCGGGTTTGCGCTGACGCAGGTGGCGACAGCAGGGCCCATATTTACAATCAATAGGTAGGGGAGGCATATACAAGGAGTAGAGGAAGAGAAGCTGCCGCCGGGCTTGCGCTGATGCAGGTGGCGACAGCAAGGCCCATATTTACAATCAATAGGTAGGGGAGGCATATACAAGGGGTAGAGGAAGAGAAGCTGCCGCCGGGAGTGCGCTGATGCAGGTGGCGACAGCAGGGCCCATATTTACAATCAATAGGTAGGGGAGGCATATACAAGGGGTAGAGGAAGAGTAGCTGCCGCCGGGAGAGCGCTGATGCCGGTGGCGACAGCAGGGCCCATATTTACAATCAATAGGTAGGGGAGGCATATACAAGGGGTAGAGGAAGAGAAGCTGCCGCCGGGAGTGCGCTGATGCAGGTGGCGACAGCAGGGCCCATATTTACAATCAATAGGTAGGGGAGGCATATACAAGGGGTAGAGGAAGAGAAGCTGCCGCCGGGAGTGCGCCGATGCAGGTGGCGACAGCAGGGCCCATACTCACAATCTACAGGTTGGAATGCATATACAGGGGGTAGAGGAAGAGAAGCTGCCGCCGGGTTTGCGCTGATGCAGGTGGCGACAGCAGGGCCCATATTTACAATCAATAGGTAGGGGAGGCATATACAAGGGGTAGAGGAAGAGAAGCTGCCGCCGGGCTTGCGCTGATGCAGGTGGCGACAGCAGGGCCCATATTTACAATCAATAGGTAGGGGAGGCATATACAAAGGGTAGAGGAAGAGAAGCTGCCGCCGGGAGTGCGCTGATGCAGGTGGCGACAGCAGGGCCCATATTTACAATCAATAGGTAGGGGAGGCATATACAAGGGGTAGAGGAAGAGTAGCTGCCGCCGGGAGAGCGCTGATGCCGGTGGCGACAGCAGGGCCCATATTTACAATCAATAGGTAGGGGAGGCATATACAAGGGGTAGAGGAAGAGAAGCTGCTGCCGGGAGTGCGCTGATGCAGGTGGCGACAGCAGGGCCCATACTCACAATCTACAGGTTGGAATGCATATACAGGGGGTAGAGGAAGAGAAGCTGCCGGCGGGTTTGCGCTGACGCAGGTGGCGACAGCAGGGCCCATATTTACAATCAATAGGTAGGGGAGGCATATACAAGGAGTAGAGGAAGAGAAGCTGCCGCCGGGCTTGCGCTGATGCAGGTGGCGACAGCAAGGCCCATATTTACAATCAATAGGTAGGGGAGGCATATACAAGGGGTAGAGGAAGAGAAGCTGCCGCCGGGAGTGCGCTGATGCAGGTGGCGACAGCAGGGCCCATATTTACAATCAATAGGTAGGGGAGGCATATACAAGGGGTAGAGGAAGAGTAGCTGCCGCCGGGAGAGCGCTGATGCCGGTGGCGACAGCAGGGCCCATATTTACAATCAATAGGTAGGGGAGGCATATACAAGGGGTAGAGGAAGAGAAGCTGCCGCCGGGAGTGCGCTGATGCAGGTGGCGACAGCAGGGCCCATATTTACAATCAATAGGTAGGGGAGGCATATACAAGGGGTAGAGGAAGAGAAGCTGCCGCCGGGAGTGCGCTGATGCAGGTGGCGACAGCAGGGCCCATATTTACAATCAATAGGTAGGGGAGGCATATACAAAGGGTAGAGGAAGAGAAGCTGCCGCCGGGAGTGAGCTGATGCAGGTGGCGACAGCAGGGCCCATATTTACAATCAATAGGTAGGGGAGGCATATACAAGGGGTAGAGGAAGAGTAGCTGCCGCCGGGAGAGCGCTGATGCCGGTGGCGACAGCAGGGCCCATATTTACAATCAATAGGTAGGGGAGGCATATACAAGGGGTAGAGGAAGAGAAGCTGCCGCCGGGAGTGCGCTGATGCAGGTGGCGACAGCAGGGCCCATACTCACAATCTACAGGTTGGAATGCATATACAGGGGGTAGAGGAAGAGAAGCTGCCGGCGGGTTTGCGCTGACGCAGGTGGCGACAGCAGGGCCCATATTTACAATCAATAGGTAGGGGAGGCATATACAAGGAGTAGAGGAAGAGAAGCTGCCGCCGGGCTTGCGCTGATGCAGGTGGCGACAGCAAGGCCCATATTTACAATCAATAGGTAGGGGAGGCATATACAAGGGGTAGAGGAAGAGAAGCTGCCGCCGGGAGTGCGCTGATGCAGGTGGCGACAGCAGGGCCCATATTTACAATCAATAGGTAGGGGAAGCATATACAAGGGGTAGAGGAAGAGTAGCTGCCGCCGGGAGAGCGCTGATGCCGGTGGCGACAGCAGGGCCCATATTTACAATCAATAGGTAGGGGAGGCATATACAAGGGGTAGAGGAAGAGAAGCTGCCGCCGGGAGTGCGCTGATGCAGGTGGCGACAGCAGGGCCCATATTTACAATCAATAGGTAGGGGAGGCATATACAAGGGGTAGAGGAAGAGAAGCTGCCGCCGGGAGTGCGCTGATGCAGGTGGCGACAGCAGGGCCCATACTCACAATCTACAGGTTGGAATGCATATACAGGGGGTAGAGGAAGAGAAGCTGCCGCCGGGTTTGCGCTGATGCAGGTGGCGACAGCAGGGCCCATATTTACAATCAATAGGTAGGGGAGGCATATACAAGGAGTGGAGAAAGAGAAGCTGCCGCCGGGCTTGCGCTGATGCAGGTGGCGACAGCAAGGCCCATATTTACAATCAATAGGTAGGGGAGGCATATACAAGGGGTAGAGGAAGAGAAGCTGCCGCCGGGAGTGCGCTGACGCAGGTGGCGACAGCAGGGCCCATATTTACAATCAATAGGTAGGGGAGGCATATACAAGGGGTAGAGGAAGAGAAGCTGCCGCCGGGAGTGCGCTGATGCAGGTGGCGACAGCAGGGTCCATATTTACAATCAATAGGTAGGGGAGGCATATACAAGGGGTAGAGGAAGAGTAGCTGCCGCCGGGTTTGCGCTGATGCCGGTGGTGACAGCAGGGCCCATATTTACTATCAATAGGTAGGGGAGGCACATACAAGAGGTAGAGGAAGAGAAGCTGCCGCCGGGAGTGCGCTGATGCCGGTGGCGACAGCAGGGCCTATATTTACAATCAATAGGTAGGGGAGGCATATACAAGGGGTAGAGGAAGAGAAGCTGCCGCCGGGAGTGCGCTGATGCAGGTGGCGACAGCAGGGCCCATATTTACAATCAATAGGTAGGGGAGGCATATACAAGGGGTAGAGGAAGAGAAGCTGCCGCCGGGAGTGCGCTGATGCAGGTGGCGACAGCAGGGCCCATATTTACAATCAATAGGTAGGGGAGGCATATACAAGGGGTAGAGGAAGAGTAGCTGCCGCCGGGAGAGCGCTGATGCCGGTGGCGACAGCAGGGCCCATATTTACAATCAATAGGTAGGGGAGGCATATACAAGGGGTAGAGGAAGAGAAGCTGCCGCCGGGAGTGCGCTGATGCAGGTGGCGACAGCAGGGCCCATACTCACAATCTACAGGTTGGAATGCATATACAGGGGGTAGAGGAAGAGAAGCTGCCGGCGGGTTTGCGTTGACGCAGGTGGCGACAGCAGGGCCCATATTTACAATCAATAGGTAGGGGAGGCATATACAAGGAGTAGAGGAAGAGAAGCTGCCGCCGGGCTTGCGCTGATGCAGGTGGCGACAGCAAGGCCCATATTTACAATCAATAGGTAGGGGAGGCATATACAAGGGGTAGAGGAAGAGAAGCTGCCGCCGGGAGTGCGCTGATGCAGGTGGCGACAGCAGGGCCCATATTTACAATCAATAGGTAGGGGAGGCATATACAAGGGGTAGAGGAAGAGTAGCTGCCGCCGGGAGAGCGCTGATGCCGGTGGCGACAGCAGGGCCCATATTTACAATCAATAGGTAGGGGAGGCATATACAAGGGGTAGGGGAAGAGAAGCTGCCGCCGGGAGTGCGCTGATGCAGGTGGCGACAGCAGGGCCCATATTTACAATCAATAGGTAGGGGAGGCATATACAAGGGGTAGAGGAAGAGAAGCTGCCGCCCGGAGTGCGCCGATGCAGGTGGCGACAGCAGGGCCCATACTCACAATCTACAGGTTGGAATGCATATACAGGGGGTAGAGGAAGAGAAGCTGCCGCCGGGTTTGCGCTGATGCAGGTGGCGACAGCAGGGCCCATATTTACAATCAATAGGTAGGGGAGGCATATACAAGGAGTGGAGAAAGAGAAGCTGCCGCCGGGCTTGCGCTGATGCAGGTGGCGACAGCAGGGCCCATATTTACAATCAATAGGTAGGGGAGGCATATACAAGGGGTAGAGGAAGAGAAGCTGCCGCCGGGAGTGCGCTGATGCAGGTGGCGACAGCAGGGCCCATATTTACAATCAATAGGTAGGGGAGGCATATACAAGGGGTAGAGGAAGAGTAGCTGCCGCCGGGAGAGCGCTGATGCCGGTGGCGACAGCAGGGCCCATATTTACAATCAATAGGTAGGGGAGGCATATACAAGGGGTAGAGGAAGAGAAGCTGCCGCCGGGAGTGCGCTGATGCAGGTGGCGACAGCAGGGCCCATACTCACAATCTACAGGTTGGAATGCATATACAGGGGGTAGAGGAAGAGAAGCTGCCGGCGGGTTTGCGCTGACGCAGGTGGCGACAGCAGGGCCCATATTTACAATCAATAGGTAGGGGAGGCATATACAAGGAGTAGAGGAAGAGAAGCTGCCGCCGGGCTTGCGCTGATGCAGGTGGCGACAGCAAGGCCCATATTTACAATCAATAGGTAGGGGAGGCATATACAAGGGGTAGAGGAAGAGAAGCTGCCGCCGGGAGTGCGCTGATGCAGGTGGCGACAGCAGGGCCCATATTTACAATCAATAGGTAGGGGAAGCATATACAAGGGGTAGAGGAAGAGTAGCTGCCGCCGGGAGAGCGCTGATGCCGGTGGCGACAGCAGGGCCCATATTTACAATCAATAGGTAGGGGAGGCATATACAAGGGGTAGAGGAAGAGAAGCTGCCGCCGGGAGTGCGCTGATGCAGGTGGCGACAGCAGGGCCCATATTTACAATCAATAGGTAGGGGAGGCATATACAAGGGGTAGAGGAAGAGAAGCTGCCGCCGGGAGTGCGCTGATGCAGGTGGCGACAGCAGGGCACATACTCACAATCTACAGGTTGGAATGCATATACAGGGGGTAGAGGAAGAGAAGCTGCCGCCGGGTTTGCGCTGATGCAGGTGGCGACAGCAGGGCCCATATTTACAATCAATAGGTAGGGGAGGCATATACAAGGAGTGGAGAAAGAGAAGCTGCCGCCGGGAGTGCGCTGATGCAGGTGGCGACAGCAGGGCCCATACTCACAATCTACAGGTAGGAATGCATATACAGGGAGTAGAGGAAGAGAAGCTGCCGCCGGGCTTGCGCTGATGCAGGTGGCGACAGCAGGGCCCATATCCATAATCAATAGGCAGGGGAGGCATATACAAGGGGTAGAGGAAGAGAAGCTGCCGCCGGGAGTGCGCTGATGCAGGTGGCGACAGCAGGGCCCATATTTACAATCAATAGGTAGGGGAGGCATATACAAGGAGTAGAGGAAGAGAAGCTGCCGCCGGGAGTGCGCTGATGCAGGTGGCGACAGCAGGGCCCATACTCACAATCTACAGGTAGGAATGCATATACAGGGAGTAGAAGAAGAGAAGCTGCCGCCGGGCTTGAGCTGATGCAGGTGGCGACAGCAGGGCCCATATCCATAATCAATAGGCAGGGGAGGAATACACAAGGGGTAGAGGAAGAGAAGCTGCCGCCGGGCTTGCGCTGATGCAGGTGGTGACAGCAGGGCCCATATTCACAATCAATAGGCAGGGGAGGCATATACAAGGGGTAGAGGAAGAGAAGCTGCCGCCGGGAGTGCGCTGATGCAGGTGGCGACAGCAGGGCCCATATTTACAATCAATAGGTAGGGGAGGCATATACAAGGGGTAGAGGAAGAGAAGCTGCCGCCGGGAGTGCGCTGATGCAGGTGGCGACAGCAGGGCCCATATTTACAATCAATAGGTAGGGGAGGCATATACAAGGGGTAGAGGAAGAGAAGCTGCCGCCGGGAGTGCGCTGATGCAGGTGGCGACAGCAGGGCACATACTCACAATCTACAGGTTGGAATGCATATACAGGGGGTAGAGGAAGAGAAGCTGCCGCCGGGTTTGCGCTGATGCAGGTGGCGACAGCAGGGCCCATATTTACAATCAATAGGTAGGGGAGGCATATACAAGGAGTGGAGAAAGAGAAGCTGCCGCCGGGAGTGCGCTGATGCAGGTGGCGACAGCAGGGCCCATACTCACAATCTACAGGTAGGAATGCATATACAGGGAGTAGAGGAAGAGAAGCTGCCGCCGGGCTTGCGCTGATGCAGGTGGCGACAGCAGGGCCCATATCCATAATCAATAGGCAGGGGAGGCATATACAAGGGGTAGAGGAAGAGAAGCTGCCGCCGGGAGTGCGCTGATGCAGGTGGCGACAGCAGGGCCCATATTTACAATCAATAGGTAGGGGAGGCATATACAAGGAGTAGAGGAAGAGAAGCTGCCGCCGGGAGTGCGCTGATGCAGGTGGCGACAGCAGGGCCCATACTCACAATCTACAGGTAGGAATGCATATACAGGGAGTAGAAGAAGAGAAGCTGCCGCCGGGCTTGAGCTGATGCAGGTGGCGACAGCAGGGCCCATATCCATAATCAATAGGCAGGGGAGGAATACACAAGGGGTAGAGGAAGAGAAGCTGCCGCCGGGCTTGCGCTGATGCAGGTGGTGACAGCAGGGCCCATATTCACAATCAATAGGCAGGGGAGGCATATACAAGGGGTAGAGGAAGAGAAGCTGCCGCCGGGAGTGCGCTGATGCAGGTGGCGACAGCAGGGCCCATATTTACAATCAATAGGTAGGGGAGGCATATACAAGGGGTAGAGGAAGAGAAGCTGCCGCCGGGAGTGCGCTGATGCAGGTGGCGACAGCAGGGCCCATACTCACAATCTACAGGTTGGAATGCATATACAGGGGGTAGAGGAAGAGAAGCTGCCGCCGGGTTTGCGCTGATGCAGGTGGCGACAGCAGGGCCCATATTTACAATCAATAGGTAGGGGAGGCATATACAAGGGGTAGAGGAAGAGAAGCTGCCGCCGGGAGTGCGCTGATGCAGGTGGCGACAGCAGGGCCCATACTCACAATCTACAGGTAGGAATGCATATACAGGGAGTAGAGGAAGAGAAGCTGCCACCGGGCTTGCGCTGATGCAGGTGGCGACAGCAGGGCCCATATCCATAATCAATAGGCAGGGGAGGAATACACAAGGGGTAGAGGAAGAGAAGCTGCCGCCGGGCTTGCGCTGATGCAGCTGGCGACAGCAGGGCCCATATTTACAATCAATAGGTACGGGAGGCATATACAAGGGGTAGAGGAAGAGAAGCTGCCGCCGGGAGTGCGCTGATGCAGGTGGCGACAGCAGGGCCCATATTTACAATCAATAGGTAGGGGAGGCATTTACAAGGAGTAGAGGAAGAGAAGCTGCCGCCGGGAGTGCGCTGATGCAGGTGGCGACAGCAGGGCCCATATTTACAATCAATAGGTAGGGGAGGCATATACAAGGAGTAGAGGAAGAGAAGCTGCCGCCGGGAGTGCGCTGATGCAGGTGGCGACAGCAGGGCCCACACTCACAATCTACAGGTTGGAATGCATATACAGGGGGTAGAGGAAGAGAAGCTGCCGCCGGGTTTGCGCTGATGCAGGTGGCGACAGCAGGGCCCATATTCACAATCAATAGGCAGGGGAGGCATATACAAGGGGTAGAGGAAGAGAAGCTGCCGCCGGGCTTGCGCTGATGCAGGTGGTGACAGAAGGGCCCATATTCACAATCAATAGGCAGGGGAAGCATATACAAGGGGTAGAGGAAGAGAAGCTGCCGCCGGGAGTGCGCTGATGCAGGTGGCGACAGCAGGGCCCATATTTACAATCAATAGGTAGGGGAGGCATATACAAGGGGTAAAGGAAGAGAAGCTGGCGCCGGGAGCGCGCTGATGCAGGTGGCGACAGCAGAGCCCATACTCACAATCTACAGGTTGGAATGCATATACAAGGGGTAGAGGAAGAGAAGCTGCCGCCGGGTTTGCGCTGATGCAGGTGGCGACAGCAGGGCCCATATTTAGAATCAATAGGTAGGGGAGGCATATACAAGGGGTAGAGGAAGAGAAGCTGCCGCCGGGAGTGCGCTGATGCAGGTGGCGACAGCAGGGCCCATATTTACAATCAATAGGTAGGGGAGGCATATACAAGGAGTAAAGGAAGAGAAGCTGGCGCCGGGAGTGCGCTGATGCAGGTGGCGACAGCAGAGCCCATACTCACAATCTACAGGTTGGAATGCATATACAGGGGGTAGAGGAAGAGAAGCTGCCGCCGGGTTTGCGCTGATGCAGGTGGCGACAGCAGGGCCCATATTTACAATCAATAGGTAGGGGAGGCATATACAAGGGGTAGAGGAAGAGAAGCTGCCGCCGGGAGTGCGCTGATGCAGGTGGCGACAGCAGGGTCCATATTTACAATCAATAGGTAGGGGAGGCATATACAAGGGGTAGAGGAAGAGAAGCTGCCGCCGGGTTTGCGCTGATGCAGGTGGCGACAGCAGGGCCCATATTTACAATCAATAGGTAGGGGAGGCATATACAAGGAGTGGAGAAAGAGAAGCTGCCGCCGGGCTTGCGCTGATGCAGGTGGCGACAGCAGGGCCCATATTTACAATCAATAGGTAGGGGAGGCATATACAAGGGGTAGAGGAAGAGAAGCTGCCGCCGGGAGTGCGCTGATGCAGGTGGCGACAGCAGGGCCCATATTTACAATCAATAGGTAGGGGAGGCATATACAAGGGGTAGAGGAAGAGTAGCTGCCGCCGGGAGAGCGCTGATGCCGGTGGCGACAGCAGGGCCCATATTTACAATCAATAGGTAGGGGAGGCATATACAAGGGGTAGAGGAAGAGAAGCTGCCGCCGGGAGTGCGCTGATGCAGGTGGCGACAGCAGGGCCCATACTCACAATCTACAGGTTGGAATGCATATACAGGGGGTAGAGGAAGAGAAGCTGCCGGCGGGTTTGCGCTGACGCAGGTGGCGACAGCAGGGCCCATATTTACAATCAATAGGTAGGGGAGGCATATACAAGGAGTAGAGGAAGAGAAGCTGCCGCCGGGCTTGCGCTGATGCAGGTGGCGACAGCAAGGCCCATATTTACAATCAATAGGTAGGGGAGGCATATACAAGGGGTAGAGGAAGAGAAGCTGCCGCCGGGAGTGCGCTGATGCAGGTGGCGACAGCAGGGCCCATATTTACAATCAATAGGTAGGGGAAGCATATACAAGGGGTAGAGGAAGAGTAGCTGCCGCCGGGAGAGCGCTGATGCCGGTGGCGACAGCAGGGCCCATATTTACAATCAATAGGTAGGGGAGGCATATACAAGGGGTAGAGGAAGAGAAGCTGCCGCCGGGAGTGCGCTGATGCAGGTGGCGACAGCAGGGCCCATATTTACAATCAATAGGTAGGGGAGGCATATACAAGGGGTAGAGGAAGAGAAGTTGCCGCCGGGAGTGCGCTGATGCAGGTGGCGACAGCAGGGCACATACTCACAATCTACAGGTTGGAATGCATATACAGGGGGTAGAGGAAGAGAAGCTGCCGCCGGGTTTGCGCTGATGCAGGTGGCGACAGCAGGGCCCATATTTACAATCAATAGGTAGGGGAGGCATATACAAGGAGTGGAGAAAGAGAAGCTGCCGCCGGGAGTGCGCTGATGCAGGTGGCGACAGCAGGGCCCATACTCACAATCTACAGGTAGGAATGCATATACAGGGAGTAGAGGAAGAGAAGCTGCCGCCGGGCTTGCGCTGATGCAGGTGGCGACAGCAGGGCCCATATCCATAATCAATAGGCAGGGGAGGCATATACAAGGGGTAGAGGAAGAGAAGCTGCCGCCGGGAGTGCGCTGATGCAGGTGGCGACAGCAGGGCCCATATTTACAATCAATAGGTAGGGGAGGCATATACAAGGAGTAGAGGAAGAGAAGCTGCCGCCGGGAGTGCGCTGATGCAGGTGGCGACAGCAGGGCCCATACTCACAATCTACAGGTAGGAATGCATATACAGGGAGTAGAGGAAGAGAAGCTGCCGCCGGGCTTGCGCTGATGCAGGTGGCGACAGCAGGGCCCATATCCATAATCAATAGGCAGGGGAGGAATACACAAGGGGTAGAGGAAGAGAAGCTGCCGCCGGGCTTGCGCTGATGCAGGTGGTGACAGCAGGGCCCATATTCACAATCAATAGGCAGGGGAGGCATATACAAGGGGTAGAGGAAGAGAAGCTGCCGCCGGGAGTGCGCTGATGCAGGTGGCGACAGCAGGGCCCATATTTACAATCAATAGGTAGGGGAGGCATATACAAGGGGTAGAGGAAGAGAAGCTGCCGCCGGGAGTGCGCTGATGCAGGTGGCGACAGCAGGGCCCATATTTACAATCAATAGGTAGGGGAGGCATATACAAGGGGTAGAGGAAGAGAAGCTGCCGCCGGGAGTGCGCTGATGCAGGTGGCGACAGCAGGGCACATACTCACAATCTACAGGTTGGAATGCATATACAGGGGGTAGAGGAAGAGAAGCTGCCGCCGGGTTTGCGCTGATGCAGGTGGCGACAGCAGGGCCCATATTTACAATCAATAGGTAGGGGAGGCATATACAAGGAGTGGAGAAAGAGAAGCTGCCGCCGGGAGTGCGCTGATGCAGGTGGCGACAGCAGGGCCCATACTCACAATCTACAGGTAGGAATGCATATACAGGGAGTAGAGGAAGAGAAGCTGCCGCCGGGCTTGCGCTGATGCAGGTGGCGACAGCAGGGCCCATATCCATAATCAATAGGCAGGGGAGGCATATACAAGGGGTAGAGGAAGAGAAGCTGCCGCCGGGAGTGCGCTGATGCAGGTGGCGACAGCAGGGCCCATATTTACAATCAATAGGTAGGGGAGGCATATACAAGGAGTAGAGGAAGAGAAGCTGCCGCCGGGAGTGCGCTGATGCAGGTGGCGACAGCAGGGCCCATACTCACAATCTACAGGTAGGAATGCATATACAGGGAGTAGAAGAAGAGAAGCTGCCGCCGGGCTTGAGCTGATGCAGGTGGCGACAGCAGGGCCCATATCCATAATCAATAGGCAGGGGAGGAATACACAAGGGGTAGAGGAAGAGAAGCTGCCGCCGGGCTTGCGCTGATGCAGGTGGTGACAGCAGGGCCCATATTCACAATCAATAGGCAGGGGAGGCATATACAAGGGGTAGAGGAAGAGAAGCTGCCGCCGGGAGTGCGCTGATGCAGGTGGCGACAGCAGGGCCCATATTTACAATCAATAGGTAGGGGAGGCATATACAAGGGGTAGAGGAAGAGAAGCTGCCGCCGGGAGTGCGCTGATGCAGGTGGCGACAGCAGGGCCCATACTCACAATCTACAGGTTGGAATGCATATACAGGGGGTAGAGGAAGAGAAGCTGCCGCCGGGTTTGCGCTGATGCAGGTGGCGACAGCAGGGCCCATATTTACAATCAATAGGTAGGGGAGGCATATACAAGGGGTAGAGGAAGAGAAGCTGCCGCCGGGAGTGCGCTGATGCAGGTGGCGACAGCAGGGCCCATACTCACAATCTACAGGTAGGAATGCATATACAGGGAGTAGAGGAAGAGAAGCTGCCACCGGGCTTGCGCTGATGCAGGTGGCGACAGCAGGGCCCATATCCATAATCAATAGGCAGGGGAGGAATACACAAGGGGTAGAGGAAGAGAAGCTGCCGCCGGGCTTGCGCTGATGCAGCTGGCGACAGCAGGGCCCATATTTACAATCAATAGGTACGGGAGGCATATACAAGGGGTAGAGGAAGAGAAGCTGCCGCCGGGAGTGCGCTGATGCAGGTGGCGACAGCAGGGCCCATATTTACAATCAATAGGTAGGGGAGGCATTTACAAGGAGTAGAGGAAGAGAAGCTGCCGCCGGGAGTGCGCTGATGCAGGTGGCGACAGCAGGGCCCATATTTACAATCAATAGGTAGGGGAGGCATATACAAGGAGTAGAGGAAGAGAAGCTGCCGCCGGGAGTGCGCTGATGCAGGTGGCGACAGCAGGGCCCACACTCACAATCTACAGGTTGGAATGCATATACAGGGGGTAGAGGAAGAGAAGCTGCCGCCGGGTTTGCGCTGATGCAGGTGGCGACAGCAGGGCCCATATTCACAATCAATAGGCAGGGGAGGCATATACAAGGGGTAGAGGAAGAGAAGCTGCCGCCGGGCTTGCGCTGATGCAGGTGGTGACAGAAGGGCCCATATTCACAATCAATAGGCAGGGGAAGCATATACAAGGGGTAGAGGAAGAGAAGCTGCCGCCGGGAGTGCGCTGATGCAGGTGGCGACAGCAGGGCCCATATTTACAATCAATAGGTAGGGGAGGCATATACAAGGGGTAAAGGAAGAGAAGCTGGCGCCGGGAGCGCGCTGATGCAGGTGGCGACAGCAGAGCCCATACTCACAATCTACAGGTTGGAATGCATATACAAGGGGTAGAGGAAGAGAAGCTGCCGCCGGGTTTGCGCTGATGCAGGTGGCGACAGCAGGGCCCATATTTAGAATCAATAGGTAGGGGAGGCATATACAAGGGGTAGAGGAAGAGAAGCTGCCGCCGGGAGTGCGCTGATGCAGGTGGCGACAGCAGGGCCCATATTTACAATCAATAGGTAGGGGAGGCATATACAAGGAGTAAAGGAAGAGAAGCTGGCGCCGGGAGTGCGCTGATGCAGGTGGCGACAGCAGAGCCCATACTCACAATCTACAGGTTGGAATGCATATACAGGGGGTAGAGGAAGAGAAGCTGCCGCCGGGTTTGCGCTGATGCAGGTGGCGACAGCAGGGCCCATATTTACAATCAATAGGTAGGGGAGGCATATACAAGGGGTAGAGGAAGAGAAGCTGCCGCCGGGAGTGCGCTGATGCAGGTGGCGACAGCAGGGTCCATATTTACAATCAATAGGTAGGGGAGGCATATACAAGGGGTAGAGGAAGAGAAGCTGCCGCCGGGTTTGCGCTGATGCAGGTGGCGACAGCAGGGCCCATATTTACAATCAATAGGTAGGGGAGGCATATACAAGGAGTGGAGAAAGAGAAGCTGCCGCCGGGCTTGCGCTGATGCAGGTGGCGACAGCAGGGCCCATATTTACAATCAATAGGTAGGGGAGGCATATACAAGGGGTAGAGGAAGAGAAGCTGCCGCCGGGAGTGCGCTGATGCAGGTGGCGACAGCAGGGCCCATATTTACAATCAATAGGTAGGGGAGGCATATACAAGGGGTAGAGGAAGAGTAGCTGCCGCCGGGAGAGCGCTGATGCCGGTGGCGACAGCAGGGCCCATATTTACAATCAATAGGTAGGGGAGGCATATACAAGGGGTAGAGGAAGAGAAGCTGCCGCCGGGAGTGCGCTGATGCAGGTGGCGACAGCAGGGCCCATACTCACAATCTACAGGTTGGAATGCATATACAGGGGGTAGAGGAAGAGAAGCTGCCGGCGGGTTTGCGCTGACGCAGGTGGCGACAGCAGGGCCCATATTTACAATCAATAGGTAGGGGAGGCATATACAAGGAGTAGAGGAAGAGAAGCTGCCGCCGGGCTTGCGCTGATGCAGGTGGCGACAGCAAGGCCCATATTTACAATCAATAGGTAGGGGAGGCATATACAAGGGGTAGAGGAAGAGAAGCTGCCGCCGGGAGTGCGCTGATGCAGGTGGCGACAGCAGGGCCCATATTTACAATCAATAGGTAGGGGAAGCATATACAAGGGGTAGAGGAAGAGTAGCTGCCGCCGGGAGAGCGCTGATGCCGGTGGCGACAGCAGGGCCCATATTTACAATCAATAGGTAGGGGAGGCATATACAAGGGGTAGAGGAAGAGAAGCTGCCGCCGGGAGTGCGCTGATGCAGGTGGCGACAGCAGGGCCCATATTTACAATCAATAGGTAGGGGAGGCATATACAAGGGGTAGAGGAAGAGAAGTTGCCGCCGGGAGTGCGCTGATGCAGGTGGCGACAGCAGGGCACATACTCACAATCTACAGGTTGGAATGCATATACAGGGGGTAGAGGAAGAGAAGCTGCCGCCGGGTTTGCGCTGATGCAGGTGGCGACAGCAGGGCCCATATTTACAATCAATAGGTAGGGGAGGCATATACAAGGAGTGGAGAAAGAGAAGCTGCCGCCGGGAGTGCGCTGATGCAGGTGGCGACAGCAGGGCCCATACTCACAATCTACAGGTAGGAATGCATATACAGGGAGTAGAGGAAGAGAAGCTGCCGCCGGGCTTGCGCTGATGCAGGTGGCGACAGCAGGGCCCATATCCATAATCAATAGGCAGGGGAGGCATATACAAGGGGTAGAGGAAGAGAAGCTGCCGCCGGGAGTGCGCTGATGCAGGTGGCGACAGCAGGGCCCATATTTACAATCAATAGGTAGGGGAGGCATATACAAGGAGTAGAGGAAGAGAAGCTGCCGCCGGGAGTGCGCTGATGCAGGTGGCGACAGCAGGGCCCATACTCACAATCTACAGGTAGGAATGCATATACAGGGAGTAGAGGAAGAGAAGCTGCCGCCGGGCTTGAGCTGATGCAGGTGGCGACAGCAGGGCCCATATCCATAATCAATAGGCAGGGGAGGAATACACAAGGGGTAGAGGAAGAGAAGCTGCCGCCGGGCTTGCGCTGATGCAGGTGGTGACAGCAGGGCCCATATTCACAATCAATAGGCAGGGGAGGCATATACAAGGGGTAGAGGAAGAGAAGCTGCCGCCGGGAGTGCGCTGATGCAGGTGGCGACAGCAGGGCCCATATTTACAATCAATAGGTAGGGGAGGCATATACAAGGGGTAGAGGAAGAGAAGCTGCCGCCGGGAGTGCGCTGATGCAGGTGGCGACAGCAGGGCCCATACTCACAATCTACAGGTTGGAATGCATATACAGGGGGTAGAGGAAGAGAAGCTGCCGCCGGGTTTGCGCTGATGCAGGTGGCGACAGCAGGGCCCATATTTACAATCAATAGGTAGGGGAGGCATATACAAGGGGTAGAGGAAGAGAAGCTGCCGCCGGGAGTGCGCTGATGCAGGTGGCGACAGCAGGGCCCATACTCACAATCTACAGGTAGGAATGCATATACAGGGAGTAGAGGAAGAGAAGCTGCCACCGGGCTTGCGCTGATGCAGGTGGCGACAGCAGGGCCCATATCCATAATCAATAGGCAGGGGAGGAATACACAAGGGGTAGAGGAAGAGAAGCTGCCGCCGGGCTAGCGCTGATGCAGGTGTCGACAGCAGGGCCCATATTTACAATCAATAGGTAGGGGAGGCATATACAAGGGGTAGAGGAAGAGAAGCTGCCGCCGGGAGTGCGCTGATGCAGGTGGCGACAGCAGGGCCCATATTTACAATCAATAGGTAGGGGAGGCATTTACAAGGAGTAGAGGAAGAGAAGCTGCCGCCGGGAGTGCGCTGATGCAGGTGGCGACAGCAGGGCCCATATTTACAATCAATAGGTAGGGGAGGCATATACAAGGAGTAGAGGAAGAGAAGCTGCCGCCGGGAGTGCGCTGATGCAGGTGGCGACAGCAGGGCCCACACTCACAATCTACAGGTTGGAATGCATATACAGGGGGTAGAGGAAGAGAAGCTGCCGCCGGGTTTGCGCTGATGCAGGTGGCGACAGCAGGGCCCATATTCACAATCAATAGGCAGGGGAGGCATATACAAGGGGTGGAGGAAGAGAAGCTGCCGCCGGGCTTGCGCTGATGCAGGTGGTGACAGAAGGGCCCATATTCACAATCAATAGGCAGGGGAAGCATATACAAGGGGTAGAGGAAGAGAAGCTGCCGCCGGGAGTGCGCTGATGCAGGTGGCGACAGCAGGGCCCATATTTACAATCAATAGGTAGGGGAGGCATATACAAGGGGTAAAGGAAGAGAAGCTGGCGCCGGGAGCGCGCTGATGCAGGTGGCGACAGCAGAGCCCATACTCACAATCTACAGGTTGGAATGCATATACAAGGGGTAGAGGAAGAGAAGCTGCCGCCGGGTTTGCGCTGATGCAGGTGGCGACAGCAGGGCCCATATTTACAATCAATAGGTAGGGGAGGCATATACAAGGAGTAAAGGAAGAGAAGCTGGCGCCGGGAGTGCGCTGATGCAGGTGGCGACAGCAGAGCCCATACTCACAATCTACAGGTTGGAATGCATATACAGGGGGTAGAGGAAGAGAAGCTGCCGCCGGGTTTGCGCTGATGCAGGTGGCGACAGCAGGGCCCATATTTACAATCAATAGGTAGGAGAGGCATATACAAGGGGTAGAGGAAGAGAAGCTGCCGCCGGGAGTGCGCTGATGCAGGTGGCGACAGCAGGGTCCATATTTACAATCAATAGGTAGGGGAGGCATATACAAGGGGTAGAGGAAGAGTAGCTGCCGCCGGGTTTGCGCTGATGCCGGTGGTGACAGCAGGGCCCATATTTACTATCAATAGGTAGGGGAGGCACATACAAGAGGTAGAGGAAGAGAAGCTGCCGCCGGGAGTGCGCTGATGCCGGTGGCGGCAGCAGGGCCTATATTTACAATCAATAGGTAGGGGAGGCATATACAAGGGGTAGAGGAAGAGAAGCTGCCGCCGGGAGTGCGCTGATGCAGGTGGCGACAGCAGGGCCCATATTTACAATCAATAGGTAGGGGAGGCATATACAAGGGGTAGAGGAAGAGTAGCTGCCGCCGGGAGAGCGCTGATGCCGGTGGCGACAGCAGGGCCCATATTTACAATCAATAGGTAGGGGAGGCATATACAAGGGGTAGAGGAAGAGTAGCTGCCGCCGGGAGAGCGCTGATGCCGGTGGCGACAGCAGGGCCCATATTTACAATCAATAGGTAGGGGAGGCATATACAAGGGGTAGAGGAAGAGAAGCTGCCGCCGGGAGTGCGCTGATGCAGGTGGCGACAGCAGGGCCCATACTCACAATCTACAGGTTGGAATGCATATACAGGGGGTAGAGGAAGAGAAGCTGCCGGCGGGTTTGCGTTGACGCAGGTGGCGACAGCAGGGCCCATATTTACAATCAATAGGTAGGGGAGGCATATACAAGGAGTAGAGGAAGAGAAGCTGCCGCCGGGCTTGCGCTGATGCAGGTGGCGTCAGCAAGGCCCATATTTACAATCAATAGGTAGGGGAGGCATATAAAAGGGGTAGAGGAAGAGAAGCTGCCGCCGGGAGTGCGCTGATGCAGGTGGCGACAGCAGGGCCCATATTTACAATCAATAGGTAGGGGAGGCATATACAAGGGGTAGAGGAAGAGTAGCTGCCGCCGGGGGAGCGCTGATGCGGGTGGCGACAGCAGGGCCCATATTTACAATCAATAGGTAGGGGAGGCATATACAAGGGGTAGGGGAAGAGAAGCTGCCGCCGGGAGTGCGCTGATGCAGGTGGCGACAGCAGGGCCCATATTTACAATCAATAGGTAGGGGAGGCATATACAAGGGGTAGAGGAAGAGAAGCTGCCGCCGGGAGTGCGCCGATGCAGGTGGCGACAGCAGGGCCCATACTCACAATCTACAGGTTGGAATGCATATACAGGGGGTAGAGGAAGAGAAGCTGCCGCCGGGTTTGCGCTGATGCAGGTGGCGACAGCAGGGCCCATATTTACAATCAATAGGTAGGGGAGGCATATACAAGGAGTGGAGAAAGAGAAGCTGCCGCCGGGCTTGCGCTGATGCAGGTGGCGACAGCAGGGCCCATATTTACAATCAATAGGTAGGGGAGGCATATACAAGGGGTAGAGGAAGAGAAGCTGCCGCCGGGAGTGCGCTGATGCAGGTGGCGACAGCAGGGCCCATATTTACAATCAATAGGTAGGGGAGGCATATACAAGGGGTAGAGGAAGAGAAGCTGCCGCCGGGAGTGCGCTGATGCAGGTGGCGACAGCAGGGCCCATACTCACAATCTACAGGTTGGAATGCATATACGGGGGTAGAGGAAGAGAAGCTGCCGGCGGGTTTGCGCTGACGCAGGTGGCGACAGCAGGGCCCATATTTACAATCAATAGGTAGGGGAGGCATATACAAGGAGTAGAGGAAGAGAAGCTGCCGCCGGGCTTGCGCTGATGCAGGTGGCGACAGCAAGGCCCATATTTACAATCAATAGGTAGGGGAGGCATATACAAGGGGTAGAGGAAGAGAAGCTGCCGCCGGGAGTGCGCTGATGCAGGTGGCGACAGCAGGGCCCATATTTACAATCAATAGGTAGGGGAAGCATATACAAGGGGTAGAGGAAGAGTAGCTGCCGCCGGGAGAGCGCTGATGCCGGTGGCGACAGCAGGGCCCATATTTACAATCAATAGGTAGGGGAGGCATATACAAGGGGTAGAGGAAGAGAAGCTGCCGCCGGGAGTGCGCTGATGCAGGTGGCGACAGCAGGGCCCATATTTACAATCAATAGGTAGGGGAGGCATATACAAGGGGTAGAGGAAGAGAAGCTGCCGCCGGGAGTGCGCTGATGCAGGTGGCGACAGCAGGGCACATACTCACAATCTACAGGTTGGAATGCATATACAGGGGGTAGAGGAAGAGAAGCTGCCGCCGGGTTTGCGCTGATGCAGGTGGCGACAGCAGGGCCCATATTTACAATCAATAGGTAGGGGAGGCATATACAAGGAGTGGAGAAAGAGAAGCTGCCGCCGGGAGTGCGTTGATGCAGGTGGCGACAGCAGGGCCCATACTCACAATCTACAGGTAGGAATGCATATACAGGGAGTAGAGGAAGAGAAGCTGCCGCCGGGCTTGCGCTGATGCAGGTGGCGACAGCAGGGCCCATATCCATAATCAATAGGCAGGGGAGGCATATACAAGGGGTAGAGGAAGAGAAGCTGCCGCCGGGAGTGCGCTGATGCAGGTGGCGACAGCAGGGCCCATATTTACAATCAATAGGTAGGGGAGGCATATACAAGGAGTAGAGGAAGAGAAGCTGCCGCCGGGAGTGCGCTGATGCAGGTGGCGACAGCAGGGCCCATACTCACAATCTACAGGTAGGAATGCATATACAGGGAGTAGAGGAAGAGAAGCTGCCGCCGGGCTTGAGCTGATGCAGGTGGCGACAGCAGGGCCCATATCCATAATCAATAGGCAGGGGAGGAATACACAAGGGGTAGAGGAAGAGAAGCTGCCGCCGGGCTTGCGCTGATGCAGGTGGTGACAGCAGGGCCCATATTCACAATCAATAGGCAGGGGAGGCATATACAAGGGGTAGAGGAAGAGAAGCTGCCGCCGGGAGTGCGCTGATGCAGGTGGCGACAGCAGGGCCCATATTTACAATCAATAGGTAGGGGAGGCATATACAAGGGGTAGAGGAAGAGAAGCTGCCGCCGGGAGTGCGCTGATGCAGGTGGCGACAGCAGGGCCCATACTCACAATCTACAGGTTGGAATGCATATACAGGGGGTAGAGGAAGAGAAGCTGCCGCCGGGTTTGCGCTGATGCAGGTGGCGACAGCAGGGCCCATATTTACAATCAATAGGTAGGGGAGGCATATACAAGGGGTAGAGGAAGAGAAGCTGCCGCCGGGAGTGCGCTGATGCAGGTGGCGACAGCAGGGCCCATACTCACAATCTACAGGTAGGAATGCATATACAGGGAGTAGAGGAAGAGAAGCTGCCACCGGGCTTGCGCTGATGCAGGTGGCGACAGCAGGGCCCATATCCATAATCAATAGGCAGGGGAGGAATACACAAGGGGTAGAGGAAGAGAAGCTGCCGCCGGGCTTGCGCTGATGCAGGTGGCGACAGCAGGGCCCATATTTACAATCAATAGGTAGGGGAGGCATATACAAGGGGTAGAGGAAGAGAAGCTGCCGCCGGGAGTGCGCTGATGCAGGTGGCGACAGCAGGGCCCATATTTACAATCAATAGGTAGGGGAGGCATATACAAGGAGTAGAGGAAGAGAAGCTGCCGCCGGGAGTGCGCTGATGCAGGTGGCGACAGCAGGGCCCACACTCACAATCTACAGGTTGGAATGCATATACAGGGGGTAGAGGAAGAGAAGCTGCCGCCGGGTTTGCGCTGATGCAGGTGGCGACAGCAGGGCCCATATTCACAATCAATAGGCAGGGGAGGCATATACAAGGGGTAGAGGAAGAGAAGCTGCCGCCGGGCTTGCGCTGATGCAGGTGGTGACAGAAGGGCCCATATTCACAATCAATAGGCAGGGGAAGCATATACAAGGGGTAGAGGAAGAGAAGCTGCCGCCGGGAGTGTGCTGATGCAGGTGGCGACAGCAGGGCCCATATTTACAATCAATAGGTAGGGGAGGCATATACAAGGGGTAAAGGAAGAGAAGCTGGCGCCGGGAGCGCGCTGATGCAGGTGGCGACAGCAGAGCCCATACTCACAATCTACAGGTTGGAATGCATATACAAGGGGTAGAGGAAGAGAAGCTGCCGCCGGGTTTGCGCTGATGCAGGTGGCGACAGCAGGGCCCATATTTAGAATCAATAGGTAGGGGAGGCATATACAAGGGGTAGAGGAAGAGAAGCTGCCGCCGGGAGTGCGCTGATGCAGGTGGCGACAGCAGGGCCCATATTTACAATCAATAGGTAGGGGAGGCATATACAAGGAGTAAAGGAAGAGAAGCTGGCGCCGGGAGTGCGCTGATGCAGGTGGCGACAGCAGAGCCCATACTCACAATCTACAGGTTGGAATGCATATACAGGGGGTAGAGGAAGAGAAGCTGCCGCCGGGTTTGCGCTGATGCAGGTGGCGACAGCAGGGCCCATATTTACAATCAATAGGTAGGGGAGGCATATACAAGGGGTAGAGGAAGAGAAGCTGCCGCCGGGAGTGCGCTGATGCAGGTGGCGACAGCAGGGTCCATATTTACAATCAATAGGTAGGGGAGGCATATACAAGGGGTAGAGGAAGAGTAGCTGCCGCCGGGTTTGCGCTGATGCCGGTGGTGACAGCAGGGCCCATATTTACTATCAATAGGTAGGGGAGGCACATACAAGAGGTAGAGGAAGAGAAGCTGCCGCCGGGAGTGCGCTGATGCCGGTGGCGGCAGCAGGGCCTATATTTACAATCAATAGGTAGGGGAGGCATATACAAGGGGTAGAGGAAGAGAAGCTGCCGCCGGGAGTGCGCTGATGCAGGTGGCGACAGCAGGGCCCATATTTACAATCAATAGGTAGGGGAGGCATATACAAGGAGTGGAGAAAGAGAAGCTGCCGCCGGGAGTGCGCTGATGCAGGTGGCGACAGCAGGGCCCATACTCACAATCTACAGGTAGGAATGCATATACAGGGAGTGGAGAAAGAGAAGCTGCCGCCGGGCTTGCGCTGATGCAGGTGGCGACAGCAAGGCCCATATTTACAATCAATAGGTAGGGGAGGCATATACAAGGGGTAGAGGAAGAGAAGCTGCCGCCGGGAGTGCGCTGATGCAGGTGGCGACAGCAGGGCCCATATTTACAATCAATAGGTAGGGGAGGCATATACAAGGGGTAGAGGAAGAGTAGCTGCCGCCGGGAGAGCGCTGATGCCGGTGGCGACAGCAGGGCCCATATTTACAATCAATAGGTAGGGGAGGCATATACAAGGGGTAGAGGAAGAGAAGCTGCCGCCGGGAGTGCGCTGATGCAGGTGGCGACAGCAGGGCCCATATTTACAATCATCAGGTAGGGGAGGCATATACAAGGAGTGGAGAAAGAGAAGCTGCCGCCGGGCTTGCGCTGATGCAGGTGGCGACAGCAGGGCCCATATTTACAATCAATAGGTAGGGGAGGCATATACAAGGGGTAGAGGAAGAGAAGCTGCCGCCGGGAGTGCGCTGATGCAGGTGGCGACAGCAGGGCCCATATTTACAATCAATAGGTAGGGGAGGCATATACAAGGGGTAGAGGAAGAGTAGCTGCCGCCGGGAGAGCGCTGATGCCGGTGGCGACAGCAGGGCCCATATTTACAATCAATAGTTAGGGGAGGCATATACAAGGGGTAGAGGAAGAGAAGCTGCCGCCGGGAGTGCGCTGATGCAGGTGGCGACAGCAGGGCCCATATTTACAATCAATAGGTAGGGGAGGCATATACAAGGGGTAGAGGAAGAGAAGCTGCCGCCGGGAGTGCGCTGATGCAGGTGGCGACAGCAGAGCCCATACTCACTATATACAGGTAGAAATGCATATACAGGGAGTAGAGGAAGAGAAGCTGCCGCCGGGCTTGCGCTGATGCAGGTGGCGACAGCAGGGCCCATATCCATAATCAATAGGCAGGGGAGGCATATACAAGGGGTAGAGGAAGAGAAGCTGCCGCCGGGCTTGCGCTGATGCAGGTGGTGACAGCAGGGCCCATATTCACAATCAATAGGCAGGGGAAGCATATACAAGGGGTAGAGGAAGAGAAGCTGCCGCCGGGAGTGCGCTGATGCAGGTGGCGACAGCAGGGCCCATATTTACAATCAATAGGTAGGGGAGGCATATACAAGGGGTAGAGGAAGAGAAGCTGCTGCCGGGAGAGCGCTGATGCAGGTGGCGACAGCAGGGCCCATATTTACAATCAATAGGTAGGGGAGGCATATACAAGGGGTAGAGGAAGAGAAGCTGCGGCCGGGAGTGCTCTGATGCAGGTGGCGACAGCAGGGCCCATACTCACAATCTACAGGTTGCAATGCATATACAGGGGTCAGAGGAATAGAAGCTGCCGCCGGGTTTGCGCTGATGCAGGTGGCGACAGCAGGGCCCATATTTACAATCAATAGGTAGGGGAGGCATATACAAGGGGTAGAGGAAGAGAAGCTGCCGCCGGGAGTGCGCTGATGCAGGTGGCGACAGCAGGGCCCATACTCACAATCCACAGGTGGAAATGCATATACAGGGGGTAGAGGAAGAGAAGCTGCCGCCGGGTTTGCGCTGATGCAGGTGGCAACAGCAGGGCCCATATCCATAATCAATAGGCAGGGGAGGCATATACAAGCGGTAGAGGAAGAGAAGCTGCCGCCGGGCTTGCGCTGATGCAGGTGGTGACAGCAGGGCCCATATTCACAATCAATAGGTAGGGGAGGCATATACAAGGGGTAGAGGAAGAGTAGCTGCCGCCGGGAGAGCGCTGATGCCGGTGGCGACAGCAGGGCCCATATTTACAATCAATAGGTAGGGGAGGCATATACAAGGGGTAGAGGAAGAGAAGCTGCCGCCGGGAGTGCGCTGATGCAGGTGGCGACAGCAGGGCCCATACTCACAATCTACAGGTTGGAATGCATATACAGGGGGTAGAGGAAGAGAAGCTGCCGGCGGGTTTGCGCTGACGCAGGTGGCGACAGCAGGGCCCATATTTACAATCAATAGGTAGGGGAGGCATATACAAGGAGTAGAGGAAGAGAAGCTGCCACCGGGCTTGCGCTGATGCAGGTGGCGACAGCAAGGCCCATATTTACAATCAATAGGTAGGGGAGGCATATACAAGGGGTAGAGGAAGAGAAGCTGCCGCCGGGAGTGCGCTGATGCAGGTGGCGACAGCAGGGCCCATATTTACAATCAATAGGTAGGGGAAGCATATACAAGGGGTAGAGGAAGAGTAGCTGCCGCCGGGAGAGCGCTGATGCCGGTGGCGACAGCAGGGCCCATATTTACAATCAATAGGTAGGGGAGGCATATACAAGGGGTAGAGGAAGAGAAGCTGCCGCCGGGAGTGCGCTGATGCAGGTGGCGACAGCAGGGCCCATATTTACAATCAATAGGTAGGGGAGGCATATACAAGGGGTAGAGGAAGAGTAGCTGCCGCCGGGAGAGCGCTGATGCCGGTGGCGACAGCAGGGCCCATATTTACAATCAATAGGTAGGGGAGGCATATACAAGGGGTAGAGGAAGAGAAGCTGCCGCCGGGAGTGCGCTGACGCAGGTGGCGACAGCAGGGCCCATATTTACAATCAATAGGTAGGGGAGGCATATACAAGGGGTAGAGGAAGAGTAGCTGCCGCCGGGAGAGCGCTGATGCCGGTGGCGACAGCAGGGCCCATATTTACAATCAATAGGTAGGGGAGGCATATACAAGGGGTAGAGGAAGAGAAGCTGCCGCCGGGAGTGCGCTGATGCAGGTGGCGACAGCAGGGCCCATATTTACAATCAATAGGTAGGGGAGGCATATACAAGGGGTAGAGGAAGAGAAGCTGCCGCCGGGAGTGCGCTGATGCAGGTGGCGACAGCAGGGCCCATACTCACAATCTACAGGTTGGAATGCATATACAGGGGGTAGAGGAAGAGAAGCTGCCGGCGGGTTTGCGCTGACGCAGGTGGCGACAGCAGGGCCCATATTTACAATCAATAGGTAGGGGAGGCATATACAAGGAGTAGAGGAAGAGAAGCTGCCACCGGGCTTGCGCTGATGCAGGTGGCGACAGCAAGGCCCATATTTACAATCAATAGGTAGGGGAGGCATATACAAGGAGTAGAGGAAGAGAAGCTGCCACCGGGCTTGCGCTGATGCAGGTGGCGACAGCAGGGCCCATACTCACAATCCACAGGTGGAAATGCATATACAGGGGGTAGAGGAAGAGAAGCTGCCGCCGGGTTTGCGCTGATGCAGGTGGCAACAGCAGGGCCCATATCCATAATCAATAGGCAGGGGAGGCATATACAAGCGGTAGAGGAAGAGAAGCTGCCGCCGGGCTTGCGCTGATGCAGGTGGTGACAGCAGGGCCCATATTCACAATCAATAGGTAGGGGAGGCATATACAAGGGGTAGAGGAAGAGTAGCTGCCGCCGGGAGAGCGCTGATGCCGGTGGCGACAGCAGGGCCCATATTTACAATCAATAGGTAGGGGAGGCATATACAAGGGGTAGAGGAAGAGAAGCTGCCGCCGGGAGTGCGCTGATGCAGGTGGCGACAGCAGGGCCCATACTCACAATCTACAGGTTGGAATGCATATACAGGGGGTAGAGGAAGAGAAGCTGCCGGCGGGTTTGCGCTGACGCAGGTGGCGACAGCAGGGCCCATATTTACAATCAATAGGTAGGGGAGGCATATACAAGGAGTAGAGGAAGAGAAGCTGCCACCGGGCTTGCGCTGATGCAGGTGGCGACAGCAAGGCCCATATTTACAATCAATAGGTAGGGGAGGCATATACAAGGAGTAGAGGAAGAGAAGCTGCCACCGGGCTTGCGCTGATGCAGGTGGCGACAGCAGGGCCCATACTCACAATCCACAGGTGGAAATGCATATACAGGGGGTAGAGGAAGAGAAGCTGCCGCCGGGTTTGCGCTGATGCAGGTGGCAACAGCAGGGCCCATATCCATAATCAATAGGCAGGGGAGGCATATACAAGCGGTAGAGGAAGAGAAGCTGCCGCCGGGCTTGCGCTGATGCAGGTGGTGACAGCAGGGCCCATATTCACAATCAATAGGTAGGGGAGGCATATACAAGGGGTAGAGGAAGAGTAGCTGCCGCCGGGAGAGCGCTGATGCCGGTGGCGACAGCAGGGCCCATATTTACAATCAATAGGTAGGGGAGGCATATACAAGGGGTAGAGGAAGAGAAGCTGCCGCCGGGAGTGCGCTGATGCAGGTGGCGACAGCAGGGCCCATACTCACAATCTACAGGTTGGAATGCATATACAGGGGGTAGAGGAAGAGAAGCTGCCGGCGGGTTTGCGCTGACGCAGGTGGCGACAGCAGGGCCCATATTTACAATCAATAGGTAGGGGAGGCATATACAAGGAGTAGAGGAAGAGAAGCTGCCACCGGGCTTGCGCTGATGCAGGTGGCGACAGCAAGGCCCATATTTACAATCAATAGGTAGGGGAGGCATATACAAGGGGTAGAGGAAGAGAAGCTGCCGCCGGGAGTGCGCTGATGCAGGTGGCGACAGCAGGGCCCATATTTACAATCAATAGGTAGGGGAAGCATATACAAGGGGTAGAGGAAGAGTAGCTGCCGCCGGGAGAGCGCTGATGCCGGTGGCGACAGCAGGGCCCATATTTACAATCAATAGGTAGGGGAGGCATATACAAGGGGTAGAGGAAGAGAAGCTGCCGCCGGGAGTGCGCTGATGCAGGTGGCGACAGCAGGGCCCATATTTACAATCAATAGGTAGGGGAGGCATATACAAGGGGTAGAGGAAGAGTAGCTGCCGCCGGGAGAGCGCTGATGCCGGTGGCGACAGCAGGGCCCATATTTACAATCAATAGGTAGGGGAGGCATATACAAGGGGTAGAGGAAGAGAAGCTGCCGCCGGGAGTGCGCTGACGCAGGTGGCGACAGCAGGGCCCATATTTACAATCAATAGGTAGGGGAGGCATATACAAGGGGTAGAGGAAGAGTAGCTGCCGCCGGGAGAGCGCTGATGCCGGTGGCGACAGCAGGGCCCATATTTACAATCAATAGGTAGGGGAGGCATATACAAGGGGTAGAGGAAGAGAAGCTGCCGCCGGGAGTGCGCTGATGCAGGTGGCGACAGCAGGGCCCATATTTACAATCAATAGGTAGGGGAGGCATATACAAGGGGTAGAGGAAGAGAAGCTGCCGCCGGGAGTGCGCTGATGCAGGTGGCGACAGCAGGGCCCATACTCACAATCTACAGGTTGGAATGCATATACGGGGGTAGAGGAAGAGAAGCTGCCGCCGGGTTTGCGCTGATGCAGGTGGCGACAGCAGGGCCCATATTTACAATCAATAGGTAGGGGAGGCATATACAAGGAGTGGAGAAAGAGAAGCTGCCGCCGGGCTTGCGCTGATGCAGGTGGCGACAGCAGGGCCCATATTTACAATCAATAGGTAGGGGAGGCATATACAAGGGGTAGAGGAAGAGAAGCTGCCGCCGGGAGTGCGCTGATGCAGGTGGCGACAGCAGGGCCCATATTTACAATCAATAGGTAGGGGAGGCATATACAAGGGGTAGAGGAAGAGTAGCTGCCGCCGGGAGAGCGCTGATGCCGGTGGCGACAGCAGGGCCCATATTTACAATCAATAGGTAGGGGAGGCATATACAAGGGGTAGAGGAAGAGAAGCTGCCGCCGGGAGTGCGCTGATGCAGGTGGCGACAGCAGGGCCCATATTTACAATCAATAGGTAGGGGAGGCATATACAAGGGGTAGAGGAAGAGTAGCTGCCGCCGGGAGAGCGCTGATGCCGGTGGCGACAGCAGGGCCCATATTTACAATCAATAGGTAGGGGAGGCATATACAAGGGGTAGAGGAAGAGAAGCTGCGGCCGGGAGTGCTCTGATGCAGGTGGCGACAGCAGGGCCCATACTCACAATCTACAGGTTGCAATGCATATACAGGGGTCAGAGGAATAGAAGCTGCCGCCGGGTTTGCGCTGATGCAGGTGGCGACAGCAGGGCCCATATTTACAATCAATAGGTAGGGGAGGCATATACAAGGGGTAGAGGAAGAGAAGCTGCCGCCGGGAGTGCGCTGATGCAGGTGGCGACAGCAGGGCCCATACTCACAATCCACAGGTGGAAATGCATATACAGGGGGTAGAGGAAGAGAAGCTGCCGCCGGGTTTGCGCTGATGCAGGTGGCAACAGCAGGGCCCATATACATAATCAATAGGCAGGGGAGGCATATACAAGCGGTAGAGGAAGAGAAGCTGCCGCCGGGCTTGCGCTGATGCAGGTGGTGACAGCAGGGCCCATATTCACGTCAATAGGTAGGGGAGGCATATACAAGGGGTAGAGGAAGAGAAGCTGCCGCCGGGAGTGCGCTGATGCAGGTGGCGACAGCAGGGCCCATACTCACAATCTACAGGTTGGAATGCATATACAGGGGGTAGAGGAAGAGAAGCTGCCGCCGGGTTTGCGCTGATGCAGGTGGCGACAGCAGGGCCCATATTTACAATCAATAGGTAGGGGAGGCATATACAAGGGGTAGAGGAAGAGTAGCTGCCGCCGGGAGAGCGCTGATGCCGGTGGCGACAGCAGGGCCCATATTTACAATCAATAGGTAGGGGAGGCATATACAAGGGGTAGAGGAAGAGAAGCTGCCGCCGGGAGTGCGCTGATGCAGGTGGCGACAGCAGGGCCCATACTCACAATCTACAGGTTGGAATGCATATACAGGGGGTAGAGGAAGAGAAGCTGCCGGCGGGTTTGCGCTGATGCAGGTGGCGACAGCAGGGCCCATATTTACAATCAATAGGTAGGGGAAGCATATACAAGGGGTAGAGGAAGAGTAGCTGCCGCCGGGAGAGCGCTGATGCCGGTGGCGACAGCAGGGCCCATATTTACAATCAATAGGTAGGGGAGGCATATACAAGGGGTAGAGGAAGAGAAGCTGCCGCCGGGAGTGCGCTGATACAGGTGGCGACAGCAGGGCCCATATTTACAATCAATAGGTAGGGGAGGCATATACAAGGGGTAGAGGAAGAGAAGCTGCCGCCGGGAGTGCGCTGATGCAGGTGGCGACAGCAGGGCCCATACTCACAATCTACAGGTTGGAATGCATATACGGGGGTAGAGGAAGAGAAGCTGCCGCCGGGTTTGCGCTGATGCAGGTGGCGACAGCAGGGCCCATATTTACAATCAATAGGTAGGGGAGGCATATACAAGGAGTGGAGAAAGAGAAGCTGCCGCCGGGCTTGCGCTGATGCAGGTGGCGACAGCAGGGCCCATATTTACAATCAATAGGTAGGGGAGGCATATACAAGGGGTAGAGGAAGAGAAGCTGCCGCCGGGAGTGCGCTGATGCAGGTGGCGACAGCAGGGCCCATATTTACAATCAATAGGTAGGGGAGGCATATACAAGGGGTAGAGGAAGAGTAGCTGCCGCCGGGAGAGCGCTGATGCCGGTGGCGACAGCAGGGCCCATATTTACAATCAATAGGTAGGGGAGGCATATACAAGGGGTAGAGGAAGAGAAGCTGCCGCCGGGAGTGCGCTGATGCAGGTGGCGACAGCAGAGCCCATACTCACAATCTACAGGTAGGAATGCATATACAGGGAGTAGAGGAAGAGAAGCTGCCGCCGGGCTTGCGCTGATGCAGGTGGCGACAGCAGGGCCCATATCCATAATCAATAGGCAGGGGAGGCATATACAAGGGGTAGAGGAAGAGAAGCTGCCGCCGGGCTTGCGCTGATGCAGGTGGTGACAGCAGGGCCCATATTCACAATCAATAGGCAGGGGAAGCATATACAAGGGGTAGAGGAAGAGAAGCTGCCGCCGGGAGTGTGCTGATGCAGGTGGCGACAGCAGGGCCCATATTTACAATCAATAGGTAGGGGAGGCATATACAAGGGGTAGAGGAAGAGAAGCTGCCGCCGGGAGAGCGCTGATGCAGGTGGCGACAGCAGGGCCCATATTTACAATCAATAGGTAGGGGAGGCATATACAAGGGGTAGAGGAAGAGAAGCTGCGGCCGGGAGTGCTCTGATGCAGGTGGCGACAGCAGGGCCCATACTCACAATCTACAGGTTGCAATGCATATACAGGGGTCAGAGGAATAGAAGCTGCCGCCGGGTTTGCGCTGATGCAGGTGGCGACAGCAGGGCCCATATTTACAATCAATAGGTAGGGGAGGCATATACAAGGGGTAGAGGAAGAGAAGCTGCCGCCGGGAGTGCGCTGATGCAGGTGGCGACAGCAGGGCCCATACTCACAATCCACAGGTGGAAATGCATATACAGGGGGTAGAGGAAGAGAAGCTGCCGCCGGGTTTGCGCTGATGCAGGTGGCAACAGCAGGGCCCATATCCATAATCAATAGGCAGGGGAGGCATATACAAGCGGTAGAGGAAGAGAAGCTGCCGCCGGGCTTGCGCTGATGCAGGTGGTGACAGCAGGGTCCATATTCACAATCAATAGGTAGGGGAGGCATATACAAGGGGTAGAGGAAGAGAAGCTGCCGCCGGGAGTGCGCTGATGCAGGTGGCGACAGCAGGGCCCATACTCACAATCTACAGGTTGGAATGCATATACAGGGGGTAGAGGAAGAGAAGCTGCCGCCGGGTTTGCGCTGATGCAGGTGGCGACAGCAGGGCCCATATTTACAATCAATAGGTAGGGGAGGCATATACAAGGGGTAGAGGAAGAGTAGCTGCCGCCGGGAGAGCGCTGATGCCGGTGGCGACAGCAGGGCCCATATTTACAATCAATAGGTAGGGGAGGCATATACAAGGGGTAGAGGAAGAGAAGCTGCCGCCGGGAGTGCGCTGATGCAGGTGGCGACAGCAGGGCCCATACTCACAATCTACAGGTTGGAATGCATATACAGGGGGTAGAGGAAGAGAAGCTGCCGGCGGGTTTGCGCTGACGCAGGTGGCGACAGCAGGGCCCATATTTACAATCAATAGGTAGGGGAGGCATATACAAGGAGTAGAGGAAGAGAAGTTGCCGCCGGGCTTGCGCTGATGCAGGTGGCGACAGCAAGGCCCATATTTACAATCAATAGGTAGGGGAGGCATATACAAGGGGTAGAGGAAGAGAAGCTGCCGCCGGGAGTGCGCTGATGCAGGTGGCGACAGCAGGGCCCATATTTACAATCAATAGGTAGGGGAAGCATATACAAGGGGTAGAGGAAGAGTAGCTGCTGCCGGGAGAGCGCTGATGCCGGTGGCGACAGCAGGGCCCATATTTACAATCAATAGGTAGGGGAGGCATATACAAGGGGTAGAGGAAGAGAAGCTGCCGCCGGGAGTGCGCTGATACAGGTGGCGACAGCAGGGCCCATATTTACAATCAATAGGTAGGGGAGGCATATACAAGGGGTAGAGGAAGAGAAGCTGCCGCCGGGAGTGCGCTGATGCAGGTGGCGACAGCAGGGCCCATACTCACAATCTACAGGTTGGAATGCATATACAGGGGGTAGAGGAAGAGAAGCTGCCGCCGGGTTTGCGCTGATGCAGGTGGCGACAGCAGGGCCCATATTTAGCAAGGCCCATATTTACAATCAATAGGTAGGGGAGGCATATACAAGGGGTAGAGGAAGAGAAGCTGCCGCCGGGAGTGCGCTGATGCAGGTGGCGACAGCAGGGCCCATATTTACAATCAATAGGTAGGGGAGGCATATACAAGGGGTAGAGGAAGAGAAGCTGCCGCCGGGAGTGCGCTGATGCAGGTGGCGACAGCAGGGTCCATATTTACAATCAATAGGTAGGGGAGGCATATACAAGGGGTAGAGGAAGAGTAGCTGCCGCCGGGTTTGCGCTGATGCCGGTGGTGACAGCAGGGCCCATATTTACTATCAATAGGTAGGGGAGGCACATACAAGAGGTAGAGGAAGAGAAGCTGCCGCCGGGAGTGCTCTGATGCCGGTGGCGACAGCAGGGCCTATATTTACAATCAATAGGTAGGGGAGGCATATACAAGGGGTAGAGGAAGAGAAGCTGCCGCCGGGAGTGCGCTGATGCAGGTGGCGACAGCAGGGCCCATATTTACAATCAATAGGTAGGGGAGGCATATACAAGGGGTAGAGGAAGAGAAGCTGCCGCCGGGAGTGCGCTGATGCAGGTGGCGACAGCAGGGCCCATACTCACAATCTACAGGTTGGAATGCATATACGGGGGTAGAGGAAGAGAAGCTGCCGCCGGGTTTGCGCTGATGCAGGTGGCGACAGCAGGGCCCATATTTACAATCAATAGGTAGGGGAGGCATATACAAGGAGTGGAGAAAGAGAAGCTGCCGCCGGGCTTGCGCTGATGCAGGTGGCGACAGCAGGGCCCATATTTACAATCAATAGGTAGGGGAGGCATATACAAGGGGTAGAGGAAGAGAAGCTGCCGCCGGGAGTGCGCTGATGCAGGTGGCGACAGCAGGGCCCATATTTACAATCAATAGGTAGGGGAGGCATATACAAGGGGTAGAGGAAGAGTAGCTGCCGCCGGGAGAGCGCTGATGCCGGTGGCGACAGCAGGGCCCATATTTACAATCAATAGGTAGGGGAGGCATATACAAGGGGTAGAGGAAGAGAAGCTGCCGCCGGGAGTGCGCTGATGCAGGTGGCGACAGCAGGGCCCATATTTACAATCAATAGGTAGGGGAGGCATATACAAGGGGTAGAGGAAGAGTAGCTGCCGCCGGGAGAGCGCTGATGCCGGTGGCGACAGCAGGGCCCATATTTACAATCAATAGGTAGGGGAGGCATATACAAGGGGTAGAGGAAGAGAAGCTGCGGCCGGGAGTGCTCTGATGCAGGTGGCGACAGCAGGGCCCATACTCACAATCTACAGGTTGCAATGCATATACAGGGGTCAGAGGAATAGAAGCTGCCGCCGGGTTTGCGCTGATGCAGGTGGCGACAGCAGGGCCCATATTTACAATCAATAGGTAGGGGAGGCATATACAAGGGGTAGAGGAAGAGAAGCTGCCGCCGGGAGTGCGCTGATGCAGGTGGCGACAGCAGGGCCCATACTCACAATCCACAGGTGGAAATGCATATACAGGGGGTAGAGGAAGAGAAGCTGCCGCCGGGTTTGCGCTGATGCAGGTGGCAACAGCAGGGCCCATATACATAATCAATAGGCAGGGGAGGCATATACAAGCGGTAGAGGAAGAGAAGCTGCCGCCGGGCTTGCGCTGATGCAGGTGGTGACAGCAGGGCCCATATTCACGTCAATAGGTAGGGGAGGCATATACAAGGGGTAGAGGAAGAGAAGCTGCCGCCGGGAGTGCGCTGATGCAGGTGGCGACAGCAGGGCCCATACTCACAATCTACAGGTTGGAATGCATATACAGGGGGTAGAGGAAGAGAAGCTGCCGCCGGGTTTGCGCTGATGCAGGTGGCGACAGCAGGGCCCATATTTACAATCAATAGGTAGGGGAGGCATATACAAGGGGTAGAGGAAGAGTAGCTGCCGCCGGGAGAGCGCTGATGCCGGTGGCGACAGCAGGGCCCATATTTACAATCAATAGGTAGGGGAGGCATATACAAGGGGTAGAGGAAGAGAAGCTGCCGCCGGGAGTGCGCTGATGCAGGTGGCGACAGCAGGGCCCATACTCACAATCTACAGGTTGGAATGCATATACAGGGGGTAGAGGAAGAGAAGCTGCCGGCGGGTTTGCGCTGATGCAGGTGGCGACAGCAGGGCCCATATTTACAATCAATAGGTAGGGGAAGCATATACAAGGGGTAGAGGAAGAGTAGCTGCCGCCGGGAGAGCGCTGATGCCGGTGGCGACAGCAGGGCCCATATTTACAATCAATAGGTAGGGGAGGCATATACAAGGGGTAGAGGAAGAGAAGCTGCCGCCGGGAGTGCGCTGATACAGGTGGCGACAGCAGGGCCCATATTTACAATCAATAGGTAGGGGAGGCATATACAAGGGGTAGAGGAAGAGAAGCTGCCGCCGGGAGTGCGCTGATGCAGGTGGCGACAGCAGGGCCCATACTCACAATCTACAGGTTGGAATGCATATACGGGGGTAGAGGAAGAGAAGCTGCCGCCGGGTTTGCGCTGATGCAGGTGGCGACAGCAGGGCCCATATTTACAATCAATAGGTAGGGGAGGCATATACAAGGAGTGGAGAAAGAGAAGCTGCCGCCGGGCTTGCGCTGATGCAGGTGGCGACAGCAGGGCCCATATTTACAATCAATAGGTAGGGGAGGCATATACAAGGGGTAGAGGAAGAGAAGCTGCCGCCGGGAGTGCGCTGATGCAGGTGGCGACAGCAGGGCCCATATTTACAATCAATAGGTAGGGGAGGCATATACAAGGGGTAGAGGAAGAGTAGCTGCCGCCGGGAGAGCGCTGATGCCGGTGGCGACAGCAGGGCCCATATTTACAATCAATAGGTAGGGGAGGCATATACAAGGGGTAGAGGAAGAGAAGCTGCCGCCGGGAGTGCGCTGATGCAGGTGGCGACAGCAGAGCCCATACTCACAATCTACAGGTAGGAATGCATATACAGGGAGTAGAGGAAGAGAAGCTGCCGCCGGGCTTGCGCTGATGCAGGTGGCGACAGCAGGGCCCATATCCATAATCAATAGGCAGGGGAGGCATATACAAGGGGTAGAGGAAGAGAAGCTGCCGCCGGGCTTGCGCTGATGCAGGTGGTGACAGCAGGGCCCATATTCACAATCAATAGGCAGGGGAAGCATATACAAGGGGTAGAGGAAGAGAAGCTGCCGCCGGGAGTGTGCTGATGCAGGTGGCGACAGCAGGGCCCATATTTACAATCAATAGGTAGGGGAGGCATATACAAGGGGTAGAGGAAGAGAAGCTGCCGCCGGGAGAGCGCTGATGCAGGTGGCGACAGCAGGGCCCATATTTACAATCAATAGGTAGGGGAGGCATATACAAGGGGTAGAGGAAGAGAAGCTGCGGCCGGGAGTGCTCTGATGCAGGTGGCGACAGCAGGGCCCATACTCACAATCTACAGGTTGCAATGCATATACAGGGGTCAGAGGAATAGAAGCTGCCGCCGGGTTTGCGCTGATGCAGGTGGCGACAGCAGGGCCCATATTTACAATCAATAGGTAGGGGAGGCATATACAAGGGGTAGAGGAAGAGAAGCTGCCGCCGGGAGTGCGCTGATGCAGGTGGCGACAGCAGGGCCCATACTCACAATCCACAGGTGGAAATGCATATACAGGGGGTAGAGGAAGAGAAGCTGCCGCCGGGTTTGCGCTGATGCAGGTGGCAACAGCAGGGCCCATATCCATAATCAATAGGCAGGGGAGGCATATACAAGCGGTAGAGGAAGAGAAGCTGCCGCCGGGCTTGCGCTGATGCAGGTGGTGACAGCAGGGCCCATATTCACAATCAATAGGTAGGGGAGGCATATACAAGGGGTAGAGGAAGAGAAGCTGCCGCCGGGAGTGCGCTGATGCAGGTGGCGACAGCAGGGCCCATACTCACAATCTACAGGTTGGAATGCATATACAGGGGGTAGAGGAAGAGAAGCTGCCGCCGGGTTTGCGCTGATGCAGGTGGCGACAGCAGGGCCCATATTTACAATCAATAGGTAGGGGAGGCATATACAAGGGGTAGAGGAAGAGTAGCTGCCGCCGGGAGAGCGCTGATGCCGGTGGCGACAGCAGGGCCCATATTTACAATCAATAGGTAGGGGAGGCATATACAAGGGGTAGAGGAAGAGAAGCTGCCGCCGGGAGTGCGCTGATGCAGGTGGCGACAGCAGGGCCCATACTCACAATCTACAGGTTGGAATGCATATACAGGGGGTAGAGGAAGAGAAGCTGCCGGCGGGTTTGCGCTGACGCAGGTGGCGACAGCAGGGCCCATATTTACAATCAATAGGTAGGGGAGGCATATACAAGGAGTAGAGGAAGAGAAGTTGCCGCCGGGCTTGCGCTGATGCAGGTGGCGACAGCAAGGCCCATATTTACAATCAATAGGTAGGGGAGGCATATACAAGGGGTAGAGGAAGAGAAGCTGCCGCCGGGAGTGCGCTGATGCAGGTGGCGACAGCAGGGCCCATATTTACAATCAATAGGTAGGGGAAGCATATACAAGGGGTAGAGGAAGAGTAGCTGCCGCCGGGAGAGCGCTGATGCCGGTGGCGACAGCAGGGCCCATATTTACAATCAATAGGTAGGGGAGGCATATACAAGGGGTAGAGGAAGAGAAGCTGCCGCCGGGAGTGCGCTGATACAGGTGGCGACAGCAGGGCCCATATTTACAATCAATAGGTAGGGGAGGCATATACAAGGGGTAGAGGAAGAGAAGCTGCCGCCGGGAGTGCGCTGATGCAGGTGGCGACAGCAGGGCCCATACTCACAATCTACAGGTTGGAATGCATATACAGGGGGTAGAGGAAGAGAAGCTGCCGCCGGGTTTGCGCTGATGCAGGTGGCGACAGCAGGGCCCATATTTAGCAAGGCCCATATTTACAATCAATAGGTAGGGGAGGCATATACAAGGGGTAGAGGAAGAGAAGCTGCCGCCGGGAGTGCGCTGATGCAGGTGGCGACAGCAGGGCCCATATTTACAATCAATAGGTAGGGGAGGCATATACAAGGGGTAGAGGAAGAGAAGCTGCCGCCGGGAGTGCGCTGATGCAGGTGGCGACAGCAGGGTCCATATTTACAATCAATAGGTAGGGGAGGCATATACAAGGGGTAGAGGAAGAGTAGCTGCCGCCGGGTTTGCGCTGATGCCGGTGGTGACAGCAGGGCCCATATTTACTATCAATAGGTAGGGGAGGCACATACAAGAGGTAGAGGAAGAGAAGCTGCCGCCGGGAGTGCTCTGATGCCGGTGGCGACAGCAGGGCCTATATTTACAATCAATAGGTAGGGGAGGCATATACAAGGGGTAGAGGAAGAGAAGCTGCCGCCGGGAGTGCGCTGATGCAGGTGGCGACAGCAGGGCCCATATTTACAATCAATAGGTAGGGGAGGCATATACAAGGGGTAGAGGAAGAGAAGCTGCCGCCGGGAGTGCGCTGATGCAGGTGGCGACAGCAGGGCCCATATTTACAATCAATAGGTAGGGGAGGCATATACAAGGGGTAGAGGAAGAGTAGCTGCCGCCGGGAGAGCGCTGATGCCGGTGGCGACAGCAGGGCCCATATTTACAATCAATAGGTAGGGGAGGCATATACAAGGGGTAGAGGAAGAGAAGCTGCCGCCGGGAGTGCGCCGATGCAGGTGGCGACAGCAGGGCCCATACTCACAATCTACAGGTTGGAGTGCATATACAGGGGGTAGAGGAAGAGAAGCTGCCGGCGGGTTTGCGTTGACGCAGGTGGCGACAGCAGGGCCCATATTTACAATCAATAGGTAGGGGAGGCATATACAAGGAGTAGAGGAAGAGAAGCTGCCGCCGGGCTTGCGCTGATGCAGGTGGCGACAGCAAGGCCCATATTTACAATCAATAGGTAGGGGAGGCATATACAAGGGGTAGAGGAAGAGAAGCTGCCGCCGGGAGTGCGCTGATGCAGGTGGCGACAGCAGGGCCCATATTTACAATCAATAGGTAGGGGAGGCATATACAAGGGGTAGAGGAAGAGTAGCTGCCGCCGGGAGAGCGCTGATGCCGGTGGCGACAGCAGGGCCCATATTTACAATCAATAGGTAGGGGAGGCATATACAAGGGGTAGGGGAAGAGAAGCTGCCGCCGGGAGTGCGCTGATGCAGGTGGCGACAGCAGGGCCCATATTTACAATCAATAGGTAGGGGAGGCATATACAAGGGGTAGAGGAAGAGAAGCTGCCGCCGGGAGTGCGCCGATGCAGGTGGCGACAGCAGGGCCCATACTCACAATCTACAGGTTGGAATGCATATACAGGGGGTACAGGAAGAGAAGCTGCCGCCGGGTTTGCGCTGATGCAGGTGGCGACAGCAGGGCCCATATTTACAATCAATAGGTAGGGGAGGCATATACAAGGAGTGGAGAAAGAGAAGCTGCCGCCGGGCTTGCGCTGATGCAGGTGGCGACAGCAGGGCCCATATTTACAATCAATAGGTAGGGGAGGCATATACAAGGGGTAGAGGAAGAGTAGCTGCCGCCGGGAGAGCGCTGATGCCGGTGGCGACAGCAGGGCCCATATTTACAATCAATAGGTAGGGGAGGCATATACAAGGGGTAGAGGAAGAGAAGCTGCCGCCGGGAGTGCGCTGATGCAGGTGGCGACAGCAGGGCCCATATTTACAATCAATAGGTAGGGGAGGCATATACAAGGGGTAGAGGAAGAGTAGCTGCCGCCGGGAGAGCGCTGATGCCGGTGGCGACAGCAGGGCCCATATTTACAATCAATAGGTAGGGGAGGCATATACAAGGGGTAGAGGAAGAGAAGCTGCCGCCGGGAGTGCGCTGATGCAGGTGGCGACAGCAGAGCCCATACTCACTATATACAGGTAGAAATGCATATACAGGGAGTAGAGGAAGAGAAGCTGCCGCCGGGCTTGCGGTGATGCAGGTGGCGACAGCAGGGCCCATATCCATAATCAATAGGCAGGGGAGGCATATACAAGGGGTAGAGGAAGAGAAGCTGCCGCCGGGCTTGCGCTGATGCAGGTGGTGACAGCAGGGCCCATATTCACAATCAATAGGCAGGGGAAGCATATACAAGGGGTAGAGGAAGAGAAGCTGCCGCCGGGAGTGCGCTGATGCAGGTGGCGACAGCAGGGCCCATATTTACAATCAATAGGTAGGGGAGGCATATACAAGGGGTAGAGGAAGAGAAGCTGCCGCCGGGAGAGCGCTGATGCAGGTGGCGACAGCAGGGCCCATATTTACAATCAATAGGTAGGGGAGGCATATACAAGGGGTAGAGGAAGAGAAGCTGCGGCCGGGAGTGCTCTGATGCAGGTGGCGACAGCAGGGCCCATACTCACAATCTACAGGTTGCAATGCATATACAGGGGTCAGAGGAATAGAAGCTGCCGCCGGGTTTGCGCTGATGCAGGTGGCGACAGCAGGGCCCATATTTACAATCAATAGGTAGGGGAGGCATATACAAGGGGTAGAGGAAGAGAAGCTGCCGCCGGGAGTGCGCTGATGCAGGTGGCGACAGCAGGGCCCATACTCACAATCCACAGGTGGAAATGCATATACAGGGGGTAGAGGAAGAGAAGCTGCCGCCGGGTTTGCGCTGATGCAGGTGGCAACAGCAGGGCCCATATCCATAATCAATAGGCAGGGGAGGCATATACAAGCGGTAGAGGAAGAGAAGCTGCCGCCGGGCTTGCGCTGATGCAGGTGGTGACAGCAGGGCCCATATTCACAATCAATAGGTAGGGGAGGCATATACAAGGGGTAGAGGAAGAGAAGCTGCCGCCGGGAGTGCGCTGATGCAGGTGGCGACAGCAGGTCCCATACTCACAATCTACAGGTTGGAATGCATATACAGGGGGTAGAGGAAGAGAAGCTGCCGCCGGGTTTGCGCTGATGCAGGTGGCGACAGCAGGGCCCATATTTACAATCAATAGGTAGAGGAGGCATATACAAGGGGTAGAGGAAGAGTAGCTGCCGCCGGGAGAGCGCTGATGCCGGTGGCGACAGCAGGGCCCATATTTACAATCAATAGGTAGGGGAGGCATATACAAGGGGTAGAGGAAGAGAAGCTGCCGCCGGGAGTGCGCTGATGCAGGTGGCGACAGCAGGGCCCATACTCACAATCTACAGGTTGGAATGCATATACAGGGGGTAGAGGAAGAGAAGCTGCCGGCGGGTTTGCGTTGACGCAGGTGGCGACAGCAGGGCCCATATTTACAATCAATAGGTAGGGGAGGCATATACAAGGAGTAGAGGAAGAGAAGCTGCCGCCGGGCTTGCGCTGATGCAGGTGGCGACAGCAAGGCCCATATTTACAATCAATAGGTAGGGGAGGCATATACAAGGGGTAGAGGAAGAGAAGCTGCCGCCGGGAGTGCGCTGATGCAGGTGGCGACAGCAGGGCCCATATTTACAATCAATAGGTAGGGGAAGCATATACAAGGGGTAGAGGAAGAGTAGCTGCCGCCGGGAGAGCGCTGATGCTGGTGGCGACAGCAGGGCCCATACTCACAATCTACAGGTTGGAATGCATATACAGGGGGTAGAGGAAGAGAAGCTGCCGGCTGGTTTGCGTTGACGCAGGTGGCGACAGCAGGGCCCATATTTACAATCAATAGGTAGGGGAGGCATATACAAGGAGTAGAGGAAGAGAAGCTGCCGCCGGGCTTGCGCTGATGCAGGTGGCGACAGCAAGGCCCATATTTACAATCAATAGGTAGGGGAGGCATATACAAGGGGTAGAGGAAGAGAAGCTGCCGCCGGGAGTGCGCTGATGCAGGTGGCGACAGCAGGGCCCATATTTACAATCAATAGGTAGGGGAAGCATATACAAGGGGTAGAGGAAGAGTAGCTGCCGCCGGGAGAGCGCTGATGCTGGTGGCGACAGCAGGGCCCATATTTACAATCAATAGGTAGGGGAGGCATATACAAGGGGTAGAGGAAGAGAAGCTGCCGCCGGGAGTGCGCTGATGCAGGTGGCGACAGCAGGGCCCATATTTACAATCAATAGGTAGGGGAGGCATATACAAGGGGTAGAGGAAGAGAAGCTGCCGCCGGGAGTGCGCTGATGCAGGTGGCGACAGCAGGGCCCATACTCACAATCTACAGGTTGGAATGCATATACAGGGGGTAGAGGAAGAGAAGCTGCCGCCGGGTTTGCGCTGATGCAGGTGGCGACAGCAGGGCCCATATTTACAATCAATAGGTAGGGGAGGCATATACAAGGAGTGGAGAGAGAGAAGCTGCCGCCGGGCTTGCGCTGATGCAGGTGGCGACAGCAAGGCCCATATTTACAATCAATAGGTAGGGGAGGCATATACAAGGGGTAGAGGAAGAGAAGCTGCCGCCGGGAGTGCGCTGATGCAGGTGGCGACAGCAGGGCCCATATTTACAATCAATAGGTAGGGGAGGCATATACAAGGGGTAGAGGAAGAGAAGCTGCCGCCGGGAGTGCGCTGATGCAGGTGGCGACAGCAGGGTCCATATTTACAATCAATAGGTAGGGGAGGCATATACAAGGGGTGGAGGAAGAGAAGCTGCCGCCGGGAGGGCGCTGATGCAGGTGGCGACAGCAGGGCCCATACTCACAATCTACAGGTTGGAATGCATATACAGGGGGTAGAGGAAGAGAAGCTGCCGGCGGGTTTGCGCTGACGCAGGTGGCGACAGCAGGGCCCATATTTACAATCAATAGGTAGGGGAGGCATATACAAGGAGTAGAGGAAGAGAAGCTGCCGCCGGGCTTGCGCTGATGCAGGTGGCGACAGCAAGGCCCATATTTACAATCAATAGGTAGGGGAGGCATATACAAGGGGTAGAGGAAGAGAAGCTGCCGCCGGGAGTGCGCTGACGCAGGTGGCGACAGCAGGGCCCATACTTACAATCAATAGGTAGGGGAGGCATATACAAGGGGTAGAGGAAGAGTAGCTGCCGCCGGGAGAGCGCTGATGCCGGTGGCGACAGCAGGGCCCATATTTACAATCAATAGGTAGGGGAGGCATATACAAGGGGTAGAGGAAGAGAAGCTGCCGCCGGGAGTGCGCTGATGCAGGTGGCGACAGCAGGGCCCATATTTACAATCAATAGGTAGGGGAGGCATATACAAGGGGTAGAGGAAGAGAAGCTGCCGCCGGGAGTGCGCTGATGCAGGTGGCGACAGCAGGGCCCATACTCACAATCTACAGGTTGGAATGCATATACGGGGGTAGAGGAAGAGAAGCTGCCGCCGGGTTTGCGCTGATGCAGGTGGCGACAGCAGGGCCCATATTTACAATCAATAGGTAGGGGAGGCATATACAAGGAGTGGAGAAAGAGAAGCTGCCGCCGGGCTTGCGCTGATGCAGGTGGCGACAGCAGGGCCCATATTTACAATCAATAGGTAGGGGAGGCATATACAAGGAGTGGAGAAAGAGAAGCTGCCGCCGGGTTTGCGCTGATGCAGGTGGCGACAGCAGGGCCCATATTTACAATCAATAGGTAGGGGAGGCATATACAAGGAGTGGAGAAAGAGAAGCTGCCGCCGGGTTTGCGCTGATGCAGGTGGCGACAGAAGGGCCCATATTTAGCAAGGCCCATATTTACAATCAATAGGTAGGGGAGGCATATACAAGGGGTAGAGGAAGAGAAGCTGCCGCCGGGAGTGCGCTGATGCAGGTGGCGACAGCAGGGCCTATATTTACAATCAATAGGTAGGGGAGGCATATACAAGGGGTAGAGGAAGAGAAGCTGCCGCCGGGAGTGCGCTGATGCAGGTGGCGACAGCAGGGTCCATATTTACAATCAATAGGTAGGGGAGGCATATACAAGGGGTAGAGGAAGAGTAGCTGCCGCCGGGTTTGCGCTGATGCCGGTGGTGACAGCAGGGCCCATATTTACTATCAATAGGTAGGGGAGGCACATACAAGAGGTAGAGGAAGAGAAGCTGCCGCCGGGAGTGCGCTGATGCCGGTGGCGACAGCAGGGCCTATATTTACAATCAATAGGTAGGGGAGGCATATACAAGGGGTAGAGGAAGAGAAGCTGCCGCCGGGAGTGCGCTGATGCAGGTGGCGACAGCAGGGCCCATATTTACAATCAATAGGTAGGGGAGGCATATACAAGGGGTAGAGGAAGAGAAGCTGCCGCCGGGAGTGCGCTGATGCAGGTGGCGACAGCAGGGCCCATATTTACAATCAATAGTTAGGGGAGGCATATACAAGGGGTAGAGGAAGAGTAGCTGCCGCCGGGAGAGCGCTGATGCCGGTGGCGACAGCAGGGCCCATATTTACAATCAATAGGTAGGGGAGGCATATACAAGGGGTAGAGGAAGAGAAGCTGCCGCCGGGAGTGCGCTGATGCAGGTGGCGACAGCAGGGCCCATACTCACAATCTACAGGTTGGAATGCATATACAGGGGGTAGAGGAAGAGAAGCTGCCGCCGGGTTTGCGCTGATGCAGGTGGCGACAGCAGGGCCCATATTTACAATCAATAGGTAGGGGAGGCATATACAAGGAGTGGAGAAAGAGAAGCTGCCGCCGGGCTTGCGCTGATGCAGGTGGCGACAGCAGGGCCCATATTTACAATCAATAGGTAGGGGAGGCATATACAAGGGGTAGAGGAAGAGAAGCTGCCGCCGGGAGTGCGCTGATGCAGGTGGCGACAGCAGGGCCCATATTTACAATCAATAGGTAGGGGAGGCATATACAAGGGGTAAAGGAAGAGTAGCTGCCGCCGGGAGAGCGCTGATGCCGGTGGCGACAGCAGGGCCCATATTTACAATCAATAGGTAGGGGAGGCATATACAAGGGGTAGAGGAAGAGAAGCTGCCGCCGGGAGTGCGCTGATGCAGGTGGCGACAGCAGGGCCCATATTTACAATCAATAGGTAGGGGAGGCATATACAAGGGGTAGAGGAAGAGTAGCTGCCGCCGGGAGAGCGCTGATGCCGGTGGCGACAGCAGGGCCCATATTTACAATCAATAGGTAGGGGAGGCATATACAAGGGGTAGAGGAAGAGAAGCTGCCGCCGGGAGTGCGCTGATGCAGGTGGCGACAGCAGAGCCCATACTCACTATATACAGGTAGAAATGCATATACAGGGAGTGGAGGAAGAGAAGCTGCCGCCGGGCTTGCGCTGATGCAGGTGGCGACAGCAGGGCCCATATCCATAATCAATAGGCAGGGGAGGCATATACAAGGGGTAGAGGAAGAGAAGCTGCCGCCGGGCTTGCGCTGATGCAGGTGGTGACAGCAGGGCCCATATTCACAATCAATAGGCAGGGGAAGCATATACAAGGGGTAGAGGAAGAGAAGCTGCCGCCGGGAGTGCGCTGATGCAGGTGGCGACAGCAGGGCCCATATTTACAATCAATAGGTAGGGGAGGCATATACAAGGGGTAGAGGAAGAGAAGCTGCCGCCGGGAGAGCGCTGATGCAGGTGGCGACAGCAGGGCCCATATTTACAATCAATAGGTAGGGGAGGCATATACAAGGGGTAGAGGAAGAGAAGCTGCGGCCGGGAGTGCTCTGATGCAGGTGGCGACAGCAGGGCCCATACTCACAATCTACAGGTTGCAATGCATATACAGGGGTCAGAGGAATAGAAGCTGCCGCCGGGTTTGCGCTGATGCAGGTGGCGACAGCAGGGCCCATATTTACAATCAATAGGTAGGGGAGGCATATACAAGGGGTAGAGGAAGAGAAGCTGCCGCCGGGAGTGCGCTGATGCAGGTGGCGACAGCAGGGCCCATACTCACAATCCACAGGTGGAAATGCATATACAGGGGGTAGAGGAAGAGAAGCTGCCGCCGGGTTTGCGCTGATGCAGGTGGCAACAGCAGGGCCCATATCCATAATCAATAGGCAGGGGAGGCATATACAAGCGGTAGAGGAAGAGAAGCTGCCGCCGGGCTTGCGCTGATGCAGGTGGTGACAGCAGGGCCCATATTCACAATCAATAGGTAGGGGAGGCATATACAAGGGGTAGAGGAAGAGAAGCTGCCGCCGGGAGTGCGCTGATGCAGGTGGCGACAGCAGGGCCCATACTCACAATCTACAGGTTGGAATGCATATACAGGGGGTAGAGGAAGAGAAGCTGCCGCCGGGTTTGCGCTGATGCAGGTGGCGACAGCAGGGCCCATATTTACAATCAATAGGTAGGGGAGGCATATACAAGGGGTAGAGGAAGAGTAGCTGCCGCCGGGAGAGCGCTGATGCCGGTGGCGACAGCAGGGCCCATATTTACAATCAATAGGTAGGGGAGGCATATACAAGGGGTAGAGGAAGAGAAGCTGCCGCCGGGAGTGCGCTGATGCAGGTGGCGACAGCAGGGCCCATACTCACAATCTACAGGTTGGAATGCATATCCAGGGGGTAGAGGAAGAGAAGCTGCCGGCGGGTTTGCGCTGACGCAGGTGGCGACAGCAGGGCCCATATTTACAATCAATAGGTAGGGGAGGCATATACAAGGAGTAGAGGAAGAGAAGCTGCCGCCGGGCTTGCGCTGATGCAGGTGGCGACATCAAGGCCCATATTTACAATCAATAGGTAGGGGAGGCATATACAAGGGGTGGAGGAAGAGAAGCTGCCGCCGGGAGTGCGCTGATGCAGGTGGCGACAGCAGGGCCCATATTTACAATCAATAGGTAGGGGAAGCATATACAAGGGGTAGAGGAAGAGTAGCTGCCGCCGGGAGAGCGCTGATGCCGGTGGCGACAGCAGGGCCCATATTTACAATCAATAGGTAGGGGAGGCATATACAAGGGGTAGAGGAAGAGTAGCTGCCGCCGGGAGAGCGCTGATGCCGGTGGCGACAGCAGGGCCCATATTTACAATCAATAGGTAGGGGAGGCATATACAAGGGGTAGAGGAAGAGTAGCTGCCGCCGGGAGAGCGCTGATGCCGGTGGCGACAGCAGGGCCCATATTTACAATCAATAGGTAGGGGAGGCATATACAAGGGGTAGAGGAAAAGAAGCTGCCGCCGGGAGTGCGCTGATGCAGGTGGCGACAGCAGAGCCCATACTCACTATATACAGGTAGAAATGCATATACAGGGAGTAGAGGAAGAGAAGCTGCCGCCGGGCTTGCGCTGATGCAGGTGGTGACAGCAGGGCCCATATTCACAATCAATAGGCAGGGGAAGCATATACAAGGGGTAGAGGAAGAGAAGCTGCCGCCGGGAGTGCGCTGATGCAGGTGGCGACAGCAGGGCCCATATTTACAATCAATAGGTAGGGGAGGCATATACAAGGGGTAGAGGAAGAGAAGCTGCCGCCAGGAGAGCGCTGATGCAGGTGGCGACAGCAGGGCCCATATTTACAATCAAGAGGTAGGGGAGGCATATACAAGGAGTAGAGGAAGAGAAGCTGCCGCCGGGAGTGCGCTGATGCAGGTGGCGACAGCAGAGCCCATACTCACTATCTACAGGTAGGAATGCATATACAGGGAGTAGAGGAAGAGAAGCTGCCGCCGGGCTTGCGCTGATGCAGGTGGCGACAGCAGGGCCCATATCCATAATCAATTGGCAGGGGAGGCATATACAAGGGGTAGAGGAAGAGAAGCTGCCGCCGGGCTTGCGTTGATGCAGGTGGTGACAGCAGGGCCCATATTCACAATCAATAGGCAGGGGAAGCATATACAAGGGGTAGAGGAAGAGAAGCTGCCGCCGGGAGCGCGCTGATGCAGGTGGCGACAGCAGGGCCCATATTTACAATCAATAGGTAGTGGAGGCATATACAAGGGGTAGAGGAAGAGAAGCTGCCGCCGGGAGGGCTCTGATGCAGGTGGCGACAGCAGGGCCCATACTCACAATCTACAGGTTGGAATGCATATACAGGGGATAGAGGAATAGAAGCTGCCGCCGGGTTTGCACTGATGCAGGTGGCGACAGCAGGGCCCATATTTACAATCAATAGGTAGGGGAGGCATATACAAGGGGTAGAGGAAGAGAAGCTGCCGCCGGGAGTGCGCTGATGCAGGTGGCGACAGCAGGGCCCATATTTACAATCAATAGGTAGGGGAGGCATATACAAGGGGTAGAGGAAGAGAAGCTGCCGCCGGGAGTGCGCTGATGCAGGTGGCGACAGCAGGGCCCATACTCACAATCCACAGGTTGGAATGTATATACAGGGGGTAGAGGAAGAGAAGCTGCCGCCGGGTTTGCGCTGATGCAGGTGGCGACAGCAGGGCCCATATCCATAATCAATAGGCAGGGGAGGCATATACAGGGAGTAGAGGAAGAGAAGCTGCCGCCGGGCTTGCGCTGATGCAGGTGGCGACAGCAGGGCCCATATCCATAATCAATAGGCAGGGGAAGCATATACAAGGGGTAGAGGAAGAGAAGCTGCCGCCGGGCTTGCGCTGATGCAGGTGGTGACAGCAGGGCCCATATTCACAATCAATAGGCAGGGGAAGCATATACAAGGGGTAGAGGAAGAGAAGCTGCCGCCGGGAGTGCGCTGATGCAGGTGGCGACAGCAAGGCCCATATTTACAATCAATAGATAGGGGAGGCATATACAAGGGGTAGAGGAAGAGAAGCTGCCGCCGGGAGTGCTCTGATGCAGGTGGCGACAGCAGGGCCCATACTCACAATCTACAGGTTGGAATGCATATACAGGGGGTAGAGGAATAGAAGCTGCCGCCGGGTTTGCGCTGATGCAGGTGGCGACAGCAGGGCCCATATTTACAATTAATAGGTAGGGAAGGCATATACAAGGGGTAGAGGAAGAGAAGCTGCCGCCGGGAGTGCGCTGATGCAGGTGGCGACAGCAGGGCCCATATTTACAATCAATAGGTAGGGGAGGCATATACAAGGGGTAGAGGAAGAGAAGCTGCCGCCGGGAGTGCGCTGATGCAGGTGGCGACAGCAGGGCCCATACTCACAATCCACAGGTGGAAATGCATATACAGGGGGTAGAGGAAGAGAAGCTGCCGCCGGGTTTGCGCTGATGCAGGTGGCAACAGCAGGGCCCATATACATAATCAATAGGCAGGGGAGGCATATACAAGCGGTAGAGGAAGAGAAGCTGCCGCCGGGCTTGCGCTGATGCAGGTGGTGACAGCAGGGCCCATATTCACGTCAATAGGTAGGGGAGGCATATACAAGGGGTAGAGGAAGAGAAGCTGCCGCCGGGAGTGCGCTGATGCAGGTGGCGACAGCAGGGCCCATACTCACAATCTACAGGTTGGAATGCATATACAGGGGGTAGAGGAAGAGAAGCTGCCGCCGGGTTTGCGCTGATGCAGGTGGCGACAGCAGGGCCCATATTTACAATCAATAGGTAGGGGAGGCATATACAAGGGGTAGAGGAAGAGTAGCTGCCGCCGGGAGAGCGCTGATGCCGGTGGCGACAGCAGGGCCCATATTTACAATCAATAGGTAGGGGAGGCATATACAAGGGGTAGAGGAAGAGAAGCTGCCGCCGGGAGTGCGCTGATGCAGGTGGCGACAGCAGGGCCCATACTCACAATCTACAGGTTGGAATGCATATACAGGGGGTAGAGGAAGAGAAGCTGCCGGCGGGTTTGCGCTGATGCAGGTGGCGACAGCAGGGCCCATATTTACAATCAATAGGTAGGGGAAGCATATACAAGGGGTAGAGGAAGAGTAGCTGCCGCCGGGAGAGCGCTGATGCCGGTGGCGACAGCAGGGCCCATATTTACAATCAATAGGTAGGGGAGGCATATACAAGGGGTAGAGGAAGAGAAGCTGCCGCCGGGAGTGCGCTGATACAGGTGGCGACAGCAGGGCCCATATTTACAATCAATAGGTAGGGGAGGCATATACAAGGGGTAGAGGAAGAGAAGCTGCCGCCGGGAGTGCGCTGATGCAGGTGGCGACAGCAGGGCCCATACTCACAATCTACAGGTTGGAATGCATATACGGGGGTAGAGGAAGAGAAGCTGCCGCCGGGTTTGCGCTGATGCAGGTGGCGACAGCAGGGCCCATATTTACAATCAATAGGTAGGGGAGGCATATACAAGGAGTGGAGAAAGAGAAGCTGCCGCCGGGCTTGCGCTGATGCAGGTGGCGACAGCAGGGCCCATATTTACAATCAATAGGTAGGGGAGGCATATACAAGGGGTAGAGGAAGAGAAGCTGCCGCCGGGAGTGCGCTGATGCAGGTGGCGACAGCAGGGCCCATATTTACAATCAATAGGTAGGGGAGGCATATACAAGGGGTAGAGGAAGAGTAGCTGCCGCCGGGAGAGCGCTGATGCCGGTGGCGACAGCAGGGCCCATATTTACAATCAATAGGTAGGGGAGGCATATACAAGGGGTAGAGGAAGAGAAGCTGCCGCCGGGAGTGCGCTGATGCAGGTGGCGACAGCAGAGCCCATACTCACAATCTACAGGTAGGAATGCATATACAGGGAGTAGAGGAAGAGAAGCTGCCGCCGGGCTTGCGCTGATGCAGGTGGCGACAGCAGGGCCCATATCCATAATCAATAGGCAGGGGAGGCATATACAAGGGGTAGAGGAAGAGAAGCTGCCGCCGGGCTTGCGCTGATGCAGGTGGTGACAGCAGGGCCCATATTCACAATCAATAGGCAGGGGAAGCATATACAAGGGGTAGAGGAAGAGAAGCTGCCGCCGGGAGTGTGCTGATGCAGGTGGCGACAGCAGGGCCCATATTTACAATCAATAGGTAGGGGAGGCATATACAAGGGGTAGAGGAAGAGAAGCTGCCGCCGGGAGAGCGCTGATGCAGGTGGCGACAGCAGGGCCCATATTTACAATCAATAGGTAGGGGAGGCATATACAAGGGGTAGAGGAAGAGAAGCTGCGGCCGGGAGTGCTCTGATGCAGGTGGCGACAGCAGGGCCCATACTCACAATCTACAGGTTGCAATGCATATACAGGGGTCAGAGGAATAGAAGCTGCCGCCGGGTTTGCGCTGATGCAGGTGGCGACAGCAGGGCCCATATTTACAATCAATAGGTAGGGGAGGCATATACAAGGGGTAGAGGAAGAGAAGCTGCCGCCGGGAGTGCGCTGATGCAGGTGGCGACAGCAGGGCCCATACTCACAATCCACAGGTGGAAATGCATATACAGGGGGTAGAGGAAGAGAAGCTGCCGCCGGGTTTGCGCTGATGCAGGTGGCAACAGCAGGGCCCATATCCATAATCAATAGGCAGGGGAGGCATATACAAGCGGTAGAGGAAGAGAAGCTGCCGCCGGGCTTGCGCTGATGCAGGTGGTGACAGCAGGGCCCATATTCACAATCAATAGGTAGGGGAGGCATATACAAGGGGTAGAGGAAGAGAAGCTGCCGCCGGGAGTGCGCTGATGCAGGTGGCGACAGCAGGGCCCATACTCACAATCTACAGGTTGGAATGCATATACAGGGGGTAGAGGAAGAGAAGCTGCCGCCGGGTTTGCGCTGATGCAGGTGGCGACAGCAGGGCCCATATTTACAATCAATAGGTAGGGGAGGCATATACAAGGGGTAGAGGAAGAGTAGCTGCCGCCGGGAGAGCGCTGATGCCGGTGGCGACAGCAGGGCCCATATTTACAATCAATAGGTAGGGGAGGCATATACAAGGGGTAGAGGAAGAGAAGCTGCCGCCGGGAGTGCGCTGATGCAGGTGGCGACAGCAGGGCCCATACTCACAATCTACAGGTTGGAATGCATATACAGGGGGTAGAGGAAGAGAAGCTGCCGGCGGGTTTGCGCTGACGCAGGTGGCGACAGCAGGGCCCATATTTACAATCAATAGGTAGGGGAGGCATATACAAGGAGTAGAGGAAGAGAAGTTGCCGCCGGGCTTGCGCTGATGCAGGTGGCGACAGCAAGGCCCATATTTACAATCAATAGGTAGGGGAGGCATATACAAGGGGTAGAGGAAGAGAAGCTGCCGCCGGGAGTGCGCTGATGCAGGTGGCGACAGCAGGGCCCATATTTACAATCAATAGGTAGGGGAAGCATATACAAGGGGTAGAGGAAGAGTAGCTGCCGCCGGGAGAGCGCTGATGCCGGTGGCGACAGCAGGGCCCATATTTACAATCAATAGGTAGGGGAGGCATATACAAGGGGTAGAGGAAGAGAAGCTGCCGCCGGGAGTGCGCTGATACAGGTGGCGACAGCAGGGCCCATATTTACAATCAATAGGTAGGGGAGGCATATACAAGGGGTAGAGGAAGAGAAGCTGCCGCCGGGAGTGCGCTGATGCAGGTGGCGACAGCAGGGCCCATACTCACAATCTACAGGTTGGAATGCATATACAGGGGGTAGAGGAAGAGAAGCTGCCGCCGGGTTTGCGCTGATGCAGGTGGCGACAGCAGGGCCCATATTTAGCAAGGCCCATATTTACAATCAATAGGTAGGGGAGGCATATACAAGGGGTAGAGGAAGAGAAGCTGCCGCCGGGAGTGCGCTGATGCAGGTGGCGACAGCAGGGCCCATATTTACAATCAATAGGTAGGGGAGGCATATACAAGGGGTAGAGGAAGAGAAGCTGCCGCCGGGAGTGCGCTGATGCAGGTGGCGACAGCAGGGTCCATATTTACAATCAATAGGTAGGGGAGGCATATACAAGGGGTAGAGGAAGAGTAGCTGCCGCCGGGTTTGCGCTGATGCCGGTGGTGACAGCAGGGCCCATATTTACTATCAATAGGTAGGGGAGGCACATACAAGAGGTAGAGGAAGAGAAGCTGCCGCCGGGAGTGCTCTGATGCCGGTGGCGACAGCAGGGCCTATATTTACAATCAATAGGTAGGGGAGGCATATACAAGGGGTAGAGGAAGAGAAGCTGCCGCCGGGAGTGCGCTGATGCAGGTGGCGACAGCAGGGCCCATATTTACAATCAATAGGTAGGGGAGGCATATACAAGGGGTAGAGGAAGAGAAGCTGCCGCCGGGAGTGCGCTGATGCAGGTGGCGACAGCAGGGCCCATATTTACAATCAATAGGTAGGGGAGGCATATACAAGGGGTAGAGGAAGAGTAGCTGCCGCCGGGAGAGCGCTGATGCCGGTGGCGACAGCAGGGCCCATATTTACAATCAATAGGTAGGGGAGGCATATACAAGGGGTAGAGGAAGAGAAGCTGCCGCCGGGAGTGCGCCGATGCAGGTGGCGACAGCAGGGCCCATACTCACAATCTACAGGTTGGAGTGCATATACAGGGGGTAGAGGAAGAGAAGCTGCCGGCGGGTTTGCGTTGACGCAGGTGGCGACAGCAGGGCCCATATTTACAATCAATAGGTAGGGGAGGCATATACAAGGAGTAGAGGAAGAGAAGCTGCCGCCGGGCTTGCGCTGATGCAGGTGGCGACAGCAAGGCCCATATTTACAATCAATAGGTAGGGGAGGCATATACAAGGGGTAGAGGAAGAGAAGCTGCCGCCGGGAGTGCGCTGATGCAGGTGGCGACAGCAGGGCCCATATTTACAATCAATAGGTAGGGGAGGCATATACAAGGGGTAGAGGAAGAGTAGCTGCCGCCGGGAGAGCGCTGATGCCGGTGGCGACAGCAGGGCCCATATTTACAATCAATAGGTAGGGGAGGCATATACAAGGGGTAGGGGAAGAGAAGCTGCCGCCGGGAGTGCGCTGATGCAGGTGGCGACAGCAGGGCCCATATTTACAATCAATAGGTAGGGGAGGCATATACAAGGGGTAGAGGAAGAGAAGCTGCCGCCGGGAGTGCGCCGATGCAGGTGGCGACAGCAGGGCCCATACTCACAATCTACAGGTTGGAATGCATATACAGGGGGTACAGGAAGAGAAGCTGCCGCCGGGTTTGCGCTGATGCAGGTGGCGACAGCAGGGCCCATATTTACAATCAATAGGTAGGGGAGGCATATACAAGGAGTGGAGAAAGAGAAGCTGCCGCCGGGCTTGCGCTGATGCAGGTGGCGACAGCAGGGCCCATATTTACAATCAATAGGTAGGGGAGGCATATACAAGGGGTAGAGGAAGAGTAGCTGCCGCCGGGAGAGCGCTGATGCCGGTGGCGACAGCAGGGCCCATATTTACAATCAATAGGTAGGGGAGGCATATACAAGGGGTAGAGGAAGAGAAGCTGCCGCCGGGAGTGCGCTGATGCAGGTGGCGACAGCAGGGCCCATATTTACAATCAATAGGTAGGGGAGGCATATACAAGGGGTAGAGGAAGAGTAGCTGCCGCCGGGAGAGCGCTGATGCCGGTGGCGACAGCAGGGCCCATATTTACAATCAATAGGTAGGGGAGGCATATACAAGGGGTAGAGGAAGAGAAGCTGCCGCCGGGAGTGCGCTGATGCAGGTGGCGACAGCAGAGCCCATACTCACTATATACAGGTAGAAATGCATATACAGGGAGTAGAGGAAGAGAAGCTGCCGCCGGGCTTGCGGTGATGCAGGTGGCGACAGCAGGGCCCATATCCATAATCAATAGGCAGGGGAGGCATATACAAGGGGTAGAGGAAGAGAAGCTGCCGCCGGGCTTGCGCTGATGCAGGTGGTGACAGCAGGGCCCATATTCACAATCAATAGGCAGGGGAAGCATATACAAGGGGTAGAGGAAGAGAAGCTGCCGCCGGGAGTGCGCTGATGCAGGTGGCGACAGCAGGGCCCATATTTACAATCAATAGGTAGGGGAGGCATATACAAGGGGTAGAGGAAGAGAAGCTGCCGCCGGGAGAGCGCTGATGCAGGTGGCGACAGCAGGGCCCATATTTACAATCAATAGGTAGGGGAGGCATATACAAGGGGTAGAGGAAGAGAAGCTGCGGCCGGGAGTGCTCTGATGCAGGTGGCGACAGCAGGGCCCATACTCACAATCTACAGGTTGCAATGCATATACAGGGGTCAGAGGAATAGAAGCTGCCGCCGGGTTTGCGCTGATGCAGGTGGCGACAGCAGGGCCCATATTTACAATCAATAGGTAGGGGAGGCATATACAAGGGGTAGAGGAAGAGAAGCTGCCGCCGGGAGTGCGCTGATGCAGGTGGCGACAGCAGGGCCCATACTCACAATCCACAGGTGGAAATGCATATACAGGGGGTAGAGGAAGAGAAGCTGCCGCCGGGTTTGCGCTGATGCAGGTGGCAACAGCAGGGCCCATATCCATAATCAATAGGCAGGGGAGGCATATACAAGCGGTAGAGGAAGAGAAGCTGCCGCCGGGCTTGCGCTGATGCAGGTGGTGACAGCAGGGCCCATATTCACAATCAATAGGTAGGGGAGGCATATACAAGGGGTAGAGGAAGAGAAGCTGCCGCCGGGAGTGCGCTGATGCAGGTGGCGACAGCAGGGCCCATACTCACAATCTACAGGTTGGAATGCATATACAGGGGGTAGAGGAAGAGAAGCTGCCGCCGGGTTTGCGCTGATGCAGGTGGCGACAGCAGGGCCCATATTTACAATCAATAGGTAGAGGAGGCATATACAAGGGGTAGAGGAAGAGTAGCTGCCGCCGGGAGAGCGCTGATGCCGGTGGCGACAGCAGGGCCCATATTTACAATCAATAGGTAGGGGAGGCATATACAAGGGGTAGAGGAAGAGAAGCTGCCGCCGGGAGTGCGCTGATGCAGGTGGCGACAGCAGGGCCCATACTCACAATCTACAGGTTGGAATGCATATACAGGGGGTAGAGGAAGAGAAGCTGCCGGCGGGTTTGCGTTGACGCAGGTGGCGACAGCAGGGCCCATATTTACAATCAATAGGTAGGGGAGGCATATACAAGGAGTAGAGGAAGAGAAGCTGCCGCCGGGCTTGCGCTGATGCAGGTGGCGACAGCAAGGCCCATATTTACAATCAATAGGTAGGGGAGGCATATACAAGGGGTAGAGGAAGAGAAGCTGCCGCCGGGAGTGCGCTGATGCAGGTGGCGACAGCAGGGCCCATATTTACAATCAATAGGTAGGGGAAGCATATACAAGGGGTAGAGGAAGAGTAGCTGCCGCCGGGAGAGCGCTGATGCTGGTGGCGACAGCAGGGCCCATACTCACAATCTACAGGTTGGAATGCATATACAGGGGGTAGAGGAAGAGAAGCTGCCGGCTGGTTTGCGTTGACGCAGGTGGCGACAGCAGGGCCCATATTTACAATCAATAGGTAGGGGAGGCATATACAAGGAGTAGAGGAAGAGAAGCTGCCGCCGGGCTTGCGCTGATGCAGGTGGCGACAGCAAGGCCCATATTTACAATCAATAGGTAGGGGAGGCATATACAAGGGGTAGAGGAAGAGAAGCTGCCGCCGGGAGTGCGCTGATGCAGGTGGCGACAGCAGGGCCCATATTTACAATCAATAGGTAGGGGAAGCATATACAAGGGGTAGAGGAAGAGTAGCTGCCGCCGGGAGAGCGCTGATGCTGGTGGCGACAGCAGGGCCCATATTTACAATCAATAGGTAGGGGAGGCATATACAAGGGGTAGAGGAAGAGAAGCTGCCGCCGGGAGTGCGCTGATGCAGGTGGCGACAGCAGGGCCCATATTTACAATCAATAGGTAGGGGAGGCATATACAAGGGGTAGAGGAAGAGAAGCTGCCGCCGGGAGTGCGCTGATGCAGGTGGCGACAGCAGGGCCCATACTCACAATCTACAGGTTGGAATGCATATACAGGGGGTAGAGGAAGAGAAGCTGCCGCCGGGTTTGCGCTGATGCAGGTGGCGACAGCAGGGCCCATATTTACAATCAATAGGTAGGGGAGGCATATACAAGGAGTGGAGAAAGAGAAGCTGCCGCCGGGCTTGCGCTGATGCAGGTGGCGACAGCAAGGCCCATATTTACAATCAATAGGTAGGGGAGGCATATACAAGGGGTAGAGGAAGAGAAGCTGCCGCCGGGAGTGCGCTGATGCAGGTGGCGACAGCAGGGCCCATATTTACAATCAATAGGTAGGGGAGGCATATACAAGGGGTAGAGGAAGAGAAGCTGCCGCCGGGAGTGCGCTGATGCAGGTGGCGACAGCAGGGTCCATATTTACAATCAATAGGTAGGGGAGGCATATACAAGGGGTAGAGGAAGAGAAGCTGCCGCCGGGAGGGCGCTGATGCAGGTGGCGACAGCAGGGCCCATACTCACAATCTACAGGTTGGAATGCATATACAGGGGGTAGAGGAAGAGAAGCTGCCGGCGGGTTTGCGCTGACGCAGGTGGCGACAGCAGGGCCCATATTTACAATCAATAGGTAGGGGAGGCATATACAAGGAGTAGAGGAAGAGAAGCTGCCGCCGGGCTTGCGCTGATGCAGGTGGCGACAGCAAGGCCCATATTTACAATCAATAGGTAGGGGAGGCATATACAAGGGGTAGAGGAAGAGAAGCTGCCGCCGGGAGTGCGCTGACGCAGGTGGCGACAGCAGGGCCCATACTTACAATCAAAAGGTAGGGGAGGCATATACAAGGGGTAGAGGAAGAGTAGCTGCCGCCGGGAGAGCGCTGATGCCGGTGGCGACAGCAGGGCCCATATTTACAATCAATAGGTAGGGGAGGCATATACAAGGGGTAGAGGAAGAGAAGCTGCCGCCGGGAGTGCGCTGATGCAGGTGGCGACAGCAGGGCCCATATTTACAATCAATAGGTAGGGGAGGCATATACAAGGGGTAGAGGAAGAGAAGCTGCCGCCGGGAGTGCGCTGATGCAGGTGGCGACAGCAGGGCCCATACTCACAATCTACAGGTTGGAATGCATATACGGGGGTAGAGGAAGAGAAGCTGCCGCCGGGTTTGCGCTGATGCAGGTGGCGACAGCAGGGCCCATATTTACAATCAATAGGTAGGGGAGGCATATACAAGGAGTGGAGAAAGAGAAGCTGCCGCCGGGCTTGCGCTGATGCAGGTGGCGACAGCAGGGCCCATATTTACAATCAATAGGTAGGGGAGGCATATACAAGGAGTGGAGAAAGAGAAGCTGCCGCCGGGTTTGCGCTGATGCAGGTGGCGACAGCAGGGCCCATATTTACAATCAATAGGTAGGGGAGGCATATACAAGGAGTGGAGAAAGAGAAGCTGCCGCCGGGTTTGCGCTGATGCAGGTGGCGACAGAAGGGCCCATATTTAGCAAGGCCCATATTTACAATCAATAGGTAGGGGAGGCATATACAAGGGGTAGAGGAAGAGAAGCTGCCGCCGGGAGTGCGCTGATGCAGGTGGCGACAGCAGGGCCTATATTTACAATCAATAGGTAGGGGAGGCATATACAAGGGGTAGAGGAAGAGAAGCTGCCGCCGGGAGTGCGCTGATGCAGGTGGCGACAGCAGGGTCCATATTTACAATCAATAGGTAGGGGAGGCATATACAAGGGGTAGAGGAAGAGTAGCTGCCGCCGGGTTTGCGCTGATGCCGGTGGTGACAGCAGGGCCCATATTTACTATCAATAGGTAGGGGAGGCACATACAAGAGGTAGAGGAAGAGAAGCTGCCGCCGGGAGTGCGCTGATGCCGGTGGCGACAGCAGGGCCTATATTTACAATCAATAGGTAGGGGAGGCATATACAAGGGGTAGAGGAAGAGAAGCTGCCGCCGGGAGTGCGCTGATGCAGGTGGCGACAGCAGGGCCCATATTTACAATCAATAGGTAGGGGAGGCATATACAAGGGGTAGAGGAAGAGAAGCTGCCGCCGGGAGTGCGCTGATGCAGGTGGCGACAGCAGGGCCCATATTTACAATCAATAGTTAGGGGAGGCATATACAAGGGGTAGAGGAAGAGTAGCTGCCGCCGGGAGAGCGCTGATGCCGGTGGCGACAGCAGGGCCCATATTTACAATCAATAGGTAGGGGAGGCATATACAAGGGGTAGAGGAAGAGAAGCTGCCGCCGGGAGTGCGCTGATGCAGGTGGCGACAGCAGGGCCCATACTCACAATCTACAGGTTGGAATGCATATACAGGGGGTAGAGGAAGAGAAGCTGCCGCCGGGTTTGCGCTGATGCAGGTGGCGACAGCAGGGCCCATATTTACAATCAATAGGTAGGGGAGGCATATACAAGGAGTGGAGAAAGAGAAGCTGCCGCCGGGCTTGCGCTGATGCAGGTGGCGACAGCAGGGCCCATATTTACAATCAATAGGTAGGGGAGGCATATACAAGGGGTAGAGGAAGAGAAGCTGCCGCCGGGAGTGCGCTGATGCAGGTGGCGACAGCAGGGCCCATATTTACAATCAATAGGTAGGGGAGGCATATACAAGGGGTAAAGGAAGAGTAGCTGCCGCCGGGAGAGCGCTGATGCCGGTGGCGACAGCAGGGCCCATATTTACAATCAATAGGTAGGGGAGGCATATACAAGGGGTAGAGGAAGAGAAGCTGCCGCCGGGAGTGCGCTGATGCAGGTGGCGACAGCAGGGCCCATATTTACAATCAATAGGTAGGGGAGGCATATACAAGGGGTAGAGGAAGAGTAGCTGCCGCCGGGAGAGCGCTGATGCCGGTGGCGACAGCAGGGCCCATATTTACAATCAATAGGTAGGGGAGGCATATACAAGGGGTAGAGGAAGAGAAGCTGCCGCCGGGAGTGCGCTGATGCAGGTGGCGACAGCAGAGCCCATACTCACTATATACAGGTAGAAATGCATATACAGGGAGTGGAGGAAGAGAAGCTGCCGCCGGGCTTGCGCTGATGCAGGTGGCGACAGCAGGGCCCATATCCATAATCAATAGGCAGGGGAGGCATATACAAGGGGTAGAGGAAGAGAAGCTGCCGCCGGGCTTGCGCTGATGCAGGTGGTGACAGCAGGGCCCATATTCACAATCAATAGGCAGGGGAAGCATATACAAGGGGTAGAGGAAGAGAAGCTGCCGCCGGGAGTGCGCTGATGCAGGTGGCGACAGCAGGGCCCATATTTACAATCAATAGGTAGGGGAGGCATATACAAGGGGTAGAGGAAGAGAAGCTGCCGCCGGGAGAGCGCTGATGCAGGTGGCGACAGCAGGGCCCATATTTACAATCAATAGGTAGGGGAGGCATATACAAGGGGTAGAGGAAGAGAAGCTGCGGCCGGGAGTGCTCTGATGCAGGTGGCGACAGCAGGGCCCATACTCACAATCTACAGGTTGCAATGCATATACAGGGGTCAGAGGAATAGAAGCTGCCGCCGGGTTTGCGCTGATGCAGGTGGCGACAGCAGGGCCCATATTTACAATCAATAGGTAGGGGAGGCATATACAAGGGGTAGAGGAAGAGAAGCTGCCGCCGGGAGTGCGCTGATGCAGGTGGCGACAGCAGGGCCCATACTCACAATCCACAGGTGGAAATGCATATACAGGGGGTAGAGGAAGAGAAGCTGCCGCCGGGTTTGCGCTGATGCAGGTGGCAACAGCAGGGCCCATATCCATAATCAATAGGCAGGGGAGGCATATACAAGCGGTAGAGGAAGAGAAGCTGCCGCCGGGCTTGCGCTGATGCAGGTGGTGACAGCAGGGCCCATATTCACAATCAATAGGTAGGGGAGGCATATACAAGGGGTAGAGGAAGAGAAGCTGCCGCCGGGAGTGCGCTGATGCAGGTGGCGACAGCAGGGCCCATACTCACAATCTACAGGTTGGAATGCATATACAGGGGGTAGAGGAAGAGAAGCTGCCGCCGGGTTTGCGCTGATGCAGGTGGCGACAGCAGGGCCCATATTTACAATCAATAGGTAGGGGAGGCATATACAAGGGGTAGAGGAAGAGTAGCTGCCGCCGGGAGAGCGCTGATGCCGGTGGCGACAGCAGGGCCCATATTTACAATCAATAGGTAGGGGAGGCATATACAAGGGGTAGAGGAAGAGAAGCTGCCGCCGGGAGTGCGCTGATGCAGGTGGCGACAGCAGGGCCCATACTCACAATCTACAGGTTGGAATGCATATCCAGGGGGTAGAGGAAGAGAAGCTGCCGGCGGGTTTGCGCTGACGCAGGTGGCGACAGCAGGGCCCATATTTACAATCAATAGGTAGGGGAGGCATATACAAGGAGTAGAGGAAGAGAAGCTGCCGCCGGGCTTGCGCTGATGCAGGTGGCGACATCAAGGCCCATATTTACAATCAATAGGTAGGGGAGGCATATACAAGGGGTGGAGGAAGAGAAGCTGCCGCCGGGAGTGCGCTGATGCAGGTGGCGACAGCAGGGCCCATATTTACAATCAATAGGTAGGGGAAGCATATACAAGGGGTAGAGGAAGAGTAGCTGCCGCCGGGAGAGCGCTGATGCCGGTGGCGACAGCAGGGCCCATATTTACAATCAATAGGTAGGGGAGGCATATACAAGGGGTAGAGGAAGAGTAGCTGCCGCCGGGAGAGCGCTGATGCCGGTGGCGACAGCAGGGCCCATATTTACAATCAATAGGTAGGGGAGGCATATACAAGGGGTAGAGGAAGAGTAGCTGCCGCCGGGAGAGCGCTGATGCCGGTGGCGACAGCAGGGCCCATATTTACAATCAATAGGTAGGGGAGGCATATACAAGGGGTAGAGGAAAAGAAGCTGCCGCCGGGAGTGCGCTGATGCAGGTGGCGACAGCAGAGCCCATACTCACTATATACAGGTAGAAATGCATATACAGGGAGTAGAGGAAGAGAAGCTGCCGCCGGGCTTGCGCTGATGCAGGTGGTGACAGCAGGGCCCATATTCACAATCAATAGGCAGGGGAAGCATATACAAGGGGTAGAGGAAGAGAAGCTGCCGCCGGGAGTGCGCTGATGCAGGTGGCGACAGCAGGGCCCATATTTACAATCAATAGGTAGGGGAGGCATATACAAGGGGTAGAGGAAGAGAAGCTGCCGCCAGGAGAGCGCTGATGCAGGTGGCGACAGCAGGGCCCATATTTACAATCAAGAGGTAGGGGAGGCATATACAAGGAGTAGAGGAAGAGAAGCTGCCGCCGGGAGTGCGCTGATGCAGGTGGCGACAGCAGAGCCCATACTCACTATCTACAGGTAGGAATGCATATACAGGGAGTAGAGGAAGAGAAGCTGCCGCCGGGCTTGCGCTGATGCAGGTGGCGACAGCAGGGCCCATATCCATAATCAATTGGCAGGGGAGGCATATACAAGGGGTAGAGGAAGAGAAGCTGCCGCCGGGCTTGCGTTGATGCAGGTGGTGACAGCAGGGCCCATATTCACAATCAATAGGCAGGGGAAGCATATACAAGGGGTAGAGGAAGAGAAGCTGCCGCCGGGAGCGCGCTGATGCAGGTGGCGACAGCAGGGCCCATATTTACAATCAATAGGTAGTGGAGGCATATACAAGGGGTAGAGGAAGAGAAGCTGCCGCCGGGAGGGCTCTGATGCAGGTGGCGACAGCAGGGCCCATACTCACAATCTACAGGTTGGAATGCATATACAGGGGATAGAGGAATAGAAGCTGCCGCCGGGTTTGCACTGATGCAGGTGGCGACAGCAGGGCCCATATTTACAATCAATAGGTAGGGGAGGCATATACAAGGGGTAGAGGAAGAGAAGCTGCCGCCGGGAGTGCGCTGATGCAGGTGGCGACAGCAGGGCCCATATTTACAATCAATAGGTAGGGGAGGCATATACAAGGGGTAGAGGAAGAGAAGCTGCCGCCGGGAGTGCGCTGATGCAGGTGGCGACAGCAGGGCCCATACTCACAATCCACAGGTTGGAATGTATATACAGGGGGTAGAGGAAGAGAAGCTGCCGCCGGGTTTGCGCTGATGCAGGTGGCGACAGCAGGGCCCATATCCATAATCAATAGGCAGGGGAGGCATATACAGGGAGTAGAGGAAGAAAAGCTGCCGCCGGGCTTGCGCTGATGCAGGTGGCGACAGCAGGGCCCATATCCATAATCAATAGGCAGGGGAGGCATATACAAGGGGTAGAGGAAGAGAAGCTGCCGCCGGGCTTGCGCTGATGCAGGTGGTGACAGCAGGGCCCATATTCACAATCAATAGGCAGGGGAAGCATATACAAGGGGTAGAGGAAGAGAAGCTGCCGCCGGGAGTGCGCTGATGCAGGTGGCGACAGCAAGGCCCATATTTACAATCAATAGATAGGGGAGGCATATACAAGGGGTAGAGGAAGAGAAGCTGCCGCCGGGAGTGCTCTGATGCAGGTGGCGACAGCAGGGCCCATACTCACAATCTACAGGTTGGAATGCATATACAGGGGGTAGAGGAATAGAAGCTGCCGCCGGGTTTGCGCTGATGCAGGTGGCGACAGCAGGGCCCATATTTACAATTAATAGGTAGGGAAGGCATATACAAGGGGTAGAGGAAGAGAAGCTGCCGCCGGGAGTGCGCTGATGCAGGTGGCGACAGCAGGGCCCATATTTACAATCAATAGGTAGGGGAGGCATATACAAGGGGTAGAGGAAGAGAAGCTGCCGCCGGGAGTGCGCTGATGCAGGTGGCGACAGCAGGGCCCATACTCACAATCCACAGGTTGGAATGTATATACAGGGGGTAGAGGAAGAGAAGCTGCCGCCGGGTTTGCGCTGATGCAGGTGGCGACAGCAGGGCCCATATCCATAATCAATAGGAAGGGGAGGCATATACAAGGGGTAGAGGAAGAGAAGCTGCCGCCGGGCTTGTGCTGATGCAGGTGGTGACAGCAGGGCCCATATTCACAATCAATAGGCAGGGGAAGCATATACAAGGGGTAGAGGAAGAGAAGCTGCCGCCGGGAGTGCGCTGATGCAGGTGGCGACAGCAGGGCCCATATTTACAATCAATAGGTAGGGGAGGCATATACAAGGGGTAGAGGAAGAGAAGCTGCCGCCGGGAGTGCGCTGATGCAGGTGGCGACAGCAGGGCCCATACTCACAATCTACAGGTTGGAATGCATATACAGGGGGTAGAGGAAGAGAAGCTGCCGCCGGGTGTGCGCTGATGCAGGTGGCGACAGCAGGGCCCATACTCACAATCTACAGGTTGGAATGCATATACAGGGGGTAGAGGAAGAGAAGCTGCCGCCGGGTTTGCGCTGATGCAGGTGGCGACAGCAGGGCCCATATTTAGCAAGGCCCATATTTACAATCAATAGGTAGGGGAGGCATATACAAGGGGTAGAGGAAGAGAAGCTGCCGCCGGGAGTGCGCTGATGCAGGTGGCGACAGCAGGGCCCATATTTACAATCAATAGGTAGGGGAGGCATATACAAGGGGTAGAGGAAGAGAAGCTGCCGCCGGGAGTGCGCTGATGCAGGTGGCGACAGCAGGGTCCATATTTACAATCAATAGGTAGGGGAGGCATATACAAGGGGTAGAGGAAGAGTAGCTGCCGCCGGGTTTGCGCTGATGCCGGTGGTGACAGCAGGGCCCATATTTACTATCAATAGGTAGGGGAGGCACATACAAGAGGTAGAGGAAGAGAAGCTGCCGCCGGGAGTGCGCTGATGCCGGTGGCGACAGCAGGGCCTATATTTACAATCAATAGGTAGGGGAGGCATATACAAGGGGTAGAGGAAGAGAAGCTGCCGCCGGGAGTGCGCTGATGCAGGTGGCGACAGCAGGGCCCATATTTACAATCAATAGGTAGGGGAGGCATATACAAGGGGTAGAGGAAGAGAAGCTGCCGCCGGGAGTGCGCTGATGCAGGTGGCGACAGCAGGGCCCATATTTACAATCAATAGGTAGGGGAGGCATATACAAGGGGTAGAGGAAGAGTAGCTGCCGCCGGGAGAGCGCTGATGCCGGTGGCGACAGCAGGGCCCATATTTACAATCAATAGGTAGGGGAGGCATATACAAGGGGTAGAGGAAGAGAAGCTGCCGCCGGGAGTGCGCTGATGCAGGTGGCGACAGCAGGGCCCATACTCACAATCTACAGGTTGGAGTGCATATACAGGGGGTAGAGGAAGAGAAGCTGCCGGCGGGTTTGCGTTGACGCAGGTGGCGACAGCAGGGCCTATATTTACAATCAATAGGTAGGGGAGGCATATACAAGGAGTAGAGGAAGAGAAGCTGCCGCCGGGCTTGCGCTGATGCAGGTGGCGACAGCAAGGCCCATATTTACAATCAATAGGTAGGGGAGGCATATACAAGGGGTAGAGGAAGAGAAGCTGCCGCCGGGAGTGCGCTGATGCAGGTGGCGACAGCAGGGCCCATATTTACAATCAATAGGTAGGGGAGGCATATACAAGGGGTAGAGGAAGAGTAGCTGCCGCCGGGAGAGCGCTGATGCCGGTAGCGACAGCAGGGCCCATATTTACAATCAATAGGTAGGGGAGGCATATACAAGGGGTAGGGGAAGAGAAGCTGCCGCCGGGAGTGCGCTGATGCAGGTGGCGACAGCAGGGCCCATATTTACAATCAATAGGTAGGGGAGGCATATACAAGGGGTAGAGGAAGAGTAGCTGCCGCCGGGAGAGCGCTGATGCCGGTGGCGACAGCAGGGCCCATATTTACAATCAATAGGTAGGGGAGGCATATACAAGGGGTAGAGGAAGAGAAGCTGCCGCCGGGAGTGCGCTGATGCAGGTGGCGACAGCAGGGCCCATACTCACAATCTACAGGTTGGAATGCATATACAGGGGGTAGAGGAAGAGAAGCTGCCGGCGGGTTTGCGCTGACGCAGGTGGCGACAGCAGGGCCCATATTTACAATCAATAGGTAGGGGAGGCATATACAAGGAGTAGAGGAAGAGAAGCTGCCGCCGGGCTTGCGCTGATGCAGGTGGCGACATCAAGGCCCATATTTACAATCAATAGGTAGGGGAGGCATATACAAGGGGTGGAGGAAGAGAAGCTGTCGCCGGGAGTGCACTGATGCAGGTGGCGACAGCAGGGCCCATATTTACAATCAATAGGTAGGGGAAGCATATACAAGGGGTAGAGGAAGAGTAGCTGCCGCCGGGAGAGCGCTGATGCCGGTGGCGACAGCAGGGCCCATATTTACAATCAATAGGTAGGGGAGGCATATACAAGGGGTAGAGGAAGAGTAGCTGCCGCCGGGAGAGCGCTGATGCCGGTGGCGACAGCAGGGCCCATATTTACAATCAATAGGTAGGGGAGGCATATACAAGGGGTAGAGGAAGAGTAGCTGCCGCCGGGAGAGCGCTGATGCCGGTGGCGACAGCAGGGCCCATATTTACAATCAATAGGTAGGGGAGGCATATACAAGGGGTAGAGGAAGAGAAGCTGCCGCCGGGAGTGCGCTGATGCAGGTGGCGACAGCAGGGCCCATACTCACAATCTACAGGTTGGAATGCATATACAGGGGGTAGAGGAAGAGAAGCTGCCGGCGGGTTTGCGCTGACGCAGGTGGCGACAGCAGGGCCCATATTTATAATCAATAGGTAGGGGAGGCATATACAAGGAGTAGAGGAAGAGAAGCTGCCGCCGGGCTTGCGCTGATGCAGGTGGCGACATCAAGGCCCATATTTACAATCAATAGGTAGGGGAGGCATATACAAGGGGTGGAGGAAGAGAAGCTGCCGCCGGGAGTGCGCTGATGCAGGTGGCGACAGCAGGGCCCATATTTACAATCAATAGGTAGGGGAAGCATATACAAGGGGTAGAGGAAGAGTAGCTGCCGCCGGGAGAGCGCTGATGCCGGTGGCGACAGCAGGGCCCATATTTACAATCAATAGGTAGGGGAGGCATATACAAGGGGTAGAGGAAGAGTAGCTGCCGCCGGGAGAGCGCTGATGCCGGTGGCGACAGCAGGGCCCATATTTACAATCAATAGGTAGGGGAGGCATATACAAGGGGTAGAGGAAGAGTAGCTGCCGCCGGGAGAGCGCTGATGCCGGTGGCGACAGCAGGGCCCATATTTACAATCAATAGGTAGGGGAGGCATATACAAGGGGTAGAGGAAAAGAAGCTGCCGCCGGGAGTGCGCTGATGCAGGTGGCGACAGCAGAGCCCATACTCACTATATACAGGTAGAAATGCATATACAGGGAGTAGAGGAAGAGAAGCTGCCGCCGGGCTTGCGCTGATGCAGGTGGTGACAGCAGGGCCCATATTCACAATCAATAGGCAGGGGAAGCATATACAAGGGGTAGAGGAAGAGAAGCTGCCGCCGGGAGTGCGCTGATGCAGGTGGCGACAGCAGGGCCCATATTTACAATCAATAGGTAGGGGAGGCATATACAAGGGGTAGAGGAAGAGAAGCTGTCGCCAGGAGAGCGCTGATGCAGGTGGCGACAGCAGGGCCCATATTTACAATCAATAGGTAGGGGAGGCATATACAAGGGGTAGAGGAAGAGAAGCTGCGGCCGGGAGTGCTCTGATGCAGGTGGCGACAGCAGGGCCCATACTCACAATCCACAGGTGGAAATGCATATACAGGGGGTAGAGGAAGAGAAGCTGCCGCCGGGTTTGCGCTGATGCAGGTGGCAACAGCAGGGCCCATATCCATAATCAATAGGCAGGGGAGGCATATACAAGCGGTAGAGGAAGAGAAGCTGCCGCCGGGCTTGCGCTGATGCAGGTGGTGACAGCAGGGCCCATATTCACAATCAATAGGTAGGGGAGGCATATACAAGGGGTAGAGGAAGAGAAGCTGCCGCCGGGAGTGCGCTGATGCAGGTGGCGACAGCAGGGCCCATACTCACAATCTACAGGTTGGAATGCATATACAGGGGGTAGAGGAAGAGAAGCTGCCGCCGGGTGTGCGCTGATGCAGGTGGCGACAGCAGGGCCCATATTCACAATCAAGAGGTAGGGGAGGCATATACAAGGAGTAGAGGAAGAGAAGCTGCCGCCGGGAGTGCGCTGATGCAGGTGGCGACAGCAGAGCCCATACTCACTATCTACAGGTAGGAATGCATATACAGGGAGTAGAGGAAGAGAAGCTGCCGCCGGGCTTGCGCTGATGCAGGTGGCGACAGCAGGGCCCATATCCATAATCAATTGGCAGGGGAGGCATATACAAGGGGTAGAGGAAGAGAAGCTGCCGCCGGGCTTGCGTTGATGCAGGTGGTGACAGCAGGGCCCATATTCACAATCAATAGGCAGGGGAAGCATATACAAGGGGTAGAGGAAGAGAAGCTGCCGCCGGGAGCGCGCTGATGCAGGTGGCGACAGCAGGGCCCATATTTACAATCAATAGGTAGTGGAGGCATATACAAGGGGTAGAGGAAGAGAAGCTGCCGCCGGGAGGGCTCTGATGCAGGTGGCGACAGCAGGGCCCATACTCACAATCTACAGGTTGGAATGCATATACAGGGGATAGAGGAATAGAAGCTGCCGCCGGGTTTGCACTGATGCAGGTGGCGACAGCAGGGCCCATATTTACAATCAATAGGTAGGGGAGGCATATACAAGGGGTAGAGGAAGAGAAGCTGCCGCCGGGAGAGCGCTGATGCAGGTGGCGACAGCAGGGCCCATATTTACAATCAATAGGTAGGGGAGGCATATACAAGGGGTAGAGGAAGAGAAGCTGCGGCCGGGAGTGCTCTGATGCAGGTGGCGACAGCAGGGCCCATACTCACAATCTACAGGTTGCAATGCATATACAGGGGTCAGAGGAATAGAAGCTGCCGCCGGGTTTGCGCTGATGCAGGTGGCGACAGCAGGGCCCATATTTACAATCAATAGGTAGGGGAGGCATATACAAGGGGTAGAGGAAGAGAAGCTGCCGCCGGGAGTGCGCTGATGCAGGTGGCGACAGCAGGGCCCATACTCACAATCCACAGGTGGAAATGCATATACAGGGGGTAGAGGAAGAGAAGCTGCCGCCGGGTTTGCGCTGATGCAGGTGGCAACAGCAGGGCCCATATCCATAATCAATAGGCAGGGGAGGCATATACAAGCGGTAGAGGAAGAGAAGCTGCCGCCGGGCTTGCGCTGATGCAGGTGGTGACAGCAGGGCCCATATTCACAATCAATAGGTAGGGGAGGCATATACAAGGGGTAGAGGAAGAGAAGCTGCCGCCGGGAGTGCGCTGATGCAGGTGGCGACAGCAGGGCCCATACTCACAATCTACAGGTTGGAATGCATATACAGGGGGTAGAGGAAGAGAAGCTGCCGCCGGGTTTGCGCTGATGCAGGTGGCGACAGCAGGGCCCATATTTACAATCAATAGGTAGGGGAGGCATATACAAGGGGTAGAGGAAGAGTAGCTGCCGCCGGGAGAGCGCTGATGCCGGTGGCGACAGCAGGGCCCATATTTACAATCAATAGGTAGGGGAGGCATATACAAGGGGTAGAGGAAGAGAAGCTGCCGCCGGGAGTGCGCTGATGCAGGTGGCGACAGCAGGGCCCATACTCACAATCTACAGGTTGGAATGCATATCCAGGGGGTAGAGGAAGAGAAGCTGCCGGCGGGTTTGCGCTGACGCAGGTGGCGACAGCAGGGCCCATATTTACAATCAATAGGTAGGGGAGGCATATACAAGGAGTAGAGGAAGAGAAGCTGCCGCCGGGCTTGCGCTGATGCAGGTGGCGACATCAAGGCCCATATTTACAATCAATAGGTAGGGGAGGCATATACAAGGGGTGGAGGAAGAGAAGCTGCCGCCGGGAGTGCGCTGATGCAGGTGGCGACAGCAGGGCCCATATTTACAATCAATAGGTAGGGGAAGCATATACAAGGGGTAGAGGAAGAGTAGCTGCCGCCGGGAGAGCGCTGATGCCGGTGGCGACAGCAGGGCCCATATTTACAATCAATAGGTAGGGGAGGCATATACAAGGGGTAGAGGAAGAGTAGCTGCCGCCGGGAGAGCGCTGATGCCGGTGGCGACAGCAGGGCCCATATTTACAATCAATAGGTAGGGGAGGCATATACAAGGGGTAGAGGAAGAGTAGCTGCCGCCGGGAGAGCGCTGATGCCGGTGGCGACAGCAGGGCCCATATTTACAATCAATAGGTAGGGGAGGCATATACAAGGGGTAGAGGAAAAGAAGCTGCCGCCGGGAGTGCGCTGATGCAGGTGGCGACAGCAGAGCCCATACTCACTATATACAGGTAGAAATGCATATACAGGGAGTAGAGGAAGAGAAGCTGCCGCCGGGCTTGCGCTGATGCAGGTGGTGACAGCAGGGCCCATATTCACAATCAATAGGCAGGGGAAGCATATACAAGGGGTAGAGGAAGAGAAGCTGCCGCCGGGAGTGCGCTGATGCAGGTGGCGACAGCAGGGCCCATATTTACAATCAATAGGTAGGGGAGGCATATACAAGGGGTAGAGGAAGAGAAGCTGCCGCCAGGAGAGCGCTGATGCAGGTGGCGACAGCAGGGCCCATATTTACAATCAAGAGGTAGGGGAGGCATATACAAGGAGTAGAGGAAGAGAAGCTGCCGCCGGGAGTGCGCTGATGCAGGTGGCGACAGCAGAGCCCATACTCACTATCTACAGGTAGGAATGCATATACAGGGAGTAGAGGAAGAGAAGCTGCCGCCGGGCTTGCGCTGATGCAGGTGGCGACAGCAGGGCCCATATCCATAATCAATTGGCAGGGGAGGCATATACAAGGGGTAGAGGAAGAGAAGCTGCCGCCGGGCTTGCGTTGATGCAGGTGGTGACAGCAGGGCCCATATTCACAATCAATAGGCAGGGGAAGCATATACAAGGGGTAGAGGAAGAGAAGCTGCCGCCGGGAGCGCGCTGATGCAGGTGGCGACAGCAGGGCCCATATTTACAATCAATAGGTAGTGGAGGCATATACAAGGGGTAGAGGAAGAGAAGCTGCCGCCGGGAGGGCTCTGATGCAGGTGGCGACAGCAGGGCCCATACTCACAATCTACAGGTTGGAATGCATATACAGGGGATAGAGGAATAGAAGCTGCCGCCGGGTTTGCACTGATGCAGGTGGCGACAGCAGGGCCCATATTTACAATCAATAGGTAGGGGAGGCATATACAAGGGGTAGAGGAAGAGAAGCTGCCGCCGGGAGTGCGCTGATGCAGATGGCGACAGCAGGGCCCATATTTACAATCAATAGGTAGGGGAGGCATATACAAGGGGTAGAGGAAGAGAAGCTGCCGCCGGGAGTGCGCTGATGCAGGTGGCGACAGCAGGGCCCATACTCACAATCCACAGGTTGGAATGTATATACAGGGGGTAGAGGAAGAGAAGCTGCCGCCGGGTTTGCGCTGATGCAGGTGGCGACAGCAGGGCCCATATCCATAATCAATAGGCAGGGGAGGCATATACAGGGAGTAGAGGAAGAAAAGCTGCCGCCGGGCTTGCGCTGATGCAGGTGGCGACAGCAGGGCCCATATCCATAATCAATAGGCAGGGGAGGCATATACAAGGGGTAGAGGAAGAGAAGCTGCCGCCGGGCTTGCGCTGATGCAGGTGGTGACAGCAGGGCCCATATTCACAATCAATAGGCAGGGGAAGCATATACAAGGGGTAGAGGAAGAGAAGCTGCCGCCGGGAGTGCGCTGATGCAGGTGGCGACAGCAAGGCCCATATTTACAATCAATAGATAGGGGAGGCATATACAAGGGGTAGAGGAAGAGAAGCTGCCGCCGGGAGTGCTCTGATGCAGGTGGCGACAGCAGGGCCCATACTCACAATCTACAGGTTGGAATGCATATACAGGGGGTAGAGGAATAGAAGCTGCCGCCGGGTTTGCGCTGATGCAGGTGGCGACAGCAGGGCCCATATTTACAATTAATAGGTAGGGAAGGCATATACAAGGGGTAGAGGAAGAGAAGCTGCCGCCGGGAGTGCGCTGATGCAGGTGGCGACAGCAGGGCCCATATTTACAATCAATAGGTAGGGGAGGCATATACAAGGGGTAGAGGAAGAGAAGCTGCCGCCGGGAGTGCGCTGATGCAGGTGGCGACAGCAGGGCCCATACTCACAATCCACAGGTTGGAATGTATATACAGGGGGTAGAGGAAGAGAAGCTGCCGCCGGGTTTGCGCTGATGCAGGTGGCGACAGCAGGGCCCATATCCATAATCAATAGGAAGGGGAGGCATATACAAGGGGTAGAGGAAGAGAAGCTGCCGCCGGGCTTGTGCTGATGCAGGTGGTGACAGCAGGGCCCATATTCACAATCAATAGGCAGGGGAAGCATATACAAGGGGTAGAGGAAGAGAAGCTGCCGCCGGGAGTGCGCTGATGCAGGTGGCGACAGCAGGGCCCATATTTACAATCAATAGGTAGGGGAGGCATATACAAGGGGTAGAGGAAGAGAAGCTGCCGCCGGGAGTGCGCTGATGCAGGTGGCGACAGCAGGGCCCATACTCACAATCTACAGGTTGGAATGCATATACAGGGGGTAGAGGAAGAGAAGCTGCCGCCGGGTGTGCGCTGATGCAGGTGGCGACAGCAGGGCCCATACTCACAATCTACAGGTTGGAATGCATATACAGGGGGTAGAGGAAGAGAAGCTGCCGCCGGGTTTGCGCTGATGCAGGTGGCGACAGCAGGGCCCATATTTAGCAAGGCCCATATTTACAATCAATAGGTAGGGGAGGCATATACAAGGGGTAGAGGAAGAGAAGCTGCCGCCGGGAGTGCGCTGATGCAGGTGGCGACAGCAGGGCCCATATTTACAATCAATAGGTAGGGGAGGCATATACAAGGGGTAGAGGAAGAGAAGCTGCCGCCGGGAGTGCGCTGATGCAGGTGGCGACAGCAGGGTCCATATTTACAATCAATAGGTAGGGGAGGCATATACAAGGGGTAGAGGAAGAGTAGCTGCCGCCGGGTTTGCGCTGATGCCGGTGGTGACAGCAGGGCCCATATTTACTATCAATAGGTAGGGGAGGCACATACAAGAGGTAGAGGAAGAGAAGCTGCCGCCGGGAGTGCGCTGATGCCGGTGGCGACAGCAGGGCCTATATTTACAATCAATAGGTAGGGGAGGCATATACAAGGGGTAGAGGAAGAGAAGCTGCCGCCGGGAGTGCGCTGATGCAGGTGGCGACAGCAGGGCCCATATTTACAATCAATAGGTAGGGGAGGCATATACAAGGGGTAGAGGAAGAGAAGCTGCCGCCGGGAGTGCGCTGATGCAGGTGGCGACAGCAGGGCCCATATTTACAATCAATAGGTAGGGGAGGCATATACAAGGGGTAGAGGAAGAGTAGCTGCCGCCGGGAGAGCGCTGATGCCGGTGGCGACAGCAGGGCCCATATTTACAATCAATAGGTAGGGGAGGCATATACAAGGGGTAGAGGAAGAGAAGCTGCCGCCGGGAGTGCGCTGATGCAGGTGGCGACAGCAGGGCCCATACTCACAATCTACAGGTTGGAGTGCATATACAGGGGGTAGAGGAAGAGAAGCTGCCGGCGGGTTTGCGTTGACGCAGGTGGCGACAGCAGGGCCTATATTTACAATCAATAGGTAGGGGAGGCATATACAAGGAGTAGAGGAAGAGAAGCTGCCGCCGGGCTTGCGCTGATGCAGGTGGCGACAGCAAGGCCCATATTTACAATCAATAGGTAGGGGAGGCATATACAAGGGGTAGAGGAAGAGAAGCTGCCGCCGGGAGTGCGCTGATGCAGGTGGCGACAGCAGGGCCCATATTTACAATCAATAGGTAGGGGAGGCATATACAAGGGGTAGAGGAAGAGTAGCTGCCGCCGGGAGAGCGCTGATGCCGGTAGCGACAGCAGGGCCCATATTTACAATCAATAGGTAGGGGAGGCATATACAAGGGGTAGGGGAAGAGAAGCTGCCGCCGGGAGTGCGCTGATGCAGGTGGCGACAGCAGGGCCCATATTTACAATCAATAGGTAGGGGAGGCATATACAAGGGGTAGAGGAAGAGTAGCTGCCGCCGGGAGAGCGCTGATGCCGGTGGCGACAGCAGGGCCCATATTTACAATCAATAGGTAGGGGAGGCATATACAAGGGGTAGAGGAAGAGAAGCTGCCGCCGGGAGTGCGCTGATGCAGGTGGCGACAGCAGGGCCCATACTCACAATCTACAGGTTGGAATGCATATACAGGGGGTAGAGGAAGAGAAGCTGCCGGCGGGTTTGCGCTGACGCAGGTGGCGACAGCAGGGCCCATATTTACAATCAATAGGTAGGGGAGGCATATACAAGGAGTAGAGGAAGAGAAGCTGCCGCCGGGCTTGCGCTGATGCAGGTGGCGACATCAAGGCCCATATTTACAATCAATAGGTAGGGGAGGCATATACAAGGGGTGGAGGAAGAGAAGCTGTCGCCGGGAGTGCACTGATGCAGGTGGCGACAGCAGGGCCCATATTTACAATCAATAGGTAGGGGAAGCATATACAAGGGGTAGAGGAAGAGTAGCTGCCGCCGGGAGAGCGCTGATGCCGGTGGCGACAGCAGGGCCCATATTTACAATCAATAGGTAGGGGAGGCATATACAAGGGGTAGAGGAAGAGTAGCTGCCGCCGGGAGAGCGCTGATGCCGGTGGCGACAGCAGGGCCCATATTTACAATCAATAGGTAGGGGAGGCATATACAAGGGGTAGAGGAAGAGTAGCTGCCGCCGGGAGAGCGCTGATGCCGGTGGCGACAGCAGGGCCCATATTTACAATCAATAGGTAGGGGAGGCATATACAAGGGGTAGAGGAAGAGAAGCTGCCGCCGGGAGTGCGCTGATGCAGGTGGCGACAGCAGGGCCCATACTCACAATCTACAGGTTGGAATGCATATACAGGGGGTAGAGGAAGAGAAGCTGCCGGCGGGTTTGCGCTGACGCAGGTGGCGACAGCAGGGCCCATATTTATAATCAATAGGTAGGGGAGGCATATACAAGGAGTAGAGGAAGAGAAGCTGCCGCCGGGCTTGCGCTGATGCAGGTGGCGACATCAAGGCCCATATTTACAATCAATAGGTAGGGGAGGCATATACAAGGGGTGGAGGAAGAGAAGCTGCCGCCGGGAGTGCGCTGATGCAGGTGGCGACAGCAGGGCCCATATTTACAATCAATAGGTAGGGGAAGCATATACAAGGGGTAGAGGAAGAGTAGCTGCCGCCGGGAGAGCGCTGATGCCGGTGGCGACAGCAGGGCCCATATTTACAATCAATAGGTAGGGGAGGCATATACAAGGGGTAGAGGAAGAGTAGCTGCCGCCGGGAGAGCGCTGATGCCGGTGGCGACAGCAGGGCCCATATTTACAATCAATAGGTAGGGGAGGCATATACAAGGGGTAGAGGAAGAGTAGCTGCCGCCGGGAGAGCGCTGATGCCGGTGGCGACAGCAGGGCCCATATTTACAATCAATAGGTAGGGGAGGCATATACAAGGGGTAGAGGAAAAGAAGCTGCCGCCGGGAGTGCGCTGATGCAGGTGGCGACAGCAGAGCCCATACTCACTATATACAGGTAGAAATGCATATACAGGGAGTAGAGGAAGAGAAGCTGCCGCCGGGCTTGCGCTGATGCAGGTGGTGACAGCAGGGCCCATATTCACAATCAATAGGCAGGGGAAGCATATACAAGGGGTAGAGGAAGAGAAGCTGCCGCCGGGAGTGCGCTGATGCAGGTGGCGACAGCAGGGCCCATATTTACAATCAATAGGTAGGGGAGGCATATACAAGGGGTAGAGGAAGAGAAGCTGTCGCCAGGAGAGCGCTGATGCAGGTGGCGACAGCAGGGCCCATATTTACAATCAATAGGTAGGGGAGGCATATACAAGGGGTAGAGGAAGAGAAGCTGCGGCCGGGAGTGCTCTGATGCAGGTGGCGACAGCAGGGCCCATACTCACAATCCACAGGTGGAAATGCATATACAGGGGGTAGAGGAAGAGAAGCTGCCGCCGGGTTTGCGCTGATGCAGGTGGCAACAGCAGGGCCCATATCCATAATCAATAGGCAGGGGAGGCATATACAAGCGGTAGAGGAAGAGAAGCTGCCGCCGGGCTTGCGCTGATGCAGGTGGTGACAGCAGGGCCCATATTCACAATCAATAGGTAGGGGAGGCATATACAAGGGGTAGAGGAAGAGAAGCTGCCGCCGGGAGTGCGCTGATGCAGGTGGCGACAGCAGGGCCCATACTCACAATCTACAGGTTGGAATGCATATACAGGGGGTAGAGGAAGAGAAGCTGCCGCCGGGTGTGCGCTGATGCAGGTGGCGACAGCAGGGCCCATATTCACAATCAAGAGGTAGGGGAGGCATATACAAGGAGTAGAGGAAGAGAAGCTGCCGCCGGGAGTGCGCTGATGCAGGTGGCGACAGCAGAGCCCATACTCACTATCTACAGGTAGGAATGCATATACAGGGAGTAGAGGAAGAGAAGCTGCCGCCGGGCTTGCGCTGATGCAGGTGGCGACAGCAGGGCCCATATCCATAATCAATTGGCAGGGGAGGCATATACAAGGGGTAGAGGAAGAGAAGCTGCCGCCGGGCTTGCGTTGATGCAGGTGGTGACAGCAGGGCCCATATTCACAATCAATAGGCAGGGGAAGCATATACAAGGGGTAGAGGAAGAGAAGCTGCCGCCGGGAGCGCGCTGATGCAGGTGGCGACAGCAGGGCCCATATTTACAATCAATAGGTAGTGGAGGCATATACAAGGGGTAGAGGAAGAGAAGCTGCCGCCGGGAGGGCTCTGATGCAGGTGGCGACAGCAGGGCCCATACTCACAATCTACAGGTTGGAATGCATATACAGGGGATAGAGGAATAGAAGCTGCCGCCGGGTTTGCACTGATGCAGGTGGCGACAGCAGGGCCCATATTTACAATCAATAGGTAGGGGAGGCATATACAAGGGGTAGAGGAAGAGAAGCTGCCGCCGGGAGTGCGCTGATGCAGGTGGCGACAGCAGGGCCCATATTTACAATCAATAGGTAGGGGAGGCATATACAAGGGGTAGAGGAAGAGAAGCTGCCGCCGGGAGTGCGCTGATGCAGGTGGCGACAGCAGGGCCCATACTCACAATCCACAGGTTGGAATGTATATACAGGGGGTAGAGGAAGAGAAGCTGCCGCCGGGTTTGCGCTGATGCAGGTGGCGACAGCAGGGCCCATATCCATAATCAATAGGCAGGGGAGGCATATACAGGGAGTAGAGGAAGAGAAGCTGCCGCCGGGCTTGCGCTGATGCAGGTGGCGACAGCAGGGCCCATATCCATAATCAATAGGCAGGGGAGGCATATACAAGGGGTAGAGGAAGAGAAGCTGCCGCCGGGCTTGCGCTGATGCAGGTGGTGACAGCAGGGCCCATATTCACAATCAATAGGCAGGGGAAGCATATACAAGGGGTAGAGGAAGAGAAGCTGCCGCCGGGAGTGCGCTGATGCAGGTGGCGACAGCAAGGCCCATATTTACAATCAATAGATAGGGGAGGCATATACAAGGGGTAGAGGAAGAGAAGCTGCCGCCGGGAGTGCTCTGATGCAGGTGGCGACAGCAGGGCCCATACTCACAATCTACAGGTTGGAATGCATATACAGGGGGTAGAGGAATAGAAGCTGCCGCCGGGTTTGCGCTGATGCAGGTGGCGACAGCAGGGCCCATATTTACAATCAATAGGTAGGGAAGGCATATACAAGGGGTAGAGGAAGAGAAGCTGCCGCCGGGAGTGCGCTGATGCAGGTGGCGACAGCAGGGCCCATATTTACAATCAATAGGTAGGGGAGGCATATACAAGGGGTAGAGGAAGAGAAGCTGCCGCCGGGAGTGCGCTGATGCAGGTGGCGACAGCAGGGCCCATACTCACAATCCACAGGTTGGAATGTATATACAGGGGGTAGAGGAAGAGAAGCTGCCGCCGGGTTTGCGCTGATGCAGGTGGCGACAGCAGGGCCCATATCCATAATCAATAGGAAGGGGAGGCATATACAAGGGGTAGAGGAAGAGAAGCTGCCGCCGGGCTTGTGCTGATGCAGGTGGTGACAGCAGGGCCCATATTCACAATCAATAGGCAGGGGAAGCATATACAAGGGGTAGAGGAAGAGAAGCTGCCGCCGGGAGTGCGCTGATGCAGGTGGCGACAGCAGGGCCCATATTTACAATCAATAGGTAGGGGAGGCATATACAAGGGGTAGAGGAAGAGAAGCTGCCGCCGGGAGTGCGCTGATGCAGGTGGCGACAGCAGGGCCCATACTCACAATCTACAGGTTGGAATGCATATACAGGGGGTAGAGGAAGAGAAGCTGCCGCCGGGTTTGCGCTGATGCAGGTGGCGACAGCAGGGCCCATATTTAGCAAGGCCCATATTTACAATCAATAGGTAGGGGAGGCATATACAAGGGGTAGAGGAAGAGAAGCTGCCGCCGGGAGTGCGCTGATGCAGGTGGCGACAGCAGGGCCCATATTTACAATCAATAGGTAGGGGAGGCATATACAAGGGGTAGAGGAAGAGAAGCTGCCGCCGGGTGTGCGCTGATGCAGGTGGCGACAGCAGGGCCCATACTCACAATCTACAGGTTGGAATGCATATACAGGGGGTAGAGGAAGAGAAGCTGCCGCCGGGTTTGCGCTGATGCAGGTGGCGACAGCAGGGCCCATATTTAGCAAGGCCCATATTTACAATCAATAGGTAGGGGAGGCATATACAAGGGGTAGAGGAAAAGAAGCTGCCGCCGGGAGTGCGCTGATGCAGGTGGCGACAGCAGGGCCCATATTTACAATCAATAGGTAGGGGAGGCATATACAAGGGGTAGAGGAAGAGAAGCTGCCGCCGGGAGTGCGCTGATGCAGGTGGCGACAGCAGGGTCCATATTTACAATCAATAGGTAGGGGAGGCATATACAAGGGGTAGAGGAAGAGTAGCTGCCGCCGGGTTTGCGCTGATGCCGGTGGTGACAGCAGGGCCCATATTTACTATCAATAGGTAGGGGAGGCACATACAAGAGGTAGAGGAAGAGAAGCTGCCGCCGGGAGTGCGCTGATGCCGGTGGCGACAGCAGGGCCTATATTTACAATCAATAGGTAGGGGAGGCATATACAAGGGGTAGAGGAAGAGAAGCTGCCGCCGGGAGTGCGCTGATGCAGGTGGCGACAGCAGGGCCCATATTTACAATCAATAGGTAGGGGAGGCATATACAAGGGGTAGAGAAAGAGAAGCTGCCGCCGGGAGTGCGCTGATGCAGGTGGCGACAGCAGGGTCCATATTTACAATCAATAGGTAGGGGAGGCATATACAAGGGGTAGAGGAAGAGTAGCTGCCGCCGGGAGAGCGCTGATGCCGGTGGCGACAGCAGGGCCCATATTTACAATCAATAGGTAGGGGAGGCATATACAAGGGGTAGAGGAAGAGAAGCTGCCGCCGGGAGTGCGCTGATGCAGGTGGCGACAGCAGGGCCCATACTCACAATCTACAGGTTGGAGTGCATATACAGGGGGTAGAGGAAGAGAAGCTGCCGGCGGGTTTGCGTTGACGCAGGTGGCGACAGCAGGGCCCATATTTACAATCAATAGGTAGGGGAGGCATATACAAGGAGTAGAGGAAGAGAAGCTGCCGCCGGGCTTGCGCTGATGCAGGTGGCGACAGCAAGGCCCATATTTACAATCAATAGGTAGGGGAGGCATATACAAGGGGTAGAGGAAGAGAAGCTGCCGCCGGGAGTGCGCTGATGCAGGTGGCGACAGCAGGGCCCATATTTACAATCAATAGGTAGGGGAGGCATATACAAGGGGTAGAGGAAGAGTAGCTGCCGCCGGGAGAGCGCTGATGCCGGTAGCGACAGCAGGGCCCATATTTACAATCAATAGGTAGGGGAGGCATATACAAGGGGTAGGGGAAGAGAAGCTGCCGCCGGGAGTGCGCTGATGCAGGTGGCGACAGCAGGGCCCATATTTACAATCAATAGGTAGGGGAGGCATATACAAGGGGTAGAGGAAGAGAAGCTGCCGCCGGGAGTGCGCCGATGCAGGTGGCGACAGCAGGGCCCATACTCACAATCTACAGGTTGGAATGCATATACAGGGGGTAGAGGAAGAGAAGCTGCCGCCGGGTTTGCGCTGATGCAGGTGGCGACAGCAGGGCCCATATTTACAATCAATAGGTAGGGGAGGCATATACAAGGAGTGGAGAAAGAGAAGCTGCCGCCGGGCTTGCGCTGATGCAGGTGGCGACAGCAGGGCCCATATTTACAATCAATAGGTAGGGGAGGCATATACAAGGGGTAGAGGAAGAGTAGCTGCCGCCGGGAGAGCGCTGATGCCGGTGGCGACAGCAGGGCCCATATTTACAATCAATAGGTAGGGGAGGCATATACAAGGGGTAGAGGAAGAGAAGCTGCCGCCGGGAGTGCGCTGATGCAGGTGGCGACAGCAGGGCCCATATTTACAATCAATAGGTAGGGGAGGCATATACAAGGGGTAGAGGAAGAGTAGCTGCCGCCGGGAGAGCGCTGATGCCGGTGGCGACAGCAGGGCCCATATTTACAATCAATAGGTAGGGGAGGCATATACAAGGGGTAGAGGAAGAGAAGCTGCCGCCGGGAGTGCGCTGATGCAGGTGGCGACAGCAGAGCCCATACTCACTATATACAGGTAGAAATGCATATACAGGGAGTAGAGGAAGAGAAGCTGCCGCCGGGCTTGCGCTGATGCAGGTGGCGACAGCAGGGCCCATATCCATAATCAATAGGCAGGGGAGGCATATACAAGGGGTAGAGGAAGAGAAGCTGCCGCCGGGCTTGCGCTGATGCAGGTGGTGACAGCAGGGCCCATATTCACAATCAATAGGCAGGGGAAGCATATACAAGGGGTAGAGGAAGAGAAGCTGCCGCCGGGAGTGCGCTGATGCAGGTGGCGACAGCAGGGCCCATATTTACAATCAATAGGTAGGGGAGGCATATACAAGGGGTAGAGGAAGAGAAGCTGCGGCCGGGAGTGCTCTGATGCAGGTGGCGACAGCAGGGCCCATACTCACAATCTACAGGTTGCAATGCATATACAGGGGTCAGAGGAATAGAAGCTGCCGCCGGGTTTGCGCTGATGCAGGTGGCGACAGCAGGGCCCATATTTACAATCAATAGGTAGGGGAGGCATATACAAGGGGTAGAGGAAGAGAAGCTGCCGCCGGGAGTGCGCTGATGCAGGTGGCGACAGCAGGGCCCATACTCACAATCCACAGGTGGAAATGCATATACAGGGGGTAGAGGAAGAGAAGCTGCCGCCGGGTTTGCGCTGATGCAGGTGGCAACAGCAGGGCCCATATCCATAATCAATAGGCAGGGGAGGCATATACAAGCGGTAGAGGAAGAGAAGCTGCCGCCGGGCTTGCGCTGATGCAGGTGGCGACAGCAGGGCCCATACTCACAATCTACAGGTTGGAATGCATATACAGGGGGTAGAGGAAGAGAAGCTGCCGCCGGGTTTGCGCTGATGCAGGTGGCGACAGCAGGGCCCATATTTACAATCAATAGGTAGAGGAGGCATATACAAGGGGTAGAGGAAGAGTAGCTGCCGCCGGGAGAGCGCTGATGCCGGTGGCGACAGCAGGGCCCATATTTACAATCAATAGGTAGGGGAGGCATATACAAGGGGTAGAGGAAGAGAAGCTGCCGCCGGGAGTGCGCTGATGCAGGTGGCGACAGCAGGGCCCATACTCACAATCTACAGGTTGGAATGCATATACAGGGGGTAGAGGAAGAGAAGCTGCCGGCGGGTTTGCGTTGACGCAGGTGGCGACAGCAGGGCCCATATTTACAATCAATAGGTAGGGGAGGCATATACAAGGAGTAGAGGAAGAGAAGCTGCCGCCGGGCTTGCGCTGATGCAGGTGGCGACAGCAAGGCCCATATTTACAATCAATAGGTAGGGGAGGCATATACAAGGGGTAGAGGAAGAGAAGCTGCCGCCGGGAGTGCGCTGATGCAGGTGGCGACAGCAGGGCCCATATTTACAATCAATAGGTAGGGGAAGCATATACAAGGGGTAGAGGAAGAGTAGCTGCCGCCGGGAGAGCGCTGATGCTGGTGGCGACAGCAGGGCCCATATTTACAATCAATAGGTAGGGGAGGCATATACAAGGGGTAGAGGAAGAGAAGCTGCCGCCGGGAGTGCGCTGATGCAGGTGGCGACAGCAGGGCCCATATTTACAATCAATAGGTAGGGGAGGCATATACAAGGGGTAGAGGAAGAGAAGCTGCCGCCGGGAGTGCGCTGATGCAGGTGGCGACAGCAGGGCCCATACTCACAATCTACAGGTTGGAATGCATATACAGGGGGTAGAGGAAGAGAAGCTGCCGCCGGGTTTGCGCTGATGCAGGTGGCGACAGCAAGGCCCATATTTACAATCAATAGGTAGGGGAGGCATATACAAGGAGTGGAGAAAGAGAAGCTGCCGCCGGGCTTGCGCTGATGCAGGTGGCGACAGCAAGGCCCATATTTACAATCAATAGGTAGGGGAGGCATATACAAGGGGTAGAGGAAGAGAAGCTGCCGCCGGGAGTGCGCTGATGCAGGTGGCGACAGCAGGGCCCATATTTACAATCAATAGGTAGGGGAGGCATATACAAGGGGTAGAGGAAGAGAAGCTGCCGCCGGGAGTGCGCTGATGCAGGTGGCGACAGCAGGGTCCATATTTACAATCAATAGGTAGGGGAGGCATATACAAGGGGTAGAGGAAGAGAAGCTGCCGCCGGGAGTGCGCTGATGCAGGTGGCGACAGCAGGGCCCATACTCACAATCTACAGGTTGGAATGCATATACAGGGGGTAGAGGAAGAGAAGCTGCCGGCGGGTTTGCGCTGACGCAGGTGGCGACAGCAGGGCCCATATTTACAATCAATAGGTAGGGGAGGCATATACAAGGAGTAGAGGAAGAGAAGCTGCCGCCGGGCTTGCGCTGATGCAGGTGGCGACAGCAAGGCCCATATTTACAATCAATAGGTAGGGGAGGCATATACAAGGGGTAGAGGAAGAGAAGCTGCCGCCGGGAGTGCGCTGACGCAGGTGGCGACAGCAGGGCCCATATTTACAATCAATAGGTAGGGGAGGCATATACAAGGGGTAGAGGAAGAGTAGCTGCCGCCGGGAGAGCGCTGATGCCGGTGGCGACAGCAGGGCCCATATTTACAATCAATAGGTAGGGGAGGCATATACAAGGGGTAGAGGAAGAGAAGCTGCCGCCGGGAGTGCGCTGATGCAGGTGGCGACAGCAGGGCCCATATTTACAATCAATAGGTAGGGGAGGCATATACAAGGGGTAGAGGAAGAGAAGCTGCCGCCGGGAGTGCGCTGATGCAGGTGGCGACAGCAGGGCCCATACTCACAATCTACAGGTTGGAATGCATATACGGGGGTAGAGGAAGAGAAGCTGCCGCCGGGTTTGCGCTGATGCAGGTGGCGACAGCAGGGCCCATATTTACAATCAATAGGTAGGGGAGGCATATACAAGGAGTGGAGAAAGAGAAGCTGCCGCCGGGCTTGCGCTGATGCAGGTGGCGACAGCAGGGCCCATATTTACAATCAATAGGTAGGGGAGGCATATACAAGGGGTGGAGGAAGAGAAGCTTCCGCCGGGAGTGCGCTGATGCAGGTGGCGACAGCAGGGCCCATATTTACAATCAATAGGTAGGGGAAGCATATACAAGGGGTAGAGGAAGAGTAGCTGCCGCCGGGAGAGCGCTGATGCCGGTGGCGACAGCAGGGCCCATATTTACAATCAATAGGTAGGGGAGGCATATACAAGGGGTAGAGGAAGAGTAGCTGCCGCCGGGAGAGCGCTGATGCCGGTGGCGACAGCAGGGCCCATATTTACAATCAATAGGTAGGGGAGGCATATACAAGGGGTAGAGGAAGAGTAGCTGCCGCCGGGAGAGCGCTGATGCCGGTGGCGACAGCAGGGCCCATATTTACAATCAATAGGTAGGGGAGGCATATACAAGGGGTAGAGGAAGAGAAGCTGCCGCCGGGAGTGCGCTGATGCAGGTGGCGACAGCAGAGCCCATACTCACTATATACAGGTAGAAATGCATATACAGGGAGTAGAGGAAGAGAAGCTGCCGCCGGGCTTGCGCTGATGCAGGTGGTGACAGCAGGGCCCATATTCACAATCAATAGGCAGGGGAAGCATATACAAGGGGTAGAGGAAGAGAAGCTGCCGCCGGGAGTGCGCTGATGCAGGTGGCGACAGCAGGGCCCATATTTACAATCAATAGGTAGGGGAGGCATATACAAGGGGTAGAGGAAGAGAAGCTGCCGCCAGGAGAGCGCTGATGCAGGTGGCGACAGCAGGGCCCATATTTACAATCAATAGGTAGGGGAGGCATATACAAGGGGTAGAGGAAGAGAAGCTGCGGCCGGGAGTGCTCTGATGCAGGTGGCGACAGCAGGGCCCATACTCACAATCCACAGGTGGAAATGCATATACAGGGGGTAGAGGAAGAGAAGCTGCCGCCGGGTTTGCGCTGATGCAGGTGGCAACAGCAGGGCCCATATCCATAATCAATAGGCAGGGGAGGCATATACAAGCGGTAGAGGAAGAGAAGCTGCCGCCGGGCTTGCGCTGATGCAGGTGGTGACAGCAGGGCCCATATTCACAATCAATAGGTAGGGGAGGCATATACAAGGGGTAGAGGAAGAGAAGCTGCCGCCGGGAGTGCGCTGATGCAGGTGGCGACAGCAGGGCCCATACTCACAATCTACAGGTTGGAATGCATATACAGGGGGTAGAGGAAGAGAAGCTGCCGCCGGGTGTGCGCTGATGCAGGTGGCGACAGCAGGGCCCATATTCACAATCAAGAGGTAGGGGAGGCATATACAAGGAGTAGAGGAAGAGAAGCTGCCGCCGGGAGTGCGCTGATGCAGGTGGCGACAGCAGAGCCCATACTCACTATCTACAGGTAGGAATGCATATACAGGGAGTAGAGGAAGAGAAGCTGCCGCCGGGCTTGCGTTGATGCAGGTGGTGACAGCAGGGCCCATATTCACAATCAATAGGCAGGGGAAGCATATACAAGGGGTAGAGGAAGAGAAGCTGCCGCCGGGAGCGCGCTGATGCAGGTGGCGACAGCAGGGCCCATATTTACAATCAATAGGTAGTGGAGGCATATACAAGGGGTAGAGGAAGAGAAGCTGCCGCCGGGAGGGCTCTGATGCAGGTGGCGACAGCAGGGCCCATACTCACAATCTACAGGTTGGAATGCATATACAGGGGATAGAGGAATAGAAGCTGCCGCCGGGTTTGCACTGATGCAGGTGGCGACAGCAGGGCCCATATTTACAATCAATAGGTAGGGGAGGCATATACAAGGGGTAGAGGAAGAGAAGCTGCCGCCGGGAGTGCGCTGATGCAGGTGGCGACAGCAGGGCCCATATTTACAATCAATAGGTAGGGGAGGCATATACAAGGGGTAGAGGAAGAGAAGCTGCCGCCGGGAGTGCGCTGATGCAGGTGGCGACAGCAGGGCCCATACTCACAATCCACAGGTTGGAATTTATATACAGGGGGTAGAGGAAGAGAAGCTGCCGCCGGGTTTGCGCTGATGCAGGTGGCGACAGCAGGGCCCATATCCATAATCAATAGGCAGGGGAGGCATATACAGGGAGTAGAGGAAGAGAAGCTGCCGCCGGGCTTGCGCTGATGCAGGTGGCGACAGCAGGGCCCATATCCATAATCAATAGGCAGGGGAGGCATATACAAGGGGTAGAGGAAGAGAAGCTGCCGCCGGGCTTGCGCTGATGCAGGTGGTGACAGCAGGGCCCATATTCACAATCAATAGGCAGGGGAAGCATATACAAGGGGTAGAGGAAGAGAAGCTGCCGCCGGGAGTGCGCTGATGCAGGTGGCGACAGCAAGGCCCATATTTACAATCAATAGATAGGGGAGGCATATACAAGGGGTAGAGGAAGAGAAGCTGCCGCCGGGAGTGCTCTGATGCAGGTGGCGACAGCAGGGCCCATACTCACAATCTACAGGTTGGAATGCATATACAGGGGGTAGAGGAATAGAAGCTGCCGCCGGGTTTGCGCTGATGCAGGTGGCGACAGCAGGGCCCATATTTACAATCAATAGGTAGGGAAGGCATATACAAGGGGTAGAGGAAGAGAAGCTGCCGCCGGGAGTGCGCTGATGCAGGTGGCGACAGCAGGGCCCATATTTACAATCAATAGGTAGGGGAGGCATATACAAGGGGTAGAGGAAGAGAAGCTGCCGCCGGGAGTGCGCTGATGCAGGTGGCGACAGCAGGGCCCATACTCACAATCCACAGGTTGGAATGTATATACAGGGGGTAGAGGAAGAGAAGCTGCCGCCGGGTTTGCGCTGATGCAGGTGGCGACAGCAGGGCCCATATCCATAATCAATAGGAAGGGGAGGCATATACAAGGGGTAGAGGAAGAGAAGCTGCCGCCGGGCTTGTGCTGATGCAGGTGGTGACAGCAGGGCCCATATTCACAATCAATAGGCAGGGGAAGCATATACAAGGGGTAGAGGAAGAGAAGCTGCCGCCGGGCTTGCGCTGATGCAGGTGGCGACAGCAGGGCCCATATTCACAATCAATAGGTAGGGGAGGCATATACAAGGGGTAGAGGAAGAGAAGCTGCCGCCGGGAGTGCGCTGATGCAGGTGGCGACAGCAGGGCCCATACTCACAATCTACAGGTTGGAATGCATATACAGGGGGTAGAGGAAGAGAAGCTGCCGCCGGGTGTGCGCTGATGCAGGTGGCGACAGCAGGGCCCATATTCACAATCAAGAGGTAGGGGAGGCATATACAAGGAGTAGAGGAAGAGAAGCTGCCGCCGGGAGTGCGCTGATGCAGGTGGCGACAGCAGAGCCCATACTCACTATCTACAGGTAGGAATGCATATACAGGGAGTAGAGGAAGAGAAGCTGCCGCCGGGCTTGCGCTGATGCAGGTGGCGACAGCAGGTCCCATATCCATAATCAATTGGCAGGGGAGGCATATACAAGGGGTAGAGGAAGAGAAGCTGCCGCCGGGCTTGCGTTGATGCAGGTGGTGACAGCAGGGCCCATATTCACAATCAATAGGCAGGGGAAGCATATACAAGGGGTAGAGGAAGAGAAGCTGCCGCCGGGAGCGCGCTGATGCAGGTGGCGACAGCAGGGCCCATATTTACAATCAATAGGTAGTGGAGGCATATACAAGGGGTAGAGGAAGAGAAGCTGCCGCCGGGAGGGCTCTGATGCAGGTGGCGACAGCAGGGCCCATACTCACAATCTACAGGCTGGAATGCATATACAGGGGATAGAGGAATAGAAGCTGCCGCCGGGTTTGCACTGATGCAGGTGGCGACAGCAGGGCCCATATTTACAATCAATAGGTAGGGGAGGCATATACAAGGGGTAGAGGAAGAGAAGCTGCCGCCGGGAGTGCGCTGATGCAGGTGGCGACAGCAGGGCCCATATTTACAATCAATAGGTAGGGGAGGCATATACAAGGGGTAGAGGAAGAGAAGCTGCCGCCGGGAGTGCGCTGATGCAGGTGGCGACAGCAGGGCCCATACTCACAATCCACAGGTTGGAATTTATATACAGGGGGTAGAGGAAGAGAAGCTGCCGCCGGGTTTGCGCTGATGCAGGTGGCGACAGCAGGGCCCATATCCATAATCAATAGGCAGGGGAGGCATATACAGGGAGTAGAGGAAGAGAAGCTGCCGCCGGGCTTGCGCTGATGCAGGTGGCGACAGCAGGGCCCATATCCATAATCAATAGGCAGGGGAGGCATATACAAGGGGTAGAGGAAGAGAAGCTGCCGCCGGGCTTGCGCTGATGCAGGTGGTGACAGCAGGGCCCATATTCACAATCAATAGGCAGGGGAAGCATATACAAGGGGTAGAGGAAGAGAAGCTGCCGCCGGGAGTGCGCTGATGCAGGTGGCGACAGCAAGGCCCATATTTACAATCAATAGATAGGGGAGGCATATACAAGGGGTAGAGGAAGAGAAGCTGCCGCCGGGAGTGCTCTGATGCAGGTGGCGACAGCAGGGCCCATACTCACAATCTACAGGTTGGAATGCATATACAGGGGGTAGAGGAATAGAAGCTGCCGCCGGGTTTGCGCTGATGCAGGTGGCGACAGCAGGGCCCATATTTACAATCAATAGGTAGGGGAGGCATATACAAGGGGTAGAGGAAGAGAAGCTGCCGCCGGGAGTGCGCTGATGCAGGTGGCGACAGCAGGGCCCATACTCACAATCCACAGGTTGGAATGTATATACAGGGGGTAGAGGAAGAGAAGCTGCCGCCGGGTTTGCGCTGATGCAGGTGGCGACAGCAGGGCCCATATCCATAATCAATAGGAAGGGGAGGCATATACAAGGGGTAGAGGAAGAGAAGCTGCCGCCGGGCTTGTGCTGATGCAGGTGGTGACAGCAGGGCCCATATTCACAATCAATAGGCAGGGGAAGCATATACAAGGGGTAGAGGAAGAGAAGCTGCCGCCGGGAGTGCGCTGATGCAGGTGGCGACAGCAGGGCCCATATTTACAATCAATAGGTAGGGGAGGCATATACAAGGGGTAGAGGAAGAGAAGCTGCCGCCGGGAGTGCGCTGATGCAGGTGGCGACAGCAGGGCCCATACTCACAATCTACAGGTTGGAATGCATATACAGGGGGTAGAGGAAGAGAAGCTGCCGCCGGGTGTGCGCTGATGCAGGTGGCGACAGCAGGGCCCATATTTACAATCAATCGGTTGGGGAGGCATATACAAGGGGTAGAGGAAGAGAAGCTGCCGCCGGGAGTGCGCTGATGCAGGTGGCGACAGCAGGGCCCATATTTACAATCAATAGGTAGGGGAGGCATATACAAGGAGTAGAGGAAGAGAAGCTGCCGCCGGTAGTGCGCTGATGCAGGTGGCGACAGCAGGGCCCATACTCACAATCTACAGGTTGGAATGCATATACAGGGGGTAGAGGAAGAGAAGCTGCCGTCGGGTTTGCGCTGATGCAGGTGGCGACAGCAGGGCCCATATTTACAATCAATAGGTAGGGGAGGCATATACAAGGAGTAGAGGAAGAGAAGCTGCCGCCGGGAGTGCGCTGATGCAGGTGGCGACAGCAGGGCCCATACTCACAATCTACAGGTTGGAATGCATATACAGGGGGTAGAGGAAGAGAAGCTGCCGCCGGGTGTGCGCTGATGCAGGTGGCGACAGCAGGGCCCATATTTACAATCAATAGGTAGGGGAGGCATATACAAGGGGTAGAGGAAGAGAAGCTGCCGCCGGGAGTGCGCTGATGCAGGTGGCGACAGCAGGGCCCATATTTACAATCAATAGGTAGGGGAGGCATATACAAGGAGTAGAGGAAGAGAAGCTGCCGCCGGTAGTGCGCTGATGCAGGTGGCGACAGCAGGGCCCATACTCACAATCTACAGGTTGGAATGCATATACAGGGGGTAGAGGAAGAGAAGCTGCCGTCGGGTTTGCGCTGATGCAGGTGGCGACAGCAGGGCCCATATTTACAATCAATAGGTAGGGGAGGCATATACAAGGGGTAGAGTAAGAGAAGCTGCCGCCGGGAGTGCGCTGATGCAGGTGGCGACAGCAGAGCCCATACTCACTATATACAGGTAGAAATGCATATACAGGGAGTGGAGGAAGAGAAGCTGCCGCCGGGCTTGCGCTGATGCAGGTGGCGACAGCAGGGCCCATATCCATAATCAATAGGCAGGGGAGGCATATACAAGGGGTAGAGGAAGAGAAGCTGCCGCCGGGCTTGCGCTGATGCAGGTGGTGACAGCAGGGCCCATATTCACAATCAATAGGCAGGGGAAGCATATACAAGGGGTAGAGGAAGAGAAGCTGCCGCCGGGAGTGCGCTGATGCAGGTGGCGACAGCAGGGCCCATATTTACAATCAATAGGTAGGGGAGGCATATACAAGGGGTAGAGGAAGAGAAGCTGCCGCCGGGAGAGCGCTGATGCAGGTGGCGACAGCAGGGCCCATATTTACAATCAATAGGTAGGGGAGGCATATACAAGGGGTAGAGGAAGAGAAGCTGCGGCCGGGAGTGCTCTGATGCAGGTGGCGACAGCAGGGCCCATACTCACAATCTACAGGTTGCAATGCATATACAGGGGTCAGAGGAATAGAAGCTGCCGCCGGGTTTGCGCTGATGCAGGTGGCGACAGCAGGGCCCATATTTACAATCAATAGGTAGGGGAGGCATATACAAGGGGTAGAGGAAGAGAAGCTGCCGCCGGGAGTGCGCTGATGCAGGTGGCGACAGCAGGGCCCATACTCACAATCCACAGGTGGAAATGCATATACAGGGGGTAGAGGAAGAGAAGCTGCCGCCGGGTTTGCGCTGATGCAGGTGGCAACAGCAGGGCCCATATCCATAATCAATAGGCAGGGGAGGCATATACAAGCGGTAGAGGAAGAGAAGCTGCCGCCGGGCTTGCGCTGATGCAGGTGGTGACAGCAGGGCCCATATTCACAATCAATAGGTAGGGGAGGCATATACAAGGGGTAGAGGAAGAGAAGCTGCCGCCGGGAGTGCGCTGATGCAGGTGGCGACAGCAGGGCCCATACTCACAATCTACAGGTTGGAATGCATATACAGGGGGTAGAGGAAGAGAAGCTGCCGCCGGGTTTGCGCTGATGCAGGTGGCGACAGCAGGGCCCATATTTACAATCAATAGGTAGGGGAGGCATATACAAGGGGTAGAGGAAGAGTAGCTGCCGCCGGGAGAGCGCTGATGCTGGTGGCGACAGCAGGGCCCATATTTACAATCAATAGGTAGGGGAGGCATATACAAGGGGTAGAGGAAGAGAAGCTGCCGCCGGGAGTGCGCTGATGCAGGTGGCGACAGCAGGGCCCATACTCACAATCTACAGGTTGGAATGCATATACAGGGGGTAGAGGAAGAGAAGCTGCCGGCGGGTTTGCGCTGACGCAGGTGGCGACAGCAGGGCCCATATTTACAATCAATAGGTAGGGGAGGCATATACAAGGAGTAGAGGAAGAGAAGCTGCCGCCGGGCTTGCGCTGATGCAGGTGGCGACATCAAGGCCCATATTTACAATCAATAGGTAGGGGAGGCATATACAAGGGGTGGAGGAAGAGAAGCTGCCGCCGGGAGTGCGCTGATGCAGGTGGCGACAGCAGGGCCCATACTCACAATCCACAGGTGGAAATGCATATACAGGGGGTAGAGGAAGAGAAGCTGCCGCCGGGTTTGCGCTGATGCAGGTGGCAACAGCAGGGCCCATATCCATAATCAATAGGCAGGGGAGGCATATACAAGCGGTAGAGGAAGAGAAGCTGCCGCCGGGCTTGCGCTGATGCAGGTGGTGACAGCAGGGCCCATATTCACAATCAATAGGTAGGGGAGGCATATACAAGGGGTAGAGGAAGAGAAGCTGCCGCCGGGAGTGCGCTGATGCAGGTGGCGACAGCAGGGCCCATACTCACAATCTACAGGTTGGAATGCATATACAGGGGGTAGAGGAAGAGAAGCTGCCGCCGGGTTTGCGCTGATGCAGGTGGCGACAGCAGGGCCCATATTTACAATCAATAGGTAGGGGAGGCATATACAAGGGGTAGAGGAAGAGAAGCTGCCGCCGGGAGTGCGCTGATGCAGGTGGCGACAGCAGGGCCCATATTTACAATCAATAGGTAGGGGAGGCATATACAAGGGGTAGAGGAAGAGAAGCTGCCGCCGGGAGTGCGCTGATGCAGGTGGCGACAGCAGGGCCCATACTCACAATCTACAGGTTGGAATGCATATACGGGGGTAGAGGAAGAGAAGCTGCCGCCGGGTTTGCGCTGACGCAGGTGGCGACAGCAGGGCCCATATTTACAATCAATAGGTAGGGGAGGCATATACAAGGAGTGGAGAAAGAGAAGCTGCCGCCGGGCTTGCGCTGATGCAGGTGGCGACAGCAGGGCCCATATTTACAATCAATAGGTAGGGGAGGCATATACAAGGGGTGGAGGAAGAGAAGCTTCCGCCGGGAGTGCGCTGATGCAGGTGGCGACAGCAGGGCCCATATTTACAATCAATAGGTAGGGGAAGCATATACAAGGGGTAGAGGAAGAGTAGCTGCCGCCGGGAGAGCGCTGATGCCGGTGGCGACAGCAGGGCCCATATTTACAATCAATAGGTAGGGGAGGCATATACAAGGGGTAGAGGAAGAGTAGCTGCCGCCGGGAGAGCGCTGATGCCGGTGGCGACAGCAGGGCCCATATTTACAATCAATAGGTAGGGGAGGCATATACAAGGGGTAGAGGAAGAGTAGCTGCCGCCGGGAGAGCGCTGATGCCGGTGGCGACAGCAGGGCCCATATTTACAATCAATAGGTAGGGGAGGCATATACAAGGGGTAGAGGAAGAGAAGCTGCCGCCGGGAGTGCGCTGATGCAGGTGGCGACAGCAGAGCCCATACTCACTATATACAGGTAGAAATGCATATACAGGGAGTAGAGGAAGAGAAGCTGCCGCCGGGCTTGCGCTGATGCAGGTGGTGACAGCAGGGCCCATATTCACAATCAATAGGCAGGGGAAGCATATACAAGGGGTAGAGGAAGAGAAGCTGCCGCCGGGAGTGCGCTGATGCAGGTGGCGACAGCAGGGCCCATATTTACAATCAATAGGTAGGGGAGGCATATACAAGGGGTAGAGGAAGAGAAGCTGCCGCCAGGAGAGCGCTGATGCAGGTGGCGACAGCAGGCCCCATATTTACAATCAATAGGTAGGGGAGGCATATACAAGGGGTAGAGGAAGAGAAGCTGCGGCCGGGAGTGCTCTGATGCAGGTGGCGACAGCAGGGCCCATACTCACAATCCACAGGTGGAAATGCATATACAGGGGGTAGAGGAAGAGAAGCTGCCGCCGGGTTTGCGCTGATGCAGGTGGCAACAGCAGGGCCCATATCCATAATCAATAGGCAGGGGAGGCATATACAAGCGGTAGAGGAAGAGAAGCTGCCGCCGGGCTTGCGCTGATGCAGGTGGTGACAGCAGGGCCCATATTCACAATCAATAGGTAGGGGAGGCATATACAAGGGGTAGAGGAAGAGAAGCTGCCGCCGGGAGTGCGCTGATGCAGGTGGCGACAGCAGGGCCCATACTCACAATCTACAGGTTGGAATGCATATACAGGGGGTAGAGGAAGAGAAGCTGCCGCCGGGTGTGCGCTGATGCAGGTGGCGACAGCAGGGCCCATATTCACAATCAAGAGGTAGGGGAGGCATATACAAGGAGTAGAGGAAGAGAAGCTGCCGCCGGGAGTGCGCTGATGCAGGTGGCGACAGCAGAGCCCATACTCACTATCTACAGGTAGGAATGCATATACAGGGAGTAGAGGAAGAGAAGCTGCCGCCGGGCTTGCGCTGATGCAGGTGGCGACAGCAGGGCCCATATCCATAATCAATTGGCAGGGGAGGCATATACAAGGGGTAGAGGAAGAGAAGCTGCCGCCGGGCTTGCGTTGATGCAGGTGGTGACAGCAGGGCCCATATTCACAATCAATAGGCAGGGGAAGCATATACAAGGGGTAGAGGAAGAGAAGCTGCCGCCGGGAGCGCGCTGATGCAGGTGGCGACAGCAGGGCCTATATTTACAATCAATAGGTAGTGGAGGCATATACAAGGGGTAGAGGAAGAGAAGCTGCCGCCGGGAGGGCTCTGATGCAGGTGGCGACAGCAGGGCCCATACTCACAATCTACAGGTTGGAATGCATATACAGGGGATAGAGGAATAGAAGCTGCCGCCGGGTTTGCACTGATGCAGGTGGCGACAGCAGGGCCCATATTTACAATCAATAGGTAGGGGAGGCATATACAAGGGGTAGAGGAAGAGAAGCTGCCGCCGGGAGTGCGCTGATGCAGGTGGCGACAGCAGGGCCCATATTTACAATCAATAGGTAGGGGAGGCATATACAAGGGGTAGAGGAAGAGAAGCTGCCGCCGGGAGTGCGCTGATGCAGGTGGCGACAGCAGGGCCCATACTCACAATCCACAGGTTGGAATTTATATACAGGGGGTAGAGGAAGAGAAGCTGCCGCCGGGTTTGCGCTGATGCAGGTGGCGACAGCAGGGCCCATATCCATAATCAATAGGCAGGGGAGGCATATACAGGGAGTAGAGGAAGAGAAGCTGCCGCCGGGCTTGCGCTGATGCAGGTGGCGACAGCAGGGCCCATATCCATAATCAATAGGCAGGGGAGGCATATACAAGGGGTAGAGGAAGAGAAGCTGCCGCCGGGCTTGCGCTGATGCAGGTGGTGACAGCAGGGCCCATATTCACAATCAATAGGCAGGGAAAGCATATACAAGGGGTAGAGGAAGAGAAGCTGCCGCCGGGAGTGCGCTGATGCAGGTGGCGACAGCAAGGCCCATATTTACAATCAATAGATAGGGGAGGCATATACAAGGGGTAGAGGAAGAGAAGCTGCCGCCGGGAGTGCTCTGATGCAGGTGGCGACAGCAGGGCCCATACTCACAATCTACAGGTTGGAATGCATATACAGGGGGTAGAGGAATAGAAGCTGCCGCCGGGTTTGCGCTGATGCAGGTGGCGACAGCAGGGCCCATATTTACAATCAATAGGTAGGGAAGGCATATACAAGGGGTAGAGGAAGAGAAGCTGCCGCCGGGAGTGCGCTGATGCAGGTGGCGACAGCAGGGCCCATATTTACAATCAATAGGTAGGGGAGGCATATACAAGGGGTAGAGGAAGAGAAGCTGCCGCCGGGAGTGCGCTGATGCAGGTGGCGACAGCAGGGCCCATACTCACAATCCACAGGTTGGAATGTATATACAGGGGGTAGAGGAAGAGAAGCTGCCGCCGGGTTTGCGCTGATGCAGGTGGCGACAGCAGGGCCCATATCCATAATCAATAGGAAGGGGAGGCATATACAAGGGGTAGAGGAAGAGAAGCTGCCGCCGGGCTTGTGCTGATGCAGGTGGTGACAGCAGGGCCCATATTCACAATCAATAGGCAGGGGAAGCATATACAAGGGGTAGAGGAAGAGAAGCTGCCGCCGGGAGTGCGCTGATGCAGGTGGCGACAGCAGGGCCCATATTTACAATCAATAGGTAGGGGAGGCATATACAAGGGGTAGAGGAAGAGAAGCTGCCGCCGGGAGTGCGCTGATGCAGGTGGCGACAGCAGGGCCCATACTCACAATCTACAGGTTGGAATGCATATACAGGGGGTAGAGGAAGAGAAGCTGCCGCCGGGTGTGCGCTGATGCAGGTGGCGACAGCAGGGCCCATATTTACCATCAATAGGTAGGGGAGGCATATACAAGGGGTAGAGGAAGAGAAGCTGCCGCCGGGAGTGCGCTGATGCAGGTGGCGACAGCAGGGCCCATATTTACAATCAATAGGTAGGGGAGGCATATACAAGGAGTAGAGGAAGAGAAGCTGCCGCCGGTAGTGCGCTGATGCAGGTGGCGACAGCAGGGCCCATACTCACAATCTACAGGTTGGAATGCATATACAGGGGGTAGAGGAAGAGAAGCTGCCGTCGGGTTTGCGCTGATGCAGGTGGCGACAGCAGGGCCCATATTTACAATCAATAGGTAGGGGAGGCATATACAAGGAGTAGAGGAAGAGAAGCTGCCGCCGGGCTTGCGCTGATGCAGGTGGCGAAAGCAGGGCACATATTTACAATCAATAGGTAGGGGAGGCATATACAAGGGGTAGAGTAAGAGAAGCTGCCGCCGGGAGTGCGCTGGTGCAGGTGGCGACAGCAGGGCCCATACTCACAATCTACAGGTAGGAATGCATATACAGGGAGTAGAGGAAGAGAAGCTGCCGCCGGGCTTGCGCTGATGCAGGTGGCGACAGCAGGGCCCATATCCATAATCAATAGGCAGGGGAGGCATATACAAGGGGAAGAGGAAGAGAAGCTGCCGCCGGGCGTGCGCTGATGCAGGTGGTGACAGCAGGGCCCATATTCACAATCAATAGGCAGGGGAAGCATATACAAGGAGTAGAGGAAGAGAAGCTGCCGCCGGGAGTGCGCTGATGCAGGTGGCGACAGCAGGGCCCATATTTACAATCAATAGGTAGGGGAGGCATATACAAGGGGTAGAGGAAGAGAAGCTGCCGCCGGGAGTGCGCTGATGCAGGTGGCGACAGCAGGACCCATACTCACAATCCACAGGTTGGAATGTATATACAGGGGGTAGAGGAAGAGAAGCTGCCGCCGGGTTTGCGCTGATGCAGGTGGGGACAGCAGGGCCCATATTTACAATCAATAGGTAGGGGAGGCATATACAAGGAGTAGAGGAAGAGAAGCTACCGCCGGGCTTGCGCTGATGCAGGTGGTGACAGCAGGGCCCATATTTACAATCAATAGGTAGGGGAGGCATATACAAGGGGTAGAGGAAGAGTAGCTGCCGCCGGGAGAGCGCTGATGCCGGTGGCGACAGCAGGGCCCATATTTACAATCAATAGGTAGGGGAGGCATATACAAGGGGTAGAGGAAGAGAAGCTGCCGCCGGGAGTGCTCTGATGCAGGTGGCGACAGCAGGGCCCATACTCACAATCTACAGGTTGGAATGCATATACAGGGGGTAGAGGAATAGAAGCTGCCGCCGGGTTTGCGCTGATGCAGGTGGCGACAGCAGGGCCCATATTTACAATCAATAGGTAGGGGAGGCATATACAAGGGGTAGAGGAAGAGAAGCTGCCGCCGGGAGTGCGCTGATGCAGGTGGCGACAGCAGGGCCCATATTTACAATTAATAGGTAGGGGAGGCATATACAAGGGGTAGAGGAAGAGAAGCTGCCGCCGGGAGTGCGCTGATGCAGGTGGCGACAGCAGGGCCCATATTTACAATCAATAGGTAGGGGAGGCATATACAAGGAGTAGAGGAAGAGAAGCTGCCGCCGGGCTTGCGCTGATGCAGGTGGCGAAAGCAGGGCACATATTTACAATCAATAGGTAGGGGAGGCATATACAAGGGGTAGAGTAAGAGAAGCTGCCGCCGGGAGTGCGCTGATGCAGGTGGCGACAGCAGGGCCCATATTTACAATCAATAGGTAGGGGAGGCATATACAAGGAGTAGAGGAAGAGAAGCTGCCGCCGGGCTTGCGCTGATGCAGGTGGCGAAAGCAGGGCACATATTTACAATCAATAGGTAGGGGAGGCATATACAAGGGGTAGAGTAAGAGAAGCTGCCGCCGGGAGTGCGCTGGTGCAGGTGGCGACAGCAGGGCCCATACTCACAATCTACAGGTAGGAATGCATATACAGGGAGTAGAGGAAGAGAAGCTGCCGCCGGGCTTGCGCTGATGCAGGTGGCGACAGCAGTGCCCATATCCATAATCAATAGGCAGGGGAGGCATATACAAGAGGTAGAGGAAGAGAAGCTGCCGCCGGGAGTGTGCTGATGCAGGTGGCGACAGCAGGGCCCATACTCACAATCTACAGGTAGGAATGCATATACAGGGAGTAGAGGAAGAGAAGCTGCCGCCGGGCTTGCGCTGATGCAGGTGGCGACAGCAGGGCCCATATCCATAATCAATAGGCAGGGGAAGCATATACAAGGAGTAGAGGAAGAGAAGCTGCCGCCGGGAGTGCGCTGATGCAGGTGGCGACAGCAGGGCCCATATTTACAATCAATAGGTAGGGGAGGCATATACAAGGGGTAGAGGAAGAGAAGCTGCCGCCGGGAGTGCGCTGATGCAGGTGGCGACAGCAGGGCCCATACTCACAATCTACAGGTTGGAATGCATATACAGGGGGTAGAGGAAGAGAAGCTGCCGCCGGGTTTGCGCTGAAGCAGGTGGCGACAGCAGGGCCCATATTTACAATCAATAGGTAGGGGAGGCAGATACAAGGGGTAGAGGAAGAGAAGCTGCCGCCGGGAGTGCGCTGATGCAGGTGGCGACAGCAGGACCCATACTCACAATCCACAGGTTGGAATGTATATACAGGGGGTAGAGGAAGAGAAGCTGCCGCCGGGTTTGCGCTGATGCAGGTGGGGACAGCAGGGCCCATATTTACAATCAATAGGTAGGGGAGGCATATACAAGGAGTAGAGGAAGAGAAGCTACCGCCGGGCTTGCGCTGATGCAGGTGGCGACAGCAGGGCCCATATTTACAATCAATAGGTAGGGGAGGCATATACAAGGGGTAGAGGAAGAGTAGCTGCCGCCGGGAGAGCGCTGATGCCGGTGGCGACAGCAGGGCCCATATTTACAATCAATAGGTAGGGGAGGCATATACAAGGGGTAGAGGAAGAGAAGCTGCCGCCGGGAGTGCTCTGATGCAGGTGGCGACAGCAGGGCCCATACTCACAATCTACAGGTTGGAATGCATATACAGGGGGTAGAGGAATAGAAGCTGCCGCCGGGTTTGCGCTGATGCAGGTGGCGACAGCAGGGCCCATATTTACAATCAATAGGTAGGGGAGGCATATACAAGGGGTAGAGGAAGAGAAGCTGCCGCCGGGAGTGCGCTGATGCAGGTGGCGACAGCAGGGCCCATATTTACAATTAATAGGTAGGGGAGGCATATACAAGGGGTAGAGGAAGAGAAGCTGCCGCCGGGAGTGAGCTGATGCAGGTGGCGACAGCAGGGCCCATATTTACAATCAATAGGTAGGGGAGGCATATACAAGGAGTAGAGGAAGAGAAGCTGCCGCCGGGCTTGCGCTGATGCAGGTGGCGAAAGCAGGGCACATATTTACAATCAATAGGTAGGGGAGGCATATACAAGGGGTAGAGTAAGAGAAGCTGCCGCCGGGAGTGCGCTGGTGCAGGTGGCGACAGCAGGGCCCATACTCACAATCTACAGGTAGGAATGCATATACAGGGAGTAGAGGAAGAGAAGCTGCCGCCGGGCTTGCGCTGATGCAGGTGGCGACAGCAGTGCCCATATCCATAATCAATAGGCAGGGGAGGCATATACAAGGGGAAGAGGAAGAGAAGCTGCCGCCGGGCGTGCGCTGATGCAGGTGGTGACAGCAGGGCCCATATTCACAATCAATAGGCAGGGGAAGCATATACAAGGAGTAGAGGAAGAGAAGCTGCAGCCGGGTTTGCGCTTATGCAGGTGGCGACAGCAGGGCCCATTTTTACAATCAATAGGTAGGGGAGGCATATACAAGGGGTAGAGGAAGAGAAGCTGCCGCCTGGAGTGCGCTGATGCAGGTGGCGACAGCAGGGCCCATACTCACAATCTACAGGTTGGAATGCATATACAGGGGGTAGAGGAAGAGAAGCTGCCGCCGGGTTTGCGCTGATGCAGGTGGCGACAGCAGGGCCCATATTTACAATCAATAGGTAGGGGAGGCATATACAAGGGGTAGAGGAAGAGAAGCTGCCGCCGGGAGTGCGCTGATGCAGGTGGCGACAGCAGGGCCCATATTTACAATCAATAGGTAGTGGAGGCATATACAAGGGGTAGAGGAAGAGAAGCTGCCGCCGGGCGTGCGCTGATGCAGGTGGCGACAGCAGGACCCATATTTACAATCAATAGGTAGGGGAGGCATATACAAGGGGTAGAGGAAGAGAAGCTGCCGCCGGGAGTGCGCTGATGCAGGTGGCGACAGCAGGGCCCATACTCACAATCTACAGGTTGGAATGCATATACAGGGGGTAGAGGAAGAGAAGCTGCCGCCGGGTGTGCGCTGATGCAGGTGGCGACAGCAGGGCCCATATTTACAATCAATAGGTAGGGGAGGCATATACAAGGGGTAGAGGAAGAGAAGCTGCCGCCGGGAGTGCGCTGATGCAGGTGGCGACAGCAGGGCCCATATTTACTATCAATAGGTAGGGGAGGCATATACAAGGAGTAGAGGAAGAGAAGCTGCCGCCGGTAGTGCGCTGATGCAGGTGGCGACAGCAGGGCCCATACTCACAATCTACAGGTTGGAATGCATATACAGGGGGTAGAGGAAGAGAAGCTGCCGCCGGGTTTGCGCTGATGCAGGTGGCGACAGCAGGGCCCATATTTACAATCAATAGGTAGGGGAGGCATATACAAGGAGTAGAGGAAGAGAAGCTGCCGCCGGGCTTGCGCTGATGCAGGTGGCGAAAGCAGGGCCCATATTTACAATCTACAGGTTGGAATGCCTATACAGGGGGTAGAGGAAGAGAAGCTGCCGCCGGGTTTGCGCTGATGCAGGTGGCGACAGCAGGGCCCATATTTACAATCAATAGGTAGGGGAGGCATATACAAGGGGTAGAGGAAGAGAAGCTGCCGCCGGGAGTGCGCTGATGCAGGTGGCGAAAGCAGGGCCCATATTTACAATCTACAGGTTGGAATGCATATACAGGGGGTAGAGGAAGAGAAGCTGCCGCCGGGTTTGCGCTGATGCAGGTGGCGACAGCAGGGCCCATATTTACAATCAATAGGTAGGGGAGGCATATACAAGGAGTAGAGGAAGAGAAGCTGCCGCCGGGCTTGTGCTGATGCAGGTGGCGACAGCAGGACCCATATTTACAATCAATAGGTAGGGGAGGCATATACAAGGGGTAGAGGAAGAGAAGCTGCCGCCGGGAGTGCGCTGATGCAGGTGGCGACAGCAGGGCCCATACTCACAGTCTACAGGTTGGAATGCATATACAGGGGGTAGAGGAAGAGAAGCTGCCGCCGGGTGTACGCTGATGCAGGTGGCGACAGCAGGGCCCATATTTACAATCAATAGGTAGGGGAGGCATATACAAGGGGTAGAGGAAGAGAAGCTGCCGCCGGGAGTGCGCTGATGCAGGTGGCGACAGCAGGGCCCATATTTACAATCAATAGGTAGGGGAGGCATATACAAGGAGTAGAGGAAGAGAAGCTGCCGCCGGTAGTGCGCTGATGCAGGTGGCGACAGCAGGGCCCATACTCACAATCTACAGGTTGGAATGCATATACAGGGGGTAGAGGAAGAGAAGCTGCCGCCGGGTTTGCGCTGATGCAGGTGGCGACAGCAGGGCCCATATTTACAATCAATAGGTAGGGGAGGCATATACAAGGAGTAGAGGAAGAGAAGCTGCCGCCGGGCTTGCGCTGATGCAGGTGGCGAAAGCAGGGCCCATACTCACAATCTACAGGTTGGAATGCATATACAGGGGGTAGAGGAAGAGAAGCTGCCGCCGGGTTTGCGCTGATGCAGGTGGCGACAGCAGGGCCCATATTTACAATCAATAGGTAGGGGACGCATATACAAGGAGTAGAGGAAGAGAAGCTGCCGCCGGGTTTGCGCTGATGCAGGTGGCGACAGCAGGGCCCATATTTACAATCAATAGGTAGGGGAGGCATATACAAGGGGTAGAGTAAGAGAAGCTGCCGACGGGAGTGCGCTGGTGCAGGTGGCGACAGCAGGGCCCATACTCACAATCTACAGGTAGGAATGCATATACAGGGAGTAGAGGAAGAGAAGCTGCCGCCGGGCTTGCGCTGATGCAGGTGGCGACAGCAGGGCCCATATCCATAATCAATAGGCAGGGGAGGCATATACAAGGGGAAGAGGAAGAGAAGCTGCCGCCGGGCGTGCGCTGATGCAGGTGGTGACAGCAGGGCCCATATTCACAATCAATAGGCAGGGGAAGCATATACAAGGAGTAGAGGAAGAGAAGCTGCCGCCGGGAGTGCGCTGATGCAGGTGGCGACAGCAGGGCCCATACTCACAATCTACAGGTTGGAATGCATATACAGGGGGTAGAGGAAGAGAAGCTGCCGCCGGGTTTGCGCTGATGCAGGTGGCGACAGCAGGGCCCATATTTAAAATCAATAGGTAGGGGAGGCATATACAAGGGGTAGAGGAAGAGAAGCTGCCGCCGGGAGTGCGCTGATGCAGGTGGCGACAGCAGGACCCATACTCACAATCCACAGGTTGGAATGTATATACAGGGGGTAGAGGAAGAGAAGCTACCGCCGGGCTTGCGCTGATGCAGGTGGCGACAGCAGGGCCCATATTTACAATCAATAGGTAGGGGAGGCATATACAAGGGGTAGAGGAAGAGAAGCTGCCGCCGGGAGTGCGCTGATGCAGGTGGCGACAGCAGGGCCCATATTTACAATCAATAGGTAGGGGAGGCATATACAAGGGGTAGAGGAAGAGAAGCTGCCGCCGGGAGTGCGCTGATGCAGGTGGCGACAGCAGGGCCCATACTCACAATCTACAGGTTGGAATGCATATACAGGGGGTAGAGGAGTAGAAGCTGCCGCCGGGTTTGCGCTGATGCAGGTGGCGACAGCAGGGCCCATATTTACAATCAATAGGTAGGGGAGGCATATACAAGGGGTAGAGGAAGAGAAGCTGCCGCCGGGAGTGCGCTGATGCAGGTGGCGACAGCAGGGCCCATATTTACAATCAATAGGTAGGGGAGGCATATACAAGGGGTAGAGGATGAGAAGCTGCCGCCGGGAGTGCGCTGATGCAGGTGGCGACAGCAGGGCCCATACTCACAATCCACAGGTTGGAATGTATATACAGGGGGTAGAGGAAGAGAAGCTGCCGCCGGGTTTGCGCTGATGCAGGTGGCGACAGCAGGGCCCATATCCATAATCAATAGGCAGGGGAGGCATATACAAGTGGTAGAGGAAGAGAAGCTGCCGCCGGGTTTGCGCTGATGCAGGTGGCGACAGCAGGGCCCATATTTACAATCAATAGGTAGGGGAGGCATATACAAGGAGTAGAGGAAGAGAAGCTGCCGCCGGGAGTGCGCTGATGCAGGTGGCGACAGCAGGGCCCATATTTACAATCAATAGGTAGGGGAGGCATATACAAGGGGTAGAGGAAGAGAAGCTGCCGCCGGGAGTGCTCTGATGCAGGTGGCGACAGCAGGGCCCATACTCACAATCTACAGGTTGGAATGCATATACAGGGGGTAGAGGAATAGAAGCTGCCGCCGGGTTTGCGCTGATGCAGGTGGCGAAAGCAGGGCCCATATTTACAATCAATAGGTAGGGGAGGCATATACAAGGAGTAGAGGAAGAGAAGCTGCCGCCGGGCTTGCGCTGATGCAGGTGGCGAAAGCAGGGCACATATTTACAATCAATAGGTAGGGGAGGCATATACAAGGGGTAGAGTAAGAGAAGCTGCCGCCGGGAGTGCGCTGGTGCAGGTGGCGACAGCAGGGCCCATACTCACAATCTACAGGTAGGAATGCATATACAGGGAGTAGAGGAAGAGAAGCTGCCGCCGGGCTTGCGCTGATGCAGGTGGCGACAGCAGTGCCCATATCCATAATCAATAGGCAGGGGAGGCATATACAAGTGGTAGAGGAAGAGAAGCTGCCGCCGGGTTTGCGCTGATGCAGGTGGCGACAGCAGGGCCCATATTTACAATCAATAGGTAGGGGAGGCATATACAAGGAGTAGAGGAAGAGAAGCTGCCGCCGGGAGTGCGCTGATGCAGGTGGCGACAGCAGGGCCTATATTTACAATCAATAGGTAGAGGAGGCATATACAAGGGGTAGAGGAAGAGAAGCTGCCGCCGGGAGAGCGCTGATGCAGGTGGCGACAGCAGGGCCCATACTTACAATCAATAGGTAGGGGAGGCATATACAAGGAGTAGAGGAAGAGAAGCTGCCGCCGGTAGTGCGCTGATGCAGGTGGCGACAGCAGGGCCCATACTCACAATCTACAGGTTGGAATGCATATACAGGGGGTAGAGGAAGAGAAGCTGCAGCCGGGTTTGCGCTGATGCAGGTGGCGACAGCAGGGCCCATATTTACAATCAATAGGTAGGGGAGGCATATACAAGGAGTAGAGGAAGAGAAGCTGCCGCCGGGCTTGCGCTGATGCAGGTGGCGAAAGCAGGGCACATATTTACAATCAATAGGTAGGGGAGGCATATACAAGGGGTAGAGTAAGAGAAGCTGCCGCCGGGAGTGCGCTGGTGCAGGTGGCGACAGCAGGGCCCATACTCACAATCTACAGGTAGGAATGCATATACAGGGAGTAGAGGAAGAGAAGCTGCCGCCGGGCTTGCGCTGATGCAGGTGGCGACAGCAGTGCCCATATCCATAATCAATAGGCAGGGGAGGCATATACAAGTGGTAGAGGAAGAGAAGCTGCCGCCGGGTTTGCGCTGATGCAGGTGGCGACAGCAGGGCCCATATTTACAATCAATAGGTAGGGGAGGCATATACAAGGAGTAGAGGAAGAGAAGCTGCCGCCGGGAGTGCGCTGATGCAGGAGGCGACAGCAGGGCCCATACTCACAATCTACAGGTTGGAATGCATATACAGGGGGTAGAGGAAGAGAAGCTGACGCCGGATTTGCGCTGATGCAGGTGGCGACAGCAGGGCCCATATTTACAATCAATAGGTAGGGGAGGCATATACAAGGGGTAGAGGAAGAGAAGCTGCCGCCGGGAGTGCGCTGATGCAGGTGGCGACAGCAGAGCCCATACTCACAATCTACAGGTAGGAATGCATATACAGGGAGTAGAGGAAGAGAAGCTGCCGCCGGGCTTGCACTGATGCAGGTGGCGACAGCAGGACCCATATCCATAATCAATAGGCAGGGGAGGCATATACAAGGGGTAGAGGAAGAGAAGCTGCCGCCGGGAGTGCGCTGATGCAGGTGGCGACAGCAGGGCCCATATTTACAATCAATAGGTAGGGGAGGCATATACAAGGGGTAGAGGAAGAGAAGCTGCCGCCGGGAGTGCGCTGATGCAGGTGGCGACAGCAGGGCCCATACTCACAATCTACAGGTTGGAATGCATATACAGGGGGTAGAGGAAGAGAAGCTGCCGCCGGGTTTGCGCTGATGCAGGTGGCGACGGCAGGGCCCATATTTACAATCAATAGGTAGGGGAGGCATATACAAGGGGTAGAGGAAGAGAAGCTGCCGCCGGGAGTGCGCTGATGCAGGTGGCGACAGCAGGGCCCATATTTACAATCAATAGGTAGGGGAGGCATATACAAGGAGAGGAGGAAGAAAAGCTGCCGCCGGGAGTGCTCTGATGCAGGTGGCGACAGCAGGGCCCATACTCATAATCTACAGGTAGGAATGCATATACAGGGAGTAGAGGAAGAGAAGCTGCCGCCGGGCTTGCGCTGATGCAGGTGGCGACAGCAGGGCCCATATTCATAATCAATAGGCAGGGGAAGCATATACAAGGGGTAGAGGAAGAGAAGCTGCCGCCGGGCTTGCGCTGATGCAGGTGGTGACAGCAGGGCCCATATTCACAATCAATAGGCAGGGGAAGCATATACAAGGAGTAGAGGAAGAGAAGCTGCCGCCGGGAGTGCGCTGATGCAGGTGGCGACAGCAGGGCCCATATTTACAATCAATAGGTAGGGGAGGCATATACAAGGGGTTTGAGGAAGAGAAGCTGCCGCCGGGAGTGCGCTGATGCAGGTGGCGACAGCAGGGCCCATACTCACAATCTACAGGTTGGAATGCATATACAGGGGGTAGAGGAAGAGAAGCTGCCGCCGGGTTTGCGCTGATGCAGGTGGCGACAGCAGGGCCCATATTTACAATCAATAGGTAGGGGAGGCATATACAAGGGGTAGAGGAAGAGAAGCTGCCGCCGAGAGTGCGCTGATGCAGGTGGCGACAGCAGGGCCCATATTTACAATCAATAGGTAGGGGAGGTATATACAAGGGGTAGAGGAAGAGAAGCTGCCGCCGGGAGTGCGCTGATGCAGGTGGCGACAGCAGGGCCCATACTCACAATCTACAGGTTGGAATGCATATACAGGGGGTAGAGGAATAGAAGCTGCCGCCGGGTTTGCGCTGATGCAGGTGGCGACAGCAGGGCCCATATTTACAATCAATAGGTAGGGGAGGCATATACAAGGGGTAGAGGAAGAGAAGCTGCCGCCGGGAGTGCGCTGATGCAGGTGGCGACAGCAGAGCCCATACTCACAATCTACAGGTAGGAATGCATATACAGGGAGTAGAGGAAGAGAAGCTGCCGCCGGGCTTGCGCTGATGCAGGTGGTGACAGCAGGACCCATATCCATAATCAATAGGCAGGGGAGGCATATACAAGGGGTAGAGGAAGAGAAGCTGCCGCCGGGAGTGCGCTGATGCAGGTGGCGACAGCAGGGCCCATATTTACAATCAATAGGTAGGGGAGGCATATACAAGGGGTAGAGGAAGAGAAGCTGCCGCCGGGAGTGCGCTGATGCAGGTGGCGACAGCAGGGCCCATACTCACAATCTACAGGTTGGAATGCATATACAGGGGGTAGAGGAAGAGAAGCTGCCGCCGGGAGTGCGCTGATGCAGGTGGCGACAGCAGGGCCCATACTCACAATCTACAGGTAGGAATGCATATACAGGGAGTAGAGGAAGAGAAGCTGCCGCCGGGCTTGCGCTGAAGCAGGTGGCGACAGCAGGGCCCATATTCATAATCAATAGGCAGGGGAAGCATATACAAGGGGTAGAGGAAGAGAAGCTGCCGCCGGGCTTGCGCTGATGCAGGTGGTGACAGCAGGGCCCATATTCACAATCAATAGGCAGGGGAAGCATATACAAGGGGTAGAGGAAGAGAAGCTGCCGCCGGGAGTGCGCTGATGCAGGTGGCGACAGCAGGGCCCATATTTACAATCAATAGGTAGGGGAGGCATATACAAGGGGTAGAGGAAGAGAAGCTGCCGCCGGGAGTGCGCTGATGCAGGTGGCGACAGCAGGGCCCATACTCACAATCTACAGGTTGGAATGCATATACAGGGGGTAGAGGAAGAGAAGCTGCCGCCGGGTTTGCGCTGATGCAGGTGGCGACAGCAGGGCCCATATTTACAATCAATAGGTAGGGGAGGCATATACAAGGGGTAGAGGAAGAGAAGCTGCCGCCGGGAGTGCGCTGATGCAGGTGGCGACAGCAGGGCCCATACTCACAATCTACAGGTTGGAATGCATATACAGGGGGTAGAGGAATAGAAGCTGCCGCCAGGTTTGCGCTGATGCAGGTGGCGACAGCAGGGCCCATATTTACAATCAATAGGTAGGGGAGGCATATACAAGGGGTAGAGGAAGAGAAGCTGCCGCCGGGAGTGCGCTGATGCAGGTGGCGACAGCAGGGCCCATATTTACAATCAATAGGTAGGGGAGGCATATACAAGGGGTAGAGGAAGAGAAGCTGCCGCCGGGAGTGCGCAGATGCAGGTGGCGACAGCAGGGCCCATACTCACAATCCACAGGTTGAAATGTATATACAGGGGGTAGAGGAAGAGAAGCTGCCGCCGGGTTTGCGCTGATGCAGGTGGCGACAGCAGGGCCCATATCCATAATCAATAGGCAGGGGAGGCATATACAGGGAGTAGAGGAAGAGAAGCTGCCGCCGGGCTTGCGCTGATGCAGGTGGCGACAGCAGGGCCCATATCCGTAATCAATAGGCAGGGGAGGCATATACAAGGGGTAGAGGAAGAGAAGCTGCCGCCGGGCTTGCGCTGATGCAGGTGGTGACAGCAGGGCCCATATTCACAATCAATAGGCAGTGGAAGCATATACAAGGGGTAGAGGAAGAGAAGCTGCCGCCGAGAGTGCGCTGATGCAGGTGGCGACAGCAGGGCCCATATTTACAATCAATAGATAGGGGAGGCATATACAAGGGGTAGAGGAAGAGAAGCTGCCGCCGGGAGTGCTCTGATGCAGGTGGCGACAGCAGGGCCCATACTCACAATCTACAGGTTGGAATGCATATACAGGGGGTAGAGGAATAGAAGCTGCCGCCGGGTTTGCGCTGATGCAGGTGGCGACAGCAGGGCCCATATTTACAATCAATAGGTAGGGGAGGCATATACAAGGGGTAGAGGAAGAGAAGCTGCCGCCGGGAGTGCGCTGATGCAGGTGGCGACAGCAGGGCCCATATTTACAATCAATAGGTAGGGGAGGCATATACAAGGAGTAGAGGAAGAGAAGCTGCCGCCGGTAGTGCGCTGATGCTGGTGGCGACAGCAGGGCCCATACTCACAATCTACAGGTTGGAATGCATATACAGGGGGTAGAGGAAGAGAAGCTGCCGCCGGGTTTGCGCTGATGCAGGTGGCGAAAGCAGGGCACATATTTACAATCAATAGGTAGGGGAGGCATATACAAGGGGTAGAGTAAGAGAAGCTGCCGCCGGGAGTGCGCTGGTGCAGGTGGCGACAGCAGGGCCCATACTCACAATCTACAGGTAGGAATGCATATACAGGGAGTAGAGGAAGAAAAGCTGCCGCCGGGCTTGCGCTGATGCAGGTGGCGACAGCAGTGCCCATATCCATAATCAATAGGCAGGGGAGGCATATACAAGGGGTGGAGGAAGAGAAGCTGCCGCCGGGTTTGCGCTGATGCAGGTGGCGACAGCAGGGCCCATATTTACAATCAATAGGTAGGGGAGGCATATACAAGGAGTAGAGGAAGAGAAGCTGCCGCCGGGAGTGCGCTGATGCAGGAGGCGACAGCAGGGCCCATACTCACAATCTACAGGTTGGAATGCATATACAGGGGGTAGAGGAAGAGAAGCTGCCGCCGGGCTTGCGCTAATGCAGGTGGCGACAGCAGGGCCCATATTTACAATCAATAGGTAGGGGAGGCATATACAAGGGGTAGAGTAAGAGAAGCTGCCGCCGGGAGTGCGCTGATGCAGGTGGCGACAGCAGGGCCCACATTCACAATCAAGAGGTAGGGGAGGCATATACAAGGGGTAGAGGAAGAGAAGCTGCCGCCGGGAGTGCGCTGATGCAGGTGGCGACAGCAGGGCCCATACTCACAATCTACAGGTCGGAATGCATATACAGGGAGTAGAGGAAGAGAAGCTGCCGCCGGGCTTGCGCTGATGCAGGTGGCGACAGCAGGGCCCATATCCATAATCAATTGGCAGGGGAGGCATATACAAGGGGTAGAGGAAGAGAAGCTGCCGCCGGGTTTGCGTTGATGCAGGTGGTGACAGCAGGGCCCATATTCACAATCAATAGGCAGGGGAAGCATATACAAGGGGTAGAGGAAGAGAAGCTGCCGCCGGGAGCGCGCTGATGCAGGTGGCGACAGCAGGGCCCATATTTACAATCAATAGGTAGTGGAGGCATATACAAGGGGTAGAGGAAGAGAAGCTGCCGCCGGGAGGGCTCTGATGCAGGTGGCGACAGCAGGGCCCATACTCACAATCTACAGGTTGGAATGCATATACAGGGGATAGAGGAATAGAAGCTGCCGCCGGGTTTGCACTGATGCAGGTGGCGACAGCAGGGCCCATATTTACAATCAATAGGTAGGGGAGGCATATACAAGGGGTAGAGGAAGAGAAGCTGCCGCCGGGAGTGCGCTGATGCAGGTGGCGACAGCAGGGCCCATATTTACAATCAATAGGTAGGGGAGGCATATACAAGGGGTAGAGGAAGAGAAGCTGCCGCCGGGAGTGCGCTGATGCAGGTGGCGACAGCAGGGCCCATACTCACAATCTACAGGTTGGAATGCATATACAGGGGGTAGAGGAAGAGAAGCTGCCGCCGGGTTTGCGCTGATGCAGGTGGCGACAGCAGGGCCCATATCCATAATCAATAGGCAGGGGAGGCATATACAAGGGGTAGAGGAAGAGAAGCTGCCGCCGGGAGTGCGCTGATGCAGGTGGCGACAGCAGGGCCCATATTTACAATCAATAGGTAGGGGAGGCATATACAAGGGGTAGAGGAAGAGAAGCTGCCGCCGGGAGTGCGCTGATGCAGGTGGCGACAGCAGGGCCCATACTCACAATCTACAGGTTGGAATGCATATACAGGGGGTAGAGGAATAGAAGCTGCCGCCGGGTTTGCGCTGATGCAGGTGGCGACGGCAGGGCCCATATTTACAATCAATAGGTAGGGGAGGCATATACAAGGGGTAGAGGAAGAGAAGCTGCCACCGGGTTTGCGCTGATGCAGGTGGCGACAGCAGGGCCCATATCCATAATCAATAGGCAGGGGAGGCATATACAGGGAGTAGAGGAAGAGAAGCTGCCGCCGGGCTTGCGCTGATGCAGGTGGCGACAGCAGGGCCCATATCCGTAATCAATAGGCAGGGGAAGCATATACAAGGGGTAGAGGAAGAGAAGCTGCCGCCGGGAGTGCGCTGATGCAGGTGGCGACAGCAGGGCCCATATTTACAATCAATAGGTAGGGGAGGCATATACAAGGGGTAGAGGAAGAGAAGCTGCCGCCGGGAGTGCTTTGATGCAGGTGGCGACAGCAGAGCCCATACTCACAATCTACAGGTTGGAATGCATATACAGGGGGTAGAGGAATAGAAGCTGCCGCCGGGTTTGCGCTGATGCAGGTGGCGACAGCAGGGCCCATATTTACAATCAATAGGTAGGGGAGGCATATACAAGGGGTAGAGGAAGAGAAGCTGCCGCCGGGAGTGCGCTGATGCAGGTGGCGACAGCAGGGCCCATATTTACAATCAATAGGTAGGGGAGGCATATACAAGGAGTAGAGGAAGAGAAGCTGCCGCCGGTAGTGCGCTGATACTGGTGGCGACAGCAGGGCCCATACTCACAATCTACAGGTTGGAATGCATATACAGGGGGTAGAGAAAGAGAAGCTGCCGCCGGGTGTGCGCTGATGCAGGTGGCGACAGCAGGGCCCATATTTACAATCAATAGGTAGAGTAGGCATATACAAGGGGTAGAGGAAGAGAAGCTGCCGCCGGGAGTGCGCTGATGCAGGTGGCGACAGCAGGGCCCATATTTACAATCAATAGGTAGGGGAGGCATATACAAGGAGTAGAGGAAGAGAAGCTGCCGCCGGTAGTGCGCTGATGCAGGTGGCGACAGCAGGGCCCATACTCACAATCTACAGGTTGGAATGCATATACAGGGGGTAGAGGAAGAGAAGCTGCCGCCGGGTTTGCGTTGATGCAGGTGGCGACAGCAGGGCCCATATTTACAATCAATAGGTAGGGGGGGCATATACAAGGGGTAGAGTAAGAGAAGCTGCCGCCGGGAGTGCGCTGGTGCAGGTGGCGACAGCAGGGCCCATACTCACAATCTACAGGTAGGAATGCATATACAGGGAGTAGAGGAAGAGAAGCTGCCGCCGGGCTTGCGCTGATGCAGGTGGCGACAGCAGTGCCCATATCCATAATCAATAGGCAGGGGAGGCATATACAAGGGGTAGAGGAAGAGAAGCTGCCGCCGGGTTTGCGCTGATGCAGGTGGCGACAGCAGGGCCCATATTTACAATCAATAGGTAGGGGAGGCATATACAAGGAGTAGAGGAAGAGAAGCTGCCGCCGGGAGTGCGCTGATGCAGGAGGCGACAGCAGGGCCCATACTCACAATCTACAGGTTGGAATGCATATACAGGGGGTAGAGGAAGAGAAGCGGACGCCGGGTTTGCGCTGATGCAAGTGGCGACAGCAGGGCCCATATTTACAATCAATAGGTAGGGGAGGCATATACAAGGAGTAGAGGAAGAGAAGCTGCCGCCGGGCTTGCGCTAATGCAGGTGGCGACAGCAGGGCCCATATTTACAATCAATAGGTAGGGGAGGCATATACAAGGGGTAGAGGAAGAGAAGCTGCCGCCGGGAGTGCGCTGATGCAGGTGGCGACAGCAGGGCCCACATTCACAATCAAGAGGTAGGGGAGGCATATACAAGGGGTAGAGGAAGAGAAGCTGCCGCCGGGAGTGCGCAGATGCAGGTGGCGACAGCAGGGCCCATACTCACAATCTACAGGTAGGAATGCATATACAGGGAGTAGAGGAAGAGAAGCTGCCGCCGGGCTTGCGCTGATGCAGGTGGCGACAGCAGGACCCATATCCATAATCAATAGGCAGGGGAGGCATATACAAGGGGTAGAGGAAGAGAAGCTGCCGCCGGGAGTGCGCTGATGCAGGTGGCGACAGCAGGGCCCATACTCACAATCTACAGGTTGGAATGCATATACAGGGGGTAGAGGAAGAGAAGCTGCCGCCGGGAGTGCGCTGATGCAGGTGGCGACAGCAGGGCCCATACTCACAATCTACAGGTTGGAATGCATATACAGGGGGTAGAGTAAGAGAAGCTGCCGCCGGGAGTGCGCTGATGCAGGTGGCGACAGCAGGGCCCATATTCATGATCAATAGGCAGGGGAAGCATATACAAGGGGTAGAGGAAGAGAAGCTGCCGCCGGGCTTGCGCTGATGCAGGTGGTGACAGCAGGGCCCATATTCACAATCAATAGGCAGGGGAAGCATATACAAGGAGTAGAGGAAGAGAAGCTGCCGCCGGGAGTGCGCTGATGCAGGTGGCGACAGCAGGGCCCATATTTACAATAAATAGGTAGGGGAGGCATATACAAGGGGTAGAGGAAGAGAAGCTGCCGCCGGGAGTGCGCTGATGCAGGTGGCGACAGCAGGGCCCATACTCACAATCTACAGGTTGGAATGCATATACAGGGGGTAGAGGAAGAGAAGCTGCCGCCGGGAGTGCGCTGATGCAGGTGGCGACAGCAGGGCCCATATTTACAATCAATAGGTAGGGGAGGCATATACAAGGGGTAGAGGAAGAGTAGCTGCCGCCGGGAGAGCGCTGATGCCGGTGGCGACAGCAGGGCCCATATTTACTATCAATAGGTAGGGGAGGCACATACAAGGGGTAGAGGAAGAGAAGCTGCCGCCGGGAGTGCGCTGATGCAGGTGGCGACAGCAGGGCCCATATTTACAATCAATAGGTAGGGGAAGCATATACAAGGAGTAGAGGAAGAGAAGCTGCCGCCGGTAGTGCGCTGATGCAGGTGGCGACAGCAGGGCCCATACTCACAATCTACAGGTTGGAATGCATATACAGGGGGTAGAGGAAGAGAAGCTGCCGCCGGGTTTGCGCTGATGCAGGTGGCGACAGCAGGGCCCATATTTACAATCAATAGGTAGGGGGGGCATATACAAGGAGTAGAGGAAGAGAAGCTGCCGCCGGGCTTGCGCTGATGCAGGTGGCGAAAGCAGGGCACATATTTACAATCAATAGGTAGGGGAGGCATATACAAGGGGTAGAGGAAGAGAAGCTGCCGCCGGGAGTGCGCTGATGCAGGTGGCGACAGCAGGGCCCATATTTACAATCAATAGGTAGGGGAGGCATATACAAGGGGTAGAGGAAGAGAAGCTGCCGCCGGGAGTGCGCTGATGCAGGTGGCGACAGCAGGGCCCATACTCACAATCTACAGGTTGGAATGCATATACAGGGGGTAGAGGAAGAGAAGCTGCCGCCGGGTTTGCGCTGATGCAGGTGGCGACGGCAGGGCCCATATTTACAATCAATAGGTAGGGGAGGCATATACAAGGGGTAGAGGAAGAGAAGCTGCCGCCGGGAGTGCGCTGATGCAGGTGGCGACAGCAGGGCCCATATTTACAATCAATAGGTAGGGGAGGCATATACAAGGAGAGGAGGAAGAAAAGCTGCCGCCGGGAGTGCTCTGATGCAGGTGGCGACAGCAGGGCCCATACTCATAATCTACAGGTAGGAATGCATATACAGGGAGTAGAGGAAGAGAAGCTGCCGCCGGGCTTGCGCTGATGCAGGTGGCGACAGCAGGGCCCATATTCATAATCAATAGGCAGGGGAAGCATATACAAGGGGTAGAGGAAGAGAAGCTGCCGCCGGGCTTGCGCTGATGCAGGTGGTGACAGCAGGGCCCATATTCACAATCAATAGGCAGGGGAAGCATATACAAGGAGTAGAGGAAGAGAAGCTGCCGCCGGGAGTGCGCTGATGCAGGTGGCGACAGCAGGGCCCATATTTACAATCAATAGGTAGGGGAGGCATATACAAGGGGTTTGAGGAAGAGAAGCTGCCGCCGGGAGTGCGCTGATGCAGGTGGCGACAGCAGGGCCCATACTCACAATCTACAGGTTGGAATGCATATACAGGGGGTAGAGGAAGAGAAGCTGCCGCCGGGTTTGCGCTGATGCAGGTGGCGACAGCAGGGCCCATATTTACAATCAATAGGTAGGGGAGGCATATACAAGGGGTAGAGGAAGAGAAGCTGCCGCCGAGAGTGCGCTGATGCAGGTGGCGACAGCAGGGCCCATATTTACAATCAATAGGTAGGGGAGGTATATACAAGGGGTAGAGGAAGAGAAGCTGCCGCCGGGAGTGCGCTGATGCAGGTGGCGACAGCAGGGCCCATACTCACAATCTACAGGTTGGAATGCATATACAGGGGGTAGAGGAATAGAAGCTGCCGCCGGGTTTGCGCTGATGCAGGTGGCGACAGCAGGGCCCATATTTACAATCAATAGGTAGGGGAGGCATATACAAGGGGTAGAGGAAGAGAAGCTGCCGCCGGGAGTGCGCTGATGCAGGTGGCGACAGCAGAGCCCATACTCACAATCTACAGGTAGGAATGCATATACAGGGAGTAGAGGAAGAGAAGCTGCCGCCGGGCTTGCGCTGATGCAGGTGGTGACAGCAGGACCCATATCCATAATCAATAGGCAGGGGAGGCATATACAAGGGGTAGAGGAAGAGAAGCTGCCGCCGGGAGTGCGCTGATGCAGGTGGCGACAGCAGGGCCCATATTTACAATCAATAGGTAGGGGAGGCATATACAAGGGGTAGAGGAAGAGAAGCTGCCGCCGGGAGTGCGCTGATGCAGGTGGCGACAGCAGGGCCCATACTCACAATCTACAGGTTGGAATGCATATACAGGGGGTAGAGGAAGAGAAGCTGCCGCCGGGTTTGCGCTGATGCAGGTGGCGACAGCAGGGCCCATATTTACAATCAATAGGTAGGGGAGGCATATACAAGGGGTAGAGGAAGAGAAGCTGCCGCCGGGAGGGCGCTGATGCAGGTGGCGACAGCAGGGCCCATACTCACAATCTACAGGTAGGAATGCATATACAGGGAGTAGAGGAAGAGAAGCTGCCGCCGGGCTTGCGCTGAAGCAGGTGGCGACAGCAGGGCCCATATTCATAATCAATAGGCAGGGGAAGCATATACAAGGGGTAGAGGAAGAGAAGCTGCCGCCGGGCTTGCGCTGATGCAGGTGGTGACAGCAGGGCCCATATTCACAATCAATAGGCAGTGGAAGCATATACAAGGGGTAGAGGAAGAGAAGCTGCCGCCGGGAGTGCGCTGATGCAGGTGGCGACAGCAGGGCCCATATTTACAATCAATAGGTAGGGGAGGCATATACAAGGGGTAGAGGAAGAGAAGCTGCCGCCGGGAGTGCGCTGATGCAGGTGGCGACAGCAGGGCCCATACTCACAATCTACAGGTTGGAATGCATATACAGGGGGTAGAGGAAGAGAAGCTGCCGCCGGGTTTGCGCTGATGCAGGTGGCGACAGCAGGGCCCATATTTACAATCAATAGGTAGGGGAGGCATATACAAGGGGTAGAGGAAGAGAAGCTGCCGCCGAGAGTGCGCTGATGCAGGTGGCGACAGCAGGGCCCATATTTACAATCAATAGGTAGGGGAGGCATATACAAGGGGTAGAGGAAGAGAAGCTGCCGCCGGGAGTGCGCTGATGCAGGTGGCGACAGCAGGGCCCATACTCACAATCTACAGGTTGGAATGCATATACAGGGGGTAGAGGAATAGAAGCTGCCGCCAGGTTTGCGCTGATGCAGGTGGCGACAGCAGGGCCCATATTTACAATCAATAGGTAGGGGAGGCATATACAAGGGGTAGAGGAAGAGAAGCTGCCGCCGGGAGTGCGCTGATGCAGGTGGCGACAGCAGGGCCCATATTTACAATCAATAGGTAGGGGAGGCATATACAAGGGGTAGAGGAAGAGAAGCTGCCGCCGGGAGTGCGCAGATGCAGGTGGCGACAGCAGGGCCCATACTCACAATCCACAGGTTGAAATGTATATACAGGGGGTAGAGGAAGAGAAGCTGCCGCCGGGTTTGCGCTGATGCAGGTGGCGACAGCAGGGCCCATATCCATAATCAATAGGCAGGGGAGGCATATACAGGGAGTAGAGGAAGAGAAGCTGCCGCCGGGCTTGCGCTGATGCAGGTGGCGACAGCAGGGCCCATATCCGTAATCAATAGGCAGGGGAGGCATATACAAGGGGTAGAGGAAGAGAAGCTGCCGCCGGGCTTGCGCTGATGCAGGTGGTGACAGCAGGGCCCATATTCACAATCAATAGGCAGTGGAAGCATATACAAGGGGTAGAGGAAGAGAAGCTGCCGCCGAGAGTGCGCTGATGCAGGTGGCGACAGCAGGGCCCATATTTACAATCAATAGATAGGGGAGGCATATACAAGGGGTAGAGGAAGAGAAGCTGCCGCCGGGAGTGCTCTGATGCAGGTGGCGACAGCAGGGCCCATACTCACAATCTACAGGTTGGAATGCATATACAGGGGGTAGAGGAATAGAAGCTGCCGCCGGGTTTGCGCTGATGCAGGTGGCGACAGCAGGGCCCATATTTACAATCAATAGGTAGGGGAGGCATATACAAGGGGTAGAGGAAGAGAAGCTGCCGCCGGGAGTGCGCTGATGCAGGTGGCGACAGCAGGGCCCATATTTACAATCAATAGGTAGGGGAGGCATATACAAGGAGTAGAGGAAGAGAAGCTGCCGCCGGTAGTGCGCTGATGCTGGTGGCGACAGCAGGGCCCATACTCACAATCTACAGGTTGGAATGCATATACAGGGGGTAGAGGAAGAGAAGCTGCCGCCGGGTTTGCGCTGATGCAGGTGGCGAAAGCAGGGCACATATTTACAATCAATAGGTAGGGGAGGCATATACAAGGGGTAGAGTAAGAGAAGCTGCCGCCGGGAGTGCGCTGGTGCAGGTGGCGACAGCAGGGCCCATACTCACAATCTACAGGTAGGAATGCATATACAGGGAGTAGAGGAAGAAAAGCTGCCGCCGGGCTTGCGCTGATGCAGGTGGCGACAGCAGTGCCCATATCCATAATCAATAGGCAGGGGAGGCATATACAAGGGGTGGAGGAAGAGAAGCTGCCGCCGGGTTTGCGCTGATGCAGGTGGCGACAGCAGGGCCCATATTTACAATCAATAGGTAGGGGAGGCATATACAAGGAGTAGAGGAAGAGAAGCTGCCGCCGGGAGTGCGCTGATGCAGGAGGCGACAGCAGGGCCCATACTCACAATCTACAGGTTGGAATGCATATACAGGGGGTAGAGGAAGAGAAGCTGCCGCCGGGCTTGCGCTAATGCAGGTGGCGACAGCAGGGCCCATATTTACAATCAATAGGTAGGGGAGGCATATACAAGGGGTAGAGTAAGAGAAGCTGCCGCCGGGAGTGCGCTGATGCAGGTGGCGACAGCAGGGCCCACATTCACAATCAAGAGGTAGGGGAGGCATATACAAGGGGTAGAGGAAGAGAAGCTGCCGCCGGGAGTGCGCTGATGCAGGTGGCGACAGCAGGGCCCATACTCACAATCTACAGGTCGGAATGCATATACAGGGAGTAGAGGAAGAGAAGCTGCCGCCGGGCTTGCGCTGATGCAGGTGGCGACAGCAGGGCCCATATCCATAATCAATTGGCAGGGGAGGCATATACAAGGGGTAGAGGAAGAGAAGCTGCCGCCGGGTTTGCGTTGATGCAGGTGGTGACAGCAGGGCCCATATTCACAATCAATAGGCAGGGGAAGCATATACAAGGGGTAGAGGAAGAGAAGCTGCCGCCGGGAGCGCGCTGATGCAGGTGGCGACAGCAGGGCCCATATTTACAATCAATAGGTAGTGGAGGCATATACAAGGGGTAGAGGAAGAGAAGCTGCCGCCGGGAGGGCTCTGATGCAGGTGGCGACAGCAGGGCCCATACTCACAATCTACAGGTTGGAATGCATATACAGGGGATAGAGGAATAGAAGCTGCCGCCGGGTTTGCACTGATGCAGGTGGCGACAGCAGGGCCCATATTTACAATTAATAGGTAGGGGAGGCATATACAAGGGGTAGAGGAAGAGAAGCTGCCGCCGGGAGTGCGCTGATGCAGGTGGCGACAGCAGGGCCCATATTTACAATCAATAGGTAGGGGAGGCATATACAAGGGGTAGAGGAAGAGAAGCTGCCGCCGGGAGTGCGCTGATGCAGGTGGCGACAGCAGGGCCCATACTCACAATCTACAGGTTGGAATGCATATACAGGGGGTAGAGGAAGAGAAGCTGCCGCCGGGTTTGCGCTGATGCAGGTGGCGACAGCAGGGCCCATATCCATAATCAATAGGCAGGGGAGGCATATACAAGGGGTAGAGGAAGAGAAGCTGCCGCCGGGAGTGCGCTGATGCAGGTGGCGACAGCAGGGCCCATATTTACAATCAATAGGTAGGGGAGGCATATACAAGGGGTAGAGGAAGAGAAGCTGCCGCCGGGAGTGCGCTGATGCAGGTGGCGACAGCAGGGCCCATACTCACAATCTACAGGTTGGAATGCATATACAGGGGGTAGAGGAAGAGAAGCTGCCGCCGGGTTTGCGCTGATGCAGGTGGCGACGGCAGGGCCCATATTTACAATCAATAGGTAGGGGAGGCATATACAAGGGGTAGAGGAAGAGAAGCTGCCACCGGGTTTGCGCTGATGCAGGTGGCGACAGCAGGGCCCATATCCATAATCAATAGGCAGGGGAGGCATATACAGGGAGTAGAGGAAGAGAAGCTGCCGCCGGGCTTGCGCTGATGCAGGTGGCGACAGCAGGGCCCATATCCGTAATCAATAGGCAGGGGAAGCATATACAAGGGGTAGAGGAAGAGAAGCTGCCGCCGGGAGTGCGCTGATGCAGGTGGCGACAGCAGGGCCCATATTTACAATCAATAGGTAGGGGAGGCATATACAAGGGGTAGAGGAAGAGAAGCTGCCGCCGGGAGTGCTTTGATGCAGGTGGCGACAGCAGAGCCCATACTCACAATCTACAGGTTGGAATGCATATACAGGGGGTAGAGGAATAGAAGCTGCCGCCGGGTTTGCGCTGATGCAGGTGGCGACAGCAGGGCCCATATTTACAATCAATAGGTAGGGGAGGCATATACAAGGGGTAGAGGAAGAGAAGCTGCCGCCGGGAGTGCGCTGATGCAGGTGGCGACAGCAGGGCCCATATTTACAATCAATAGGTAGGGGAGGCATATACAAGGAGTAGAGGAAGAGAAGCTGCCGCCGGTAGTGCGCTGATACTGGTGGCGACAGCAGGGCCCATACTCACAATCTACAGGTTGGAATGCATATACAGGGGGTAGAGAAAGAGAAGCTGCCGCCGGGTGTGCGCTGATGCAGGTGGCGACAGCAGGGCCCATATTTACAATCAATAGGTAGAGTAGGCATATACAAGGGGTAGAGGAAGAGAAGCTGCCGCCGGGAGTGCGCTGATGCAGGTGGCGACAGCAGGGCCCATATTTACAATCAATAGGTAGGGGAGGCATATACAAGGAGTAGAGGAAGAGAAGCTGCCGCCGGTAGTGCGCTGATGCAGGTGGCGACAGCAGGGCCCATACTCACAATCTACAGGTTGGAATGCATATACAGGGGGTAGAGGAAGAGAAGCTGCCGCCGGGTTTGCGTTGATGCAGGTGGCGACAGCAGGGCCCATATTTACAATCAATAGGTAGGGGGGGCATATACAAGGGGTAGAGTAAGAGAAGCTGCCGCCGGGAGTGCGCTGGTGCAGGTGGCGACAGCAGGGCCCATACTCACAATCTACAGGTAGGAATGCATATACAGGGAGTAGAGGAAGAGAAGCTGCCGCCGGGCTTGCGCTGATGCAGGTGGCGACAGCAGTGCCCATATCCATAATCAATAGGCAGGGGAGGCATATACAAGGGGTAGAGGAAGAGAAGCTGCCGCCGGGTTTGCGCTGATGCAGGTGGCGACAGCAGGGCCCATATTTACAATCAATAGGTAGGGGAGGCATATACAAGGAGTAGAGGAAGAGAAGCTGCCGCCGGGAGTGCGCTGATGCAGGAGGCGACAGCAGGGCCCATACTCACAATCTACAGGTTGGAATGCATATACAGGGGGTAGAGGAAGAGAAGCGGACGCCGGGTTTGCGCTGATGCAAGTGGCGACAGCAGGGCCCATATTTACAATCAATAGGTAGGGGAGGCATATACAAGGAGTAGAGGAAGAGAAGCTGCCGCCGGGCTTGCGCTAATGCAGGTGGCGACAGCAGGGCCCATATTTACAATCAATAGGTAGGGGAGGCATATACAAGGGGTAGAGGAAGAGAAGCTGCCGCCGGGAGTGCGCTGATGCAGGTGGCGACAGCAGGGCCCACATTCACAATCAAGAGGTAGGGGAGGCATATACAAGGGGTAGAGGAAGAGAAGCTGCCGCCGGGAGTGCGCAGATGCAGGTGGCGACAGCAGGGCCCATACTCACAATCTACAGGTAGGAATGCATATACAGGGAGTAGAGGAAGAGAAGCTGCCGCCGGGCTTGCGCTGATGCAGGTGGCGACAGCAGGACCCATATCCATAATCAATAGGCAGGGGAGGCATATACAAGGGGTAGAGGAAGAGAAGCTGCCGCCGGGAGTGCGCTGATGCAGGTGGCGACAGCAGGGCCCATACTCACAATCTACAGGTTGGAATGCATATACAGGGGGTAGAGGAAGAGAAGCTGCCGCCGGGAGTGCGCTGATGCAGGTGGCGACAGCAGGGCCCATACTCACAATCTACAGGTTGGAATGCATATACAGGGGGTAGAGTAAGAGAAGCTGCCGCCGGGAGTGCGCTGATGCAGGTGGCGACAGCAGGGCCCATATTCATAATCAATAGGCAGGGGAAGCATATACAAGGGGTAGAGGAAGAGAAGCTGCCGCCGGGCTTGCGCTGATGCAGGTGGTGACAGCAGGGCCCATATTCACAATCAATAGGCAGGGGAAGCATATACAAGGGGTAGAGGAAGAGAAGCTGCCGCCGGGAGTGCGCTGATGCAGGTGGCGACAGCAGGGCCCATATTTACAATAAATAGGTAGGGGAGGCATATACAAGGGGTAGAGGAAGAGAAGCTGCCGCCGGGAGTGCGCTGATGCAGGTGGCGACAGCAGGGCCCATACTCACAATCTACAGGTTGGAATGCATATACAGGGGGTAGAGGAAGAGAAGCTGCCGCCGGGAGTGCGCTGATGCAGGTGGCGACAGCAGGGCCCATATTTACAATCAATAGGTAGGGGAGGCATATACAAGGGGTAGAGGAAGAGTAGCTGCCGCCGGGAGAGCGCTGATGCCGGTGGCGACAGCAGGGCCCATATTTACTATCAATAGGTAGGGGAGGCACATACAAGGGGTAGAGGAAGAGAAGCTGCCGCCGGGAGTGCGCTGATGCAGGTGGCGACAGCAGGGCCCATATTTACAATCAATAGGTAGGGGAAGCATATACAAGGAGTAGAGGAAGAGAAGCTGCCGCCGGTAGTGCGCTGATGCAGGTGGCGACAGCAGGGCCCATACTCACAATCTACAGGTTGGAATGCATATACAGGGGGTAGAGGAAGAGAAGCTGCCGCCGGGTTTGCGCTGATGCAGGTGGCGACAGCAGGGCCCATATTTACAATCAATAGGTAGGGGGGGCATATACAAGGAGTAGAGGAAGAGAAGCTGCCGCCGGGCTTGCGCTGATGCAGGTGGCGAAAGCAGGGCACATATTTACAATCAATAGGTAGGGGAGGCATATACAAGGGGTAGAGTAAGAGAAGCTGCCGCCGGGAGTGCGCTGGTGCAGGTGGCGACAGCAGGGCCCATACTCACAATCTACAGGTAGGAATGCATATACAGGGAGTAGAGGAAGATAAGCTGCCGCCGGGCTTGCGCTGATGCAGGTGGCGACAGCAGTGCCCATATCCATAATCAATAGGCAGGGGAGGCATATACAAGGGGTAGAGGAAGAGAAGCTGCCGCCGGGTTTGCGCTGATGCAGGTGGCGACAGCAGGGCCCATATTTACAATCAATAGGTAGAGGAGGCATATACAAGGAGTAGAGGAAGAGAAGCTGCCGCCGGGAGTGCGCTGATGCAGGAATCGACAGCAGGGCCCATACTCACAATCTACAGGTTGGAATGCATATACAGGGGGTAGAGGAAGAGAAGCTGACGCCGGGTTTGCGCTGATGCAAGTGGCGACAGCAGGGCCCATATTTACAATCAATAGGTAGGGGAGGCATATACAAGGAGTAGAGGAAGAGAAGCTGCCGCCGGGCTTGCGCTAATGCAGGTGGCGACAGCAGTGCCCATATTTACAATCAATAGGTAGGGGAGGCATATACAAGGGGTAGAGGAAGAGAAGCTGCCGCCGGGAGTGCGCTGATGCAGGTGGCGACAGCAGAGCCCACATTCACAATCAAGAGGTAGGGGAGGCATATACAAGGGGTAGAGGAAGAGAAGCTGCCGCCGGGAGTGCGCAGATGCAGGTGGCGACAGCAGGGCCCATACTCACAATCTACAGGTAGGAATGCATATACAGGGAGTAGAGGAAGAGAAGCTGCCGCCGGGCTTGCGCTGATGCAGGTGGCGACAGCAGGACCCATATCCATAATCAATAGGCAGGGGAGGAATATACAAGGGGTAGAGGAAGAGAAGCTGCCGCCGGGAGTGTGCTGATGCAGGTGGCGACAGCAGGGCCCATATTTACAATCAATAGGTAGGGGAGGCATATACAAGGGGTAGAGGAAGAGAAGCTGCCGCCGGGAGTGCGCTGATGCAGGTGGCGACAGCAGGGCCCATACTCACAATCTACAGGTTGGAATGCATATACAGGGGGTAGAGTAAGAGAAGCTGCCGCCGGGAGTGCGCTGATGCAGGTGGCGACAGCAGGGCCCATATTTACAATCAATAGGTAGGGGAGGCATATACAAGGGGTAGAGGAAGAGAAGCTGCCGCCGGGTTTGCGCTGATGCAGGTGGCGACGGCAGGGCCCATATTTACAATCAATAGGTAGGGGAGGCATATACAAGGGGTAGAGGAAGAGAAGCTGCCGCCGGGAGTGCGCTGATGCAGGTGGCGACAGCAGGGCCCATATTTACAATCAATAGGTAGGGGAGGCATATACAAGGAGTAGAGGAAGAAAAGCTGCCGCCGGGAGTGGGCTGATGCAGGTGGCGACAGCAGGGCCCATACTCACAATCTACAGGTAGGAATGCATATACAGGGAGTAGAGGAAGAGAAGCTGCCGCCGGGCTTGCGCTGATGCAGGTGGCGACAGCAGGGCCCATATTCATAATCAATAGGCAGGGGAAGCATATACAAGGGGTAGAGGAAGAGAAGCTGCCGCCGGACTTGCGCTGATGCAGGTGGTGACAGCAGGGCCCATATTCACAATCAATAGGCAGGGGAAGCATATACAAGGGGTAGAGGAAGAGTAGCTGCTGCCGGGAGAGCGCTGATGCCGGTGGCGACAGCAGGGCCCATATTTACTATCAATAGGTAGGGGAGGCACATACAAGGGGTAGAGGAAGAGAAGCTGCCGCCGGGAGTGCGCTGATGCAGGTGGCGACAGCAGGGCCCATATTTACAATCAATAGGTAGGGGAAGCATATACAAGGGATATAAGAAGAGAAGCTGCCGCCGGGAGTGCGCTGATGCAGGTGGCGACAGCAGGGCCCATATTCATAATCCCGAGGTAGGGAAGCAAATACTGTGGTAGAGGAAGAGAAGCTGCCGCCGGGCTCGCGCCGATGCAGGTGGCGACAGCAGGGCCCACATTCACAATCAAGAGGTAGGGGAGGCATATACAAGGGGTAGAGGAAGAGAAGCTGCCGCCGGGAGTGCGCTGATGCAGGTGGCGACAGCAGGGCCCATACTCACAATCTACAGGTAGGAATGCATATACAGGGGGTAGAGGAAGAGAAGCTGCCGCCGGGTTTGCGCTGATGCAGGTGGCGACAGCAGGGCCCATATTTACAATCAATAGGTAGGGGAGGCATATACAAGGGGTAGAGGAAGAGAAGCTGCCGCCGGGAGTGCGCTGATGCAGGTGGCGACAGCAGGGCCCATACTCACAATTTACAGGTAGGAATGCATATACAGGGAGTAGAGGAAGAGAAGCTGCCGCCGGGGAGTGCGCTGATGCAGGTGGCGACAGCAGGGCCCATATTCACAATCTACAGGTTGGAATACATATACAGGGGGTAGAGGAAGAGAAGCTGCCGCCCGGAGTGCGCTGATGCAGGTGGCGACAGCAGGGTCCATATTCATAATCGAATATGCACTGATGCAGATGCAGCTTGGTTAACCAGAAGAAAGACTGTCCTTTGACCATATGGAAGGCGGCCTGTTTGATAAACTGGAAGAAAGACTGCCTATTTGGTCGACCACACAGTAGGCGTAGTCCCAAGCGCTCTCACTGCTTGGGACCACCGCCCACAACCACACTCCATGTGTGTGGGGGGGGAACTGAACAGGCAGCACCCCAAGTGCTCTCACCACTTTGGAAAACCACCCACACCCATAAAGTGTGGCAGTAGTAACTAACACCTTTTCCTAAATCTGTCTGCATGTACATTCAAATCTAGATTAGGCTTTAGAAGGGAGAAAGGTACCAGGAGTGCCCCCAAGCACTCTCACTGCTTGGGATCACCACCCACAACCACACTCCATGTGTGTGGGGGGGAACTGAACAGGCAGAACCCCAAGTGCTCTCACCACTTTGGAAAACCACCCACACCCATAAAGTGTGGCAGTAGTAGCTAATACCTTTTCCTAAATCTGTGTAAAAAACAAGAAATTATTAGTTAACACTTACAAAGTTAAATTATTTTGGGTTGAAAAGAAACATACATTCATCAAGTTAAACCATAAAGTAAAGTACAACATTTGCCTGCACTCTCACATTAACCTGTTGATCCAGAGGAAGGCGAAAAAACCCTTACAAGGCATGTTCCAATTAGGCCCAAAAGGGAAAAAAATTCCTTCCAGACTCCAGATGGCAATCAAATAAAATTCCTGGATCAACACGACCGGGAATTACCTAGTAATCATAGCCACGGAAGTCTCAACACACTGAAAGTGGCCTATTTTGTACACCATGCGGAAGGCGGCCTATTTACACCAAGAAGGAGGCGGCCTGCTTTGTAGACCACCGGAAAGGCGGCCTGCTTTGTAGACCACCGGAAAGGCGGCCTGCTTTGTAGACCACCGGAAAGGCTGTTTTTTTTTTACACTACCCAGAAGGCTGCTTATTTTGTACACAATGCAGAAGGCGGCCTATTTGGTAGACCACACAGAAGGCAGCCTATTTGTAAGACCACGTAGATGGCAGCCAGTTGGTATACCACGCAAAATGTGGCCTGTTTGGCGAAACACACTGAAGGCGGCCTATTTTTAAGACCATGTAGAAAGGCTGCCTATTTTGTACACCATGTAGAAAGGCTGCCTATTTTTACACCAAGCAGGAGGCAAACTATTTTGTATACCATGGGGAAGGCAGCCCGTTTTTTACACCACCAAGAAGGCTGCCTATTTTTTACACAATGCAGAAGGCGGCCTATTTTTTACACCAAGCAGGAGGCGGCCTATTTTGTAGACCACCTGAAAAGCAGCCTTTTTTTTACACTACCCAGAAGGCTGCCTATTTTGTACACAATGCAGAAGGCGGCCTATTTGGTAGACCACACAGAAGGCAGCCTATTTGTAAGACCACGTAGAAGGCAGCTAGTTGGTAGACCACGCAAAATGTGGCCTGTTTGGCAGAACACACTGAAGGCAGCCTATTTTGTACACCATGTAGGAAGGCTGCCTATTTTGTACACCAAGCAGTAGGCAACCTATTTTGTATACCACGGGGAAGGCAGCCCGTTTTTTACACCACCAAGGCTGCCTATTTTTTGTACAGTGCAGAAGGCGACCTATTTTTTACACCAAGCAGGAGGCGGCCTGCTTTGTAGACCACCGGAAAGGCGGCCTGATTTGTAGACCACCAGAAAGGCTTTTTTTTTTTTTTTTACACTACCCAGAAGACTGTCTATTTTGTACACAATGCAGAAGGCGGCCTATTTGGTAGACCACACAGAAGGCAGCCTATTTGTAAGACCACGTAGAAGGCAGCCAGTTGGTAGACCACGCAAAATGTGGCCTGTTTGGCAGAACACACTGAAGGCGGCCTATTTTTTAGACCATGTAGAAAGGCTGCCTATTTTGTACACCCTGTAGAAAGGCTGCCTATTTTTACACCAAGCAGGAGGCCACCTATTTTGTATACCACGGGGAAGGCAGCCCGTTTTTTACACCACCAAGGCTACCTATTTTTTGTACAATGCAGAAGGCGGCCTATTTTTTTACACCAAGCAGTAGGCAGCCTATTTTGTACACCACGGGGAAGGCGGACGTTTTTTTTTTTACACCATCCAGAATGCTGCCTATTTTGTACACAACGCGGAAAATGGCCTATTTGTAAGACCACACAGAAGTCAGCCTATTTGTAAGACCACGTAGAAGGCAGCCTGTTGGTAGACCATGCAAAATGTGGCCTATTTGGTACACCATACTGAGTGTGGCCTATTTTGTACACCATGCGGAAGGCAGCCTATTTTTTACACCAAGCAGAAGGCGGCCTATTTTGTAGACCACGGGAAAGGCGGCTTTTGTTTTTTTTAACACTACCCAGAAGGCTGCCTATTTTGTACACAATGCAGAAGGAAGCCTGTTTGTAAGACCACATAGAAGGCAGCCTGTTAAACCTCGCAAAATGTGGCCTGTATGGTAGACCGCACTGAAGGTGGCCTATTTTGTACACCATGCGGAAGGCAGCCTATTTTTTTAACGACGCAAAAGGCGGCCTTGTTTGGTAGACCGCACAAAAAATGTCCTGTTTGGTAGAGAACTTGGAAGACAGCCTGTTTGGTAGACCACGCAAAATGTGGCTTGTTTGATAGACCACGCAGAAGGCGGCCTATTTTGAACACCAATCGGAAGGTAACACTTTTGGGGGACCTCACAGAAAATGGCCCTTTTGAGAGCCCACATAAAATGCAGATATTTAATTGTAGATAGCTGCACCGGTCTGACTTAACACAGACAACACTAACAGGTTGCATAATGTACTCACCCTTTGGTCACGTAGCACACTTCCTGTAGTAACACATCATAGCTCATTTTACTGGTTCATAAGAACTACTGCATCTCATTCCAGGTCATGTGCTCCTAAAAAAAAAGACACTTAGTACATTAAACATTTTTTTAAAGGTAAAACCACTGAAAATACACAACTTTACTCACCAACTTTTAACCCCTTTAACTACTTTTAACAACTTTTTGGTAGATAACGCTGAAGGCGACCTGTTTGGTAGACCACGCTGAAAGCGGCCTGTTTGGTAGACCACGTGGAAGGCAGCCTGTGTTTGATAAACCAGAAGGAAGACTGTCTATTTGATAGACCACACAGAATGCGGCTCTGTTTGGTAGACCGTGCAAAATGGAGCCTTTTTTACAGACCACGTGAAAGGCTGCTTGTTTGGTTAACCAGAAGAAAGACTGCCCTTTGACCATACGGAAGGCGGCCTGTTCGATAAACCGGAAGAAAGACTGCCTATTTGGTTGACCACACAGTAGGCGTAGTCCCAAGCACTCTCACTGCTTGGGATCACCACCCACAACCACACCATGTGTGTGGAGGGGAACTGAACAGGCAGCACCCCAAGTGCTCTCACCACTTTGGAAAACCACCCACACCCATAAAGTGTGGCAATAGTAACTAACACCTGTTCCTAAATCTGTCTGCATGTACATTCAAATCTAGATTAGGCTTTAGAAGGGAGAAAGGTACCAGGAGTGCCCCCAAGCGCTCTCACTGCTTGGGATCACCACCCACAACCACACTCCATGTGTGTGGGGGGGAACTGAACAGGCAGCACCCCAAGTGCTCTCACCACTTTGGAAAACCACCCACACCCATAAAGTGTGGCAGTAGTAGCTAATACCTTTTCCTAAATCTGTGTAAAAAAACAAGAAATTATTAGTTAACACTTACAAAGTTACATTATTTTGGGTTGAAAAGAAACATACATTCATCAAGTTCAACCATAAAGTAAAGTACAACATTTGCCTGCACTCTCACATTAACCTGTTGATCCAGAGGAAGGCGAAAAAACCTTTACAAGGCATGTTTCAATTAGGCCCAAAAGGGAAAAAAATTCCTTCCAGACTCCAGATGGCAATCAAATAAAATTCCTGGATCAACACGACCGGGAATTACCTAGTAATCATACCCACGGATGTCTCAACACACTGAAAGTGGCCTATTTTGTACACCATGCGGAAGGCGGCCTATTTTTTACACCAAGCAGGAGGCGGCCTGCTTTGTAGACCACCGGAAAGGCGGCCTGCTTTGTAGACCACCGGAAAGGCGGGTTTTTTTACACTACCCAGAAGGCTGCCTATTTTGTACACAATGCAGAAGGCGGCCTATTTGGTAGACCACACAGAAGGTAGCCTATTTGTAAGACCACGTAGAAGGCAGCCAGTTGGTAGACCACGCAAAATGTGGCCTGTTTGGCAGAAAACACTGAAGGCGGCCTATTTTTTTAGACCATGTAGAAAGGCTGCCTATTTTGTACACCATGTAGAAAGGCTGCCTCTTTTTACACCAAGCAGGAGGCAACCTATTTTGTATACCACGGGGAAGGCAGCCCGTTTTTTACACCACCAAGAAGGCTGCCTATTTTTTACACAATGCAGAAGGCGGCCTATTTTTTACACCAAGCAGGAGGCGGCCTATTTTGTAGACCACCTGAAAAGCAGCCTTTTTTTTTTACACTACCCAGAAGGCTGCCTATTTTGTACACAATGCAGAAGGCAGCCTATTTGGTAGACCACACAGAAGGCAGCCTATTTGTAAGACCACGTAGAAGGCAGCTAGTTGATAGACCACACAAAATGTGGCCTGTTTGGCAGAACACACTGAAGGCAGCCTATTTTTAGACCATGCAGAAGGCAGCCTATTTTGTACACCATGTAGGAAGGCTGCCTATTTTGTACACCAAGCAGTAGGCAACCTATTTTGTATACCACGGGGAAGGCAGCCCGTTTTTTACACCACCAAGAAGGCTGCCTATTTTTTACACAATGCAGAAGGCGGCCTATTTTTTACACCAAGCAGGAGGCGGCCTATTTTGTAGACCACCTGAAAAGCAGCCTTTTTTTTACACTACCCAGAAGGCTGCCTATTTTGTACACAATGCAGAAGGCGGCCTATTTGGTAGACCACACAGAAGGCAGCCTATTTGTAAGACCACGTAGAAGGCAGCTAGTTGATAGACCACGCAAAATGTGGCCTTTTTGGCAGAACACACTGAAGGCAGCTTATTTTGTACACCATGTAGGAAGGCTGCCTATTTTGTACACCAAGCAGTAGGCAACCTATTTTGTATACCACGGGGAAGGCAGCCCGTTTTTTACACCACCAAGGCTGCCTATTTTTTGTACAGTGCAGAAGGCGGCCTATATTTTACACCAAGCAGGAGGCGGCCTGCTTTGTAGACCACCGGAAAGGCAGCCTGATTTGTAGACCACCGGAAAGGCGTTTTTTTTTTTTTACACTACCCAGAAGGCTGCCTATTTTGTACACAATGCAGAAGGCTGCCTATTTGGTAGACCACACAGAAGGCAGCCTATTTGTAAGACCACGTAGAAGGCAGCCAGTTGGTAGACCACGCAAAATGTGGCCTGTTTGGCAGAACACACTGAAGGCGGCCTATTTTTTAGACCATGTAGAAAGGCTGCCTATTATGTACACCATGTAGAAAGGCTGCCTATTTTTACACCAAGCAGGAGGCAACCTATTTTGTATACCACGGGGATGGCAGCCCGTTTTTTACACCACCAAGAAGGCTGCCTATTTTTTACACAATGCAGAAGGCGGCCTATTTTTTACATCAAGCAGGAGGCGGCCTATTTTGTAGACCACCTGAAAAGCAGCCTATTTTTACACTACCCAGAAGGCTGCCTATTTTGTACACAATGCAGAAGGCGGCCTATTTGGTAGACCACACAGAAGGCAGCCTATTTGTAAGACCACGTAGAAGGCAGCCAGTTGGTAGACCACGCAAAATGTGGCCTGTTTGGCAGAACACACTGAAGGCGGCCTATTTTTTAGACCATGTAGAAAGGCTGCCTATTTTGTACACCCTGTAGAAAGGCTGCCTATTTTTACACCAAGCAGGAGGCAACCTATTGTGTATACCACGGGGAAGGCAGCCCGTTTTTTACACCACCAAGGCTACCTATTTTTTGTACAATGCAGAAGGCGGCCTATTTTTTACACCAAGCAGTAGGCAGCCTATTTTGTACACCACGGGGAAGGCGGCCGTTTTTTTTTTTACACCATCCAGAATGCTGCCTATTTTGTACACAACGCGGAAAGTGGCCTATTTGTAAGACCACACAGAAGTCAGCCTATTTGTAAGACCACGTAGAAGGCAGCCTGTTGGTAGACCATGCAAAATGTGGCCTATTTGGTACACCATACTGAGTGTGGCCTATTTTGTACACCATGCGGAAGGCAGCCTATTTTTTACACCAAGCAGAAGGCGGCCTATTTTGTAGACCACGGGAAAGGCGGCTTTTGTTTTTTTTAACACTACCCAGAAGGCTGCCTATTTTGTACACAATGCAGAAGGAAGCCTGTTTGTAAGACCACATAGAAGGCAGCCTGTTAAACCTCGCAAAATGTGGCCTGTTTGGTAGACCGCACTGAAGGTGGCCTATTTTGTACACCATGCAGAAGGCGGCCTATTTGTTAGACCATACGGAATGCAGCCTGTTTTGTTAACGACGCAAAAGGCGGCCTTGTTTGGTAGACCGCACAAAAAATGTCCTGTTTGGTAGAGAACTTGGAAGACAGCCTGTTTGGTAGACCACGCAAAATGTGGCTTGTTTGACAGACCACGCAGAAGGCGGCCTATTTTGAACACCAAGCGGAAGGTAACACTTTTGGGGGACCTCACAGAAAATGGCCCTTTTGAGAGCCCACATAAAATGCAGCTATTTAATTGCAGATCGCTGCACCGGTCTGACTTAACACAGACAACACTAACAGGTTGCATAATGTACTCACCCTTTGGTCACGTAGCACACTTCCTGTAGTAACACATCATAGCTCATTTTACTGGTTCATAAGAACTACTGCATCTCATTCCAGGTCATGTGCTCCTAAAAAAAAAGACACTTAGTACATTAAACATTTTTTTAAAGGTAAAACCACTGAAAATACACAACTTTACTCACCAACTTTTAACCCCTTTAACTACTTTTAACAACTTTTTGGTAGATAACGCTGAAGGCGGCCTGTTTGGTAGACCACGCTGAAAGCGGCCCGTTTGGTAGACCACGTGGAAGGCAGCCTGTGTTTGATAAACCAGAAGGAAGACTGTCTATTTGATAGACCACACAGAATGCGGCTCTGTTTCGGTAGACCGTGCAAAATGGAGCCTTTTTTACAGACCACGTGAAAGGCTGCTTGTTTGGTTAACCAGAAGAAAGACTGCCCTTTGACCATACGGAAGGCGGCCTGTTCGATAAACCGGAAGAAAGACTGCCTATTTGGTTGACCACACAGTAGGCGTAGTCCCAAGCACTCTCACTGCTTGGGATCACCACCCACAACCACACCATGTGTGTGGAGGGGAACTGAACAGGCAGCACCCCAAGTGCTCTCACCACTTTGGAAAACCACCCACACCCATAAAGTGTGGCAGTAGTAACTAACACCTTTTCCTAAATCTGTCTGCATGTACATTCAAATCTAGATTAGGCTTTAGAAGGGAGAAAGGTACCAGGAGTGCCCCCAAGCGCTCTCACTGCTTGGGATCACCACCCACAACCACACTCCATATGTGTGGGGGGGAACTGAACAGGCAGAACCCCAAGTGCTCTCACCACTTTGGAAAACCACCCACACCCATAAAGTGTGGCAGTAGTAACTAACACCTTTTCCTAAATCTGTCTGCATGTACATTCAAATCTAGATTAGGCTTTAGAAGGGAGAAAGGTACCAGGAGTGCCCCCAAGCGCTCTCACTGCTTGGGATCACCACCCACAACCACACTCCATGTGTGTGGGGGGGAACTGAACAGGCAGCACCCCAAGTGCTCTCACCACTTTGGAAAACCACCCACACCCATAAAGTGTGGCAGTAGTAACTAACACCTTTTCCTAAATCTGTCTGCATGTACATTCAAATCTAGATTAGGCTTTAGAAGGGAGAAAGGTACCAGGAGTGCCCCCAAGCACTCTCACTGCTTGGGATCACCACCCACAACCACACTCCATGTGTGTGGGGGGGAACTGAACAGGCAGAACCCCAAGTGCTCTCACCACTTTGGAAAACCACCCACACCCATTAAGTGTGGCAGTAGTAACTAATACCTTTTCCTAAATCTGTCTGCATGTACATTCAAATCTAGATTAGGCTTTAGAAGGGAGAAAGGTACCAGGAGTGCCCCCAAGCGCTCTCACTGCTTGGGATCACCACCCACAACCACACTCCATGTGTGTGGGGGGGAACTGAACAGGCAGCACCCCAAGTGTGGCAGTAGTAGCTAATACCTTTTTACATAAAGTGTGGCAGTAGTAGCTAATACCTTTTCCTAAATCTGTGTAAAAAAACAAGAAATTATTAGTTAACACTTACAAAGTTACATTATTTTGGGTTGAAAAGAAACATACATTCATCAAGTTAAACCATAAAGTAAAGTACAACATTTGCCTGCACTCTCACATTAACCTGTTGATCCAGAGGAAGGCGAAAAAACCCTTACAAGGCATGTTCCAATTAGGCCCAAAAGGGAAAAAAATTCCTTCCAGACTCCAGATGGCAATCAAATAAAATTCCTGGATCAACACGACCGGGAATTACCTAGTAATCATAGCCACGGATGTCTCAACACACTGAAAGTGGCCTATTTTGTACACCATGCGGAAGGCGGCCTATTTTTTACACCAAGCAGGAGGCGGCCTGCTTTGTAGACCACCGGAAAGGCGGCCTGCTTTGTAGACCACCGGAAAGGCGGGTTTTTTTACACTACCCAGAAGGCTGCCTATTTTGTACACAATGCAGAAGGCGGCCTATTTGGTAGACCACACAGAAGGTAGCCTATTTGTAAGACCACGTAGAAGTCAGCCAGTTGGTAGACCACGCAAAATGTGGCCTGTTTGGCAGAACACACTGAAGGCGGCCTATTTTTTAGACCATGTAGAAAGGCTGCCTATTATGTACACCATGTAGAAAGGCTGCCTATTTTTACACCAAGCAGGAGGCAACCTATTTTGTATACCACGGGGAAGGCAGCCCGTGTTTTACACCACCAAGAAGGCTGCCTATTTTTTACACAATGCAGAAGGCGGCCTATTTTTTACATCAAGCAGGAGGCGGCCTATTTTGTAGACCACCTGAAAAGCAGCCTTTTTTTTACACTACCCAGAAGGCTGCCTATTTTGTACACAATGCAGAAGGCGGCCTATTTGGTAGACCACACAGAAGGCAGCCTATTTGTAAGACCACGTAGAAGGCAGCTAGTTGGTAGACCACGCAAAATGTGGCCTGTTTGGCAGAACACACTGAAGGCAGCCTATTTTTAGACCATGCAGAAGGCAGCCTATTTTGTACAACATGTAGGAAGGCTGCCTATTTTGTACACCAAGCAGTAGGCAACCTATTTTGTATACCACGGGGAAGGCAGCCCGTTTTTTACACCACCAAGGCTGCCTATTTTTTGTACAGTGCAGAAGGCGGCCTATTTTTTTACACCAAGCAGGAGGCGGCCTGCTTTGTAGACCACCGGAAAGGCGGCCTGATTTGTAGACCACCAGAAAGGCTTTTTTTTTTTTTTTTTACACTACCCAGAAGGCTGCCTATTTTGTACACAATGCAGAAGGCGGCCTATTTGGTAGACCACACAGAAGGCAGCCTATTTGTAAGACCACGTAGAAGGCAGCCAGTTGGTAGACCACGCAAAATGTGGCCTGTTTGGCAGAACACACTGAAGGCGGCCTATTTTTTAGACCATGTAGAAAGGCTGCCTATTTTGTACACCCTGTAGAAAGGCTGCCTATTTTTACACCAAGCAGGAGGCAACCTATTTTGTATACCACGGGGAAGGCAGCCCGTTTTTTACACCACCAAGGCTACCTATTTTTTGTACAATGCAGAAGGCGGCCTATTTTTTACACCAAGCAGTAGGCAGCCTATTTTGTACACCACGGGGAAGGCGGCCGTTTTTTTTTTTACACCATCCAGAATGCTGCCTATTTTGTACACAACGCGGAAAGTGGCCTATTTGTAAGACCACACAGAAGTCAGCCTATTTGTAAGACCACGTAGAAGGCAGCCTGTTGGTAGACCATGCAAAATGTGGCCTATTTGGTACACCATACTGAGTGTGGCCTATTTTGTACACCATGCGGAAGGCAGCCTATTTTTTGCACCAAGCAGAAGGCGGCCTATTTTGTAGACCACGGGAAAGGCGGCTTTTGTTTTTTTTAACACTACCCAGAAGGCTGCCTATTTTGTACACAATGCAGAAGGAAGCCTGTTTGTAAGACCACATAGAAGGCAGCCTGTTAAACCTCGCAAAATGTGGCCTGTTTGGTAGACCGCACTGAAGGTGGCCTATTTTGTACACCATGCAGAAGGCGGCCTATTTGTTAGACCATACGGAATGCAGCCTGTTTTGTTAACGACGCAAAAGGCGGCCTTGTTTGGTAGACCGCACAAAAAATGTCCTGTTTGGTAGAGAACTTGGAAGACAGCCTGTTTGGTAGACCACGCAAAATGTGGCTTGTTTGACAGACCACGCAGAAGGCGGCCTATTTTGAACACCAAGCGGAAGGTAACACTTTTGGGGGACCTCACAGAAAATGGCCCTTTTGAGAGCCCACATAAAATGCAGCTATTTAATTGCAGATCGCTGCACCGGTCTGACTTAACACAGACAACACTAACAGGTTGCATAATGTACTCACCCTTTGGTCACGTAGCACACTTCCTGTAGTAACACATCATAGCTCATTTTACTGGTTCATAAGAACTACTGCATCTCATTCCAGGTCATGTGCTCCTAAAAAAAAAGACACTTAGTACATTAAACATTTTTTTAAAGGTAAAACCACTGAAAATACACAACTTTACTCACCAACTTTTAACCCCTTTAACTACTTTTAACAACTTTTTGGTAGATAACGCTGAAGGCGGCCTGTTTGGTAGACCACGCTGAAAGCGGCCCGTTTGGTAGACCACGTGGAAGGCAGCCTGTGTTTGATAAACCAGAAGGAAGACTGTCTATTTGATAGACCACACAGAATGCGGCTCTGTTTCGGTAGACCGTGCAAAATGGAGCCTTTTTTACAGACCACGTGAAAGGCTGCTTGTTTGGTTAACCAGAAGAAAGACTGCCCTTTGACCATACGGAAGGCGGCCTGTTCGATAAACCGGAAGAAAGACTGCCTATTTGGTTGACCACACAGTAGGCGTAGTCCCAAGCACTCTCACTGCTTGGGATCACCACCCACAACCACACCATGTGTGTGGAGGGGAACTGAACAGGCAGCACCCTAAGTGCTCTCACCACTTTGGAAAACCACCCACACCCATAAAGTGTGGCAGTAGTAACTAACACCTTTTCCTAAATCTGTCTGCATGTACATTCAAATCTAGATTAGGCTTTAGAAGGGAGAAAGGTACCAGGAGTGCCCCCAAGCGCTCTCACTGCTTGGGATCACCACCCACAACCACACTCCATATGTGTGGGGGGGAACTGAACAGGCAGAACCCCAAGTGCTCTCACCACTTTGGAAAACCACCCACACCCATAAAGTGTGGCAGTAGTAACTAACACCTTTTCCTAAATCTGTCTGCATGTACATTCAAATCTAGATTAGGCTTTAGAAGGGAGAAAGGTACCAGGAGTGCCCCCAAGCGCTCTCACTGCTTGGGATCACCACCCACAACCACACCATGTGTGTGGGGGGGAACTGAACAGGCAGCACCCCAAGTGCTCTCACCACTTTGGAAAACCACCCACACCCATAAAGTGTGGCAGTAGTAACTAACACCTTTTCCTAAATCTGTCTGCATGTACATTCAAATCTAGATTAGGCTTTAGAAGGGAGAAAGGTACCAGGAGTGCCCCCAAGCACTCTCACTGCTTGGGATCACCACCCACAACCACACTCCATGTGTGTGGGGGGGAACTGAACAGGCAGAACCCCAAGTGCTCTCACCACTTTGGAAAACCACCCACACCCATAAAGTGTGGCAGTAGTAACTAATACCTTTTCCTAAATCTGTCTGCATGTACATTCAAATCTAGATTAGGCTTTAGAAGGGAGAAAGGTACCAGGAGTGCCCCCAAGCGCTCTCACTGCTTGGGATCACCACCCACAACCACACTCCATGTGTGTGGGGGGGAACTGAACAGGCAGCACCCCAAGTGTGGCAGTAGTAGCTAATACCTTTTTACATAAAGTGTGGCAGTAGTAGCTAATACCTTTTCCTAAATCTGTGTAAAAAAACAAGAAATTATTAGTTAACACTTACAAAGTTACATTATTTTGGGTTGAAAAGAAACATACATTCATCAAGTTAAACCATAAAGTAAAGTACAACATTTGCCTGCACTCTCACATTAACCTGTTGATCCAGAGGAAGGTGAAAAAACCCTTACAAGGCATGTTCCAATTAGGCCCAAAAGGGAAAAAAATTCCTTCCAGACTCCAGATGGCAATCAAATAAAATTCCTGGATCAACACGACCGGGAATTACCTAGTAATCATAGCCACGGATGTCTCAACACACTGAAAGTGGCCTATTTTGTACACCATGCGGAAGGCGGCCTATTTTTTACACCAAGCAGGAGGCGGCCTGCTTTGTAGACCACCGGAAAGGCGGCCTGCTTTGTAGACCACCGGAAAGGCGGGTTTTTTTACACTACCCAGAAGGCTGCCTATTTTGTACACAATGCAGAAGGCGGCCTATTTGGTAGACCACACAGAAGGTAGCCTATTTGTAAGACCACGTAGAAGTCAGCCAGTTGGTAGACCACGCAAAATGTGGCCTGTTTGGCAGAACACACTGAAGGCGGCCTATTTTTTTAGACCATGTAGAAAGGCTGCCTATTTTGTACACCATGTAGAAAGGCTGCCTCTTTTTACACCAAGCAGGAGGCAACCTATTTTGTATACCACGGGGAAGGCAGCCCGTTTTTTACACCACCAAGAAGGCTGCCTATTTTTTACACAATGCAGAAGGCGGCCTATTTTTTACATCAAGCAGGAGGCGGCCTATTTTGTAGACCACCTGAAAAGCAGCCTTTTTTTTACACTACCCAGAAGGCTGCCTATTTTGTACACAATGCAGAAGGCGGCCTATTTGGTAGACCACACAGAAGGCAGCCTATTTGTAAGACCACGTAGAAGGCAGCTAGTTGGTAGACCACGCAAAATGTGGCCTGTTTGGCAGAACACACTGAAGGCAGCCTATTTTTAGACCATGCAGAAGGCAGCCTATTTTGTACAACATGTAGGAAGGCTGCCTATTTTGTACACCAAGCAGTAGGCAACCTATTTTGTATACCACGGGGAAGGCAGCCCGTTTTTTACACCACCAAGGCTGCCTATTTTTTGTACAGTGCAGAAGGCGGCCTATTTTTTACACCAAGCAGGAGGCGGCCTGCTTTGTAGACCACCGGAAAGGCGGCCTGATTTGTAGACCACCAGAAAGGCTTTTTTTTTTTTTTTTTACACTACCCAGAAGGCTGCCTATTTTGTACACAATGCAGAAGGCGGCCTATTTGGTAGACCACACAGAAGGCAGCCTATTTGTAAGACCACGTAGAAGGCAGCCAGTTGGTAGACCACGCAAAATGTGGCCTGTTTGGCAGAACACACTGAAGGCGGCCTATTTTTTAGACCATGTAGAAAGGCTGCCTATTTTGTACACCCTGTAGAAAGGCTGCCTATTTTTACACCAAGCAGGAGGCAACCTATTGTGTATACCACGGGGAAGGCAGCCCGTTTTTTACACCACCAAGGCTACCTATTTTTTGTACAATGCAGAAGGCGGCCTATTTTTTACACCAAGCAGTAGGCAGCCTATTTTGTACACCACGGGGAAGGCGGCCGGTTTTTTTTTTACACCATCCAGAATGCTGCCTATTTTGTACACAACGCGGAAAGTGGCCTATTTGTAAGACCACACAGAAGTCAGCCTATTTGTAAGACCACGTAGAAGGCAGCCTGTTGGTAGACCATGCAAAATGTGGCCTATTTGGTACACCATACTGAGTGTGGCCTATTTTGTACACCATGCGGAAGGCAGCCTATTTTTTACACCAAGCAGAAGGCGGCCTATTTTGTAGACCACGGGAAAGGCGGCTTTTGTTTTTTTTAACACTACCCAGAAGGCTGCCTATTTTGTACACAATGCAGAAGGAAGCCTGTTTGTAAGACCACATAGAAGGCAGCCTGTTAAACCTCACAAAATGTGGCCTGTTTGGTAGACCGCACTGAAGGTGGCCTATTTTGTACACCATGCAGAAGGCGGCCTATTTGTTAGACCATACGGAATGCAGCCTGTTTTGTTAACGACGCAAAAGGCGGCCTTGTTTGGTAGACCGCACAAAAAATGTCCTGTTTGGTAGAGAACTTGGAAGACAGCCTGTTTGGTAGACCACGCAAAATGTGGCTTGTTTGACAGACCACGCAGAAGGCGGCCTATTTTGAACACCAAGCGGAAGGTAACACTTTTGGGGGACCTCACAGAAAATGGCCCTTTTGAGAGCCCACATAAAATGCAGCTATTTAATTGCAGATCGCTGCACCGGTCTGACTTAACACAGACAACACTAACAGGTTGCATAATGTACTCACCCTTTGGTCACGTAGCACACTTCCTGTAGTAACACATCATAGCTCATTTTACTGGTTCATAAGAACTACTGCATCTCATTCCAGGTCATGTGCTGATAAAAAAAAAGACACTTAGTACATTAAACATTTTTTTAAAGGTAAAACCACTGAAAATACACAACTTTACTCACCAACTTTTAACCCCTTTAACTACTTTTAACAACTTTTTGGTAGATAACGCTGAAGGCGGCCTGTTTGGTAGACCACGCTGAAAGCGGCCCGTTTGGTAGACCACGTGGAAGGCAGCCTGTGTTTGATAAACCAGAAGGAAGACTGTCTATTTGATAGACCACACAGAATGCGGCTCTGTTTCGGTAGACCGTGCAAAATGGAGCCTTTTTTACAGACCACGTGAAAGGCTGCTTGTTTGGTTAACCAGAAGAAAGACTGCCCTTTGACCATACGGAAGGCGGCCTGTTCGATAAACCGGAAGAAAGACTGCCTATTTGGTTGACCACACAGTAGGCGTAGTCCCAAGCACTCTCACTGCTTGGGATCACCACCCACAACCACACCATGTGTGTGGAGGGGAACTGAACAGGCAGCACCCCAAGTGCTCTCACCACTTTGGAAAACCACCCACACCCATAAAGTGTGGCAGTAGTAACTAACACCTTTTCCTAAATCTGTCTGCATGTACATTCAAATCTAGATTAGGCTTTAGAAGGGAGAAAGGTACCAGGAGTGCCCCCAAGCGCTCTCACTGCTTGGGATCACCACCCACAACCACACTCCATATGTGTGGGGGGGAACTGAACAGGCAGAACCCCAAGTGCTCTCACCACTTTGGAAAACCACCCACACCCATAAAGTGTGGCAGTAGTAACTAACACCTTTTCCTAAATCTGTCTGCATGTACATTCAAATCTAGATTAGGCTTTAGAAGGGAGAAAGGTACCAGGAGTGCCCCCAAGCACTCTCACTGCTTGGGATCACCACCCACAACCACACTCCATGTGTGTGGGGGGGAACTGAACAGGCAGAACCCCAAGTGCTCTCACCACTTTGGAAAACCACCCACACCCATAAAGTGTGGCAGTAGTAACTAATACCTTTTCCTAAATCTGTCTGCATGTACATTCAAATCTAGATTAGGCTTTAGCAGGGAGAAAGGTACCAGGAGTGCCCCCAAGCGCTCTCACTGCTTGGGATCACCACCCACAACCACACTCCATGTGTGTGGGGGGGAACTGAACAGGCAGCACCCCAAGTGTGGCAGTAGTAGCTAATACCTTTTTACATAAAGTGTGGCAGTAGTAGCTAATACCTTTTCCTAAATCTGTGTAAAAAAACAAGAAATTATTAGTTAACACTTACAAAGTTACATTATTTTGGGTTGAAAAGAAACATACATTCATCAAGTTAAACCATAAAGTAAAGTACAACATTTGCCTGCACTCTCACATTAACCTGTTGATCCAGAGGAAGGCGAAAAAACCCTTACAAGGCATGTTCCAATTAGGCCCAAAAGGGAAAAAAATTCCTTCCAGACTCCAGATGGCAATCAAATAAAATTCCTGGATCAACACGACCGGGAATTACCTAGTAATCATAGCCACGGATGTCTCAACACACTGAAAGTGGCCTATTTTGTACACCATGCGGAAGGCGGCCTATTTTTTACACCAAGCAGGAGGCGGCCTGCTTTGTAGACCACCGGAAAGGCGGCTTGCTTTGTAGACCACCGGAAAGGCGGGTTTTTTTACACTACCCAGAAGGCTGCCTATTTTGTACACAATGCAGAAGGCGGCCTATTTGGTAGACCACACAGAAGGCAGCCTATTTGTAAGACCACGTAGAAGGCAGCCAGTTGGTAGACCACGCAAAATGTGGCCTGTTTGGCAGAACACACTGAAGGCGGCCTATTTTTTAGACCATGTAGAAAGGCTGCCTATTATGTACACCATGTAGAAAGGCTGCCTATTTTTACACCAAGCAGGAGGCAACCTATTTTGTATACCACGGGGAAGGCAGCCCGTGTTTTACACCACCAAGAAGGCTGCCTATTTTTTACACAATGCAGAAGGCGGCCTATTTTTTACATCAAGCAGGAGGCGGCCTATTTTGTAGACCACCTGAAAAGCAGCCTTTTTTTTACACTACCCAGAAGGCTGCCTATTTTGTACACAATGCAGAAGGCGGCCTATTTGGTAGACCACACAGAAGGCAGCCTATTTGTAAGACCACGTAGAAGGCAGCTAGTTGGTAGACCACGCAAAATGTGGCCTGTTTGGCAGAACACACTGAAGGCAGTCTATTTTTAGACCATGCAGAAGGCAGCCTATTTTGTACAACATGTAGGAAGGCTGCCTATTTTGTACACCAAGCAGTAGGCAACCTATTTTGTATACCACGGGGAAGGCAGCCCGTTTTTTACACCACCAAGGCTGCCTATTTTTTGTACAGTGCAGAAGGCGGCCTATTTTTTACACCAAGCAGGAGGCGGCCTGCTTTGTAGACCACCGGAAAGGCGGCCTGATTTGTAGACCACCAGAAAGGCTTTTTTTTTTTTTTTTTACACTACCCAGAAGGCTGCCTATTTTGTACACAATGCAGAAGGCGGCCTATTTGGTAGACCACACAGAAGGCAGCCTATTTGTAAGACCACGTAGAAGGCAGCCAGTTGGTAGACCACGCAAAATGTGGCCTGTTTGGCAGAACACACTGAAGGCGGCCTATTTTTTAGACCATGTAGAAAGGCTGCCTATTTTGTACACCCTGTAGAAAGGCTGCCTATTTTTACACCAAGCAGGAGGCAACCTATTTTGTATACCACGGGGAAGGCAGCCCGTTTTTTACACCACCAAGGCTACCTATTTTTTGTACAATGCAGAAGGCGGCCTATTTTTTACACCAAGCAGTAGGCAGCCTATTTTGTACACCACGGGGAAGGCGGCCGTTTTTTTTTTTACACCATCCAGAATGCTGCCTATTTTGTACACAACGCGGAAAGTGGCCTATTTGTAAGACCACACAGAAGTCAGCCTATTTGTAAGACCACGTAGAAGGCAGCCTGTTGGTAGACCATGCAAAATGTGGCCTATTTGGTACACCATACTGAGTGTGGCCTATTTTGTACACCATGCGGAAGGCAGCCTATTTTTTGCACCAAGCAGAAGGCGGCCTATTTTGTAGACCACGGGAAAGGCGGCTTTTGTTTTTTTTAACACTACCCAGAAGGCTGCCTATTTTGTACACAATGCAGAAGGAAGCCTGTTTGTAAGACCACATAGAAGGCAGCCTGTTAAACCTCGCAAAATGTGGCCTGTTTGGTAGACCGCACTGAAGGTGGCCTATTTTGTACACCATGCAGAAGGCGGCCTATTTGTTAGACCATACGGAATGCAGCCTGTTTTGTTAACGACGCAAAAGGCGGCCTTGTTTGGTAGACCGCACAAAAAATGTCCTGTTTGGTAGAGAACTTGGAAGACAGCCTGTTTGGTAGACCACGCAAAATGTGGCTTGTTTGACAGACCACGCAGAAGGCGGCCTATTTTGAACACCAAGCGGAAGGTAACACTTTTGGGGGACCTCACAGAAAATGGCCCTTTTGAGAGCCCACATAAAATGCAGCTATTTAATTGCAGATCGCTGCACCGGTCTGACTTAACACAGACAACACTAACAGGTTGCATAATGTACTCACCCTTTGGTCACGTAGCACACTTCCTGTAGTAACACATCATAGCTCATTTTACTGGTTCATAAGAACTACTGCATCTCATTCCAGGTCATGTGCTCCTAAAAAAAAAGACACTTAGTACATTAAACATTTTTTTAAAGGTAAAACCACTGAAAATACACAACTTTACTCACCAACTTTTAACCCCTTTAACTACTTTTAACAACTTTTTGGTAGATAACGCTGAAGGCGGCCTGTTTGGTAGACCACGCTGAAAGCGGCCCGTTTGGAAGACCACGTGGAAGGCAGCCTGTGTTTGATAAACCAGAAGGAAGACTGTCTATTTGATAGACCACACAGAATGCGGCTCTGTTTCGGTAGACCGTGCAAAATGGAGCCTTTTTTACAGACCACGTGAAAGGCTGCTTGTTTGGTTAACCAGAAGAAAGACTGCCCTTTGACCATACGGAAGGTGGCCTGTTCGATAAACCGGAAGAAAGACTGCCTATTTGGTTGACCACACAGTAGGCGTAGTCCCAAGCACTCTCACTGCTTGGGATCACCACCCACAACCACACTCCATGTGTGTGGGGGGGAACTGAACAGGCAGAACCCCAAGTGCTCTCACCACTTTGGAAAACCACCCACACCCATAAAGTGTGGCAGTAGTAACTAATACCTTTTCCTAAATCTGTCTGCATGTACATTCAAATCTAGATTAGGCTTTAGAAGGGAGAAAGGTACCAGGAGTGCCCCCAAGCGCTCTCACTGCTTGGGATCACCACCCACAACCACACTCCATGTGTGTGGGGGGGAACTGAACAGGCAGCACCCCAAGTGTGGCAGTAGTAGCGAATACCTTTTTACATAAAGTGTGGCAGTAGTAGCTAATACCTTTTCCTAAATCTGTGTAAAAAAACAAGAAATTATTAGTTAACACTTACAAAGTTACATTATTTTGGGTTGAAAAGAAACATACATTCATCAAGTTAAACCGTAAAGTACAACATTTGCCTGCACTCTCACATTAACCTGTTGATCCAGAGGAAGGCGAAAAAACCCTTACAAGGCATGTTCCAATTAGGCCCAAAAGGGAAAAAAATTCCTTCCAGACTCCAGATGGCAATCAAATAAAATTCCTGGATCAACACGACCGGGAATTACCTAGTAATCATAGCCACGGATGTCTCAACACACTGAAAGTGGCCTATTTTGTACACCATGCGGAAGGCGGCCTATTTTTTACACCAAGCAGGAGGCGGCCTGCTTTGTAGACCACCGGAAAGGCGGCCTGCTTTGTAGACCACCGGAAAGGCGGGTTTTTTTACACTACCCAGAAGGCTGCCTATTTTGTACACAATGCAGAAGGCGGCCTATTTGGTAGACCACACAGAAGGCAGCCTATTTGTAAGACCACGTAGAAGGCAGCCAGTTGGTAGACCACGCAAAATGTGGCCTGTTTGGCAGAACACACTGAAGGCGGCCTATTTTTTAGACCATGTAGAAAGGCTGCCTATTATGTACACCATGTAGAAAGGCTGCCTATTTTTACACCAAGCAGGAGGCAACCTATTTTGTATACCACGGGGAAGGCAGCCCGTTTTTTACACCACCAAGAAGGCTGCCTATTTTTTACACAATGCAGAAGGCGGCCTATTTTTTACATCAAGCAGGAGGCGGCCTATTTTGTAGACCACCTGAAAAGCAGCCTTTTTTTACACTACCCAGAAGGCTGCCTATTTTGTACACAATGCAGAAGGCGGCCTATTTGGTAGACCACACAGAAGGCAGCCTATTTGTAAGACCACGTAGAAGGCAGCTAGTTGGTAGACCACGCAAAATGTGGCCTGTTTGGCAGAACACACTGAAGGCAGCCTATTTTTAGACCATGCAGAAGGCAGCCTATTTTGTACAACATGTAGGAAGGCTGCCTATTTTGTACACCAAGCAGTAGGCAACCTATTTTGTATACCACGGGGAAGGCAGCCCGTTTTTTACACCACCAAGGCTGCCTATTTTTTGTACAGTGCAGAAGGCGGCCTATTTTTTACACCAAGCAGGAGGCGGCCTGCTTTGTAGACCACCGGAAAGGCGGCCTGATTTGTAGACCACCAGAAAGGCTTTTTTTTTTTTTTTTACACTACCCAGAAGGCTGCCTATTTTGTACACAATGCAGAAGGCGGCCTATTTGGTAGACCACACAGAAGGCAGCCTATTTGTAAGACCACGTAGAAGGCAGCCAGTTGGTAGACCACGCAAAATGTGGCCTGTTTGGCAGAACACACTGAAGGCGGCCTATTTTTTAGACCATGTAGAAAGGCTGCCTATTTTGTACACCCTGTAGAAAGGCTGCCTATTTTTACACCAAGCAGGAGGCAACCTATTTTGTATACCACGGGGAAGGCAGCCCGTTTTTTACACCACCAAGGCTACCTATTTTTTGTACAATGCAGAAGGCGGCCTATTTTTTACACCAAGCAGTAGGCAGCCTATTTTGTACACCACGGGGAAGGCGGCCGGTTTTTTTTTTACACCATCCAGAATGCTGCCTATTTTGTACACAACGCGGAAAGTGGCCTATTTGTAAGACCACACAGAAGTCAGCCTATTTGTAAGACCACGTAGAAGGCAGCCTGTTGGTAGACCATGCAAAATGTGGCCTATTTGGTACACCATACTGAGTGTGGCCTATTTTGTACACCATGCGGAAGGCAGCCTATTTTTTACACCAAGCAGAAGGCGGCCTATTTTGTAGACCACGGGAAAGGCGGCTTTTGTTTTTTTTAACACTACCCAGAAGGCTGCCTATTTTGTACACAATGCAGAAGGAAGCCTGTTTGTAAGACCACATAGAAGGCAGCCTGTTAAACCTCGCAAAATGTGGCCTGTTTGGTAGACCGCACTGAAGGTGGCCTATTTTGTACACCATGCAGAAGGCGGCCTATTTGTTAGACCATACGGAATGCAGCCTGTTTTGTTAACGACGCAAAAGGCGGCCTTGTTTGGTAGACCGCACAAAAAATGTCCTGTTTGGTAGAGAACTTGGAAGACAGCCTGTTTGGTAGACCACGCAAAATGTGGCTTGTTTGATAGACCACGCAGAAGGCGGCCTATTTTGAACACCAAGCGGAAGGTAACACTTTTGGGGGACCTCACAGAAAATGGCCCTTTTGAGAGCCCACATAAAATGCAGCTATTTAATTGCAGATCGCTGCACCGGTCTGACTTAACACAGACAACACTAACAGGTTGCATAATGTACTCACCCTTTGGTCACGTAGCACACTTCCTGTAGTAACACATCATAGCTCATTTTACTGGTTCATAAGAACTACTGCATCTCATTCCAGGTCATGTGCTCCTAAAAAAAAAAAAGACACTTAGTACATTAAACATTTTTTTAAAGGTAAAACCACTGAAAATACACAACTTTACTCACCAACTTTTAACCCCTTTAACTACTTTTAACAACTTTTTGGTAGATAACGCTGAAGGCGGCCTGTTTGGTAGACCACGCTGAAAGCGGCCCGTTTGGTAGACCACGTGGAAGGCAGCCTGTGTTTGATAAACCAGAAGGAAGACTGTCTATTTGATAGACCACACAGAATGCGGCTCTGTTTCGGTAGACCGTGCAAAATGGAGCCTTTTTTACAGACCACGTGAAAGGCTGCTTGTTTGGTTAACCAGAAGAAAGACTGCCCTTTGACCATACGGAAGGCGGCCTGTTCGATAAACCGGAAGAAAGACTGCCTATTTGGTTGACCACACAGTAGGCGTAGTCCCAAGCACTCTCACTGCTTGGGATCACCACCCACAACCACACCATGTGTGTGGAGGGGAACTGAACAGGCAGCACCCCAAGTGCTCTCACCACTTTGGAAAACCACCCACACCCATAAAGTGTGGCAGTAGTAACTAACACCTTTTCCTAAATCTGTCTGCATGTACATTCAAATCTAGATTAGGCTTTAGAAGGGAGAAAGGTACCAGGAGTGCCCCCAAGCGCTCTCACTGCTTGGGATCACCACCCACAACCACACTCCATATGTGTGGGGGGGAACTGAACAGGCAGAACCCCAAGTGCTCTCACCACTTTGGAAAACCACCCACACCCATAAAGTGTGGCAGTAGTAACTAACACCTTTTCCTAAATCTGTCTGCATGTACATTCAAATCTAGATTAGGCTTTAGAAGGGAGAAAGGTACCAGGAGTGCCCCCAAGCGCTCTCACTGCTTGGGATCACCACCCACAACCACACTCCATGTGTGTGGGGGGGAACTGAGCAGGCAGCACCCCAAGTGCTCTCACCACTTTGGAAAACCACCCACACCCATAAAGTGTGGCAGTAGTAACTAACACCTTTTCCTAAATCTGTCTGCATGTACATTCAAATCTAGATTAGGCTTTAGAAGGGAGAAAGGTACCAGGAGTGCCCCCAAGCACTCTCACTGCTTGGGATCACCACCCACAACCACACTCCATGTGTGTGGGGGGGAACTGAACAGGCAGAACCCCAAGTGCTCTCACCACTTTGGAAAACCACCCACACCCATAAAGTGTGGCAGTAGTAACTAATACCTTTTCCTAAATCTGTCTGCATGTACATTCAAATCTAGATTAGGCTTTAGAAGGGAGAAAGGTACCAGGAGTGCCCCCAAGCGCTCTCACTGCTTGGGATCACCACCCACAACCACACTCCATGTGTGTGGGGGGGAACTGAACAGGCAGCACCCCAAGTGTAGCAGTAGTAGCTAATACCTTTTTACATAAAGTGTGGCAGTAGTAGCTAATACCTTTTCCTAAATCTGTGTAAAAAAACAAGAAATTATTAGTTAACACTTACAAAGTTACATTATTTTGGGTTGAAAAGAAACATACATTCATCAAGTTAAACCATAAAGTAAAGTACAACATTTGCCTGCACTCTCACATTAACCTGTTGATCCAGAGGAAGGTGAAAAAACCCTTACAAGGCATGTTCCAATTAGGCCCAAAAGGGAAAAAAATTCCTTCCAGACTCCAGATGGCAATCAAATAAAATTCCTGGATCAACACGACCGGGAATTACCTAGTAATCATAGCCACGGATGTCTCAACACACTGAAAGTGGCCTATTTTGTACACCATGCGGAAGGCGGCCTATTTTTTACACCAAGCAGGAGGCGGCCTGCTTTGTAGACCACCGGAAAGGCGGCCTGCTTTGTAGACCACCGGAAAGGCGGTTTTTTTTACACTACCCAGAAGGCTGCCTATTTTGTACACAATGCAGAAGGCGGCCTATTTGGTAGACCACACAGAAGGTAGCCTATTTGTAAGACCACGTAGAAGTCAGCCAGTTGGTAGACCACGCAAAATGTGGCCTGTTTGGCAGAACACACTGAAGGCGGCCTATTTTTTTAGACCATGTAGAAAGGCTGCCTATTTTGTACACCATGTAGAAAGGCTGCCTCTTTTTACACCAAGCAGGAGGCAACCTATTTTGTATACCACGGGGAAGGCAGCCCGTTTTTTACACAATGCAGAAGGCGGCCTATTTTTTACACCAAGCAGGAGGCGGCCTATTTTGTAGACCACCTGAAAAGCAGCCTTTTTTTTTACACTACCCAGAAGGCTGCCTATTTTGTACACAATGCAGAAGGCGGCCTATTTGGTAAACCACACAGAAGGCAGCCTATTTGTAAGACCACGTAGAAGGCAGCTAGTTGATAGACCACGCAAAATGTGGCCTGTTTGGCAGAACACACTGAAGGCAGCCTATTTTTAGACCATGCAGAAGGCAGCCTATTTTGTACACCATGTAGGAAGGCTGCCTATTTTGTACACCAAGCAGTAGGCAACCTATTTTGTATACCACGGGGAAGGCAGCCCGTTTTTTACACCACCAAGGCTGCCTATTTTTTGTACAGTGCAGAAGGCGGCCTATTTTTTACACCAAGCAGGAGGCGGCCTGCTTTGTAGACCACCGGAAAGGCAGCCTGATTTGTAGACCACCGGAAAGGCTTTTTTTTTTTACACTACCCAGAAGGCTGCCTATTTTGTACACAATGCAGAAGGCTGCCTATTTGGTAGACCACACAGAAGGCAGCCTATTTGTAAGACCACGTAGAAGGCAGCCAGTTGGTAGACCACACAAAATGTGGCCTGTTTGGCAGAACACACTGAAGGCGGCCTATTTTTTAGACCATGTAGAAAGGCTGCCTATTATGTACACCATGTAGAAAGGCTGCCTATTTTTACACCAAGCAGGAGGCAACCTATTTTGTATACCACGGGGAAGGCAGCCCGTTTTTTACACCACCAAGAAGGCTGCCTATTTTTTACACAATGCAGAAGGCGGCCTATTTTTTACATCAAGCAGGAGGCGGCCTATTTTGTAGACCACCTGAAAAGCAGCCTTTTTTTTACACTACCCAGAAGGCTGCCTATTTTGTACACAATGCAGAAGGCGGCCTATTTGGTAGACCACACAGAAGGCAGCCTATTTGTAAGACCACGTAGAAGGCAGCTAGTTGGTAGACCACGCAAAATGTGGCCTGTTTGGCAGAACACACTGAAGGCAGCCTATTTTTAGACCATGCAGAAGGCAGCCTATTTTGTACAACATGTAGGAAGGCTGCCTATTTTGTACACCAAGCAGTAGGCAACCTATTTTGTATACCACGGGGAAGGCAGCCCGTTTTTTACACCACCAAGGCTGCCTATTTTTTGTACAGTGCAGAAGGCGGCCTATTTTTTACACCAAGCAGGAGGCGGCCTGCTTTGTAGACCACCGGAAAGGCGGCCTGATTTGTAGACCACCAGAAAGGCTTTTTTTTTTTTTTTTTACACTACCCAGAAGGCTGCCTATTTTGTACACAATGCAGAAGGCGGCCTATTTGGTAGACCACACAGAAGGCAGCCTATTTGTAAGACCACGTAGAAGGCAGCCAGTTGGTAGACCACGCAAAATGTGGCCTGTTTGGCAGAACACACTGAAGGCGGCCTATTTTTTAGACCATGTAGAAAGGCTGCCTATTTTGTACACCCTGTAGAAAGGCTGCCTATTTTTACACCAAGCAGGAGGCAACCTATTTTGTATACCACGGGGAAGGCAGCCCGTTTTTTACACCACCAAGGCTACCTATTTTTTGTACAATGCAGAAGGCGGCCTATTTTTTACACCAAGCAGTAGGCAGCCTATTTTGTACACCACGGGGAAGGCGGCCGGTTTTTTTTTTACACCATCCAGAATGCTGCCTATTTTGTACACAACGCGGAAAGTGGCCTATTTGTAAGACCACACAGAAGTCAGCCTATTTGTAAGACCACGTAGAAGGCAGCCTGTTGGTAGACCATGCAAAATGTGGCCTATTTGGTACACCATACTGAGTGTGGCCTATTTTGTACACCATGCGGAAGGCAGCCTATTTTTTACACCAAGCAGAAGGCGGCCTATTTTGTAGACCACGGGAAAGGCGGCTTTTGTTTTTTTTAACACTACCCAGAAGGCTGCCTATTTTGTACACAATGCAGAAGGAAGCCTGTTTGTAAGACCACATAGAAGGCAGCCTGTTAAACCTCGCAAAATGTGGCCTGTTTGGTAGACCGCACTGAAGGTGGCCTATTTTGTACACCATGCAGAAGGCGGCCTATTTGTTAGACCATACGGAATGCAGCCTGTTTTGTTAACGACGCAAAAGGCGGCCTTGTTTGGTAGACCGCACAAAAAATGTCCTGTTTGGTAGAGAACTTGGAAGACAGCCTGTTTGGTAGACCACGCAAAATGTGGCTTGTTTGATAGACCACGCAGAAGGCGGCCTATTTTGAACACCAAGCGGAAGGTAACACTTTTGGGGGACCTCACAGAAAATGGCCCTTTTGAGAGCCCACATAAAATGCAGCTATTTAATTGCAGATCGCTGCACCGGTCTGACTTAACACAGACAACACTAACAGGTTGCATAATGTACTCACCCTTTGGTCACGTAGCACACTTCCTGTAGTAACACATCATAGCTCATTTTACTGGTTCATAAGAACTACTGCATCTCATTCCAGGTCATGTGCTCCTAAAAAAAAAAAAGACACTTAGTACATTAAACATTTTTTTAAAGGTAAAACCACTGAAAATACACAACTTTACTCACCAACTTTTAACCCCTTTAACTACTTTTAACAACTTTTTGGTAGATAACGCTGAAGGCGGCCTGTTTGGTAGACCACGCTGAAAGCGGCCCGTTTGGTAGACCACGTGGAAGGCAGCCTGTGTTTGATAAACCAGAAGGAAGACTGTATTTGATAGACCACACAGAATGCGGCTCTGTTTCGGTAGACCGTGCAAAATGGAGCCTTTTTTACAGACCACGTGAAAGGCTGCTTGTTTGGTTAACCAGAAGAAAGACTGCCCTTTGACCATACGGAAGGCGGCCTGTTCGATAAACCGGAAGAAAGACTGCCTATTTGGTTGACCACACAGTAGGCGTAGTCCCAAGCACTCTCACTGCTTGGGATCACCACCCACAACCACACCATGTGTGTGGAGGGGAACTGAACAGGCAGCACCCCAAGTGCTCTCACCACTTTGGAAAACCACCCACACCCATAAAGTGTGGCAGTAGTAACTAACACCTTTTCCTAAATCTGTCTGCATGTACATTCAAATCTAGATTAGGCTTTAGAAGGGAGAAAGGTACCAGGAGTGCCCCCAAGCGCTCTCACTGCTTGGGATCACCACCCACAACCACACTCCATATGTGTGGGGGGGAACTGAACAGGCAGAACCCCAAGTGCTCTCACCACTTTGGAAAACCACCCACACCCATAAAGTGTGGCAGTAGTAACTAACACCTTTTCCTAAATCTGTCTGCATGTACATTCAAATCTAGATTAGGCTTTAGAAGGGAGAAAGGTACCAGGAGTGCCCCCAAGCGCTCTCACTGCTTGGGATCACCACCCACAACCACACTCCATGTGTGTGGGGGGGAACTGAACAGGCAGCACCCCAAGTGTGGCAGTAGTAGCTAATACCTTTTTACATAAAGTGTGGCAGTAGTAGCTAATACCTTTTCCTAAATCTGTGTAAAAAAACAAGAAATTATTAGTTAACACTTACAAAGTTACATTATTTTGGGTTGAAAAGAAACATACATTCATCAAGTTAAACCATAAAGTAAAGTACAACTTTTGCCTGCACTCTCACATTAACCTGTTGATCCAGAGGAAGGTGAAAAAACCCTTACAAGGCATGTTCCAATTAGGCCCAAAAGGGAAAAAAATTCCTTCCAGACTCCAGATGGCAATCAAATAAAATTCCTGGATCAACACGACCGGGAATTACCTAGTAATCATA